>NC_080550.1:27846203-29224829 GCF_028640845.1 Ahaetulla prasina | reverse complement strand
GGGGTCCCCGGCCTCCTCGGGGGAGGGCGGCCACCTCCACAGCACACCCTCTGAGAAAGCCAGCAACATCCAGTCACGCCCCTTGCCTTCTCCGCCCAAGTTCCTGGCCCAGGACTCGCCCGATGGGCAGTACGAGAACAGCGAGGGCGGCTGGATGGAAGATTATGACTACGTGCACCTCCAGGTGGGCTTGGCCTTGGGGCAGGAGGGTTGGGAGGGAAGGGCAAGTCGGGGAGGGGGAGAACTTGTCCCCCCCCCACTTGAAAATGCACCCACAACGGGTTGATCATGTCTGGTAGGTTCACGCTGCATGACAAATTGGTAATTTCTGGCAGTTTCTGGCCGATCTTGGCTCAGCTCAAAAAGGATCTGGTTAGTGTTTGGCTGGAGACCACAGAAAAGCCAGCTCTATAGACTAGGAAGCTGGAAACCCTTTCCAGAAGAAGACAAACGTCTTCCATAGAATTCCTGAGGAAACTACACCAGGATGTCCATCCATTCACAGCTGAACGTATTGTGAAAACTTACTGATGATTTTATAATGTCTGAACCAGACTATGACTTTAAGCCATAATGCTACTGGTTTTTCTAGCATTTTAGGCAAATACTGTTTTGGTTCCAACCTGGGGATAGGATTTCAGATCTTAGATGATCCTAACCTTGATTCCTACTTCAAAGCTGGTCTCTGCTGTTGGAAGGTTAAAACGCTGGTTAGGATCAAGTTGATCGATTGATTTTACAGGTCTCCTTTTCATCATGGATTTTAAAAGACTAGGAAAAAAGAGATGAAATAGCAAAACCAAACCAAAAGCTTAAAAGGGGCAGGATGTTTACAATGTTAAAAGTTGGGGAAATAGCTTATACCAAAAGTTTTCACCTAATGTCAGAAGTTGACATTGGCGCCTGATAATCCTAAAAAGGAATTCAGTCAGTTGAATATCACAGCTGTGAAGACTTCCTTTGTGGCTCCCAGGGGCTCTTTTGGGGAGGAAGGGGCAGGGGTGCAGCCGCCATCTTCATATTTTGATAACCTCCCTCCCCCCACCCACCATCATAAGGCCTATCACCACCAACGGACCTTGGAGACAATCTCCAAAAGGTTACCTTGATATGTACATTTGAGGACTTCATAATATATTTCATAAAACCTAACTTTTGCTGGGCATTGTTTAAAGAGCAAAGCATCCCAACAGCAACATTTGCCACCTAATAACTTCCTACTTAAGAAAGTCTACATTTTTTATGTTTATGGTTTGTAAATCATCCTTCAAAACCAGATTTTGCAGGGTGGCTCACAAAACATAGCAGTTTTTGGACTATGCACTTCTCTTTTACTTATCTGTGTTGCATTAGCATTAGAATGAAAGAGCTGAAAGGGACCTTGGAGGTCTTCTAGTCCAGCCCCCTGCTCAAGCAGGAGAACCTGGTCCTATACCATCTCAGACAAGTGACTCTCCAGTCTCTTCTTAAAAACCTCCAGTGATGGAGCGCCCACGATTTCTAAAGGCAAACAGTTCCACTGGTTAATTGTCCTCAATGTTAGGAAGTTTCTCCTGAATTCCAGGTTGCTTCTCTCTTTGGATCAGTTTCCATCCATTGCTTCTTGTCCTGCCCTCTGGTGCTTTTTAAATTGACCCCATCCTCTTTGTGACAGCCCTTTAAGTATAGGACGACTGCTGTCATGTCTGCCCTAATTCTTCTTTTCTTTAGACTAGCCAAACCCAAATCCTGCAGCCTTTCTTCATATGTTTTGGTCTCAATGAGGCATCAGCTGACGAAAAGTGCTGGATTTACACAATAACTAGACTAAAATGCAGCCAGATGGCTGATCATTCAGCATGAAAGGAAAACAACCCAGCATATAGTTTCCAGACATTGGCGTTCAAAATTGTGATTTTTAATTTCCCAGTTAACAATAGGTGAATTTTAATCAGCCTCCAAATTTTAGCGATGCATTTATTACCTCTTCCAAAAATTATGCCACAACCCAATTCTGATGTCATGTTCATTAAATTCATATTAAATGACATTCACTTTCTGATGTGGCCTGGTCCATATTTTGCATTACAGTCCTGTGTCAAGCCATGAGAAACCAAGTGATGTTTTCAGTCCATAAAAGTGGGACGAGAAGATACTGGCTTAGTTTTACCTGTGAATATGATCAGTATGAGTTTCTCTCTGAATGCACACTTTCCATGGCTGGCTGGGGGATTCTGGGAGTTGAAGTCCACACTCCTTAAAGTGACCAAGGCTGAGAAACACAGCTCTCTAGAATTTAAACCTTTAATGAAAAAGAACAAGACAACGCTGATAACAATATTAAATATGATTTCTACAATGTGAATGTTGATAAGGATAGTTATTTTTTTGCAATGCTTAATTCAGAGGAGCAAAATTAAGACCTGGTTCTAGGCCCCTTTCACCTGCAAACACTCCTAAGAGACTATGGGACAGTCTCTCTCTCTCAGACGAGCCCACCTTGCAGGGCTGTTGATGCTGGATAAATAGGGATGAAGGAAAGGTGTCCATTTTTGGTCACCACACTATAAAAAAGATGTTGACACTCTAGAAAAAGTGCAGAGAAAAGCAAACAAGATGATGAGGGGACTGAATAGAATAGAATAGAATTTTATTGGCCAAGTGTGATTGGACACACAAGGAATTTGTCTTGGTGCATATGCTCTCAGTGTACATAAAAGAAAAGATACGTTCATCAAGGTACAACATTTACAACACAATTGATGCTAGACTGGAGGCTAAAACATACAATGAATGGTTGCAGGAACTGGGCATGGCTAGTCTAGTGAAGAGAAGGACCAGGGGAGACATGATAGCAGCCTTCCAACATTTGAGGGGCTGCCACAGAGAGGAGGAAGGGGGTCAAGCTATTCTCCAAAGCACCCGAAGGCCAGACAAGGCATCATGGATGGAAACTGATCCAGGAGAGATTCAACCTAGAAATAAGGAGGAATTTTCTGACAGTGAAAACAATCAACTGATGGAATAGAAGTTGCCTTCGGATGTTGTGGGAGCTTCATCACTGGAGGCTTTCAAGAAGAGACTAGACTGCCCTCTGTCAGAAATGGTGTAGGCTCTCCTTTTTGGGTGGGGGGTTGGACTAGATGACCTACAAGGTCCCTTCCAACTCTGTGAATCTGTTAATGTCAGCCTTATGAATTAGCCTCTTCTGCGTGTGAGGTGCTGGTCTTCTCTTGGTACAAGAGTCTTCTTTGGAATTCCGGTGTGTGCTACCAAGTCTGTGGGCCCCATTTCTCCTCTCCTGGGAGGCTTTGGGAAGCTGCCTTGAGGTCTGCAGATGGGGCCAGGGGGCTTGAGCTGTGGGTCCTTCTCAGCAGGTATGGACAGTTAATTTTCCCAAGGGGGCCACATGAGGGTGCCAAATGACTTAAAGGCCCAACTTGACTTGTTCTCCCACCTTCTGTGGCCTGCTTATTTACATTTCACTTCTAATTTCCAATTGACCTCAGGTGGGCCAGACAGGGACAGCCAAAGGGCAAGAAGTGGCTCAGGGGTGGGGGTGGGGACTGTGAAATGCCCAGATCTGCTCTGGGGGCACCTTCCACTTACCTCTTTCTTCTTTCCCCCCCCCTCCACATTTTTAATTAAGTTATAAGGTATTATAGACAGGGATATTATATTATTATAATATAATATTATATTATATTCACTTACTTTCCCTACTGGTTCGCAAATGTAAATAGGATGGCATAGAGCCGGGGTGGGTGGGCAGGCCCACCGGCGATTTCCGCTACCAGTTCGGGCAAACTGGTCCGAACCTCTGATTGTAGAATACAAAATACAAAAGCAAATGAAAGGACAATGAGGGGTAAGGAAAAGGGGAAAGAAAAAGAAGTATTGACTTCTGACTCTCTCTGTTGCCGTAGAATAAGGCATTGGCATCAAATTACAGCTTTTTGCTTTTCCATAATAGTATGAACACGTCACTTCTATAAAGATCTATCAGTCTAAATCTGTAAAACCCAAAATCAAAGTTTCATTCTTTTCCACATCGAGCACGAAGTTCAGAAGCGGTTTCCACCTGGAAACAAAAGTACTTTTGCTCTTTTTTTTTTTTTTTTATTCAAAAAGTTTTACAGAAAATTTTTTCCCCCTTTCCCCCCCCTCCCCTCCCCTCCTTCACAACCCCTCCCCGACTTCCCGGAACGAGCACAAGGTATAGTTAAAATAAAACAAACATATGCTAAAAATTTTCGTCCCAACTTAATTATACCCTACAATCATCAATTCCTAACTTCCCCGAAAACGATCAAAAATAATACATCATAATCATTCAAAAACAGTCTGATAACTCTTAGTCTGATATCTACTTTGAATATAGTCAATCCATTTTTTCCATTCCTTTAAGTATCTTTCTTGCGTATTGTCTTTCAAAAAGGCTGATATCTTCGCCATCTCAGCCAAATTGGCAACTTTCAATATCCATTCTTCTATTGTAGGTACTTCTTTTTTCTTCCAATATTGTCCTATTAGTAATCTTGCTGCTGTTATTAGATTTAAAATCAATTTAGTCTCAATTACTGTACAGTCCGTAATAATTCCCAACAAAAAAAATTGCGGCAGGAACTTTATCTTCTTTTTCAAAACATTTTGTAAAATCCACCAAATTTTTATCCAAAAGGCCTTTATATCCTTACAAGTCCACCAAATATGAAAATATGTAGCATCATCACAATTACATCTCCAACATTTTGCTTGCATATCTGGGTACATACACGATAATTTCTTAGGATCTAAGTGCCATCTATAAAACATTTTATAAAAATTTTCCCTCAGATTCTGTGCCTGCGTGAATTTAACATTTCTAACCCAAATTTTTTCCCAAGTTTCCAATAATATTGGCTCCTGAAAATTTTGTGCCCACTTTATCATACAGTCCTTTACCAAGTCCCTTTCAGAATCTATTTCAAGTAACACATTATACAATCTCTTTATATGCTCCTGAGACTGATTTCTAATTTGCTTTACCAAATTTCCCTCGTTCTGCTCTATACCAATTTTCTGATCTTCCTTCCATCTAGCACATAGTTGCTCATATTGAAACCAAGTATAATTTTTCCCTTCTTCTTTTAGTATGTGCAGAGATTTTAATTGCAAATTACCTCTTTCAGTATACAAAAGATCTTTATATGTAATCATTTCCTGATTCTGTTCTATATTTATATTCTCTATTGTATGTCTAGGACTTGCCCATATAGGAACCTTATAATTTAGTTTGTAAGAGTATTTTTCCAAACACATGAAGAGCAGTTCTTAACACATGATTTTTAAAGGCCTTATCCACTTTTTTATTATAAATTAAATATGCATGCCATCCATATAGCAAATCATAACCTTCTATATTCAAAATTCTTTCCTCCGTTAAATTAAACCAATCACTTATTACAGAGAGAGCAGCTGCTTCATAGTATAATTTAAAATTAGGCATTTTTAAACCTCCCCTTTCCCGGGAATCTTGAATTATTTTCATTTTAACCCTAGCTTTTTTACCTTCCCATATAAATTTATTAATTCCCTTCTGCCATTCCTCAAGATTCTTATCTCTCTTAATTATTGGTATCATCTACTTTTGCTCTTTTCTTTAATCAGAGGGGTCCGTTTTGCCATTTGAGCCAACTCCATCAACTTCTGCAGCCATTCGTTCCCAGCGTTAGGCTCTTCTCCAGGGAGTCCTTCCTTCTCATTAGGTGGCCAAAGTATTTGAGTTCCATCTTCAGGATCTGGCCTTCTAAAGAGCCATTCGTCCAAGTTAGGGCTTCCACTGACCTCTTTCCTTGTGTCTCGATTAGGGGAAGGAGGAGTTTGAGAAGACCCAGAAAGAGCTGCTGGAACGAGGCAACATCATTCGACAAGGCAAAGGGCAGCTGGAGCAGCAGCAGGTCTGTAGGGGAATATTCTGTCTTACACACACACACACACACACACACACACACACACACACACACACACACTCCAAGCTTGTGGCCATCTTCTCTGGCTCACAACCATCCCGTTAAGTCTTAGCCTAGTTTTGCAAAGAGCAATTTCTGGGTGATACCAAAAAAAAAAGTGATTTGTAGTCCTTCAGTTGCAATTCTTTCTCAACAGATAGTCCTCAACTTATGACTGGTCATTGAACGACCATTCAAAGTTACAACAGATTTCAAAAAGGCTCCTGATGATCCCTCCTCAAATTTACGACTGCTGCCCACCCTCCATAGGTCTATTATCACATTTTGGGTGCTTGGCAACTGTCTCACTTTTACGATTGGTTGTAGGATTGTAAAGTCATGTGGTACCTCAATTTACAACTGCAATGACTTACAACCAAAATTCCGAGTTGTGAGTTGTAAGCCAAGGACGACCTGTACTTATGTAAGAGTTTGACCTATTTCCAAAACAATAAGCGTGGGATTGTTGTGTAGCCTTCGTTGATGTAAAAAACGTGTTGGATCAGCCTAATGCGGTACTCCAGGCTACTTCTGTTGACTGCTTTAGTCTGCAGTTCAATTCTCACTGGTTCAAGGTTGACTCAGCCTTCCGTCCTTCCGAAGTTGGTAAAATGAGGACCCTGATTGTTGGGGGCAATATGCTGAGTCTGTAAACCACTTAGAGAGAGCTGCAAAGCACTGTGAAGTCTAAATCTAAGTGCTATTGCTATTGCTAATCAGCAGGAATCTTCATGTCGCTTTGCAATTTTTCAGTTGGCAATTTTATAATTATCATTAATTTTCATTAATTATGGCATCTCCTGCCTTTCTGCCAACAGTTTGCTACTTTATTTCTCTGAAAATAAGACTGGGTCTTATATTAATTTTTGTTCCAAAAATCGCATTTGGGCTTATTTTCCAGTTAGGACTTATTTTCAGGGAAATGCGTCCGTCTGGCTGATGATCTTAACTGGGGCTTATTTTTGGGGAAACACAGTAGCCGAGGTTAGTTAAAATACCACATACCTAATGATCTTAATAGAATAGAATAGAATAGAATTTTTTATTGGCCAAGTGTGATTGGACACACAAGGAATTTGTGTTAATGATCAACTTAATTAACTCCTGTATGAACCAGTAATTGCAGCTTTTGCAGAGAGTCAGGGCAGGTAGAGAATGGCTTGGCTTTCCTTTAAGTCTGCATTGAGCCCAGAAGGCAGGCTGGTATTCACCCTTGTCCTTTGTCCACAGCTGAAGCAATTTGAGCGACTGGAACAGGAAGTCACCCGCCCCATTGACAATGACCTGTCCAACTGGACACCCCCACAATACTACCCCCACGTGCGGGGCGGTGGCACAGCCCTGGGGCCCTCCGACCGGCAGCTGCTGCTCTTCTACCTGGAACAGTGTGAGGCCAACCTCACGACGTTGACCAACGCCGTGGACGCTTTCTTCACTGCCGTGAACACTAATCAGCCCCCCAAGATCTTCGTGGCACACAGCAAGTTTGTCATCCTGAGTGCCCACAAGCTGGTCTTCATCGGGGACACTCTGTCTCGCCAGGCGAAGGCCCAAGAGGTCCGCCAGAAAGTCACCCATTACAGCAACCTTCTTTGCGACATGCTCAAAGAGATCGTGGCCAGCACCAAGACAGCTGCCCTCCAGTACCCATCCCCGGCTGCTGCCAAAGACATGGTGGAACGGGTTCACGAGTTGGCAAACAGCACTCAGCAGTTCCGGATGGTCTTGGGGCAACTGACTGCCCTGTGAAGAAGCGGAGATGTTCTTGGATGAGTGAATGGACTGTAAATATTTTGTCCGGTTCACCTGCCCGCTGAAGAAGGGTTGGGGGACACTGACTTCTCCTTCCTTGGTAGACACAGACCATGTCAGTCCTGGATTCCTGACCCCCTCAAGTCTTGCTGCAGCCAAGAAGACGGTCTCATCCCTTGCAACGATTGTAGAGGGCAAATAATTATATTTTCCTGTTTGATTCCAGAACTGTTTGGCTAATGATCGCTATTTAAATCAAATAAAGAAACTTACAATCCAGTCTGTTGGGGCCTAAGAGAGACTCTTCTCAAATGGGCCTGAGTGAATGTGAAAGAGAGGTGTGGGGGGGTTGTGGCTTGTCTGCCCCCAGTTTGAGTTTTCCTGAGTGATTGGGAGGAGGTGGAGGGTCCCCTCGGGGTTTCTGGGCTGATACTGTTGGTTGGCAGCTTCTTTCTATGGGCTTCCTGGCTTGGAGAAGACAGAGCCAGCAGCCTTGGTGCTTAGACGTTCCCTGCCACGGTTTCAGAGCATATTCTCCCCAGTTTCATCCAGGCTTTCAAAACCTCCCTTGATGTAAAACCAGTCTTCCCACTGAATTGAAGCATTTGCGTTACTTTTTTAAAAACGATGTCTGGCTTTACTGGAGCAAAGGCAACAATTTAGCACCCTGCAGGATGGGCTTCTCCAGGAAAAGGAGAATTTGGTGCGCTTGTCCCGAAAGGGAAAATTCAGCGCCATCATAGGAAATCTGCTTCAGCCATGCCCATGGGCATATAAGGCACTGAAAAACCTTTGCAAAATCTATGTGCTACTAAAATTCTTGTTATCATCATCTTTTACGTGGCCAAAATGATGTATTATAGGGCAACAATTTTTGAACCAAGATAACTGAAATGGGCTAACTTACAGAATATGTCCAAAATCTGATCCAAGGGAATTCAATTTGGGAAGGCTGTGGCTGCTTTCAATGCTACTGGCTGCTGCTGCTGCTGCTGTGGTCACAGGATCTTCATTTTCAACTTTCTGTGACAGTTTCCCAGGCAGTCTGGCAATCCCTCACTCCCTTCCTCACTCAATAGCACCACTTACCTCTCTGCTGGGAAGGAAAGGGAAGGGAGATTTCTGATTTCCTGCAAATCTCCACAAGGCAATCTTTAAAAATGGGCATCTGGTTACAGGTTCCGCCTGCCTCTTTGCCCGATCATAATTGTTCTGTTTTTCTGTAGAAGTGAGGAAGTATCACCAAAAGGGCAACCGAATGGGACACAGTTTGTCTAGTGTTCCATTAAGAATGTCATCTGCTCAGTTTACGTCTTTTGCTGTTTGAGAACGACCCGTTGCAGGGAATAAAAGTAAGTTGCAGGCGAGGGGAGTTGCAGAGGAGGAGAGGATGAAGAATTATCTATAACACCTGAATGCAAGACAAGGAACAATAGATGGAAACTAATCAAGGAGAGAAGCAACCTAGAATTAAGGATAAATTCCCTGCAGTGAGAACAATCGGAAACAGCTTGCCTCCAGAAGTTGTGAGTGCTCCATCATTGGAGGCTTTTAAAAAGGAACTGGACAGTCACTTGCCTGGAATGCTTTAGGGTCTCCAGCTTGAGCAGGGGGTTGGACTAGATCAGTGGTCACCAACTGGTGGTCCATGGACCACTGGTGGTCCACAAGAAAATTTTGGTGGTCCCCAGAAAAATTATTTGCATTTTTTATATTGCACTAAATCAGGGGTCCTCAAACTATGGCCTCTGGATCGGATATGTGCAATGAACGTTTGTGTTACTGCAGAGAGTCTCACCCTTTGGGGTGTTTTTGTGTGGGTCAGAGTGAAAGAAATCCCAACTTGGGATTTGCTGCTAGTGGTGAAGAGCCAGAGAACCATATTCCAGTGGGACTGCATCATGGCCTGGAACTGGCTGACCATCCCAGCCCACTGAGCCTCCAGGCACCGGTACCTGGCCTTGCACTCCTGCTGGTCTTCCCTCTGCTTGGAAAGTCTATGCTCCTAGTCCTCAGTGAGGTGCTTCTGCTGAGCCTCCTTGGTCAGATCCAATTTCAACTGAGCCAGCTGTTTTGCCAACTCTTTCTCGTGGTGGCTGCTTAGCTCCAACAACTGCTTCCTTTTGGGGCCCTAAGGAGCCCAGGCAGGCAGGGGAGAAGTGGCTCAGAGGGGAGGGGCGAGTAGAGGCCGGCGAGGCGCCCCTCAATGTGAGTGACATCAAGTTGGTCATGCCCACCCAGTCACATGACCACCTAGCCACACCCACCCAGCCGGTCATTAAGCAGATCATATTAGTGGTCCACGGGATTTAAAATTATGAATTTAGTGGTCCCTGAGGTCCGAAAAGTTGGGGAGCCCTGGACTAGATGACCTCCAAGGTGGTCAATGGAAGGATTTTTATACTCCTTGCAGGCAGCTGGTCATTTGCATCCTTTTAGAGAGTCCTTGAGGTCACTTGTAGGTTTGTCTGTGTCCTCAGGGTCACCTGAGTGGTGCAAATGGGTGTGGAGCCTTCTTGGAACTGCTGAAAGGAGCTGTGTTATGGAGCTGTGTATCCAGCAGGATGTTTTCTGTTCTGTGTCCTTACCTGTTGAACCAAGCTGCAAGCTGTTGGGGATGAGTCTGTCCCGTCTACATCTCAAACTGAAGCGCAAACGGTTCCTGTAGCCTGCAATTTTTCTGGAAATCCATTCATGCTCCCACCCCATTTGAAGGATGTTCATCCCAAAGTGCATAGCTAAATGTCTACAGAGTTTCTCGGTCATCCAGGTCAGGGTTGTCCAAAGGACAGGAGTCAACTGGACCTTCCTATTTCTACTGTGGAGACATTTCGCTTCTCATCCAAGAAGCTTCTTCAGTTCTGGATGAGAAGCGAAACTTCTCCTGCCTCCTGAAGAATCCTAGCCAGGAACTGGTGATCTGCCTCGGCAGACCTCTTCAAACAAAGGATTGTCAAAGGACAGTTGGGAAGAGACAGAGAGAGAGAAAGAAAAAGAAAAAGAAAGAGGGAGAAGCTCCCTTTGTAGCTGGCCTGCCTTGGGTGACTTCTTGAAACCAGCTGCAGAATCTAGGATAATGGTGAACCTTTTTGGCACTGAGTGCTGAAAAGGTCGCGCATGCGCTCATCAGGGCCATGCTGCAGAAAAGCCAAACTTGCGGGTTTTAGCTTGCACGTGCGGCCGACAATCAGCTGGCCAGAGCGTATGCGCAGGCTGGGTTTTGGCACTGCCGCACACGAAGGGATCGTGTTGTGGAAAAGCTGAACTTCCAGGTTCTGGCGTGCACGCATACCCAACAATCAGCTGGCCGACGCACATGCACACACCAGTTTTCGGCACTGCTGCGCCCTCGAAAGACAGCTGATCATTGCGTGTGCATGCATCCATGCCAGAAACCCAGAAGACTAACAGGCAAGGCTGTGCATGCCGGGTGATATGGCTTCACGCGCCACATCACGGATCTAGGACCTTAAGGCTTCCCCTAGCAACGAAAAACTGTGAGGGACAACCCATAATAAACCCGAAGCACAAGTTTTGGCAGCCTTACATCTCTTACATCTCCAGAGCATTTGCTCCTTAGGGAACACATTTATTTTGTTAATTTATATCTTCTCCAGGAGCTTCATTCAGCCAGTCCCTCCTTCAGTTTTCTTACCACAACCCTGTGAGGTAAGCTGGGCCAAGAGTTCTCACCCATTGAACTTCTGTAAATGCGGGTTGTCTTTGAGTTCTCACCCAACCCATGGAGGCTGGAGAACGTCAGCTACAAATGAAGACTTTTGTAGGGCCCCGAGGTAGAATTCCATCACTGAGGCCAGTTAATTAAATGATATTGAAGGTGTCCCAGGATTAATGAGATAGCTTGGATTTTCTGTAGGTATCCTTAATTGTTGTGTTATTGATTGCACTGATCTATTCTTCTGGGCCCATTTATCTTAATCTTGATGGTTTAAGATGAATTCCACTCCTCTGCATAGCCAGAACATCTGGATGGAGATTCTGCCATAGTCAATGATGGACAAGAACACCTACTAGCTCAGCCCAGAGTTTTTAGCTGGAGATGTCAATTTTGTAGAGCTGCCGGGGGGGGCAGGAAACAGCCCTGAAGAAAATTCACCTTCTTTGATCTGGTTGTGCCACTTGGCCATGCTGGAAGCTGCCTTCCCCAAACAGCTGGGCCTGTGGAACCGAAAGCCTATTCCAAAGCTGGAAGACCAACTCGTTGCTTGAAAATCAGCAGTTCTGATGTTACTTCTGGTTCCAGCTCAGCATTTTTTCAGTGGCTCAAGTTTCCTGTGACTTCAGCTTTGCTAAGAATTTTTTCCAAGTTCCACTCTTCGTTTAGAAAATTCAGTGGAAACAAACCCATTGTCCAACGTTAGAAAATTATTGCTTTCCAGCTGATCATGAGTTACAAATCCGTTCCTTTTAAAATGCATAACTGAATGCAATTCCCTATTTGTCAGGACAATGCACAGTCCATCGGAGGTCCTGAAGCTGCTTCTTCAAGAGGCAACTGGACATCAGCTCTGGAGCTGAAGAAGCTTCTTGGATGAGAAGCGAAACGTCTTCAAAGAAAAACCAGAAAGTCCAGTTGCCTCTTGAAAAAAAGCAGCTTTGGAACAACCGTGACCTGGAAGACTGAGAATCTCCATAGACAGTCACAAGACTGAAATCCCAGCATGGAAAGCAGCCATTCATTCGATATCTTCCCAGTTTAACCCGAGAATGCCTGGAGAGAGGAATAATCCAAGATACTGGTCTCCAACCTTGGCAACCTTACGACTTTAAGCCAGCAAAGCTGGGAGTTGAAGTCCACAAGTCTTAAAATTGCCAAGGTTAGAGACTCCTGGTCCAAGGAATCTTGTGGCCTGAACCATTAGTGATCCCTCTTCCTAAACCACCTGATCTTGACCTGCCTCATATTCTGGTCAAAATTGAATAGGTGTTGATACTGGAAGAAGTGAGGCTCTGCGCATGCGCGAGGAATGGAGGCTCGTGGCTGAGTCGGGAGACGGCGAGGGACGTTTTTTCTCCAGAATGGTGGCTTCCTGAGACTCGCCGAGCCGCCCGTATCCCCTGACCCGCTGGACTATCATCCCAGCAGCCGCAGGAGGGGTCTTTGGACCTTCTCGAGTTAGCGGCTGCGGAGAACGGGCAGGGGGGGCGGCGATGCGGCGAGCAGCGGACAAACGGACGAGCGGCCATTTCGCGAGGCGCGCAGCCTGCTGCTGGCGGCCTGCTGGTGGCCGGCTGTTCTTCGGCCTGCAATTCTCCCGGCGTCTTATGGCATCTTGGCGTCCTCGGCACTGGATGGTTTTCATCTTCCCAGCAGCCCGGGATTGCTCTGTTGGGCTGCTGAGGTATGTGTCCTTAGCGGAGGTGGTGGACACGAAGACCGGGCCTGATGGGAGATGCAGACAGCGGCGGCCATGGTGCGGGCGGTTGGGGCGATATGCGGTAGGACACGACCCACGCCCGCATTGGTCTATCGGCGCCTGGTCCGCGGAGCTTACATCTGCACCCGCCTTTATCATCGGTACTGGAAGTAGGACGAGACCGCGGCATGGAAATAAGGCCGCGGGGGGTGAGCTTCGAGAACGGTGTCCTTTTTAGCCCCATGTACTATTCTCCTCGCTGGGTCACTGTGGTTTCGACGGGTTTTTGGACCCCTGCCCTGTTTGGAAGAGGGGGGGAGGGGACTCCACCCGGTTTTATAAGATCTATCGGCGGACTCCCTTTTCCGGAAATTGACAGTGCCAGCGATGGTGGGGATGACGACGCTACTCACCTATTTGCCACATGGGTGTTGGCTCCCTCTGACTTACCACCGGACAGAGTGGCCTCACATGGGTCGGACCATCTTCTTGCCTGTCCATTCTGAGGATATGACTTTCTCTCGCTGTCTCTACTGTTCAACATGCGATACTCCGCACATGAACTCCTCTGCCTGCGGGGTGCCCCCGCCTCGCAGGAATGGCCCACCCAGGCGCCTGATGGACCCGGAGAGGTTCCTGACGGAGCTTGGGCCGTTTCCTGAGGATCTTACCCACGGCACGACTGAAGAACTGGTTGCGGCTTGGGAACGGGCCGCGGCTGGGGCTTTGGACCGTGTCGTGCCTTTGCGGCCTCTGACCCGGCGTAGATCTCAGTTGGCTCCCTGGTTCTCCGAGGAGCTGAGAGAGATGAAACGCCGGCGAAGACGCCTAGAGAGTATTTGGAGGTCCAGCCATTCTGAGGCTGATCGGACACTAGTGAGGTCTTTTACTAAGCCCTACCTAGTGGCAATGAGGGAGGCGAAACGTTCCTACGTTTCCACCCTCATTGCATCGGCAGATAACCGCCCGGCCGCCCTATTTCGGGTGACCCGTTCCCTCCTTCAACAGGAGGGTCGGGATGACCCCCTACAGGGACGAGCTGAGGAGTTTAACGGTTATCTATACGATAAAATCGTTCAGCTTCAGGATGGCTTGGACCATGATTGCGATGATTCAGCCGAGATGGCAGAGACACGTCTTGTGGAGGTTATTTGGGATGAGTTTGATTCTGTGGCTCTCAGGGACGTGGACAGGCTGCTGGGGAGGTTGCATGCAACTACATGTTTACTGGACCCGTGTCCTTCCTGGTTAGTACTGGCTGCTCAGGAAGTGACACGAGGCTGGCTCCAGGGGATTATAAATGCTTCTTTGGTTGAAGGGGTTTTCCCCGCCGCCTTGAAAGAGGCGGTGGTGAGACCTCTCCTGAAGAAGCCTTCCCTGGACCCAGCTATTTTGGGAAATTACCGTCCAGTCTCCAACCTTCGCTTTTTAGCGAAGGTTGTAGACAGTGTGGTTGCATGGCAGCTCCCCCGGCACCTGGAGGAAGCTGTCTATCTAGACCCGTTCCAGTCCGGCTTCCGACCCGGTTACAGCACGGAGACGGCTTTGGTCGCGTTGGTGGATGACCTCTGGAGGGCTAGGGACAGGGGTTGTTCCTCTGCCCTGGTCCTATTAGATCTCTCAGCAGCTTTTGATACCATCGACCATGGTATCCTGCTGCGCCGGTTGGAGGGATTGGGAGTGGGAGGCACCGTTTATCGGTGGTTCTCCTCCTATCTCTCCGACCGGTCGCAGACGGTGTTGACAGGGGGGCAGAGGTCATCCTCGAGGTGCCTCACTTGTGGGGTACCTCAGGGGTCGATTCTCTCGCCTACCCTGTTCAACATCTATATGAAGCCGCTGGGTGAGGTCATCAGTGGTTTTGGGGTGAGTTATCATCTGTACGCGGATGATACCCAACTGTACTTTTCCACCCCGGACCACCCCAACGAAGCGGTCGAAGTGTTGTCCCGGTGCCTGGAAGCTGTACGGGTCTGGATGGGGAGAAACAGACTCAAGCTCAATCCCGCCAAGACGGAGTGGCTGTGAATGCCGGCACCCCGGTACAGTCAGCTGCATCCGCAGCTGACTGTTGGGGGCGAGTTAGTGGCCCCAAAGGAAGTGGTTCGCAACTTGGGCGTCCTCCTGGATGGACGGCTGTCCTTTGATGAACATCTGGCGGCCGTCTCCAGGAGGGCCTTTTACCAAGTCCGCTTGGTCCGCCAGTTGACCTTCCTTGACCGGGATGCCTTATGCACAGTCACTCACGCTCTGGTTACGTCTCGCTGGATTACTGCAATGCTCTGTACATGGGGCTGCCCTTGAGGTGCACCTGGAGGCTGCAGTTAGTCCAGAATGCAGCTGCGCGAATAGTAATGGGAGCCGCTCGTGGCTCCCACGTAACACCACTGCTCCAGTCCGGCTTCCGACCCGGTTACAGCACGGAGACGGCTTTGGTCGCGTTGGTGGATGACCTCTGGAGGGCTAGGGACAGGGTTGTTCCTCTGCCCTGGTCCTATTAGATCTCTCAGCGCTTTTGATACCATCGACCATGGTATCCTGCTGCGCCGTTGGAGGATTGGGAGTGGAGGCACCGTTTAACGGTGGTTGTCCTCCTAACTCTCTGTCCGGTCACAGACGGTGTTGACAGGGGGGCAGAGGTCGTCCTCGAGGTGCCTCACTTGTGGGGTACCTCAGGGGTCGATTCTCTCGCCTACCCTGTTCAACATCTATATGAAGCCGCTGGGTGAGGTCATCAGTGGTTTTGGGGTGAGTTATCATCTGTACGCGGATGATACCCAGCTGTACTTTTCCACCCCGGACCACCCCAACGAAGCGGTCGAAGTGTTGTCCCGGTGCCTGGAAGCTGTACGGGTCTGGATGGGGAGAAACAGACTCAAGCTCAATCCCGCCAAGACGGAGTGGCTGTGGATGCCGGCACCCCGGTACAGTCAGCTGCATCCGCAGCTGACTGTTGGGGGCGAGTTAGTGGCCCCAAAGGAGGTGGTTCGCAACTTGGGCGTCCTCCTGGATGGACGGCTGTCCTTTGATGAACATCTGGCGGCCGTCTCCAGGAGGGCCTTTTACCAAGTCCGCTTGGTCCGCCAGTTGACCTTCCTTGACCGGGATGCCTTATGCACAGTCACTCACGCTCTGGTTACGTCTCGGCTGGATTACTGCAATGCTCTCTACATGGGGCTGCCCTTGAGGTGCACCCGGAGGCTGCAGTTAGTCCAGAATGCAGCTGCGCGAGTAGTAATGGGAGCCGCTCGTGGCTCCCACGTAACACCACTGCTCCGCAGTCTGCACTGGCTTCCTGTGGTCTTTCGGGTGCGCTTCAAGATTCTGGTTACCACCTTTAAAGCGCTCCATGGCTTAGGACCCGGGTACTTACGAGACCGCCTGCTGCAACCCTATGCCTCCCACCGACCCGTACGCTCTCATAGAGAGGGTCTCCTCAGGGTGCCGTCCACCAAACAATGTCGGCTGGCGGCCCCCAGGAGTAGGGCCTTCTCTGTGGGAGCATCGACGCTCTGGAATGAACTCCCCCCTGGTCTACGTCAAGTGCCTGATCTTCGGACCTTCCGTCGTGAGCTAAAAACATATTTATTCATCCAAGCGGGACTGGCATAAAAGGATTGATTTTAAATTGGGTTTTAGTAGTATTTTAAATTTTAAATTCATTTTAATTCTGAGCCATTTAGTAATTTTATATTTTAAATTCATTTTAATTGTATATATTTTGTATTTTATTCTGGCTGTACACCGCCCTGAGTCCTTCGGGAGAAGGGCGGTATAAAAATTTAATAAAATAAATAAAATAAAAAATAAAGAAGTGCCTCTGCCCTGTATCACTGGGGATGGAAAGATTTCCCCTTGTTGCGACTGGGGTGTTGATATGCAAACCATTAAAGATCTTGTGCAGAATTGCCCATGACGTGCATTTTCTGGTTCCCTAGAACAGGGATCCCCAACCCCCAGGGCCATGAGCCAGCACCGGTCTGCGGCCCACCAAGAACCGGGCCACGGAAGTGAGCGAAGCCCCATCGTCACATGCATGACATGCAGGCACCATGCAAAACCATGTCCCACCCCAGTCCACGGAAAAAAATACCCTCCATGGAACTGATCCCTGGTGCCCAAAAGGTTGGGGGCCACTGCCCTAGAAGATCTACAGCAGTGGTTCTCAACCTGTGGGTCGCGACCCTGCTGGGGATCGAATGACGATTTTCCAGGGGTCACCTAAGACCATCGGAAATATGGGAAGTATACTTGCGAGTCGAAGAATCGCGCTCCAATGGTTGACTCCACAAGCCAGCTGCAGGCTCTTCAAATCGCTAGCCGAATTCGGCTTCAGGCGCGATGAATTAAAAAAGAGAGAAATCTTTGCTCCCTCTCAAGCCAGCTGCAATCACTCCCAATCGCTAGCCTAATCTGGCTTCAGGTGGGATAAACTTAATAGGGGAGGAGTCTCCGCTTTAATGCCTCCGTCCTCAAGGCAATCACAAACAGTTCAGATCGCTAGCCAATACGGCTTCAGGCGCAATAAATTCAAAAAAACAGTTTGCCGCTTTTTTCCCTCTTCTGTGGCTGCTGAGGCGCACTGAGATCGCTGCCTAAAAAAAAATAATTTTACGGTTGGGATCGCCACATTGTGAGGAATTGTATTAAAGGGGTCGCAGCACTATAAAGGTTGAGAACCATTGATCTACATGAAGCCATGCCAGAATTGGATATCCAGTTATGAGGCCACAGTTACTTAACAACTGCCTTGCTTATTGATGGAGATTCTGATTCTCATTGTAGTCGTAAGTCAAGGACTTACCTGTATGGAATATCCACTTCCCTTAGCATTTCTCATCCTTGGCAACTTTAAGATGGGTGGACTTCAACTTCCAGAATTCCCTGGGGTGGGGGTGGGGGGCAAGGCTGGCTGGAAAGTTCTAGGAGTTGAAGTCCACCCATCATAAAGTCGCCAATGCTGTCTATACCGTCAGCGCAGGAGCTGAATAGCCAATGGGGCCCAGATTTCCTGCCCTAAACAAGCATCTGCTTTTCAAAATCAGCAAGTCCACAATCCCAAGATTAGGAGCACGAGACAAGAGATCCAAATTTCGGTTCTGATCAGTGGTGGGTTTCAACATTTTTTACTACCGGTTTTGTGGGTGTGGCTTGTTGGGCATGGCAGGGGAAGGATACTATAAAATCTCCACTCCCTCCCCAATCCAGGGGAAGGTTACTGCAAAATCCCCATTTCCTCCCGATCAGCTGGGACTTGGGAGGCAGAGAATAGATGGGGGTGGGGCCAGTCAGTATTTTTACTACTGGTTCTCCGAACTACTCAAAATTTCCTCTACTGGTTCTCCAGAATTGGTCAAAACCTGCTGAAACCCACCTCTGGTTCTGATCTAGCACATGGCTGTACTGGAAGGCTATGGGGAAGAGGAAGATGAGTGAGGACCTCATGGGAGTATAGACTGGTCCTTCAAAGCTACAGCAGTGATATTTTGCCACTCCTGAAGACTCCACATGGTCTACAAAGTGATGGATTGGCCCCAAGATCAATCCAAAGTGCCTGCAGTTCCAAGTTCTGGCTTCTGTTCAAGATTTATTTAACTGCACCTTCCAGACTGAGTGAAACCAGTAATAGCGGGATCTCAGAGTCTTAGTGGACAACCAGTTAGATATGAGCCAGCAATGTCCAGTGGCAGCCAAAAAAGCCAATGCAATCCTAAATTGCATTAACAGAGGGATACAATCAAGATCAAGGGAGGTACTAATACCACTCTATGGGTTTCAAATCCCAGGGCAACCGGTTTGCTATTCTTTGCAAGCGCATGGCACTTCTGTGCATGCGCAGAGCATTTTTGATGACGTCTGGGTGGATAGGTGGAGCCTCCTGCCGCTGCCACTACTGCTTTACCCAAACCGGAGCAACCCACCACTGCACTCTAAAAACCCTTAGTAAGACCAGACCTAGAGTACTGCATCCAGTTTTGGTCACCACACTATAAAAAAGATGCTGAGATTCTGGAAAGAGTGCAGAGAAGAGCAACCAGGATGATTAGGGGACTGGAGGTTAAAACATACAATGAATGGTTACATGGACTGGGCCTGTCTAATCCAGTGAAGAGGAGGCCAAGGGGAGACATGATAGCAGTCTTCCAATATTTGAGGGGCTGCCACAGAGAGGAGGAAGGAGATCAAGCTATTTTCCAAGGCACCTGAAGGCCAGACAAGGAATAATGGATGGAAACTGAACAAGGAGAGCTTCAACCTGGAAATAAGGAGACATTTTTTGAGTGAGAACAATCAACCACTGGAACAGAAGTTGCCTTCAGAAGTTGTGGGAGCTTCATCAGTTTCAAGAAGAGACTGGACTGCCATTTCTCAGAAATGGTGTAGGGTCTCCTGCTTGGGTAATGGGTTGGACTAGGTGACCTACAAGTCCCCTCCAACTCTGTGAATCTATCTGTATGTATCTTTCTGCTTTGGATGGGCCACCCACAAGCAAGACAAGGATGAGGCTCAAGAGAAAAACAACTTTAATGCATGCATTGCTTCTCTCCTTCTCTAAGGTTCAGAGAGGTCAGTTATTGGCCATGATTAGCTCCGCCCAGTCACGCAAGGCGCTGACCCGACCATAGACAGCTGGCATGGTGGTCGAGCAGCGGCTGCTACCCCAAGAAACGATGCCCACCAACTTCCAAATGTTGCCATTCTGACACACCAGTGGTCCACCAGAGTCGCCCTGCAGATACCAAAAACAAATAAAAAGGATTTGAGTTCCTTGGAGACCCCACTTTTTTTCCCCATCAGGCAGAATTTCAGGGGTTGGATTGGCCCCAATTTTCCCCATTTGGCAGCTGGAAGCCAAAAGATCTCGCAGGTTTAGTTGAAATGTGGTCTTAAAATATGTTGCGCTTTAAGAACCAAGATAGTAAAAAACCCAATGGCTACATTTGTGCCACCCGCTAAGCTTGTCTACGTAGTGTAAACCTGGTTAGTTTCTATGTGGCTTGTTAAAACTAGCCTGCTTTGGTAGCTTATCATGCAAGACTTGAATAACTGAGAAATTGGGGTGAACGATTAATCCAACTATGTGTGTTATGAACACAACTACTGTTTTTTTATAAGTCATCCTTCAATTCCAACACGGGGAAAATGATAAATCCCAGCTGACCCAATACCACTGACTCCCCATTGTTGGCAGAAATATCCAGTTCCAGTTCCAAGCTGGGAGAAAGGCACTGGAGACAAAATGGAGGCTGGAGGCTGATTGAAAAGATGATTTAATGATGAAGCAGAACCACCAAGCACATGGTTCTGGGCAGCTGGCCACATGGAGTTGAGAGTGAGGGGTTTTTATATCTTCTCTTGGGCTTTGCACTTGAGCTTCCTGTTCCTGTACAAGAACATGTATTCTATTGGCTGTTGTCAGACTCCCATGGGGCCATGTACAAATCCTAGGAATTTGTCTGAGCTATGTTTGGTTGAGGTTTGGGCTGATGCAATGAAGGGGCTGGTTGGGCAATTCCTATTGTGGCTGAGGGCTAATCCTACCTTTGCTCAGACCTTGCGGCAGGGAATTTGCTTATGAATAGAGCTGAACTGCTGACCTTTCTGATTGACAAGCTCAGTGTCTTAGCCATTGAGCCACCTAGTCAGACGGATTTAAAGGATCCATGGTGAACAAAAGGTTGAGAACCACTGGTCGAGATCAGTTTTAAGATAAGACTGTGGGCTGGGGCATCCTGGGATTTGAAGTACAGAGAAGAGCAACCAGGATGATGAGGGGACTGGAGGCTAAAACATACGATGGAGAGTTACAGGAACTGGGCACGGCAAGTCTAGTGAAGAGAAGGACCAGGGGAGACAGGATAGCAATCTTCCAATATTTGAGGGGCTGCCACACAGAGGAGGGATTCAAGCTATTTTCCAAAGCACCCAAAGGCCGGACAAGGAATAATGGATGGAAACTGATCAAGGAGAGATTCAACCTGGAAATAAGGAGGAATTTTCTGACCATGAGAACAATCAGCCAATGGAACAGAAGTTGCCTTCGGAAGTTGTGTGAGCTTCATCACTGGAGGCTTTCAAGAAGAGATAGGACAGCAATCAGTCAGAAATGGTGTAGTAGGGTCTTCTGCTTGGGCGGCGGGGAGAGGGGTGGTTGGACTAGATGGCCTACAAGGTCCCTTTCTTGTAATGTAAATCTGTTAAATGCATCTATTTTAAAACCAATCTAGACAACTCTAATCCTTTGGTGCTCTCTAGTGGAGATTTGGAAATATAGCAGCTTAAAGTTGCTGAGATTTTAGGTTTTTCCAACCCCAAAGCCTAAAAAACAGAGATAAGCAAATGGAGGAGATTTGGGTGTCTGTGCGTGCTCACCATACATGAAGAAGAGCCGGCTGCACCTGCGCAGATCATTGAATCACTGATTTTGTCGCCCCAAAATTCCATGCACTGCACATTGGACAGGAGAGGCAGGGCTGTTTGTTGCAACTTGCACGGGGTGTCAAAAGCTGCAAGAGAAAAGATTAAATCAGCAGCCAGAAGGTTTCTTCCCCCTCCCCCATCCCTCTTTGCATCAAGCGGGAGACACAACAACACACCTTTGGCCTATTATTGCAACCTGAACTGCTTGCAGTGGGCAGAGAGAAATCCGTTTATCTTCCTGTTTCCCCCCCCACTCCCCTCCTCTGTTATTTCCCATCAGCTGGATTTTAAATGTAAATTTTTCAGGGCAGGATTTAAGTTTTTATACTTCAATGCCATGCAGAAAATAACTTCATTGTTGAGTTGATTTTGGCTACAAGAAACTAGCAAGCTTCTCTTCTCTTCTTCTCTTCTCTTCTCTTCTCTTCTCTTCTTCTCTTCTCTTCTCTTCTCTTCTCTTCCCTTCCCTTCCCTTCCCTTCCCTTCTCCTCCCTTCCTCTCCTCTCCTCTCCTCTTCCCTCCTCACCACTTTCCTTCTTCCTCTCCCCTCTATTCCTGTCTCACTTTCACCCTTTCCCTTTCCTTCTCTTTTTCTTCCCTTCCCTTCCCTTGGTACTCAGGTGCCACTTATTCCCCCAGGTTGTATAATACACCTCCCTACTCCTTGGTGAAGTGTGAGAAGAAGCCCTCCGCTTTTCTTCACTAACTAGGTGCAGAGATCCCTCCTCTCGATCCTGAGATCCTGGCTGCCAGGAGAAATCGGTGGTCTCTAGACAGACAGGAGCTTGTGGGACTGAGGGATGCTAAGCTTCTTAATTTTGATGACTCCAATTCTCCAGCTTATGGATTGAGCTACAGAGATATTTTTTGTTGCACTTAGCTGGTCTCTTTGCAGTTGTACATCAAATAAACCTTCAGGTGACTTACATGGACCTAATGAACCTTTCTTGGGAGCAGAAGAAGACTCTTGCCTTCCAGATTTTGTCCGTCCTAGATCTGGCCATGTTTAGCCAAAGCTGCTTACGTGAACCCTCTTTTCACTGCTTCCCTACTGGCTCAACTTACTCATTCTTCTGCATATTACTTTCAATCCAAAGCAGAAGGAAGAAGAACCCCTCAATAGCCAAGATTCCTCTCAGACCCACCATTGTAGCGCGTCTTGCCCCAGCCTGTGGTGACACAAATGTCCCCACTCTGGAACGAGTCTGTGGCATCTGTCAGGCACACAGGAGACACCGTCTCAGTGAACCTGGCCGGGGTGGCCAGTTTGATGAGAGCGATGTCATTGTTGATTTTCCCGGAGTCCCACTCAGGGTGGACAAAGACCTGGTGGGAGAAGAGAGAAGCTGTTAAGGCTGCAAGAAGGAGATGATGACGTGGAGGAAGTCCCTTCTGGCTTATCTTTGCTTATGGGTTTACCCATCACCCTTGGCCAGCCTTTTGGTTTCCAGATCAGGAAATCAAAGTTATGAATGCTAATACGACTTTTGGTATGAAGTTATAGTCAGAGGATATAGAATAACAGAGTTGGAAGGGACCTTGGAGGTCTTCTAGTCCAACCACTTGCTCAAGCAGGAGTCCCTATGCCATTCTGGACAAAAGGCTTCTTGCAACCATTCTTCACGTTTTAGCCTCTAATCCCCTAATCCCCTTTGTTCTTCTCCTCTGCACTCTTTCCAGGGTCTCCACAACTTTTTTGTATCATGACAGCCAAATGGGACGCAATATTCGAAGTATGGTCGGTACTAATATGTCACGTGATCCTGATTCTATCCGTCTGTTAATGCAACCTAGGATTGTGTTGGCTTTTTTGGCTGCTGCTGCACATGGCTGGCTCATGAATAGAAATAGAAACATTTAGAATAGAATAGAAATAGAAATAGAAACAGAAAGAATAGAATAGAATAGAATAGAATAGAATAGAATAGAATAGAATAGAATAGAATAGAATAGAATAGAATAGAATAGAATAGAATAGAATAGAAGTTGGAAGGTCTTCTAATCCAGCCCCCTGCTCCAGGAGGAGAACCTATACAATCTCAGACAAGTGACTGTCTAGACTCTTCTTAAAAACCTCCAGTGATGGAGCACCCACAATTTCTGGTGGCAAGCTGTTCCACTGGTTGATTGTCCTCACTGTTAGGAAGTTTCTCCTCAATTCCACGTTGCTTCTCTCCTTGGTTAGTTTCCGTCCATTGTTTCTTGTCCTGCCCTCTGGTGCTTTGGAGAATAATTTGACCCCCTCTTCTTTGTGGTTGCTCTTCAAATACTGGAATCCTGCTATCATGTCCTCTTTTCTCTAGACTAGCCAAACCCACATTTCAGTTGTTGACTCCAAGATCCCTCTCACAGTTACTGCTATTGAGCCAGGTTTCACCTAATCTGTACCTGTACACATTTGGTTTTTCTTGTCTAAGTGTAAAACCTTATTTTTCCCTACACTGAATTTCATTTTGTTAAGTAGGGCCCAGTGTTCAAGTCTGTCGAGATCCATTTGAATCTTGAGCCCATCTTCTGGAGTGTTGGCTATTCCTGCCAGCTTAGTATCATCTGCAAATTTGATAAATTCCCCTTCTATCCTCTCATCTAAATCATTGATGAAGATGTTGAAGAGTCCTGGGCCTAAGACGGAACCTTGTGGTATCCCACTGCATACTTCCCTCCAAGTAGATATAGTTCCATTTTAGACCACAGGCTGAGTGCAGCTGATCAACCAGTTGTGAATCCATCTAGTGCAGGGGTCTCCAACCTTGGTCCCTTTAAGACTTGTGGACTTCAACTCCCAGAGTTCCTCAGCCAGCTTTGCTGGCTGAGGGACTCTGGGAGTTGAAGTCCACAAGTCTTAAAGGGACCAAGGTTGGAGACCCCTGATCTAGTGGTGATACTGTCTACCCCACATTTTCCTAGCTTTCCAAGAAGTAGGCTATGGTCTACTTTGTCAAAGTATGGATTTCAGATGAACAGATTTGGGAGGGTCATTGTAGGTCATCTAGTCCAACCCCCGGACCAAGCAGGAGACCTTACACCATTTCTGACAGATGGCAGTCTTCTTGAAAGCTTCCAGTGATGAAGCTCCCATAACATTAGTTGATTGTTCTCATTGACAGAAAATTTCTCCTTACTTCTAAGTTGAATCTCTCCTTGGTCAGTTTCCATCCCTTATTCCTTTCCTGGCCTTCAGGTGCCTTGGAAAACAGGCTGACCCCCTCCTCTCTGTGGCAGCCCTTCAGATATTGGAAGGCTGCTATCCTGTCTCCCCTGGTCCTTTCTTCACTAGACAAGCCATACCCAGTTCCTGTAACCATTCATCCAGTAGTGAAATCTAATTTTTTTTATTACCGGTTCTGTGGGCATGGCTTGGTGGGCATGGTGTGGCTTGGTGGGTGTGGCTTGGTGGGCATGGCAAGGGAAGGAAACTGCAAAATTTCCATTCCCACCCCACTCTGGGGCCAGCCAGAGGTCATATTTGCCAGTTGTCCGAACTACTCAAAATTTCCACTACTAGTTCTTCAAACTGCTCAAAATTTCCGCTACCGGTTCTCCAGAACCTGTCAAAACCTGCTGGATTTCATCCCTGCATTCATCGTATGTTTTAGCCTTCAGTCCTCTAATCATCTTGGTTGCTCTTCTCTGCACTCTTTCTGGAATCTTAACATCTTTTTTATAGTGTGGTGACCAAAAACTGGATGCAGTACTCTAGTGTGGTCTTACTAAGGCTTTACAGAGTGGTCTTAGTACCTCCCTTGATCTTTGTATCCCTTCTGTTAATGCAGCTTACTTTGACATCTAGCAACCTCACCCACCTGCTGAACAGCCAGCTTCTGAATGTCCTCTTCAGGAGAGCAGCGGTCATATTCTCCAAGCACCACAAGATCCCTGGTCCTGCAGGAGGCAAACAAAAAGTGAATGCCGGGCAAATATCAAGAAAGTTTGGGCACAGCACAGCTTGGCATCAACCTTGCAGAAGTGGGAAGGTGACTTCAACAACTGAATATTGGGAATGTGAAATTATATGCTCAAGAGCTCGCAAACAAACAAGCTGAAGTCCTAGAGGGTTTTTTAGAACAGGGGTCACTAACCTTTTGGAGTTCAGGGACCACTAAATTCATAATTTTAAATCCCGTGGACCACTAATATGATCTGTGTAATGACCAGCTGGATGGGCATGGCTAGGTGGTCATGTGACTGGGTGGGTGTGGCCAAATCAATGTCACTCATGTCGAGGGGCACCTTGCCAGCCTCTACTCGCTATTCTCACCTGCCCGCCAGGGCTCTTTAGGGCCCCAATGGGAAACAGTCGCTGGAGATAAGCAGCCACCATGAAAAGAGTTGGCAAAACAGCTGGCTCAGTTCAAATTGGATCTGAATGAGAAGGAGGCTCAGCAGAAGCACCTCACTCAGGACTAGGAGCATAGGCTTTCCAAGCAGAGGGAAGACCTGCGGGAGTGCAAGTGCAGGTATCGGTGCCTGGAGGCTCATTGGGCTGAAATGGTCAGCCAGTTCTAGGCCATGATGCAGTCCCAATGGAACAAGGTCCTCCGGCTCCTTGCCACCAGTGGCACTTTCCTCCAGCCTTCGCCCAAAGCCCCATACCAAGAGGCCAAAGCAGACCCCGAGTCGGAATTTCTGCCACCCTCCAACCCACACAAAAAGACCCCAAAGGGGGAGATTCTCTGCAGCAACATAAATGTTCATTGGACATATCCGGCCCAGGGGGCATAGTTTGAGGACCCCTGTTTTGGTGCAATATTTTAAAAAATGCAAATAATTTTTCTGCGGACCACCAAAATTTTCTCATGGACCACCAGTTGGTGACCACTGTTTTAGAAGACTTCGCTTTCAGGGTGTGAAGCGGTTTGGGTTTCGTGGAAGACCTGCATCTAAACTGAATGTCCTTTTAAGATGCTGATGCTGTTGATGATGGGATCATCACATAATTTAAAACTGATTTCATCTTTGCCCTGGGAAATTTGGAATCACAGGTAGTCCTCGATTTACGATCACAGTTAAGCCCAAAATGTATGTTGCTAAGTGAGACATTTCTTAAGTGAGTTTTGCCCCATTTTACATTTCTTGCCAGAGTTGTTAAGTGAATCACTGCCGTTGTTAATTTAGTCCCATGGATGTTAAGTGAATCTGGCTTCCCCATGGACTTTTCTTGTCAGAAGTTTGCAAAAGGGGATCACGTGACCTTGGGACTCTGCAACCGTCATAAATAGGAGTCAATTGCAAAGCACCCAAATCACATGACTCGGGGAAGGCTGCAACCGTCGTAAGTGTGAAAAATGCTCATAAGTTGCTTTTTTCAGTGGCAGTGTAATTGAAAAGCCACTAAGCGTATTTTGTAAATCGAGGGCTACCTGTATTACCACCCACCTTTTTTTAAAGGTCAAGAGTGACCTTTTTTTTAACCCAATACCACCAGGCCTGAACAGCATTTACAAATGATAATTACAAAAAGTTTCCCGTTCTTAGCCCAAGCTCAACTTTTCTCCCTTGCTTTAGCCAGAGGTAGTAAGACTTGTTATTGCCCCAAATATCTCCCCTACAAGCTCCACTGCCTGATGTAATTTCCGCACAGCAAGGAAGAAGAGGGGTACTCACGTCATCCCACAATGGGCTGCTGTCACCACCCAGTTCTCGTTAACCAGAGACCCACCGCAGAAATGCCACCCGCTTGTCTCCTGCCAGGAAAGCCAACACAAAGACAAAGTGTGAGACTCACATCAGGCTGTAGTTGGCAAGAGACACACATTGTGTGGCCCTGGAGAGCTGTTGTGAGCTAAACAAGGCCAGGAGAGATCCAGTACTTTGAGTCTCCTGTCCAGGTCCTTCTGCAACAGGTAGCCTGCCCTCACCTCTCAGGATTTAAATGCCTTCCTCCCCAAATGGGGTGGAGAATCAGGTCTAGACAATTTAGAATAGAATAAAGCTGGAAGAGACCTTGCAGGTCAAGCAGGAGAACCTATACCAGTCATGGCTAACCTTTTGGCCGTCGTGTGCCAAAAGCGGGGCGGGAGGGGGTTTCGCGCGCATTTGCCCACATCCATAATTTAATGCCCTTCTGTGCCCCGACCCCCCACACATACATGTGTGACCCACCACGCTCTCCCACTTTTGGCACCCAACGGTAAAAAGGTTATTAGTGGGCCCGGAGGGCCTGTTTTTTGCTCTCCCCAGGCTCCAGAGGATTTCTTGGAGCCTGGGGAAGGTGAAAACAGTCTCCCCCCCTCACTGAGGCCCTCCAGGGGCCTCTGTGGCTCAGACTGGTAAGACAGTCTGTTATTAACACAGCTGCTTGCAATTACTGCAGGTTCTAGTCCCACCAGGCCCAAGGTTGACTCAGCCTTCCATCCTTTATAAAGTAGGTAAAATGAGGACCCAGATTGTTGGGGGCAATAAGTTGACTTTGTATATAAATATACAAATAGGATGAAGACTATTGCTAACATAGTGTAAGCCGCCCTGAGTCTTTGGAGAAGGGCGGGATATAAATTCAAATAAAAAAAAAAGAAAAGAAACATCCCATTTCCCAACTTCTGGTGGGCCCAGAAGGCCCGAAAATCAGCTGGCCAGCGCGTGCATGCGCACTGGAGCTGAGCTAGGGCAATGCTCGCGGGCCCACAGATATGGCTCCGTGTGCCACCTGTGGCATGCGTGCAATAGGTTTGCCATCCTGGACCTATGCCGTTCCAGACAAGTGGCTGTCCAGTCTCTTCTTAAAAACCTTCAGTGATGGAGCACCCACGGTTTCTGGAGGCCAGCTGTTCCACTGGTTGATTGTCCTCACTGTTAGGAAGTTTCTCCTTAATTCCAGGTTGCTTCTTTCTTTGATTAGTTTCCAACCATTGTTTCTTGTCCTGCCTTCTGGTGCTTTGGAGAATAATTTGACCCACTCTTCTTTGTGGCAGCCCCTCAAATACTGGAATACAGCTATCTTGTTGCCCCTAATTCTTCTTTTCTTTAGACTAGCCAGATCCAAATCCTGCAGCCATTTTTCATATGTTTTAGTCTCCAGGCCTTTCATCATCCTAGTTACTCTTCTCTGAACTTTTTCCAAAGTCTCCACATCTTTTTTGTAGTATGGTGACCAAAATTGGTTGCAATATTCCGGGTGTGACTTTACTAGGGTTTTGTAAAGTGGTACTAATAGAAGAATCAGGGCCCTGCAGAAGCAGAACTGAGCCCTTGGATTCCAGCCTTTGAGTGCAATGGAAGGGAGAGGCCCACCAAGCTGAGTGAAATAAGGAAATAAAAAATGCAGGGGTGCCAGGTCCCCCTTTGATTTAAACTCCAATTGATAGAAAGCTTCATACATGCACGACCATACACAAAAATAACACAGCCTTAAAAAAAAAATTCCAGGTTTTGTCTTCCCTTAGACAAGAACTTTGTCTGCGATGCCCACAAAAAGCAAAAGATCGCACTACCGCAGCTGCCATTGTGGCATTTCTGACCACACACCACAGCTATCCCTGCATGGGGGGAGGGGTGAAAAAATGTGGAATAGGCTGCAGAAAGGTAAGCACAGAAGACCCTGGACTGGGGGCTCCAATCTGCGATTTTAAAAAAACCAGAAGGGAAACTGGGGAGACCATATGGGAGGAGGAAACGGAAGAGAATGCCATCCTAGAATGCTGGGCAGAAGGTCTGCCAAGGCTACAAAAAAGGCTTTGGATGGAAACACTTGGATGGTCGTACCCTGTGTTAGTGTGTAGTAACTCATTTGCACATTGAAAGGTTGTGTGAGTGGAAACCTGATTCTACTGAACTCTTAACAGATTAACAGAGTTGGAAGGGACCTTATAGGTCATCTAGTCCAACCACCACCACCCAAACAGGAGACCCTACAATTTCTGACAGATGGCAGTTCAATCTCTTCTTGAAAGCCTCCAGTGATGAAGTTCCTACAACTTCTGAAGGCAACTTCTGTTCCATGGGTTGATTGCTCTCACTCTCAGAAAATTTCTCCTTATTTCTAGGTTGAATCTCATTAGTTTTCACCCATTATTTCTTGTCTGGCCTTCGGATGCTTTGAAAAATACCTTGACCCCCTCCTCTCTGTGGGAGCCCCTCTAATATTGAAAGACTGTTCTCATATCTCCCCTGGTCCTTCTCTTCACTAGACTAGCCATGCCTAATTCGTGCAACCATTCATCGTATGTTCTGGGCTTCAGTTCCTTAATCATCCTGGTTGTTATTTAGGATACGTATTTGGACTCAGCTTCCGCTTTGTGGCCTGTACATTCTGTGCATGGTCAGAGGCTCTGCAACCTCTTTAGTCAAGACCTGCAACATTGAGGAAGTTGGAGCAGTTGAAAGCTTCTGGAAGAGAAAGCATCAAGCAAGAGGCAAGGTAACCATTTCTTCCCCATGCCCATTACCTGTAAAGACACCTGCCAAGACCACGATCCGGGCACTGCATCCTCTCCGTTGACGATACGGGAGTAACCTGTGATGACGGGCTTAATGGCAGGATCCCCGCAGGCTAGAAGCAACAAAGAAGATCATCTTTCCCAAATTCTAAAACTTGAGTTAGTGGCCATCAATGTCAACCTGGGAATGATACAGACGGAAGCAGCCAGCAGCCCCTTACAACGGACACAGTCTCTCCACAGTCATGGGATCAAAATTTGGGCACTTAGCAGCTGGCATGGATTGAGGACAGAATCCTGGAATTGTGTCTTCGCCATCTGCAATCTTCCCAGCCAGCTGATGACAAGCAAAGTCCATGGGGGAAAGCTGCCTTTGCTTAATGACTGTGTCATTCACTTAACAACAGCCTTGCTTAACAATGGAAATTCGATGACTATATATAATGTCACTTCTATGTTCTGGACCTTAGAGGTCTTCTAGTCTTCTAGTCCAGCCCCCTGCTTAGGCAGGAAACCCTACACCACTTCAATGGTTGTCCAATCTTTTCTTTAAAACTTCCACTTCTGGAGACAAGTTGTTCCACTGGTTAATTGTTCTAATTGTCAGGAAATTTCTCCTTCGTTCTAGTTTAGATCTCTCTTTAATGTCTTCCACCCACTGCTTCTTGTCCTGCCCTCAGGTGCTTTGGAGAAGAGCTTGACTCCCTCTTCTTTGGGGCAGCCCCTGAGATATTGGAAGACTGCTATCATGTCACCCCTTGGTCCTTCTTTTCATCAAACTAGATATACCCAGTTCTAGCAACTGTTCTTTATATATTTCAGCCTCCAATCCCCTAAATCATCTTTGTTGCTCTTGCCAGCTAGTTGGCTGACCAAACCCTGGCTAATTCAGCCAGGGTTGGTGAAGACATTCCTCGCCTCAAGGACTGTAGAAAAATTCACAACGGGTTGGATACTTACAGTTACGGGGTGGCAGGGAAAAAGCAGTTGTGGCACTGAAAAATGCCAGACAGGATAAGAACCACAACGCAGCCATGTTTGAACCTTCTGAGTCGGCAGCTTAGTAGAAGGGAGGGTTACAGATGCTGCTACTTTTATATTGCGTATGTACGGGGAAAGTTTACAAAGATTTGTATACCCAGAATGCAACATTCTGCTAAGTTTTCCATTGCAGCCTGTGACACAGGAGTAGTCCAGGACTCATACGTCCATGGGAATGGACACACCGGGCTCTTGATAATACAATCAATAATTGGCAGGAACTTGGGCTTATGAGGATATTCAAAGTGATCTCAGCTGATTTAGATTTCTTGGCCACTGTCTTGGGGACAATCAGAAGAAGATTCTGCGTACCTTTCCCTTTCTCTTGGACCTTGCAAAGAGGAACAGAAAGCAAGCAGAGCCATGTTGTTTTGTGGGGGGTGGGAAATTGAGAATCCACAGCGGTCAATATCTTTCAGTCAGTCAGTCAATCAATCAATCAATCAATCAATCAGAATAGAGCTGGAAGGGACCTTGGAGGTCTTCTAGTCCAGCCCCCTGTACAGTACAATTTGAGACAAATGGCTGTCCAGTCTCTTCTTAAAAACATCCAGTGTTTGATTGCCCACAACTTCAGGTGGCAAGCTGTTCCACTGGTTAATTGTCCTCATTGTTAGGAAGTTTCTCCTTAGTTCCAGGTTGCTTCTCTCCTTGTTTAGTTTCCATCCATTGCTTCTTCTCCTGCCTTCAGCTGCTTTGGAGAATAGCTTGACTCCCTCTTCTTTGTGGCAACCCCACAAATACTGGAATGCTGCTATCGTATCACCCCTAGTCCTTCTTTTCTCTGGAAAAGAACATATCTAGATAATATATCTGGATAATCTAGATAAACTATGACAAGTCGCTGCAGTAAAACAAGGCAAAAATACATCATCCTTAAATGTGTCCAACAAACCAGCTGGAGTTAAACATTTGGCTGTAGAAAGTTAAGACCCATTTCTTCCAACATGGCTTAAGGTGGGAAAATGCATCATGTCACCTTTATTAGGGTTATTCTTCCCCAGCTCCCCCTGGGAGATTTCTGGGAACCAACCTTTGACTGCAAATGGTAGATGTGAAAGACCTACTGACCTTCCACCAGGGGTCTGGTGCATCTACCGGCCGAACTCTACTGCCCATAGATGACATTCAGCATCAGTGTCAAAGGCCTGGCTCAGTAACCCCAACCAGTGGCCATTAAGGGGCTCTTAGGCATTTCTACTGCAGCAGCCAAAGGTCCAGTGTGCAGGATGCCCGCAGGGTACGGTCAGAAAAGTCGAGATGGCTGCGACAATGATGCAATTGAAAGTCTGCCTGCCTTTATAGGTGTTTATTTTTATTTATTTGTATCCTGCCCTTATTATTATTTTTACAAGCAACTCAAAATGGCATACATATTTAGCACACCTTCTTCTTCCTATTTTTCCCACAACAACAATCCTTTGAGGTGGATTAATTGAGAGAGAGGGACTGGCCCAGAGTCACCCAGCTGCCTGAGATGGAACTAGAATTCACCGTCTCCTGGTTCCTAGGGGTATCAGAGGGAAAAGGCTAGGATGGGTGAATGTTGGTTTCTCTTAGTATCTCGCTTCTGCAAATCTGTCAGATTTGATTGATTAAACCGGAGCCCTTTTTCTGAACACATTGCATCAAAAAGTTGCATATATAGGACTTCCGGTTTGGCACCGTAGGTGATGGCGGTGATCTTTACGATCACCAACCTCTGGATTATGTGGAATCGCTAGGACAGCTTAAATCTGCTGTCCAGCGGTTCGGAAAACCCCCTCTTCGGGAGAAGGAGAAGGGGTGAGCTGAGGGCAGAGGTTGAATTTCCCTAAAGCCCCTGAGAAAAAGGGGTTTGAAGGGTTAAGTTCCCTCCAGTAACCCGAAGAGCTCCAGATCCGAGGATTCTTCTGCTTTGGCGGAACCAATCACCACGACCAAACGCCGAGATTTATTTTGGACAATAAAGGATTATACCGGACAGAACGAAAGTGGGAGAACTTTAAGCAAGTAGCCAAGCCGATTCCCCGATACTTTGTAACAAGCTTGAAAACAGCAAGAAAATGGAGGCGAATTGTTAACAAGTTAACGAGTGGAAAGCGAAAGTGATACTTTCAGCGTGTGCCTCTGCAGTTGGTAATTTGCATGTTACTTGCTGCTTTAACTTTTGCTGCCTGCTGATAGAATCTAGGAGATTTTTAAATACTGCTTTAAAAGACTGTGTTTTTCAGAAGTTAAGAAGATTTAAAGTGAATATTAAGTTGGAAATAAATAAATAAATAATTTTATAGAAGATGGCAGCCAAACAATTAAAGTCTACTGTAACAAAGAGCTCTGGAACTTTATCAGCTGGTGCCTCTCCAGCTCATACAGCAGAGACTAGAACATTGAATTTAGAGGCGTTACAAGAGAACTTAAAAGGCTTTATAGAAGAAAAATTTAAAGTTATAACTGATGAGATGTCTGAAATGAAAGAGCAGATATCAGAAATTCAAGTGGGAAATAAAGATATAGGGGTAAGGAAGTTTATCAAAAGAATTTGATTAAAAAAGCATTTTTAGAGTATTATAGTAAGTTATATTCTAGGGATATGGTTGATGATACAGAGATAGAAAGATATTTACAACAACAAAATATTTGTGAGCTTACAGAAAATCAAAGAGAAGAATTGAATCAATTAATTACTTCAGAGGAAATTTTCTTAGCAATCAAACAACTTAAAATCGGTAAAGCACCAGGAACAGATGGTTTAACAGCTGTTTATTATAAAAATTTACAAAATGAGATGGTTGAACCACTTAAAGAGTTATTTAATAAAATTCAAATGGGAGGAGATGTTCCCCCTTCATGGAGGACAGCCTTTATTTCGTTAATACCGAAGGAAGATCGAGATGGTATTAAAGCAGAGAATTATAGGCCTATATCACTTTTAAATACTGATTACAAGATATTTACCAAGATATTGGCTAATAGATTAATGCCAGTGATGAATCAAATAATTCATAATGATCAGTCAGGATTTATTAAGGGTAGGCAGATGAGATATAATGTGAGGCAAATCGTAAATTTACTTGAATATTTGGAACGAAACAACCAAGTATCAGTGGCATTCCTTTTTTTGGATGCTGAAAAAGCTTTTGATAGATTGGATTGGCAGTTTTTGTTTAAAGTAATAGAAAAAATGCAATTTGGGGATTATTTTATTCGTGCAATTAAAGCAATATATCAGAAGCAAACAGCACAAATAATAGTAAATGGTGGGTTAACAGAAACTTTTAAAATTGAGAAAGGGACGAGACAGGGATGTCCCTTGTCCCCATTACTTTTTATTTTAACTTTAGAAATTCTTCTGAATAACATACGTGGTTCCGATCGAATAAAGGGAATTAGAGTTAAACATCAAGATTATAGATTAAGAGCTTTTGCAGATGACCTGGTTGTTACTGTATCTCAACCAATATACTCAGTAACTGGTTTAAAAGATATAATTGGTCAGTATGGTAAAGTATCTGGATTTAAGGTGAATCAGCAAAAGACAAAGATGATAACTAAAAATATGAATATACAACAAAAAGAAGAGTTAGAAAGAACTTCAGGTTTTGAAATCGTTAAAAAGGTTAAATATTTAGGAATATATATTACAGCTTCAAATGTTAAATTATATAAAAATAATTATGAGGTATTGTGGCAGAAGGTATGGAAAGAAATGGAGAGTTGGAAGAAGTTACAACTATCTTTGCTGGGAAGAATAGCGGCTATAAAAATGAATGTTTTGCCCAGGTTTTGGTTTTTGTTTCAAATGATACCGGTGTTTAAGAATGATATTAAATTACAGGAATGGCAAAAGGGATTAGTAAATTTGTATGGATGGGCAAAAACCAAGAATAAAATTAAAAGTAATGCAGGATATAAGGAAAGGGGGTCTTAAAATGCCTAATTTAAAATTGTATTATGAAGCAGTTGTTTTATCATTAATTACTGATTGGATTAATTTAACTGAGGAAAGAGTTCTGAATATAGAAGGTTATGGTTTGTTATATGGGTGGCATGCCTATTTATTATATGATAAGAAAGTTGATAAAATATTTAAAAATAATATAATTAGAAATGCATTATTGAGGGTTTGGAGGAAATATCAATACAAATTAGATGGAAAGATTCCAATATGGGCAAACCCGAGACACATGATAGAAAATATAAATATATATCAAAAGATGGAGGTATAAAGAACTTCTTTGTATGGAAAAGGGGGAGTTACAATTAAAATCTAGAGAAAAGATGGGGGAAGAAGGGAAAAATTATACATGGTTCCAATATGGACAACTACAAGCTAGATGGAAATTAGATCAAAAAATAGGTGTTAAGCAAATTGAGGATAATTTGTTAAAACAAATGAGAGATCAAGGTCAACAGCATATTAAGAGGTTGTATAATGTATTAGTAGAAATAGATTCAGAGACTGATTTGGTTAAGGATTGTATGATTAAGTGGGCACAAAATTTTCAGCAACCAATAATGTTGGAAACTTGGGAAAGAATTTGGGTGAGGAATGTTAAATTTACACAAGCGCAAAATATGAGAGAAAATTTTTATAAGATGTTTTATAGATGGCATTTAGACCCCAAAAATTGTCATGTATGTATCCTAATGTACAGGCTAAATGCTGGAGATGTGATTGTGAAGATGCTACTTATTATCATATATGGTGGACTTGCAAAAAGTTAAAGCATTTTGGATTAAAGTATGGTGGATCATGCAGAATATTTTGAAAAGAAGATTAAGTTTACCCGCAGTTCTTTCTACTAGGAATAATTATGGATTGTACAGCTATAGAGACTAAATTGATTTTGAACTTAATAACAGCCGCAAGACTTTTGATTGCTCAATATTGGAAGAAAGAAGAATTACCTACAATTGAAGAATGGACTCTTAAAGTATCAAATCTGGCAGAAATGGCAAAATTTCTGCTTACTTGAAAGACTATACACAAGAAAAATATATTTTAGAATGGAAAATGTGGATTGATTATATTCAAAATAAGTATCAGATAAAAAATCAAATAGCATATGAGTAAATTTAGGAAATAATTTGTATTAGATATATTTTTGAAGGAGAGGGGAATTGAGAGTGTGAATAAGCGTGGAGAGACTAGAGATTATAATTTAGGAATTATTTTAGATTATGATTGTTAGTTTTGATACCCTGCATTTTGTTCTGGGAAGTCGGGGTGGGGGGTGGGGGGTAAAGGGGAAGGGAATTGGGGGGTTGAGGTTAGTGATGGAGTGATGGTTAATGTACAGGGATTATTGAAGATGTATAAATATAATTAATGTAGGGTCGGGTCTAACCAGTTGCCATTTTAGAACGGTGGGGAGGGAAAAAAGAGAGAGTAGGAGGTAGGAAAGAGGAGAAGAGGAAGGAAGAGGGGTAGAAGAGGGAGAAGAGTGTAGGGTGGAGGGAGGAGAGGAGGTAGATAAGAGAAGGAGAGGAAGGTTTGGAAAGTAAAAGAAGGTAGAAGAGGGAAGAAGGTTAAAAAGGGGGGTGGTGACTGGGCAGGCCCGACTAATTGTATATAACTGTACATTGGATGAATTATTTGATAAGACTGTAAAAATAAAACTTTTTTATTTAAAAAAAAACAAAAAAAAACATAAGCCTCCCAGAGTCACTCTGAAACAAGATGAGTGACAAATAAATAGTCCTCAACTTAAAAAAAAAAAAAAAAAAAAAAAAAAAAAGTTGCATATATATTAGATTCCAATTTCCCAAAATGCTGCACCATGTGCATAAAACTTACAGACTACTCCACCAACATATATATTTTGTTCATGTTTTTTAAAAAATGCAGTTTTGCACTGCTTTCATACATATATAGGTAGTCCTTGACTTACAACAGTTTGTTTAGTGACCAAAGTTACAACAGCACTGAAAAAAAGTGACTTATGACTGTTTTTCACACTTTAAGACCATTGCAGCATCCCCACGGTCACGTGATCAAAATCCAGACCCTTGGCAACTGACTCCTATTTATGACGGTTGCAGTGTCCCAAGGTCATGTGATCCCCTTTTGCGACCTCCTGACAAGCAAAGTCAAAGAGGAAGCCAGGTTCACTTAACAGCCGAGTTATTAACTTAACACCTACAGTGATTCACTTAACAACTGTGGCAAGAAACATCAAAAAATGGAGCAAAACTCACTTAACAACTGTCTCACTTAGGGACAGAAATTCTGGGCTCGATTATGATATGTTGAGGACTACCTATAATGAATAAATAGCACTACAACATTTAGAAAAAGGTCCATTTCAAACTAAATTTGCTAAATTTCATGCATTCGTGCATCGGTTCCAATGTGTAAAGTTAGGTAGGTTTGCTTTTAAATAGAAAAAATGAAAATCTCTCCCCCCCACCCAGTGGAAAGTTTTGGGATATGATTATGCCCAAAGGTCTACTGAAATGTAGAAGTAGCCTCATGACCAGCCCATTTCTCAGAATAAAATGTCACATTAAAGACAGTAGTTGCACTAACTTCGTCAGCATTAAGAAGAACGGATGGAAAATTCCCAGCAATGTCAGAAAATATCCGTGAAATGCCTCATATTCATGAAATGAGAACAGCGTGAATTGGGAAAGCTAAAAAGAACCAGGGTTGGGAAAAAGATGCCTCCTGACCATCTCCCAGAATTCCCTAGGAAGTGTTGTCCTTCCTAAGAATTCTGGGAATTGAAGATCCCACCTAGAGCTGGGGAATTCTGGGAGTTGAAGTCCACAAGTCTTAAAGTGGCCAAGGTTGGAGACCCCTGATCTGGAGGGCACCCAGTTTGGGGATGGTTGCTTTAAATATATAGAGGAGCAGTAAGTGCATTAGCGAAACTAAATCTGGCCTTGAAATATTTAATATTTGAAATAGAAGAATGCCTCTAGAGCAGAGGATTTGAAAACTGTTCCAGCAGTGAATTCCTGTTGGTATCTGTAAGGTAATATGGATATTGCCTCCCTTAAGGCATTCTGTTCTTGTTTCCCTAATTGGTCTCTAATTTTCTTACACATCCCAGGGAGATGTAACATTAAGAAATATGAAGTAAAAATAAATAAAAATTATAGGTGGCAGAGGTAGAAGACCTGGCTCACATCCTACAGTAGTGGCCAAAATTATGGAAACCTTTTGGGAAAAGTGTGTTTTCTAAAACTAGCTAATAACACCACTTTTTTTTTTGGAGTAATACCATAAAATGATATATCAATGGAAAGATAATTTAATCAAGAATGTAATGCAATAACTTTTATGAAGGATTTGCTATTATAATAGCAGTTACAGTATAAAGAAGAAAAGTGAAACACATAGAAAAGGCGAGATGTACAAGTTATCACCATGTCAGTGAATACTTAGTTGGGTAACCTTTAGCATGAATTACAGCCTTACAATGTCTTCCCATGGAGTGAACCAAGTCTTTAAGTTCTGCAGTTGCTATCATGTGAAACCAAGATGGAATGATGGCTTCTGTCAACTGGGTTTTATTGCTGGGTCACTTCTGACTAACACGTTTCTTTAATCAGCTCCATAGCTTTTTAATTGGGTTAAAGTTAAGGTCTGGGCTATTCCCAGGTCATTCCAGCAGTGGAAACTCAAAAAAAAAAAAAAAGTGGCATTAGCCATCAAACCTCAAAAATGCACTTTTCTCAAAAGGTTTCCACAATTTTGGCCAGTACTGTATTTGATTGTGGCCTGTGTAAGAGGGTGAGAGATATCTCGGTCTATATACTAAATAATTCTACAGAGGAATTATTGAGTCTGTCATTTGCACCTCTATAACTGTCTGGTTCGGTTCTGCAACCCAACAAGAAAAACACAGACTTCAGAGGATAATTAGAACTGCAGAAAAAATAATTGCTACCAACCTGCCTTCCATTGAGGACCTGTATACTGCACGAATCAAGAAGAGGGCCGTGAAAATATTTGCAGATCACTCGCATCCTGGACATAAACTGTTTCAACTCCTACCCTCAAAATGACGCTATAGAGCACTGCACACCAGAACAACTAGACACAAGAACAGTTTTTTCCCTAAGGCCATCACTCTGCTAAACAAATAATTCCCTCAACACTGTCAGACTATTTACTGAATCTGCACTACTATTAATCGTTTCATAGTTCCCATCACCAATCTCTTCCCACTTATGACTGTATGACTATAACTTGTTGCTGGCAATCCTTATGATTTATATTGATATATTGATCATCAATTGTGTTGTAAATGTTGTACCTTGATGAACGTATCTTTTATGTACACTGAGAGCATATGCACCAAGACAAATTCCTTGTGTGTCCAATCACACTTGGCCAATAAAATTCTATTCTATTCTAAACAAATGGTCCATTGTGACCCATATCAAAACAACTTATGTGGGGCCAGAATCTGAAAACAATATTTTACACAGCACAGTACTTGAGCAAAATGGTTTGGTTGAAATCGGCATATGTGGGACTGATTGGGGTAGATTGTAGGGATGACACTGAAATATAATTTTATTATATTTTATTTATATATTAAATTATTGTACCTTATTCCAATTCCATTTTAAATTGTTTTTATCGGATTTTAGTGTTTGGAACTCTGGACTTTGATATGGCCCACGGGCTAATCAATAAAGTAAACTAACTAACTAAAACTGATAGGTGCTATTAAAGAAAATATATGGAAAAAAAGGAGTGGGAGAACTCTGCATGGCTGGAATGAAAAGCAATGACCTCCAGATCAGCTGTGAAATTCCACGAACTGCACTTGCTTAGTCAAAGCGGTTTCTTGATGCCAGCTTGGTGACAGATGTTGGCAGTAGAAAAGGGAGGCCTGTTATCGCCTAATCCTGGTCCTCCAGTGACGGGATCATCTCAGAAGTCACCTGGCCTTCTCCTCCCCACAACGCACCTGTTTCCTGCCAGAATGTTCACAGCTAAAGTGAATGAATACCTGCTACTCTTATGCAAGAGGTTCCCCCTGCCAACAGCTGCAGATAAGGGCAGCCACCATCACCAGTTAGCCAATCCTCTTGGTTCCCTTCCAGGAATCAGGTTCAAACCGTTCCAAGTTTCCACAGGTCTCCCTGGATACAAATGAACAGCATCTCCATTAGAAGATCAGGTCATAGTCATGTTTGGACTTTTGGAATGATCCAGCACTAACTTACTTTCCTTCCTTCCTTCCTTCCTCCCTTCCTCTTTTTTCTTCCCTTCCTTCCTTCCTTCCTTCCTTCCGTTCCTTCCTCCTTCTCTCTTTCCTCCTCCCCTTCCTTCCTTCCTTCCTCCCTCCCTTCTCTCTCTTCTTCCTTCCTTCCTTCCTTTCCTCCCTCCCTACCTCCTCCCTCCCTCCTCCCTTCCTCCGTCCTCCTCTCCCCTTCCTTCCCTCCTCCCTCCTTCCTCCCTCCCTCTCCTTCTTCCTTCCTTCCTTCCTCCCTTCCTCCCTTCCTCCTCCACTTCCTTCTTCCCTCCCTCCCTCCTTCTTCCTCCCCTCCCTCCTCCTCTCTTCCTTCTTTTCCTTCCTTCCTTCCTCCCTCCTCTCCCTTCTTCCTTCTTTCTCTTTCTCCTTCCTCCCTCCCTTCCTCCCTCCCTCTTTAATGTATGTTGCACAAACCAAAGCAAATAACTGATTCAATAGCCAAGATTAGTTAAGCACTGAAGAGCTTATTGTGTGAACCCTACCAATCTCACTTGGGGCTGATCAAGGGGGCAGGAGATCTTGTATTCTGAGTTTTCCCAGTTGCTAACTAAGCCAACCTTATTTTTGCAAGCCCTGAGTAGCATTTTTTCTCTTGTTTTCCCCTGAGGATCCCTTGCTGTTATTAAGGAGTCCATGGGTTATGTAAAAATATAGGAGGCTCCTTGGGCCTGGCTTCTAACCGTTCCAGAGGATTTTCTTACCCTCATTTTGACATTTCCAGATCCTTTCCTGGGAAATTCTCATCAGTCTTGGCTCCTGATCTCTTACACACATGCACTTACACACCTACGCACACAGGAATACCAACATCATCGTCTTCCCCCACGGAGAAGATTTTGACTGGATGGAAGCAACTGGATAAGCTGCAAATTGGGGCATCTCAAATTTATTAAATGGGTCATATTAAAAATTTAGGCTTTCTTAATGATGAGAATTAAATAAAGCTTCACACTGTGCAATTCAGCACAGTTTCCAAAAGGATATATCAAGTGTAGAGCTGATACCATCTTTTTGTTGAATCATAAAAAGTTATCCACGGGGAATTCAAACTTTGCTCTCAGGGATCAAGAATGTTCAAGTCCAAGATAGCCAGAGAGCAACCTGTAAGATACTTCAAAGGTGAAGTCAGCTCTGAATCAGGCTCAATTCCTGAGATCTTCATGGACAGTTTTCTTGGGAAGAAGGTGAATGTGGCTTCTTTTGGCTTCTTCCAGGATGTCTTGTTGGTTTCCCAGCCTAGCCTGTGTCTCTGGGACATGATGGTGGCCTCCCAAGCCACAGATCTCGGAGGCCACCACCAAGTCTGACCCTACTTAGTATCTGAGCTCAGACAGATTCCTTCAATGTGGCTGAAAACGGCCAGGGGACTCAGCTAATTGGGAAGTGGCTTCAAAGAAGATGCTACTGCACTACATATTTCAAGCTATTTGGGCAATGAAATCTGAAGGGATTTGAAAGCAAAGTGCTCCCTTTGGTTGCCTTGACCAACTCCAATCTCATGTGCTCCAGATGGATGAAAGCAGAGAAAGTAGTTTCCCATTTTTATAGAGGGAGGGAGGAGTTGTTCCTTAAAGAGACATATGTCCACCCCAACTCTCTTGGTTGTCCCCAAGAAGTAAATTACTTCATTCTCTCCCTTTGCAATTTTTCATGGGAATATCAAATTATTGGTACACTGAGAAGCAAATTCTAATTAAGCAAAGATTCCCAAAGATTCAACACTGTATCCCCCAAAATAAGACATCTAGAAGTCACAGCCAGAAGGAGAGATTCAATCTAGAAATAAGGCGGAATTTTCTGACAGTGAGAACAATCAACCGATGGAACAGAAACTGCCTTCAGAAGTTGTGGAAGTTTCATCACTGGAGGCTTTCAAGAAGAGACTGGACGACTTCCGCTTGGCGCCACCTTTCTTGCTGGGTGCTAATTTATGGCACTCCACACTGGATATGGTAAAAGCCGGTGTAAACAGCTACGAACAGCTGTTCCCGACTTAATTTTCCCTCTCTGGTTGAAAGAGCAGGGGAAAGAGCAGGGGGGGGGGAGAGTGGTAGATTCCCCTAGGGGCTTTGTTTTTCTTATGCAAAGTCCCGAAAGGTCGAATCCCATTGAATTCCTTCTTATTTTCTCCAGTATTCAGCGCGTCTCCTGCAAAAGCAGGAAAAGAGGAAGGTGTCCAAGTTCTGCTAACAATTGATTTCTTTTGGATCTCTATAAGCAGACGGAAGAAGCATGAGTGAACAATTACTGGTTTGCAAGTATTGTTGATTTCCTGATTTCCTCCTTTTTTTAAAGAGAGAAAAAAAAAATTTCTTCCTTCTTTTAAAATGGCGTTTTAGACTAACTGCAAGTAGACCGATAGCCTTGCTGCGAAATCAAAACTGAATGGAGACTTCATCTTATTGTGTTGGATTGTGGATTGTTGGATTATATTACGTTGTTTAAGTATTTCATAAGGGGATTTTCAGCAAGAACTTTGCCATGAAGGTTCTTTCAGAAGAATGGATTCGTGACTTTATACAGGATTACACAGAAAGAATGTATTTAATTATTCAAAAATATGAAATGATAATAAATGGGGACGTTTTGGATTAAGGTTTGGAGGAAATTAACCAGTGTGATCAGGACTTAAATGCAATGGAGGAGATACAAATAAAAGTGGATAAATATGAAGATATGATCGTGAATAAACAAGTTGATGTAAAGAAGTTTCCTTTAAATAGTTTGGATGAAATGTTAGAATTTGTGTTACAGGAGGCTATCCCCCGAAATGAAAAAATTTACAGGCTTAATGCTTTTCAAGAATTTTCTCTTTGGACTGATGGAATATATGATAGTAAATTGTGGATTTTTGGACATAAGGAACTATTAGGCAATATTGTGACTGACTTTTCAAAAGGAGTAATGAAGGAAAGTCAGAGATTAATGCATCAAAAAAAATGGCAAGAGACAAAAGTATTATCCTTGAAACGAGGTTGTTTTGAATTATTAACAGACAAAAATATTGCTGTCCCTGAAAGACACTATGTGAGGAAGTTCTGGGAGAAATGGGTTGATTATATGTTTTATATCTATCATAAAAAACTAGGTATTTGGATTTATACTGGATTTATACTGGATTTTGACGAGGAAGGACTAAATTTGAATAGCTACTGTAATTTTCGGTATTGAAATCTTATAAGGTGTTGTATTGTATTTTAAATAGAATATTTTTGAAAGAGTTTATGTAAGAAAGACCTGGGGGAAAAATTATATGCTTACAGAAGCTATAAGGGAGATATTCTTTGAATTGGATTGGATTTTTATGCTTTAGTTGGTTTTAAATACTTTAGGATTAATTTTTTCTATTGATTTATATATTTTGTTACTGTTAATTGTTAATTTTTTTTTTCTCCTGAAGGATTTTGGTTATGTTAGGAGGAAGCCAGAGCTAGAGAGGGAAAATTGGTATAATAGTTTTGGGAGAAAATTTTCTTAGCATATGTTTGTTTTATTTTTAACTATACCTTCTGCTTCTTCCGGGAAGTCAGGGGGGAGGGGGGAAGGATTAGTGAAGGGAGGGGGGTGGGGGGGGGAATTTTTGTAAAACTTTTTGAATAAAAAAAAAAAAAAGAAGAGACTGGACTGCCATCTGTCAGAAATGGTGTAGGGTCTCCTGCTTGGGTGGGGGGTTGGACTAGATGGCCTACAAGGTCCCTCCCAACTCTGTTAATCTGTCAGTTAGCTGTTAGTCGGACCACAGGTAGAGCTTTCTTACAACCACAACTGAACTCAACATTTAAGTAAGTTTTGTTCCATTTTATGACCTTTCTCACCACAGTTGTTAAGTGAATCTCTTCAGTTGTTAAGTTAGTAAGACCACTGTTAAGTGACTCTGGCTTCCCCATTGACTTTGGCAAGTCACAAAAGGGGATCGCATGACCCCGTGACGCAGCAATTGTCATAAATATGAAACATTTGCAAGCATCTGAGTTTTGATCATGTCACCATGGCAATGTGGCAACAGCCGTGTGAAAATGGTTGTTAAGTCACTTTTTTCAGTGTCATGGTAACCTCTTCTCCACCCCAAAGCAGTGGAAATTTAATACAGGTAGCTATAATATTCTGTGGGTTCCGTAATAATTAAGGCTCCACAGATGTTCACACATAGCGTTTATTTTTAACTCACAGAGACCAGCAACAACACAAGAACAGCGCGCCTGCTTTGACAGCCCTTTTATACTCGGCTGTCAAAGCGGGAGCCAATCAGAACAGAACAAGAAACCATCTCCACCACTAGGGGCCGCCACTGCCGGTGCAGGACATAACACTTCTTTCCCCCTAGCTTGCGCAATCGTAATCCTGGAGATACGCTGAGCGCCGCTTGATTCGGCTGGACCTTCGTGGCTCTGTTGTAGCCATGGTCACTGGCTGGCCCAACTCCTCAGCCTCTTCTGTGGGGGACTTCTCCGGCCCAGGGACCCCTAGCCCCTCCACTGGCAGAGCAGACAGGGCTTCCTCTCGGTTATCAGGTACAGGGGCTGGGCGTCTTATTCCCTTGGAGCTTAGCTCCTCTGCCCGGGATGATTGGGTTGGGCTACCTCCTGGCTCTTCCTGAGTGCCCCACTCTGGCAGCTGCCAGTCCCCGACCTGACGCCGGGCCCTGAGCTGGTCACAATGTCTGCGCCACTCTCTACCCTCACCCAACTCGACCCTGTATGAGCATGGGCCGGTGATTCCCACGATCTTTCCTGGGAACCATAGGGGGTGGCCGCTGTAATTCCGGGCATACACCGCCTCCCCCAAATCAAATCTCCTGTTTGCCCCCATGGAGTCCAATGGCTGACTAGGTGAGTATTGGGGGTGCAATCTATCAAGTGTGGTCCTCAAACGCCTGCCCATGAGTAACTCTGCTGGGCTCTTATTCGTAAGTGGGCACGGTGTGGAATGCTGCCCCAGGAGGTACTCATCCCATCCTCGTCGCCAGTATTATATTCTGTGGGTTCCGTAATAATTGAGGCTCCACAGATGTTCACACATAGCGTTTATTTTTAACTCACAGAGACCAGCAACAACACAAGAACAGCGCGCCTGCTTTGACAGCCCCTTTATACTCAGCTGTCAAAGCGGGAGCCAATCAGAACAGAACAAGAAACCATCTCCACCACTAGGGGCCGCCACTGCCAGTGCAGGACATAACAGTAGCCCTTGACTTACAACCATTCGTTTAGTGACTGCTGAAAGCAGTGGTGGGTTGCTACCGGTTCATCCCAGATCGGGCAAACCAGTAGCAGCGGTGGCAGGAGGCTTCACCCACCCGCCTGGTTGCTTCTGCGCATGCACAGAAGCGTCGCGCACACGCACCCAAGCAAACCAGTAGCAAACTAAATTGAAACCCATTACTACTTCAAAGTTACTAAAAAAAGTGACTTATGACCAGTTTTCACACTTTATGACCGTTGCAGCCTCTCTGTGGTCAATCTCAGTCAAGACCCTCCCAAGTTCTCGCAAAGAGAAAAGAAAAGGGGGGAGACGTGCATTCAGACTTGCAAGATTCTGTTCCTATTATTTTATAGCTAAAGTCGCTCGCGAAGGTTGGGTGTCTTCGGTAATCAAGCTTAGTTTATCTTGCAGGGCTGACAGAGCCAATGTTCCAATACTTGAGGGGCTGCCCCAGAGAGGAGGAAGGGGGTCAAGCTATTTTCCAAAGCACCTGAAGGCCAGACAAGGAATAATGGATGGAAACTGACCAAGGAGAGATTCAACCTAGAAATGAGGAGAAATTTCCTGACAGAGAACAATCAACCAATGGAACAGAAGTTCTCTTCAGAAGTTGTGGGAGCTTCATCACTGGAAGCTTTCAAGAAAAGACTGGACTGTCATCTGTCAGAAATGGTGTAGGGTCTCCTGCTTGGGCAGGGGGCTGGACTAGATGACCTACAAGGTCCCTTCCAACTCTGTTAATCTGATCTGATCTGTTCTGAAGAGGGCTCCATTCGAACACAGGTCAATGGGTTGCAAGCTTGAAGGGTGAGGCTTTCAGCAGAAGCCTTCTGCCTCACAGACAGCCACCTCCTATGGCCATTTCTTGCCATGCCACCTGGCCCCTTGCCCGTCCACCCACCTGGGCTGACTTGCAGGAGCTGAGCTTATCTTCAAGGTCTTCAAGCGATAAGATGGTGGGAAACCAGCCTGAACACACCCTCTTCTCTGCCACAGGTCCACCCCTGCTCCTGATATAAGGATGCACGGCTCTCACCCACCTCCTAGTTCCTTCAAGAAGCAAGATGGGTCTGGTCTGGCTGCTCTCCTGCTTGGCTCTCCTGGGTGCCGCCAATGGTGAGTATCTAAGCTTGCTCTTGCCCTTTGTAGTTGGGAAGGAGACCCAACATACGTTTCTCTATGGAGGTAAGAAACGGGTCCCTGAGGGGAGGTAAGAGGCTGGAAGCTCCCTTTGACATCTCTGAAAAGGACTCTGAATTCATGGCCTTCAACCAAACTAAACACAAAGGTACAGGTGTCCCTGAAGGTTTGACAGGTAGTTCTCAACTTGCAATACTTCATTTAATGACTGTTCAAAGTTACAACGGCACTGAAAAAAGGGACTTATGCAGGGATGAAATCTACTTACTTTCCCAACCAGTTCGGAAGTGCATGCATTGCGTGCACGCTTGGACCCTCCGCACATGTGCAAACCCTTCTGCGCATGTGCAGAGGGTAAAAAACAGGTTACTTCCTGGTTAAATCCAGGAAGTAACGACAACCGGGCAGGTGGGCGGAGCCTTGCGCTGCCATCGCTACCAGTTCTCCGAACCACCTGCCGCCATCGCTATTGGTTCAGCCAAACCAGGAGCATTTCACCCCTGGACTTTATGGCCGTTTTTCACACTTATGACCATTGCAGCATTCCCGTGGACATGTGATTTACATTTGGATGCTTGGCCACTGATTCATATTTATGACGGTCGCAGTGTCCTGGGGTCACGTGATCCCCTTTTGGGACCTTCTGACAAGCAGAGTCAATGGGGAAACCAGATTCATTTAACAACCCTGTTACTAATTTGACAATTGCAGTGATTCACTTAATAACTGTGGCGAGAAGTCATAAAATGGGGCAAAAATCACTTAACAAATGTCTCACTTAACATAAATTTTGGTCTCAGTTGTGGTCATAAGTTTAGGACTACCTGTATGCAGTACCTATTTGTCTACTTGCATGTACATGCTTTTGAACTGCTAGGTTGGCAGCAGCTGGGACACTTGACGGGAGCTCACACCATCTCGTGGCACTCGGGTCTCAAACTGCTAAACTATAGACCTTTAACGGTCCAAGACTCAGCATCTTAACCATTGAGCCTGCAAAACTAGACACCACTCAACTAAAATCCAGGGGCTGGCCACTGGGCTTCCATCAGTTATGTCCTTTTCAGCTATTAGCATTGACCTGAGATGCCACCTGCATTATCCAGCCACAAGAGCCCAGCTTAAATTTCTGCTTTTTTAACTGCTGAACTGGACGCTTTCTGGATACGGAAGATCCCACTGGATTTTTTCTTGTTTGCAAGTGCTGTGTTCACTACACAACCGGCCTCCAGTATGGAAAGTAAATCGTGGGCTCTATCCCAGTGGTGAAATCTGAACCGGTTTGCTGGCTGCGCATGCGCACTAAGCATACTTCTGGAGAACCGACAGTAAAAAATGCTTAAAAAGTAAAAAAAAAAAAAGTTCCAAACAATCAGCTGAGCGACCCGCGATCATTGGAACTTTTTTTAAAACTTTTTAAGCATTTTTTTTACTACTGGTTCTTTGGAACCGGTAGTTTAAAATGCTTTAAAAAGTAAAAAAAAAAAAAAGTTCCAACCATTGCGCATTGCTCAGCTGATCTTCGGCACTTTTTTTTTTAAACTTTTTTTACTACCGGTTCGATGAACCAGTAGAATCTTTTACTACGGGTTTGGGCAAATCAGCCCAAACCGGTAACATTTCACCCCTGTAGGTCTACCCTTGACAATAACAGTGTCAGAGTTCCAAGTAATAATCGCGTAGCAAACAAAACTCCGAGGCCAATAGATTCCTTAAAGGATAGTTTTATTGGATATATCATATTGGCACAGTTCTGATGAAAACCGACTCTAAAGGTTCCCACGGTTTTCACCTAATTAAAAGTAAAAGTTTTTCCCTTCCCCAAACAATCAGTTACATGCTCCAATCAGGTTGCCTGGTAACGTCACTCCTCTTCTCTCCGACCAGGTGTGAGAATGTCCTTGGTTCCCAGGAGAAAGTATTTTGTTTTGACTTACAAAATCCCAACTATCTCTATTCCCCTGTCCCTTAGCCCCAATATGGCAACACTGAAGCTTCAAAATGTCTTTGGTCAGGTGATCTTTCCCTTCCCAGGTCAAAGTTCTTCTTTGGAATTAATGTTCTGATTCATTGCCAGGTTGTGGTGTCCCCACCATCACTCCTTCAATCAGTGGCTATGCCCGGATAGTCAATGGGGAAGATGCCGTGCCCGGTTCATGGCCTTGGCAGGTCTCCCTGCAGGTAAGAATGCAGCACCTGCTTTGCTTTGCCGGGAAATTTGGAAGACGAAATGAGTTGGTGGTGGCGCAAGGGTTAGAATGCAGTCATGCAGGTTACTTCTGCTGACTGCCGGCTGCCAATAGTTTGGCAGTTTGGGTCTCACCAGGCTCTAGGCTGGCTCAGCCTTCCATCCTTCTGAGGTGGGTAAAATGAGGACCCAGATTGTTGGGGGCAAGAGGCTGACTCTGTCAACTGCTTAGAGAGAGCTGGAAACCACTGTGAGCGGTATATAAGACTAAGTGCTATTCCTTCCTTCCTTCCTTCCTTCCTTCCTTCCTTCCTTCCTTCCTTCCTTCCTTCCTTCCCTCCCTCCCTCCCTCCCTCCCTCCCTCCATTCATGGTGTGCACTAATTAGAATGCAGTATTGCAGGCTAACTCTGCCGACTGCAAGCAGTTCGATCCTGATTGGCTCAAGGTGGACTCAGCCTTCCATTGTTCCAAAGTCAGTAAAATGAGGATCCAGATTGTTGGGGGCAATAGGCTGACTCTGTAAATCGCTTAGAGAGGGCTGGAAAGCATTATGAAGCAGTATATAAGTTTAAGTGCTATTGCTATTGCATTGGGTGGAGAGTCAGAAAATGATGTACCTTTTGGTGCCAGGTGAGAACTTCTGATGGAATAAGATGCAGCAGATGCAATGACCTAAAACAAAATGTCTCAACCTTGGCAACTTTAAGATGGGTGGACTTCAACTCCCAGCCTTGCTGGTTGGGGAATTCTGGGAGTTGAAGTCCACCCATCTTAAAGTTGCTACGGTTGATCTAAAGTGATGGGGAAGAGAACTCTTATTACAATTGTGGTCATCAGGACAGGTGGCAAACGTGGGAAGGATCAGTGGGGTCAGGACAATTTTGGTCTACAGCCCAGAGAGCTGGTGAGTTGAGAAGCTGAGCATCTCAGGACCTTTTTCTCACGGTCCACTCAATCTCCTCCATTCCACAGGACAACACTGGCTTCCATTTCTGTGGAGGTTCTCTGATCAATGAGAATTGGGTGGTTACTGCTGCCCACTGCAATGTAAGGTAAGAATGGTGCTCATGGAAGATCTAACCAGAGAGATTCTGGGGTTCAAATTTTTGAGGAACTAGATCCTTTCTAGGCTTTGGGGTCAACAATGTAGAGGTCATAGACCACAAGGCCCTTGAGAAAGAGTATCCTAGACAACAATTTCTTAATTGGAAATGGGAAGCTGGCATGTGGCTATCTTTTCACTTAAGCTTAATTTTCACTTTATCAAAAACTTCTGTGTTGCGCATGGGCCTCAACCGCTATTCTTAGGAAATCATTAAGACTCTTAATGATCCACACTTGGAATATTCCATCCAATTTTGGTCACCACAATAATAAAAAAAAAGATGTTGTGACTCTAGAAAGAGTGCAGAGAAGAATAACCAAGACCAGGGGTGTCAAACTCAAGGCCTGGGGCCCGGCTCCAGCTCGCAAGGTGCTTCGATCTGGCCTGCGGAGCCGCCCTGGAAACAGCAAAGAACTAACCCATGATGCCTCTTGCCAGCAAAAATGGAGCTCCATTTTCGCTCGCAGAAGGTTGCAGGAGGCTGTTGCAGCCAAAAACTGAGCTCGTGAGGGCCACGTGTGGCTCTCCCGAGCTCCGTTTTCACTGGCAGAGGATTCCAGGAAGCCACTGCAATCGAAAACGGAGCCTGGGAGCCTGTTTTCGCTGGCAGAGCGCTTGGGCCACCACAGGTGTCCCTGACATGAGCGACATCAAGCTGGCCACGCCCACCCTGGCCACGCCCCACCCCCACCCCTGAGGTAAAAAGCAACCCTGATGTGGCCCTCAATGAAATCAAGTTTGACACCCCTGACCAAGATGATTAGGGGACTGGAGGCTAAAACATACAATGAACAATTGCAGAAATTGGGTATGTCTAGTCTAATTAAGAGAAGGGGTGACATGATAGCAGTCTTCCAAGATTTGCGGGGCTGTCACACGGGAGAAGGGGTCAACCCAGGGGTGAAATGTTACCAGTTAGCACCAGTTTGGGTGAACCGGTAGTGATAAAAACTGGTATTTCTGACAATCAGCTGTGCTGCACAGTTTATGTTTGCTAGAAAGCAGAAAATTCTATTTTCTAGTGAAGCTAAATCGTGTGGCACAGCTGTTCCCTCCCCCTCACTGTTTTACTTACCTTAAGCCTTCTTTTTCTGCACGAAGCATGTGCGCACAGTGCACTTTTGTTGTACATTGTGCATGCACACGCACAGTGAGCTTTTGGCACGCACTGTGCATATGCGGGGAGCGAACCAGTGGCAATCCATGGAGGATTTTACCACTGGGTCAACCTATTCTCCAAAGCACCTGAGAGCAGGACAAAAATTAATGGATGGAAGATTCAACCTAGAATTAATGAGAAATTTGCTGTCAGTGAGAACAGTTAATCAGTAGACCAGCTTATCTCTGGAAGTTTTGATGCTCCACTACCAGAAGTTTTCAAAAATAGAGTGGACAATCATTTGCCCAGATAGTATATAGGGTCTTGAGCAAGGGGTTGTACTAGAAGACCTCCAAGGTCTTTTCTAACTCTTCTCATCTTGTATTTGATATTAAAATTGAGTACTTAACATTATTTATTTGCCCAGAATTAAAACCGACGACCCACAGCGATGGCTGCAACCATCCTAAAGCACACAGCCATTTCGCTCCCTAGTTTCTTAGTAAGTGGGTGTTTTTCATGGCTGCTCACACTCTCGTTGCTGAGAGCACCTCCAGCATACTTTCAAAGCCCCCACAGTTCCTGTGGGCATATCTGCCCTGGTTTTCCATTTCCAGAGTGATATACAAGGACGGAGGGCAGGAAAATTGTTCTGTAAGCATTTTACTTGTTGGTTAAAGATGAGCTAAAATAAAGGCTAAACTGTGCCAGTTCCAGAATGGCTAAAATGTGATGGACATTGACCCCTAGTACCGTAGTTGGGGCTGGGGATATAAGTGGCTTCAGACCAGTGTCTTTAGACCAGTGTTTTTCAACCTTGGCAACTTTTAAGACGTGTGGACATCTACTCCCAGAATGGGGGTTGGTCTACACATCTTAAAAGTTGCCAAGGTTGAAAAACACTGCATTTGATGGTTATTTGGTATTTATTCCAGATGAAATCTGCCTAGTTCCTGCTTCCTTGATCTTATCCACCTGCATAGGGGATTCTTAATTAATTAATGGGTATCTTTTCCCCTAATTTTCCACTTCTGTGCCAGGACAAGCCACTTGGTGGTGCTGGGTGCATTTGACAAAAGTACTCCAGAGGAAGACATTCAAGTCATCAAGATAGCCAAGGTGAGGAGGACAACTGTGACATGGAAGCATGGGAAGGGACAAAAATGCCCATCAGTTTGCACAGCCTTGCAGAATGAGCACCACAACAAGGGTGCTAAACTAGGTTTTTGGGGGCCCAGCCTGAATAGGTGGCTTCATGAATTCATGGGTTGTAAGAAAGAGGGGCGTGCATAAGTGCACAAAAGTGCCTACCGTTCCTGTCCTATTGTTTCCTTTCAATATATGTTCCTGTATATAATGTTGTGACAAACAAAAAAAAAAAAAAAAAAAAGAGCTTTGTCACTACATGGGAAGAAATTAGGCTGTTGATTAGACTGGGAGGTTAAAACAACCTAGAAGAAACAAAATGGCCCACCACTTCTGGAGATGTTCATGAAGTCATCAGGAGTGGAACTTCATTAGGAGGCAATCCAGGTTGATGGCCACAGCTAGCCAACTTTTGGATGATGTAAAAAGCGAAGCAGGTTCAGACTCGGTTAGTATTTGGATTGTGGGATTAGAGAAACCCAGCTCTATAAAATATATTGGGAGTTTGAAAAGTTACCTTTGAAGAAGACCTAGCTCTGCCCCCCCCCCCATTGGGCTGCAGCCTTCTGGAAGGGGCCACTGGATTAGGAAAGACCCCGCCTCTATTTGTGTACTTCTTGTTCCCCTCGTCCCCAACTTTTAATGGTAGCTATTACAATTATTATTTTAATGCATACTAGTTTTAATGTTTGTAAGCTGCCCAGAATTGTCTCTGGGCAAGATGGGGGGCACATAAATAAAATAAAATAAAAATAAAATAAAAAGCATTAAGATTTGTAAACTTAATTTTATGAAGCTTTTTTCCTGGAAACATTGTATTGCTAATTAGAGCTTATAAAACTTATGCTAGACCAATGTTAGAGTATTGTTCAACTGTTTGGAATCCCCACCATATATCTGACATCAGTATAATTAAGTGGGTTCAGAAGTATTTCATGAGACAAGTCTTGCACTCTTCTGTACACAATAAAATTCCTTATGCTACTGGGCTCGAAATTCTCAGTTTGGATAACTTAGACCTGCGTCACTTGTGCTCAAACCTAGGTATTGCATATAAAATTATACATAGTAATGTTTTACCTGTAAATGACTTTTTCTGTTTTAATCACAGTAATATGCGCGCGAACAACTCAGTGTAAATCGTTCCAAACTTGACTAAAAAATACGATTTCTGTAATAGAGTTGTCAAAGTCTGGAATGCCCTCCGTGATCCAGTTGTCTCAGCTACAAATTTTCACAGTTTCAGTCACAAATTGACTTCCGTGGACCTTACTTCATACTTAAGTGGTCAGTAGAGGGGACATGCATCTGTGCATTAACGTGCCTATCGCCCCTGTCATTGTATTCTCTTAGTCTTGTTCTTATTTTTCACAAATTCCAATAAATAATAAATCAACCAACCAACCAACCATCAAGACAACGCAGAGATGTCTCCATGTAATCCATGGGAATCCAGACAGACTTTACCGTTTATGGAATTGTTGCCACAGGAGCCATTTCCAAGAGGTGATCCCAGCTTTCTCTTGGCTTTAACTAAACCTTTTTCTTTCTTTCCTCGGTCAGGTTTTCAAAAACCCCCGGTACAACATGTTCACCATCCGAAATGACATCATGTTGCTCAAGCTGGCCACCCCAGCCCGGCTGACGGCTCGAGTATCTCCTGTGTGTTTGCCAAAAGCCACCGACGCTTTCCCTGGTGGGATGACCTGCGTCACCAGTGGATGGGGCTACCTGCATCATACTGGTAAAACGGGGACTCTGTTTCTTGGGGATAGGCAGGAAAAGAGACAGGAAGAGACGATCTGATGAACAGAAATCTGGGTTATTTTATTTATCTCGACGGCTTCTCTCTTTGATTAGTTTCCACTACGTTGCTTCTTGTCCTGCCTTCAGCTGCTGTGGAGAATACAGTAGGTTGACCCCCCTCTTTTTTGGGGCAGCCCCTCAAGTATTGGAACACTGTTATCATGTCACTCCTAGTCCTAATGAACAGAAGGACCAGGGGTGACATGATAGCAGGGAGTCAAACTATTCTCCAAAGCACCTGAAGGCAGGACAAGAAGCAACGGGTGGAAACTAATCAGGGGGAGAAGCAACCTAGAACTAAGGAGAAATCTCCAGTGAGAACAATTAATCAGTGGAACTTGCCTCCAGAAGTTATGAATGCTCCAACAGTGGAAGGTTGAAGGAAGAAGAGATTGGACAACCATTTGCCTGAAATGGTTTAAGGTTTCCTGCTCGAGCAGGGGGTTGGACTAGAAGACCTCCAAGGGTCCTTCCAACTCTGTTATTCTGTTTTGTTAATCTGTTATTGTTCTTGCAATTAGCCAGGTTTTGGACAGATCAGTATGGATAAAGTCTGTCTACAAGCAGTTTTCGACTTACAATTTTACCACCTTTTTCGCAGCAGTCGTTAAGTGAACATCACAATGGTTAAATGACCCAATTGTTTAATATGGCCTAGTTTTGTTGAAAACAGGAAGTAAATTCCTGGGTTTTGGCAAAAACATCATAAAATGCTTTGCATAACTGTGGGACACAGCAAACGGCAGTAAATAGAAGCTGTATGTAAATAATGGCAGTAAATAGAACCCTGGTGGCGCAGTGATCAGAATGCAGTATTGCAGGCGGACTCTGCTGATTGCTAGGAGTTCAATCCTCACCAGCTCAAGGTTGACTCAGCCTTCCATCCTTCCAGGGTCGGTAATATGAGGACCCAGATTGTTGGGGGCAAGAGGCTGGCTCTGTAAAACCGCTTAGAGAGGGCTGCAAAGCACTGTGAAGCAGTAGATAAGTCTAAGTGCTATTGGTTGCCAAGTGCTTGACATGGCGGTTGTGTAACTGTGAGGGGGCAGATGTTGGAACCTTGGAACCAGGTCCTAAAAACCTCTAGGGAGGTCTGTCATAATTTTGAATAATTGCTAAACGGCAGGTTGCAAATTGAGGATTATTATATGTGGTTGCTCACAGTGAACAATGCCCTGATGCCATGTAGTCAATCAATTAACCAGCAGTTTTCTATTCTACTATAGAGAAGAAAACCCCTATAGAGTTTTAATATAAGCTGACTATCATTAATATTTACACTTTCTCTCAACATACATTGCTTACTAATTTCTCCCTGAATTCTTTATTAATTTTTTAAAATAATTTATTTATGCATGTTCATTTTACATACATAGGTGCTTAGTGAACAGCGTATTGTCTGGATCATTTTGCTTATATAATAATACTTTTCCCGCTCCTAATTCCTATCTCTATTATCCAACCATCTGTAAAACAAGTCCCATGTTCGAAAATACTCTGTATCTTCTTTTTATCTTTAATGTCAATCAAACTAATTTTTTTAAAATTAGATCTTCTCCTGTAGGTGTTATCTCATTTTTTCAATACTGTGCAAATACAATTCTTGCTGCTGTCAAAACATGTAATATTAAATATATATTCCCTTTATTATACTTTTCTGGTACTTTGTTTATTATTTAATTTCTCCAAAGCAAACTTTTTAAAAGCCCAACTTCCAACTTCTGTCTTTCTTTGAAAAGTAAATGCTGCTGTTTCTATGCAACTTCCAAAACTTGATTTTTTTTCCATTGATGGACGAAAGCTAGAAGCCAGCAAGCTCCGTTTCACACGAGAACCCATACTGCTACGAAGTCCATCAAGACTGGAACAAAAGAGAGCCTTATTTCAAGGGTTTTAAAACTGAGAAGTCTGCATGGATTTATCCTCAAGCCAAGAGTCAGAGATAAATATGAGGGTGTCTTGTCTCATTTTTGTGTGTTTGATCTATTTCAGACAAGGTCTCGCCCAACAAATTGCAACAGGTGGCTCTTCCTCTGCTGACCAATCAAGAGTGCAAGAAATTTTGGGGCAACCGCATCGCTGACGTCATGGTCTGTGCTGGGGCTGCAGGGGCATCTTCATGCATGGTATGGCTTTTTTCAGATCATCTCTGTCGGTAATTTCTAGCGGTAGTTGTGTATTTTCCTAGAATTCCTGTTCCTCCCTCTGAAGCAGGTTTTAAGTTACAAAACCATCTTTACTCCACATAGATTTTTCTCATTTCCTTAGTTCTGTCTTGCTAACTTCATGTCCCCCACTTGGTGAACTTCCACACAAGCATTGTTACATCGTGGGGGGATAGGCTCAACATCCAGATGGATCTTGACAGACTCAAACACTGGGCCCTGTTTAACAAAATCTAACAAAATGAAATTCAGAGAATTAGAGAAAAGTAAAGTCCTACACTTAGGCAAGAAAAACCAAAAGGACACATACAGACTGGGTGAAACCAGGCAGCAACCATAAAAGGGATCTTGGAGTCTTAGTGGACAACCAGCTAAACATGAGCTAGCAGTGTGCGGGCGACAGCCAAAAAAGCCAATGCAATCCTAAACTGCATTAACAGAGGGATACAGTCAAGATCAAGTGAGGTACTAATACCACTCTACAAAACTTTAGTAAGACCACACCTAGAGTACTGCATCTAGTTTTGGTCACCATGCTATAAAAAAGTTGTTGAGACTCTAGAAAAAGAGCAGAGAACAGCAACCAAGATGATTAGAGGACTGGAGGCTAAAACATATGAAGAATTGTTACAGGAACTGGGCATGGCTAGTCTAGTGAAGAGAAGGACCAGGGGAGACAAGATAATAGTCTTCCAATATTTGGGGGGATGCCACAGAGAGGAAGGAGTCAAGCTATTTTCCAAGGCACCTGAAGGCCAGACAAGGAACAATGGATAGAAACTGAACAAGGAGAAATTCAACCTGGAAATGAGAAATTTTCTGATAGTGAGAGCAATCAACCCATGGAACAGAAGTTGCCTTCAGAAGTTGTGGAAGCTTCATCATTGGAAGCTTTCAAAAAGAGACTGGACTGGCATCTGTCAGAAATGGTGTAGGGCCTCCTGCTTGGGCGGTGGGTGGGTGGGGGTTAGACTAGATGACCTACACAATCCCTTCCAACTCTGTTATTAAGTCATTATTAAATTCTCACCATCTTCATAGAGTAAATGAATTTGTATAATAAGGGTCTCCAGGTCTTTTCTGGTCCTTGTTTGTCCCTGGAGTTGGCCTTCCCTGGCCATTCTGCTTTGGTTTTGGGAAGCAAAGACCTGTTCAAGGCCAATGTCTCCATCCTTGAAGATCTGCCCCTTGTGACCTCCTCCAAAGTCCCATCCAACCAAACATTCAAGCAGCCACCAACCTTCTTCTCTGGTTTCTCCTGCAGGGTGATTCTGGTGGTCCTCTGGTCTGCCAGAAGAATGGAGCTTGGACTCTGGTTGGGATCGTCTCCTGGGGCAGTAGCACCTGCTCTCCCTCCAGCCCGGGGGTCTATGCCCGCGTTACAGAACTTCTGCCCTTCATTGAATCCACCCTTGCTAATAACTAACACTCCTCAGTGATGGAACATCAATAAAAGCAGCAGCGGACATTTTGCATTGTTCTTTTCCCCCCCCCGGCATTCCATACAGTGTCTCAGAGTTGCAGCAGGATTCTTGAACAGGTTCTTGGGATTCCACTATTAATCAGAATGTGGTGTCTATTAAATAGGTGCAGCTCCATTGGGACGAGGCATTTCGTAGAACGTGTGGGTGCGGTTCAAAAATGCAGATAATTATAAAACCTTACAATATAATTATATATTATATAATATATTATGATAATTATAAGGCCTTGGTAAGACCACGCTTGGAATACCACATCCAGTTCTGGTCACAATATAAAAAAAGATGTTGAGACTCTGGACAAAGTACAGAGAAGAGCAACCAAGATGATCAGGGAGCTGGAGGCTAAAACACACAAAGAACGGTTGCAGGAATTGGATATGTCTAGTCTAGTGAAAAGAAAGACTGCGGTGATAATAAGAACAGTTAATTAATGGGATGGGTTGATGGATCACTGGAGGCTTTTAAGAGACTGGACAGCCATTTGTCTGAAGTGCTATAGGGTCTCCTGCTTGAGCAGGGGGTTGGGACTAGACCACCTCCAAGGTTCCTTCCAACTCTGATTTTCTGTATCATTTTATAGATATGAAACACTGCGCCAAGATAGGCAAAAGTGAATGAGTCTTACCAAGAAAGAAGAGTTACTCTAGTCTAGTCCATTGTTTCTCAAGGCTGGCTTGAAGATATGTGGACTTCAATCCCCAGAAAGCTTGGCTGGGGAAATTCTGGGGAATTGAAGTCCAGTTTGAAACCACATGATTAAGGAACTGCAACATTTCTTTTTCCTTTCCAATCACCTTTCGAAACAAATTGTGGATTTGCTTCAAAGACTTCAAAGAGTATATAACAAAGGGCAAGGAAGTTAATAATTACTTTATTACCTTGGAGAACTGTGTGTGTGTGTGTGTGTCTTCTGCAGACACAGAATGTGCAGAAAAACCAACTCCTGCTTGCAAGGAAAGTATCAACCCAAGTTTTTTTTTAATTTGAATTTTTTTTAAAATTTGCATTTATATCCCGCCCTTCTCCGAAGACTCAGGGCGGCTTACACTATGTCAAGCAACAGCAATAGCAATAACCCAAGTTAACTGGCACTTCAAAGAAAAGGCAGTAAAATGTCCAGTATTTATTGAATTTTAATGGGCCATATTGAGTGGAGGGGGACCCATTAATAACGAGGGTGATAAAACTAGCAATGCTGAACATTTCTTCTCCTCCAGTTTACAAACATCAGGCAGTCCAGATATGGTTCTTCAGCAGCACTGACTACAATTCTGCGGCTGAAATTTCATTGCTCTCTGATTTAAGTTGGGCTGTTCCATTCATCGAGTCATTTCCTTGCTGGCTGGGGAATTCTGGGAGTTGAAGTCCATACACCTTCAAGCTGCTAAGGTTGAGAAACACTGACCTATATGCACCCACATTCAAAAATCTCTTAGAACAGTCTGTTTTTGACAACCTCCAGCAATGGAGCACCCACAATAGCTGCTCCACTGCTTAATAGTTCTGTCAAGAAATTCCTCCTGGGTTGGATCACTCTTTAATCATCTTCCACCCTTTACTTCTTGTCCTGCCCTCAGGTGCTTTATAGAATAAATCAATCCCCTCTTCTCTGAGTGCTGGAAGGCATCTATCATGCCACTTCTAGTCTAAATGAGTGTATACAGATACAGATTAACAGAGTTGGAGGCAGGGGTGACCGGACCGGATTGGCCAATCCAGTAACTATGGTGGCGGGTGGTCCGGAGAACTGGTAGCAAAAATCTCTGCCCCACTCTCCCCCCCTCATGCCTGGCTGAGCCAAGCAATCGTCAGGGCTTTTTTTTTCTTTTAAAAGCATTTTTTACAACCTATTCAGCCAAATAGGTTGTAAAAAGTGCTTTTAAAAGGTAAAAAAAAGGCTCTGACGATCCCAGCTGAGTTGCCTGATCGTCAGAGGCTTTTTTTTAACTTCCAAAAGCATTTTTTCTACAACCTCTTTGTCCAAATAGATTGTAAAAAAAAATGTTTTTAAAAGTAAAAGAAAGATCGCACACCACAGTTGATCACCCCTGCACACTGTTCTACTTACCACATGCCTCCTTTTTGGCGTGCACTGCGCGCACACATCTCGCATTTGGTAGTAAACCAGTTCAGATTTCACCAGTGGTTGGAAGGGATCTTGCAGATCATCTAGTCTAACCCCCGTCCAAGCAGGAGACCCTACACCATTTCTGACAGATGGCAGTGCAGTCTCTTCTTGAAAACCTTCAGTGATGAAGCTCCCACAAGTTCTGAAGGCAACTTCTGTTCCATGGGTTGATGGTTCTCACTGTCAGAAAATTTCTCCTCCTTTCCAGGTTGAATCTCTCCTTGTTCAGTTTCCATCCATCATTCCTTATCTGGCCTTTGGGTGCTTTGGGGAAAAGGTGGATTCATTTTGTCAAACAAAGTAATACTTTCCTCAACTAGGCAGTTATATCCCAAAGGTGCTTTTTTTCAAGAGGCAACTGGACTTTCTTGTTTTTCTTTGAAGACGTTTCGCTTCTCATCCAAGAAGCTTCTTCAGCTCTGACTGGATGGTGGGGAATAGAATAGAATAGAATAGAATAGAATAGAATAGAATAGAATAGAATTTTTTAGTGGCCAGGTGTGATTGGACACACAAGGAATTTGTCTTGGTGCATATGCTCTCAGTGTACATAAAAGAAAAGATACCTTCATCAAGGTACAACATTTACAACGCATAGAATAGAAGAATTTATATTCCTTGTAGACAGCTGGTCATTGGCATCCTTTTAGAGAGTCATTGAGGCCACTTGGAGGTTTATCTGTGTCCTCAGGGTCACCTTCCATTCACCATCCAAGAAGCTTCTTCAGAGCTGAAGAAGCTTCTTGGATGAGAAGCGAAACGTCTTCAAAGAAAACCCAGAAAGTCCAGTTGCCTCCTGAAAAAACCCCTTTGGGACAACCAGGACCTGCATGACTGAGAATCTATAGAGACTTTTAGGCAGTTATAGGTTTATGGGATGTGCAAGCGCGCTTCCCTGGGGGTGGGGGGTGGAGTGGGGAAGGGGAGGAAAGCCAATGGCGGAGAAAAGAAAGGCGCTTCTGCAAAGTCTCCGGATTTACCGCCGGTGGCCTGGCTGCTTTTGAGCAATGCGTGCAATGCAACGGTTGCACGCGGCAAACAGCTTGTTTTGCGTGGCGAAGCCAGGCCAGGCAGCGCGCGGGGCTCGCGCGGAGATCCGCCTTCCAGCTCCCGGTCCTCCTTAAGCCGCAGCCGGGCTGCACCGCCTTCCTGCCGCCCTCCTCCGGCGCGCCCCGCGGACAGCCATGGCTCTGGGGCGCGCTGTTGGCTGCGCGGCCAGGCGCTTCTCGGCAGCGCCCGCCAAGGTACGCGGGTGGCGGGGAAGGGTGGCCGGGCACCGTCCCTCTCGGGAGGGGGTGGGGGGCCTCCAGGGACCGCGGGGCGGGGGGGGACGACGACGGTTGCACCCCTTGCACGGAGAAAGCTTGCGCGGGTCAGCTGCTGCTCTGCTAGCTTTTCCTGCTCCTCGCTCGCTTCCCTGCCTACTCCCTACCTGAGCCGGGTTCTTGCCTCTTTTCTTGGCTCCCCCCCCCCGTGCAAAAACCAATTATTTGGGGGGGGGGGTGTCGAATATATATATATATATATATATATATATATATGCTTATACCTCCTTATATTTACTCATATATGTGCTTATTGTATGATACCTACATATATTGTTGTGGCAAAATAAAATAAATAAAAAATGAAATAAAGTTTAGAGCAGGGGTCTCCAACCTTGGTCCCTTTAAGACTTGTGGACTTCAACTCCCAGAGTTCCTCAACCAGCTTTGCTTTGCTGGCTGAGGGACTCTGGGAGTTGAAGTCCACAAGTCTTAAAGGGACCAAGATTGGAGACCCCTGGTTTAGAGGTAGAAGTTAGTTTGGCTTAGAGCAGAATTCCTGGCTGGCTCAGGAATTCTGGGAGTTGAAGTACACAAGTCATTAAAGGGCCCCAGTTGCCCACCCTTAGATATTAGAGCAAGGGTGGGCAGCCGTGCCAGCTTTAAGACCTGTAGGCTTCAGCTTCCAGAATTCCCAAGCCAGCCATGTCTCTGTTAAAAGTCCACAAGTTTTAGAGTTGCCCATTCCTGGAATAGAGAAAGGTGTTGTTTTGTAAGGCTTCTCATGTCCTGATGACATTAATGAGGTTATTTATTTATTTTTATTTATTTATTTATTTTGTCACAACATTACATATAAGCACATATAATGAAAGGAAACAATAGGACAGGAACAGTAGGAACTTTTGTGCTCTTATGCACGCCCCTTATAGTCCTTTTAGGAATGGGGTGAGGTCAATAGCAGACAGTTTTTGGTTGAAGTTTTCGGGGTTTTGAGTAGAGACTATAGAGTCAGGTAGTGTGTTCCAAGCGTTAACAACTCTGTTACAAAAGTTATATTTTCTGCAATCAAGATTGAAGCGGTTAACATTAAGTTTGAATCTATTGGTTGCTCTTGTATTATTGCAATTGAAGCTGAAGTAGTCTTTAACAGGAAGGACATTGCAATAGATGATTCTGTGTGTTAAACACAGGTCATGTCTGAGTCGGCGGAGTTCTAAGTTTTCTAATCCCAGGATTTCAGGTCTGGAGGTATAAGGTATTTTGTTGTTTACAGAGGAGCAGAGAACTCTTCTTGTAAAATATTTCTGGACGCGTTCAGTTGTATTAATGTCTGAGATGTGGTATGGGTTCCAGACAGGTGAGCTGTATTCAAGAATGGGTCTTTGTAAATGTCTGGTTAGTAGTGTAGAGTTTTTGGAAAAGAAGCTATGCAAAATTAGGTTTACAACTCTTAGAGCCTTTTTTGCTATGTAGTTGCAATGGGCTTTGGCACTTAGATCATTTGATATGAAAACTCCAAGGTCTTTTACAGGATGGGGGTCATCCGTAAGGTAATGTCCATTAAGCTTGTACTTAGTGTTTAGGTTCTTTTTTCCAATATGTAGGACTGAGCATTTGCTGGTTGAGATTTGGAGTTGCCAAGTTTTAGACCAATCGGATACAAAGTCAAGGTCTTTTTGAAGGGTAGTAGTATTGTTGGTGATGTTAAATAGTTTAACATCGTCAGCAAAGAGAACACAATAACTTGAGATAACAGAGATCATTTATGTATAGTATGAAGAGTGTTGGTCCGAGAATTATGTTATGTTAAATATTAAATTATGTTATGTTAAATATTAGTTATGTCTTGACTTGGCCTGTTGTGCGAAGTGTGGTGGCGTTTAGTGTGGTTTGTGATTATTTTTCACAATTGCACGAAGTCGCCAAGATGATAATAATCCCCCCCCCCACAAACTGAGGTCCTGAAGCATGATTTTTCAACCCAACTACTTTAAGAGGGGTGGACTTCAACTCCCAGAATGCCCCACCCCACAGGGTACTGCAAGTCTGGCTCATCTTAAAGTAGGCTACTTTGAAAAACACAAAGCTTCACCAGGTGGATTTCTGCCCACTGCATATTTATAGTAGTGGCCAAACTTGTGGAAATCTTTTAGGAAAAGGGTATTTTTGAGGTTTGATGGCTAATAACACCACCTTGTTTTTGGAGTAGTACCATAAAATGATATATCAATGGAAAGATAATTTAATCAAGGATGTAATGCAATAACTTTTATGAAGAATTTGCTATTATAATAGCAGTTACAGTATAAAGAAGAAAAGTGAAACACGTAGAAAAAAGGAGATATACAAAAGTTATCAGTATGTCAGTTAATACTTAGTTGGGTAACCTTTAGCATGAATTACAGCTTTACAACGTCTTCCCATGGAGTGAACCAAGTCTTTGAGTTCTGCAGCTGCTATCATGTGAAACCAAGATTGAAGGATTGCTTCTGTCAACTGGGTTTTATTGCTGGGTCACTTCTGACTAACAAGTTTCTTTAGTTGGCTCCATAGATTTTCAATTGGGTTAAGGTTATTATCTGGGCTATTCCCAGGCCATTCCATCAGTGGAATAGGATCTTAAAACTACCCCCAAAAAGTGGTGTTTTTAGCCATCAAACCTCAAGAATACACTTTTTCCAAAAGGTTTCCACAATTTTGGCCAGTACTGTAGTTGTTTGTAAGATTTTTTTAAGCCACTTCAGCTGTAAGTCGCTTAGGGAAGTTGCTGACAAGCCAGTGCAGAAATAAATAGATACATACATACAGAATGCAATAAATCAAAAACTACATTCAATTATAGGTAAAGGTTGCTACTTAGAATGACAGTTGTGAGCAGAATTTCCCTTGGTAAACAAGGTAATTGCTAAGCAAGCCATGCCTGATTTCAACCTTTCTTTTTTTGCCATGGTTGTTAAGCAAATCACTGGAACAACTGCTGTTGTTAAGTGAATCATGTAGTTGTTAAGCGGATCCAGCTTCCCCCATTGACTTTGCTTGTCAGACCTGGGATGCTGCAACCATCCTAAATTCATGCCAAGTGCCCAAATTTTGATTCGTGACTGTGGGGATGTTTGTAAGTGAGTTATAAGTAAATGACTTTTTTCAGTGCTTTGAAGGATCAGTAAATGAGTGGCAGTAAGTCCAGGACTACCCATATTAACAATTGCATTTTTAATAACTCTGGTGTTTTAAAAAAGATTTTGAATAGTTCCCAAAAGAGCGGGGTTCCAGAGAAAGAGGAGGAGGGGAGCCCCCACATAGAGAGAACACCCACTTTTGCTTTCTCAAAGTTGTTAGCAAGATGCTAAGACATGCTAAGCAAGACAGCCCTCTGTACATGCACAGGGGCATGCTCTGTTCCTCTAGACCGATATTCTTCCTGGGAAGGGAAATCCTGCTTTGGTATGTGGGGATCTTCAGTGGACCTTCTCAATTGATTCAGATGGGGGCTGGGGGGCAGGATCTGTTGGGGAGAAGCCACCTCTCTCTCTCTTTGTCCAGCCAGATTTTGGTGTCACAATAGATCTTTGCACAGTTCTAGTGTACAGCTGCAGTGTAGACAAGATTAGGTCTACAAGAGATCCAGCATGTAACAGTCTGAGCCCAGCAAACTGGGTGTCTGATGCTGATCAGAAGTAGAGATCTACTAGATCTCCTGTCTACACACACACACACGCCTTAGAGATCCCCATCAGAAGCGTTGCTGCCGGGTTTTATTTGGGACTGAAGCTATTTCTGTGGTCTGACCTCTAAAGCTAAGCAGGGCCAGGCCTGGTTAATATTAGAATGGGAATCCACTAGAGAGTTCCTGGAAACGGAAAAGTCATCTGGTTCCCAAGAACATTGTAAGGGGAGGTCCACAAAGACGCCAGGAGTTGAGCGCCACTGGACAGAGGCTTTCCCTTTAGAAGAATAGAATAGAATAGGAATAGGAACATTAATAGAATAGGAATTAGAATTAGAATTAGAATAAGCTGGAAGGCACAGTAACAGTAACAGAGTTGAAAGGGACCTTGGAGGTCATCTAGTCCAACCCCCTGCTCATGCAGGAGACCTGTACTAGGGATTCAAGCCGTCTAGCAGCCGACCTTTCTGATCAACAAGCTCAGCATCTTAGCCACTGAGCCACCTAGCCAGGCTAAAGACCTCGGAGCTCTTCTAGTCCAGCCCCTTGCTCAAGCAGGAGACCCTATACCATTTCAGATAAGTGACTGTCCAGTCGTTTCTTTAAAAACCGTCCGTGTGATGAAGCGCCCACAATTTTGAAAGCAAGCTGGTGAATTGTCCTCACTGTTAGGAATTTTTAATTCCCATTGGTTGGAGTCTGTTTTAGTGCCTCGGGGAAATTGGTACAAAACCAAAGGAAAGGATAAAGATTCTGTGGGTCTGCTGAACCCATGGCTGGGAAGGAGAGGTGCCCATAGGGAATAAATATAACGTAGACTTGCCACCACTTCAGTTGAGACAGCCACAAGCAAATTCTGGCTTCCATCTTTGTGTCATGATCTCCAAGTGGCCTCCTTTCCTTCCCCAGGAGTGGCTGACAGAGGATTTCCTCAATTCCCTCAGAGCGATTGTGGGGAGCCCCAATGTGTCCACAGCCACCGTTGTCCGTGAGCAACATGGGCAGGACGAGTCTATGCACAGGTAGGTCTTTTCTACATCGGGAGGCCAGAAAATGTGCCGCACGCGATGGCCAAAAACGGGGCCTGGGGGACCCACACATGCCCTCCCAAGCTCTGTTATCACTGGCAGAGGGACACACCCACCCGTCCCGTCCACGCCCCTCCCGCCCCTCCCCAGGTCAAACACAACCCTGATGCAGCCCTCAATGAAATGGAATTTGACACCCCTGTCACAGATCCTAGTCATAGATCTGGCGTCTCCTGTTTTATTTATTTATTTATTTATTTATTATTTAAACTTATATACCGCCCTATCTCCCAAAGGACTCAGGGCGGTTTACAGGCATATAAAAACATCAATATACAAATTAAAATAATCATTAAAAGACTTATTCTAATGCCAATAATTAATAATACCAATTGTTAAAAATAGAAATATAAATATTAAAATCAATTTAAAACCCCTCTAAATTCAAAAATCTAAAAATCTAAGCCAGTCCTGCACAGATGAATAAATGAGTCTTGAGCTCGCGACGGAAGGTCCGAAGATCTGGAAGTTGACGGAGTCCTGGGGGGAGTTCGTTCCAGAGGGTGGGAGCCCCCACAGAGAAGGCCCTTCCTGGGCCGCCAGACGACACTGCCTAGCTGACGGCACCCTGAGGAGTCCCTCCCTGTGAGAGCGCACGGGTCGGTGAGAGGTATCTGGTCGCAGTAGGCGGTCCCGTAGATAACCCGGCCCTATGCCATGGAGCGCTTTAAAGGTGGTCACCAAAACCTTGAAGCGCACCCGGAAGGCCACAGGTAGCCAGTGCAGCCTGCGCAGGATGGGTGTTATGCGGGAGCCACGGGGGGCTCCATCTATGACCCGCGCAGCCGCATTCTGGACTAACTGTTTGGTCCCCCATGGATGTTGAGGAAATGGGAAATCTCAGACTTTTGAAATAATTTGGGGCTATATTTCCTCTGATAGGGCTGAGAATAAAAACAATGGATATAGGTAATCCTTGCTTAGTGACCACAATTGCGACCAGTAACTCTCTTTGCTAAGTGCCGCGGTCACTAAGCATATGACCTCAATAACATGTATGACCTCACTTTCACTTCAGTCATTAAATCAGTCACTCTGGTCATTAAGTGAGCCATCACATGGCCACAATTTACAATTTTGCTGCCGGCTTCTCCCTTGATTCTGTTTGGCGGAAGCCAGTTGTGAAACATGCAAATGGCGCTTGCATTACCACGGGGGAGTACACTACGATGGTCAGAAATGCGAGGATTGCTCACAGAACTATACTTATTTATTTATTTTATTTATTAAATTTTTATACCGCCCTTCTCCCGAAGGACTCAGGGCGGTGTACAGCCAAAATAAAAACAAAATATATACAATTTAAAACAACATTTGGAACTTGGAACGGTCACTAAACAAGGCATTCAGTAAGCGAGCTTTCCTTGTATCTCTTGATCTTTTCAAAGCCCAAATTGTATGTTGGATGAGCCCTTTTCTTTTAGGGTCCCTGGAAGAATTGTTGCTCTGTCCCCCAAAGGGTGGGGGAAGCACTGGGCTGGCTGTTTTGCAAAAGCCTTTTAAAAGTTATTAGTTATTAGAAATTAGAATAACAGAGTTGGAAGGGACCTTGGAGGTCTTCTAGTCCAACCCCCTGCTTAGGCAGGAAACCCTACACTGCTTCAGATACATGGTTATCTAACATCTTCTTAAAAATTTCCAGTGTTGGAGCATTCGTAACTTCTTCAGGCAAGTCGTTCCACTTATTGATTGTTCTAACTGTCAGGAAATTTCTCCTTAGTTCTAAATTGCTTCTCTCCTTGATTAGTTTCCACCCATTGCTTCTTGTTCTACCCTCAGGTGCTTTGGAGAATAGTTTGACTCCCTCTTCTTTGTGGCAACCCCTGAGATATTGGAACACAGCTATCATGTCTCCCCTAGTCCTTCTTTTCATTAAACTAGACCTACCCAGTTCCTGCAACCGTTCTTCATATGTTTTAGCCTCCAGTCCCCTAATCATCTTTGTTGCTCTTCTCTGCACTCTTTCTAGAGTCTCCACATCTTTTTTTACATTGTGGCGACCAAAACTGGATGCCATATTCCAAGTGTGGCCTTACCACACTTGGAGTGTGGTATTAACACTTCACATGATCTTGTTTATGCAGCCCAGAACTGTGTTGGCTTTTTTGGCAGCTGCTTCACACGGCTGGCTCATATCTAAATGGTTGTCCACTAGGACTCTAAGATCCCTCTCACAGTTGTTACTATTGAGCGAGGTACCACATATACGGTACCTGTGCATTTGGCTTTTCTTGCCTAAATGTAGAAACTTACTTATTATTTATTACTTATTATTTATTAAAAGTTCCTATTCGGCTAAGGTGTTTCCAGCCTTCTCTGAACAAATAGTCCTCGACTTACAACAGTTCATTTAGTGACTGGTCGAAGTTACAACGGCACTGAAAAAAGTGACATGATGGCTTTTCACACTTAATGACCGTTGCAGCATCCCCATGGTCACGTGATCAAAATTCAAATGCTTGGCAATTGACTCATATTTATGATGGTTGCAGTGTCCCCGGGGGGGGGGTGTCACATGATCCCCTTTTGCGACCTTCTAACTAGCAAAGTCAGTGGGGACACTAGATTCACTTAATGACCATGTTACTAACTTAACATCTTAAAGTGATTCGCTTAACAACCGTGGCAAGAAAAGTTGTAAACGGGGCAAAAGTCACTTAATAAATGTCTCACTTGACAACAGAAATTTTGGGCTCAGTTGTGGTCATAAGTCGAGGACTACCTGTACAGAGGCTTGCTATGTCCCTCCCTCCTAGGAACTGCCCCCCGGATGCCGTGGTCTGGCCCCAGAGTGTGGAGCAGGTCAGCTTGCTGGCAGCGACGTGCTACAGCCGAGGGGTTCCCATCATCCCCTTCGGGACGGGCACAGGCCTCGAAGGCGGGGTCACCGCCGTGCAGGTAAGAACCGGAGGAACTGCAGCCAGGTAGAGCAGAGGGTGGCCTGGTCCAAGCAGAGGCTCTTGGGGCTTAATCCTGCATGGGATCTGGTTGGAGTCTTAACTGGAGGTCGCTCTAGTTCAGCTGGACCTCGGGGCCTGGATCTGCTAACTCTGCTTGGTCTACATTTAAATCAATGTGGTTTCTTCAGTGTTGGTTGGTGGGACCTTCTGAACTCTGGATGGCCAGCTGGGATGGTGTGGATCAATTTTAATTCAGAATGGAGCTGGAAGGGACCTTGGAGGTCTTCTAGTCCAACCCCCTGTTCAAGCAGGAGACCCTACCTACACCATTCCAGACAAATGGTTGTCCAATCTCTTCTTAAAAACCTCCAGTGATGGAGCACTTACAATTTCTGGAGGCCAGTTGTTCCACTGGTTAATTGTCCTCCTTGTTAGGAAGTTTCTCCTTAATTCCAGGTTGCTTCTCTCCTTGGTTAGTTTCCATCCGTTGTTTCTTGTCCTGCCCGCTGGTGCTTTGGAGAATAAGTTGACCCCCCCCTCCACTCTGTGGACTGTAGACTAAAGCACTCTGTGGACAGCTTGGACATTTGGCAATAAGCTCCTTTTATTCTTGGATCAGCTACACGCAGCATCCCCCAAGCCTTAGAACTTGGTCTGTCAGCTGCAAATGCCTGGGTTGCCAGGCGCCCCAACCTACCCCAGACCACGTTAGGACTTGGTGTGTTGGGTGAACCATCCTTGAATGTCATGGGATCCTAGTCCAGAACCCAGAGTTTCCCCGGGCATTGAAAGGCTGATCCACAGGGAAGGAGATCCAGATTCAAGTCCTGTTACTAGAAAAGGGGAGACAAATAAGGGGGAGGGGCTTGCTCTCCGTCAGCCTGATAGCCAGGTTCCCTTTTGCACCCACCGGTGGTTCTTCTCTGCTCAAGGGCCCTGCCAAGTTCTGCTTTTAGCTGGGTGAGCCATTTCAATTAGGAAAAGAACAGACTGTTTCAGGAGGTGGGGGGCTAAGAAGGAGTATGGGAGATTAAAATATCTCCCCCCCACACACACAATTTGGAATCCTAGGTGGGTTTTCCTAACTTACATTCACATGAGACATGATTATTGTTGAAGCATGCTGTATGAATGAGAAACTGCAGTAAATCTCAGTGTGATTTTAATGCATTGGGTACCGCATTAAACGCATCGGGTACCGCTGGATGGCCGTTGGTAGTTGATTGTCAGTAAGACCGTCAGAGCTGTGAGTAATTAGCGTGGACACCACCAGGAGATTCCATGGCTGCAGCCTAGAGTAGGAATTTGTAGGAGCGTTAATGGAACAACAGAGTCTATGGAAGGTACCTTAGAGCAGGGGTGAAATCCAGCAGGTTCTGACAGGTTCTGGAGAACCGGTAGCAGAAATTTTGACTGGCTGGCCCCAGAGTGGGGTAGGAATGGAGATTTTGCAATATCCTTCCCCCAGGACTGGGGAGGGAATGGGGATTTTGCAGTATCCTTCCCCTGCCACGCCCACCAAGCCACACCACACCCACCAAGCCACGCCCACAGAACCAGTAGTAAAAAATTTGAATTTCACCATTGCTACCAGGCCATGCCCACAAGCCACACCCACAGAACCGGTAGGGAAAAATTTTGGAATTCACTTCTGCCTTAGAGGTCATCTATCTAATCCCCAGCTCAGGCAGGAGATTTGATTTTTTTTAATTTATTTATTTTATTTGCATTTATATCCCACCCTTCTCCGAAGACTCAGAGCGGCTTACACTATGTTAGCAATAGTCTTCATCCTATTTGTATATTTATATACAAAGTCAACTTATTGCCCCCCCAACAATCTGGGTCCTCATTTTACCTACCTTATAAAGGATGGAAGGCTGAGTCAACCCTGGGCCTGGTGGGACTAGAACCTGCAGTAATTGCAGGCAGCTGTGTTAATAACAGACTGTCTTACCAGTCTGAGCCACAGAGGCCCATTTTATCTGAAGTAAGTGACATGAACCGTGGTGGTGCAGTGGCTAGAATAGAGCTTTGCAGGCTAATTCTGCTGACTCCCAGCAGTTCGATCCTGACCAGTGACATGGTTGACTCCGCCACCCATCCTTCCGAGGTTGGTAAAATGAGGAGCCAGATTTTCGGGGGAGGAGGATATGCAAATAATGCTTATCTTATTTGCATATATAGTGCTGTAAAGTGTTTGGGGCGGGTATATAAATCTAAATGTTATTGCTGTTGCTAATATCAATTGCATCTTTGTAATTTGGTTCTTGGAGTTGTGTGAACCCTGCCTGTGTTTTCCCCCAGGGAGGTGTGTGTGTCAACCTGACGAAAATGGACCAAATTTCTGAACTTAACCCTGAAGATTTCACGGTTGCTGTAGAGGCAGGAGTGACGCGGAAGGCGCTGAACAAATACTTGCGAGGGAACGGCCTCTGGTTCCCTGTTGGTATGGCAGCTTGGAGATGGGGGGGAGGGAGAGGGAGAGGGGGGCATCGGGGGGGGGGATTTCCCTAGCAAACCCTACCACACAGTGGGGTTGTGTTGGTATACCTGTCCAGGTGCTCCAGTTGAGGCTCAGGCAGGGTCCCTGGGGGGAAGGGTCTAGATTTTAGATTCACAGTTGGAAGGGACCTTGGAGGTCATCTAGTCCAAACCCCCGCCCCCACCCAAGTAGGAGACCTTACACCTTTTCTGACAGATGGCAGTCTAATCTCTTCTTGAAAGCTTCCAGGGATGAAGCTCCCACAACTTCTGAAGGCAACTTCTGTTCCATGGGTTGATTGTTGTCAAAAATGTCCAAATAATGGCCACATTATTTGTGTGTGTGTGTGTGTCTAAAACCACACTCCTTTGGACTCCTCCATGGATGCCCCTTGGACCCAGTTTTGATGGAGCCCCTGAGAACCTCCAAGCGTTGCCCCCAAACTGTAATTTTTGGCTCTGAAGAAAAAGAGAAAACAAAAGTGACTTTGAGCAATCTGTCCTGTGTAGCCATTTGTTTATATTCACAATCTGTAATGAAAAAAACAAATTAATGCAAGATGCATTTAAGTTTTGCCCTGGCTTAGCCCACAGTTTGGGGGATGACTGGCCTTTAGGGTGTCCTCTGAAGTGCCCCCCTAAATAAAATTGGGTGAGCCAGAGCCGAGCTCCAAATGAAAAAGTTCATCTGATGCTTTTCTCTCATTTAGAAGAAGCTCTTCATCCTTAGCAAAAATGTCCAGAGCAGGGAAGGGAGATGCTGACAGAGTACAAGTAGTTACAACCGGTTGCTTAGTGGCTATTTGAAGTTATGATGGACCGTCCCAGGGATACACTTACATCAGAAGTTCCGATGGTCACCTCCCAGGTCTTACACAGATTAACAGAGCTGGAAGGGACCATGTAGATCACCTAGTCCCGGGATGTCAAACTCGTGGCATCATGGTGGCATCACGTGATGCATCGGGACTTTTTCCCTTTCACTAAACTGGGCGGGGGTGGAGCCAGGCCATGACGAATGCAGCCCATGGCCCGCGAGTTTGACACCCCTGACCTAGTTCAACTCCCCGTCCAAACAGCTGACCCTACACCATTTCTGTCCAATCTCTTCTTGAAAGCTTCCAGTGATGAAGCTCCCATAACTTCCAAAGGCGACTTCTGTTCCATAGGTTGGTTGTTCCCACTGTCAGAAAATTTCTCCTTATTTTAGGTTGAATCTCTCCTTAGTCAGCTTCCATCCATGATTCCTTGTCTGGCCTTCGGGTGCTTTGGAAAATAGCTTAACCCCCTCCGCTGTGTGGCAGCCCCTCAAATATTGGAAGACTGCTGTCATGTCTCCCCTGGTCCTTCTCTTCACTAGATTAGCTAGGCCCAGTTCCTGCAACCATTTGTCCTGTTTTAGCCTCCGGTCCCCTAATCTTCCTGGTTGCTCTTCTCTGAACTCTTTCTAGAGTCTCAACATCTTTTTTATAATGTGTTGACCAAAACTGGATGCAGCATTCTAGGTGTGGTCTTACAAGGGCTTCATAGAGTGAGATTAGTACCTCCCTTGCTCTTGGCGTAAGGCTCCTGTAGTTGTTGGGAGGTGGGTGAAGGTCTCCGGTTCTCCTCTCCCTTTGCTGTTCCCTTCCTCCTCAGACCCCGGAGCCGATGCCTCGCTCTGTGGCATGGTGGCCACTGCAGCCTCCGGGACAAACGCGGTGCGTTACGGCACCATGCGCCAGAATGTCCTCAACTTACAAGTGGTCCTGCCAGATGGGAGAATCCTGCACACAGCTGGGCAGAATCGGCGGCCCAGGTATCCCCTCACCTGCCTCTCTCTTCCCCCTTGGGTCTTATCTGGGTGGGTGGCAGGCAGGGAACTCTCGTGGCAGAGGCCTCAGGGTGAGCTCCCATCTTCCAAAGGTGCCCCTTCAGTGGTCCCCTTCAGAGATGCATGTCTGGCTTCAAGCGCACGGCAGTTTGCTTAGAATTGTATAAGCCAGTTTGGATTAGGGTTTAAGGCGACAGTCTAGAAATCAGGAGAGTCTTGAGTTCTAGTCTTGAAAGCCAGCTGGTTGACTTTGGGCCAATCACTAGGAGATGGTGAGTTCTAGTCCTGCCTTAGGCATGAAAGCCAGTTGGGATAAAAATAAATAGAGAACCACAATGAGGTCCTGCGTGTTAAGATGTGATGTCACAAATCCTGTTATAATGGGTGTGACATAGGAGGTCCTCTCATGCCCACAAGCACACCACCAAGCTGAGAGAACACCCAGAACGGTTTAACCCCAAGTTGTGTATTTTCCTTTCCCTTCTGATTGTTGTCCTGCAGTCACAGGGCATGGCCAGTAGGGGGAGCAGGTCACATGGCTACGTGAATTCCAGTTGGTTAAAAAAAACCCTCAATAAAGGCTCTTTGACTACCTATATTGAGATCAGGTTGTGGTTGTCCCGAAGGTGCTTTTCCAAAAGGCAAATGGACCTTCTTTGCTTTTCCTTGAAGACCTTTCACTTCTCATCCAAGAAGCTTCTTCAGTTCTCCCAATTCTTCCCAGAACTGAAGAAGCTTCTTGGATGAGAAGCAAAAGGTCTTCAAGCCAAAAACAAAAGTCCAGTTGCCTTTTGAAAAAGCACCTTTGGGACCAATGCTCTTGAGTTGTCGGTACCTTCTGGCTGCCATCTGCTGTTCTTCTGGATATTTACATAGCAGGTCTGGTGGTTGTCCAGTTACACACACACACAGACAGCGCCAGTTTCTTGGCTGTGACATGGAAGAGGTTGGCTATTCCTTTTCTGTAGTCCTGGCCTTCTCCACGCACGTCCATCAGATCCAGCCCTGCTTCCCTTTTGGAGATCAGCAAAGCTGGGTGAGATGTGGTCACCAAGTCAGGGGTCTCTCACCAACGGGGTGCTAAAAGCAGGAAAGGGGACCTAGGTTGGCTTTTTGGACCTCACCAGGTTCTTCCTTCCTCTGCAGGAAAAGTGCTGCTGGATACCACCTAACGGGGCTGTTTGTAGGCTCAGAGGGGACCCTGGGGTTCATCACCCAGGCCACGCTGAGACTGCATGGTATTCCTGAAGCCTCCATGGCGGCCATCTGTGCCTTCCCCAGCATCCAAGCAGCTGTGGACAGCACAGTACAGGTTCTCCAAGCCGGGCTCCCCATTGCCCGCATTGGTGAGTAAGACCCTAGATGTTCGTGGGGAAGGGGAACTGGGAGGGGAGAGGCAGAGGAACAGCAACAGCACCACTTAGACTTATATACCGCTTCACAGTGCTTTACAGCGCTGTCTAAACAGTTTACAGAGTCAGCCTCTTGCCCCCAACAATCTGGGTCCTCATTTTACCAACCTCGGAAGAATGGAAGGATGGGTCAACCTTGAGCAGTCAGGATCTAACTCCTGACAGTGGGCAGGATCAGAATTAGCCTGCAATGCTGCATTCTAACCACTGTGCATCATGGATGGATGGGTGGAAGAGCAATAGCACTTAGTCTTATATACCACTTCACAGTGCTTTACAGCCCTCTCTAAGTGGTTTACTGAGTCAACCAATCGCTCCCAACAATCTGGATCCTCAGTTTACCCACTGAGGTAAACTGGAAGGACAGAAGGCTGAGTCAATCTTGAGCTGGTGAGGATCAAACTTCTGGCAGTCGGCAGTTTGCCTGCAATACTGCATTCTAATCACTGGGAAGGAAGGAAGGGCAATAGCAATATCATTTAGACTTGTTTCTTTGTGCTTTACCGCCCTCTCTAAGTGGTTTACAGAGTCAGCCTCTAACCCCCAACAATCTGGGTCCTCAATTTACTGACCTCGGAAGGACGGAAGGTTGAATCGACCTTGAGCCGGTCAGGATCGAACTCCTGGCAATGGGCAGAGTTAGCCTGCAATGCTGCAGTGTAACCACTGTGCCACCACAGAACTGGGCAGAGAGGAGACACAAGATTCCACTTGTGTTGTTTGAAAGAGAATTTGCAATCAGATGGGACTGTGGTGGCAGTTATGGAGGAAGGGGAAGTTGTGTCTAAATGGCTTGCATTCCATTGTACAAAGGGGGGTGGGTGTTTCTGGGTGTGGTCAGATGTTTACAAACTTGACAAACCATCACAACTTGCAGCTGTAATGGGAAGGCTCCATTACAGTCGTAAATCGAGGACTACCCATGCTGTGCAATTCAAAAACTGGCTGCCGGTCTTTGGTAAGCCAGGTTGGCTGGGCCCTCTCCTATTTCGGAGCCTCCTTCCCCCACAGAGTTCCTGGATGAGGTGATGATGGGCGCCTGTAACCGCTACAGTGGCCTGAGCTATGCAGAACTGCCCACCCTCTTCCTGGAGTTCCACGGCACTCAGCAGAGTGTGGAGGAGCAAGTAGGGGCCACAGGTATGTCCCACGTAGAGGGGCCTGGGGAGGGGAAGCCTGGGGGATCCAGCATATGGCTGGACCATGACTTGGTTTGCACAGCACATGAAGTGTGCGAATTCGCGAAGTGTGTGCATTCAGCTCTGCATAGAGCTTGGCAATGCATGGACCCAGATGCTTCTGTATAGGTAGTCCTGTATATCATCTTCTTTTAATGACCCCATAATACCTTGTGGGGTGGAGTCCGGGCACCTGAGTGGAGCTAGCAGAGCGTTTAATGGCCAGATGCCCTCCCGACGCCAATGCAGAGTTTTATTCAGCAGATATATTCTCACTGTGCCCAGAGAAAGAAATATCTGCCTCTACCTAGGATTGAACTCAGAACCTCCTGATTGTGAGGGGAGAGCTCCACCTCTAGGCTATGCATCACTCAGTGAAGGGAATCACTCATCATCATCTTTTAATGGCCCCATAATCCCTTGCGGGCTGGAGTCTGGGCAACTGAATGGAGCTGAGTGTTTACTGGCCGGATGCCCTTCCTGTCACCAATGTGGAGTTTTGTTCAGCAGATTGTGCTGAAATCTGCTCATTGTGCCCAGAGAGTGAAATATCTGCTTCTACCTAGGATCAAACTCACAGACTCCTTCCTGATTGTGAGGCGAGAATTCCACCTTTTGGCCACCACACCACTGATAGGTCCTATATATATAGTCCTTGAATTATGACCTCAATTGAACTCCAAATTTCTGTTGCTAAGCAAGACAGATATTAAGTCTGCCCTGAGTCCTACGGGAGATGGTGCGGTATATAAGTATGATTAATAAATAAATAAAATAAATAAATAAGTGAATATTTTGTCCCATTTTATTTCCTTACTTGCCACGGTTGTTAAGAGAATCCTAGCAGTGAAAACAATGAGCCAACAGTTAATTAACAATCTTGACAAGGAGAATAATTACCCAGTGGAATGGGTTGCCTTTGGTAGTTGTGGGCCCTCCATCACTGGAGGTTTTTAATAAGATACTGGACAGCCACATGCCTGAAATACTATAGGGTCTCCTGCTTGAGCGGGGGTTGGACTAGAAGACCTCCAAGGTCCCTTCCAGCTCTATTCTGAATGATGGATTAAATTACTGCAGTTGTTAAGTTAGTACCTTGATTATTAAGTGAATGCCACTCCCAGCCTGACTTTGCTTGTCAGAAGGTCGTAACATCATATGATCCTGCGCATGTCATAACCGTGGTAAATATGACTCATAAAAGCCACCTTTTAGGACCTCCAAGCAACAAGCAAAGTCAAAGGGGGAAGTCAGATTCACTTAATAATCAAGTTACTAACTTAACAACTGCAGTGATTCAATCCGTTATTCAGAACAGCTGGAAGGGGCCGTGGAGGTCTTCTAGTCCAACCCCCTGCTTAAGATGGAGACCCGATGCCATTTGCCTAGCATCCAAATTTTGATCATGTGACCTTGCAGTGGTCATAACAGTCATAAAAGAGAAGACGCCTAGAGAGTTCCTGGAGGTCTAGCCGTTCGGAAGCTGATCGGACACTAGTGAAGTCCTATACTAGGACTTACCTAGTGGCATTGAGGAAGCGGCGTAGCTCGCCTCCTCCCTCATTGCATCGGCAGATAACCGCCCAGCCGCCCTGTTTCGGGTGACTCGCTCCCTCCTACACCAGGGGGAACGGGACGACCCGTTGCAGGGACGTGCTGAGGAGTTTAACGGTTATCTATACGATAAAATCGTTCAGCTTCGGGATGGTCTGGACCAAGATTATGATGATGCGGTGAGATGCTCGAGGCGGTCTTGGTGACATTGTTTGGGATGAGTTTGACCCTGTGGCTCCGAGGACATGGACAGGTTGTTGGGTAGGTTGAATGCCACCACGTGTTTACTGGACCCGTGCCCCTCTTGGCTGGTGCTGGCCACTCGGGAGGTGACACGAGGCTGGCTCAGGCGATTCGACCGCTTCTTTGGTGGAGGTGTCTTCCGCCTGCCTTGAAAGAGGCGGTGGTGAGGCCCTCCTTAAGAAGCCGCCCCTGGACCCGGCTGTTTTAGGTAATTATCGTCGGTCTCAACCCGCGCGAAGGTTGTAGAAATATGGTGGCATATCAATTTCCCTTGCACCTGGATGAAACTGTCTATCTAGACCCGTTCCAGTCCGGTTTTCGCCCGGTTACAGCACGGAGACGGCTTTGGTCGCGTTGGTGGATGATCTCTGGAGGGCCAGGGATGAGGTTGCTCCTCTGCCCTGGTCCTATTAGACCTCTCAGCGGCTTTCGATACCATCGACCATGGTATCCTGCTGCGCGGTTGGAGGGATTGGGAGTGGGAGGCACCGTTTATCGGTGGTTCTCCTCCTATCTCTCCGACCGTCGCAGTCGGTGTTGACAGGGGGCAGAGGTCGGCCCCGAGGCGCCTCACTTGTGGGGTGCCGCGGGGTCGATCCTCTCGCCCTCCTGTTCAACATCTACATGAAGCCGCTGGGTGAGATCATCAGTGGTTTCGTGTGAAGTACCAGCTGTGCGGATGACACCCAGCTGTACTTTTCACACCGGACCACCCCAACGAAGCTTTCAAGTGCTGTCCCGGTGCCTGGAGGCCGACGGGTCTGGATGGGGAGAAATAGGCTCAAGCTCAATCCCTCCAAGACAGAGTGGCTGTGGATGCCGCATCCCGCACAGTCAGCTAAATCCGGCTGACCATCGGTGGCGAGTCATTGGCCCGATGGAAAGGGTCCGCAACTTAGCGCCTCCTGGATGAGCGGCTGTCTCTAGAAGATCATTTGACGGCCGTCTCCAGGGGAGCGTCACCAGGTTCGCCTGGTACGCCAGTTGCGCCTTTCTGGACGGGATGCCCTATGCACGGTCACCACGCACTCGTGACGTCGCGCCTGGATTACTGCAATGCTCTCTACATGGGGCTCCCCTTGAAGGGCATCCGAGGCTGCAGTTAGTCAGAATGCGGCTGCGCTGGTGATAGATGGAGCCCCCGTGGCTCCCGTATAACACCCATCCTGCGCAGGCTGCACTGGCTACCTGTGGCTTTCGGGTGCGCTTCAAGGTGCTGGTGACCACCTTTAAAGCGCTCCATGGCATTGGGCGGGTTACTACGGGACCGCCTACTGCTACGAATATCTCTCACCGACCTGCAGCGCCTCACAGAGAGGGTCTCCTCAGGGTGCCGCCAGCGGCAATGTCGTCTGGCGGCGCCCAGGAAGGGCCTTCTGTGGGGCCCCACCCTCTGGAATGAACTACCCCGGTCTTCGTCAGCTTTGGACCTCCGGACCTTCCGCTGGGCTTAAAACATACTTATTTAATTGTGCAGGGCTGAGCTAAATTTTAAATTTTAAATTACTGGTTTTTAAATTGGCTTTTATTTTATATTTTTAATTTTAAATTAACAGGCGTTTAGAATAAGTTTTTTAACTGTTTTTATATTTCTTACATTGTATTTATGTGTTTTAAATGCCTGTACACCGCCCTGAGTCCTTCGGGAGATAGGGCGGTATATAAATTTGATAAATAAATAAATAAATAAATAAATAATGGTCACAAGCCTTTTTTTGCAGTGCCGTTGTAACTTTGACTGGTCACCAAACGAAATGGTTGTAAGTCAAGGACTGCCTGTATGATTCAGTAGATCAGGGTTGAATCATCCTATAAACCAGATCAATAGGACCAGGTTGCCTTGGGGGCAGAAGGGGGATTTAATGCCAGTCTTCCTCTGCAGAGGCGATTGTGCAGTCCAACGGGGGCTCGGACTTTGCGTGGGCCCGGGAGCCGGAGGCCCGTGGGCGGCTCTGGGCGGCTCGACACAATGCCTGGTATGCAGCTTTGGCTCTTCGTCCTGGCAAGAAGGTGAGCTGGAGGGCAGCCAGGTTATCTTGAAAGAACAGTTCCCTACTTTGCAGTTTGGCTCACTTTTCTGAGCAATCTAGAGTGATCTCCTTGCCTTGCACTTTCCTTGATCCCAGTTCTGGGTTTCAAAACTGGTTGACGATGTGGCTCTATAGCAGTGTTTCTGAACCTTACACTTAGGCAAGAAAAACCAAAAGTAGACATACAAACTGGCTGAAATTAGGCTTAATAGCAGTAACTCAGAGAGAGAGCTTGGAGTCTTAGTGGGAAATCAATGAAATATGAGCCAGTAGTGTGCGGCGGCAGCCAAAAAAGCCAATGCAATCCTAAACTGCATTAACAGAGGGATACAATCAAGATCAAGCGAGTTTACTAATACCACTCTATAAAACCATAGTAATACCACTAGAATGCTGCATCCAGTTTTGGTCACCACACTATAAAAAAGATGCTGAGACTCTGGAAAGAATGCAGAGAAGAGCAACCAGGATGATGAGGGGACTGGAGGCTAAAACATACAATGAACGGTTGCAGGAACTGGGCCTGGCTAGTCTAGGGAAGAGAAGGACCAGGGGAGACAGGATAGCATCTTCCAATATTTGAGGGGCTGCCACAGAGAGGAGGAAGGGGGTCAAGCTATTTTCCAAAGCACCTGAAGACCAGACAAGGAACAATGGATGGAAACTGAACAAGGAGAGATTCAGCCTAGAAATAAGGAGAAATTTTCTGACAGTGAGAACAATCAGCCCATGGAACAGAAGCTGCCTTCAGAAGTTGTGGGAGCTTCATCCCTAGAAGCTTCCAAGAAGAGACTGGGCTGCCATCTGTCAGAAATGGTGTAGGGTCTCCTGCTTGGATGGGGGGTTAGACTAGATGACCTACAAGGTCCCTTCCAACTCTGTCAATTCGTTATTAATCTGATATTATTATAACCTCAGCAACTTGAAGGTGTTTGGACTTCAACTCCCAGAATTCCCCAGCCAGCCCAGCTCACAGGAACTCTGGGAGTTGAAGTCCACATATCTTCAAGTGGCTAAGGTGGAGAAATACCGCTCTAATGCCATCTTTTACCCTTCCTCCCTTCCCACAGGGCTACTCCACAGATGTGTGTGTCCCCCTCTCATGCCTCCCTGAGGTCCTGCTAGAAACCAAGAAAGACTTGCTGGACTCCAACCTTACAGGTGAGCTGAATGTGGGTTGGACACCTGAGTAATGAGGCTGTTTGGTGCTCCAGCCCAGGACATGCGGGAATTGGCCAGTCCCTCGCCCCTCTAACTGTGGGACCAATGGCAGATCCATGAAACTGAGTACTTTCATCCAGATGATGAAAGGGACATTTTCTTTATTTATTTATTGGTCCTTGGTCAGCTTCCATCCATGATTCCTTGTCTGGCCTTCGGGTGCTTTGGAAAATAGCTTAACCCCCTCCTCTCTGTGGCAGCCCCTCAAATATTGGAAGACTGCTATCCTGTCTCCCCTGGTCCTTCTCTTCACTAGACTAGCCAGGCCCAGTCCATGTAACCATTCATTGTATGTTTTAGTCTCCAGTCCCCTCATCATCCTGGTTGCTCTTCTTTGCACTCTTTCTAGAGCCTCAACATATTTTTTATAGTGTGGTGCAGTATTCTAGGTGTGGTCTTACTAAGGCTTTATAGAGTGGTATTAGTACCTCCCTTGATCTTGATTGTATCCCTCTGTTAATCACTTAAATATTTGTCCAATAATTGTCTACACTGAGCTTAAGGAAACTAAGACTTCTGTTGGGCTGCTGTTTTCAAGTATTTTTCCACTGCTTGTAACGATCTTGGCTGCTTGCATTTCGGAATTCAAGAAATTCCTTTTGATCTATCTCCTTGGAAGTGTGAGAAGCCAGAGAGATGACAAACAGCTAAGCAGATATTTGTGCTGTGAAAGACATAATTCTTACAGATGCCTCAACCATAAAACTCTCCAACTCGGGAACAGCATCAAAATTATCTTTTGCTTTGAAAAACATTCTAAAGATAATTACCTTTCAGTCACCTAAATCAGGCTTGGGGAACTATGTCGCTTTTATTACTTGTGGACTTCAAGTCCCAGAATCCATGAGCCAGCCAGAAATTCTGGGAGTTGACATCTACAGGTCATAGAGGGGGGCAGAGTTTCCCTACCTCTGAGTTAAATGAAGGCAAGTTTAAAACAAACATATTAATCTTGGCTGCATAGAAGTCATTCTCCATTGGTGTCATTTAAAAAAATAATTAACAAGCTGGGTTTGCGCAACGTACTAAGCTCTAAAGACAGGTTAACCCAGAGATCTTCAAACTTGGCAGCTTTAAGACTTGTGGACTTCAACTCCCAGAATTCTCCAGCATAGCTGGCAGAAGAATTCTGGGAGTTGAAGTCCACAAGTCTTAAAGCTGCCAAGTTTGAAGATCTCTGGGTTAAACAAAAGTCAGTTGCACATTAACAGGTTTTCTCCAAACAAATAAAACGGTATTGTGGCTAAACCTGGCTGGGATCACATGACACTGAAGCAGAAACTACCCCATCCTGGCCAGTGAGAGCTTCAGTTGGAAGGTGGACTTGTCGAGTCTCATTGTGGCCAGAAAATTATCCTCCCATAGTCATAGGACCATATTTCAGATTTTCGGCAAAATTGCACCAAGGGTTTGGCTTAATGATGGCGGCATTCACGCTTATGACTGCCACACAAAAACCTGGCAAAATAAGTTTTATGGATTTTACAACTTAAGACCATGCTTCATTATGGTCATAACTTGAGGACTACCCAAAATTGTATATTTAACAGTATTTAACAGTAACTGAGTTGGAAGCAGTGGTGGGTTGACCCCGGTTCAGACCGGTTCTATAGAACCAGTAGTAAAAGGGGCTCCACCCATTGACCCAAACATCATCAAAAGTCTTCTGCGCATGCACAGAAGAGCGCACGCACGGGGGCACAATGCAAACTGGTAGTAAAGATAAGTAGAACCCACTCCTGGTTGGAAGGTACCTTGGAGGTCATCTAGTCCAACCCCCTGCTCACATCGGAGACCTGTTCTAGGGATTCGAACTGCCGAACTGCCAACCTTTCTGGTCGACAAGCTCAGTGTCTTAGCCACTGAGCCACCTAGTCAGGCTATCAGTATATCAGCTGGGCAGTTCTGGTACGGTATAATGAGTGGTTGGGTGTCTTCCAGATGAGAAGGGTGTCCTCCTTGATTCGCAAAACGATGGGAGCTATAATCTGAAAGAACATGCTAAGGAAGGTTGAAACGAGGGCTGCTGTCCCTTTCACCTCTCCAGGTCCTCTTGTTGGCCACGTTGGGGACGGCAACTTTCACTGCTTGCTGATTCTTGATCCCGAAGACATTGAAGAAAAGGAGAGGGCGGCTGAGTTTGCCAAACGCCTGGGCAGGTAGGCTGGGGGGCTGGGCTGGGGGAGAAGCCTTTTGTCGGGTGGGCGAAAGAGCCCTTGCCCACACAGATTGGACAACAGAAAAGGAGGGCCTTCAGGGCCTTGTGGCCAGGGACAGCCCCTCCAGTCCATGTTGGGGGAAGGCACAAGTGACAAGGAATTTAGAAAAAATCTTGGGAAGGGGCTTTGATTCTCCAATCCAGAAAAAGAGAGAAGAGTGGGAAACTCCAAATAATCCGCCTTGATTTTATTTAATAGAAGATGGGGAGAAAGAAACCTTGTCAAGCTTTCAAGGTTCTTTGTTCTGTTTCCCTCCCCGCAATACTCCCAGCAAAGAGTCAGTCAGAGGCCTTCTTTTCTCCTTTTATTTACATAGATACATGTCCTGACCACGTCTACCCACGGGCCTGCCAAGTTTCTGGAGATAACAAGGAAATTATAGATAAGGCCAGAATTACTCACGAATATATTCTTCCCTCCATTGAGACAGTTTGCCCGCGCCAATTCATTGCTTTGTCCAAGACAAAAAACCAGGAAGTCCCGCCTCCTATTTATAGTCTCTGCAGATGTCACTGCATGACAATTATGACTTGGCTTTCCCCCAACACTCCTTCTGCTGCGCACGCCGATCACGCCTCCGCAGCCTTGCATCACTCCAAAACTGTTCTTGGGGCGCTACAAATCAGAAGAAGGCTCCAGGAATCAGGTCTTGCTGGCCCCTCCTCCTCCCTTTGAGTGGGTGCCAGGGAGGGAAAGGGCTCAAGAGAAACAGGGCTTGCCAGGTCTTCTCCCTCACTTTCTGAATCATCCGAGTCCAGGAGTCTGGGTCCAGGAACCTGGGTCACAACACTATCCTTCATCGCAGGGCCCTTCCCCCGGGGCTGACGATCGGGATGCGGTCGGGCTGGGTTCTGCTCATGGAAGGCCTGCACCAGGTCAGGGGCATGAACGTCGGAGGCATCTACCCAGGAGAAATCAGTCCCGTATCCCTTCCACGCGATCAAATATTGGAAACGACCCTTCAGCCAGCGGGAGTCTCAGACGCTGTGGACTTCAGATTCCTCCGACCCGCCTCGGCGACAGTGGCGGGTGCTGTTGGGCACCGAAGGGGACTCGGTGTGGCCTCAGGAACCAGAAGGGACCGGTGAAAGACGGGGTGGATCCGCATGGATCGTGGCAGGGTCAGTCGGTAGGCTACCGGGTTGATGACTGCCTCGACAGGGAACGGGCCGATGAATTGGTGGTCCAACTTCTTTACCGGGCGATCGGATGGGAGGTGTTTTGTGGAGAGCCACACTCAGTCTCCGACCGCCAGCAGGGGCGTCACCCGTCAGGAGCAGTCGGTGGACCATTTGTAGTCCTCCTTCGTCTGATCCAACTGCTGACGTACCAACTGCTGGACTGCGTGCAATTCCGTCAGGAAGGTCTGCATTTCGGGAACAGGAGAGTCTGATGGTGCCAGAGGGAAGAGCTGCTGATGGTTCCACATGTTGGCAAAGAATATGGTCATCTGGGTGGAGGTGTGCTGGGAGTTGTTAAAGGCAAACTCTGCCAGGGACAGCTAATTGGCCCAGTTGTCCTGCTGCTGGTTGACGAAGCAGTGGAGATACTGTTCCAGGATGCCAATGACCTTCTCTGCACCCCCATCAGTCTCCGAATGGTGCGATGACGACAGACACACCTGCACCTCCAAAGCAGCCATCAGGCTCTTCCAGAAGCGAGCCATGAACTGAACTCCGCAGTCCAAAACCACCGTGTCCGGCAGACCATGGAGGCGGAAGATGTGCAGGAAGAGATGAGCCGTCTTGGCGGCTGTGAGCAGCCCGTGGCATGGGATGAAGTGTGCCATCTTGGTGAGCATGTCTACCACCACCAGCACTGTGGTGAACCCAGAGGACAGCAGCAGGTCCATCAGGAAGTCATGGAGATTGCCCTCTAGGGTCTGTTGGGTGTCGGCAGGGGCTGGAGGAGACCGGAAGGGGCCCCGTGGTGGCCTTGGCTTGCCGGCACGGCACGCAGGATGTCACGAGGCATGTATATCATGCCGCACTCTGGGCCACCAAAAGGTCCGTGTCACCAGGTGGAGGGTCTTGAAGAACCCAAAATGTCCTGCTGCAGGGTTGTCGTGGCACTGGGTCATGACGAGGGCTCGGAGTGGTCCTGTGGGCACATATAATCGCCCCCGAAACTTGAGTAAGTCCTCCTCCAAGGTCCAAGGAGACGCGGGGCCCACCTCCGCCTCCTTTGCTGCGACCAGGCGCCCTGGCGCTGCGCCTCGCACCTGGGCCCGCAAGTCCACTGGTTCCCGTGCTGCAGCCAAGGCTTCTGCCGCAGCACTGTCCGTGGAGGAAGGGGTCCTTGGCGCAGAGGTACTCTGGCTTATGGACAGGGCATCCGCCCTCGGTTGTGACCGCTGGGAATGTAGGTCACGCGGAAGTTGAACCGGCAAAACAACGACCACCGGATCTGCCGCTGGTTCAACTTCCGAGCTGTGGTGAGGTGCTCGAGATTCCGATGGTCCGCTCGACCTCCACCTGATGTCGGGCCCTCCAGATGGTGTCGCCAAGCCTCGAATGCAGCCTTGATAGCCAGCAACTCTTTTCCCAGATAGTGTAGTTGCGCTCGGAAGGATTGAGTTTCCGGGAGTAGTAAGCGCAGGAAAAGTGTGCCACCATTCGCCGGAGCCTGTAGCAGCACCGCTCCCAGAGCCACATTGACGCGTCTGTTTCCACCACAAAAGGCCGGAGCGGGTCGGGATGCCTCAGGACGGGTTCCGTGACGAAGGCTTTCTTGAGGGCTGTGAATGCTTCTTGCTGCGGGGACCCCACCGAATGCAACCTTCTTCCTGAGGAGCTGGGTAAGTGGAGCCGTCAGTGTGGCAAAGCCCGGGATGAAGGTCCGTAGTAGTTGGCGAAGCCCAGCAGGCGCTGAACATCCTTCACCCGACGAGGGCTTCCCAGCTACACAAAGCTTCTACTTTACATGGGTCCATGGCTATGCCTCGGGCGAGATGATATGCCCGAGGAATTCTATGGAAGTCCGGAAGAAGACGATTTCTCCAGTTTCGCATTGAGTTGTTGCTCCATAGCGTTGCAGAACCAGACCGGCGTGTCGGTGGCTTTCCTGGACCGAGTAAATCAGGATGTCGTTCAGGTAGATAACCACGAACCGATCCAACATGTCTCGGAACACGCTGCTCATGAAGTGCTGAAAACGGCGGAGCATTGGTCAACCCAAATGGCATGACAGTGTATTCGTAGTGTCCGTATCGGGTGCCGAATGCCGCCTTCCATTCGCCTCCTTCTCGCATCCGCACCAGGTTGTAGGCCCCGGAGATCGAGCTTGGTGAAGATCGTGGCCTCCGCAACCTCTCCAGTAGCTCCGGGATGAGCGGCAGGGGTAGCGATTCCGCACCGTAATGGCGTTTAGCCGGCGGTAATCACAGCATAGGCGCAAGTCCCTGTCTTCTTCTTCACAAGAGGACCGGGCCGAGAGGGACTTTGAAGGCGGATGAACCCTCGGGCCAGGTTTTTGTCCAGGAAGTCCCTGAGGGCGCCAACCCGGCCCGACATGGAATACAGGCGCCCCACAGGCAGTGGTGCGTTGGGCAGAAGGTCCACGGGCAATCGTGGGGGCCGATGCGGGTAGTCGGTCCGCCTCCTTCTCGCTGAACACGCCGGGCGAAGTCCGCCAGCTCAGGAGGCAAGGTGATGGCAGCGGTGGGGACGTTCTGGCCGGCACAGGTGTGGCGGATGTGATCGACGCACTGCAGACTCGGGAAAGAGATGGCGTTCCGCGACCAGGCCACCTGAGGATCGTGGGTCCGAAGCCAGGCCAACCCAAGGACCAAGGGAAAATGAAGGTCCGCCGTGACATAAAACTGGATCGCCTCCTCATGGTCCCCAATAGCCAGGCGCAAAGGCTGGGTGGCAATTTTAATGGGGCCGGACACCAGTTCTCGTCCATCAATTGTCTCAACCCGCATCGGAGGATCCACCGGAACCACGGGGACCGCAAACTGGGTCACAAAGGCCTGGTCCATAAAGTTTGTTGTGGCCCCTGAGTCCACCAGCGCATGCACCTGGAGCCCGTCCGACTGGTTCCCCAACCATATCCGTGTGTCCAGAATCAGATGTCGAGGGGGCCCAGAGTCTACTTCCGCAACGTCCAGTGGGGCTTAGTACGCGTGCCCGACCTAGGGTTTCCCGAGGTCGGGCCTGCCTGCTTCCGATTGGTCACGTTGTGATTCGGGGACCGGTGTGCGTGCCCCACTTCGCTTTCTGGGGCAAGAAGCGAAGTGGCGGGCTCCCCACAGTACAGGCACAATCCCCTTGGCGCCTCGGTTCCGCCTCCTGGGCTGTCAGGCGAGGTCTGGCCGCTCCCAACTCCATGGGCTCTTCCGCAGCGGTTACAAAACGTGGGGCGACCCTGGGTGCTGGTGGTGCAGGAAGTGGGGTGCAGATGTCGACAGCGGTCCCGGGGTGCGACGGGACGGTCGCCACAGACGGGCATCGAGGCGGAGACAAAGGGCACCAAGTTGTCGAGGGTCCGCGCGCCCACGCCGGGCCAGCTCGTCTTGCAATTCCTCTGAGAGTCCCTCCTGAACGCGCCCACCAGCGCTGCATCATTCCAGTCAGAGTCCTGGCACAAAAGACGAACACCGATGTACTCCTGCAGGGGCGTTTCCTTGACGGAGTTCCTTAAGGCGCCTGGTTGCCGTCAGCATTCGAACGGGTCCTCATACATGGTGCGCAGGTGCTGCCAAAACGCTGTTGGTCCGCCAGCAGGGGCTGTCCTGGAGCAAGAGGGCGTGGCCCATGGCAGCCGAGCTGGAAAGAAGGTTAATCACGAAGGCCACCTTAGCCCGGTCGTCTGGGAAATCCTCTGGCCTCATAGCCATGTAGAGCTGGCACTGTCCCAAGAAGGTCGGGAACATCTCAGGCTGCCCAGAAAACTTATCCGGCACGGTTATCGGGCACTTGCGACGAGGAGGAGGAGTGGGAGGATGGGGGAGGGCTGCAGGCACATTCCTGGCAGCAAGTTGGCGTGCCAAGTGAGCCACTTGCTGCTGGAGCTGTTGATTAGCCGCTTGTAGCTGCTCTAACTGCTGCTGTACCTGCTGCTGGTCCATCTTTGGTGGAAGATGTTTTAGTCAGGTCTTGGACAAAATGTTCTGTTTCCCTCCCCCTAATACTCCCAGCAAAGAGTCAGTCAGAGGCCTCCTTTTCTCCCTTTATTTACATAGATACATGTCCTGGCCACGTCTACCCACGGGCCTGCCAAGTTTCTGGAGATAACGAGGAAATTATAGATAAGGCCAGAATTACTCACGAATATATTCTTCCCTCCATTGAGACAGTTAGACCGAGACAATTCATTGCTTTGTCCAAGACAAAAAACCAGGAAGTCCAGACTCCTATTTATAGTCTCTGCAGATGTCACTGCATGACAATTATGACTTGGCTTTGCTGCTGCATGCCGATCACGCCTCACGTGACCTTGCATCACTCCAAAACTGTTCTTGGGGCGTTGCCAAATCAGAAGAAGGCTCCAGGGAATCAGGTCTTGCCGGCCCCTCCTCCTTCCTTTGAGTGGGTGCCAGGGAGGGAAAGGGCTCAAGAGAAACAGGGCTTGCCAGGTCTTCTCCCTCACTTTCTGAATCATCCGAGTCCAGGAGTCCGGGTCCAGGAACCTGGGTCACAACATTCTTGTTCTGTCTCCGTCCTCACTCTGGAGTAACGAGCTGGCCTTCAGCCAGTGGATACACAGCTCTTATCAGTCCTGGCCGGAAAAACGCAGCTGCCTGCCAAAAAGTTCAAACAGATTAAGACTTCAGCTCACTTCGACATGTTCAGCTAATTTTTTCCCGTAGAACTGAAAGCAGTCCCAAAACTCTTTATATATCCTGTGGGGTGGGGCTCCTGCCCCACCCTTCCCTTTGATGGTGCAGCCTCTCTAATCTTCTGAAGCGCGGGTCAAGCCAAGCTTGATTATTATTATTATCAGCTGGGTCTGTAGGCGTAGCCTGAGGAAGGGAGGAATCAGGGGATGTTGGCCTCATTATGTCCTCCGACTGGCCTGGTTCTGGCTCCTGGAGCTGGGCCAAAGGAATCGGCGCTTCTGAGGTAAGCCTTACCAGCCCTTCCCCCTCACTCTCGGAGTCACTTTCGGGCATGGGGCCAGGTTCGGAGGCTGGAGCCACAACACTTCTCTTATTCTACTTTGTTATAATAAAGGAACATTACTGGAATTCCTACTATGTCTGCTTGACCTGGCCTACCTGGAAGGGGTAGTGTGTCAGTTTACAAAAATGCTCCCAGTTCCTCTCTTAGGCCAACAAAGTTAAGGTGGGCTCTTCTGGGTTTCTTTCTCACTCTCGCCTTTGTCCTGAGGCCGAGTCATCTCTCCTCCAAGAATCCTTAGCAGCTTGCATGTATTTTCTCCCTGTCCCGTTTGATATTCCTTCATTCCTGGACTGAAGATTTTAGGCATAAAGTGTCTTCTGGATGAAGAATAGTCCCCTACGGGAACGGATAAATTCAAGACGGGAGAGAGGGAGAGAGGGAAAGAAAAAGAGAGAAAGAAAGAGAAAAAAGGAAAGGCAGGAAACAACAAGGGAGAAAGAAAGGGAGGGAAGGAAGAGAAATTAGATAGATGATAGATGGATGAATAGATGAGAGAGAGAGATGATGGAGGGAGAGAGGGAGGGAGGGAGGGATAGATGGATAGATAGATACAGGGGTGAAATGCTACCGGATCGGAGGGGATCGCGTGATCCGGTAGCGATGGCGGTGGCTGGTTCGGAGGACCGGTAGCAAAAATCCCTGGCCCTGCCCCCCTACCATCTGCAGAGGTCTGTTTTTTTTTACTTTTAAAAGCCGGTTTTGCTTCAGCCGAAACAGGCCTTTAAAAGTAAAAAACAGCAGAACCTTACTTGTACTCTTACTTGTAGAAAACATGTTTTCTACAAGTAAAAGTAGAGATTTTAAGGCACTTACCTGATTACTGATGAACGCATGGGTCTCTTTGCAGCCGGAAAGCAGTTTCAGTTTCAGCCAGACAGAATCAATCGCTCAGCTAATCTATTTCCTCGGTGATCAACTGGCTGGCTTTGCTGACTGAGGAACTCTGGGATTTGAAGTCCACAATAAAATGAAATGAAATGAAATGAAATGAAATATTTGTGCAGCTTTCTGAGATTTGGTGTGTTTCTGTAGTGTTTCACTCTAACTACACAAACACACAAAATCCCAGAAAGCTGTATGTGGCATATTTTGTGTGTGTGTAAAGTGTGAAAGTTGGTTTTTGAGCTTTTTGCGGCTGTGTGAAGTGTGAAGTGCAGCTGCTTTTACATTGTGTGTGAGTCAGTTGTGTTGTTTTGTGTTGTGTGTGTAAAGTGTGAAAGTTGGTTTTTGAGCTTTTTGTGGCTATGTGAAGTGTGAAGTGCAGCTGCTTTTACATTGTGTGTGAGTCAATTGTGTTGTGTTGTGTTGTGTGTGTGTAAAGTGTGAAAGTTGGTTTTTGAGCTTTTTGTGGCTATGTGAAGTGTGAAGTGCAGCTGCTTTTATATTGTGTGTGTCAGTTGTGTTGTGTTGTGTTGTGTGTGTGTAAAGTGTGAAAGTTGGTTTTTGGTACCACTTATTGTTTTTTTATGCTTTGTTTATTATTTTTATTATTTATTCTTATTGGTCACGCCCACCAAGCCATCTGACCACCAAACCACGCCCACCAATTAAGCCACACCCACAGAATCAGTAGGGAAAATTTTTAGATTTCACCCCTGGATAGATAGATAGATAGATAGATAGATAGATAGATAGATAGATAGATAGATAGATAGATAGATAGATAGATCACCCGAAGGCCAGACAAGGAATAATGGATGGAAACTGATCAAGGGAAGATTCAATCTAGAAATAAAGAGGAATTTCCTGACACTGAAGATAATTAATAGGTGGAACAATTTTCTTTTGGAAGTTCTGGGAGCTTCATCACTGGAAGCTTTCAAGGAGACTGAACTCAAAAAATGTGTAGGGTCTTCTGCTTGAGCGGGGGGTTGGACAAGATGGCCTACAAGGTCCCTGACACTCTGTTAATGATTTTTGTTATTATTGTTAATTGTGAAGTCGTGTCCTACCCATCGCGACCCCTTGGACAATGTTCCTCCAGGCCTTTCTGTCCTCTACCATCCCCTGGAGTCCATTTAAGCTCATGCCTACTGCTTCAGTGACTTCATCCAGCCACTTCATTCTCTGCCGTCCCCTTCTTCTCTTGCCCTCAATCTTTCCCAGCATTAGGTTCTTCTCCAGTGAGTCCTTCCTTCTCATTAGGTGGCCAAAGGATTTGAATTTCATCTTCAGGATCTGGCCTTCTAAAGAGCAGTCAGGATTGATCTCTAGGACTGACCGGTTGGATCGCCTTGCAGTCCAAGGGACTCGCAGGAGTCTTCTCCAGCACCAGAGTTCAAAGGCCTCAATTCTTTGGCGCTCAGCCTTTCTTATGGTCCAACCTTCACAACCATACATTGCAACTGGGAAAACCAGAGCTTTGACTATACGCACTTTTGTTGGCAGGGTGATGTCTCTGCTTTTTAGTACGCTGTCTAACTTTGCCATGGCTTTCCTCCCCAAGAGCAAGCGTCTTTTAATTTCTTGGCTGCAGTCCCCATGTGCAGTGATTTTGTAGCCCAGGAAAATAAAATCCGTCACTGCCTCCATTTCTTCCCCATCTGTTTGCCAGGAATTGAGAGGGCCGGATGCCATAATCTTAGTTTTCATAATGTTGAGTTTCAAGCCAGGGGAAGGGCCTTCTCTGTGGGGGCTCCCGCCCTCTGGAACGAACTCCCCCCAGGACTCCGTCAACTTCCGGACCTCCGAACCTTTCGTCGCGAGCTTAAAACTCACCTATTCATCTGCGCTGGACTGGGTTAGTTTTTAAACTTATGGGTTTTTTAATGGGTTTTATTCTAAATTTTTTAACCGTGGCCAATTCAATAAGTTTTTTAATTATATTTTAATGTATGTATATTTTGTGTGTGTGTTGTGTGTGTGTAAAGTGTGAAAGTTGGTTTTTGAGCTTTTTGTGGCTGTGTGAAGTGTGAAGTGCAGCTGCTTTTACATTGTGTGTGAGTCAGTTGTGTTGTTTTGTGTTGTGTGTGTAAAGTGTGAAAGTTGGTTTTTGAGCTTTTTGTGGCTGTGTGAAGTGTGAAGTGCAGCTGCTTTTACATTGTGTGTGAGTCAGTTGTGTTGTTTTGTGTTGTGTGTGTGTAAAGTGTGAAAGTTGGTTTTTGAGCTTTTTGTGGCTGTGTGAAATGTGAAGTGCAGCTGCTTTTATATTGTGTGTGAGTCAGTTGTGTTGTGTGTGTGTAAAGTGTGAAAGTTGGTTTTTGGTACCTCTTATTGTTTTTTTATGCTTTGTTTATTATTTTTATTATTTATTCTTATTGGCCACGCCCACCAAGCCATCTGACCACCAAGCCACACCCACCAATTAAGCCACGCCCACAGAACCAGTAGGGAAAATTTTTAGATTTCACCCCTGGATAGATAGATAGATAGATAGATAGATAGATAGATAGATAGATAGATAGATAGATAGATAGATCACCCGAAGGCCAGACAAGGAATAATGGATGGAAACTGATCAAGGGAAGATTCAATCTAGAAATAAAGAGGAATTTCCTGACACTGAAGATAATTAATAGGTGGAACAATTTTCTTTTGGAAGTTCTGGGAGCTTCATCACTGGAAGCTTTCAAGGAGACTGAACTCAAAAAATGTGTAGGGTCTTCTGCTTGAGCAGGGGGTTGGACAAGATGGCCTACAAGGTCCCTGACACTCTGTTAATGATTTTTGTTATTATTGTTAATTGTGTCATCATGACCCTTGGACAATGTTCCTCCAGGCCTTCCTGTCCTCTACCATCCCCTGGAGTCCATTTAAGCTCATGCCGACTGCTTCAGTGACTTCATCCAGCCACTTCATTCTCTGCCGTCCCCTTCTTCTCTTGCCCTCAATCTTTCCCAGCATTAGGTTCTTCTCCAGTGAGTCCTTCCTTCTCATTAGGTGGTCAAAGGATTTGAATTTCATCTTCAGGATCTGGCCTTCTAAAGAGCAGTCAGGATTGATCTCCTCTAGGACTGACCAGTTGGATCGCCTTGCAGTCCAAGGGACTCGCAGGAGTCTTCTCCAGCACCAGAGTTCAAAGGCCTCAATTCTTTGGCGCTCAGCCTTTCTTATGGTCCAACCTTCATAGCCATACATTGCAACTGGGAAAACCAGAGCTTTGACTTTACACACTTTTGTTGGCAGGGTGATGTCTCTGCTTTTTAGTACACTGTCTAACTTTGCCATGGCTTTCCTCCCCAAGAGCAAGCGTCTTTTAATTTCTTGGCTGCAGTCCCCATGTGCAGTGATTTTGTAGCCCAGGAAAATAAAATCCGTCACTGCCTCCATTTCTTCCCCATCTATTTGCCAGGAATTGAGAGGGCCGGATGCCATAATCTTAGTTTTCATAATGTTGAGTTTCAAGCCAACTTTGGACTCTCCTTCATCACCCGCATCAAGAGGCTCTTTAGTTCCTCTTTGCTTTCTACCATTAGAGTGGTATCATCTGCATATCTGAGGTTGTTGCATATCTGAGGTTGTTGATATTTCTCCCAGCAATCTTAATTCCAGCTTTCGATTCATCTAGTCCTCATGATGTACTCTACATCTAAGTTAAATAGGTAGGGTGACAGTATACATCCTGAACCAATCAGTGGTTCCATGTCCAGTTCTCACTGTTGCTTCTTGACCCACATATAAGTTTCTCAAGAGACAAATAAGATGGTCTGGTACTCCCATCTCTTTAAGAACTTGCCACCGTTTGTTGTGGTCCACACAATCAAAGGCTTTAGCATAGTCAATGAAGCAGAAGTAGATGTTTTTCTGGAACTCCCTAGCTTTCTCCATATCCAGTATATATTGGCAATTTGATCTCTGGTTCCTCTGCCTCTTCGAAATCCTGCCTGTACTTCTGGTAGTTCTCGATCCACATACTGCTGGAGCCTAGCTTGTAGGATTTTAAGCATAACCTTACTAGTATGTGAAATGAGTGCAATGGTGCGATAGTTTGAACATTCTTTGGCATTGCCTTTCTTTGGAATTGGAATGTAAACTGACCTTTTCCAATTCTATGGCCACTGTTGAGTTTTCCAAATTTGCTGACAAATTGAGTGTAGCACTTTTACTGCACCGTCTTTTAAGATTTTGAATAGCTCAGCTGGAATACTGTCTCCTCCACTAGTTTTGTTGTTGCTCAGATTTCCTAAGGCCCATTTGACTTCACATTTTAGGATGTCTGGCTCGAGGTTAGTGACTACCCCATTGTGGTTATTAGGGATGTTAAGCTCGTTCTTACATAGTTCTTCTGTGTTATTTTGCCACCTCTTCTTAATCTCTTCTGCCTCTATTAGGTCCCTGCCATTTTGGTCCTTTATCATGCCCATCTTTGCATGAAACTTTCCCTTCATATCTCCAATTTTTTTGAAGAGATCTCTGGTCCTCCCTATTCTATTGTTTTCTTCTATTTCTTTGCACTGTTCATTTAAGAAGGTATTCTTATCTCTTGTGGCTATTCTCTGGAATTCTGCATTCAACTGGGTGTATCTTTCTCTTTCTCCCTTGTCTTTCGCTTCCCTTCTTTCCTCCGCTATTTGCAAAGCTTCCTCAGACAGCCATTTTGCTTTCTTGCATTTCTTTTTCTTTGGGATGGTTTTAGTTGCTATCTCTTGTACAATGTTGCGAACCTCCGTCCATAGTTCTTCAGGCAGTCTGTCTATCAGATCTAATTCCTTAAATCTATTTGTCACCTCTACTGTATATTCATCAGGGATATGATTTAGTTCATACCTGAGTGGCCTGGTGCTTTTCCCTTTCAATTTAAGCCTAAATTTTGCAAGGAGAAGCTCATGATCTGAGCCACAGTCAGATCCTGGTCTTGTTTTTACTGACTGTGTAGAACTTCTCCATCTTTGGCTGCAGAGCACATAGTCAATCTGATTTCTGTGTTGACCGTCTGGTGATGTCCATTTGTAGAGTCGTCTCTTGGGTTGTTGGAAAAGAGTGTTTGCTATTGTTGTGTTGTGTAATATGATGGCCATCGTATTATCTTGACAGAATTCTATCAGCCTGTGCCCTGCTTCATTTTGTACTCCAAGGCCAAACTTTCCTGTTATTCCGGTTATCTTTTGGTTTCCTACTTTAGCATTCCAATCCCCCATGATGATAAGGACATCATTTTTTGGTGTTAATCTGTTAAAGATAGATAGATGATATAGATAGATAGATAGATAGATAGATAGATAGATAGATAGATAGATAGATAGATAGATAGATAGATAGATAGATGAAAAAAATGCCTCGTTCCTTTACTTGTCTTACCTTAGAAGTGGTATTTGGGGTATGTATTTTGACCTTTTTTGCCCCTTTTCTCCAGGAGAGCCTTGGCAGTGGGTGGCACCTGCACAGGGGAGCATGGCATCGGCCTGGGCAAACGTCAGCTTTTGCGCGAGGAAGTAGGGGAAGTGGCCCTCTCCACCATGTGGCAGATCAAGATGGCCTTGGATCCCAAAAACCTCATGAACCCTGGAAAGGTGCTCTAACCACAGGAAGGCTTGGCTGGGAGACGCTCCTGAATTTGCTTTCCTTGCCGAGATGTCCGGAGTGAGGCGTCTTCGCTTTAATCTCCTCTCTCCAGCAGGGTCAGAAATACAACGATTAACCAAAGTCAGGTGTTGTGGTTGTTCTCCAGAAGTGCCTACAGCAAAGACCTCATACTAAACTATGATTAATTCTAGTCTGCTGAAAAAACCACAGTTGGCTGGATACCCAGGACATGATAACTCAAAGCGAAGAAAGTGGTTTAGCAAAATCTGAAAACTCTCTAAACCTGTGTTTCCCACCCTTGGCGACTTTAAGGTGCATGGACTTCAGGTCCCAGAATTCCCCAGCCGGCATGCTTTAAGAATCATGGACTTCAACTCCCAGAATTCTTCAGCTGACATGCTTTTAAGATGCATAGACTTCAACTCCCAGAATTCCCCAGTCAACTGTGCTGGCTGGGGAATTCTGGGAGTTAAAGTTCACGCATCTTAAAGTTGACAGGAAACACTGCCTTAAACACGACAGCCACCAGTCAGCTTCCTTTGGATTTTTACACAGTTGAAAAGGATGATGTAATGTTGGCAGCCATGCCCAATAAGAACAGTAAGCATACATAACTTGGCAATTGTCCAAATTTGTTTTACAAGTCTATATTAAAATTAATGCTGTGTGTTTGTGTGGCAAGAGCTGCAGCCATTTGTGTTTATTCACATAATATGGAAATGCTCAGGTGTAATTCGAGGTTGGCCTTTTGAGCCAGGCTGGCCTGTCGCAGGAAGTAAGTTTATGCCACATTTTCCAACCTGGGGGTTTCAGTTCCCAGAATTCCTCAGCCAGCATGCTTATTATCGAGAATTCTGGGAACTGAAGTCCGCACATTGGGAGTCTCCAAAGTTTGGAAACGGTTCCAGAGGCATCTGTTGGATCCAATCCATTGTGGCAATATAATACAAATTCCACTAATTTGGGATAACTGCGAGATGTCACAACAACACTCATACAAAAAGCAACACTACCTTTGTCATTACCACACACAGACCTTTCCTCAGATGCTTCAGCGCCAATTTAATGTATTTCACTGAAACTGGAGGTTGAAAAACATTCGTTTGAAGAACCTCTAATCCCTTTTATTCCCTTCTTTGCTAACATTGCCTTAGGGGCAAATCTGGCTTATGCACAGTTGGTAGCAACAAGCCGAGTATTTGTTGGAAAGGCCTGGGAGCAAAATTCCATGTTTTTCCCAGCTTTTCGGTTTACTTGGATCCACCTCTTCATCTCTTGGGGTCTTTATTTTATTTCACTTTGTCAAAGCTGCAGTGAATTGAAGCAGGATTCATCCATCAGGGAACATACAGAACCTTTGCTGGTCCTGCTTCTTCTTCCGTGTCTACATCAGACTTTAAACTGCCAGAATGAAGCCACCGTTTTCTGGTAGTAGCCAACATACCAGCATCTCTGCATTCACGCAGTGTGTTGTTATCTGCTAAGTGCCCGCACTTGAGCCCCTGGGTTTTACCCTTAAGCACTGCAACTCTTAACCAATTCAGGATCCTCCAAGTAATATAAGGGAGGTCAGATCTTCCAGCCAGATCCTCCTTTAATATGAACAGAATGACAGAGTCAGAAGGGACCTTAGAGGTCTTCTAATCCAATCCCCTGCTCTAGCAAGAAACCTTGCATCATTTCAGACAAATGGTTGTCTGATCTCTTTTTAATGACCTTGTTATTCTTTGATGGTCCCCTTCATCTTTTAATTCGATTCTTCTGTTCAGGCCATGGCATCGTGCAGGAAACCCTAGACTAGAGCTAGACATTGTACCCACTGCTGCAGTAACTAAGTTGATCCACTTTGTTCTGGTGGTCCTTCCTTGAGAAGTCTGGGTTTGTTCAGTGATGGTATTCAGCTGGTTCTATCCAATTTACGCGAACTGATGGTGGCTGCGGGAGGCTCCCACCCGCCCGGACATTATGACGTCCCGTTTTTGAGTTGCACATGCGTGAAGGCCCTGAGCACTCACATTTGCAAACTGGTAGCGAAGGTAAGTGAAAGTGGTTTACTAGTCTTATCACCTTAGTTTTCTTGGCTGTCCATGGTATTCTTGGAAGTCGCTCTCCAGCCTCCAAACGCATCAATACTCTTTCTTCCTCTATCCTATTTCTTCAAAGTCCTAGTGTCACTTCCACAAACTGCCACAGGAAATACGGTGGCTTGCAGGATTGATCTGTTTGTAGCTATGGATGCATCACAACAGCTGAGTATTTTCTCCAAGGCCTTCGCGGCTGCTCTACCAAGTGCTAACCTGTGGCTTATTTCTTGACTGCTTGTTCCTTTGTAGTTGATGCTTGATTCAAAAAGGCAGAAGTTCTCCATCACTTTGAAATTCTTATTATAATTTTTTTATAGTTACAATAGATATGTAATTTTAATAAAAATAATTTTAATAAGAATTTTGAAGAATTCAAAGCAATGAAGATAAAAATATAGTTAGAGCCGTGGTGGCTCAGTGGTTAGAGTTCAGTACTGTAGGCTACTTCTGCTGCCTGCCGGCTGCCTGCAATTTGGCAGTTCGAATCTCACCAGGCTCAAGGTTGACTCAGCCTTCTCTCCTTCTGAGGTTGGTAAAATGAGGACCCAGATGGTTTATTTATTTATTATTCAAATTTTTATACCGCCCTATCTCCCGAAGGACTCAGGGCAGTTTACAGCCTTATAAAACATAAAAACATAAGAATAAATACAAGTTAAAACAACATTTTAAAAAACCGCTTAGAGGGGGCTGTAAAACACTATGAAGCAGTATATAAGTCTAAATTCCACTGCTTAGTGACCAAAGTTATAATGGCACTGAAAAAAGTGACTTATAGCCATTGTTCACAGTTATAACCTTTGTAGCATCCCCATGATCATATGATTAAAATTCACATGCTTGGCCACTGGTTCATACTGTGATCACCTTTTGTACCCTTTTTACAAGCAATGGGGAAATCATTCACTTAGCAACCAGTTTATTAACTTATCAACTGCAATGATTCACTTTACAAATAGCAATAGCACTTAGACTTATGTTCCACTTCACAGTGCTTTCCAGTCCTCTCTAAGCAGTTCACAGAGTCAGCCTCTTGCTCCCAACAATCTGGGTCCTCATTTTACCCACCTCGGAAGGATGGAAGGCTGAGTTACCCTTGAGCCTGGTGAGATTCGAACTGCCAAACTGCTGGCAGTCGGTGATCTTCAGAAGTAACCTGCAGCACTGCGCCAATGTGGCAAGAAAGATCATAAAATGGAACAAAACAAATCGTCTCTCACTTAACGAGAGACATTTTGGACTCAATTGTTATTATCCTACTATAATCAGAATTATTCTTCTGGTTTTTACAACTGTTGTCATTGGTCTTTATATTTCATTTTGGTCCCATTTTTTTCCCATGGTGCTCCTTTTATTAACAGTTTTCAGCTATCGGGGAGAATCACCAGCATGGTGCAGGTTATTAAAGTTTCTTCCTATGTTAAGAAAACACTTATCTTACAGAATTTCAACCTGTTGGCAATGTAATCTACTCAGTAGAAAGCCACAGGATTTGCAGGTGGCCATCCAAATCCAGAATATACATCCCGATGAAGGAGAGATGCTCCTTGTCATGTATGCGAAGCCCTCCCTATACTGGTGGCTGAAAAAGTTTGGTCCTTTTAAATCAAGAGGCAGAACTTGAGAAAAGTTTTGAGTTGAGGCCAGGGAAAACGGGACTCCGATGGTTCCCGGCATTTATGGGTCAAATTTTGAATTTCCAAGAATTTGGGAAATTCAGATGAAGCAAACTGAGGAACTTTTGCTTCCAAAATGGCTGTTTCTATAGGAAAAGGTAACATTCGCCAGAAATTAGGCTGGGTATAATTTTAGTTTTTTTAATGCTACCGTGTTAATTCTTTTTCTGAACAAGCTGGAGTTGGTGTAATTGCAGTCTTTATCCATCTCTCCAGCTGGCCATGGAGATATTATTTATATTTTTAAAAATGGTAATCTCTAGTCATTTAAATCCTGCTGCAATTTCACTATAGATAATTTTCTTTTTTTAAAAAAGCCCTGTTTTCAGATTGTGGCTTAACCAGAGCATTGCTCACAAACATTGCTACACCCCAATTCATGTCCACTTCAAGGGACTCCCATTTCTGAGTTTAAAAAGAGGTGTGATAAAACCCACCAAATGCTCAGTCATCCCCATACATCCCAAATCCATCAGACAAATAAGAATACCTGGAAATAAAATAACAGTGACTATTTTATTGAGCATTATTGAATACCATATCAAAACACTTGACTAATAGGGGAAGTTTCCCTTCCCAAGCTTTGATTTTTTTCTTTTTTGTAATTTTTAAAGTTTGTTTTCTTTTTTTTCTTTTTTTTCCTATATAAATACAGATAACTTTTCCTGCGGATCAAAACCGTCCATCAGAGGTTTTCCCCAACCCTGTGGCTCAGCCAGGCTTTGCTCCGTGCTCAATTGTGGACTGGCAGGGCAGGAAGGGGTGTGTTTGTGTGTGTCGTATCCTCTCTGTGTGTGTTGCTTTAAGAAAAAAGCCAGTCCTGTGCTCCACAAAGGGCTGTAAACTGTTCTGATCTTGTTGCAGGAGCTTGCAAAGGACGACAGCCCCTGAAGCCAGCACGGAGGTCGAGGGGGGTGGAAGAGGAGGAGGAGGAAAAAAGAGTAAAGGGACTTTTGGCAATGGGGGGGGGATGTTGATGGAGGGGGGAAGAAAAAGGTCTTGGAAGTTCTGCTCCCCACCTGACCTACCCGAGAATGCAGCCTTATAAACATCACCTGGCACGCTGGTTGACACGACGTGGCTGTTTTGTAAACATTTGAAAAGACAAACTTACAACGCCTTCAGAAAAATGCCACAGAAAACACCTGATTCTCCTCCTCCTCCTCCTCAGCACTGGGGAGGGCGGGAGGCAGGAGGGGAGGGGGAAAATGGCCTTGTTGTTCCAAGAAAATAAAAAGGGAGGGGTAAACTACCACTCCCCGCCCCGCCCCCCCCCGTGCAAAAAGGGACCTGCGTGTGGGCAGGAAGGAAGAATCCTTGAATGGCACCAAAGATGCGCATCGTGCTCCGTTTCGCTCATGGCTGCCTCTAGCCCAAACAAACATCATGGCGTGGCTGTGGGGTGGGGGGCCCGGCGGCCACTGGCTCCTGCCCCATTCTTCGTCCCTCTGCCTGGGCTTGTGGATGGCCTTGCGGAGCGACAGTTGCTTGTTGGGGTCTTCTCTGCCTCTGAAGTCCAGAACTGAACACTAAAATGCCCAGGCTGCCGTTGGGGAGGGGGTGTCCCAGAGGTGGTTTGGAGGAAGTTGGGAGTGTGCGTGGAATAAGGATGGATGGTGAGAGGACCTGTTGAGAGGAAAAAGAAGTGTTGGTGCTGAACAGCCCCCCCCCCCAAAAAAAAAATCTATGCAAAAAAGCCAATGTATTTCATTTCTATGTCTTTCAAGGAATAAAAGAATAACAGTGTGGGAAGGAACCATGGAGATCTTCTAGTCCTGCCCCCAGCTCAAACAGGAGACCCCGTACCATTTCAGACAAGTGGCTGTCCAGTCTCTTCTTAAAACCCTCCAGTAATGGAGTACCCACAACTTCGGAAGGCAAGCTGTTCCACTGGTTAATTAAAGAACAATAAAGAAGAGGGCACTAACCATAAGCATCACTGCTTCTTGCTGGGGTTTCTGGACTCCCCACCCCACCCTGGGAAATTTGCCTTTTCCCAAAAGATCCAAGAAAGGATGAATTAGAGGTTTTTGACTGGCACTTAACTGGCCTTTATGCAAACAGAACGTTGAGACCAGAGTAGGTTAAGCTTTCCAACTGGTCCTGCAAGGATCTTCTGATGGCCAAAGGCAGATCTTGGTTGATCCCTGACATGAAAAGGATTTTGAGTCCCAACTGTTTCCCACCAGCAACGAAGGCATCTTTTCCAATATCTACGTTTCCCCATCTTGACAACTTTTAAGATGCATGGACACCAACTCCCAGAATTCCCTAGCCAGCATGCTGGATTGGCAACTCTGGGAGTTGAAGCCCATACATTTTAAAATTCTCAAGGTTAAGAGAATAACAGAGTTGGAAGGTACCTTGGAGGTCTTCTAGTCCAACTCCTCAACCTCAAGAGAGGTTGAGAAACACAACCCTAAATCTTCTATAGACAGTCTTTGACCTATGATCTTTCACAAGTCATAAATCTTTCATAACTCTTCCTACAGGTGGCCTTCAACCTATGATCGTTCTCAAGTTCTTGGGCTGAATAGACAACGTTCTGCCACCCCTCCGCTCCTGTGACACACAAAAGGCTGTGTAAATTTAGATTAAAAGCCAGGCGGTATTTCAATCAGCAGGAGAATGACCTTACAAGAAGCACAAAGATTCATTCAACCCTATACTAGAAGAGTAAGTCCAGAATGTGTACATCTGGTGGGGATTGCATAGATAAATGGGGTCATGAGAACAGATATGACAACGGTCTTATACCAAAATGAATGAACCTGGAAAATATCCTGTTTTGGAAACACTTTTATTAAACAATACATCACTAGGCCCAAGGGAGAATCCTTCTATTTTGGTTCATTGAAATACGTCTCAAGGTTTATGAGAACATTTGAACCAAACATGAAATCAGGCAAGGTTTAGTTCAGAGGTTCTGGCTACACATGTGGTGTTAGACAGCCCCTAATGGAGCTCAAAAGCTAAACCGAGTTAAAACTGGTTTGAGCTTGGTTGGGAAATCACCAGAAAAATCTAGGGTACCAAGAATTTGAAAGATAATCTAGGAAGATTCCGATGGCAACCCAGTTCTGTCCTTTTGCCAACAAACAAAAGGTGGCTCAAGGACTTTACTTACTTAGTTTTGTTTAGGAAAAAATGAAAACAAATATTAGTTTTGAGAATTTACTTCCTGTTTGTAATTCTTACTGACAAATCACAGAACTGTTTAAAAGAGCATGGTCTTTTCCCTCTCATTTGTTAATAACTAATTCCTTTATTATGTGGGCTGATGGCATTTCTTTCCATTTTTGCCTGCACAAAATGTTTTGGTTCCTTTCAAATGCCTCCCTTAAAAGTGACATACATTCCCTCAATCTTTTTCTTCCCAAACTCAGTGGGCACTTCCTATCTCGACTGGGACAGAGACTTTCCAAATTCTCAGCCAGTGTGGCCATAAATGGATCGGGCATCTTAGTCCAGGGTGCATTCTTCTTCAGGTTAAACTGGAAGTTAGCAGAGACTGTATTCGGGAAGTGAATGTCAGGGTTCCATGCAGGGGTGAAATCTAAAATTTTTCCTTACCTGTTTGTGGGTGTGGCTTGGTGAGTGTGGCACCCCACTCTGAACTACTCAAAATTCCTGCTACTGGTTCTCCAGAACCTGTTAGAACCTGCTGGATTTCACCCCTGGTTCCAAGTAACACCCCAATGAAAGGAGACTCTGAGGCTAGCAGTTCCTCAAAGTTCCATTTTATGAGAGATGTCATATTGGCACATCTGGGAAAACCTGAATCTGGAAGCTTCCAAGCTTTCCCACCCAAAAGAAAGTCCAATTCCCTGCCCCAGCCCCCACATGTGCATCACATAGTCCAATCAATGCACCGTCCCAACTAGAGATGCCTCCAGGTACAGGGCAGGATGTCCTTGACTCTCAGAGAAAAGAATGTTATTATGGCTAGATATCCCTGCTACCCCCCCTCCCAATTTCCCACAGCACTAAGTGTGGCAGCCCTGAAGATCTAAAGAAAAAGACAGCCTCCAGGGCTGACATTCTTTACCATGGGCACATTCAAGACCAAGAGGTAGAGCCTCACCTGGAAAGAGGTCAATCTGACGGGTGTTCTGGGCAGGATCTGTTGACTTCAAACCAGGAATCTATACAGCTGCAGAAGAGAAAAGGGATCCCATCACTTCCCTGCATGGCAGAGACTTCTATGAGGGTCGCTGGGGCAGAAGAAAAGGGCCCCCATGCATGGCTACTCATGGGGGGGTTTGGAGGGGCAGCTTTGCAGAAGCCTTGAGAGACCAGCAGGGCCCTTTCCCAGCCTCTCAACCCATCTGGACGAGGAGGCCCAAGGCTCTTCGTACTCTACCTCTTGTGATAAATGCAGAGGCAGGGCAGCCGGGCTATCGTGTCTCCTTGCAGAAGCTCCTCTAGGCAAATGACACATTCGCCGGAATCCTTGGTTAGCACATCGTCTGCAGGAGAGAAAGAGAAGGCAGGGTGAGCGGGGGCAAGAAAGGGCAGATGAGTTCACACAACCCCTGTTCATTAGGCTTGAGGAAGGAGAGACGTTTGGGATCTACCAGGTCAAAGGACACCAAGGCACTTTGGGAGAAACCCCACATGGTGTGAATCCTCCTATAACGAGGGTGTCAAACTCAAGGCCCGGGGCCCAGATCTGGCCTGCAGGACTGCCCTGAAACAGCAAAGGACCAGCCCACGGTGCCTCTGCCAGAGAAAATGGAGCTGGGGAGGGCCCTGGCAAAGGGCTGCAGGAGGTGGTCATGGCCGATAATGGGGTCCAGGAGGGCTTCCCCCACCCCCCGGCTCCATTTTCGCTGGCAGAGGGTTTCAGGAGGCCGTTGCAGCTGAAACTGAGCAAGGGAGCCTGTTTCTGCTGGCAGAGTGCTCGGGCCACCACAGGCACCCCTCACACGAGTGATATCAAGCTGGCCATAATCACTCCAGCCACGTCAACTTTGGGCCCCCAAGGTCAACCACAACCCTGATGCGGCCCTCAATGAAATTGGGTTTGACATCCATGTCCTGTAACAATGTCCTCTCAAGTTTGTAAGGAGCTGGTTTAGTTTTCTTTTAACATGAAAGGACATTCCAGGATGGAAGCTCCCATCCAGAATGACAGAGGTTTACTGGTTTGTAAGAAGGCTCTGCTAAGGGGCCTGGGTAGCCCAGAGTGGCATCCAGCCCATCATATGGTTGGTCCGATTGTTGTTGCCAGGTGTGTGTGTGTGGGGGGGGGCAGTATTGGCATCAGTATTGGGTTGGGGGTTTTTTTGTAAGCGGCCAGAGTCGCCATGAGTAATCAGGCTGTCCCAGGTTTGGTTAAAATTAGTCCCAGTTAAAAAATCAAGATCATTTTAAAAAAAAAAACCAGAACTATCCAGGTTGGATTCTAGAAAATAAACCATCAGGGTGGATAGTTGTTAGGAATGCAGAAGAATGAAAATAATTATTTCTCCCATTGCAAATCATGGGCTCACTTTAGACTTGACCCCCAACCCAGGTCTAAGTTCCTCCTTGGTCCACGGCTCAGTCTAATGTCTGAATTGGCAACCAAGGGAAGGCACTCCTCTGGCCCCTAGGAAGAAAGCTTGCCCCCTTGGAATGAAGGATCCAGACACCCTCTTTGCCCAAATCGGCCGTCCCACCTGCCAAGGATGCCCAAAGCTTGAAAGAAGGACACATCAAATCCTTGGGGGCTGGGAACGCTGGACATGGTAGTCCCCATGCATCTGGGGCAGACCAGATGCAGAACCTGTTCCCTGCCGTCTCCCCAAAGGTGCCGTTATGAAGCCCACCTTGGCACGACAGCTCCCAAAATAAGCTCAATAGGTGACAGCAATTTGGGGGGGGGGCGGGGCGGAGGGGGGAAGATGGCAAAGTTGTTACCTTAAGTGCTGGGGATTTGTTAGCACTGATCCCACCTGCCTCCCCTCTCCTGTTCTCCCCCCCTCCCCAGCGCTTGACCTGAGACAACCTCAAGTAAAGCGCATGTCAGATGCATGCCCGAGAGCTGGGGAGGGAGAGAACGAGAAGGAAAGGGCCTCCCTGTGGGCAAGAAAGGCAGGCTCCGCTGCATCCCAGCTGGCTCGGCTGGCACCAGCCCTCCGGCGGAGGCTGGGCACATCGCTCTGGCTGCATCCCCAAGCCCTGCTGCTACCCTCCCCTGGCCCCACTCAGGGGCCGCCTGGCGCCATCCCTGCCGTCTCGACCTGGCTGGGTAGAACAACGGCACCCTGCAAGGCTGATACTGGCTGGCACTGTTGCTGGAGCAGATGTCTCCTTGCCCGCCCACCAGGGCCCCTCCTCCCTGGGAACCGAGCAGGCTCCTTCCTGCACCTGGGAAGCAGGGGCTCCTCCCTGTGTTGGGAGCTGCCCAGCTGCCCGAGACAGCAGCGCTGGGCCGGCCTGCCCTCTGGCTGCCCCGTGCCAGGCAGAAGGACACTTAGGAGGGGCACAAGTGGGAGCAGCTCACCAACAGCTACTCCCTCCCCCAACTCTGCCTGACTGGGCTGCTGCATCCCAGGCCCCTCCCTAGATGGCAGCAGAGTCCTCTCCGGAGCCCTTTGGATCAGGCTGAGACAAGACTGGCAGCCCCCTCCCCTCCCTGCTCCCTGCCAGCGGACAGAGGAGCCGCGAATGGGCAGCTCATCTTCCCTGGGGGCTGGCAGGGCAAGAATAGAAGTTGGCACCCAGCGCACAAGCAGCAAGTCAAACAATTGCCTTCTGAAAAATGAAGGAAGTTGGAGGCAGAAATTGGGCTGTCGTGCCCCTTTTCTCCCCCTGCCTCACCAGATGCCTAGCTAACCCTAACCCTTTGTGAACCAGCGTGCCATTCATGCCAGCTCATGCCACGTACAAAGAAGTGGGGAGACACCAGGCGTACAGGGCAGGGCAGGGCAGGGCATCAGATGGCGAGAACGCTGATGGAGGGAGGAACGGGACTGGTCGGGGTGTCTTTTTGGACGCTGGCTGGAAGGCCAGGTGGGGAGACCTGCTCTTGCTGCCCCCCAGCTTTGCCTCCCCCCTGCAGCCACTGCCAGGCCTGGCAAACGGGGCTCCTCTGCAGGCCGCAAAAAAGAACTCACCATTGTAGGAGAGACGGGGTTTGCTCAGACACATGATAAAGTGCATTTCCATTTCATCGGAAGCCACTGATTTGGAGCAAACGGGGCACTTGAAACCTGGAAAAGAGGTGGGGGGGGGAAGGAAGGAGGTTAGGGGGCACTTATCATCCCCATCCAGATGCAGAGCGATTTGCGGGAAGAGGCTGACATGCATATGTACAGGTGTAGGTATATACAGGAATATAGGCAAACACAGGCAGTCCTCCACTTACAACTGCAATTGAGCCCAACATTTATGCTGTTAAGTGAGACATTTGTTAAGTGAGCTTTGTCTCATTTTAGGAGCTTTCTTCCCACGGTTGTTAAGCGAATCACTGCTGTTGTTAAGTTAGGCACATGGCTGTTAAGTGAATCTGCCCTCCCTCTTCACTCTGCTTGTCAGAAGGTCGCAAAAGGGGATCAGGTGACCCCAGGACACTGCCACCGTCATAAATATGAAACAGCTGCCAAATATCTGAATTTTGATCATAGGGATGCTATAACGGTTGTAAGTTTGAAAAAGAGTCACAAGTCCCTTTTTTTCAGTGCTGTTGTTACTTCGAATGGTCACTAAATGATATGTTGTAAGTCAAAGACTACCTGCATTAACTTCCTACAAGGATGCCAAGTGGATTTTCATCGGTGATGAATTCTCAGAGCCACACGTAAACGCTACGTTAAAATGGAACAAAACAGTTGCAAAACCAAAAGCGTCCCAGATGCTCAGAGAGACAAAATGGCCTACATGAGAAAGGACTAATTTTTTTTGTTTTTTTAAATACCGTATATACTCGAATATAAGCCGATCCGAGTATAAGCCGAGGTCCCCAATTTTACCCCAAAAACTGGGGTAAACTGGGGACTGAGGCACCAAACCTCCTCCTCAGCTGAGAAGGCTGGCGGCTCCCCGCCCGCCCTCTCACTGCACCGGCAGGGCTTCCGTCCGGTAAAATGTGAAAAAAAGAAAAAAAAAAACTCGAGTATAAGCCGTATATACTCGAGTATAAGCCGGGGGGCTTTAAAAAAAAAAAAAAACTCGAGTATAAGCCGTATAGACCCGAGTATAAGCCGAGGGGAAGTTTTTCAGCACAAAAAACGTGCTGAAAAACTCGGCTTATACTCGAGTATATACGGTACCGCCTTACTGCCATGATCTAAGATGACATTTTGCCCGAGGATTAACATTGTACGGTAAAATCTGACAAGAGCAAAAAAATAATAATAAAAAAAATAAAATAAAAATTGAAAGACAGGATTCTACTGGCTTCAAAATCCAGGTCCTTTCAAGCGTTTAATGCAAAGGGAAATGTTTAATTTCCGTGTGTCTGCAAATGCAGGCTCTTCTGAGAGCAGCCGAAGGAGGGAAAGGAACTACCTTACAGCTGTTCTCCTGAAGGATGGGCACATTCAACATAAGTGGTGCAAAGGGAACTGGGATTTTTTTTATTCTTATGTAAGACGATGTGCTGAAAATTACTTAGTTTATATAAAACCATGTGAGACAACCGAGAGTCAAAAAGCAGGAGGGGGTTGCAATATTTATTTTGTGCAGGGAATGTTGCTGGCTGCACAAACCAGAAAATAGAATATAACCAAAAAAAGCTTAGCCCTCTCCACCCTCCGGACGGGTCCAGCACCTTCTTAAAATATTAAGGCCTAGTCACAGCTGCCGTCTCCTTAGGGCTTAGCACCCCCCCCTCTGCCCCCCCCCGGTGCGAATTATAACCCAATTACAGGGGATTCAATAGCTCATGCTAAAGACGCTGTTAAACGGATATTAAATTGCATATGTCAACCTGCCCAATCTGAATAATCCTGGCCAGGATTTCAAAGAATAGAAGCACGAACAATCATTTTTGCGCGTGAGAGAGAAAAAATGTTTTCCGCCCTATGCAGTGAAGGCTCTCAGATGTCTTAAGTGGAAATGCTGTTATTCCCCACAACGGCTCCTTCGTCTTATTAGGCATTTCTTTGGTTTCGGCATTTATGCTCAATCGTGGGCAAAGCCAGAATAGTCTATTAGCCCAGGGGTGTCAAAACTCAAGGCCCACGGGCCACATCTGGCCCATGAGGTGTGCTTTGATGTGGCCCACGGGGCCACCCTGAAAACAGCGAAGGACCAGCCTGCGGAGCCTCTGCCAGCGAAAACGGAGCTTGGGAGGCAGGGGTGAAATTCAGCAGGTTCTATCCAGCTCGGGTGAACCGGTAGCACCAGCAGCAGGAGGCTCCGCCCACCTATCCAGACGTCATCACATCCTGTTTTTGACCCTCCACACATATGCAGCAGGCTCTGCGTATGTGTGGAGGACATGCATACCAGCATAGTGAGCACATGCGAGCTCACATTTGCGAACCGGTAGCAAAGGTAAGTGAATTTCACTCCTGTTGGAAGGGCAGTGCGTGGCCCTCCCAGGCTCTGTTTTGGTTTTTTTTGCCATGTTTTTAAGTGAATCACTCCAGCTGTTAAGCAAACCCATTGACTTTGCTGGTCGAGATGCCACAAGGAAAAATCACCAATGGCAATTACAGGAATCAGGGATTTTGCCACCATCCTAAGTAGTTGCTGGCTGCCCTGCATCCAAATTCTGTTTAAATGACTTTTGGTGCATGCTGCAATGGTCATGCGTGCAAGTCCCTTTTTTTGGTGCCGAATGGTCACTAAATGAACTGTTGTACTTTGAGGACTACCTGTAATGTAAAAAGAGTGCTTGCCACTGGTTTCTTCTAGAGTAATTTCTGGATTTTCTAGTCTGGCCTGCAACCCCAAGATTTACTAGTGGCCTTTCAACCAAGTCCAGCCCAATTTTGTTTTGTTTTTTCAAAACAGGCAACTGATGTTGAGAAACAAACAAATGCAAACAAACATAGATCTAAAGCAGGGGTGAAATGCTCCCGGTTCGGACTGGATCGGCCGATCCGATAGCGATGGCAGCAGGTGGTTCAGAGAACCGGTAGCAAAAATCCCTGCCCGCCCCCCCATGCCCAACTGTCAGAGCCTTTTTTTACCTTTTAAAAGCATTTTTTACAACCTATTCAGCCAAATAGGTTGTAAAAAATGCTTTTAAAAGGTAAAAAAAAGGCTCTAACGAACCCAGCTGAGCCGCGCAATCATCAGAGCTTTTTTCTTTTAAAAGCATTTTTCTACAACCTCTTTGGCCAAATAGGTTATAAAAAAATGCTCTTAAAAGTAAAAAAAAAATTGCGCACCATAGCTGATTTCCCCCCCACCCCACGCACTGTTCTACTTACCCCATGCTTCCTTTTGGTGTGCACTATGCGCACGCACCTCACATTTGGTGCGTGGGTGCGCACTGCGCATGCACACACGCAGCGCATAGCCAGCAAACACGTAGTAAACTGGTTCAGATTTCACCACTGATCAAAAGGTTCTGAAAACACTGATATATATTACAGGTAGACTCCCTCTCGGCTCTGGGCACTGGGCTGCCTATCGAGAGGAGACCAACTCCTCCCGAGCTCCAATCCCATCTGAGCAGTTTTCTTCTGCGCATCTCTGGTGGAGATAGAGAGACGGAGCTCAGAAACCTAAGACCGGAGCTCCATTTCTGCAGCAGTTCCTAGAACTCAGCAGGCAGAACTTTTGCCCCATTTGCTTAACGACCTGAGAGATCGCTTAACGACCATAACCAGGAGTGCCAGGATTGCAGTTCTTGAGCAAAATGCTTGTCTCCTTCACAAATCATCTTTTTCCCCCCACGAAGGTTATCTGGGTAAACTCCCTTTTCAAAGATCGTTTAAAGTTTGTGGATCCTTTTGAACTACACACACCAATTACCGAAAGCAAAAGTTCACAATCGTTTGGATCCTTTTCCCCAAAGAATCAAGGGCCATATAACGTTTCTGCCTCGTTTTAAACAGGATTTTCTTTCTCTCATTTTAGGGTTTGTGTGTGGAGAATGGATCATGTTTTGGGCCATGTTTATGCAGGAATATGGGAAATTTAAAAGGGTTCACAAACTTTTAAGCACCTCTGCAACTATTGGGGCTTACTAGCAATGGTATGAAACTGGGGGGTGGGGTGGGGGGAAACTATAGGGGATAATCTGATTTATTTTAAAGATGATGGGAAATGCGCCATGCAACATCCCAATCAGAATTCCTCTGAATCCCCAGAGCCATTGACACAAACATGGGGGCTAAACAGCCACAACCTATATAGCAGAAAGCCCATTGGTAGAGTGGTGACTGCCTAGATTTCAAGTGCCAGGAAAATCAGGAGATTCAGACAGTTCAAATAGTATAAAACTTAAGCTCTTTACAAGAATCTGAACTACTAACAGTCAAGGGAAATTAGCAGAAGAGGAGAAGGAATTCAAGGTGGGCTGGGCTTAGGGCTCTTGTAGGTGCAGGGACTCATAACTGATGATGCGTTTGACTCCTCCCTTGAGCTCAGCCTAGCATCTCCTACACCAGGGCAGACCTGGGTTCAAGTCCCCCCTCTCCATCACACAATCTCCTTGGAGATTTTCGGCTGGTCTCAGCCCAACCCACCTGTCATGGCTGTTGCTATAGGGAAAATAGGAAGGGACAGCTTTGTGGAATCCACCCTGTGCTAAAAAGGAGGATAGAAATCTAACAAACTAGGAGAGGTAACCAATGTGGATCTCCATACAGAACCATTTCCATTCAAGGTTCCTTAGTAAGAATATTTTGATTATTTCGCTGCTGTCACAATCCTGAAAGGTGTCTCTGGGAAAGAAGAGGACTGGATCCAGTCAGACTGAAAGCAAAAGTGAACTTTCTACTATCATCAGCAACTTTACTTAGCCTTCGGTCGTGCTTTTCCCCAAAGAGCCATCATCCTGGGCTGGGAATCTTGGCTGGCATCTCTTCCCCACTGCAAAAAGTTGGCCAGCTCATCTGGCAGAGGGCAAGGCTGCTGGTCAGGCTCTCAGCTGGAGAATTGCAAAGATCAGACTAAGAAGGGCAGACACAGCCTAAGGGGAAAGCTCTGTCGACCAAACCCAGGAACAGGTCCAGGTCTGCTTCTACCAACAGGAAAATCAACATGTTTTTCATGCTGTCAAGACAGACTTGAACACTGGGCCCTATCTAACAAAATGAAATTCAATTTGGAGAAAAGTAAAGTTAGGCAAGAAAACCAAAAGGACACATGCAGACTGGGTGAAACCAAGTTTAACAGCAGTAACTGTGAGAGGGATCCTGGAGTCTTAGTGGACAATCAATTAAATATGAGCTAGCAGTGTGTAGCTGCAGCCAAAAAAGCCAAGGCAATTCTAAATTGTATTAACAGAGGGATACAATCAAGATCAAGTGAGGTACTAATACCACTCTGTAAAGCCTTAGTAAGACCAGACCTAGAGTACTGCATCTAGTTTTGGTCATCACACTATAAAAAAGATGTTGAGTCTCTAGAAAAAATGCAGAGAAGAGCAACCAGGATGATGAGGGGATTGGAGGGTAAAACATAAGATGAACGGTTGCAGGAACTGGGCCTGGCTAGCGTAGTGAAGAGAAGGACCAGGGGAGACAGGATAGCAGTCTTCCAATATTTGAGGGGCTGCCACAGAGAGGAGGGGGACAACCTGCTTTCCAAGGCACCTGAAGGCCAGACAAGGAATAGTGGATGGAAACTGATCCAGGAGGGATTAAGGAGAGTTTTTCTGACAGTGAGAACAATCAACTTGTGGAACAGAAGTTGTGGGAGCTTCATCACTGGAGGCTTTGAAGAAGAGACTGGACTGCCATCTGTCAGAAATGGTGTACAGTCTCCTGTTTGGACGGGGGTTAGACTAGATGACCTACAAGGTCCCTTCCAACTCTGCTAATCTGCTGTTAATCTGCCCCAACAAGACTGCTCATCGATAGAGTTGTTCTTCTCATGGCTGTGTGGTAGGTTTGGTGTTTCTGTTTCAGGATTTTCAGCTCCCAGGAACTAAGGATGTTTGCAGAATGAAGTGGCCGGCCAAAATTAACCAAGGATTTTGTTACATGAGCATTTTATCCCGGGACTCTGATGCAGGACCCTTCCATGCGTGATGCTTGCTCCTGGACCAATCTCTGGAGGTTCTTTCGCCCTTTATTGATTGGGGCTTCTCAGGGGTGAAATGCTCCCGGATTGGATGGGATCACGCGATCCGGTAGCGATGGCAGCTGCTGGTTCAGAGGACCGGTAGCAAAAATCCCTGGACCTGCCCCCCCTGCCTCTGCTGAGCCGCACTATCAGCAGAGGTTTTTTTTTTTACTTTTAAAAGAAGGTTTTGCTTCAGCCAAACCTGCCTTTCGAAGTAAAAAAAAGCCTTTGAGGATCCCGCCCCTCAGCTGAGATCAGCAGCCTTTAAACTTAAAAAAAAAAAAAGGCTACTCTGGGGATCTCACCTGAGTTCCTCATCAGCAGAACCTTAAAAAACATGTTTTCTGTAGAAAACATGTAGAAAAACTCCTTTTAAAAGAGTCTAAGCCACTTACCTGATTACTGGTCGACCACATGGCTTTTCTCACAGCCGGAAAGCCCCAGTTTCGCTTTTAGCACTAGACTGAACTAATCTAAACTTAGCTAATCTATTTCACCACTGAGTGATTAATGCTGTCTGGCTGAGGAACTCTGGGAATTGAAGTCCACAATAAAATAAATAAATAAATAAATAAATAAATAAATAAATAAATAAATAAATAAATAAAATAATAAATAAATAAATAAATAAAATAAATAAAATAAATAAAAAAATAAAAAAAAATAAAATAAAATAAAATAAAATAATAAAATAAAATAAAATAAAAAAATATTTGTGCAGTTTTCTGAGATTTGGTGTGTTTCTGTAGTGTTTCACTCTAACTACACAAACACACAAAATCTCAGAAAGCTGTATGTGGTATTTTGTGTGTGTATGTGTGTGTGTGTGTCAGTTGTGTGTGTGTAAAGTGTGAAAGTTGTTTTTTGAGCTTTTTGTGGCTGTGTGAAGTGTGAAGTGCAGCTGCTTTTACATTGTGTGTGAGTCAGTTGTGTTGTGTTGTGTTGTGTGTGTGTAAAGTGTGAAAGTTGGTTTTTGAGCTTTTTGTGGCTGTGTGAAGTGCAGCTGTTTTTACATTGTGTGTGAGTCAGTTGTGCTGTGTTGTGTTGTGTGTGTGTAAAGTGTGAAAGTTGGTTTTTGGTACCCCTTATTGTTTTTTTATACTTTGTTTATTATTTTTATTATTGTTATTGGCCACGCCCACCCAGTCATCTGACCACCAAGCCATGCCCACCAATTAAGCCACGCCCACAGAACCGGTAGGGAACATTTTTAGATTTCACCCCTGGGGTGTCTCCTCCCAGTAACTTTTCAGGCTGATTCTTATGCTGCTGGGTTGTCTCTCTTCCAATCCAGCCAAGTAATTCTCCACTGGAGCCGAAGGTTTACGGCAGCAGAACCTGCTTCACAGCATTTTTTACACTTTGTCCTTGGACAGCACGTGAAGGAGGGACATTTGCAAGGGAAGAAAAAGAAGGGCTGTTCTTGCTGAAGATATACTTCACTGCACTCTCAGACAGCACACAGTCAGCATTTGGCATTTTTATCTACCTTACTGAGTGCTTCCCAAGGACCTGAGATAGACAGATGTTGTTTTTTGATTATGTTAAAGGTTATCATTGCAGGATGTAAGCTGTTCTGAGTAGAGCTGTTTTTGCAATTGACTGATAGGGATTTTGTCAATGCCGATGGTATTCAAATGGTGCTCCAGTTTTTCGGGGTTGCATTCAAGGCACCTGTTACTATTGGAATTGACTTTGCTTTCTTTTGCTATTGTTGTTCTATTTACAGGTCTTTGCATTTTGTAGTCCCCCCCCCCCAAGATCTTTCTCCTTTATTCTGCTGTCTCCAAGTACTATCATGTCTACTATCCAAACTTTTTTGTCTTTCTTACTGACAGTTGTTAAGTCTGGAGTGTTATATGGCAAGTGCTTATCTGTTTGAATTCCAAAGTCCAGGGACACTTTAACTCTTCATAAAGGTTTCCCCTGTCCAGGGGACTCTAGTGCGTGGTGCTCATCTCCATTTCTTAGCCAAGGGAATCAGCATTGTCCAAAAACACTTTCATTGGTCATGTGGTCAGTATGACTATATATGCCAAGGCGCACAGAATGCCAATACTTTCCCACCAAAGTGGTACCTATTAATCTACTTGCATTTGCATACTTTCAAAGTGCTAGGAGGGCAGGAGCTGAGTGCAGCATTCAGATCTTGAACCCAGGTTATCAACTTTGTCTATTTCATGGTCCCATTAATTCTTGCTCGTGAGCAAGTGGTATTTCTTGCAGATATTCCAATGCATCACGGTTCACAGAATGGAAGCTGTTCCAAGTAAAGCTGCCTTCTGCAATTGACTGAAAGTGAATTTGCCAATCCTAATGGTGTTCAAGTGGTGCTCCAGTTGTTTTGGGATTGCACCCAAGGCGCCTATTACTATTGGTACCACCCTTGCTTGCCTCTGCCATAGTCGTTCTATTTCTATTTGTAGGTCTTTGTATTTTGTTATCTTCTCCAGTTCTTTCTCTTCTCTTCTGCTGTTTCCAGGCACTGCTACATCCACTCTCCAGACTTTTTTGTCTTTCTTATCGACAACTGTTAGGTCCAGGGTGTTATGTGGCAGGTGCCTGTCTGTCTGTCTGGATTCTAAAATCCCAGAGCAATTTAACTTCTTCATTTTCTACGACTTTCTCTATTTTATGGTCCCATCACTTCTTGCTTGCAGGTAAATATTTCTTGCAGATCTTCCAATGCACCATTGTTGCTACTTTGTTGTGCCATTACTTATAGTCAGTGTGTGATCTTCTTGCAGCAGCTTCCTGGGTGCTCCACTGTTTCTTCAGCTTCTTTGCATAGGCAGCACTTACTGTCTGTTGCTGTCCTCTCAATTCTGACTTTGTATGCATTTGTCCTTAAGGCTCTGTCTTGTGCAGCCAGAATTAGTCCTTTGGTCTCTTTCTTCAACTTTCCTGCTCTTAGCCATTGCCAGGTTGTTGTTTTTTTATTTTTTTAATTTACATTTATATCCCGCCCTTCTCCGAAGACTCAGGGCGGCTTACAGTGTATAAGGCAATAGTCTCATTCTATTTGTATATTTACAAAGTCAACTTATTGCCCCCCCAACAATCTGGGTCCTCATTTTACCTACCTTATAAAGGATGGAAGGCTGAGTCAACCTTGGGCCGGGCTTGAACCTGCAGTAATTGCAGGCTGCTGTGTTTTAATAACAGGCTATCTTACAGCCTGAGCCACCACGGCCCTATTGATGTTATCCATCATCATCATCATCATCATCTCAGATTTACCGTCCCTTTCTTCACAACAATAATGAGGAACATGTAGGTGACTCCTGTTTCCAGGGCAATTGGTGCCATGGGATATGTGCTTGTTCTAGGTCAACAAATGACAAAATACAATGTCCAGCCACCTTTGACTTCCTGCAATATTATCAAGTGTATCTGTGTGATGGTCCTCCACATTTCACAGCATTTAAGGGGACCATGAAGTATCCTCCCCGCTCAAGGCAGGAATCCAAATTAAAACACCCAGAGAGGATCAAACCAATGTCTTTGTTTACTGGTTCTATTCTCAAATTACTCTGGCTTCAGCATCTGCTTTCCTGTAACTCAATGTTTCTCAACCTCAGCAATTTTAAGATGGGTGGACTTCAACTCCCAGAATTCCCCAGCCAGCAAAAGACCAACCTTGTTCTTTTCTTCTTTTGGCATGGCATCATTTTAAGTATTTGAAAAGCCCTATCAGATTCTCCTGTCTGCTCATTTTTTTCCAAGCTAAACATGCACAATTCCATCATCTCTTTGCCATTCCCATTTCATTCTGGGCATCTGTTTTGTGTTTCCTCTGAATTTTTTTTAAGATGGTTGATGCCCAGGACAAGATAGGTTAGGTTTATCAATGCTGAAGATACTGGTCCTATTATTACTCATATTTGGATATTACATTGGCTTTACAGCACCCATCCCATCCTATATGCTTATGCTTAAGTAAAACGCCAAGATCCTTTCTAATTGGGCATGTCTAGTCTACTGAAAAGAAGGACTAGGGGTGACATTATAGCAGTCTTCCAGTATTTGAGGAGCTGCCACAAAGAAGAGGAGTCAAGCTATCCTCAAAAGCATCTGAAGGCAGGATAAACAATGGATGGAAACTAACCAAGGAGAGAAGCAACCTAGAACTGAGGAGACATTTCCTAACAGTGAGAACAATTAACCAGTGGAATGGCTTGCCTTTAGAAGTTGTGGGTGCTCCATCACTGGAGGCTTTAAAGAAGAGACTGGACAGCCACTGATCTGGAATGGTGTAAGGTTTCCTGCTTGAGCAGGGGGCTGGACTAGACAACCTCCAAGGTCCCTTCCAACTCTGTTATCCTGTTGCTTTTAAGGTCTGTTCCTCGACCTGTGCATTTCCTTCCCTTTTCAAAAAATGAAAGCTTTTGTATTTGTCCCACTTCGACTTCATTCTGTTATCTTCTCTAAGGGATCGGGATCATCTTGAATTTCTTCTTCAGTCTCCCAAAGTATTAGCAGTCTCAGCTCTGTGTCATCTGCAAATTCATTAAGTATGCCTACATAGCAGCAATTGCATTTGGAAAAAATTCCAGCTCAGCCGGCTTCAGAATTGAAAGGGGCTTGTGCAAAGATTATGGCGCTGCTTCTCGTCCCTTTTCCTTACAGTAATTGATATGTTGCAAGAGAAAAATGTGGAAAAGTAGACAATGATTGCCTGAGAAGACAAGCCAACCTCATTAAAAGGAAGACCGATGGGATGGAAGGGGCTATCTGTAGGTTGAACCACAGACTTGCTTGTCAAAAGGCCTTTTAAAATGTGTTTCTCAAAATGCAGGAAGTTGTAAGGCAAAGGTGTTTTTTTTTAACTTCAGCAACTTTAAGATGTGTGGACTTCAACTCCCACAATTCCCCAGCCAACAAGTTTTAAGATATGTGTTTCAACTTCAAATTCCCTAGAAATTCATGCTGACTGAGGAATTCTGGGAGTTGAAGTCTCATGCATGTTAAAACTGCTGAGGTTGAGAAACACTGGTCTAAGGGACTTTACCTGGATCCCAAAAGGTAGTTCTAAATAAAACAATTAATCATGCAAACTCATCTGGGCAATTTTGCAGGCAACCTAGACAAAGTCTTGTTCCATTTTTTCACTACCTTCTGTCAGACTTAGAAGCCAACTTTCTACAGGGTGAGTTACCATCTGTACGCTGATGACACGCAGCTGTACTTTTCCACCCCGGACCACCCCAACAAAGCTGTCGAAGTGCTGTCCCAGTGTCTGGAAGCCGTACAGGTCTGGATGGGGAGAAACAGACTCAAGCTCAATCCCTCCAAGACGGAGTGGCTGTGGATGCCGGCACCCCGGTACAGTCAGCTGCAACCGTGGCTGACTGTTGGGGGCGAGTTATTGGCCCCAATGGAGGGGGTACGCAACTTGGGTGTCCTCCTGGATGGGCGGCTGTCGTTTGACGATCATCTGGCGGCCGTCTCCAGGAGGGCCTTTCACCAAGTACGCTTGGTTCGCCAGTTGCGCCCCTTCCTTGACCGGGATGCCTTATGCACGGTCACTCACGCTCTTGTCATTTCTCGTTTGGATTATTGCAATGCTCTCTACATGGGGCTGCCCTTGAAGTGCACCCGGAGGCTGCAGCTAGTCCAGAATGCGGCTGCGCAGGTAATAGTGGGAGCCACTCGTTGCTCCCATGTAACACCACTCCTGCGCAGTCTGCACTGGCTTCCTGTGGTCTTTTGGGTGCGCTTTAAGATCTTGGTTACCACCTTTAAAGCACTCCATGGCTTAGGGCCCGGGTACTTACGGGACCGCCTGCTGTTACCTTATAATAATAATAATAATAATAATAATAATATTTTAATTTGTATACCGCCCTTCTCCCGAAGGACTCAGGGCGGTGAACAGGCAGATAAAATATACATACACACAATAATTAAAAACATCCCTTAAAAAACTAATTTAAATGCCCAAAATATTAAAAAACGTACTCCCCCGTAAAATCACAGAATTTTAAAAACCCACCCAATAAAAATAAGAATCAGGCTAGTCCAGCCATACGGAATAAATAAGTTTTAAGTTTGCGGCGAAAGGTCCTAAGGTCAGGTAATTGTCGAAGTCCGAGGGGAAGTTCGTTCCACAGGGTCGGAGCCCCCACAGAGAAGGCCCTCCCCCTGGGGGCCGCCAGTCGACACTGTTTGGCTGACGGCACCCTGAGGAGTCCCTCTCTGTGGGAACATACCGGACAATGGGAGATAGAAGCCGGCAGTAGACGGTCCCGTAGATAGCCCGGTCCTAAGCCATGGAGCGCTTTAAAGGTGGTAACCAATTGTGCCTCCCACCGACCCATACGCTCACACAGAGAGGGTCTTCTCAGGGTGCCATCCGCCAAACAATGTCGGCTGGCGGCCCCCAGGGGTAGGGCCTTCTCTGTTGGAGCTCCTACGCTTTGGAACGAACTTCCCCCTGGTTTACGCCAAGTGCCTGATCTTTGGACTTTTCGCAGTGAGCTGAAAACGCATTTATTTATTCAAGCGGGACTGGCTTAAAAGTTTAATTAAATTTTAATTGGGGTTATTTATGAATTTTAGGGTTTTAAATTTTTTAAATTTCGGCCATCTTTGTAATATGCTTGGTTTTAAGTTTCTGTTTTAATGTGTATATTGTGGGTTTTTATTATCTGGCTGTACACCACCCTGAGTCCTTCGGGAGAAGGGCGGTATAAAAATCTAATAAAATAAATAAATAAATAAATAAATATCTTTGTGCCTTCAGGCTTCAGGCCTTCCACAAACCTACCGTGGGAAGTTGGGAGGGGGGATAGTATAGAGCCGTAATGGCGAACCTGTGGCACACGAAGCTCTGGTGTGTATGTGCGCGCCGGCCACCTGATTTTCGGGCCTTCTGGGCCCATCAGAAGTAGGGAAACAGGCTGTTTCCTGCCTCCGGAGGGTCTGGGAGTTTGTGGGGAAGACCCGTTTTTCTCTCTCAGCTGGCTCCAGAGCGTCTCTATGACTCTGGGGAGGGCGACAACGGCTTTCCTCACCCCACCCAGGCCCTCTGGAGGCCAGAAACGGAACATTTACCAACTTCTGGTTGGACAGGAAGTGACGTTTTTTGCTATCCCCAGCCTTTAGAGCCTCTCTGGAGGCTTGGGACAGCAAAAAATGACACTTCCTGTCCAACCAGAAGTTGGTAAATGGGCTGTTTCTGGCCTCCAGAGGGCCTGGGTGGGGTGAGGAAAGCTGTTTTCGCCCTCCCCAGACTCATAGAGAGGCTCTGGAGCCAGGTGAGAGAGAAAAATAGGCCTACCGGGCCATCACGTGCCAGGAGGGGACACGCTTGCACGGGGGCAGGGTGCATAGAATTATGGGTGTGGGCACGCATGCACGCGAACCTCCCCCCCGCCCCACTCCTGGCACGCAATGGCAAAAGGGTTAGCCATCACTGGTATAGAGTGAAGAAGATATGTAGTCAAAATAAAATTCTTTATAGAAAGTCAAGGCCAAGGTACACATTCTGCATTAATAAACAGCAGATCTGATGCTCTCTATGCCACACCGCTATAAATATGTCTGTTGCTTGCTCCTTAAAGCTTTTGCCCTTGGTCGATTCATTCTTTAGCTATCTGGTGCTCTTGTGCAAGGAACCAGACAGAAACCAGGTTTAGGACTGACCATGGAAGCCCACTACGTGACTTTCAGACAGCCTCTGGCTCTCAGTCAATTTACCCCACAGGAGTGCAACTGTGAATACGAAATAAAGGACAATCTCCAGGTAAGCCACCCTTAACTCTTGGGAAAATGTAGGATATACCGATACATGTAATACTTCAATTAAGCACAGAAATAAATGCCCCTAAGCCAAGAATGGACATTTATTTTTGTGCCATCACCAGTATTGTATCAAATCTTAAAATTCAGACATCTATTCTTCAACAACTGTGTCATATATAAAGTCAGCATAGAGCCTGTCTCTTGGCTGCACTGCTGATTGGCTGAATAATGTCTGGCTACTGTGCATTTTATTTTTGATAATGTGCATTTTATTGTAAGGTTCCTAGAATCATGTATAATGAGTGGGGAGGGAGGTGGGGAGGGAGGGAGGGAGGAAAGAAGGAAGGAAGGAAGGGAGTAAAATCAAGGAAGACACAACTGCAATGTAAACAAATTCTAGATGTTTCCAAGTTCAATTAAGATTCAAATTTTCTAATCTTCATTCTTTAATATATTATAACCATGCATAACTCCACAGTTCAATATTAAGTAAGTATATACTCATAGATTATTATTTTTTATCCTACATCTATCTTGAAATATTAGCTTTATATCTTCATTTTAGACAAATAACATCTTTCTTAGTTCTAGGGACATAGCTTACACTGGTAATAGTAGTAAAAATATTCTGTATTAATCTTTTGGCTTGAAGTTGTATATTTGGTCCTCTTCTTTTACTTTTCAAGAGTTTGTTGTTTTGTTCCCTACTGGTCTTTGACCAAAATAAACCTTGACTGACTGACAGTGTAGTTCAGCAAATTAAATCAGGAATTTTTTTGTGCACCTAAGAGACAAGTTAAAATGCTTCTGTGGATTTATAATTCTGTAAATCAATATGAGGCCATTTTAGCAGCATGGCAGGGCTGGTGTTCTGGAAATGAGCGCCCTTATATTCTGCTTGCAGTTATTCCAAAGAATAGAATAGAATAGAATAGAATAGAATAGAATAGAATAGAATAGAATAGAATAGAATAGAATAGAATAGAATAGAATTTTATTGGCCAAGTGTGATTGGACACACAAGGAATTTGTCTTGGTGCATATGCTCTCAGTAAAGAAACAATTAGAGAGCATTTCACCGAGGCAGCCTTCGTCAACGCCATCTTAGGTTTGTATTAGAGGTTGTGGACTCTCATCCAGGTGGGATGGCTGTTTTCCAGCCTAGAGCAGAGGTGTCAAACTCAATTTCATTGAGGGCTGCCTCAGGGTTGTGTTTGACTGTGGGGGGGGGGTAGGCATGGGCAGGGGGGGTGTTTTGATAGCCCTCTGCCAGTGAAAATGGAGCCCAGGGGGGCCCGTATGCGGCCCCCCCAGGCCCTGTTTTTGGCCACTATGGCCCCCTGCAGCCGTCTGCCAGCAAAAATGGAGTCCCCCGGGCTCTATTTTCACTGGCAGAGGGCTGCAGGAGGCCATCACAACCAAAAACAGAGCCCGGGAGGGCTGCACGTGGCCCTCCCAAGTTCCGTTTTCACTGGCAGAGGCACCGTGGGCTGGTCCTTTGCTGTTTCCAGGGCAGCCCCACAGGCCAGATCTAAGCAACCCGTGGGCCGCATCCAGCCTGCGGGCCTTGAGTTTGACACCCCTGGTCTAGTGGTTGACCCAAAGAATGAGGGACCCTATCCAGGTTGATACACCCAACGCAGCAATATCTGTTTGTCAAAAAGGCTTCCCAGCCATTGAAAACAAGCCCGAGCAGCAAAGGGAGACCTGTTTGTCAAGTAGACTTTTACCTGGGCAACCAGGAGCAAAGCTTTCCCATCACCCAGCAACCAAGCAAACATCCTCTATTTTTATAACTTCAGTCTATGCTTAAGTCCAGTTGCGCAGTCAAAAATAATCTTTAAAAAAAAAAACAGTATCAGCCGGAGACCATGGTTTAGAGGGAGACTTGAAACTGACAGCAGCCTGAGGTTAGTCAATTCCTGTTCCCGGGAAAAAGGCCAGTGGTGGCCCACCATGTCGTCTCCACCTCCCAAGATGCACGCAAGGCACCACGGAGCAGTCAATAGGTCTTTTAAGGCAGGGGTCTCAACTTCGGCAACTTTAAGACTTGTGGACTTCAACTCCCAGAGAGTTGAAGTCCACAAGTCTTAAAGTTGCCGAAGTTGGAGACCCCTGTTTTAAGGGACCCGAAACGCCATGGGGGAATCCGAGGCGCTCACCTCTTCGGAGCAGGAAGGCAGCCAAACGCCAGAACCACCTGAGAGCCATCCTGGCCCCTCCAAGGGAGAAAATCACCAGGGATCTGACCCTCTAAAGCAGGAGCTCCAGTCCCCTTCCGGATGTGGACACACGGGATAAAAATAAGGGGGGAGGGGGCGAAACACTGTGTCAACAACACGCCTGACAATTCTCCCAGCAGAGGGATGTTGCTTTGACAGACATGCCCAGGTGGGCAGCTGGCCAGTTGCCCAGGTTCACAGTTTTGGCATGCCCGAGCAGAGCAGAGGGCATTTAGATGTGCTCTTGAGATGCATCGGAGGTCCACACATCGCGCACACACACACCCTTGGCAGTGCTGACCTTTCTCTGGTCTCTGAGAAGGAAGGAGCGGCTAAAATTTCGAGGGGGAGGTTCTAACAGATTACCCCCTCCACAATCCAGTCTAGCGTGGCCAGAGAATATTTTCCAAGAGCTTTTCTCCCACGGGGGCTTCACTCGAAATAAAGAAAGGTATTTCAAAGGGGAGGAGATCTCAGAGAAATTGTCCTGAGTGGAATGTGGTGTCTTCCGGATATATTGAGTCCCCTCCCCCACCATGTTTAATAGTTAATTTCTATCCAAACAAAAATAAAACCATGCAAACGTGATAAGGCAAGGGCAAAACAGTGAATGTGTGAGCTTCAGTAAGCTTGTGGATGTATATGTAATGGAAAGTTGGAATAACCTTGAGGAACAGGAGAAAGAGCCACAACCAAGAGAACAGTCAGATAAAAGAAGAGCGGGGGCAGAAAAGTAATTTGAGAAAGCACATTCAGACTTGCAACGTTCTGTTACGACAGTATAGCTTTACAATATAAGTAGAACTGATTTACATAGCATTAGTCCGAGTCTGATCTTCCTTGAAAGGCTTGAAGTAGCAATAGCAATAGCACTTAGACTTATATACCGCTTCACAGTGCTTTAGAGCCCTTTCTAAGCGGTTTACAGAGTCAACCTATTGCCCCCAACAACTTGGGTCCTTGTTTTACTGACCTCAGAAGGATGGAAGGCCAACCTTCAGCCGGTCAGGATCGAACTCCTGGCAGTGGGCCAAGTTAGCCTGTAGTACTGCATTCTAACCACTGCACCACCACGGCTCTTATAATATAATTAAGTATATAATAAAATACTTCTTAAAAAAACAATCTTAGTACTTTAACATGTTATTAAATCTAACGCGTATAGCAACATGACATTTCAGCTATTCATTTCTGCATTAGAAAGATATTTGAAAACCAGAGAAAGAATTCATGTCTGGACTCTAGCCTTTCAAATTTGAAGTGTTTTCTTTCCTGTCACCTATTCTGTGATGAGGGGAAGAAGTTTTACTCTCCTATCTCTTATGGTCCTCTCGTCATTGGATGGCAGTCCAATCTCAAAGAAAAGACAACTTTGAACCTTTCGTTCATGATGTGTTTGTCAATGCTAAGAAGGAATTTTGCCCTGGAGAAATTATGGGAAAATTTGTCCTTCCCCTTGAGAAAACTCTCTGCCCAAAAGTCTGAATAGCTGCCATTAACAGCCAATGAAACCAAGGCATTTTTTTTCAAATTTTTGATGCACTGACCCAAATGTTTTGCCATCACTGTTCTAACTACTGTACTGGCTCAACTGAGTTTATAATTTTAGGATGATAAACTATTGACTTGATTCCCATATGGTATTTCACTGGAGTTATCTAAACCATCCTTCCTATAGAAGAAGAAGGAGGAGGAGGGGAAGAGGTGGTAGTAGTAGTAGTAGTAGTAGTAGTAGTAGTAGTAGTAGTTGTTGTAGTAGACTGGATTCCCACAATCAGCCATTAATTAGGATTCTCCAAAGGCAGTGGCTGGATTTACAGAACAACCTACACCCTAGCCAAGAACCACTTCAGAGGACAGTGTGAAATGTTGGTCTAAGAGGCTCAGGCAGGGTTGGGTGGATGGAGTTTGCTATCTTGCTGGAACTCTGAACTTCAGAAAGTTGCTTCCTGCGAGTCATCTCGTGGAGCCAGAATGAGATTCATTGGTCCTAGCTTCTTATGGGAACCCAGTGAGTCTGTTCAGTTACCCTTAGATCTGGGGTTATAAATCTAGAGTTACAAATAAGTAATGGTGGATACCATGACTCCATTTGCTAACTGAGTCAACAATGAGAGTGGAGTTTCCTTCTCTGAGCTTGTGGGTGGGCTTCCAAATGTTTGGTTACCAGGCTAGGTAATTCCTTCGGCGGAGTTTAGCGGATGTCAATGTTGGTTAGTAAACATCCCCTAAATTCTGCTGTAAGGGTCTGGTAACTAAACGTTTGGAAAGCAACCCACATGTTTGGAGAATGAACCTCCAGCCTCATCCTAAACCCGAGCTACAGGTATTCACCATTATCAATCAACAACTTTTGTCACTCAACGATCATGAACATGTCAAGGGGTTCAAATTCAAATTGTGGGATGGGCAGCTTGACAGAAAGGGACAGGCAGGAAACACTCAGTAGTGGCCAAAGTAGAATGTCCATGTCCAGCAAAGCTAAAGGTTCCTTTCAAGATAGGAAGGCTAGGACCAGGAGTTCTAATCCTGATTTAGGCACACAGCCAACTGGACCACCTGGGCCAAGTCCCTCTTTTAGCCCTGGGAAGAAAATGACAGTTGCAAACCACTTCAGCAAAGAGTAAGGACTTTCCAGGCAGTCCAACCAGAAGGAAAAACTGACTCTGAAAGTGTACCCAAAGAAGCTTAGTTGCAGAGGAAAGCTTAGGTGACGTCAGTTTCAACTGGGCTTACTGCGAATGCAACCTCTAACATTTGGAGGCAACTTTCTAAGGCAGACAGTGGAGTATTTCACAGATGGCATTCTGATTCCTCTACTCACAGGTCATTTTGTTAAAATCTTGCAACAGACTTTATTTTAAAGTTCCTCCGATAGCAAGCTCATAAGCCCCTGGAACAATTTTATGGCATCTGGTCCATGCCTGCCTGTCCCAAGACTCCCTTCAGCTGGAAAACAACTTGTTCTGTCTGGATTTCACCTTGAGAGTGAAGTTGTCAAACGCCAGGGAAATCAGGAGTCCAGGCAGATCAAATAAATATAAAGGTTACGCTCTCTACAGGAATCTGTACTATTAATCATCATCATTTAATGATTCAATTATCCCTTGCAGAGTGGAGTCTGGGCAACTGATGGCAGCTAGCAGAGCATTTGATGGCCGGATACCCTTCCTGTCGCCAATGAGGAGCTTTTTTCAGCAGATATATTCTCACTGTGCCCAGAGAGAGAAACATCTGCCTCTATCTAGGATTGAACTCACAGCCTCCTGATTGTGAGGGGAGAGCTCCACCTCTAGGCCACCACACCACTCAAGAATCTGTACTATTAATGGTCTAAGCAAATAGGCGGTTGATAAGAGTCAACAGAATTCAAGGTGGGTTCGACTTAGATCTCTTGTGGTCACGAAGAGGCTCGTGACTGATGACACATTTGGCCCCTCCCTCGGGCTCATATCATCTCCTACAAGAGTGCTTGTATTGCTATGCTAAAACGTTCCTTGGCCCTTGGCCTTCTTGAGCTTGGCATGCTCAGTATTGTTTGAGAGCATGCAAATTATTATTATTATTGCTAAGGTTGTGTTTCCCCCAACAGATGAAGCAAATTACGCCTCAACGCCTTGCAGGAATCCAGCCACTGATTTAGCAGGTTGTGTGAAGGTAGCCATCATGTTGCACCCACAACATGTGTAGATTTCATTGGGCAGAATGCAACAGGCGGCCTAGCAATTCTGTTCAAGTGAATCTAAGGTTTAGTCTCAAATCTCTGAGCCCCACCCTTCTGGCGCTGATAGTCTTTTTAACAGTTCTTACCTGCTGACTAATTATTACCTCCTCTGAATGGTTCATTTCTGATGCAGCTCTAATGGCCTGCATATTAGTCACTTCGGAATGCGAGGGGAAGAGAAAGAGATAGATAGATAGATAGATAGATAGATAGATAGATAGATAGATAGATAGATGGAAGAATTTTCTAAGAAACAAGGCTGTGATTGCTGGATTGCTGGAGGGCTATGCCTGCATTTTGCCTCTGTCTGCAAGTAACACACCCTTGACAATCTGCTTTTCCACACCTTTACTTTTTAATTACAGAGCAGGCCTCCAGGGTCAGAAGCCCTGCAGAGAGATTGCTTTCTCTGCTCCTTGTTTAACCCAAACTATTACTGCTCTACTTTTAGACCATTCAGAAGGAGAACCACCCATGAAATTACAAAGTTGTCCATCAAGAAAAGCAAAAAAACGAAAAGGTTTATCCAGCACAGGAAGACTCTGAGAAATCAGCATGGCTTTTATTAAACTAATCCTACACAGTTCATTCTTCTTTAAATTGGTTTAGCCAACAAGTGCCCCCAAAAGTCAACATTTAACCTACAACTGGTAGTCCTTGACTTACAACTGCAATTAAGCCCAAATTCCTGTTGCTAAGTGACAGATTTGTTAAGTGAGATTTGCCTGACCTTTCTTACCACAAGTTGTTAAGGGAATCACTGCAATTGTTAAGTTAGCAGCACAGTTGTTGTGAATCTGGTTCCCCATTGCTGGTCAGAAGTTCACAAATGGGGATCACATGGCCCCAGAAAATGACAACTGTCATAAATATTAGTCAACTGCCAAGTGTCCAAATTTTGATCAGGTGGCCATGGGGATGCTACAATGGTTGTAAGTGTGAAAAATGGTCATACGTCACTTCTTTCAGTGCCGTTGTAGGTTCGAACAGTCACTAAATGAACTGTTGTAAGTTGAGGACTACCTGTAATACAGAGGTCTTCAAACTTGGCAGCTTTAAGACTTGTGGACTTCAACTCCCAGAATTCTCCAGCCAGCATAGAGTTGAAGTCCACAAGTCTTAAAGCTGCCAAGTTTGGGGACCCCTGCTGTAATACATGAATAGGCTTAGTGATGTGCCAGGAATGTGGGCTTCCAAGAGGAGTAGATAGGTTGATTCGTCAGTTCTATCAACCAAAAGTTAATTTTAAAATTATTTATGCCTGACAGCATTTTCAAAACAAATGGGTTTCCTGCAAGCTCCTTCTCTTTGGCTCCGAGATGCAGGGTCTTTCTTATCAAACACACTACCACAACAGACAATGTTCATCCAAGCAAGCGAATTAATCACAAGCTGGATGGGGTGTTGAGGTTTGCAGCTTCCTGGTGCCCATCCCCACCCCTGAATTTCAAGAGGCCGTAAGTTCCTTTTAGGGAAGCCCACCCACACGCTGCTCTTTTGTCCAGACTGCACTGGTATTTAACCTTTTGGGGAGATGAAAACTCCTGTTTTCAAGAGGAAGGTCTCTTGTCCCAACAGAAGAGAATCAGGGGACCAGGCAAGTGAGCCAAACTTGTCCTTTGAAAACATTATTTCTAATTCTGGATTTCCCCTTTCAATCCTTGGAAGATGGACGCTCTCATTGGGGCAGGGTTGCTCAGGCTGTTTTCACCCACCACATGTTCTGCAGCTGAACTGGGAATGCCACACCCGGAATTTCTAGCCAGGGGTGAAAAAGAAAGGAATATGCCTTCTTCACTCAGGCCAGGAAAATAAGTAACGAAAATGCGATGAGATTTTGCCCGCCCAGGTTTAAGACTTGCTGGCCAAAATAACTCTGAACTGCGACTCCCTACCCACTTGAACCCTCAGCCTCTTTTCTTGTTTCATCTCCTAGTCACTTTATGCAACAGAATAAATTTCCATCTGGATGCTTTATATCCAAATTGCAAAACTCATCAGTCCCTTGGACTTGTTTCAGAATTCCACTCTGCCCTATTTGTTAAATATGTATGTATCCACATACGTATGCATATGTTTGTGCATGTGTGTATGTTCCTTCAATTGCTGTCCCACTGCAATCCAAGCAAGATGATGCAGAAATGTGAAAACATTTTGTTAAGGCTTAAAATACAGTAAACTATTTAAAACAATAGAGAAGAGAAGAGAAGAGAAGAAGTTGGAAGGGACCTTGGAGGTCTTCTAGTCCAACTCCCTGCTTAGGCAGGAAACTCTATAGCATTTCAGACAAATGGTTATCCAACATCTTCTTTAAAACTTCCAGTGTTGGAACATTTACAACTTCTAGAGGCAAGTTGTTCCACTGATTAATTGTTCTAAATGTCAGGAAGTTTCCCCTTAGTTCTAGGTTGCTTCTCTCCTTGATTAATTTCCACCCGTTGCTTCTTGTCCTGTCCTCAGGTTAATAAACCAGAGTCCAAGTAAATAAACCAGAGTCCAAGTGTATCGTGATAAAGCAAACAAAAAGGAGCAACAATAAGGTAAAAAATAAAGTAACTCCCTAGCTAGTTTGGGAGTCTAGAGTATTATCTAGAACAGTTTTGATTTTCAGCATCTTCTGAAAGCCATCAAAGATGGACCAGTTTGATCTTCACTGGGAGACTATTTAAGGGGCCAGGTGTGCTTCGGCTGCCTAGACTTCCTGGACATAGGGAACTAAGATCAGTTATGCTCTAGATCGGGGACCCCAACTCCCGGGCTGCAGACTGGTCCCGGTCCATGGCTTGTTAAGAATTGGGCTGTGCAAGTGAACAAAGCTTCGTCTACACATGCTTGGGATCTAGGTAGCGTGAGAAACCATCCTCCCTCCTCCTGCCACCACTGCTGGTCCATGGAAAAATTGTTTTTCCCGAAACCGGTCTATGGTATCTAAAAGGGGGGAGGGGGCACTGCTCAGCCAGCTTCAAATGCTGGGAGTTGAAGTCCACAAGACTTAAAGTTGCCGAGGTTGGAGACCCCCTGCTCTAGATGACCTAAGAAGTTGGGCTGATCCAGTCGTGCCAAGCCACACAGGGCTTTAGAGGCGACTCAATACAGGTAGTCCTTGACTCACAAAAGTTCATTTACTGACCGTTCGAAGTTACAACGGCACTGAAAAAGGTAACGTAAGACCATTTTTCACACTTTATGACTGTTGCGGCATCCTCTCCCCATGGTCATGTGACTTACATTTGGATGCTGGACAACCGACTCGCATTTATGACAGTTGCAATTTCCCCTGATAGTGTGATCGTCCCCTTTTGCCACCTTCTGACAAGCAAAGTCGTAAAACGGGGCAAAATTCACAACAAATTTTCACTTAGCAACATAAATTTTGGGCTGAATTGTGGTCGTAAGTCGAGGACTCCCTGTATTTTAAAACGTTCCCAGAAACCAAGTGATTGCCTTAAGTGCCACCACTCTTAATTACCCATGAATGCTTGCACTTTGGGGCGAATATCAATGGGGTGGAAGAGATGGGGAAGAGTTAGCTTCATGCGGATGCTTGGGTGTGTTACAAATATTAAAAAATTAGTTAGGAAAATCGAGGCTGCTTTGGGAACGCTGGCAGACAGAAGGCCTTCTGAGTTCGCTTTCTCCTCTCTGTGTGTGCGTGTATGTATGCATGTATTTATTTAGTCACATTTATGTGGTGTATATTGGAGGTGGTGACCCTTTGAGAGCTGCATGCAACAAAATTTCATTTTAATGTATGCCGATTGGTGTACATTCAAAGTGACAAGAATAAAGTTATTCTAAGTCTAAGTCCTGGTTTCTCTGTCTCTTGCACATTCGGAGAGACGCCAGGACATATGGGAGCCTGCCCGTGTGCACAACAGAAGCTCACACCTCTAAAATAGCTGGGATCAGCTGCGTGATGCCAGCAGATACACGATTTTCTTCAGTGTGGAAAACTAAGCACACAGAGTTCTCCCCCCCCCCACCCCCGTTTCTGCTTCAATCTAAGGTGGTATGATACAGAGGGAAAACACCTCTTATCACCAACATCCAGCCTTCCCTAGATTGGTCCCAGGAACTGTGGTAACAATCACCCCACCTCTTCCATCTTGCATTGGCACACACACAATACAGAAATTAATCCAGGGTATGGCATTCCTGGATTCCTGACCACCATTTTCCCAGGCTTAAATTAGCTTCAACCAGTTCGGCACGCTTCAAATAAGTTGAGCCTGGAGCTCCCTGGACTGGCTGAAGGATTCAGGACTTCTGGCCTCCCTATATCTGGAGGATGCAAGTTAAGGAAGGTGGCACAAATGAACTAGTTTGACCCCCACTGCGGACAGGTTTTTATGGGCTCTGGAGCACCACTGGATTCTGGGGCAGTTAATGGCAAGGTATTTCACCCGTCCTTGAGCCAGAAAAATGCAAGTCTCCACAGAATTTAAAGAGTATATTTTGCACTTAATTCTTCCCAATCTCAACCAACCAACGCAACGCAACGCAACGCAACGCAACACAAAAATCCAGACAGTGTTGGGAATAGCCCAGGAGGCTCTCAGGTGCTTTTCTTCTACAACGGCTCACAGCAACAATTAAAATGAAATCTTGCTGCCTGGAGAACAAAAATGGAGAGGAGCAAAACCAGGTGTGCTTTTGGTTTGGAAGATCCCGTTTGACAAAAACCGAGAAGTCCTGTCAAGTCTCAAAGGTCTTTGTAAGGAACCAATCACCAAGCTTGTAACCTTGGCTGGCAAGAACATCTTGAAGGCTCTGGTGAGACACAAAGGGAGCTGCGGGATTGCCACACAGCAGATAACAGGGTTTTTTGTTTGTTTTGGAGTCCGTCATCTCTTCCCTTGAAAAGTATGATGAGCTGGTGATCTTCAGCTCTGAAAAGATGCAACTGAGCAATCACCAACCATCACCTCCGGTCTGGGGCTGAATCTGCCCCCAATTTAAAGAATGGTATCTTTTAGCCTTCTGGAACTGTAAAATGGGATGCAATCTGAGATATGTCATGTAGAATCCCTGCCAAAGTCTGCTTGTCTTGTTTCTTTTAACAGCCCGATTATCCCTTGCAGGGTGGAGTCTGGGCAACTGAATGAAGCTAGCAGTTTTAATGGCCAGATGCCCTTCCTGTCACCAATGAGAAGCTTTGTTCAGCAGATAAATTCTCAATGTGCCCAGAGAGAGAAATATCTGCCTCTACCTAGCATCAAACTCACAGCCTCCACTTCTAGGCCAATGCACCTCTCTCCAAAGTCTACTTGTCTCCCAGATGGAAAATCATGTGAAAGACAGGTAGTTGTCTTACAATCACAATGGAGCCCAAAAGTTCTGTTGCTAAGTGAAACATTTGTTAAGTAAGTTTTGCCCCATTGTATGACATTTTCTTGCCACAACTGTTAAGTTAATCACTTAAGTGAAACACACTTAACAAACGTGTAACAACTACACTGATTCACTTAACAACTGTAGCGAGAAAGGTGGTAAAATAGAGTGAAACTCACTTAACAACAGTCTTGCTTAAATTGTGGCTGTACATCAAAGACTACCTGTGTAAATTTTCAACATTATGCATCAAGGTGTCATTTAAGGGGCAATCTGTAAACATTTAAAGAAATATACATCTTTTAGATATTAATGTTATGCTAAATTAGATTCCCAGCTTTGGAATCTGATTACTTTTGAAGAATATTCTGGGTGTGGGACTATTGCTAAGAGAATAATTTGAAGAAATTGGAAAAGTAGAACTACTCCAAATATTTTAAGGAGTGTAATTGTGTAATTTATCTGGTTATGAAAAGGCAATTTCATCCACTCTGGATGCAATAGATTTTTCATTGGCACAGATGTCCTGACATCTCATGAGAATAAATGTATTCTCTTTAATTTAGAAACTCTTAAATATTGTTTAATATTTGATGGATACATGACATATTCCTTTTTGTAGATGAGTGCTTTAATAAATGTCTAAACAGATCCCGTTTGCCTTCCTTCTTGTCATTTTTTCCCTTCTTTTTATGTAGTTTTTGTTGCTTTTTCTCAACCTTTGTTCCATTTTTGTGTTGGATGTTATTTTTGGTAAAACATTAAAGAAACAAACTTGTAAAAAAAATACACATCAAGGACACTTTGCTCTTTTGATATTTCAGCATTGGAAAGACCTACTTAGGTCATCCCTCTGCTTTAGATAAAAGTGCAAATTAAATTAAATGTGGTGTCAGTCATGATACTAGTTAGAAAACAAGCCATGATCCTTCCTTCCCCCCCGAGGCTGATATTTAAGAAGTCTCCTAACAAAATGTGGCTACAGGTAGTCCTCAATTGAGCTCAACATTTCTGTTGCTAAGCGAATTTTGCTCCATTTTACCACCTTTTTCTGCCACAGTTGTTAAGTGACACTGTAGTTGTTACGTTAGTGACATGATTGTTAAGTGAATCTGGTTCCCCGTTGATTTTGCTTATCAGGTTGCAAAAGGTGAACACATGACCCTGGGATACTGCAAGCATCATAAATATGAGTCAGTTGCCAAGCATCTGAATTCTGATCACGTAACCACGGGGATGCTGCAATGGTTGTAAGTATGAAAAATGGTTGTAAGTCACTTTTTTCAGTGCCATTGCATTTGAAAGGTCGCTAAATGAATTGTTGTGTAATAGAGCAGAACAGAACAGAACAGAAAGGAGCTGGCAGGGACCTTGGAGGTCTTCTAGTCCAGCACCCCTCCCCCGCTCCAGGAGGAGAACCTAGACCATCTCAGACAAGTGACTGTCCAGTCTCTTCTTAAAAACCTCCGGTGACAGAGCACTCGCGATTTCTGGAGGCCAGCTGTTCCACTAGTTAATTGTCCCCACTGTTAGGAAGTTTCTCCTTAATTCCAGGTTGCTTCTCTCTTTGATCAGTTTCCAAGCATTATTTCTTGTCCTGCCTTCAAGTTCTTTGGAGAATAATTTGACCCCCTCCTCTTTGTGGCAGCCTTTCAAATACTGGAATATGGCTATCATGTCGCCCCCAGTTGTCCTTTTCTTTAGACTAGCCAAGCCCAAATCCTGCAGCCGTTTTTCATATATTTTAGTCTCCAGGGGCCTTTGATCATCTTAGTTGCTCTTCTCTGAACTTTTTCCAAAGTCCCAACATCTTTTTTGTAGTATGGCGACCAAAACTAGTTGCAGTATTCCAGGTGTGGTCTTACTAGGTTTTTTACAGTACTTCACATGATCTTGATTCTATGCCTCTGTTTATACAACCCAGGATTGTATTAGCTTTTTTGGGCTGCTGCTGCACATTGCTGGCTCATATTCAAGTGATCGACATGACCTGAGTTTAACTCATAGAATCATCTATTACAATGTCCTTCTTGTCAAAGACTACTTCAGCTTCAATTGCAACAATACACGAGCACACAATAGATTTAAGCTTAATGTTAACCTCTCCAATCTTGATTGCAGAAAATATGACTTCAGTAACAGAGTTGTTAATGCTTGGAATGCACTACCTGACTCTGTGGTCCCTTCCCAAAATCCCCAAAGCTTCAACCAAAAACTGTACTATTGACCTCACCCCATTTCTAAGTGGTCTGTAAGGGGCGTGCATAAGAGCACAAACGTGCCTACCATTCCTGTCCTATTGTTTCCTTTCATTATATCCAATTAATATAATTATTACATACTCATATATATACTTACATATTGTATAGTTATTTCATGCTTATGCTTATATATACTGTGTGACAAAATAAATAAATAAATAAATCATTTTAACTCGAGGACTACCTGTATTTCCCCCAGCCTTGGGGTTGGGCAGATACTGAAACCTGATAGGATTTTATCTGTTTGGGGAATAACTTTCCATGGACGTCACATGATGTTTCAGAGTCTTATGCAGTTGGGTGACCTTCTCAGCTTAATAAATGAACAAACACCCTCCCCTTTGCCGTTCAGTTGAGATGGTGAAACCAGGTTTGGAATGAGGAAAGGCGGGCCCATTGCCTTATCTACAAATCCCGGCTTGTTTCTCTAGGTGGATTTGGACCATAAAGTGCACTAATCAAACAGGCTGTGTCTGCACAACAGACTAAATTGCAAAGCTCACCAAGGTGACTCAGTTTAGCAAATGGAAACACAAGGTTTGTAAATAACGCATTGAAGCACCTTGGTGAACTCAGCCTATACAGCTAGTCGTCGACTTACGATCGTAATTGAGCCCAAAATATCTGTGGCTAAGTGAAACATTTGTTTAAGTGAGTTTTTGCCCCATTTTACAACCTTTCTTGCTTAACAGTTGTTAAGTGAATCTTGCTTGTCGCAAAAGATCTCAAAAAGGAATCACATGACCCTGGGACATTGCCAAGCATCTGACCTTTGATCACATGATTGTGGGGATGCTGCAACAGTTGTTAAGTTTGATTGATTGAAATCAAAAAAATAATCATAAATCACTTTTTTCAGTGCTGTTGTAACGTGAATGGTCACTAAACGAATTGTTGTAAGTTGAAGACTATCTGTGCAATGGTGAGCCTCTGCAACTGTTCTAATTATTCCACAATACCAAACTATCAGGTTTCTCTTACCTGAAAGTGCAGTTTGGACACTGTGTATCTCTTGTCATACCTGTGCCTAAATTAGTTCTACCTTAAAACACACAGATAAATCTTTTGAACAAATGGAAATAATGCAGACCAGATAAGGAGTTTCGGAACCCCAGGGAATTATCATGTGATCTTCTCCAAAAATGAAATCTCCATCGGCTCTTGAATTCTTTTTTATTGGTGGGTAGAAATTGAGCTTCCGGAACACCTTGGTAAATAATGAAATCTCCTTACTCAATGCCCTGAAACATGTTGTTCACCAGCGATCAAATTCACCCTTTTATTCCACTTCCCTTGGGAAAAAAAGCCAGACACCCAAATCGGACTCCATAGGAACCAAAGTGGAACCAAGGTGGAAAAAGGCACAGAGAATTTTCCGAATTTACGAAACAGGATTTCCAACATCTTTGAAATTGGGGTGCTTGTTACAAGCCAACTAAGACACAGGTGGTCCTCGACTTACGACCACAATTGAGCCCAAAGTTTATGTTACTTAGTGAGAAATTTATTAAGTGAGTTCTGCTTTATTTTACGGCTTTTCTTGCCACATTTGTTAAGTGAATCACTGGAAGTTATTCAATTAGTAACACGGTTGTTAAGCAAGTCTGGCTTCCCCATTGACTCTGCTTGTCAGAAGGTCGCAAAAGGGGATCCCGGGACCCTGAGACACTGCAACCGTCATAAATGTGAGTCAGTTGCCAAGTGTTTGAATTTTGGTCACGTGACCATGGGGATGCGGCAACGATCACATGTGAAAAATGGTCATGGGTCCCTTTTTTCAGCACCGTTGTGACTTCAAGCAGTCACTAAATGAACTGTTGTAAATCGAGGACTATTTCCTGTACAGGACTTTAGGATTTTCAATATGTTGTTCAGCAGATCGAACTGCCATTGTCTCCAGAGTTTCAAATATATTTCCCTGAAGTTCAGATTACATCTGGATTCATCGCAGCAGAGGTGAAGTTTCTAATCCAAAATAAAGCTCTCCATGGGTCAAGCATGAAGGAAGATGAGCAAAATGACTTTGTGATGCGTTATCTTAACCCTCAGGAGGCCCAAAAGAGTAGGTGGGTTCAGGGCGAACACCAAAACTTCACTATACGTAATATGTAATATGCAACGCTGGCTGGGGAATTCTGGGAGTTGAAGTCTGCACAGCTTAATGTGGCCAAGGTTGAGAAACACTGAAATAGAGCATAAAATTATTCTCAGTTCTGCTGCATTAAAGCCACAATTTGGCAGCTACTGGAAAGTCACGGGTAGTTACACCCAAAGTTTTCAGGAGTCACAAACAACCCTGAAGTTTTGTGCTAGAATAAATTAGATATTTATGAAAATCGCAAAGAAGGAAAAAAGAAGTCCTTTCTGTCCAAAATGGCATCTTTTTTTGATAGATGTCGTTGTTCTTCTCCACTGTGAACCCCACATGAAGCCTACCCACCCAAATGAAGGAGGAGTATGAATTTCAAAGACGTTTCAAAAGGAAAACAGTGAGGAAGATTTGCAGAATAAAAAGTACATCTGAGAAACACCCAACTGCATCTCACAAGCTGGAACAAACAGGTAACCATCTCTGGCAGTTTGCCCACTTCCTCTCCAGGAGGAAGCCTTAAACCATACATACATCTGCGGTTTCCTGCAGCTCACCCATGCTGAGCGCATGGCCCCTCCTGTTGGGTGGCACCAGTTACCCAGTGCAACAAATATGCCGCTTCTCAAAACAAGAAAAGGCATAATTACACCAGGCGTACACCTAATTCAAGCCTAATTTGCCAGCTCTAATCCTTCCTGGGATCTTAGAATCAGAATAGAGCTGGAAGGGACTTTGGAGGTCTTCTAGTCCAGCCCCCTGCTCAAGCAGCAGACCCTGCACCATTTCAGACAAGTGGCTGTCCAGTCTCTTCTTAAAAACCTCCAGTGATGGAGCGCCCACAATGTGTGAAGGCAAGCCATTCCACTGATCTACTGTCCTCACTGTTAGGAAGTTTCTCCTTAATTTTAGGTTGGACCTCTCTTTAACGAACTTCCACCCATTGCTTCTTGTTCTGACCTCGGGTGCTTTGGAGAATAAGCTGACCCCTTCTTCTCTGTGACAGCCCCTCAAGTCCAGTTGCCTTTTGGAAAAAAAGCTCCTCTGGAACAACCATGACCTGGATAATTTAGAATCTCCATGAGTACTCTCAATCAATCAGAACAGAGCTGGAAAGGACCTTGGAGGTCTTCTAGTCCAATCCCCTGCTCAGGCAGGAAACCCTCGACCCTTTCAGACAAACGGTTGTCTAATCTCTTCTTAAAAACTTCCAGTGATGGAGCACCCACAACTTCTGGTGGCAAGCTGTTCCACTGGTTAATTGTCCTCACTGTTAGGAAGTTTCTCCTCAATTCCAGGTTGCTTCTCTCCTTGATTAGCCTGCCCTCTGGTGCTTTGGAGCATAATTTGCCCACCTCCCCTTCTTTGCGGCAGCTTCACATTTTCTGGGATTTGCTGGGAACAATCCATTCTTTTCAATAAACTTTACAATCATTTGTTTAGCGGCTGTTTGAAGTCACAATGGCAGGGTCAGCATCCTTAGGACTGTCACAGCAACCTCACCGTCACGTAATCAAAATTCAGGCACAATTTGCATGTACAGGTAGTCCTCGACTTACGACCACAGTTGAGCCCAAAATGTATGTTGCTAAGCAAGACAGTTGCTCCTTGAGTTTTGCCTCATTTTGTTGCAACCGTTAAGTGAATCATGGCAGCTGCTAAGTTAGTTATACAGCTGTTAAGTGAATCTGGCTTCCCCATTGACTTTGCTTGTCAAGAAGGTCGCAAAAGGTGATCAAGTGACCCCAGGACACAGCAACCACCATAAATGTGAATTGGTTGCCCACTGTCTGAATTTTGATCACATGACCAGGGGAATTCTACATAGGTCGTAAGTGTGAAAAATGATCGTAAGTCACTTTTTTTCAGTGATGTAACATTGAACTGTTGTAAGTCGAGGACTACCTATATTTACCACGATTGCAGCATTCCGGGGTCATGTGATCACCATTTATGACCCTCCCAGCCAGCTTCAGACAAATATAGTCAATGGGGGAAACTGGATTTGCTTAAAGACCATGTGATTCATTTAATAACTGCAGTGATTCACTTAACATCAATGGCCCAAAAAAAATGGCATTTTGTGCGTATTTAACAACCGTTTTGCTTCACAACGGAAGTTTGGGCTCCAATTATGCTTGTAAGTTGAGGATCACCTGTACATAAAATTCAAAGAATCTCTAACTTTCTGATGGATGTTACTGCCTTTACAACCAACTCTTCTCTTTCTGTATCCAACAACATTACTTCTGCTTTTCTTCCAAAAGTCCATGTGGGGCTAACAGATGAGCTCATCACCGTTGGCTGCTTCAGTGCCAACCTAGCTGCTTTCACAGGCCACTCTCTGAATTTGCCTGTCTGTCTTTGCATAAACAATGGCACTTTTCAACAATAAGGCAGAGTCCTTCCGTGGCCTCAAATGCCCCTTAACCACTGTGTAGGCTGGTAGTGTTTTTCTGCAATGTGATTTTGAGCGAGAGTTGAAAGAAACAAGAGTAAAATATAATGCAAATTAAAATAAAGATGGAAAAAAGAAAATAAAAGAGAAAGCTGAAGCGTGAAATAAAGGTAAAATAAAAATAGAAAAGAACAAAACATAATGAAGTGACTTCTGAATATCTTTATAGCAGTTTTAAGTACAATTGTAGATTTACCTCTTTCTCTAGAGAGTTACATTGTGATTCTTTTCTTTCTATAATCTAGCCTATCTAGTCATTAAAACCATAAATTCATTTTTTTTGTTTTATGTAAAAAATGTTTGCCTTCATACATAAAAAGTCTTTAAGGGATTTCCAGTCAGAGAATAGGGTAGGGTAAGGTAGGATAAGGTAGGGTACAGTAGAGTAGGGTAGAGTAGAGTAGGGTAGGATAGGATAGGACAGGACAGGACAGGACAGGACAGGACACAGAATTCTTTATCGGCTAAGTGTGATTGGACACACAAGGGATTTGTCTTCAGTGCATAAGCTCTCATTGTAGATAAAAGCTATAAGTGAGAAATCATGATCATAGCATATCATACCAATAAGCCTAGATGTTGCCTTTTCTCCAATCAGACAGGTCCACCATCACTAGAGTGAGTTTGGCTTAGTAAAGAAAGCACCAGACTAGAATCTAGGAGACGGTGAATTCTAGTCTCACTTTAGGCATGAAAGCTGGGTAACTATGGGTGATTATTGGCCAGTCCCTCTCTCTCGACCCAGTCCACTTCATAGGGCTAATGTTTTGAGGAAAAGTGTATTAGGTATGTTGGCCGCCTTGAATTATTCATAAAAATAATAAAGGCAGGAACTATCTAAATAAATTATGATTACCAAACATGATAGTATTGTCAAATCTTTCCATCACTGTGAATACCATAATCTCTCTGGCAAGTGTGGGTGAAAGTTAATTCTCTGAGCTTCTGGGTTGGTTTCCGAACATTTCATTACCAGGCTAGGTAACATCTTCAATGGAACTTAGGGAATGTCAACATTGGTGTTCTTCTGCTTAGAAGGTCAGTAGGTCTTGTGATGGGGAGGTCACATCAGGTGTGACGTGATGACACTTGTGATGGGTCTTTGTGATGGGTCATGTCGGTGACAGATTCTGACATCTTTGGGGACTTTCTGGGACACCGACAGTCAGATGAGGGGTCTTGATGGGTCTTGTAATGGGTAGATCATGTCAGGTGAGGATCATTGGAAGGTGAAGTGCTGGTTGGGGGAGGTTGCCTGGATTGATTTAAGGTTGGTGCCATTGCTGGTTGGCTGTGCAGTTGATCAAGTGATGATAGAGTTGGTAGATCCCTTTTGATGTTAGAGTTCTATATGGTAGGTCAAAACTACAACCAACCTCACTCTTCTAATTCCCAGGCAGCTGAGATAGTACTATCAATGTGATCCTGGTTACCTGAATTTGCAAGGCTTATAATTAAGATAACATTTCTCTCGAACTGAATTTAGCTCCTAATGGCTACATGGACACACTACTGCTAGATTCCTAGCAATGTCATGGAAGTGCTTTGCTGTTCCCTTCTTCTAGGTCTGGTGCTTTGACTTCCCCATCCAGCCTATCGCTCCCAACCCACCTCCCACCCAAATGTTCTTATTTTCCGTAAAGAACTATAAAGAGGTATGTAAGTCTAAGGGCTATTTTCTTATCTATTTACAACCAGGCCGGGACCTATATTTAGCTCCTAAGTTCAGAAGGTCAGCCAGGTGCTATCATCCTGTAGGAAACACCAGGAGCACATTTTCTCCTGTGGTTCTGCACTGTTTTATTTTATTTATTTAATCGCATTTATATGGCCACCCATCTCCCCAAGCGGCCGACAAAATACGTAAACAAAGGCTTGGAACCTTGAGGAAGTGTCTTCTCCTTACCAAAGGCTGTTTCCAATTTAACATTAGCACAGAATATTGTTGGCTTTGAATGCATCGGCTCAATATGGCAGATGTTCGTAGAGATGGTCTTTAAAAAAACAAGCCTTGCACCTTATGACACCCTGAAAAGAAAAGCAAACCAAAGAACACCCCCCACAACTCCCACCTACTGAGACACTTTGGAGGGATAAAAAAAGAAACAAAAAAATGACTATTTCCTTATTGCTGCTTATTTCTTGGGAGGAAAAGGTCTTTGACTCCCAGGAAAAGATGGTAGCACAGCTGGAGGGACTGCTCAAGTCTTCCCAGCAAGGGGTTCCTGAAACCCACAAATGTCAAGGGGCTGTTGTGTAAGAGCACCGAATACTGGGCCAGAGAAGCGCATGTGTCATATCGACGACAAAAAAAATATGCAAGAAAACAAGCAAGCTCAGAAAGGACAGAGACCACTTGTGTCCACAAGAACCTGAAGACCTGGCTTTACTGGTGGCCTGGGGACCAAATGGGAGAGTTACCTGCTGGAGGTGGCTGCTAGATTGATTGGAGACTCCACCTCTCCCCCACCCTTGTACTCTGCTCTCCACCGGTCCATCTTTGGTTATCATACAGATGTATTATTCTCATTGTCTTTCTTTGTCATTGTTTATTTTGTTGGTCTGTTATTTTACTTCGGTTCTGTTTACACTCCTTTCATTTTATTCCTTTTTATTACTGTAAGCTCCCCGGAGTAGCTCCACAGCAGCAAATAAATTCAACAAATGAATAATGTGAGAAGTGCTCTTCCCCAACCCAAAGGCTGCAACCAAACCAAGAAGACAGAGCAGCTGGGAGCTTCTGCACAGACAACCTCACTAAAAACAGGCTGAAATCACACCTGTTTCAACTTCCGCCTTAGTAATAACACCAAACCTTTGGGAGAAACTTTGGGCAGGCTTATAAATAGCAATCTGCCAGAGTCCAAGTGAAAAAAAGATTTCTGTGGAAGCTTAGCCAAATTTGGGTTTTCTTTCCCTCTGCCCCCAAAAGACTAAGATTAGGTACGCGTAGGTTGCTAGATATGAATTTGCAGGCTACTTTTATTGGCAAGAATGGAGTGTGTTCTTGAGGTGGTCGCCATACCACCAACCTTGTAGCTCCTTAAGCAGCTAAAAAGAAGGAAAACAAATATCTGAGCATGTAAATAAGCGAATCCCTTTTTGTCCAAGCCTGGGCTTTAAAAGTTCTCAAGCCAAGCCAAACCCAGGAGGCAACCAGTGAGGCTGTGATCTTGACTATATCTTAAAATCAGTCTGGACAGGAGATCTGGACAGATCTCATCTCAGCTTCCAGAGAAGGAAGGAATTTAGCAAACCAACATCAAGGGAGCTCATAACCAGATTCATGGAGGCTAACCTGGCCAAAGGCCATATACAATTTTGCTTGCTGTTTAATTGCAAAGTGAAGCCTTTTTTTCACTGCCTTATTCTTTAAGAACCTGCAGACAAGGGCCTGGGCCAGAGTGCTAGACAAGCATTATTATGAAGGAGTTCTGATCACTTGTGCTATGACCTTCACAGCCCTCTTTCACTTCCCCTTGGAGAAAAATAAGTCCTTTCCCGAAGAAGACATCTAAAGGGTTTCAACACAGGGAGTGTGTGCCAAGCAGGCAAACCTCCAGCTGTTCAGAGAAATGGAGGCTGATGGAATGTATTAATTGCATGATTAACCTAATTATCTGGACACTGAAGACATGGATTTTTAATTAGTACTACCAGAGTCACCATCACAGTGTCACGGGACGAAGGCACCACATCAGTTAACCAATGATTTTGCAAACCATACAAGGATTTACCCTTGGAGGTTAGTTTGAAGAACATTAGCCTCAAAATGCATCAATCAATATTGAAGCGGTGCATCATTCTGAGTCAAAGTTATGGTAGCAATGCAGCTCCTATGTAGGTGGGGGTTAGTGAAACACAAACTAGGCATGAGAAGCAGCTGGAACAAAATTCAAAATTCCAGAAGACAAAACAGCTCTTCAGCATGGTAGAGGTAAAACTGAAGTCAAGAAGGCTTGAAGAATTGCTAACTGGACTTGTTTCTACAAATCCATCCAAAATGTTTTATAAAATTGGTCTGAAAATGCAGTCAACTGAATTAGAACTGTTAAAAATGTAAACATCCAGATTGGTCTGTCAGTGTAGACTTATGACTTGGGTTAAGATGGAAGTCCTAGTGAAAAAGATTTTGCATCTGTGCAGAAGGCTTTTATATCTACTGGTTGCATTCGTTTGATGCGATAGCTCACTTTAATGCACTGAATTTTCAAAGCTAAATTGAATATAACTGGCATGGAATACCCTATCCACATGTTACACAATACACTCATACACAAATAAGTACACAAGATGTCTACTCCATCTAAATAAAAGGAAAGCTGAGCAAAACCAAAATACAGAAGTCCCTACCAAGGAGTACAAGCAATTCAATGGCAGAGCAATTTCACATCTCTAACTTGGGGCAACCAATGCAATTCTTGTCAGATACAGAACTGGAAGCAAAACAGGACCTTCGTACTTGAACTGAACAGAGCAGGAAATAAGTTTGAGGGAAAATGAGGTACAGTATCTCACATTTGCTGATATAATTCAGTGTAATTGAAAAGTTAATCAATTAAGGAACTGTTGGACAGATAAAGGAAGCACAATTGGCTGGCAAAAAAAAAATCATTATTTCCTCTACCTCCTGCCAAAACTAAGTTATAAATTGCTTTGCTTGGGGATACTGCTTAATTTGAGCATACTTTCTCCCTGCAACCCAACCAATGAAGATTCTTGGCAGCATTTCCAGGGATACTCCTGGGGGCATCCCCAAAGTCAATTTCAGGAACTGACTGCCAGAGGCCTAAGCTAAAAAAACTTATCCCATTCTTGGCCTGAAATAATTTTTTCTGTTAACTTCCTCCTAATAAGTTTGCTGGGGAAATCCCTCCATTCCCCCAACCCTCAGTAATGAGTATACTTCCTGTAAGCCAATGTGACGTTCCACAATATTAACCATTTTCAATCTTTCACCAGAAAAAAAAAACATACTCCCTAAAACTCATAATGCTTTCCATGGGATCTAGGAGACCCAATCTTACCTACCTCTACCTTCTTTTATACCAACTCAATTCAGTCTTTCTCAACAACTGTAAGACATCTGGACTTCAACTCCCAGAATTCCATTGTAGGGCCACAAATGAGAATGCTGACAGTTGAAGTTCACCTGTCTGGAAGGAGACCAAATCGGAGAGAATGACAGAGTTTTCATCCACCCCCAAGTTACAGAGTAATGGGAAAGATACTTTTGTTTATCTTTCTGGTTTAGAATAGAACAGAATTTTTTTTATTGCCCAAGTGTGATTGGACACCCAAGGAATTTATCTTGGTGCAAACGCTCTTTTAATAGCATATTAAATAGTTTTAATAGCAGCAGGACGTAGTGCCTTCAAAAGCTATTCTATTATGGTTTTGGCCAATAGTAAGAATCCAGGGAACTACGATGCACAAATCTTGAGAATGGCCCTGGTTTCTCACCCTTGTACTAAAAGGAAAAAGAAAGGAACCATGGTGGTAGGAGACCCATATGTTGATGCATTTAAACCAAACCTTGGCATTTTACGGCTTCTGGGCCACATTCAGACCTTTGGCTGTCTCTGGGAGGCTCCAGGCCATGAACCAACTAATCAAATTACTCCAGAATTACTCCACAAGCAGCTGGCAAAGTTTTTGTCCACCCTTCATTCTTACCCCCTTGTTACTCCTTCCCCAACTAACCTCATTTGGGAAGACGAGGGATCTGTTTGGCTAATATTTTAGATGGAGTTTACTCCATCTACATTACTACATTCCCATATCATGCATATCTAGATACACACAACATATCATCCCACTGCCACATTTTAGCCTGGCCTGTAGTTCAAACCTAGCCAGAATGTTGCTTCAAGATCACAGTATCCTCTGAAGAGTGGCACAAGACCCCTGGTTTCACGTACCCCAGAGATAAAAAAAAAACAGGGCAAAAACACTACCCAGGCCGTTTATGAAGAGCAAAGTTGTGTCAGGCTTAGTCCAAATCCAGAGCTCAGGATGCTTGCTAGAGTAAGCACTTCCACACTGGCTAAGTAGGAAAGAGAAGACCAGTGAAATAAACTAGTTCCCAGCACACGATTTTTATAATAAAATCTCTGAAAACCAGAAGGGCCTCATAGAACATACAATTGTTGGCTCAACAAACTGTCATTGGTTACTGTATTTCCCCATTTTCTGGACAGGCACAATGTCCTGAACACCAAAGAGGCTGGCTTAACCCAACTTCTTAATGCACACACAGAAGCCCCGAGGGCCTTTTAACCCCAACACTACACCTTGGCCAGCAATTTTACCCGGCCTTCTGAGATTTCAAGGGCTCCTTGTTTCCCGCCCGCCTGGCCTTTGGCTCCTGCTTCGAACCCAGCTCCACGCCTGGACTTTAGGCCTCCAGAAGCGCCCCGGTCCGGTCCGGCCACTCACCGCTGTGTGAACTGAACCACCGGGGTCCGAGGTGCAGAGGTAGAGCATCGGCCAGCGAGGCCCTGGAGCCCAGGTACAGCATCCCGTCTCTGTGGTGACCGCCTCCCGTCTCCTGGTAACCGTTGCCATGGCCGTAAGGGGTGGAGTCCGCGCCCGACCCGCCGCCTGGACCCCGCTCCGAGTCGCCCGAGGAAGCCGCCGCCGCCGCCGCCGCCGAAGCCGCGCTGGTGGTGCTGGCCGCCGCCGCCGCCGCCGCCGCGTAGAGGCCGAAGGGGACGCTGCCGGCGCCGGCCGGTTCCACGCCGCCCATCCCCACGCCCACGCCGGCCACGGAGCTGACGGAGCGGCTGCGCAGCCCCATCGCCGAGCTCCCGCCGCCGCCGCCGCTTCCTCCTCCTCCTCCGCTGCCTCCGCCGCCGCCTCCGCCGCGGTAGTGCCCGAAGTGCGGGGCGCCTCCCCCGGGCGGCGGCCCCGCGCTGTCTTCTCCGGCCAAGGGGCCTCCTCCGCCTCCGCCGCCGCCGCCTCCTCCTCCGCGCGAGCGCCCCGCGGCCGTGGCGCCCGCCGTGCTCTGCTTGCCCCCCATGGCAGCCAGGGAGCCGCCGGGGCCACTAGGCGCTCAGGCCACCCCCGGCGGCGCCGGGCATCGTGCGGCGGCCAGCAGCGGCAGCGGCGCCGGCCCCGCTCCCGCCCTCCGCCTCTCCTCCGTCCAGCGGCAGCCGCCGCCGCCGCCTCGCCCCAACGGGCGGCCCGCCGCGCCTCCCGGGCTCATCCACGGCGGGGGCGGCTGGGGGTCCCGCCCTACGGAAGGCGGCGGCGGACGACGAGGAGGAAGAGCGCGGCTCCCCTAGCGCCGCTCCGCATGCGAGCGCCCGAAGGACGGACGGACGGCGAGCGGCCTCCGGGCCAAGCAGCCCCGCCGCGGCGGGAACCTCGCTCCGTCCGGCCGTCGAGGCTGTAAGGGCGCCTGGCGGGCTGGGCTGGTGCTGGCGCGTCCCCGGCCGTCCCCAGCCGGGCTTCCCGAGGGCTCCCGGAGCCGAGACAATAGAGCCGCGCACAGCGCCTGCGCCGCGGCTTCCCCGTCTCCTCCTCTCCGCCCCCCCCACCCCCGTCTTCGCCGCCGCGGGATGGAGCCAGGCTGAGCGGGCGGCGGCGGCGGCGGCGGCGGGGAGGGCGCGCCTGTGTCCCCTGCCCCGGGCTGGCCTGGTGCCAGGCTCCTGTGGCCGGAGCGCCGCGCTGGAGAAGTCCGCCCCGGCCCCTGCCGAGCTTGCCCGGCCAACGGGCGGCCGAAGGTGGTGCTGGTGCCGAAGCTGAGAGCCAGCCGTTAAACGGCTTAACCGACGCTCTCCGGCCTTTTCCGCTAACGCTCCCGGAGCAGCCGAGGCGCTTTCTGAACTTTCCGTCGCCTTAGCTTCCCCTGGGGCGCCGATAAGCAGAGCCCCGGGTAGCTTCCAAGGCCTGGACCCCGGTTTGCCCTGTCACTTGCAGGAATTGCACATCCTGGCTTGTGTGCTGGAAACTAGGGTCTGTTTGAGGCTGGAGGGAATTGGGGCATGAAGACCCCATGGCTAATCCTGGTTTATGGATTAGCATGTTGCAGCCCTCCAATAACTGGGAGGCCTCAACTTACAACAGTTTGGTTAGGGACCATTCAAAGAGTGACTTGCGAACGTTTTTCACACTTACGGCTGCTGCAACGTGCCCATGATCACGTGATCAACATTCTGGTGCTTGGCTATGGACTCATATTTATGACAGTTGCAGTGTCTGGGGATCATGGGTTCATATTTTGCAACCTTCTGACAAGCAAAGTCAATGGGGAAACCAGATTCACTTAACAACTGTGTTACTAATTTAACAAACCCAGTGATTCACTTAACAGCTGCGGCAGGGAAGGTCGTAAAATGGGGCAAAATTCACTTAAATATTTCACTTAGCAACAACAATTGTAGTTGTAAGTCGAGCACTATCTGTACCGCCTCCATCACAGGATGCATCAGATGAAGCCCTAATAGAGAGAACATAGTAAAACTTTGTTTTGGACCAAAGATGTATCAAATAACCTTGAAAACTGTTACGGTTACATGACATGTATGTCTTTAGCACGTTTATGTTCTGCGAAGAGCAATATTTCTTCATTTCACACTTGATTTTATCTTGACAACAATCTCAGGAGATACATTTCTGGAAAGAGGACAAACCATAAAGTGTCACCCACAGTCGGGTTTTCTGCTTGCATAATTTATCAATTCCATCAGGGTAGCTTATAAACCACGATGTAAAACTTACTATGACTTGCCATTTGTAGTTTAATAAACCATGGTTAACAGATTTTGATTTGGCACGAAATATGAATTGGTTCTTGTTCCATTTTTATCATCTGTTACATTAAAATCTCATCTTAAAAATGTTGTTGCCTCCTGACGCGTAAATCTTACAGCTTGAATACGTACATTTCCAGAGACGACTGTCAATGATCAGTTGATACTCCTAGAATGGGTTAGGCCCTAACCCATGGGGGAGTGGGGAATATGAGACAGGCTAAAGAAGCAGATATAATCTATTGGTGCAGAGGACTCACTGGCAGGCAAAAACAGAACAAGAGCCTACAAAAGACCCCTCTGGAGGTCTTTAAGAAGAGACTGGACAGACACTTGTCTGAAATGGTACAGCGTCTCCTGCGTGAGCATGGGGTTGGACTAGAAGACCTCCAGGGTCCCTTCCAGCTCTATTCTGATTGAAACCTTTAAGTCACTTGATTGTGCTACATGTTTTTTTTCTTGCTAATGTTCAACATGCACACAAATACAATAAACTAGCACTTTATTCTAGTGGAAACATTTGTGCATAATAAATCCTGACTTTGTTCTAGATACTTTGCATTCTGTTTGGTGTTCTGCATCTTCCGGACAGGTGACCATCACTCCCTACTTTTGAAATACGAATCTTATTCTAGGTTCCATTCTTTTCAAGATTTTGCACCAGGCTACTATGTTAGTTCACCCAATGTAATTCCTTTGCACTCTTAAAAAAAAAAACCACTATCAAGAAAAATCATACTTCCACATTTTGAGGGTTTGCTGCCAAGTCAGACTTTGACAATACAGTCTGGGGAGTTCTGGGATTGTAAAAGAAAGACAAAAACTGACCAAAAAAGGTAGAAAACAGAATCAGTTTTCAACCAATTTTCTACAGTAGGCCGCACAAGCCTTAACACCAATTTCAGGCAAGCCTTAACACCAATTTCAGGCAATGCTGAGAACTGTCCGCCGAGAAGAGAATATGCTTGTGTCCATTTTATTTCTGCTCTTTCAGACAATTGCAGACATAAGAGCTTTTGAAATGTTATGGTACAAACCCCAGGAACTCCTTGGGATGGGACACTTGCTGGTCAGTAGGCAGCAAGGCAAGTTTTCTCCCAACTTGTAAGAACCTGATTTTATTTAGGAGTAGGTCCAGGGATATTTGTTTGGAATGAAACTCCTGGTGACGTGTCATTTACAACACCCCTCATCTTTTGTGCGATTAACTTGCGTGATGTGATTGAAATGACAGTTGTGAACTTTCAGCCAAAGTTATATTGTGCTCTCTAATCAGGAATGGAAAGATTCATATCTCACATAGGTAAAGATTGACTAAAATCCCTATTCTCCTAAACTTGAATAGACGGTTGACAGATACCTTCCGAGCCTATTGTGTCTTTGCATGAGTAGAGACGTGCATCATCATTAGGAAACATGTCCAGAAGAATTGTGCAAAAACACAGCAGTGGCGTGGATAAGTTCCTTCCAGAGATGGAAACAACACAGCTGGTTTAGTTTAATTCAGATCGACTTCTGTAAGTCAAAAGTGATCCAGGTGACTATCTACCTCCAATGTCTAGTTTGGATTGATTGATTGATTTGGAGTCTGTCTACATAGAAATGAGAGATGGAAAGGACCCTGAAGGTCTTCTAGTCCAGCCCCCTGCTCTAGCAGGAGACTCATTTTAGACAAATGGCTGCCCTATAATGTAGATTATAGAGATTATAGATTATAATGTAGATTATATCACTAAATAGTGATGTAGATTAACAAAACAGCCACTTTGCAGTCTTCTAACCTCCACATCCCCTCAGACATTATGTTCACACAAAGTTGCATAACTGAGGCAGAAATAGAGTGTCTCCGCTCATAAGCACGATAAGCTTGGTTTCAATTTTCAAGAGAGGGATTTGTGTGCGTGTGTGTGCCTTAGCCTGTTGTGCAAATCCAATGACAAAGCTATGCAAGGAAAGAAAAAAGAAGGGGGGGGGCAGCTGGGAGGCACGCTGCCTTAAGAAAGATCAAAACAAACCGACGTTGCATCACGACTCCCAGGGTGCCTAGCCAGGCGAGGGGAGAGTCTGGGAGTTGAAGTCCAACCCTGATGGAAGAATCTTAGGTCGGGCTCTTACGTAGCTCCGGCTCCTTTAAGCGTCGAGAACTACGTCTCCCGGCAGGCCTTGCGCTCCGAGCGCGACGGCTTCCTGGCCGCCGTCGCTCCCCCGCCTCCAGGGCAGCCAAGATGGCCGCGCGCTGGAGTAGCGAGAATGTGGTGGTGGAATTCCGGGACTCGCAGGTATCCGGGGCCGTTTTCGGGGCAGCGGGGCCGCGCGGTCGCCGTTCCCCGGGCGGCCTGCCTGGCTGCCGTCAGAGTTCTCTCTCGACCCCTCCCGTTCCTTGGTACTCGGGGTGGGAGGCATCCCTGCCGCGCCTTCCCCTTGGGAGATGCGGGGAGCCGCTGAGGGGATGGGAAGGGTGCCTGGCGTCGCACGAAGGGCCGCTGGCCGGCGCCGACCGGCCTGGCGCTCGCCCCGGCACCCTTCGGCAGCGTTGGACTACAGCTCCCATCAACCCCAGCGGCAGGAGGGGAGGAGCAATAGCAATAGAATAGAAAATAGAATGGGGAGGGGAGGGGGGAGGGATCGTTATTGGCCAAGTGTGATTGGACACACAAGGAATTTGTCTTTGGTGCATATGCTCTCAGTGTACATAAAAAGACAAGATACCTTCATCAACAATCATAAGGTACAACGCCCAGTGACAGTCACAGGGTACAAATAAGCAATCAGGAAACAATATCAATATAAATTGTAAGGATACAAGCAATAAAGTTACAGTCATACAGTCATAAGTGGAAAGAGATGGGTGATGGGAACTATGAGAAGATTAATAGTAGTGCAGATTCAGTAAATAGTTCGACAGCGTTGAGGGAATTATTTGTTTAGCAGAGTGATGGCCTTCGGGAAAAAACTGTTCTTGTGTCTAGTTGTGCAGTGCTCTATAGCGTCGTTTTGAGAGTAGGAGTTGAAACAGTTTATGTCCAGGATGCGAGGGGTCTGTAAATATTTTCACGGCCCTCTTCTTGATTCGTGCAGTATACAGGTCCTCAATGGAAGGCAGGTTGGTAGCAATTATTTTTTCTGCAGTTCTAATTATCCTCTGAAGTCTGTGTTTTTCTTGCTGGGTTGCAGAACCGAACCAGACAGTTATAGAGGTGCAAATGACAGACTCAATAATTCCTCTGTAGAGGAATTATTTTTAATTAATAATTAAATTAATAATTAATAATTAAATTAATAATTATTAATTATCAGCAGCTCCTTGGGCAGTTTGGGCTTTCTGAGTTGGCACAGAAAGATACCACTTCATAGTGCTTTACAGCCCTCTCTAAGCGGTTTACAGAGTCAGTCTCTTGCCCCCAACAATCTGGATCCTTATTTTACCCACCTCAGAAGGATGGAAGGATGAGTCAACCAGCTGTTGTGACTGGTTTTTCTCTTGACTGAGGCAATAATAATAGTTTTACTAATGCAGCTTCCCATTCCACCCAATTCTGAGAGGCTTACTAAATATACTCAATAAAACAATAGTAATAATACATTAAATATAATGCAGCTGACCTCTCTGTTAAACTGGGTGGCATAGAAAATATAAAATGAATTTAAACAAATGGAAACAAAAATAAAATGGGCCTGGCCACCGCTTCCAGTCCTTTTTCTTCTCCCTCACTACGGTCTCTCCTCCTGGCATTATTATCAAAATTACATATATTCTGAACTAAAGTTATAAAGAACCCTCCCTTCTTCCCAAGGAGCTTGGGAAGCAAGCAATGTAAACAATTATAAGCAGAGGTTACTTAAAAACAGCCAGAAAAGACCTGGAATATTTGCTAGAGCATATCCTGTGAGTAATGAAGCCTCTGTGAGGAAGATGGGTGGTTTTAAAAACTGGATAAATAACTTTTTAAATTGCTGTTTTGGGTGTAGACTAGAGGATTCAGTTGGGGGCAGCTACTGTTGTGACATTTGTGTAAAACAACAAAATCTTTGTGTATGGGTGGGTGGGTTAACAATATTATTGAAGACGAGGAAAAGGAATACAGGTAGTCCTCGATTTAAAACCATTTCAAAGTTACAATAGCACTAAAAAAAAGAGTCTTACGCCATTTTTCACCTATTGCAGCATCTCTATAATCACATGATCAGAATTTGGACATTTGGCAACTGGCATGTATCTATGACAGTTGCAGTGTCCTAGAGTCACTTGCTCACCTTTTGCGACCTTCTGACAAGCAAAGTCTATAGGGAAGCCTGTTCACTTAACTGCTGTTTTACTAACTTAATTGCAGTGATTCATGTAACAACTGTGACAAGAAAGCTTCTAAAACCGGGGCAAAACTCACTTTGCTGTCATGCTTCACAACAGAAATGTTGTGATTGTAAGTTAAGGACTACCTGTAATTGTAAACTTTAAGAACAGTACTCCAGGGGCTTCTGCAATGACCTGGGGGAGTTAAATTGGGGCAGATTTCTGCTGAGGTGATCATTTGCTTTCCCCCCCTTTCCTTTAAGCTCTAGCCTCCTCTTGATTCTTTAGCTACAGCTAAAAGTTTAAAAACTGACCCATGTTAGAAAGCTTCCTTGCTGTTCTGTTATAAATTGGACATTTTTGAATTTTGGCAAGATTGCTACAGCAGACATTTTATAGGTCCGATCTGGGTTAATTGGATTGTCAATTGATTGATTCCAACATGTACGTAACAAATGTTTTAAGGTATTTTTATTGTTCTTTATATTCCTTCTCCTGTAATGTACATTTTTCCTACCCAATTATGCTAAAGTTACAATATCTTATGAACTATGGTCTTGTCTACAAAACAAATTGTGCTCTGAGATATTCATAAATCTCTAAAAGCTAGTGTTTGCCACTGCTGAATAAGGTTAATAGTTAAATAATCCATACTAATGCACACAGATTTCTAGATGTATAATATCTTCATAAACACACACCTATAAATCAGTCATCAGAGAAGATATTTATTGGCTGGATTTGTACATTGCACTTTGGCTTTTTGTGTTTCACATGAACCAACTTTTCTAGTTAATAAAATCATATTTATGGTTTAGTGCAATGAAGAAACCTAGCCAATTCTGGCTTAGTGAACAAATTGTCATATAGTGTGATATGTGAAGATACATGGGATGAACTCACAGTTATGCTAAGCTGTATGTTCTATTATTTACAAGCTTCCACAGGGAAACAAATAAAATATGATTTAGCATGGTATGTGAATTAGGTTTTTATATTGTTTCTTTGAGAATATACTGAGGTATGAAATATAAACTCTCTCTTGAAGGATCTTTGAATGCTGGGTGCCAGTGGCATCAAATAGTAATTGCCATCACTCCTGCCTCTGTTTCCTTCAAAAGACCCTGGAAGTTGAGGGGAAGTTGAGCAGTAAATGTTCTAAAAGGGAGCATTTCATCAGTGTTGGATCTTTGCTCATACCAACCAGAAATTCATAAGAAAGAATGACACTGCCATTATTCTGGACAGATGGAATCTGTACATTGTTACAACTGGATGTATTCAGTTTGATAAATCCTTTATTTTCCCGGGGTTTTTTTTTTGCTGATAACAATGACATAAGATACTCAGGAGAGTGTTAAGACTTAGTAGTTGTGTGTGCAAACTATACTAAGCCTGGTTAGTTTTAAATGCAGTCTGCCTGCTCATTTATGATTTATTCATATCAAAAAAATGGGTGTGCTTAATAACCAACTTAACCATATGTAAATCTACTTATTAATTCATCAATCCCATGGCAGTGCCCTTGGGAGAAATACCAGCTCTAATCTTATGCTTAGCAATCAGATGTTGTTTTGTTGTTATTCTTCCCCTTCTGAATAAGGTGGGGGGTATTTATATTTTGATAGTTTTTTAAAGAGATCTATAAGAGCCAATGCTTCGTAAATACTGTACATTATAAAACTATGAGAAATTAAGATTTCCTAAATACAATGGGAAACAATAGAATACTGTACATAGTAGTACTTTATAGCCAATTTGCATGAACATAGTTTATATATATTGTATAATACACACACACACACACGTATATAGATACATACATACATGCAAATAATACATGCATACATACGCTATATATATACACACACACACAAAACTATGTTCATGCAAATTGGCTATAAAGTACTACTATGTATTACTATGCCACCCATCTTGCCAAGGCGACTCTGGGTGGTTTATAGTCATTCAATAAAAATACCACATAAAACATTAAGACAATAAATAAAGACCATGAATTTACAATTTAGTTAAAATTCAGTTGCCCAAGATGGAGAGGAAGGAAGCAAAATGCATAAGGGGAATAGATGGGGATCTATCTAATCCATTAACCATCTCTGGGATTTCACTTCCCTATTGTGGCCCTGGGCTAGTTGGCAGAGCCAGATCTTCAAGGATGTGGCTCTGACCTGGGGGTGAGAGGGGGACAGGATGTTTCAGAGGCACCACACCATGGCAGAATAGGCTCTCCTGGACCCCCGCCAGCTGGAATTCCTTGATTGACAGGGTCACTACATGCCTCTTCTACCGGCATGGGGTCGGGCAGGCTAATTCCATCACGTTGAGATGGTTCCTATCGTGCACACAAGTAAGAGTCCCCTTTTAAAATACTGTTTACTAGTTTATTTTTGTTTACAGCTTTTTGCACAGACCCTCACCCAGGAACCTTGTTGGAAATACATTATTACCAACACAGATATTCCTTATTTGAGAATATTACGATTGTATTTGTTGTTGTTAGTTGCGAAGTTGTGTCTGACCTATCATGACCCCATGGACAACGTTCCTCCAGGCCTCCCTGTCCTCTACCTTCCCCCGGAGACCATTTAAGCTCATGCCGACTGCTTCAGTGACTCCATCCAGCCACCTGGTTCTCTGCCGTCCCCTTCTTCTTTTGCCCTCAATCGTTCACAATTGTATATAAATGGATTCATTTCCTAAATCGGGAGCATCTAAAAAAGACAGAATCTTGTCCCAAATGTATTATAAAGTTCAGCATTGAGATAAACCTGTGGGAAAATAGGTTGTGTGATAAGTAAATTCTCAAATAAAGTGGGGGGGAGTGTTGTCTGCCCATTGATAGCTCTCTTGCAGGTCGATCATTATGTTGAAATATGCAAGGATGCCAATCTTTTTAATTGCCTGGCTGCTGTCTGATAATGAAGGCAAGAAAGAGAACTCTTGTTTTCATTCCCATAGGGCTGTGGAGAGAAGGATGAGCCTGCCCGCTTGAGACATATGCTGTATAGAAATTGAAGGAAATGTGCTTTGTATGGTTTCTATACATTTTGCAAAATATGCCAGTATTTATTTTTATTTCTGCAGCAGCTGTATAAGCGTGATGAGAATATTTTTCTTGGTTCTACAAAATAAACATTTTAAAACTGATTGTATTTGGCAGATCCAGAATGTGGGTGATGGTACATCCATCCTTCTGCTCCTTGATCTTTCAGCAGATTTTGATAATGTTGACCATTATATCCTTCTGAGCCTCCAGCGGGGATAAAAGGGGGGGATACTACTGAAGGAGTTAGCCTCCTTCTTTAGTGGTTGTTGATGGGGGAGGGGGAGAGATTGTGTCTCAAGGTGATGTGGAACTAAAGAACCAGGGTGGGATGGGGTACCTAGAACCATGCTCATCCTTCTGGCATCTGGTTTTGTGCAGGTTCAGGCACGATTATTCCTGTACAGGTAGAATTCAACTTACAATCATTCCTTTAGTGACCGTTCAAAGTTACAACAGCAGTGAAAAAAAAAGTGACTTATGACCTGTTTTCACACACAAATTTTTCACAGAATTTGGGCAACCGGCATGTATTAATGACAGTTGCACTATCCTGGGGGTCATGTGATGCAACTTTCCGACAAGCAAAGTCATTGGGGGAGCTGGATTCACTTAATGACCATGTGATTCACTTAACAACGGCAGTGATTCACTTAACCGTGGCAAGAAAGATCTTTAAAAGTGGCGCAACTCACTTAACCACTGCCTTGCTTAGCAGTGGAAATCAGTTGTGCTTGTAAAGTTGAGGATTACCTGTAAATGGCTTTAAGCTGCTCAGAGGCTCTCTGCATCCAAGACGAGGGACAGGGATTCAGAACAAACACGGGTCACAGACGCACCAAGGCAACCCGGCCTGTTTACCAAAAGCTCAAGCCTGCACAGGCTGGCTGGCTTCGTGAAGCAGAGAACCTGTGAAAGTGGCTCTTGTGGGGAGATTTGGAGAAAAACCTGAACTTGTTCCTGGAGCTCCCGAAGCCATATTTTATCTTGTAGTACCCTTGAAGCACCCTAACAGGAACCAGCTCTCCCTCACCCATTTAAATTCATTTAGGGGAGACTTGAGGTGGAGTCTCCTGCAGAGTTTAGCAAGTTTAGCACTGGCTTTTGATTGCTCAAGTCAGTAATACTCTGCTTGGCAGACTGGCGTGTGACAGGGAGAGCCTGATTTTGCTGAAAGCAACAGTTTGGCTTGAGAATGTGCAGGGGGCATCTTTTGCAATATGGATTGTGGGAGAATCAGCATCATAGAGAGTGGTGGTGCTGTGGTTAGAATGTGGTACTGCAGGCTACTTCTGCTGACTGCCATTTGGCAGTTCGATTCTCATTGGCTCCAGGTTGACTCAGCCTTCCATCCTTCCCAGGTGGGTAAAATGAGGACCCAGATTGTTGGGGGCAAGAGGCTGACTCTGGAAACCACTTAGAGAGGCCTGGAAAGCATTATGAAGCAGTATCTAAGTCTAAGGGCTTTTGCTATAGTCCTTTATCACATGCATTTCTATTGGAAGGCAAAGCCTTCTACAGGTAGTCCTTGAAAATTACTTTGCATTTGAAATAGGCTGTTTTGAAGAGTTTCAAATACTAGTTGTGAAGGAGAAAAGGCAGTCCCCCAAAAAGGTGCTTCATGAAACCATGAAGGTTTCCGATCGCTATTAGGAGGGCTTGAGTTAGAACAATTTAAGGAAGGAATTTTAATTCTGCATGACTCAGAAGCAGATGATTTATATATTGGCAGCCATGGGTTTCTATTCTCTATTTTGTGCTCCAAAACAGCTTGCAGTAGAGTTCTATTTATATTTAGTGAAAGGCAATTTCTGTTGATATCACTGAGACCTTTTCCCAAGGAGACGGAGGGAAAATTAGGGCCCCAATCATCTTTTTAGCAAGTGTGTTGTTGTTGGGTTGACTTTAATGGTTTAGCCTCATATCCTCTCATCAAATATGCTGATTTAATAGTGTGTGGCCTCTGAATATCAGATGTATTATTTACAGTTTGAAGGAAGGCAATGTCAACCCTTTTTCTGTATTGTTGTCAATAACACTACACATCCATGTAGTCAGTTGAGTGCTACCCGAGGGCATTTTTGCTACTTTTAATGTATTATTTATAAGCTGAGGGAATTCATTTCTCTCTTATTTTCACAGGCAACAGCAATGTCAGTAGACTGTCTTGGGCAGCATGCGGTACTTTCTGGGTGAGTGCTAAAACCTTCAGGGTGGAATTGCAATTACAGTTGGCAACACCTGGGCTGGCACCTGATGATAGGTACAGAGGGAAGAAGGGAACCTTGTCTTCACATTTCCCAGAACTTTGTCTTCTCAGTGAAGTGGAGGAAAAGGAGATTGAAACACAAGCAGAACTTGACAAAGAGTGATCCAAAATCAGACTCCATGACCCTAATACAGGGGTCCCAACCCCCGGGCCACAGCCCACTTCCAGGCCTTGAGGCATTTGGAACTGGGCCATGAAAGCAACAGGCAAGCACAACGTTCTGACCCAGCTCCCCAAAAATTACAAACCCTCTGTAGTTAAATCAATGATTTCTTTATTAGGAGAAATCAATGATTTCTTTATTACGAGCGCCAGCAGCCCTGGTAAAAAGTCTCTCTCTCATAGCAGGCTAACAAGTCGGTCTGGCAGGGAGATGAATAGTTGTCTGCCACATCTACTCATCTCTGCCCCCTGCCTTTTATCCCCAGAGCTAGCGTGGGGCTTTGCTAGCAGTGGTGGTGGCTCTTCCATCCCAAGGATCGGCCCACAGAGTTCCACTGCTCTCCTCTCTTCTGCCTTCTGCGCATCTGCGTGTCAGGCACTGGACCCAGCTGTTCCTCCTCTTCCTCATCAGCCATCTTCAGACCTGGGGGCTGTTGACTCTCCATCTGAGGGCTGATGGCTCTGCCTCTCTCTCTCTCTCTCTCTGCCAGTTTCCCTCCCTCTTCTCCCTCGGAGCTCTCAGGTTGCCTTGATGCTGACCCTGACTCCCACACCTCCTCCTCCTCTGATTCAGCTGCTTGAGGGCTTGGTTGGCGGACAGGTCACAACACGCGCGCTCCATTTGCACAGGCAGCAGGTGCGTATGCCTGCTTCTCACGCAAATGGAGTTGCGTGCAGGCTCTTGCCCGCCACTCACACAGAATCATCGTCTCCCTCCACCCCAGCCAGTCCACAAAGGGAACGCTGGGGAACTCTGCCCCAATAGATCCATCAGTGATCTCTGCAGAAAAAACCAAAATCTGGTAGCAGCTTTTCAGATTGACTCATTTAATAAAATAGCTCATAAAGCAATGGTAGTCAACCTGGTCCCTATCGCGCACTAGTGGGCGTTCCAGCTTTCATGGTGGGCGGTAGGGGTTTTGTCTGAAGCACTTTCCTTTTTTTAATTTAATTGATTTTTTTTAAAAATTTTCATAGCATTATTTAAAACATCTCAGTATAACATCTCAGCTGCTAAAGGGGACATAGTCAGCTGTCGACTGATTCCATGCGTTATTCGCCACATGAACTCTTGCGCCTGCGAGGTGCCCCCGCCTCGCAGGAATGGCCTGCCACATTACCTAGGGCCGGCCTCAATGACCGGTCTTGGGACCCACAGAGGTGGCATGCGTCAAGGAAGAGTCTTTGGGGATTTTTAAATAGGGAATTTTTAAAGGGGGGGAGGGTAAGGTCAGGTGTTGGGGGAAACCCGTCGGGGAGGGTATGTCCAGTCCCAGTGCACGCTCACGACATTATTACAGCCGGTCCGAAGACAGGGGGGGAGGGGAATGTGCAGAGCAGAGAGTATTATTCCATCTGTACGGTAAGTGGGAGAGGCAGATATGGCGGAGGCGGGGGGCCGCATCGTTCTTCGGGAGCACGTGTTCGATGTTTAAAAGCGATCACGTGCTCCAGCCCCTCAGTCCTCACTCGTTCCCCGGATGGTCAAGACCCTCAGAGCTTGGGTCTTCGGCTGATGCTTTGCAATGCCCGGTCCGTGGTCAATAAGGCTCCCCTGATTTGTGACCTGATTCAGAGGGAGTCTGCGGACTTCATGGGCATTATGGAGACCTGGTTGGGCACAGAGGGGGGTGTACCCCTGGTTGAACTGTGCCCTCCGGGTTTCCGTGCATTCCATCAGCCGAGGGCCCAAGGTAGGGGTGGGGGGTGGCGGTTGTGATTAAAGAAAGTCTAGGGCCGAGGGAGTCCACTGTTCCTCAGATAGCTGGCTGTGAATCCCTCCTTGTGAAGTGGGGCCACCGGAATCAGATGGGGCTGTTGATCACGTACCTGGCTCCTTGCTGCGTGACTACAGCCCTACCTGAGCTACTAGAGGTGCTTGCTGGCGTGGCGGTTGAGATTCCCAGACTTTTGGTCTTGGGGGATTTCAACCTGCCATCGGCCGGCTTGTCATCAACGGTGGTTCAGGAGTTCCAGGCCTCCATGACGGCCTTGGACCTGATTCAAGTAACTGATGGCCCTACACACATTGGGGGAGGCGCGCTAGACCTTATTTTTATCTCTGGTCAGTGGGTTAATGATCTGGATTTAGGAGATATAGTTAAAGAACCAGTGTCATAGTCAGATCATTTTCTTCTTCGCCTAGACTTTCGGACCGCCGCTCACCACCGCAGGGAGACGGAGCCAATGCGTTGGTTCCGTCCCAGGCGCCTGATGGACCCGGAGAGGTTCCGGACGGAACTTGGGCCGTTCCCTGAGGATCTTACCCACCGCACGACTGAAGAACTGGTTGCGGCCTGGGAACGGGCCGCGGCTGGGGCTTTGGACCGTGTCGTGCCTTTGCGGCCTCTGACCCGGCGTAGATCTCAATTGGCTCCCTGGTTTTCCGAGGAGCTGAGAGAGATGAAAGGCCGGAGAAGACGCCTAGAGAGTACTTGGAGGTCTAGCTGTTCCGAAGCTGATCGGACACTAGTGAGGTCCTTTACTAGGACCTACCTAGTGGCAATGAGGGAGGCGAAGCGTTCCTACGTTTCCACCCTCATTGCATCGGCAGATAACCGCCCGGCCGCCTTGTTTCGGGTGACCCGTTCCCTCCTCCATCAAGAGGGACGGGATGACCCCTTACAGGGACGAGCTGAGGAGTTTAACGGTTATCTATACGATAAAATCGTTCAGCTCCGGGATAGTTTGGACCAAGATTGCGAGGATCCAGCTGAGATGACAGAGACACGTCTTGTTGAGGTTATTTGGGATGAGTTTGATTCTGTGGCTCCCGAGGACATGGACAGGTTGCTGGGGAGGTTACATGCAACTACATGTTTACTGGACCCGTGCCCTTCCTGGTTAGTGCTGGCTGCTCAGGAAGTGACACGAGGCTGGCTCCAGGGGATTATAAATGCTTCTTTGATGGAAGGGGTTTTCCCCGCCGCCTTGAAGGAGGCGGTGGTGAGACCTCTCCTCAAGAAGCCTTCCCTGGACCCAGCTATTTTGGGTAATTATCGTCCAGTCTCCAACCTTCGCTTTGTGGCGAAGGTTGTAGAGAGTGTGGTTGCATGGCAGCTCCCCCGGCACCTGGAGGAAACTGTCTATCTAGACCCGTTCCAGTCCGGCTTCCGACCCGGTTATAGCACGGAGACGGCTTTGGTCGCGTTGGTGGATGACCTCTGGAGGGCCAGGGCCAGGGGTTGTTCCTCTGCCTTGGTCCTATTAGATCTCTCAGCGGCCTTCAATACCATCGACCATGGTATCCTGCTGCGCCGGTTGGAGGGATTGGGAGTGGGGGGCACCGTTTATCGGTGGTTCTCCTCCTATCTCTCTGACCGGTCGCAGACGGTGTTGACGGGGGCAGAGGTCGTCCTCGAGGCGCCTCACTTGTGGGGTGCCTCTGGGGTCGATTCTCTCGCCTACCCTGTTCAACATCTATATGAAGCCGCTGGGTGAGGTCATCAGTGGTTTCGGGGTGAGTTATCATCTGTACGCTGATGATACTCAGCTGTACTTTTCCACCCCGGACCACCCCAACGAAGCGGTCGAAGTGCTGTCCCGGTGCCTGGAAGCTGTACGGGTCTGGATGGGGAGAAACAGACTCAAGCTCAATCCCTCCAAGACGGAGTGGCTGTGGATGCCGGCATCCCGGTACAGTCAGCTGCATCCACAGCTGACTGTTGGGGGCGAGTTAGTGGCCCCAAAGGAGGTGGTTCGCAACTTGGGCGTCCTCCTGGATGGACGGCTGTCTTTTGATGAACACCTGGCGGCCAAGTTCGCTTGGTTCGCCAGTTGCGTCCCTTCCTTGACCGGGATGCCTTATGCACGGTCACTCACGCTCTGGTTACGTCTAGGCTGGATTATTGCAATGCTCTCTACATGGGGCTGCCCTTGAGGTGCACCCGGAGGCTGCAGTTAGTCCAGAATGCGGCTGCGCGAGTAGTAACGGGAGCCGCTCGTGGCTCCCACGTGACATCGCTGCTCCGTAGCTTGCACTGGCTTCCTGTGGTCTTCGGTGCGCTTCAAGATTTTGGTAACTATCTTTAAAGCGCCCCATGGCTTAGGACCCGGGTACTTACGAGACCGCCTGCTGTTACCCTTTGCCTCCCACCGACCCGTACGCTCTCACAGAGAGGGTCTCCTCAGGGTGCCGTCCGCCAAACAGTGTCGGCTGGCGGCCCCCAGGAGTAGGGCCTTCTCTGTGGAGGCAGTGACGCTCTGGAACGAACTTCCCCCTGGCCTGCGTCAAGTGCCTGATCTTCGGACCTTCCGTCGTGAGCTCAAAACATATTTATTTATTAAAGCGGGACTGGCATAATTAGTGTTGAATTTTAATTGGGTATTCTTAATATTTTTAAATTTTTAAATCTAAATTTTAATAATCAGCCTTTAAAATTTGCTCTTTTTAAATGTTGTTTTAAATTGTATATATTTTGTTTTTATTCTGGCTGTACACCGCCCTGAGTCCTTCGGGAGAAGGGCGGTATAAAAATTTAATAAAATAAATAAATAAATAAATAAAAACATTTTCATTAGGTTTTCATAAAATTCCCCGTGACAATTTAAATTTCTGAAAATATACTATTTGTATTGCCCGCACATAAGTTTAGTTCACGTTACGTAAGTGAAACTAAATGGCGCTATAGTGCGACCACAAACAAAAGAGCCTCGTCCCAGAATAGCTCACGCATCTCCCCCCACACCACCCAGCTGTAACAGACAAGGAGAGCTGGTAGCTGCCCCCCCCAACCCAGTCCACGATGCACGAGAGGCATGCGCAGACGATGATACACGGCGCATTACTGTGGAACTGGTGGGCGGTTAGAAAATTTTACTACTAACAGAGATACAAAAGTGGGCAATAGGTATAAAAAGGTTGACTACCCCGTCATAAAGGTTTTGTATCTTTTTAATGAAATGTGTGAATTTAACTTTGCTATGAAAGTCAAATGTTGCTATCATGCTCCTGATTTTTGACTACCATAGACTAACCTGGTCCTTCTCTTCAATTTCTAGCAGGAAATATTGGTAGAAATATTTGGCACTAAATATTCCTCATTGTCTGTCATGCTCTGCCTCGGAAGATTTAGCCTTTATGTCAAGTAGGACAAATCTTCCTTGAATTTATGTGACATTTCCTCTGCAAATCTTCTGAAGCCATCTCCGTCATTTCTTTATGGGACATTGGTTTTGCTTTGGGTGAATAAATACCTGCCCTTCTTTACATGAAACTTGTGCCATCTTCCCATTGAAGATTCCTCGGTTCCTCTCTTTTTGAACAAGAGTGTGGGAGTAGAATTGCCAATAAACCACAGGCAATCCCTCTTTTTTGTACCCCACAAATGTTGCCACTGACATTTTCCAACAAAGCCACCTTTTAACTCCTCCACAGAAGCTTAATAACCTTTTTTTTTCAGTCAAGACCACCACAAACCCACAACCAAACCCCCCCCCCCAATAAGATAGAATGAGAATTTTTCATCATACCCTGTTTACATCGGTGTATTGTTGGACGCATTCACTACACTTGATCTTTTGTCAAATTATTATTAAAAGTCAAAGTGTGGTTCCCTACTGGATAAAAGTCCCCCCCCCACTTCCACACCCAGGCAATTATGGAGCAAAGAGAGAATTCAGATGTACCATTTAGATCCAACATTGAATGGTACTTTGTGAAGGGATCAGATACTGGCCTATGTGTCCCTTCTATTTTTTTTCCTAGCTTCTAGCTGAAACCTCTCTTTTGTGATAAAGGTTGCCTTTGCTCAGCTGCTACAGTAATTGTCTATGCTTTGTCCTTTTCATTCTAGGCCTGCTGGTTTTTTAGTGCATTATTAGTGCCCTGTAGGAGATGGCTTGTTATCAGCATGTAAGAGGAAACCGGGTTATTATCAGCTCGCCTAACAGACCTGCTTTAGATCGCCCATTGAACTTGGGTCTTCCTTCCAGAGTCCTAGCTCTGTGCTGGGTGGCAGCTGTGATTCCACAGATATGCAAAAAAGTTGAAGAATGTAGCACTGAAGGTAGTCGTTGACTTACAAGAGTTCATTTAGTGACCGTTCAAAGTTACGACATCACTGAAAAAAGTGACATGACCATTTTTCACACTTAGAAACCATTTTTCACACTTAGAAACATTGGTTTCTAGAATGGATTCTTAGGAGAGAATTCAAATGTACTTCATGCAGGAACTTGCATCAAATTTCCCCATGGCTGACTTTAAACATTAATTATTCTTTCGCAGGATGTATGTATGTATGTATGTATATGTATATATATGCATACATATAATTGCAATGCTTTAATCCAATAGTCATGCTATTTTAAACATTTAATTGAAATACGTCTCTCGCGTAAATACCCCACGTTAAATTCAAATGAAATAATTATTGAGCAACTTTGTCGTGATCAAAAATAGCCTGATAATCTGTCTCAGAAGCTCAAATCCGGAAGCAACTAAATTGTGGCCTAGATTTGCCAAGTGCAGAAGAGGTGGTGAATCTTTGATCTCTAGTTCTAGTTCTCTAAGATCTGACTGAGTGCTCCTCCCTAAACACATTTTAAGACTTGCGTAATTTTGGAACTTCACAGGTCTTAAAGTTGCCAAATTTGGAGACCCCTGCTATGGGTATCCAACCGTTTGGCTTGCCTGGGCCATCCTGAGGGAAGAAGAATTGTCTTGGGCCTCATCAAAATATATAATACCATTAATGTATATAAATCAAATTTTGTTAAAGGTTTAGAATTTTATGGGACTACATTACTGAGCCTGGGTGTCAGGCTCAGAATAGGACAACTCAGAGCAGCCAATTCGCAGTGGGAGAACTCACTGTGACCAACTCACCGCAGGACACCTCGCCGCGGGACAAGTCAACAATTCACAAGTATTTGAAATAATTAAAAAGTCATTCACATTTCATTTTGTCCCTCCTTTTGCATCCTTTCTTTAATGATTCTATTCTATCATTTCTTCGAGATTAGTGTAACTCTTGTCCTGCAGTGAGTTGTCCCATGAAGAGTTGAACACACACACACACACAGAGAAAGCAATATGTGATCACATTTTGGGTGCTTGTAAACCAGCCTGCATTGATAGCTGTTTGTGGAGAAACGATTTACTTAATGACCACGGTGTTCATTTAATGCCCACAGTGATTCACTTAACAACGAGCATAAAAAGGCTGTAAAATCATGATCATGTAGTGACTCGCTTAACAACTAGCATAATTTATGGCCATAATTCCAGTCTCAAATATACCTCGGGATAAGAGTTGCCCTTCATGGTAGTAAATTACTTTGGATCTACTGTAGTAACGTTCCTTCCTGTGTTTGTGGGCCTTTTTCCAGGCGCCGCTTCCTCTACATTGTGAACCTGGATGCACCCGCTGATGGCCACCGCAAGATTTCCCGTCAGAGCAAGTGGGACATTGGGGCCGTGCAGTGGAATCCTCATGAGAGCCACGCACACTTCTTTGCTGCATCGGTAAGTTCTGGGATGGAGAGTGGGAGGTGTTCCTTCCCAGGTGGATTCCAGCAGTGCAGCTTCTGCACTTAGAGTAGCTACTGGGATGGTGCTCCCAGTTTTGGTCACCACACTATAAAAAAGATGTTGAGACTCTAGAAAAAGTGCAGAGAAGAGCAACCAGGATGATTTGGGGACTGGAGGCTAAAACCTACAAGGAACAGTTGCAGTAACTGGTCATGGCTACTCTAGTGAAGAGAAGGACCAGGGGAGACAGGATAGCAGTCTTCCAATATTGAGGGGCTGCCACAGAGAGGAGGAAGGGGGTCAAGCTTTTCTCCAAGGCACCTGAAGGCCAGACAAGGAACAATGGATGGAAACTGATAGAGAAGAGATTCAACCTACAAATAAGGAGAATTTTCTGACACTAAGAACAATCAACCCATGGAACAGAAGTTGCCTTCAGAAGTTGTGGGAACTTCATCACTGGAGGCTTTCAAGGACTGTCAGAAATGGTGTAGTGGGTGGTTGGTTGGACTAGATGACCTATAAGGTCCCTTCCAACTCTGTTAATCTGTATCTGTATATGCTCCTGCATCCTTACACATTAGGGTCCAAGGATATGACTAAGAACAATGTAAAATATCTCAAGTACCTAAAATAACATTCTCTTTTTTCTGCATATGATCTGTAAAAACTATCACATGGATATCTCATCCAAAATTTGAATATTTACTTATTTGTATCCTATCTTTATTATTTTTACAAATAACTCAAGCCAGCAAACATATCCAACACATTTTCTTTCTCTTATTTTTCCCCACAACAACAATCCTGTGAGGTGTGTCGGGCTGAGAGAAGGACTGGTTCAAAGTCACCCATCTGGCTTTCATGCCTAAAATAGGACTAGAACTCACATTCTCCCAGTTTTTAGCCTGGTGCCTTAACCACTAGACAAAACTGGCTGATATAATCAGAAGGAGCCAGGTAGCACCTATTTTGATCAATATAATTTATGAAAAAATACAAGCTTTTGTAAGCTCATAAAACACCTGCCTTTTAACAAAATGTTTTGGTTAGAAAAAGTGTTCCAGACTGATTTTGTTTTTTAAATCATAAATTCACTTGCCCGCTCCTACATTATTTACGCTTCTTGGATACGTGAGACTTAAGATACTTAATCTATAGAAACGTTCTTTCCTTAATATTATCTTAATAGATGCAATGTTTAATTTTATTAATCAAAATTACTAATTTACTAATTGAATTGATTTCTATAATTTAATTAAAATTAAATTTATCTTAATAGAACCGCTTTCGTGTGGAGGTGAAGGAGCTATGCTAGAAATGAAGGGACGGTGAATTCTAGATCTTTCTTAGACATGAAGGCCTGCTGGGTGTCTCCTCTCTCTCAGCCCAACCCACCTCACAGGGTTGTTGTTCGGAAAATAGGCAGGAGTATTAGCTATATTCACCGTCTTGAGTTGTATATAAAAGGATAGGATAAAAATTTAATAATACCTGCTTGTGGACAACAGTTGTTTCTTACTTTGTTGTTCCATATATTTTTATACCTTTTTTTTTTTAATTCAAAAAGTTTTACAGAAAATTTCCCCTTCCCCCTCCTCCCCTCCCTTCACAACCCCCCTCCCCCCCCCGACTTCCCAGAACGAGCACAAGGTATAGTTAAAAATAAAACAAACATATGCTAAAAAATTTTCGTCCCAACTTAATTATACCCCTACAATCATCAATTCCTAACTTCCCCCGAAAACAATCAAAAATAATACATCATAATCATTCAAAAACAGTCTGATAACTCTTAGTCTGATATCTACTTTGAATATAGTCAATCCATTTTTTCCATTCCTTTAAGTATCTTTCTTGCGTATTGTCTTTCAAAAAGGCTGATATCTTCGCCATCTCAGCCAAATTGACAACTTTCAATATCCATTCTTCTATTGTAGGTACTTCTTTTTTCTTCCATTATTGTCCTATTAGTAATCTTGCTGCTGTTATTAGATTTAAAATCAATTTAGTCTCAATTACTGTACAGTCCGTAATAATTCCCAACAAAAAAATTTCGGAACTTTATCTTCTTTTTCAAAACATTTTGTAAAATCCACCAAATTTTTATCCAAAAGGCCTTTATATCCTTACAAGTCCACCAAATATGAAAATATGTAGCATCATCACAATTACATCTCCAACATTTTGCTTGCATATCTGGGTACATACACGATAATTTCTTAGGATCTAAGTGCCATCTATAAAACATTTTATAAAAATTTTCCGTCAGATTCTGTGCCTGCATGAATTTAACATTTCTAACCCAAATTTTTCCCCAAGTTTCCAATAATATTGGCTCCTGAAAATTTTGTGCCCACTTTATCATACAGTCCTTTACCAAGTCCCTTTCAGAATCTATTTCAAGTAACACATTATACAATCTCTTTATATGCTCCTGAGACTGATTTCTAATTTGCTTTACCAAATTTCCCTCGTTCTGCTCTATACCAATTTTCTGATCTTCCTTCCATCTAGCACGTAGTTGCTCATATTGAAACCAAGTTTAATTTTTCCCTTCTTCTTTTAGTACGTGCAGAGATTTTAATTGCAAATTACCTCTTTCAGTATACAAAAGATCTTTATATGTAATCATTTCCTGATTCTGTTCTATATTTATATTCTCTATTGTATGTCTAGGACTTGCCCATATAGGAACCTTATAATTTAGTTTGTAAGAGTATTTTTTCCAAACACGCAGAAGAGCAGTTCTTAGCACATGATTTTTAAAGGCCTTATCCACTTTTTTGTCATAAATTAAATATGCATGCCATCCATATAGCAAGTCATAACCTTCTATATTCAAAATTCTTTCCTCCGTTAAATTAAACCAATCACTTATTGCAGAGAGAGCAGCTGCTTCATAGTATAATTTAAAATTGGGCATTTTTAAACCTCCCCTTTCCCGAGAATCTTGAATTATTTTCATTTTAACCCTAGCTTTTTTACCTTCCCATATAAATTTATTAATTCCCTTCTGCCATTCCTCAAGATTCTTATCTTTCTTAATTATTGGTATCATCTGAAAGAGGAATAAAAATCTAGGTAAAACATTCATTTTAATAACAGCTATTCTCCCAGCAAGGATAATTGCAATTTTTCCAAACAATCAACTCCTTCTGAACTTTTGCCATAAAACCTCATAGTTATTCTTATACAATTTCACATTTGACGATGTAATATAGACCCTAAGTATTTAACCTTCTTTACAATTTCAAATCCTGTTATTTCCTCTAGTTTTTCTTTCTGTTGTCTGGCCATATTTTTATTATCACTTTTGTCTTTTCTGATTTACCTTAAACCCTGAAACCTTCCCATATTGATCAATTATTTCCAACAAAGATTTACTAGAGTTTATAGGGTTTGTTAAAGTAATCACCAGGTCATCTGCAAAAGCTCTCAGCTTATATTCATGTTGTCTATTTGTTGCCACCTGATCAGCTATTATCATATTAAATTGATTCTGTAATAACTTTATTGCATCTTTAAGTTTTTGATCATGGGTTATGTATTAATAATTGTTGTTTCTTATAAATTCCTCTTCTAAATACCTATGCTGTCTTTGTTGCTTATTTCTCTGTCTATTATTAATATATATTAATACACCTCTCATAAAAGCTTTACTGGCATCCCAAACCATTTCTATCGATGTTTCGTTATTCAAATTATAATCAAAAAATTCTTTCATCTGCTTTTTACATTGATTTACATTATCCTGATATCTAAACAAATTTTCATTTAATCTCCAAGTTCTTCTACCTTCTTTTCCATATTGCAATTCCATCCAAACAGGACTATGATCAGACAAACATCTTGGAAATATCTTAGTTTTCTTCACCTTAAAAAGCAAATCATTAGAAATTAAAATAAAATCAATACGTGAGAAGGATTGATGCCTATCAGAGAAAAAAGTATAGTCTCTTTCCTCCAAATTCCGCAGTCTCCATACATCTCTCAACTCAAAATCTTCTATCATGTCAAAAAAGGATTTAGGCAGCTTTGCATGTGCAGGTATCTTCTTAGAAAAAGTTCTCTTGTCCTTTCGTGTATCTATTACTCCATTCCAATCTCCCAATATAATACACGATTTATAATCCCATAGAATCAACTTATCATACAACATTCTATAAAATTTTTCTTGTTGCTGATTGGGTGCATATATACCAAACAAAAGGGTCTTTTTTGTTTCTATTGTAAGTTCAATAGCAATATATCTTCCGTGAATATCTGCCTCTATTAACTTGGCTGGTATATCTTTTCTCAAATAAACCACTATGCCATGTTTTTTGTCCAAAGCAGAAGCAACAAAATAACTTTGAGTTTATTAAGTACTTTTGATCTGATAGTTTAATATGCGTTTCTTGTAAGCAAATTACATCATTTCTAAATTGTTTCAAATAATGAAATATTTTTCTTCTCTTCTGAGCTGAATTCAAACCATTGACATTCCAGGTCAAGATTTTATTTGCCATTACTGGCCTGCTGAAGCTTTTGAGTGATCAGCTGAAGATCGTCCTCCCGTATCTTCGGCCGTGCTCCTCCCACCGCTTCTGTAGCAGAATCCTGAACTTTACTTTGAGTTTGTTGCTCCTTTTCTTTACGCTTAAGGGCTCCCCTCGTCAGTCTTTGTTCTTGTGGTTGTTCCTCAGATGGTAACATCACTGGAATCACCTCAGCTTCCACACCCATTTGAGTCTCTTGAATTCTTTTTTCTATTATTTCTACTTCAAGTTTCAGCACGGTGGAAAGAAAATCTTTGGCCTTAAGCACTGTATCAATACGATATCTCCTTCCTTGATAATACACTGTCAAACCAACTGGAACCTCCCATCTAAATTGAATCTGGTATTTCTTAAGTTCTTGTGTAAAAAATGTAAAGTCCTTTCTATCCCTTAACATCTTGGGAGGAATCTCTTTCAAAACCTTCAGCTCCTGTTCTCCTATTTTCAAGTTTTTCTGAAATGCAACTTGCAAAATTTGATTTCTCACTGTTCTTTTCAAAAAATAAACCACAATGTCTCTAGGAAGTTTCTTCTGCCTAGCAATCCAGGAATTAACTCTATAAATTTTGTCAATTTGATAAGCAACCTCTTGTGGATCAAGTTCAATAAATTCAGCCAGAGCTTCTGATAAAAAATTTTTTAAATCTTCCCCTTTCTCCTCATTCAAGCCCCTAATTCTCAGAGCTCCTTCCATCATTCTATACTGCATCACCACCACTTGATCTTCATTTTTGTCCAATTTAATTTGCATTCCCCCCATTCTATTTTCTATTTGCTGATTTGACTGAGCAATTTCTTGCACCTCCTCCTCCTCCACCACCTCCAGTCTTTTTGCCAAACCTTGGAAAGCCATCAAAATATCTTCTCTTATTTTTTTATTATTCTCTTTTATTTCCTCTCTTATTTTCTCATTATTATCCATTATCTCCTTAAACTTTTCTTCAAAGACTTTCCCTTGTTCTTTAATCAAATCTTCTAAAGCTGGTTCAGAACCCCTTCTACCCCCAGTCTTAGGTGGTTTAGTTGCCATTTCAGTTTTTAAAATTCACAAAATATAAGTCTAGAAACTTTTCTTTTCCCCTTTAAGTATAGGAGAGCTCACTTCACTTCATTAAAATCCACACATAACATTTCTTAGCTTCTTAGTTACACAGGCTGTTTAGAATTCCATTGTTCACTTTCACTCCCTTTCAGGCGCCATCTTAAAGTTGAAACAAAGAAAAAAAAGTTTCTCTTTTTAAAAGGGTAGAAGTCAGGAAATCAAAAATACTTGCAATCCAGTAATTGTTCACTCGTGCTCATTCCGTCTGCTTATAGGAATCCATAAAGATAAGACAATTAGCAGAGATGGACACTTTCTTCTTTTCCTGCTTTTGCAGGCACGCACTGAAGTCGGAGCTTGGCAGGAATATTTATGGAACTCTCGACCCTCAGGGTTCTGCTTAATTAAAAACAAAGCCCCTGGGGAGGTCTACCACACCCCTGCAGCTCTTATCTTTCCCTTTCATCCAGGGAAAGAGATTAAAGACGGCGTTTTCCTGGCTTTTACGAAGTTCAGTATGGAGCTCCTTAATTAGGAACTCAGCGAAGAAGGTGGCGCCACCTTGTATGCTTTATTTTGCTCAGGGCAGCTAACACATTGAATAAATTGTATCCTAAGAACCAAAACAACAATAATAAACTCTTGAGTCATTCCAGATTTGAAAAAGATTACATGAATTAGAGATCAGCTGTAAAACAATAAAATTGTGCTTTGTTTGGCTGTTTCTGAGCATTTAATATGGAAGATGGAAAGATGTCTCCCCTTAAGAGTACTCTTTTGAGACCCTCATTAAGTGGGTGTGAGGAAATTTTCTAGCCCAAATATTGGGGAACATACTTCTCTTGGGGTTAGGATCCCTCCCCCCTCATTTTAAAAGCTAAATGAATGCTCTCATTCTCAACGTTGTTTCTCAACCTTAAGAACGTGCAGATGTGTGACTTCAGCTATCAGAATTCTCCAACCACCCATGCTGGCTGGGGAATCCTGGAAAACGAAGTCCACACATCTTCAAGCTGCCAAACGCCGTTTTTGGAAAATGACTGGTTTTGTTTGTGGCTCCTGATGTTTTCTGTCTCAATTTCAGAGCAACCAACGTGTTGACCTGTATAAGTGGAAGGACGGTAATGGGGAAATCGGCACTTCCTTGCAAGGACACACCCGAGTCATCAGGTATGGCTGCCCCAGGGAGCCAGTGCATTTTGAGCCAGTAATACAGTGGTCTGGTAGCTGTGAGGCCTCCTTTCTATCAACCTTCCTGCTGCTCCTTCTTGTTTGCAAGCGCATCCCTAGCAGAGACATGAACCTATCAAAAGAGTTCCGCTTAATCATCTCTGAGCTACAACTTTTGTGTTGTCTTCAGTGGAGGCCAGGCTGGGATTTCTTAACCTTGGCCACTTGAAGATCTGTGGACTTCAGCTCCCAAGCAACTCGGCTGCACATCTCCGAGAACTCCCAAAATATCACGATCCACATTTCTGCTTTCCACTGCTCAACGGCATTGGAGTTGCAGAAGCCGGATTCCATAGGGAAAGCTATTTTGCAGTGTTTTTATTGGGGAAAAACGTCTGATAATCTCTGAAAAACTTTGCTGGGTTCTCACAGAAATCAGCCTTGGCTAAGCTGTAGCACCAGAATGACCCAATATAGGAAGCATAGACTGCATAGTTGTTATTGGGTTTTTTTATTGTTATAGCCTCCCATGAAGATTCTGTTGAGGTAGCCGTGTGCAAAAAGAGCAGCCTAGGAAAGGAGAAGCCGAATGGGGCAGGTTTCCAGATTTTCTTGCAAAATACCGGTATGGTTTTTCCTGACAGTGGAGAAGGTGGTGGCGAGTGACTCTGGTCATCATAAGCTGCCACCGTTGAGCTCTCCTGTTCATCTGTTTCAGGGATGAACCTAGAATTGGAAGAGTTGGAAGGGACCTTCTGTCCCTCTTCCTTCTGTAACGTTCACTTCACCTTCTATATAGTGGTATGCCCCCACCCCCACCCCTTTATGACCTGTGGACTTCAACTCCCAGAATCCCTGTGGGAGTTGAAATCCACAGGCCATAAAGAGGGCCATAATTAGATTCATTTTCTTCTCTTTTTCTCTCTCTGCCTTTTCTAGTGATTTGGACTGGGCGGTGTTTGAGTCAGATCTGCTGGTTACCAGTTCGGTTGACACATACATCTACATCTGGGACATCAAGTAAGAGTTTTGGTCGTCTGTAAGAAGACAGACATGGTCACAAAGTATTTTTGGGGAGAGTGGAAGTTCCTGGAGGGCAGTGGCTCCCGACCTTTTGGGCACCAGGGACCGGTTCCATGGAGAGAGGCTTTTCCACGGACCGGAGGGGGCATGGTTTCATGTGCTGCCTGCATCCTGTGGATGGGACTTTGCTTTTTCGCGTGGACCAGTTTCTGGCCTGCCACGGATCAGTGTCAGTCCATGGACCGGGATTGGGATCCCTGCTGTAAGTGCAAAGAGGAGTTAAATTTCCACCCAAGTTTGTGTGTGTGTGTGTAGATGAGGTGGGGGAGAAATCTGTGACATTGAATTACAGGTTTTCCTCAATTTATTACCACAATTGGGACCAGAATTTTCATTTTTAAACAACGTGGTTGTTAAGTGAGGCGCCTCCAATTCTACTATCTTTTTGCCCTGGTTATTAAGTCAGTCACTACAGTTGTTAAGTGAATCACAGTCATTAACAAATCCGCCTTCCCCCATTGACTTTGCTGGTTGGAAAAGTTGCGATGGGGATCACGTGACCCCCCAAGATGCTACAACCCTCTTAAATCCATGCCGGTTACCAAGCGCCTGAATTTTGATCACGTAACTTGGGGGGAATGCTGCAACAGCATTGTTAGTGTTAGTATCAGTTGTGAGTCACATTCCAATACATGCCAGAAACCTGCCTTCAGGATCCTCATGCCAGCAAGGTATAGGTGGGCCTTGGTTTACAGCCATTTATTTGTTACACAGCCATTCAAGGTTACGCTGAAGGGTCCACCTGGACCTTGCTGGCATGAGGACCCTGAAGGCAGGTTTCTGGCATGTTTTGGAATAATGGGATCACTGGAACCAGTTGTTTCCAAGCGGTTTGCCACAAAGGTTGTCCCATGTCCTGTAGTCCAGGGGTCTGCAAACTTGGCTCTTTTGAGACTTGTAGACTTCAACTCCCAGAGTTCCTTATCCAGCTTTGCTTCTGGGAGTTGAAGTCCACAAGTCTTAAAGTTGCCAAGGTTGGAGACCTCTGCTCTAGGCCAACCAAAAAACCCCAGTTGCCTGCTTAATCTTGGCAGTACATGCCAGAGATTTTCGTTTTCTGCACTCAAGGCAAATGGTTTTGCTGTGACTGTGGTGCAGATCAACCGGAAGATGGCTGGTCTCTGAGGAGTGGCTCCTGCAGCTGCATCTGTGTGTGAATCACAGCTTCAGGCCTGCCTCTTTTCAAGCAGGGTCTGCCTTGATCAGTGACTCATGCAGAAATAGCAAGGGTGATCTCTGTAGGTGGGTTTATTTTAATCCAGTGCATATGCTATGAAAGTAACTCCTCCCTCCCATGGGTTTTAGAGCAATGTATGCATAGAATTCTAATTAGAGAGATGCGGTGGCCTAGAGTTGGAGATCTCGCCTCACAATCAGGAGGCTGTAGGTTCGATCCTAGGTAGAGGCAGATATTTCTCTCTCTGGGCACAATGAGAATATATCTGCTGAACAAAGCTCCGCATTGGCGACAGGAAAGGCATCTGGCCATTAAACGCTCTGCTAGCTCCATTCAGCTGCCCAGACTCCACCCCGCAAGGGATTATGGGGTCATTAAATGATTATGTATAGAATTCTAATTATTTGGTTGTAGGAGTTTAGAAGAACATCGTTAAGCTGTATGTTCTTATGGCAGCATTGTTGTCTTTCAGAGACACCCGAAAGCCTACTGTCTCTCTCTCCGCTGTTGGTAAGTACCGGTGGGTGACTAACCTGGTTGGAAATCTTTACATCTTGCCTTTCATGGAGCTTCTGCACAGATCATGGATATGACTCCCATAGATCGTCATTTCGGTTCCCCCCCTCCCACACACCCCGGCACCATGAAACCACTGTCAGATCTTTTGTTCTGAAATATTTCCATTGCTGCTCTTTCCTTCCCCCAAGTTGCGATTGTTTCGTTTACTACTGCAATATCGTAATAACAGGACATGGTAATATGGGCAGGTGGTGTCTAAATACCATTAGGGTGCTGGATATGCTGGTCATGAGTGGGTACATAGAGCATAGAATTACAGATTAACAGAGTTGGAAGTGACATTGTAGGTCATATAGTACACACACACCCCAACCCACCCAAGCAGAAGACCCTACACCATTTCTGACAGATGACAGTCCAGTATCTTCTTGAAAGCTTCCAGTGATGAGCTCCCACAACTTCCGAAGGCAACTTCTGTTCCATCAGTTGATTGTTCTCACTGTCATTATATCATAGGCTTACTGAATTGTAGGGCTAGAAGGGAACTTGGAGGTCTTCTAGTCCAGCCTCCTGGTCAAGGCAGGAGACCTTATACCATTTATTTATTTTTATTTTATTTATTTTATTTGCATTTATATCCCGCCCTTCTCCAAAGTCTCAGGGCGGCTTACACTACCATCCTGCTCAAATGGTTGTCCAGTCTATTTTTGAGTACCTCCAGTGATGGAGCATTCACAAATCCGGGAGGCAAGCTATTCCATTAAGTGTTCTCACTGTTTGGAAATTTCTCCTGATTTCTACATTGGATCTCTCTTTAACAAGCTTCCACCTACTACTTCCACCTATTTGTCCTGCCCTCTGGTGCTTTGGAGAAGTACTTGGAATTACCTTGTTTCTTGTGTAAATTAGCTAGTAGCCCATGGCAGCACCTGGTTTATAAGGCCTCAGGAATGTGATAGACAGACAAGTAATAAGGTAATAAGGCCTCAGGAATGTGATAGACAGACAAGTAATTCTAGCTAGAGCATGAAGTCTGTTCCATACTCCTGGAGACCAAACTTCCATCATGGCACAGAGATGGTGTCAGGTGTGCCTCCATTCAAAACTCAAGGAAGAAAAACCCCAACTCCATGTAGAGAAAGGTACTTTTACTGAGCATGAACTGAATGCAACAAAAAGAAAGCAAAGTCTGAGGCAATAGACGCGAAAATTATATTTTGAAAGCATTCCCAAATCCCTCCCTCCAAGGACCTAAATTGAATGTCCAGTCCACAACTCCCCAAGGTGTCATGTGGGTTGCTTCTTGAGATGGTCCCATATCTCTGGTATGTCAGAACAGTTGTAAGACAGTGAGAATTTTCCTCCCTTTCACGAGACATCTCCACCAGCTCACTTCTCCCCTCCCAAATACCTATACCTCCCCCCCTCCCGTTACTGTGGCAGCCGAAAGCAAGCAAGCATCATAGAGGCTGACAGGAGGGCAGGACAGTGAGAAGGTTGCTTGAGGTTCTAGCATTGGAGTGGCACCCTCCCGTGACAGCTTGGAGCAGCCACATGAATTGATTCCCCTGCAGTGTTCCATGTCAGGGGTCTCCAACCTTGGCAACTTTAAGACTTGTGGACTTCAACTTCCAGAGTTCTCTGGGAATTGAAGTCCACAAGTCTTAAAGTTGCCAAGGTTGGAGACCCCTGCTCCATGTTATAACTCTGGGGTCAAATCCTTTCTTGGAACTTCTTAAGTCTACACTAACCATAATCACCTCTTGTGCTAAACAAAGCCCAATACTTCCTGGTGGTTTGAATGAGCCGGAGAGGTTAGCTCTATCGTAGTGACCTTGTTTCTTTCTGGAAGGCGCTCATTGACTCCTAGTCCTCTGCTCCTTCTGCAGCTGGAGCCTCCCAGGTAAAGTGGAATAAGAAAAATGCCAACTGCTTGGCAACCAGCCATGATGGGAATGTGCGCATTTGGGACAAAAGGGTGAGTCCTTGTTCTTTTCCTTTCCCTGCTTCTATCTAAGGAGTGCGTGCGTGTGTGTGTGTGTGTGAGAGAGAGAGACAGACAGACAGACAGACACCGGGGGAGATGACAACAGTGGACATTGCAAGCTGGTTAGACCCTATTGCTCTCTGAAGCCTACTTCACAAGCAATATGTTAGATCCATGGTTTGCCTATGGAGATTCTCAGCCATCCAGATCATGGTTGTCCCAAAGGTGCTTTTTCAAGAGGCAACTGGACTTTCTGGTTTTTCTTTGAAGACGTTTCGCTTCTCATCCAAGAAGCGCCTTCAGTTCTTACTGGATAGAATATAATGATGACCTCAAGGAATATAAATCCTTCCATTCCTCACCATCCAGTTCAAGTTGAAGGAGCTTCTTGGATGAGAAGTGAAACGTCTTTGAAGAAAAACCAGAAAGTCCAGTTGCTTCTTGAAAAGTACCTTTAGGAGATCCATGGTTTGTGGTAAATAGCAATGATAAATGATGGCTTTATGGTTTAGACAAACCACAGTGGCTGGGTTCACACAATGCAATTGCCCAAATCAAAGAAATAGCATTAAGATTTAGTGGAAAGAATATGGTAACAGATACGTTCTAAGAGATTCCCTGGGCAAGAAACAACTTGTCCCTTAGGAGAGAAACTTGGTCATCCTACCATTGCTGTGAAAATTCTTTTGATTCTTACAGCGCAGAAATAACCCAATTATCTTTTTTTTTATCTTACTTTTTGGATCTTGCCATTGGACCCTGGGCCATAACCTCCACTCTGTATCCGTAAGAAATGCAAACCTGGGTATTTCCTGTTTTGTGCCTCCAAGTTGTCTTGCAGTTCCACCACCGCCTGTATCTCAGGCTTCCATCTGTTGAAGCGGGAGTTGTGATCTTGTGTGAATCCAGATGGTGGCACCAATCAGCATTCATGTGTCTCTTGTAATGCAAGAACATCCCAGATATAAGAGGGGTGGGGCTTCAGCCAGAACTAATAAACATGCTATTAAGAAGGATAAATCAATTCACACTAAGGTTTTCTTTGGAATATCTTTAATCACTTAATCAGAATAGAGCTGGAAGGGACATTGGAGGCCTTCTAGTCCAACCCCCCGCTCAAGCAGGAGATCTTACACCATTTCAGGCCAGTGGCTGTCCAGTCTCTTCTTAAAAACCTCCAGTCCTGAAGTACCCACATCTTCTTGTGGCAAGCTGTTCCACTGGTTAATTGTCCTCACTGTTAAGTAGCTTCTCCTTAATTCCAGGTTTCTTCTCTCCTTGATTAGTTTCCATCCATTGATTCTTGCCTTCTGGTGCTTTGGAATGCCTCTTCTTTGTGGCAGCCTCGTAAATACTGGAATCCTGCTGTCATGTCTCCCCTAGTCCTTCTTCTGTCTAGACTAGCCATACCCAAATTCTGCAACTAGTCTTGTTTTAGACTCCAGCCCCCTGATCATCTTAGTGTCAGGCCTGGAAACCCTACTAGACTTTAGGGTTCCAGATGCTGCCACATTTTTCCCCTGAGGGGAAGAAGGGGGGCTGAGGGGTATGGTAACATTCTTCAAGCGGTCAAGGTCGGATGGTGTTCACATCTGCAGGAAGAGTGGCGAGAAGATATTCGAATGAACTGGGAGAACGTGGGACCATGTGACCAGCAAAGGGGTCAGGGGGGTGGGACTCTTGGGGTTTGTATAACTGGAAAAAGAATCCGGAAGTTCAGTTTTGGAATTTCACTCATCGTGTGCCAGTTTCCTCATGCTAGTAAAGAACTCTGAAAAACAATGGCTTCTGAGTTTTTTTTATGCAGAAGAGGTTTTTCTGGAACCTTGACATTATTCCAAAAGTCATAACTTTCTTTTGCTAACGGTACCCTCTCCTCCGCTCAGAGGGGGCCCGTTAGGGGGGTGCTGGGCCCCAGCCTCCGCAACCTCCACAGCGGTGCAAAGACCCAGCGAAGATGGAAGAGCAGCAAGCTGAAAGCGTGGAAGTAGCACAGAAGCTTGAATCTGACGATTTAATTGAAATCACCTACTTCCCATCGGAAGATATGACTCAAAAACCCGAAGTGGTAGAGCCTGCTTGTCAGCTTGGAGCACGGCCCAAAGACTCCGATTCATGGGTAAGCTGTCGTTAGGGAGAAAACATTTTTCCGGGGCGGAATGGAGAGCCCCCTCCCTCTTCTCAACCTCACTGGAGGACAGTAAAACCCGGAGAATCGGGAGAGTCACTGGATTGGGACCTGAGAAACCCCCTGAAATCCCAGTCCCTATTAGACCTCCCTGAAACTTTTGAGCGTTTGGAAGTGAGGCCTCGTATAAGCTCAGCTCACCCACCTTGAGAGCCTTTAGCTCAGCCTAAATTCACCTTCCCTCCCACCAGAGAGGGAGAAATTACTGAAGCTCAAAGCCGTTCCGATGAACGCAGGAGGACCTCCCTTCCCTCCTTCAGACGGCAGGGAGTTCAGGCAGCACCAGGGACTTGGGGGGAATCGCAACTCCCCCCTCCAATTGACTTTTCCCGCCAACAGAGGCCTACGCTGCCTCCAGCTGCTTCTATTCCTCCTGGTTGGGCATTTTATCCTGGACAAGGGTGGATCCAATACCAATGGCAACCAGCCAGTTCAGCACCTTTCTTTCCTGGGGGCCCCAGGCCGATTTTTGCCTCGTCAACTGAAGCATTTCAAGGACTTCCTTCTCAGCAGCCAGGGGGAATTCCACCCCCCTTCACAACTCAGCAACCAGCCACAACAGCAACGGCCGTCCCCCAAATCCCTCTTCAACTGCAAGCAGGCCAGCTAAACCCACCTGCACCCCCTCACCCAGCCCCTCCTCTTCTCAACCTCACTGGAGGACAGTAAAACCGGAGAATCGGGAGTCACTGGATTGGGACCTGAGAAACCCCTGAAATCCCAGTCCCTATTAGACCTCCTGAAACTTTTGAGCATTTGGAAGTGAGGCCTCGTATAAGCTCAGCTCACCCACCTTGAGAGCCTTTAGCTCAGCCTAAATTCACCTTCCCTCCCACCAGAGAGGGAGAAATTACTGAAGCTCAAAGCCGTTCCGATGAACGCAGGAGGACCTCCTTCCCTCCTTCAGGCGGCAGGGAGTTCAGGCAGCACCAGGGACTTGGGGGAATCGCAACTCCCCTCAATTGACTTTTCCCGCCAACAGAGGCCTCGCTGCCTCCAGCTGCTTCTATTCCTCCTGGTTGGGCATTTTATCCTGGACAAGGGTGGATCCAATACCAATGGCAACCAGCCAGTTCAGCACCTTTCTTTCCTGGGGGCCCCAGGCCGATTTTTGCCTCGTCAACTGAAGCATTTCAAGGACTTCCTTCTCAGCAGCCAGGGGGAAAGCCACCCCCCTTCACAACTCAGCAACCAGCCACAACAGCAACGGCTGTCCCCCAAATCCCTCTTCAACTGCAAGCAGGCCAGCTAAACCCACCTGCACCCCCTCACCCAGCCCCTCCCCCTTTCAAACCAACCTTTGATGGGAATCCACACCACCTGGCTTACTTTCTCAGCAGAATTGAGGCTTACGTTGAACAATATAGACATCAATACCCATCAGAAAGAAGCCTAATCAACGCCATCTCGGATGGTATGAACGTGGGGCTAGCCTCAGAATGGATAGCTCAACTACACAATGAACGTGCACCAGAACTAAACGATGTTCACAGATTTATGGCACTGCTTCGCAACCGGTTTCAAGATGATGACCTAATTGCAGAATGTGAAGCCACCTTAAAAACGATGAAGCAAGGTAACAAGCCTCTAAAACAATTTGTATGGGATTTCAGAAGGGTTGCTGGCAATCTTAGACATTGGCCAGATCGGGTCCTCCTCCACTACTTCAAAGAGGCCATTGATCAAAACATCAGAAAAGCCTGCTCCACCAGAGGAATCCCAGAACAACTAAATGACTGGTACAACGTGTCCATCGCTCTGGACAGAGAATTCAACCCCCTCCAAAGCCAATCACCAACTACAACTCCACAACGACCACCTACAAGACCCTCCCTCTTAAGACCAACCACACCCTCCACCTTTCAGCCTTCAACAATAATCAAATGCTACCGTTGTGGAAAACTAGGACATCGGGCGTCAGTTTGCCTAGCCCCAACACCCCTCCCACAGTATCGCCCACCAACTGCTACCCAACCATGCAGACCCCCTCGAAGGAATCCGAATACCAGTCGCTTTGTGAGACAAGCCATAGACCTCCCTACTGACCTTCCATCATCTTATTCAACTCCTGACGACGCAAACCAAGCAGAAAACGACCCAATGGTGAGTGCACCCATTCCTCCATTTGCTATCAAAGTAAACTTAGTAATTCCAGGGGGAGGGGCCAAAAAAGATTTAGAGGCTATTGTGGACACAGGATGCACCAGATGCCTAATTTCAACCTCTACGGTCGCCCAACTCCGTATAAAAACATTTCCCTTGAAACACCCAATTAAATTCCACCAAGTAGATGGAACCTTGATTGGTATGCCCAGCGACCCAAATCACACAACTGGTTCGCTTAGAAATTGGAGCCCATCATGAACTTATAAGATTCATAGTAATTCCAAAGATGTCAGAATCCATCATCCTGGGTTTAGCTTGGTTGGACAAATGGGAACCCACAATCAAATGGGAGGATGGATTCAGGAAAATTATATGGACTTTCAGACCCTTAGACCCAATTCCCCCTACCGAAAAAAACCTTATCCAAAATGACCACCAGAGGGAACCAACAACCACCATATCCAATCCATCTCCTAATGAACCACGCATCCCTAAAGCATACATGGATTTATCAGACGTTTTTAGCGAGGATGAATGTAACCTCTTACCACCCCACCGACAAACTGATTGCGCAATTGAATTGCACCCGGGGGCAAAATTACCAAAACCCAAAATGTATTCAATGACACCAGCCAAAATGTCTGAACTAAGAAAATGCATTGACACTAACCTAGCCAGAGGGTTCATTGAACCAGCAAAATCACCTGTAGCTGCGCCTGTGCTATTTAAACAAAAAAAAAAGATGGTTCGCTTAGATTGTGTATTGACTTCAAAAATATCAATGCAATTTGCATACAAAACACATACCCTTTACCACTTATGCACGATTTGTTGAACCACTTATCAAAAGGCAAAATTTTCACCAGATTGGATTTAAGGGAAGCCTGTTACCGGGTCCGCATCAAGGAAGGTGATGAATGGAAAACGGCTTTCAACTGCCCCTTGGGCAGTTTCCAATACCGTGTCATGCCTTTTGGCCTCCAAGAAGCTCCAGCTGTTTTTATGCAACTAATTAATGAAATCCTGCACCACCATCTCTACAATGGGGTTCTTGTCTACTTAGATGATATTCTTATCTACACAAACAATATCGAAGAACACATCAAATTGGTCAGACAAGTCCTTAAAAAGCTCCTAGCGGCCAAGCTATATGTCAAACTTTCCAAATGCGAATTCCATAAGGAATCCCTAGACTACCTAGGTTACCGGATATCAAACAAAGATATCTAAATGGACCCAGGAAAAGTAAAAGCGGTGTTGGATTGGCAACCGCCACGCACACGTAAGCAACTTCAAAGTTTCTTGGGATTCGCGAATTTTTACCACAAATTCATTCCTTCTTTCGCAGAAGTAGCTCTACCATTAACAGAATTGTTAAAAACTGGGCCATTACCCGCCAAACCCAAACCTACCCAACCCCTACCTTGGACAATGGACTGCCAACGTTCCTTTGAACACCTGAAACGCCTATTCTCGATGGAACCAATTCTTCAACACCCGGATTCAAATAAACCTTTTGTGGTCCAAGCTGATGCAAGTAATGTAGCAGTAGCCGCTATCTTATTACAACAGAATACCGACAACAATCTAATGCCCTGCGCGTACGTGTCTAAAAAACTGACGGACACTGAACGCAGATGGGCAGTTTGGGAAAAGGAAGCCTTTGCAGTGCGCTGGGCACTCCTCTCCTGGAGACACTTCCTTGAAGGGGGAAAAGAACCATTCGAGGTGTGGACCGACCACAAAAACCTCGAATACTTAAAAACCCCTCGAAAGCTTTCTCCCAAACAAGTTCAATGGGCTCAGTTTTTCAAACGGTTCCATTTCACCCTCAAATACATCCCCGGCGACCAAAATCTACTGGCTGACGCCCTATCTAGGAAACCACAATTTGACAGCCAACGCGAAGAGGTAATACATGCGATGATTCCCGATAGCGAACCGGCCAGCCAAGCACTTACTTGACTGCGATCACGCCGTAGTACTAACATCCCACCAAATAAACTACTAGCGGAATTAAAATCAGCACTCACTGACGATGCTTGGTTTAAAGAAAACTTGCCAGACCTCACCTTAAGAGATGGGATACCCTGGAAGGGAACCAAGATTTATGTACCCGTCGCTATGCGGCTGCCTGTACTACAGAGTAGCCACGACTCTCGCCTAGGAGGTCACTTTGGATTTTTAAAGACTCTCCACTTGGCTAGAAGACAATTCTGGTGGCCAAAAATGAAATCAGATGTCGAAGACTATGTCCGGAGCTGTGCTACCTGCGCTACCATGAAGTCCAGACCAGGGAAACCCCCTGGACTCCTACAACCTGTAGCCGAACCCACCAGACCCTGGGAAGAGATTGCCATGGATTTTATTGTTGAACTCCCATCTAGTGAGGGAAATACAGTGATATGGACCGTAGTGGACTTGTTCTCTAAACAGGCCCATTTCACTGCGTCCAGCAGATTGCCATTGGCGAGAAAATTAGCAAAGCTTTTCGTCAAACACATCTACAGACTGCATGGAGTTCCTAAAAGGATAATATCCGACAGGGGTGTTCAATTCACAGCCATGTTCTGGAGGGAGTTCCTACGGTCCATTGGGTCGTCTCAAGGACTTAGTTCTGGGTTCCATCCGGAGACCAATGGAGCGGCTGAAAAATTGAACTTGATGGTGGAACAATACATACAGTGTTATGTAAATTACCAACAAGAAAACTGGTCAGATTTGTTACCATTTGCAGAGGTCGCATATAATAATGCTGTACACAGCAGCACGGGGTTAACCCCTTTTCAAGTAACCAACGGCATGGACTTCGTTCCAATGCCTGAACTCCCTGTGCAACCCCCCACTTCCGTTTCCCTAACGGACTGGATGAATTCGTTGAAAAAAGGTTGGGAAAATACAAAAAAGGCCTTAGCTGTGACAGCTCGGAATTACAAAGCCCAAGCTGATAAACACCATTCCCTTCAACCCCCTTTTCGCATTGGAGATAAAGTCTTTTTATCTACTAAGTATCTGAGGTTGAGAATACCCAGCAGAAAATTAGGTCCAAAATTTTTGGGTCCTTTCCCCATTGCAAAAATTATTAATCCCGTTACCGTCCAACTCAAGCTCCCTCGAATGTTGGGGAAAATACACCCGGTATTCCATACCAGCTTATTAAAACCTGCTAGACAGTCTGGTCTGAGACCTCAACTTGCCGCTCCCCCACCACCCTTGATAATCCAAGGTAAAACCCACTATGAAATCAAGAAAGTCCTTGACTCTAGATTATACAGAGGTCAATTACAATATTTAGTCCACTGGAAGGGATATCCATTATCTGAATCTACTTGGGTCAAAAGTTGGAAAGTAAATGCGGACAATTTGATTAAACAATTTCACGACACTTTCCCTGACAAACCTAAAAAAACCTCTTGGAGAGGGGAGGGAGGGGTAGAAGGAAAGTGTGGACCACTGACACTCTTCTTTATCAACTCTTTGTTTTCTTTCCTTAGGATATAGCTTCTTTTCCAAGGGGGGACGCCTGTCAGGCCTGGAAACCCTACTAGACTTTAGGGTTCCAGACGCTGCCACATTTTTCCCCTGAGGGGAAGAAGGGGGGCTGAGGGGTATGGTAACATTCTTCAAGCGGTCAAGGTCGGATGGTGTTCACATCTGCAGGAAGAGTGGCGAGAAGATATTCGAATGAACTGGGAGAACGTGGGACCATGTGACCAGCAAAGGGGTCAGGGGGGTGAGACTCTTGGGGTTTGTATAACTGGGAAAAGAATCCGGAATTCAGTTTTGGAATTTCACTCATCGTGTGCCAGTTTCCTCATGCTAGTAAAGAACTCTGAAAAACAATGGCTTCTGAGGTTTTTTTATGCAGAAGAGGTTTTTCTGGAACCTTGACACTTGGTCTTCTCTGCTGGGTCTCTTACCAATGGATTTCTGATAAGTCAGAATTCTGGCATCTGTGTTAGTGCACAGCTAAAGCTGGTTGGCTACACAGGATAAGCCAGGAATTTCATACAGTTTCCTTTGGACAGGAGAAGCTGTGTGCTGAGTCCCAGATACATCTGATACGCACTATTTTGTAACCAATGGCATTTATAGCTTGTAGAAGCGTTGAGATGTTTTGTTCTCGAAACAGCACTTGGGGCATTCTTTGATAAAGTTTCTGGGAGCTGTGTTTTTCAACATCAGGACAAACTCCTCCACAGAACAGAGCCCTTTCAAGCACTGAGGTTCGGAGAGTTCCAGTCATTGGAAGCCATCTCCAAACAGGCAGTTCCAACCCTGGAAAAGAGTCTCTACATTAAAAAGAGGTTTGTTTGAATATTGGAACAGAATCCTCAACGTGTTTTGAGTTGTGTTCCAAGAACATCCATCAGGAATGTTCTGAGGGAACATTTCAGTTTTGCTCCCAGCTCATATTTCTTTTTCCTGCAAATTCCTACTTCTAATTCCTGCAGAAACATACCTGCCCCAGTATTCCTTTTCTTTTTCAATTACCGTTTCCCTGAAAATAAGACCCAACCAAAAAATAAGTCCTAGCATGATTTTTTAGGATGCTCATATTATAAGCCCTACCCTCAAAATAAGCCCCAGTTAAGATTGTCAGCCAGACGGATGCATTTAGTACTGTATTTTCCCCAAATAAGGCCTAACCGGAAAATAAGCCCTAATGGGTCTTTTGGAGCAAAAATTAATATAAGACCCGGTCTTATTTTCGGGGAAACACAGTACTGAGTTCCAGACATGTTGTGTGTGTAGGGCTTTCCAATTTGAATCCATTGTGATCATTTCCCAACTGTGCTCTGGGGAAGACCATTAATAAATACCTGTAGGTTTCTTCGAAAGATTCTTGACTTATTTTCTATCACCGTTCTTCTCCATGACTGAAATTGTCTCTTCAAAGGCCTTCATATGTTTTGTGAGTCTTGCTTTCCATTAACACACAGCAGAGAACAGAACAGTGTCCTGTGGTTCCGCGCCCTGGAATTTGCCGCTGAAGAGAAGCGAAGATGCTTCTCCTGAAGGCAGCCTGTGACATGCCAATGGGATTGCTGTGACCTCTTCTAGAAACTTTCCGACCCAATCGTTCTCTCTGCTTTCAGAAACCAAGCACCGCTGTCGAATATCTGGCCGCTCACCTCTCTAAAATCCATGGCCTGGATTGGCACCCAGACAATGAAAACATTTTGGCCACCTCCAGTCAGGACAATTCAGTCAGGGTAAGTTAGGGGCCTGGGTTGGCTGGGCTAGGATCTGACGTTTGCAGGGATATCCTGGCAGAGTAGAAGCCATTGGGTGGGTGGGTTGGATGCTTGTTTGGGCTGGACAGAAAATCCATGGACCCCAGCAGTGTCAGTCTCTACTGGCCTTCACCTGTTATGAGGACCACCAGAAAATGAATAAAGAGTGCAGTCAGAGGGAATCCTGTATCCTCACTTGAACGACCGGGGGTGGGTGGGTATCTCTGGTGAATGAGGGGTCTGTTTTCTCTGGATCCCTGCCAGAATTTGTTGTTGTGGGTTTCAGCAACACAATTATGTTGTAGGCAAAAGCATCAGACCATTGCAGCCTAGCGATCTTTATATTTGTCTTATGTGTGTATTCATTTATCAGCATTTAGCTGAGGCTTTTTGTTCCTCTGGGAAGCTCAGCAAATCCTGGAAAGTCCATTAATGCAGTGATAATATTCTTACAAATAAAGATGTCATTGTAATGTTTGCTGTCACTGTAACTGCTCAAACTTTGCAAGCTGACATGAATAGAATAGAATAGAATTTTATTGGCCAAGTGTGATTGGACACACAAGGAATTTGTCTTGGTGCATATGCTCTCAGTGTACATAAAAGAAAAGATACGTTCATCAAGGTACAACATTTACAACACAATTGATGATCAATATATCAATATAAATCATAAGGATTGCCAGCAACAAGTTATAGTCATACAGTCATAAGTGGAAAGAGATTGGTGATAGTTCTCCTGTAAACAAGATCATCCTCAACTTATGACCATTTCATTGAGCGATCATTTGCAGTTATGATGACACTGGAAAAAGTGACAGTGGGTCCTCACATTTAGGATTGTTGCAGTGTCCCTGTGATCATGTGATAAAAATTTGGGTGCCTGGTAACCAGCATATATTTACAATGATGGCAGTATCCAGGGTCACATGATCACTGTTTATGACTTCCAGAGGGCTTCCAAGAAACAAAGTCAGCGGGGAAAGCTGGCTTCACTTAACTGTGTGATCTGCTGAATGACCACTGCAAAAAAGGTCCCAAAATTGAGTGCTACTTGCTTAAACAACCATATTGCTTAGCAACAGACATTCCAGTCCCAATCTGGGTCGTAAGTCAAAGACTACCAGAATTTCTAAGACTTTATTTCTATGACTAACTGTCATAGCCGTGAGAGGAGAAATCATCTACTCATTTTAGGAGTACTGGAGATATGCAGGAAATGATCTCTACAGACAAATATCTGCCAATAGGAAGAAAAAATGCTGTTCTGTTGGACACCAGTGCAGAAAGTCAGCTTTTCATTTCTCTCCTTCCTGTGATCTAAAAGGAGATTGATTGATTGGCATTCCAAGGCCAGGAGTTAGATGATCTGTATCTTCAGATGGTTAATGGGAGGTTTTGCTCTGTGGAATCCGTTTGATACCTGATCCTGCAAATGGAAAGCCAAAGTTTTTCACAAACCTTCAATCTTTCCCTCTCCTCCACAAAAGCTGCTGGAATTCTCCATTCACAAATCTTTTAGGGCCTTTTAATTTGTTTTCAATACGGTGGTGATTAAGCATCTTTCACTTTAGTGGCCTTTTCTCTCTTTGGTTGAAGTTTTGGGACTACCGACAACCTCGAAAATACCTCAACGTTTTGGCCTGTCAAGTTCCGGTCTGGAAAGCCAGATATACGGTAAGGAGAGCTTTCGTGGAGCCCAGGTGAGCCAAAAGGCTGGCTGCGGCTCTTGCTCCCCCATGGCGCTGGAGGGGCTGATGGCCGGTGGCCAGGTCTGAAGAGAGCAACTACATGAGCCACGGTGGTGCAGTGGTTATAATGTGGTACTGCAGGCCTGCAATTTGACAGTTCGAATCTCATCAGGCTCAGGGTTGACTCAGCGTTCCATCCATCCGAGGTGGGTAAAATGAGGGCCCAGATTGTTGGGGGCAAGAGGCTGACCCTGTAATAGAATATTGGCCAAGTGTGACAAGGAATTTGTCTTGGTGCAGATGCTCTCAGTGTACATAAAAGAAAAGATACCTTCATCAAGGTACAACATTTACAACACAAATGATGGTCATAGGGTACAATTTAACACTTAATGATACAACACTTAATGATAAGCATAGGGTACAAATAAGCAATCAGGAACAATCAATATCAATATAAATCATAAGGATTACCAGCAACAAAGTTACAGTCATACAGTCATAAGTGGAAAGAGATTGGTGATGGGAACGATGAGAAGATTAATAGTAGTGCAGATTTAGTAAATAGTTTGACAGAGTTGAGGGAATTATTTGTTTAGCAGAGTGATGGCCTCTGGGAAAAAACTGTTCTTGTGTCTAGTTGTTCTGGTGTGCAGTGCTCTGTAGCGTCGTTTTGAGGGTAGGAGTTGAAACAGTTTATGTCCAGGATGTGAGGGATCTGTAAATATTTTCACAGCCCTCTTCTTGATTCGTGCAGTATACAGGTCCTCAATGGAAGGCAGGTTGGTAGCAATTATTTTTTCTGCAGTTCTAATTATCCTCTAAAGTCTGTGTCTGTCTTGTTGGGTTGCAGAACCAGACCAGACAGTTATAAAGGTGCAAATGACAGACTCAATAATTCCTCTGTAGAACTGAATCAGCAGCTCCTTGGGCAGTTTGAGCTTACTGAGTTGGCACAGAAAGAACATTCTTTGTTGTCCTTTTTTAATGATGTTTTTGATGTTAGCTGTCCATTTTAGATCTTGCGATATGATAAAACCTAGAAATTTGAAGGTTTCTACTGTTGATACTGTGTTGTCTAGTATTGTGAGAGGTGGAAATATGGAGCCGCTTAGAGAGGGCTGGAAAGCACTGTGAAGCGATACACAAGTCTAAGCGCTATGGCTACAGATTTTTTGGCCAGGAGCTACTTTTGCTGTGGGGGAGGTGGCAGTTACATGGTGACCTCACTGGAAGGGGAGGGGTGAAGGTTTGGGCCCCATCTGTTTTACTTTTGAGGTGTTTAATGGAGCAGAAGGAAAATTTCAAAAAACAAAATGTTTTTTTGAGGCTGCTTGCAGCATAGTCCACTTCTTTTATTTATAGACTTTTTATTTAAAAACATGTTTTTCCCCCCAAAATTATTTACAGTTTCCTTTTGGTGGCTTACACTAAGTTTTGGTAGTGTGATCTAGGGCATGTTCTAGGAGCTGCAAAAAGTGACCCGTGGACCCAGATGGTCCCAATTGCCCACCATTTGCTTGGAGGAGGGTTGGCAGCTCACAGTAGGGCACCCACCTATACACAACCCTTTCCATACCCGACACTGGAGGTTCATTCTCCTGGCAAGGTTGGGAAAGACACAGTTTGGCCTGAAACCTGTTGTCAGTTGATGTAACTCCAACTCCTGTGTTGAACTGCAATTCCTGTCATCCTTGGTTGCCCTAGAGAAGAAAGTTGCAGTCCAGATCTGGGAGATAACTACGTTGAAGGCTTGCACAAATGGTGCCAAGCTAGACAAACTGAAAAATTTGATTGGCGCGGTGGCCACTTCCACTATTTCTTGGCTGGGATAAGCTGGCAATGCTGGGCAGGGGAAGCCTTAAATATACTGTGATTGTGTTGTCTTCTGGATCATGCCTTTTCTTTGTGTTCCTATGGGTAAGAAAGGTCTACATGAGATTCATCATGGTGGTATGAGATGCCCGCTGATGTGGCCTCCAGCGTTGCTTACTATTATACTCACCATTATTCCACACACATTTTTGCCTTAAACTTCATAATCTTCAACTTCTGCTTGCTAACCAAAGATGATGATGATGATGATGATGATGATGATGATGATAATAATAATTTAATTTGTATACCGCCCTTCTCCCGAAGGACTCAGGGCGGTGAACAGGCAAATAAACTACAAACAGAAACATACACCATAATTAAAACAACCCTTAAAAAACTGATTCAAATATGCCAGAAAATTTAAAATGACATTACACCCCATAAAATTACAAAATTTAAAACCCATCAACAATTCAATTAAAATTTAAAATTAAAATCAGGCCAGTCCATCCATATGAAATAAATAGGTTTTAAGTTCGTGGCGAAAGGTCCTAAGGTCAGGTAGTTGTCGAAGCCCGAGGGGAAGTTCGTTCCACAGGGTAGAAGCCCCCACAGAGAAGGCCCTCCCCCTAGGGGCCGCCAGTCGACACTGTTTGGCTGACCGCACCCTGAGGAGTCCCTCTCTGTGGGAACGCACCGGACGCTGGGAGATAGAGGCCGGCAGTAGACGGTCCCGTAGGTAGCCCGGTCCTAAGCCATGGAGCGCTTTAAAGGTGGTAACCAATACCTTGAAGCGCACCCGGAAAACAACAGGTAGCCAGTGCAGTCTGCGCAGGATAGGTGTTACGTGGGAGCTCCGAACCGCTCCCTCAATAACCCGCGCAGCCGCATTCTGGACTAGCTGAAGTCTCTGGGTGCTCTTCAAGGGGAGCCCCATGTAGAGAGCATTGCAGTAGTCCAGGCGAGAGGTAACGAGAGCAGGAGTGACCGTGCATAGGGCATCCCAGTCCAGGAAGGGACGCAACTGGCGAATCAGGCGAACCTGATAAAAAGCTCTCCTGGAGACGGTCGCCAAATGATCTTCAAAGGACATCTTTCAAGGCAGCGGGAAAGACCCCCCTCCCGCAAAGAAGCATTTGTAATCCCCTGGAGCCAGCCTCGTGTCACCTCCTGAGTAGCCAGTACTAACCAGGAGGGGCACGGATCCAGTAAACATGTGGTGGCATTCAACCTTCCCAGCAACCTGTCCATGTCCTCGGGAGTCACAGGGTCAAAGTTATCCCAAACCATCTCAACAAGACGTGTCTCGGAACTCTCACCTGGATCTACCCAATTTTGATCCAATCCGTCCCGAAGCTGAACGATTTTATCGTATAGATAACCGTTAAATTCCTCGGCACGCCCTTGTAGGGGGTCCTCCCGCCCCTCCTGTTGAAAGAGAGAGCAGGTCACCCGAAACAGGGACCTAACTAGTGTCCGGTCAGCCTCAGAACGGCTGGATCTCCAGACACTCTCTAGGCATCTTCTCCGGCGTTTCATCTTCCTCAGCTCCTCGGAGAACCAAGGAGCTGGTTGAGACCGACGCCGGGTCAGATAGACTTGCAAGCTCATGAGCACAACTGATAGGATGCTTCAAGGAGACTCCCAGCCACCGGGAAGCAGATTGAGGGTGCGAAGGACAAAATTGTGGAGGAAACCCATAGCCTGCTTTAATTACTGCCCACTTGCTGTGAGGAGTTAGGAAGCTTATAAATACACAGTGTCCTGCAGGATCCAATCTGGGTCGGTCACCAGGACCAGAGGTTTTGTCTTCTGAGCTTTCGGACTCGTGCTGGAGCCCATCTTCAGGGGACTTCTCTGTGTGCATTGTGTTGTTCTGTGCGTAGTACAGCACAAAGCACACACAGAAGTTCTCTGAGGATGGACTCCAGCACGAGTCTGAAAACCCGGAAGACAAAACCTCATATTGGATCCTGCAACATCATCCTGGGACACGGATATTCGCCTACACACTATTCTACCCAGCAGTCCTGTACAACTGTAGACCTCGAAAAGCAAAATGGAGGTGAGCCACTAACTTCCCTTCTTTCCCCTTTCTAGCCTTTTAGCAATGGGCTGGTAACGGTGATGGTGCCCCAGCTTCGAAGAGAGAACAGCCTCCTCCTTTGGGATGTGTGCGACCTCAACACACCAGTTCACACCTTTGTGGGACATGACGATGTCGTACTAGAATTCCAGTGGAGGAAACAGAAGGAAGGTATGTGACTTGGGACTCGGGTGGCCATCCTCTCTCCTTTTATTTGGAGCAGTGGACTCAGTTGAACAGATTCCCACTTTATATGTATTTATTTTTATCCCACATTGTTTTTATTCAATGTCAGCCATGCCACTTAAGTTAGTTAGCAAAGAAAGGCTCCTGGCCAGGGGTGAAATTCAGCCGGTTCTCTCCGGCTCGGACCAACTGGTAGCGGTGACTGCGGGAGGCTCCGCCCACCGGCATGGACATCATGACATCGCTTTTTTGCGACAATTTTAAGCCACTGCGCATTCACAGACAACGGAAAAGTGAATGAAGCGGGTGGGGTGCACGCACATTTGCGAACCAGTAGGGAAGTTAAGTGAATTTCACCCCTGCTCCTGCCTCATTGCTTTCCATTGTTTTTACTGAAAACAAAAGTGGTTACAGAAGTAGCAAAGTTGAATCTGCCAGTTTGGTGTGCAAAGGATACAATTACCTTTCCTTTCTCACCTGACCACCCTCTGTTATCAGTCAATAGCCAATTAAAAGTTCTTGTGTTGTTTAGGGAACCGACCCTCAGTTTGTGCCTTCTCCCATTTCCCCATTCTTTTGCTGAATTGGTATGTTTCACTTTTCAGGCTGGCACAACTTGGCTCCCAACCTCCCCACCACCCCCATTGACCTCCTACATTCTAATCTCTTCCCTCCCCCCACCCCCGTTGCTATTGTCAGGCTGGCAAAATGCGATGTGGCAGCTGTGGCATTAAAACTCAAGGTAGTGCACATACCTAACAGTCCTTCAGAGCCTCCTTTTAGACCTCCAAGTTTCTTCTTAGCTGTCATTGTCTTTCTGCAAATAAATGTTCAGGACTGTACACAGCTCTCGTGGTGCTGAGTAATTTATTTATTTATTTAATTAATTAATTAATTAAACTTTTATACCGCCCTTCTCCCGAAGGACTCAGGGCGGTGTACAGCCTGCATTAAAACAATTAATATACACACTAAAATAACAATTAAAAAACTTATTCAATAAAAGGCCGAAATTAAAACCGTCCAATTGACCATATAAAATACCCAATAAAATTACAATTGAAAAATTTAAATTTAAAATTTAAAATTTAGAATTTAAAAATCAGGCCAGTCCCGCTTGGATAAATAAATAAGTTTTCAGTTCCCGGCGAAAGGTCCGGAGGTCAGGCAATTGGCGTAAACCGGGGGGAAGTTCGTTCCAGAGAGTAGGTGCTCCCACAGAGAAGGCCCTTCCCCTGGGGGCCGCCAGCCGACACTGCTTGGCGGACGGCACCCTGAGAAGACCCTCTCTGTGAGAGCGCACGGGTCGGTGGGAGGCATGTGGTAACAGCAGGAGGTCCCGTAAGTACCCGGGCCCTAAGCCATGGAGCGCTTTGAAGGTGGTAACCAAAACCTTGAAGCGCACCCGGAAGACCACAGGTAGCCAGTGCAGACTGCGCGGGAGTGGTGTTACCCGGGAGCAATGTGGTGCTCCCTCAATCACCCGCGCAGCTGCATTCTGGACTAGCTGAAGTCTCCAAGTGCACCTCAGGGGTAGCCCCAGGTAGAGAGCATTGCAATAATCCAGGCGAGAAGTGACGAGAGCATGAGTGACCGTGCATAAAGCATCCCGGTCAAGAAAGGGGCGCAACTGGCAGACCAGGCGAACCCGGTAAAAAGCTCTCCTGGAGACGGCCGCCAAGTGATCTTCAAACGACAGCCGTCCATCCAGGAGAACGCCCAAGTTGCGCACCCTTTCCGTTGGGGCCAGTGACTCGCCCACAACAGTCAGCCGCGGTTGCAGCTGACTGTACCGGGATGCCGGCATCCACAGCCACTCCGTCTTGGATGGATTGAGTCTTGAGTCTGTTTCTCCCCATCCAGACCCGTACGGCCTCCAGGCAACAGGACAGCACTTCAACAGCTTCGCTGGGGTGGCCTGGAGTGGAAAAGTACAGCTGGGTATCATCAGCGTACAGGTGATAACTCACCCCAAAGCCACTGATGACCTCGCCCAACGGCTTCATGTAGATGTTGAACAGGAGAGGCGAGAGAATCGACCCCTGAGGCAACCCACAAGTGAGGCGCCTCGCAGCCGATTTCTGCCCCCCTGTCAACACCGTCTGCGACCGGTCGGAGAGGTAGGAGGAGAACCACCGATAAAGGGTGCCTCCCACTCCCAACCCCTCCAACCGGCGCAGCAGGATACCATGGTCGATGGTATCAAAAGCCGATGAGAGATCTAACAGGACCAGGGCAGAGGAGCAACCCCTATCCCTGGCCCTCCAGAGGTCATCCACCAACGCGACCAAAGCTGTCTCCGTGCTATACCCGGGCCGGAAGCCGGACTGGAACGGGTCTAGATAGACAGCTTCCTCCAGATACTGAGGGAACTGCCACGCCACCACACTCTCTACAACCTTCACCACAAAGCGAAGGTTGGAGACTGGACGGTAGTTACCCAAAATAGCTGGGTCCAGGGAAGGCTTCTTGAGGAGGGATCTCACCACCGCCTCTTTCAAGGCGGCAGGAAAGATCCTGTCGTGTCCCACTCCTCCGCTGACGGCCGGGTCAGGGAAATCCGAATCAGGCTTGCCTCTGCAGCTCTGCCCAAAGTCCTAGCAAAGTCCTCAGAGCAGGCAGGAGACCAGAAAGTGACTTCAGCAAGATAAGTTCGACTTTGCCTGACTCAGAGACTTCCAGAAAGCAGATCCTTTATATAGGCCATGGGGTATGGCTCCATGACTCAGCACTCATTAAGGCCTGCCCCTCCCTTCCTTCTGTTGCCTCCGCCTATCCAGTCTTCTGATGCGAGGATCACTCCAATCAGCAGCTGTTGGAAATAAACTTTCCTCAGGCTCACATGCTGTGGAGGAGGGGGAGGGGTCTAGCTGCTCCGTTTGCCTGGGCATGGAGCCAGGGCTTGGGCCGGGGGGTGCTCCCTCCTCTGCAGCCTGCTTGGGCATGGAGCCAGGGCTGGGACCGGGAGGCATACATTCCTCCGTGTTCGGGAGCAGATAAGAAGGCCCCGGCTGCTGTGAGAGCGGGCAAGACACAACAGATCCCCTCCATCAGAGAAGCATTTATAATTCCCCGGAGCCAGCCTCGTGTCACCTCCTGAGTGGCCAGCACCAGGCAGGAGGGGCACGGGTCCAGTAAACATGTAGTGGCATGCAGCCTCCCAGCAACCTGTCCACGTCCTTGAGAGCCACAGAATCAAACTCATCCCAAACAACATCAACAAGATGGTCCAAGCTATCTTGGTCCAAGCTATCCCGGAGCTGAGCAATTTTATCGTATAAATAACCGCTAAACTCCTCGGCACGTCCCTGTAAGGGGTCGTCCCGTCCCTCCTGGTGTAGGAGGGAACGGGTCACCCGAAACAGGGCGGCCGGGCGGTTATCTGCCGACGCAATGAGGGAGGAAGCGTAGGAACGCTTCGCCACCCTCAGTGCCACTAGGTAGGTCTTTGAAAAAGACGTAACTAGTGTCCGATCAGCTTCGGAACGGCTGGACCTCCAGACACTCTCTAGGCATCTTCTCCGGTGTTTCATCTCTCTCAGCTCCTCAGAGAACCAAGGAGCTAATTGAGATCTGCGCCGGGTCAGAGGCCGCAAAGGCACGACATGGTCCAAAGCCCCAGCCGCGGCCTGTTCCCAGGCCGCCACTAGTTCTTCGGTCGTGCCGTGGGCAAGATCCTCAGGAAATGGCCCAAGCTCCGTCAGGAACCTCTCAGGGTCCATCAGGCGCCTGGGACGGAACCAACGCATTGGTTCCGTCTCCCTGCGGTGGTGAGTAGCGGTCTGAAAGTCTAGGCGGAGGAGAAAATGATCTGACCATGACACCGGTATCGTCACTAAATCTCTTACTACCAGATCATTAAACCACCTCCCAGAGATATAAATCAGGTCCAGCGCGGATCCCCCCCGTGTGAGTAGGGCCATCAGTTACTTGAATCAGGTCCAAGGCCGTCATGGAAGCCTGGAACTCCTGAACCACTGTTGACGACAAGCCGGCCGATGGCAAGTTGAAATCACCCATGACCAAAAGTCTGGGGATCTCAACAGTCACCCCGGCATGCACCTCCAGCAGCTCAGGCAGGGCTGTAGTCACGTAGCAAGGAGCCAGGTACGCGATCAACAGACCCATCTGATTCTTATGGCCCCACTTCACAAGAAGGGATTCACAGCCGGCTATCTGAGGAACAGTGGTCTCTCTCGGCTCCAGACCCTCTTTCATTACAACCGCCACCCCTTCACCCCTACCCTCGGCCCTCGGTTGATGGAATGCTCGGAAACCTGGAGGGCACAGTTCAACTAGGGGCACCCCCCCTTCTGCGCCCAACCAGGTCTCCATAATGCCCATAAAGTCCGTGGACTCCCCCTGAATAAGGTCACAAATCAGGGGGGCCTTATTAACCACGGACCGGGCATTACACAACATCAACCGGAGGCCCGGGCTCTGAGGATCCTGGCCTTCCGGGGAACAGGGAAAGACTGGGGGGCCGGAGCACTTGATCGCTTTTAAACAGCGAGCACGTGCTCCCAAAAAACGATACGGCCCCTTGCTTCCACCATATCTGCCCCTCCCACTTACCGTACAGATGGAACCAACTTCCACATCTGGAACGTACCCCTCACCCTCCTCCCTCGGACCTGGTGAAAAAACGCCGTGAACAAGTCCCGGGACTGGGCCTACCCTCCCCGACGGGTTCTTCCCCCCACCCGTCACTTCCCTCCCCCCCTTTAAAAAACCCTTATTAAAAAAACCTATGTACAAAACCCCATAAATTCTTCTTCCTCGCATGCCACCTCTCCGGGTCCCAAGACCCATCGTTAAGGCCGGCCCTCGATAACCCAGAGGGCCATTCCTGCGAGGCGGGGGAACCTCGCATTCGAAGAAGTTCGGCAGACGTATATTTCATGCATAAAGATATAAATAACAGCGGGGAGAAAGGAGTTCCCAGGTCGCTAGATGGTATCGCGGACGGTGGGCAGAACCAGGATAGTTACAAACCATGGCCAAAAGGCCGGTAGGGCAACGGTCAGATGGAACAAAAGATGGAAGTTGGGCTGGTGGATTCTGCCCATAATGTCGCCCATCAACTAAAGTCAAAGTTCCGCCTGCCAGAGCTGTCCGTGTCCAAACCGGCGGTAATGAGTGAAGTAGCTCAAGTCAGGGTAGAAAGCACAACCCCAAAGAACAGGCTCCTTCAGTTCAGCATTGCCTGTTCTGTCTCCTTCCCCACTTCAGACCCACGAGCTTCAGCCAGTGGATTCACGGCTCTTATCAGTCCTGGCAGAGAAATCGCAGCTGCCTGCCAAAATTCAAACAAATGACTCACGTAGCAAGACTTTCAGCTCTTTTTGAAACGGATCAGCTAAACTTTGCTTCCCGTGGAGTGAGAGCAGTCCCAAAGCTCCTTATATATCCTGTGGGCTCCTGCCCCACCCTTCCTTTTGATGACGCCGCTTCTCTAATCTTCTGAAGCGCGGGTCAAGCCAAGCTTGATTATTATTATCAGCTGGGTCTGAAGGCGTAGCCTGGGGAAGGGAGGAATCAGGGGATGACGGCCTCATTACGTCCTCTGACTGGTCTGGTTCTGGCTCCTGGAGCCGAGCCAAAGGAATCGGTGCTCCCGAGGTAAGCCTTACCGGCCCTCACTTTTGGAGTCACTTTCGGGCATGGGGCCAGGTTCGGGGGCTGGAGTCACAACATTGCCTGATTTCACGTGGCATTTGTGGTTGGATACATCTGTAATGGCCCAAAGAAGTAAGGAGCCCCAGACTGATGCTATGCTACGGGTCTGGATGGGGAGGAACAGGCTCAGGCTCAATCCCTCCAAGACGGAGTGGCTGTGGATGCCGGCACCCCGATACAGTCAGCTGCAGCCGCAGCTGACTGTTGGGGGCGAGTTATTGGCCCCAAAGGAGGGAGTGCGCAACTTGGGTGTTCTCCTGGATGCACGGCTGTCGTTTGAAGATCATTTGGCGGCCGTCTCCAGGAGAGCCTTTCACCAGGTCTGCCTGGTTCGCCAGTTGCGCCCCTTCCTTGATCGGGATGTCCTATGCACAGTCACTCATGCTCTTGTTACCTCCCGCCTGGATTACTGTAATGCTCTCTACATGGGGCTCCCCTTGAGATGCACTCGGAGGCTTCAGTTGGTCCAGAATGCAGCTGCGCGGGTGATAGAGGGAGTCTCATGTAGCTCCCATGTGACACCTCTCCTGCGCAGACTGCACTGGCTTCCTGTTGCCTTTCGGGTGCATTTCAAGGTTTTGGTTACCACCTTTAAAGCGCTCCATGGCTTGGGACCTGGATACTTACGGGACCGCCTGCTGTTACCTCATGCCTCCCACCGACCCGTATGCTCGCACAGAGAGGGCCTTCTCAGGGTGCCGTCCACCAGACAATGTTGGCTGGCGGCCCCCAGGGGAAGATCCTTCGCTGTGGGGGGCCCTACTCTTTGGAATGAACTTCCCCCTGGTTTATGTCAAATACCTGACCTTCGGACTTTTCGCCGCGAACTGAAAACACATCTGTTTGTTCGTGCGGGGCTTTCTTAAATTGTCTAGTTTTAAATCTTAAATTTCTTTTTAGTTTTAACTGGGGTCTTTTAGATTTTTAACTATTTTAATTTCGGCCACACTGTATAATAAGTTTTTTAATTTATTTTTAACTGTATATTGTTTCTTTTTTACTTTGGCTGTACACCGCCCTGAGTCCTTCGGGAGAAGGGCGGTTTATAAATCTAATAAAATAAATAAATAAATAATAAATAAATGATGACAAAATGCATCATAATGATTGAAAATGAATATATACAGCTTTTCTCTTGTGTACCGTTTCTCAGGTTCGTGTCTATAGAAATTGTAAGTCTTCCAAGTCATGGTTGTCCCAAAAGTGCTTTTTCAAGAGACAACTGGACTTTCTTGTCTTTTCTTTAAAGATGTTTCGCTTCTCATCCAAGAAGCTTCTTCACCTCTGACTAGATGGTGGGGAATGGAAGGATTTATGCTCCTTGCAGACAGCTGGTCATTTGCATCCTTTTAGAGAGTCCTTGAGGCCACTTGGGGGTTTATCTGTCTCCTCAGGGTCACCTGAGTGGTGCAAATGGGGGTGGGACTTTCTTAGAACTGCTGAAAGGAGCTGTGTTATGGATTATCTTGTTTTTTTTTTTTTTTATTATTATTATTATTATTATTATTATTATTATTATTATTATTATTATTATTATTATTATTATTTATTGTTGTTATTATTATGGAGTATCTTGCAGAAAGCACATATAAATCCTTCCATTTCCCACCATCCAGTCAGAGCTGAAGAAGCTTTTTGGATGAGAAGCGAAACATCTTCAAAGAAAAACAAGAAAGTCCAGTTGCCTCTTCAAAAAAAACACCTTTGGGAGATTTCTCGGGTTTAGTTCTGCTTTGTACTGGGAAACCCCTTCCACTTGACAAAAATACAAATAAGAATATAATACGTCCTTTACTAGTTAGAATGGTTAGAGTGGAATCTGGGCAACCCAGATTGGTTTCTACTTAACCCAAGAAAACATAATAATGTTCGTTGGAGCTGTGGTGGTGCAGTGATCAGAATGAAGCATTGCAAGCTAATTCTGCTGACTGCCAGCAGTTCGATCCTGACTGGGTCAAGGTTGACTCGGCCTTCCAGCTTTCTGAGACCGGTAAAATGAGGACCCAGGGTTGTTGTTTTTTGAAAAAAAGTTTGATTTTATTTTACATAGACATATTGTAAATGTACAGTCTCTTATCCATTGTTAATCATATATATACTCGTTACATTTTCATTTTAATTCATTCATCATCCTAGATAAAAAAATGTTTTTTAAGAATAAAATTTTATATATGTTTTTGTAGATTTTCATGGGTATAGGTATGCAAATCTTGGCGTATTCGGGTCTTTTGGGACCTTGTCGAAATGTCGCCAGGATACTCGAATAACCAAAGACCTGCATACAAACGCCCGCGAAAACCTCAGAAAACAAATATTTATATTTATATTTTGGGGGCTGCTCTTCTACCAATTCTTTTCCTTCTTCTCTCTTTCCCTTCCCTCCCTTCTTCCTTTTCTACTTTGTTCTTTCCTCCTCTCCTTCTCTTCTCTCCTTCCCCTTCCCATCCCCCACTCCTCACTTCTTCCCCCCTTTCTAACCTTCTCTCCTACTCTTTTTTCTCCTTCCTTTCTTCCTCTCCTTTTTCCTTTCCTCTCTCCCCTTCTCCCCTCTTACCTACCCTCTACTCCTCTTTCCGTTCTCTCTCCCTTTTTATTTTTATTTTCAATTCGATATTTTCCTTATTGGTATCTGAGCAGCCCCGATTTTCTATTCATATATACTTTCTTTTCAATTTCTTTTCCATTTAGCTAATTTCACATATGTCATCATAGTTGTACATTTATGTAATAGCATTTTTCCTTCCCACCCTTCCCCCTTTTCCATTTACACAGGTGTCATCTGAGTTTCTATTCCTTTTTCGTCTTTTCTCTCATTTACTTTTACTATATCTAGTTTGTGAGCCTATCACTTTTATTCATATTTCTTTTCTAACCATTTATAAAATCGTCCCCATGTCTTGAAATACACTGACTCCTCTTTATCTTTATTCTTAACGTTAATCTATTCATTTCTGCACATTCTAAAATCTTCTTTATTACTTCACCTTCTGACGGGACGGGTCTTCCAGTTTTGTGCAAATACAATTCTTGTCACTGTTATTATGTGAATAATTAAATATCATCTTTACTATATCTCTCCGATAAAATACCCAATAGAAAAATCTCTGGTTTTAATTCTATATGCTGATGTAAAAACGAGGAACCAGATTATTGGGGGTGATAGGCTGGCTCTGTAAACTGCTTAGAGAGGGCTGCAAAGCACTGTGAAGTGATATATAAGTGCTTAAGCGCTTTTGCTATTGGGGCAACCCTTTTCTCACAGAATTTTGTGGCCGATTGAGAGGCCCTTCCTGTGTGCTTTCCTTTGCTCCAAGGCTAAAAGATGGAAGATCTGTGCAAAATTATATACACAAATATATTGCTGACTCTTTCCTGGTTCATTTTCTATCGATTCTGACTTTTTCCTGCCTTTGAATTCAAAAACAAGACCTAAGTTGCGTATGACAGGCATTTCCTCTCTTCCTTTAAGGGTCAAAGGACTATCAGCTGGTCACCTGGTCTCGAGATCAGACTCTTCGGATGTGGCGAGTGGATTGTCAGCTACAGCGGGTAAGTCCTAAGCATTGGGAATTCTTTCCTGGCCCCGGCTTGAAAATGGAAGAGCTCTGTCCATGCAACTGGCTGGACTGCTCTCTCCCACTGCTGCTCTCTGACAGGTTACTTCTCCTATATTGTTATTGTTAGTCGTGAATTCTTATCCGACCCATCGTGACCCCTTGGACAATGTTCCTCCAGGCCTTCCTGTCCTCTACCATCCTCTGGAGTCCATTTAAACTCATGCCTACTGCTTCAGTGACTCCATCCAGCCACCTCCTTCTCTGTCCTCCCGTTCTTCTTTTGCCCTCAATCTTTCCCAGCATTAGGCTCTTCTCCAGTGAGTCCTTCCTCACTGGTGGCCAAAGTATTTGAGTTTCTTCTTCAGGATCTGGCTGTCTAAAGAGCAGTCAGGGTTGATCTCCTCTAGGACTGACCGGTTGGATCGCCTTGCAGTCCAAGGACTTGCAGGAGTCTTTTCCAGCACCAGAGTTCAAAGGCCTCAATTCTTTGGTGCTTAGCCTTTCTTACGGTCCAACTTTCACAGCCATACATTGCAACTGGGAAAACCATAGCCTTGACTATACGCACTTTTGCTGGCAGGGTGATGTCTCTGGTTTTTAGTATGCTGGCTAGATTTGCCATAGCTTTCCTCCCCAGGAGCAACCGTCTTTTAATTTCTTGGTCGCAGTCCCCATCTGCGGTGATTTTGGAGCCTAGGGGTTTCCTAGATATTTCCATAAATGTGTTTTCCCTGAGGTTGATTTATGGCAGATTCAGGGTCAGAAATCAAGTAACTGGGGAAGGTAATCTGGGTCAAACCTTTGCAGTGGAAGAGAATGAAAGGAAGGCACCCATGGAAGATTGCTGTATAGCAGGGGTGTTCAAACTTGAGGCCCACGGGCCAGATTTGGCCTATAGGGTGCTTGGCTGTGGCCTGCAGGCTCACCCTGGAAACAGCGAAGGAGTGGCCTATGGTGCCTCTGCCAGCGAAAACGGAGCTCGGGAGGGCCACATGTGGCCCTCCCGGGCTCCGTTTTCACTGGCAGAAGGCTGCAGGAGGCCGTTGCAGCAAAAAATGGAGCCTTGATGAGTGACATCGGGCTGGCCACACCCACCCTGGCCACGCCACACACCCTATCCCCCGAGGTGAACCACAACCCTGATGCAGCCCTCAATGAAATAGAGTTTGACACCCCTGCTGTATAGCATTCTTGGGCAACGTCCTTATCATCCTCTGTAGTGTGTTGGCTTTGTGTCCTGGTCACAGTGAGGAGGACAAACGATGCATGACAGTTTTGGGAATGTTAGATAGAGAACTGTGTCTTAGAAAGACAGGCAAATAAGGAAGGAGAAGGCAAGCAAAAGGAACCTTAAATATCTCCAGACCAGTATTGTGATGTTGCAGAGCAATTAGTCAGCTGACAAAGAGGTAGATGCATTTGCATCTCAGTAGAGCAGTAAAATAGAGGCAGCCATGGAGGTGACCTTGGGGAAAATATTCAGAAGTTGTTGGAAGCATGGCTGGAGGAGGGCTGGGAAAGGAGATAGGAACAGATCAAGCTGCATCCTCCCTGACTCAGCAGGGTACATTAGGAGTGGTGGAAAACAGAAGCAGGCTTGCAAAGATCCTGAGCCTGTCTCAGAACATAGTTCTAGTCTTCTTGTAAACTCTTTTTCCTGTTCTGGACCGACTCAAGGGGGTGAGAATACACTTTCAACCACAATTGGGCCCAAAATTTCTATTGCTAAGTGAGACGTTTGTGAAGTGAGTTTTGCCCCCATTTTACGACTTTTCTTGCCATAGTTAAGTGAATCACTGCCTTTGTTAAATTAGTAACACGATTGTCAGCAGGTTGCAAAAGGGGATTGTGTGACTCTGGGACACAGCAACCATTATAAATACAAGTCAGTTGCCAAGCATTCTGAATTTAGATCACATGACCCTGGGGATGCTGCAACAGCCGTAAGTGTGAAAAAGGGCCATGTCACTTTTTGGGTGATATGGTAACTTCGAGCCGTCACTAAATGAACTCTTATCGTAAGCCACAGGCTCTCTCCTTCCTTCCAGACTCCTTAGCTGGGGCGGGCCGTTTGCCTCTCCCTCATTCACTCACATAGTGTTGACTTACCTTTGGCTTCGCTTGGCTGCACTGCTCTACCTTCACTGCCTCTTGTTCCAGTTATGCTCCAGTGACCCCTTGGAGGGGGTGGAGGAGTTGATTGATGGGATTTCCCTCCTGCCAGAGACAGACAAGGCCCTGCCAGTCCAAGAGACGGAGCCTCAGCAGAACTTCACCCACGGAGAGGAGGAAAGTGAGTCCTAGTATCTGCCGGTGTGTGGATGAGAGGGTGGCAGTGGCAAATGATCAGTTCATTTTAGGGTGGGATGGAAAATCTTTGGACTCCACATGTGTATTTTTTTTAAAAGATGGAACTTTGATTACACCATCACTGCCCAAGACTAAAATGTATTTAGTTATGTATTAGATTTTGTAATCTAGTCTTTATTATTTAAAAAAAATAACTCAAGGCTACAGACATACCTAATTCTCCTCCCTCCCTCCTGTTTTCCCAACAACAACAACCCTGTGAGGTGGGTTGAGCTGAGAGAGTGACTGGTCCAAAGTCATCCAGCTGGCTTGCATGCCTAAGGCAGGACTGGAACTCCCCGTCTCCTGGTGATTGGCCCAAAGTCACCCACCCAGTTTTCATGCCTAGGAAGGCACTAGAACTCACCATCTCCTGGTCTCTAGTCCAGCACCTTAACCACTACTCCAAAGTGTCTGTCTTGTAAAAGACACATTCAAATTATGCTTTACTCCTGGATATGCCCAAGTGATTTTTATAGCAGTAGGTTGTGAACATGGCTTATTGTTGCTATCTTTCAGAGTTGTTGTTCTTAACTTCCTGGGTTAGCACATTAACTTCTCCAATAATTCCCTGGCAAAATTATGAATAGAATAGAATAGAATAGAATAGAATAGAATAGAATAGAATAGAATAGAATAGAATAGAATAGAATAGAATAGGAATTAGTACAGAATAGAATAAGTTAAAGGTAAAGGTTCCCCTCGCATATATGTGCTAGTCGTTGCCGACTCTAGGGGGCGGTGCTCATCTCCGTTTTAAAGCCGAAGAGCCAGCACTGTCCGAAGACGTCTCCGTGGTCATGTGGCCGGCATGACTCAATGCCAAAGGCTCATGGAACGCTGTTACCTTCCCACCAAAGGTGGTCCCTATTTTTTCTACTTGCATTTGTACGTGCTTTCGAAACTTCTAGGTTGGCAAAAGCTGGGACAAGTAATGGGAGCTCACCCTGTTACACGGCAGCACTAGGGATTCGAACCGCCGAACTGCCAATCTTTCGATTGACAAGCTCAACGTCCTAGCCCCTGAGCCACCGCGTCCCTTCAGAATAGAATAGAATATAACAAATACAATACAATAGAAAATAGAATAGAATATAGAATAGAATAGAATAGAATAGAATAGAATAGAATAGAATAGAATAGAATAGAATAGAATAGAATAGAACAGAACAACTTTATTGTCACTGAACGTGCACTAATCGGCAAATTAAAATACAGCTCTCAATATACTCTCTCAATATACACTACATGAACATGACTAAATAAATAAATAATTATGCATATGGCTGCCTATATTATATGGCACAGAGAAGCAACACAGTGTAGTTCAGATGTAGACATGTTCATGGCGAGAAAAATGAATATTGCGAGTTTCCCAGATGGATGGATGGATGGATGGCTTAGGGAATAAAGTTGTTCCAGTATCTGACAGTCCTGCTAGAAATACTTTTAAACCTCCTCCCAGAGGGGAGCAATGGAAACAGACCATGAAGTGGGCTTGTGGGGCCTCTAACAGTGCTTTGAGCTCTAAGCACAGAGTGCTTATGAGCAGCATCCTGAATGACAGGAAGCGAGCTTCTAACTCCGTCCAGCCTTGCTTAGCAAGGTCTGGTGCTACTACCTGTAAGCCTAATGTGATGATGCTAAAATTCCTTCACAGTTTAGGAAGGAGCCAGTCCCGTCCACCTGGAATATTTCTTTTTCCTCTGCCGTATTTTGCAGAGCCTGGGCCTGCTCCCCAAACAATCCATTTCCCTTTCTCCCCAATGTTTATGCCGCCTTCTATGCCCAAAGCTCTCCTGCCCTGGCCAAAGATTCTTGTCCCTTTTTTACAGTTTTTAAAGAAGATTCCCAGAAAAGCTTCCTGGCAGGAAAGAAGCTGGACCAGCTGGGGCTGCCTCAAACCTTACAACAGGAGTTCTCTCTGATTAACGTGCAAATCCGCAACGTAAATATGGAGGTGAGAAAAACAAACTTTTATCTAGTGAGTGGATAGAACACAAGAATTTGGAAATGCCTATTAATTCCTGGAGATCGTTCACCTTCGTCCTTATCTTCCCTGTTTTTCTTTCATTGTGGTTGTCCTCTGGCCACCCTCCGCGCTAGCAGTGCGCAAAAGATCTTCTGATTGGCAGTATTGGGTGCCTATTCGTAGCCTGAGGGATACGTGCTGTCCTTGGTGCTGCCTGAGTGTGGTATTTTTTCTTGCAGATGTTTCATTACCCAACTAGGGAACAAGATCCCTGGTTGAAGAGGGTGGGGTTTACTTTCTGTTTACATACAACTGACTTGTCTTGCAGGAGTGTTCTTGGTGCTTCTTGGATTAGGCTCTTGTTTACTGTTTGATTGTCTTGAGTTCAGAGGTGGGCGGCACATGAATTGACAACCAGTTCTCCCAGCACTGAAAATGTGTGTGCGCACCTTCCACACATATGTGCGGCCTTCTGCACACGCGCTTTGCTCACACGTGTTGTCGTGTCCCACTCCTCCGCTGACGGCTGGGTCCGGGAAATCCGAATCAGGCGTGCCTCTGCAGCTCTGTCCAAAGTCCTAGCAAAGTCCTCAGAGCAGGCAGGAGACCAGTAAGTGACTTCAGCAAGATAAGTTTGACTTTTTGCCTGACTCAGAGACTGCCAGAAAGTAGCTCCTTTATATAGGCCATGGGGTGTGGCACCATGACTCAGCACTCATTAAGGCCTGCCCTCCTTCCTCTGCAGCCTCCGCCTCTCCAATCTTCTGATGCGAGGGTCACACCAATCAGCTGTTCTTGGGAGTAAACCCTCCTCAGGCTCACCTGCTGTGGAGGAGGGGGAGGGGTCTAGCTGCTCCGTTTGCCTGGGCATGGAGTCAGGGCTGGGGCAGGGAGATTCTCCTTCTGCAGTTTGTGTGGGCATGGAGCCAGGACTGGGACCGGGAGGCATACATTCCTCAGTGTGCGGGAGCAGGTAAGAAGGCCCCGGCTGCTCTGAGGGCGGGCAAGACACAACACGTGTGGCTTGCACACATGTGCGTGGCTTTAAAAACATGGCTAAATAGGATGGCATAGTGCCTAGGCAGGCCCACACACACACGTCACAACTACCGGTTCGGCCAAATCGGCAGCAGCCAATCACTGTCTGAGTTAGTCCTTCCTTCATTGGGGTATTGTTTACTTCTTGATTGTTGGTTTAATACAGGGATCTCCAACCTTGGCAACTTTAAGCTTTGCTGGCTGAGGAATTCTGGGAGTTGAAGCCCACAAGTCTTAAAGTTGCCAAGGTTGGAGACCCCTGGTTTAATATTAATCTTGGTGTTACTCTCCAAGATAAACAGAGGCAAAGCCCACTCCCTTCTAGCACTTAAGATGTTACCAGGTTGGGTAAGGAACAGTCTGGAAACAAGCCACCAAACTGTGAGAACATCAAGGGCTCCACAGTTCAACTCTGAGCGATACAGATTCTCTTTTATCGAGGCATCCGTGCTTCCACTGCGCATGGATCTGGAGGACACTTTTTAGTCCTTGAGCTGTATGTATCTCCTGCAGGGGCATCTGTGGTAGAAATCAGGAGGGCAAAGCACAGGGTGGCTCCTTGGGTGGGCACGTGGTAGCAGGGACCCAGACTTGCCATAAGTGCCCCCCAAGACTTCTCCGGATTTCCCTTGGCCAATACCTGGATCAACCCAAACAATTTGGGTTCCACTTCAGCTCATCCAGAATACAGGCAGTTTTCTACCTACAACCACAACTGAGCCCCAAATTTCTATTATTAAGTGAGACATTTGTTAAGTGAATTTTCCCCATTTTACGACCTTTCTTGCCAGAGTTGTTAAACGAATCACCGCAGCTGGTAGGTTAGTTAGTAACCCAGTTGTTAAGTGGATCTGTCTTCTTCACTGACTTCGCTGATCAGAAGGTTGCAAAAGGTGATCACGTGACCCAGGGACACTGCAGTGGTCATAACTTTGAGTCATTTGCCAAGTATCTGAATTTTGATCACACGGCCAGGGGGATGCCGCAATGGTTGAAGTGTGAAAAACGGTTATAACTCACTTTTTTCAGTGCTGTTGTAACTTTGAATGATAACTAAGCGAACTGTTGTAAGTCGAGGGCTACCTGTATTCCAGCTGAACAGAGGGAGAGGCCCTTTTTGCTAGGCGTACATCCAACCTGCCTGGTTTTGAAGAGAGTGGAGAGGTTGTGGCCATCAACCTGGATTTTTTTTATCCTAGCCACATCTATTAGTAGCCCTTCTCCTTTTGGAGTTTTGGTGGCGACTGTGTTTCTTTTAACCACTAAAAATGGTTCCCCCAAGCAGCTTAGGCAAGACAGACCAAAAGGACACGTACAGACTGGGTGAAACCAGGTTTAATAGCAGTGACTGTGAGAGGGATCTTGGAGTCTTAGTGGACAAACAGCTAAATATGAGCCAGCAACCAAAAAAGCCGATGGAATCCTAAATTGCATTAACAGAGGGATACAATCAAGATCATGTAAAACCTTAATAAGACCACACCTAGAGTACTGCATCCAGTTTTGGTCACCAGAATATAAAAAAGGGTGTTGAGACTCTAAAAAGAGTTCAGAGAAGAGCAACCAAGAGGATCAGGGGGCTAGAGGCTAAAACATACAAAGAATGGTTGCAGGAACCGGGCCTGGCTAGTCTAGTGAAGAGAAGGACCAGGGGAGACAGGATAGCAATGTTCCAATACTTGAGGGGCTGCCACAGAGAGGAGAAGGTCAAGCTATTTTCCAAGGCACCTGAAGGCCAGACAAGTAAGAATGGATGGAAACTGAACAAGGTGAGATTCAACCTGGAAATAAGGAGAAATTTTCTGACAGTGAGAGCAATCAACCCATGGAACAGAAGTTGCGTTCGGAAGTTGTGAGAGCTTCATCACTGGAAGCTTTCAAGAAGAGACTGGACTGTCACCAATCCTTGTAGGGAAATGTCAGTAGAAGGCAGTGTGGACCCAATGTTAGCCTCTCCTAACATTTCTTTCTCACTTGGCTCTGGCAGATGGACGCGGTCAATCGGAACTGCACGGTCTCGGTGCACTGCAGCAACCATAGGGTGAAGATGTTGGTGATGTTCCCTGCACAGTATCCTAACAACGCAGCCCCCTCCTTCCAGTTTGTCAACCAGACCACAATCCCTTCCACCATGAAAGCCAAGTTGTTGAAGGTAGGTCTGTGTCTAAGCAGCTTTCCTGAGAGAAGGTTGTTAGCAAGAGGGAAGGCATATGCCAGGATTAAGGGTCTTATTTTAAAAACCGTGGTGGCGCAGTGGTTAGAATGCAGTATTGCAGGCTAATTCTGCCCACTGCTAGCAGTTCAGCAGTTCGAGTCTCACCGGCTCAAGGATGGCTCAGCCTTCCGTCCTTCCGAAGTTAGTAAAATGAGGACCCAGATTGTTGGGAGCAAATAGACTGACTCTGTAAATCCCTTAGAGAGGATCTAAGAGTAAAGCATTGTGAAGTGGTATATAAGTCTAAGTGCTATTGCTATTATCAACAAGCATCTGGTTTGTTTGCCTGGGCATTTTATTTCCCCAGGCCACATCGGGGTCCCTGTCCAGGGATCATTTTGAAGATACTGCTGGTTTTTTTTTTTCAATTTACATTGTGCGTGCACACCTACGCATCTTCACACTTTGGCTCGGCCTTCCACAACAGTCCCAGTTTCTCATCTGTCTATCTGTCTGCCTATTGGTTGAATGGCTGAATAAATGAATGGATTTATATGTTGTCCATCTTGTGGTGAACGACTCTGAATGACTCCACAACAGTCCCAGTTTTTTGCCTGCCTGCCTGTCCATCTATCATCTATCTATATCCATCCAACCATATTTATCTATCTAATTTATATGCTGCCCATCTTTTAGTGAACGGCTCTGGGTGACTTAAAATCCTAACAAATATATTTAAAAGAATAAAAATAGAAATCCCGGTCAAAATAAAATATAGTTAAAAAATTGGGAGGGAGAGAACAGGATGTGGGGGTGGGGAGATGGGATTGCCTCTTTAATAAGAACCATCTCAAGTGTGATTCTCCCCACTAGAATAGAATAGATTTTTTTTTTTATTCAAAAAGTTTTACAGAAATTTTTCCCCCCCTTTCCCCCCACCTCCCCTCCCCCCTCCCTTCACAACCCCCCTCCCCCCCCCCCCGACTTCCCGGAACGAGCACAAGGTATAGTTAAAAATAAAACAAACATATGCTAACTTAATTAGTCCCAACTAATTAATCGTCCCAACTTAATTATACCCCTACAATCATCAATTCCTAACTTCCCCCAAAAACAAACAAAAATAATATATCATAATCATTCAAAAACAATCTGATAACTCTTAGTCTGATATCTACTTTGAATATAGTCAATCCATTTTTTCCATTCCTTTAAGTATCTTTTTTGCGTATTGTCTTTCAAAAAGGCTGATATCTTCGCCATCTCAGCCAAATTGGCAACTTTCAATATCCATTCTTCTATTGTAGGTACTTCTTTTTTCTTCCAGTATTGTCCTATTAGTAATCTTGCTGCTGTTATTAGATTTAAAATCAATTTAGTCTCAATTACTGTACAGTCCGTAATAATTCCCAACAAAAAAAATTGCGGCAGGAACTTTATCTTCTTTTTCAAAACATTTTGTAAAATCCACCAAATTTTTATCCAAAAGGCCTTTATATCCTTACAAGTCCACCAAATATGAAAATATGTAGCATCATCACAATTGCATCTCCAACATTTTGCTTGTATATCTGGGTACATACACGATAATTTCTTAGGATCTAAGTGCCATCTATAAAACATTTTATAAAAATTTTCCCTCAGATTCTGTGCTCATGAATTTAACATTTCTAACCCAAATTTTTTCCCAAGTTTCCAATAATATTGGCTCCTGAAAATTTTGTGCCCACTTTATCATACAGTCCTTTACCAAGTCCCTTTCAGAATCTATTTCAAGTAACACATTATACAATCTCTTTATATGTTCCTGAGACTGATTTCTAATTTGCTTTACCAAATTTCCCTCGTTCTGCTCTATACCAATTTTCTGATCTTCCTTCCATCTAGCACGTAGTTGCTCATATTGAAACCAAGTTTAATTTTTCCCTTCTTCTTTTAGTACGTGCAGAGATTTTAATTGCAAATTACCTCTTTCAGTATACAAAATATCTTTATATGTAGACCCGTTCCAGTCCGGATTCCGACCCGGGTACAGCACGGAGACAGCTTTGGTCGCATTGGTGGATGATCTCTGGAGGGCCAGGGACAGGGGTTATTCCTCTGCCCTGGTCCTATTAGACCTCTCAGCGGCTTTTGATACCATCGACCATGGTATCCTGCTGCGCTGGTTGGGGGGATTGGGAGTGGGAGGCACCGTATATTAGTGGTTCTCCTCCTATCTCTCTGACCGGTCGCAGACGGTGTTGACAGGGGGGCAGAGGTCGACCGCGAGGGACCTCACTTGTGGGGTGCCGCAGGGGTCGATTCTCTCGCCCCTTCTGTTCAACATCTATATGAAGCCGTTGGGTGAGATCATCAGTGGCTTTGGGGTGAGATACCAGCTGTATGCTGATGACACCCAGCTGTACTTCTCCACCCCAGGCCACCCCAATGAAGCTGTTGAAGTGCTGTCCCGGTGTGTGGAAGCCATACGGGTCTGGATGGGGAGAAACAGGCTCAAGCTTAATCCCTCCAAGACGGAGTGGCTGTGGATGCCGGCACCCCGATTCAGTTAGCTGCAGCCGCGGCTGACTGTTGGAGGCGAGTTATTGGCCCCAAAGGATAGGGTGCGCAGCTTAGGTGTCCTCCTGGATGAACGGCTGTCGTTTGAAGATCATTTGACGGCCGTCTCCAGGGGGGCCTTCCACCAGGTTCGCCTGGTTCAGCAGTTGCGCCCCTTTCTTGATCGGGATGCCTTGTGCACGGTCACTCATGCGCTCGTTACCTCTCGCTTGGATTATTGTAATGCTCTCTACATGGGGCTCCCCTTGAAGTGCACTCGGAGGCTTCAGTTAGTCCAGAATGCAGCTGCGCGGGTGATAGAGGGAGCTCCGCGTAGCTCCCATATAACACCGCTCCTGCGCAGACTGCACTGGCTGCCTGTGGCCTTTCGAGTGCGCTTTAAGGTGCTGGTTATGACCTTTAAAGCGCTCCATGGCTTAGGGCCTGGGTACTTACGGGACCGCCTGCTGTTACCACATGCCTCCCACCGACCCGTACGCTCTCACAGAGAGGGACTTCTCAGGGTGCCGTCCGCCAAGCAATGTTGGCTGGCGGCCCCCAGGGGAAGGTCCTTCTCTGTGGGGGCTCCCACACTCAGGAACGAACTTGCCGCAGGTTTACGCCAAATACCTGACCTTGGACATTTCGTCGAACTTAAGACACATCTTTTTATTCGCGCGGGGCTGTCTTAAATTGAATTTCATCAAATTTTTAAAATTCTTATTAACTAATTTTAATTGGGGTTTTAGCTCACTGTATATTTTAATTTTCAGGCAAATTTTAAAATAAGTTTTTTAATTGCATTTTTAAATTATATATTGTACTGTCTGTTTTATTTTTGCCTGTACACCGCCCTGAGTCCTTCGGGAGAAGGGCGGTATAGAAATCAAATAAATAAATAAATAAATAAAATAAATGTAATCATTTCCTGATTCTGTTCTATATTTATATTCTCTATTGTATGTCTAGGACTTGCCCATATAGGAACCTTATAATTTAGTTTGTAAGAATATTTTTTCCAAACACGCAGAAGAGCAGATCTTAACACATGATTTTTAAAGGCCTTATCGACTTTTTTGTCATAAATTAAATATGCATGCCATCCATATAGCAAGTCATAACCTTCTATATTCAAAATTCTTTCCTCCGTTAAATTAAACCAATCACTTATTACAGAGAGAGCAGCTGCTTCATAGTATAATTTAAAATTGGGCATTTTTAAACCTCCCCTTTCCCGGGAATCTTGAATTATTTTCATTTTAACCCTAGCTTTTTTACCTTCCCATATAAATTTATTAATTCCCTTCTGCCATTCCTCAAGATTCTTATCTTTCTTAATTATTGGTATCATCTGAAAGAGGAATAAAAATCTAGGTAAAACATTCATTTTAATAGCAGCTATTCTCGCCAGCAAGGATAATTGCAATTTTTGCCAATCAATCAACTCCTTCTGAACTTTTTGCCATAAAACCTCATAGTTATTCTTATACAATTTCACATTTGACGATGTAATATAGACCCCTAAGTATTTAACCTTCTTTACAATTTCAAATCCTGTTATTTCCTCTAATTTTTCTTTCTGTTGTCTGGCCATATTTTTTATTATCACTTTTGTCTTTTTCTGATTTACCTTAAACCCTGAAACCTTCCCATATTGATCAATTATTTCCAACAAAGATTTACTAGAGTTTATAGGGTTTGATAAAGTAATCACCAGGTCGTCTGCAAAAGCTCTCAGCTTATATTCATGTTGTCTAACTCTAATTCCCTCTATCTCCTTTACTTCTCGTATTTTATCCAATAATGGTTCTAGAGTTAGAATAAACAATAATGGTGATAAAGGACATCCCTGTCTTGTTCCTTTCGCAATCTTAAAAGGTTCTGTTAAGCTACCATTGATTATAATCTGTGCTGTTTGCTCTCCATAAATTGCCCTAATTATTCTTATAAAACCATCTCCAAATTGCATCTTTTCTATTAATTTAAATAAAAAATCCCAATGCAATCGATCAAAAGCTTTCTCTGCATCAAGAAAAATAAATGCTGCTGGAATAAAAATTTTCTTTTCTAAATACTCCAGTAAATTAACAATCTGCCTAACATTATTCCTCATCTGTCTCCCTTTTATAAATCCAGATTGATCATTATGAATTCTTCGCTGCAAAATCAACATTAATCTATTAGCTATTATTTTAACAAAAATCTTATAATCATTATTTAAAAGCGAGATAGTTCCCAGGTTTAGAACAATCCTGTTCCTCTTTTGGTATCAATGAAATAAAAGAGGTTCTCCATGAGGGGGGAATTCCCCCTCCTATTTGTATCTGATTAAATAATTCCTTAAGTGTACCTAACATCTCATCCTGTAAATTCCTATAATAACTAACTGTAAGCCCATCCGTACCAGGAGTTTTCCCCATTTTTAATTGCTTAATTACCAAGATAATTTCTTCAGAAGTTATAGGCCGATTCAGTTCATCCGTTTGTTCTAAAGTTAAATTTTTAACCTTATATTCCTTCAAATAATTATCAATATCCCTATTCAATAAATTATCTTTAAGATATAAATTTGTATAATATTCTAAAAAAGCTTTTTTAATTTTATCCTGTTGGTATCTCTCTTTACCTTTATATTCTATTTTTTCTATAGTACGTTGTTTTTGTCTTTTCCTTAAGGTATATGCTAACCATCTACCAGGACTATTTGCATTACAAAAAGTATTATGTTTGGCATATTGTATATTTGTTGGCACCTGATCAGCTATTATCATATTAAATTGATTCTGTAATAACTTTATTGCATCTTTAAGTTTTTGATCATGCGGGTTATGTATTAATAATTGTTGTTTCTTATAAATTTCCTCTTCTAAATACCTACGCTGTCTTTGTTGCTTATTTCTCTGTCTATTATTAATATATATTAATACACCTCTCATAAAAGCTTTACTGGCGTCCCAAACCATTTCTATCGATGTTTCGTTATTCAAATTATAATCAAAAAATTCTTTCATCTGCTTTTTACATTGATTTACATTATCCTGATATCTAAACAAATTTTCATTTAATCTCCATGTTTTTCTACCTTCTTTTCCATATTGCAATTCCATCCAAACAGGACTATGATCAGACAAACATCTTGGAAATATCTTAGTTTTCTTCACCCTAAAAAGCAAATCATTAGAAATTAAAATAAAATCAATACATGAGAAGGATTGATGCCTATCAGAGAAAAAATTATAGTCTCTTTCCTCCAAATTCCGCAGTCTCCATACATCTCTCAAGTCAAAATCTTTTATCATGTCAAAAAAGGATTTAGGCAGCTTTGCATGTGCAGGTATCTTCTTAGAAAGAATTCTCTTGTCCTTTCGTGTATCTATTACTCCATTCCAATCTCCCAACATAATACAAGATTTATAAACCCATAGAATCAACTTATCATACAACATTCTATAAAAATTTTCTTGTTGCTGAATTGGTGCATATATACCAAACAAAAGGGTCTTTTTTGTTTCTATTGTAAGTTCAATAACAATATATCTTCCGTGAATATCTGCCTCTATTAACTTGGCTGGTATATCTTTTCTCAAAAAAACCCACTATGCCATGTTTTTTGTCCAAAGCTGAGGCAACAAAATGTTTACCTAACTTTGAGTTTATTAAGTACTTTTAATTTGATAGTTTAATATGCGTTTCTTGTAAGCAAATTACATCATTTCTAAATTGTTTCAAATAATGAAATATTTTTCTTCTCTTCTGAGCTGAATTCAAACCATTGACATTTCAGGTCAAGATTTTATTTGCCATTACTGGCCTGCTGAAGCTTCGCCTGCTGAAGATCGTCCTCCCGTATCTTTGGCTGTGCTCCTCCCACCGCTTCTGTAACAGAATCCTGAACTTTACTTTGAGTTTGTTGCTCCTTTTCTTTACGCTTAAGGGCTCCCCTTGTCAGTCTTTGTTCTTGTGGTTGTTCCTCAGATGATAACATCACTGGGATCACCTCAGCTTCCACACCCATTTGAGTCTCTTGAATTCTTTTTTCTATTATTTCTATTTCAAGTTTCAGCACGGTAGAAAGAAAATCTTTGGCCTTAAGCACTGTATCAATATGATATCTCCTTCCTTGAAAATACACTGTCAAACCAACTGGAACCTCCCATCTAAATTGAATCTGGTATTTCTTAAGTTCTTGTGTAAAAAATGTAAAGTCCTTTCTATCCCTTAACATCTTGGGAGGAATCTCTTTCAAAACCTTCAGCTCCTGTTCCCCTATTTTCAAGTTTTTCTGAAATGCAACTTGCAAAATTTGATTTCTCACTGTTCTTTTCAAAAAATAAACCACAATGTCTCTAGGAAGTTTCTTCTGCCTAGCAATCCAGGAATTAACTCTATAAATTTTGTCAATTTGATAAGCAACCTCTTGTGGATCAAGTTCAATAAATTCAGCCAGAGCTTCTGATAAAAAATTTTTTAAATCTTCCCCTTTCTCCTCATTCAAGCCCCTAATTCTCAGAGCTCCTTCCATCATTCTATACTGCATCACCACCACTTGATCTTCATTTTTGTCCAATTTGATTTGCATTCCCCCCATTCTATTTTCTATTTGCTGATTTGACTGAGCAATTTCTTGCACCTCCTCCTCCACCACCTCCAGTCTTTTTGCCAAACCTTGGAAAGCCATCAAAATATCTTCTCTTATTTTTTTATTATTCTCTTTTATTTCCTCTCTTATTTTCTCATTATTATCCATTATCTCCTTAAACTTTTCTTCAAAGACTTTCCCTTGTTCTTTAATCAAATCTTCTAAAGCTGGTTCAGAACCCCTTCTACCCCCAGTCTTAGGTGGTTTAGTAGCCATTTCAGTTTTTAAAATTCACAAAATATAAGTCTAGAAACTTCTCTTTTCCCCTTTAAGTATAGGAGAGCTCACTTCACTTCATTAAAATCCACAGATAACATTTCTTAGCTTCTTAGTTACACAGGCTGTTTAGAATTCGATTCTTTCACTCCCTTTCAGGCGCCATCTTAAAGAGTCAGTTGAAACAAAGAAAAAAAAAGTTTCTCTTTTTAAAAGGGTAGAAGTCAGGAAATCAAAAATACTTGCAATCCAGTAATTGTTCACTCGAGCTCATTCCGTCTGCTTATAGAAATCCATAAAGATAAGACAATTAGCAGAGATGGACACTTTCTTCTTTTCCTGCTTTTGCAGGCACGCACTGAAGTCGGAGCTTGGCAGGAATATTTATGGAACTCTCGACCCTCAGGGTTCTGCTTAATTAAAAACAAAGCCCCTGGGGAGGTCTACCACCACACCCCCGCAGCTCTTATCTTTCCCTTTCATCCAGGGAAAGAGATTAAAGCCCGCGTTTTCCTGGCTTTTACGAAGTTCAGTACGGAGCCCCTTAATTAGGAACTCAGCGAAGAAGGTGGCGCCACCGGAAGTCTAGAATAGAATAGAATAGAATAGAATAGAATAGAATAGAATAGAATAGAATAGAATTGAATTGAATTGAATTGAATTGAATTGAATTGAATTGAATTGAATTGAATTGAATTGAATTGAATTGAATTGAATTGAATTTTTATTGGCCAAGTGTGATTGGACACACAAAGAATTTGTCGGTGCATATGTACATAAAAGAAAAGATACCTTCATCAAGATGCAACATTTACAACACAAATGATGGTTGTAGGGTACAATTTAATACTTAATGATATAACACAATGATAATCATAGGGTACAAATAAGCAATCAGGAACAATCAATATCAATATAAATCATAAGGATTACCAGCAACAAAGTTACAGTCATAAGTGGAAGGAGATGGGTGATGGGAACGATGAGAAGATTAATAGTAGTGCAGATTTAGTAAATAGTTTGACAGTGTTGAGGGAATTATTTGTTTAGCAGAGTGATGGCCTTCGGGAAAAAACTGTTCTTGTGTCTAGTTGTTCTGGTGTGCAGTGCTCTATAGCAGGGGTCGCCAACCTTTCGGACCTCAGGGACCACTAAATTCATAATTTTAAATCTCAAGGACCACTAATATGATTTTTTTAAAAGATAAATAATATTTAGTGCAATATAAAAAATGCAAATAATTTTTCTGCGGACCACCAAAATTTTCTCGTGGACCACCAGTGGTCCACGGACCACTGGTTGGTGACCACTGCTCTATAGCATCGTTTTGAGGGTAGGAGTTGAAAAAGTTTATGTCCAGGATGTGAGGGATCTGTAAATATTTTCATGGCCCTTATCTTGATTCGTGCAGTATACAGGTCCTCAATGGAAGGCAGTTTGGTAAGCAATTATTTTTTCTGCAGTTCTAATTATCCTCTGAAGTCTGTGTCTTTCTTGTTGGGTTACAGAACCAAACCAGACAGTTATAGAGGTGCAAATGACAGACTCAATAATTCCTCTGTAGAACTGAATCAGCAGCTCCTTGGGCAGTTTGAGCTTTCTGAGCTCAAACTAGAGCCCCAGGCCATCCAGCAGAGCCAGGTTTTCAGGCTTCTGCAGAAGGACAGAAGGATGTGAGCCAATCCCCCTGCCTGAGCAGGGGGCTGGACTAGAAGACCTCCAAGGTCCCTTCCAGCTTCTATTCTATTCTATTCTATTCTATTCCATTCCATTCCATTCCATTCCATTCCATTCTAATTTTCTATTCATCTCAGGGGGCAAGGTGTTCAAAAAGGCAGGAGCCATGGCAGAGAAGGCCCTCTCCTGAACCCACCAGCCAGAGTTCCTTGACCGATGGGGCCCGCAGCAGGCTTCCTTCCTTTGGGGAAATTAATTGCCCACCCCTGACAGTTCCACAGCTTTGAACTATGGTGTGCAGGCTTGGGGAAAACAACTCAACCCACATCTGGGATCTCTTTCAGATCTTGAAGGACACTTCCATGCAGAAAGTGAAACGCAATCAGTGCTGCCTGGAGCCATGTCTACGCCAGCTGGTCTCCTGCCTGGAGTCCGTTGTGGTAGGAAATGCTTGCCGCAAAAGTGCTCTGCCCGTATCAATCTATTTGGCATCCCTGGTGGAGAAATTTAATTCTGGCCCTGGAAAAGTGGAAAGCATTAAGGACGTTGTGGTTCTTAAAAGGGCAGGGAAGGTTCTGGACAGGCTTTCTAGGTAGGGGAGTCCTCAATTTAGGACTGGTTGCTTAGTGACTGTTTAAAGCAGGGGCATCCACTCTTGGCCACTTTAAGACCTTAACACCTGTGGACTTACACTCCCAGAATTCTCCACCCTCCAAAAAGTACTTATAACTACATTTCAAAGTTATGGTCCATGCACGCTCACAATGTGAGCTGCTTGTCCGTCCTGCTGCCTCTTTTTTCCAGCCCACAGTTTTCTCACAGAGTGGGACAAAACAAAAGAGTTTGTATCTCCTGATCAGAGTTAGTGTTGTGTCTGCGCCCCCTGAGCCGGGCCTCCTGCCAGAAAGTGACTTGGAAAGTGAGGGGGAAGGGCCATCAGGACTTACCTCTGGAGCACCGGCTCCTCTGACTCAGCTCCAGGAGCCAGAGGCAGGCCAGGTGGAGGAGATAATGAGGCCTCTGTCCCATGACTCTCCCCCCCCCAGGCCACACCTCCAGACCCGGCTGATGGCAACCAGGCCTGGCTAGATCCCAGGTTTTGGAATTACGAGAGGCGGCTACAACAAAGAAAGGGATGGGGCAGGCCTAGAGAGTGCTGAGTCACGGAGCCACACCCCACAGAGTATAAAAGCAGTGCAGGCTGCTCTTCTGCTCCGTGATGAGCAAAAATTGAGCTGAACTATTTGACTCGTGGAGAATTGAGCTGAACATTCGGCCTGGATTGCTGACTTCCTGGTTGCCCGGCAACCCCAAGATAAGGGAGACTTTGGCAGGCAGCTGCAGATTCCCTGCCAGGACTGATAGCAGCCGTGAACTCAATTACTGGCTCGTTTAGCCAGCTCGTGTGGCTGAGGGCGGGAGGGGACAGAACAGTTAAAATCTCTTTTCTGGTAGAAGGAACATTAAAATTCTTCTGCTGCTCAAGTGAAATGGAAGTCAGGCAATTTATTTCCTAAAAGAGTTGCATTTCTCTTTTTTTTTAACCCCTGAACCCCTGCATAACAAAATTGCTTAAGCTTGTATGGGCTTATATCTTTGGCAGGAGTAGGAAATCTTTTCCGGTACCACAAATAAATGTGTTAAGCCTCACAAAGGCTTGACACTCTTGTCTTAAACTTTAAATGGTTATTGGAGCGGGTGAGAAGTACCACTCCATCACACCACATGACATCATAATTATGTATTTGTATCCTGGTTCTATTATTTTTACAAATAACCCAAGGTGGCAAACATACCCAACATGCCTTTCTCCTCCTATTTTCCCCATAACAAAAAACCTGTGAGGTGGAGAGACTGACTGGCCCAAAGTCAGCCAGCTGGCTTTCATGGCAAAGGTGGGACTAGAACTCGCTGTCTCCTGATTTCTAGGCTGAACCCTTAACTACTGGATCAAACTAGCTCTCAAATATTGTGTTCTGGATTGTGAAAGTGCAGAGATAGAGTTAGGGAGTCATATCTAACCCACACGCTGCCCATTTCTGGTTTGATGCCCAGGGAGGCCTTTGTGAGGAGGGGTTGCTGTTAAGTAGGAGGAAAGACCCCTGAGTGTCTTAATTCCATGTCTTTTCAGAACCAGGAAGACAGCTCTTCCAGTGACCCCTATGCACTCCCAAATTCCGTAACACCACCTTTACCAACCTTTCCGAGGGTCTCCAATGCCTACGGCTCCTATCAGGATTCCAATATTCCATTTCCTCGAACCTCTGGAGCGAGGTTCTGTGGGGCAGGTGAGTTGCATCTTAACTCTAGGAAAATGGAAAAGAGAAGGACAGAGGCTGGAAGTTCTGTCTCATCTTTTCCACCAGAAAGAGGGAGCTGTCCATTGCTGTTTTGTTAGAGCTTCTATACAACCAGCGATTGCTCTAATGCAGAGGTGTCAAGCTTGTGGCCTGTGGGCTGGATGCGTCACGTGCTGGCCCTGCCCCCACCCAGTTTAGCGAAGGGGGGGAAAGTCCCAATATGTCATGTGACAATTCCGTGACACACGACTTTTACACCCTGCTCTAATGTTACAAGTTCAGGAATCCAGAAATTTGCCTTCTTCCACAAAATAAAGCATTCCTGAGTTAGCCTGAATTCTGATTACTGTATCTTGTAGTTTCTTTGACAGTCTTACAGAAATAGCAATAGTACTTAGACTTATAAACCGCTTCTTAGTGCTTTACAGCCTTCTCTAAACAGTTAACAGAGTCAACCTATTGCCCCCAACAGTCTGGGTCCTCATTTTATCGACCTCGGAAGGATGAAAGGCTGAGTCAACCTTGAGCCGGTGAGACTCGAACTGCTGGCAGTTGGCCGAATTAGCCTGCTATACTGCATTTGAACTACTGTGCCACCAATGTTTGGCCAGCATCATTTTATGGAATATTCTTCCCCCTAGTCTGGTAACAGCCCTGGGATTCCCAGGTCATACAGATCTGCTCCAACTCTGCTTACGGTTAGAGATACTACATGACCGGGGTTTATGCCTTCTTCTAAAGGCAGTCCTTGACTTATGACTGAATGTAGCAATCGTTTGACGTTACAATAGATCCCCCTTCCGAAAAGATTAATGACCCGATTTCAACTCCCCCCATGGTCACATTATAATATTCTGGGCATTCAGCCACTGTCCCTAATTATCATAAGCCTTAGCTCCAACCTACTTTACAGTGGTCCTGACCTATGACCCTAATTGCCAGGCACAATTACTGTTGTAAATCAAGAACTGCCTTTACTGTTGATGAACAAATCTGGTTCCTTTAAAATAATAAATGAATTGTAACTTCTGAACATCCAAAATTTGTGCATGGAATAATGGCTGTTGGGTCTCTCTTTCCATTCGAGGCAAACGTCTGCAGTGTAGGTTTCTCTTGATTATTTCAGGGTACCTGGTATACTTCACCAGACCAATGACGATGCACCGTACAGTCTCACCTACTGAACCAACACCGCGGTAAGCATCAAGTATTGGCAGGCAGCAGCCTTCACAGACCTTCCCAGCTGCAAGAAGACAGAACTGACTTCAGTGAAAGAGTCTGGTGGCATCTTTTCCAACCAACCAATTTAATTAAAAGGCATGAGCGTTTGTGAGCTGTGGCTCACAAAAGCTTATGCTTTTTAATTAAATTGGTTCATTAGGGTGAAAAATGTGATTTTGCAACCCTAACTCTTGTCAAAATTTTCCCTGGCAATGTATGAAATCCAGAACCTTTTTATTGCATCTGTAGTCATAAGCTTTTGCATGGAACAAGACAAAATAGCTAAGTTAAACTTCAACCTGTTAATAACAACTTGCCTCCAGAAGTTGTAAATACTCCAACACTGGAAGTTTTTAAGAAGACATTGGATAACCATTTGTCTGAAATGGGATAGGTTTCCTGCCTAAGCAGGGGGTTGGACTAGAAGACCTCCAAGGTCCTTCCAACTCTGTTGTTCTCTTCTATTCCATTCCATTCCATTCCATTCCTATTCCTATTCCTATTCCTACCCTACTTCTATTCTATTCTATTCTATTCTATTCTATTCTATTCTATTCTATTCTATTCTATTCTATTCTATTCTATTCTATTCTATTCAAGAGTATTCAACACAAAACGAGACTTCCCTTCACAATCAGTTGCCATGGCCTTCAAACAATTGGTGCATAACTGTAAGAGTGCCGTTGCAAAAGCAACCATGCATTCGGAAATTTGACACAGCAGTGGAAAACCACCCTGTTCTTACCAGAAATACCCTAAGGAATTTTTCTTCCCTTTGTAAACAATATTTTCCTGCACCAAAGATTATTCAAACAGTGAAATGGGGACAGCTAGTCCTCAACTTACAACCAGTCACTTAGCAACCGTTAGAAGGTACAACAGACCTCCCAAGGGCTTCTGGCCAGAGTACTCGGGACCTGGGCCTTCAGCTGATGTTATGTAACGCTAGATCCGTGGTTAACAAAGCGCCCCTGATCTCAGATCTAATTCGGGAGGGGACCACGGACGTTATGGGCGTTACGGAAACCTGGTTGGGCACCGAAGGGGGGGTTCCCCTAGTGGAGATGTGCCCACCAGGTTTCCGAGCATTCCATCAGCCAAGGGCCCAGGGTAGGGGAGGCGGGGTGGCGGTTATTATTAAGGAGAGTCTGGAACCGAGGGAGACCACTGTGCCTCAGATATCTTGAGTGTGAATCCCTCTTCGTGAAGTGGGGTCATAGGACTCAGGTGGGCTTGTTGATCACGTACCTGGCTCCTTGCTGCGTGACAACAGCCCTGCTTGAGCTGTTGGAGCTGCTGGTGGGGTTGGCAGTTGAAACCCCTAGACTGTTGGTCATGGGGGATTTTAATCTGCCATCAACTGGCGCGGCGTCTTCGGCGGCTCGGGAGTTCATGGCCTCCATGACGGCCATGGACTTGACGCAATTAGTTGATCGCCCTACCCACATTGGGGGTGGCACCCTAGATTTGATTTTTATCTCTGGCCAGTGGTTGAATGATCTGATTTTAAGTGATTTAGTGGTCGAACCTTTGTCATGGTCAGATCATTTTCTCCTTCGTCTAGACTTTCTGACCGCTACCCACCACCGCAGGGAGACGGAACCAATGCGTTGGTTCCGTCCCAGGCGCCTGATGGACCCAGAGAGGTTCCTGACGGAGCTTGGGCCATTTCCCGAGAATCTGGCCCACGGCACGACTGAAGAACTAGTCGCGGCCTGGGAACAGGCCGCGGCTGGAGCTTTGGACCGTGTCGTGCCTTTGCGGCCTCTGACCCGGCGCCGATCTCAACCAGCTCCTTGGTTCTCTGAGGAGCTGAGGGAGATGAAACGCTGGAGAAGACGCCTAGAGAGTGTCTGGAGATCCAGCCGCTCCGAAGCTGACCGGACACTAGTTAGGTCCTATAGTAGGACCTACCTAGTGGCATTGAGGGATGCGAAGCGTTCTTACGTTTCCTCCCTCATTGCGTCGGCAGATAACCGCCCGGCCGCCCTGTTTCGAGTGACCCGCTCTCTCCTTCAACAGGAGAGGCCGGGGGACCCATTATCAGGGTGTGCCGAGGAGTTTAACGGTTATCTATACGATAAAATCGTTCAGCTTCGGGACGGATTGGATCAAAATTGGGTAGATCCGGGCGAGAGTTCCGAGACACGTCTTGTTGAGGTTGTTTGGGATAGTTTTGATCCTGTGACTCCCGAGGACATGGACAGGTTGTTGGGAAGGTTGAATGCCACCACATGTTTACTGGACCCGTGCCCCTCCTGGCTGATGCTGGCCACGCAGGAGGTGACACGAGGCTGGCTCCAGGGGATTACAAATGCTTCTTTGCGTGAGGGGGTCTTTCCCGTTGCCTTGAAAGAGGCGGTGGTGAGACCTCTCCTTAAGAAGCCTTCCCTGGACCCAGCTGTTTTAGGTAATTACCGTCCAGTCTCCAATCTTCGCTTTACGGCGAAGGTTGTAGAGAGTGCGGTGGCATGTCAGCTACCCCAGTACCTGGATGAAACTGTCTATCTAGACCCGTTCCAGTCCGGCTTCCGACCTGGATACAGTACTGAGACGGCGTTGGTTGATGATCTCTGGAGGGCCAGGGATAAGGGTTACTCCTCTGCCCTGGTCCTATTAGACCTCTCAGTGGCTTTTGATACCATCGACCATGGTATCCTGCTGCGCCGGTTAGAGGAGTTGGGAGTGGGAGGCACTGTTTATCGGTGGTTCTCCTCCTACCTCTCTGACCGGACGCAGACGGTGTTGACGGGGGGGCAGAGATCGACTCCGAAGTGCCTCCTGTGTGGGGTGCCGCAGGGGTCGATTCTCTCACCCCTCCTGTTCAACATCTACATGAAGCCGCTGGGTGAGATCATCAGTGGTTTTGGGGTGAGATACCAGCTGTACGCTGATGACACTCAGCTGTACTTTTCCACCCCAGGCCACCCCAACGAAGCTATCGAAGTACTGTCCCGGTGTCTGGAAGCCGTATGGGTCTGGATGGGAAAAAACAGGCTCAAGCTTAATCCCTCCAAGACGGAGTGGCTGTGGATGCCGGCACCCCGTTACAGTCAGCTGCAGTTGCGGCTGTCTGTCGGGGGCGAGTCATTGGCCCCGATGGAGAAGGTGCGCAACTTGGGCCTGCTCCTGGATGGGCGGTTGTCTTTTGAAGATCATTTGACGACCATCTCCAGGAGAGCTTTTTATCAGGTTCACCTGATTCGCCAGTTGCGTCCCTTCCTGGACCGGGATGCCCTATGCACGGTCACTCATGCTCTCGTTACTTCTCGCCTGGACTATTGCAATGCTCTCTCCCCTTGAAGAGCACTCGGAGACTCCAGTTAGTCCAGAAAGCGGCTGCGCGGGTTATTGAGGGAGCAGCACAGAGCTCCCACGTAACACCTATCTTGCGCAGACTGCACTGGCTACCTGTGGTCTCCCGGGTGCGCTTCAAGGTATTGGTGACGACCTTTAAAGCGCTCCATGGCTTAGGACCGGGATATTTACGGGACCGTCTTCTGCCGGCTTCAATCTCCCAGCGACCGGTGCGTTCTCACAGAGGGACTCCTCAGGGTGCCGTCTGCCAAACAATGTCGACTGGCGGCCCCCAGGGGGAGGGCCTTCTCTGTGGGGGCTCCTACCCCGTGGAACGAGCTTCCCCCTGGACTCCGACAACTGCCCGACCTTAGGATCTTTCGCCGCGAACTTAAAACCTATTGGTTTCGTCTTGCTGGACTGGCTTAATTTTTTAAACTTTTAAATTGATTTATTGGGGTTTTTAAATTTTAGTGATTTTATAGGGTGTAATTGTATTTTAGCTTGGCCAATTGAATAAGTTTTTTATGGGTAGTTCTTAATATTGTATGGGTTTGTTTTCTGTATTTTAACTGGCTGTTCACCGCCCTGAGTCCTCTGGGAGAAGGGCGGTCTATAAATTAAAATATTATTATTATTATTATTATTATTATTATTCTCATGGCTCAGGTTTGACTTTTTGATGGCTAGTCCCCCCCCTCCCCCCCCCAATCCTATGATTGCATTTTGGGCATTTGGTACCCAACCCACAAATTTAGGGCCGTTTGCAGCGTCTTGTGTTCACAAGACCATGATTGGCCAGCAATTACTGTGATGCCAGTAAAAAAGGTTGTGAATCAGTCACGCCCACCTACTAACCCACTTATCAAGTAGCATAATTTAGGATCATAATTTAGGGCTCAATTACAGTTGTAAGTCAAGGACTACCTGTAATGCACATGTCTTCACCATGAGAATAGCCACAAAAGAGAACAGGGCTGGTGGCTTTAATGGCATAATATCTTCAGGCCATCACAGCTGTTAGCCTAGTTGGAATGGGAATGGGAATGGGAATGGGAATGGAACGGAACAGAACAGACCTTGGATTCCAGTCTCTTGCTCAAGCAGGAGAACTTGTACCATGGAAGTCCCAAAGGTGCTTTTTCAGGAGGCAAGTGGATTTTCTTGTTTTTTCTTTGAAAATGTTTCCCTTCTCATCCAAGAAGCTTCTTCAGCTCTTACTGGATGGTGGGGAATGGAAGGATTGATACTCCTTGCAGACAGCTGGTCATTTGCCTTCTTTTAGAGGGGTGTTGAGGCCGCTTGGAGGTTTATCTGTGTCCTGAGGGTCACCTGAATGATGCTCCTGGTTCTTGTAGTCTGCAGTTTTTTCCTCTGGAAATCCTTCCATTCCCCACCATCCAGTCAGAGCTGAAGAAGTTTCTTGGATGAGAAGCGAAACATCTTCAAAGAAAAACCAAGGAAGTCCAGTTGCCCCCTAAAAAAGCACCTTTGGGGCAACCATGACCTGGATGACTGAGAATCATAACATAACATAACATCAGAGTTGGAAGGGACCTTGGAGGCCTTCTAGTCCAACCCCCTGCCCAGGCAGGAAACCCTACAGCATCTCAGTCAGATGGTTATCCAACATTTTCTTAAAAATTTCCAGTGTTGGAGCATTCACAACTTCTGAATCTCTACAGACCATGGAAGCCGACTGTAATGCCATGGAAGGTCTCATTGTGGGGGAGGCTGAAATACTCTGTCAAGGAAAATCATACTCCGGGTGGACATTCATGTCTGAATGTTTGTGGCATTCTGTGCATTCAGGATGCTTCAAACCTTTTTTTCTGCATCTGACTGAAGAATGACCGGAACTTCTTCCCTCCTCTTCAGATCCTTGTCAGCCCTGTCGGCCTACCACAGTGGCCTCATTACGCCCATGAAGATCCGTACAGAGAGCCCTGGCAACCTGCGGTTATACGGTGGGAGCCCCACGCGTAGTGAAAAGGAACAGGTCTCCATCAGTTCCTTCTACTACAAGGAGAGGGTAAGCCTACAGCTGATGAAACTCCTCGCCCGGTACTCCGGCTGGTTCAGCAAAGCCTGCTGGAATCCCTTACTCTTCTAGCAGCTCCTGAGGAGTGGCCAGGGGCTTCCCCTGTGATCCTGAAGGATTCGACTTCGGTATGCTGTGCTGGTCAGACGGACAGCAGGCTACTACAGGTAGTCCTCGACGTTCAACAGTTCACTTAGTGAGCATTCAAAGTTACAACAGCACTGAAAAAAAGTGACTTATGACCATTTTTCGAACCATTGCAGCGTCCCCAAGGTTACATGATCAAAATTCAAACAATTGGCAACTGGCTCACCTTCATGACAGATGCACTATCCGCAGGGCCAGGTGATCCCCTTTTGTGACTTTCTGATGAACAAAATCAATGGGGAAGAATTAAGAATTCACTTAATGACAATGTGACTAACTGAACAACTGAAGTGATTCACTTAACAACTGTTGCAACAAAGGTTGTAAAAAAGCTCACTTAACAAATGTCTCACTTAACAACAGAAATTTTGGGCTCCATTGTGACTGTAAGTCGAGGACCACCTGTAGTTCTCGTTGGAGTGCTATTCAGTGCAGTGGCGCTTCGTTATTGGGGTCCAGTTGTTAGGCTTTTATTTGCTAGGAAAATTCCATTGTGTGGAGGTCTTGTCCATGCTTTTCCAGGGTGGGCAGTGCCTGCGTTTCTGTAGTGATCCCTGTCAACTATGGATTTTGAGGATGTTGGTGAGGAGGGTACACACCCACCTGGCAGGTTTCTTAGCATTGCTCCTGCTGGATCCTAATGGCTAGAGAGTGCCCTCCATTTTGGATTGCAGGCACTTCAGACAGTCTCAGTTGCAAAGGCTGAAGCACCTTTCTTGAATAGGTAGAAAATTGCACCTGTTGACTTCTTAGACTGAACAGCTGAATATACTGTCATTATTGTTTAGGTTTCCCTAGACAAGGGCAAACATTCAGAGAAAATGACGGTCATTTGCTGTACAAATGAAGGTCATTTGTACAGCAAAGATTCCAACAATAGCTAGGAAGTTATAGCCATATTGTCTTAGGAGCTGTAGGACCCTCCTTTAACAGGATTCTTTGTGATAGGACAGAGAAGAGGGCCCTGTCACCTTTTGTGGCTGGAAAAAAAACCTAAGTGAAGCTGAGTATCTATGGAGATTCGCAATCATCCAGGTAATGGTGCTTTTACCAAAAGGCAACTGGACTTCCTTGATTTTTTAAAAAAAAAATATTTTGCTTTTCTTCCAAGAAGTTTTTCAGTTCTAACCAACTGGTGGGGAGTGGAAGTTAGTTAGAACTGAAGAATGGAATGAGATGAGAAGTGAAATGTTTTCAGAGAAGAGAAAAACCCCAAAGAAAGTCCAATTGTATCAGGCCTGTCCCGGCTTGGGCATTTAGGAAAGAAGGATCCTTGACTCCATTTGTAGCAAAAGGTCTACTTTTACTAAAGTCAAGTGGTCACAGCATAAGCAAAGCCAGATCAAATATTCCCGTGTAAACCCAGTGCTTTTCTCTTTTTCCAGGCCCTTCTCCCCTTGGTCATCTTGTGAATATGTAATGATATTCAAGCAAGGTGTTTTGGTAACAGTTCTAAAGTTTGACGCCTCTTGTGGGTGTTTTTATTCAGTTTCCATGCCTGTGTCCTTGGATCTTTCAACCATTGTCTCTGGCTGGCACATCTGGTTCCCGATCTCTCTGCTCCCTGTATCTCCCCATTCCCCCTCAAAGCCATCAAAGTGAAGCAGGCCTGGAGCGGTTATGCTGGCAGATCTGACAAGTTGCCTTTGGGACACCTTGAAGCTGAGCTGTCCTAAGACAAATGAGGTCAAAAAGGAGTGCAGAAATTTCTTTAGAATTCTGATTTGGGATTTGCTTTAGTTCAGGGGTGGAGAACTATGGTGCCTTTTATGACTTCTGGACTTCAACTCGCAGAATTCATGGCTGGCTGAGGAATTCTGGGAGTTGAAGTCACAAGTCATTAAAGGGCCATAATTCCCCACCTCTGCTTTATCTGATAACGCAAGGGCGTGTTGAAGGCATGGAAGGCATTGCTGAAAGCTGGCAGCTAAAGAGCAGCAGCTTTGGCCAGATGCCATCTTCTGCGAGAGAAATGTTTCAGGGGGTGGAGGGGGGGTAGCAGTATTTGAGACAATTTTCTATACTCCTGTAATCACTGTAGTGTGTTGACCATCTGCTGGATGTTGAAGGAAACCTTGACTTCAGCCCTGGCACCTCGGGTGCTACTATTCCCCAAGGGTTGCCATCTTGCCTACTTAAGCTAAGTGGTATTCTCTTGACAAACCCCTGTGCCTTACCCAAGGTTGATCTGAGTTGCACAAGGCCTTTGTTCTTGAAACAGCTTGGGAGAATACTCCTCCATGGCCTCCACAGCCTTCCAAAACTGTGTAAAAGCACACCTGTCCTCAAATGATGTTTGGATGCTCTGGAGGAATGCAAAGGTGCATTCCTTCTCACGTGGCCTCCGCAGCTTCCAAAAATCATGCAAAAGCAGAGTTTGTTCTCACACTTAATTTCAGAGGTCCCAGAGGCCAGGTGAGAGCATGGACCTCTTGCACAACTGCACAAAATCAGGATGAGAGTAACCGTAGTGTGTTTGGTGAACATAGGTGTGTCTCCCAAAATGTTGTGGTATGTCAGCTTTGATACGCAGGTCATAGGTTCGAAATGACTGCCCAAGGCAGCCATAAAATATAGAGAATGGCAGGAGCTGAGGATCACCTGTAGTTCTGCCCATATGATCCTAAGAGCCGAGGTGGCACAATGGTTGGAGTGCAGTACTGCAGGCTACTTCAGCTGACTGCTAGCTGCAGTTCGGCAGTTCACATCTCATCGGCTCAAGGTTGACCCATCCTTCCGAGGTGGGTAAAATGAGGACCCAGATTGTTGGGGGCGATAGGCTGACTCTGTAAACCGCTTAGAGTGGGCTGTAAAGCACTATGAAGTGGTCTATAAATCTAAGTGCTATTGTTAAGTGCCGTTGCTATAAGTTAAGTAGCTTATTCCTAATGCAATCTTGAAGAGGTGTGAACTTCCAATTCTCATCATTCAGTGGGTTGGTTGACACCCCTTCAAGTTGCCAAGATTGAGAAACACTGGCCTAATCTGTAAATCAGGGAGAGATCTGTCAAAAATGGCGTAGGGTCTACTGGGCGGGGGGTTGGACTAGATGACGTACAGGGTCCCTTCCAACTCTGTTAATCAGTATCTGTATCTGAACTCCACTTAGGCATGGAAAGGAAGACAGTAGCTCATCCTTTAATTTATTTATCTATCTAATCATTGCTTCTGTTTCCTGAAGTCAATAAAATGGTCTGGAAAGACACCTTTCTTTGCTTCTGACTGTATCTACCTTCTCAGACAGCTGGGCTGGGAACACACAGCACTGGAACCTGTGGGGAGGGGGGGGCTCCATCCTGAGACGAGCTGTGGTCCAGCGGGCAAATTCAGAGCCACGGTCATTAGCGAGCAGGACTACTAACTTTGAACTTTGTTGAGAACAAACCCTGTGCATGTTTTTCTGAACTGTGGCAGCAGCTCTGAATGGCCTGTCATAAGTTCTGAATTCCTTGGTCTGACTAAAAGGAATGCGAGGAGATCACAGATGAACTTGCAGGAAAATGGGGGTTTAATCTTAGCAGCTCCTCTTTCTCAATTCCCTGCAAAGGGAAAACTAAGCCACCCAAAAATGGATCCCCTCCAAGCATTTTGGATGGATTGCCGTTCCCTCCTTTCCATCCATCCGTAGATCTAGTCCACTTTTATGGGTTGCGAGTAAAACAGGCTGTGACCCCTCAAAAAATGTCACTGGCACCCTGTCACCTGGGTGTCTTTTGGAGGGGGGGCAACCCTGCCTGTTTTTGCTTCCTTGAAAAGGAACAGCAGTGGGGGGAATGTCTCCAGTCGGGTCACATTTTGCTTCTCTGCAGATTTGGGGCCTCCCAAGTCCTTTAAAAATCAGAGTTTCTCAGCTGCATGTTCTTTTCTTCCTTTCTCTCGTTTTCTCCACGGCTCTCCTCCTCCCTTTCTTCCTGGTGTAACATTCTCATGCACAGATGTCTCCTTGCTCTGCGAGACGACGTTGGTCCATACAAGCGATTAACGACTTCCCGGTACTGTGTGCTATGTTCTTGCCGCCTTTGACTAACTCTGTCTGCTCCTCACAGGCCCAAGAATAACTCACCGCTTGGATGGCTTTGTATAACCTGGGATTGAATTACAGGGCAGAAGCTTGGCTTGGTTTGAGGCTGAGGGGCTGGGGGGGGGGGAACATGTTTGCGTAATGCTGGTCTTGGATAGGAAGGCGAATCTTCTAAGGCTGTGTTTCTCAACCTCGGCAACTTTTATAGATAATGTATGGACTTCAACTCCCAGAATTCCTTAGCTACACATACTGTAGAACACGGGTGTTGTGTCTGCGGGTCCTGAGCCGGGCTTCCTGGCAGAGAGTGACTCGGAGAGTGAGGGGGGAAGAGCCGACAGGGCTTCCCTCTGCAGGAACTTCCTCTCTGGCTCCGCTCCAGATTCCAGAGGCAGGCCAGGTGGTGGTGGAGGAGGAGGAGGAGGAGGAGGAGGAGGAGCTAACATGAACTGACATAACACGACATAACACGGCTGCTGAAACATTGCCATGGCCACATGATCAACCTTCAGATGCTTGGCAACTGGCATGTAACTCTGACCGTTGCAATGTCCCTGTCGTGTCCCACTCCTCCGCTGACGGCTGGGTCCGGGAAATCCGAATCAGGCGTGCCTCTGCAGCTCTGCCCAAAGTCCTAGCAAAGTCCTCAGAGCAGGCAGGAGACCAGTAAGTGACTTCAGCAAGATAAGTTCAACTTTGCCTGACTCAGAGACTGCCAGAAAGCAGATCCTTTATATAGGCCATGGGGTGTGGCTCCATGACTCAGCACTCATTAAGGCCTGCCCCTCCCTTCCCTCTGTAGCCTCCGCCTCTCCAATCTTCTGATGCGAGGGTCACTCCAATCAGCTGTTGGTAATAAACCCTCCTCAGGCTCACCTGCTGTGGAGGAGTGGGAGGGGTCTAGCTGCTCCGTTTGCCTGGGCATGGAGTCAGGGCTGGGGCAGGGAGATTCTCCTTCTGCAGTTTGTGTGGGCATGGAGCCAGGACTGGGACCGGGAGGCATACATTCCTCAGTGTGCGGGAGCAGGTAAGAAGGCCCCGGCTGCTCTGAGGGCGGGCAAGACACAACAGTCCCGGGGTCACATGATCCGCTTTGGTGACCTTTTGACAAGCAAAGTCAATGGGCAATCTAGATTCACTTAACAACCATGTTACTAACAACAATTGCAGTGATTCACTTAACAACTGTGACCCCAAAAGTCATAATGTGGGGCAAAACTCACAGCAGCTGTCCCGCTTAGCAACAGAAATTTTGGACCCAATTGTGGCCATTAGTTGAAGACTATCTGTATGCAACTTTTTTTAAAAAAATTAGGCTGGTAAAGACTTAGGCTAACCAAGAGTTAGAATGGTGGCCCCGGAACTCCCTGGGTGGAATCTTAACTGATGAAATTCAAGAGAAGGTGTGTAAGTGTTGCCTTTCCTGCCCAGCTACCATCTGAGATCCTGATTCTGCCATAGTTGATTTAATTATTGTTATTAAAGCGATTTGGGTTTCCTGGTTGTAATTGCCATTCCTCATGAGGAGATACCTGATGCAACTTAGAAGTTCCAGATGTGGCCTAGCAAGATCTTTGGCTATTTTAAGCCAAAGTGCCTTTGGACTTCCTCACCTCTCCCTCTGAGATTACACTTTGCAAAGTCTGCAAAGTTGAGTCATTCACGTGGAACCCTAAATCCAGAAAATGGTGATTTTACAGCAGGCCTAAATGTTAATCAGTGACATCCACTTTCTTGAAAGGGGGAGCGGTTTTCCATGCCGAGTGGAATCTGTGGATTTTATTTTGCTAATTGTAGCTCTGGCACCCAAATTAATAACCTTCTTATAATTTTATTGAGGTTCTCTCTGTAATATATATGTGGGGTCCACATGACACCCTTAACTCCACTTCGGGGTTTTCTAAAGCACAGTTCATGCAATATGATATACCCCAGAGGTCCCAACCCCCCCTGTCCCTGTCCCCCAGGCCATGGCCCACTACCAGGTCTTCAGCCATTCATAACCAGGCCATGGAAGTGATGGGTGAGTGCTCACGCATGCATCTCTATTTGCACGAGCAGTGGGCATTTGCACATGTGCTCGCCCCTTGCACAAATGGAGCTGCGTGTGTGCTTGCCTCCCTCTCGAACGGAACCATTCACCCACCCACCCCGCAAAATCTGAAAGGTTGGAGGACTCTGGTATACCCAAACAACTAAACAGCACATTGAAGCATAAAGTGTCCATTTTAGCCTAGTTAGTCTGGTTCTATTCCTCTTGCCACATTTCTGGCCCCCACATTTCGTCATCATCATCTTTTAAAGACCTCGTAATCCCTTGTGGGGTGGAGTCTTTGGCAACTGAATGGAACCGAGTGTTTACTGGCCGGATGCCCTTCCTGTCGCCAGTGCAGAGCTTTGTTCAGCACATAAATTCTCACTGTGCCTAGAGAGAAAAATATCTGCCTCTACCTAGGATCAAACTCACAGTCTCCTGATTGTGAGATGAGAGTTCCACCTCCAGGCCACCACACCACTCTGGCCCCCAGAAAGGCCTTGAAATCTAGGTTCCTCTTCCTCTGGGATGTTCCTCATGCAGGATATGATATTTCAGGGTGCAAAATTAATTTTAAGGTTTGTTAAATTGTTTTAAATTTCGGCCACCCTGTAATATGTTTTGTTTTAATTTTGTTTTAATGTGTATATTGTGGATTTTTATCTGGCTGTACACCGCCCTGAGTCCTTCAGGAGAAGGGCGGTATAAAAATCGAATAAAATAAATAAATAAATAAATAAAATTAGTGCTTCCACCGAAAAGCCGTTTGCCATACCTGAAGGCCATCAACAAGTTCAACATGAACAAACAACTATCCAAACTGAGAATAACTGAAATCACTTTCCTGTGGAAAATTGGGTGAAAGAGAAGATGGATTATATTAGCCTGTGGTCAGTCCTGGAGGAATCTTCTGGAAACCTCTTCCTTCCCCGTCTGAAGTGGGACAGTCTTAGCACTGGAATCCTTGTCTGTCCCTCTTGCTGCTATTGACCTGTGACCTATCCTAAGTAGCTAGGAGGGCAGTCAATAGTTGGGGTCCTATTTAGCAGAGGGATTTTCACTCTTCTTTGGCTTCTCTTTGAGCTGTGAGGGGCAGAGCTAGGGCACCTTCTCCCTACAATGGTCTTGGGATAGAAGTGGCAGTAATGGCAGAGGTGATTTTCTGCTCAGGTGAGCCATCCGGAGTCCACGTTTTCTCCATGAAGAAGCTCATCAGGACAGAACTGGGAACGAGATGGTGGGCTGTGTCTCTTTTGTTGCTGTCAGTCATTCTGATTTTGGAGGAAGTGACTAAGCCCATAAACATTGGTTTATGCATCTCTCTCCTTGTTTTGGGGTGTTCCACCTGGTAAAAATCGAAGTCGCTCATTGCACTCTTTAACTCTTAAAGCCCTTTTTTGGGTCAGACTTGTTTCCTTAAAGCCTCTTCGGAAACTTCTCAATCACAAATGCACTCCAGTCCAGAAAAGGTTGCATAGACCTTTAACGGCAATTTCCTTCCCCGTCCAAACTGGCCAAGGGGCATCTTAGTGTTTTCACCTCTTGCTTGCTCCTCCAAGAAGTTGTAGGCAGTGGGAGGACCTGGTATGTGACCTGCTCCGCTGATTGTGTGAAAATCCTCTCGGGTGCTGCAAAAACCGCCAGTGGCTTATTCTTGGGCTGGCTCCTTGTCTCAATCCGTAATTCTGTCGCTTTGGCTGTCTCTTTCCGTGAACCGTGGCCTGGGCAGAGTTTGCCATGTGCTTGCGGAAGGCAGCCCCTGTCCTGGCGTCCCTTTTCCGATGCTAACAATCGCAAGGAGTCTGGTAGCACTTTTTCTGCCTAACTTTTTCTAAAAAGGTATGATCTTCTAAAATCAAATTGGTTGGTTAGAGAAGGAACTACCAGATGCCTGATATTCGCCTACCTAAGCTAACACTGCTCTCTTCCTGCAACCACTTCCTGATTCTAGAAGACGAGGCAGCTCCAGTATGTGATACCTCGTGTTATTCCTTCCCCTGTGCCTTTACATCCTTTGGACTTTTGTGCCCTTGCCCTTCTTGCAATACCTGCCCTCCTTGGTTCCATGCCAGGCTAGATAATTGCTGGCCAATGAGGTCTGGGCTCTGCCAAAAAAACATTTGCTGGAAAATGGATGTTTCTGGCTGGCTGCATTAGGGACTGCTAGCTTCCCACCTTTGAATGCAACAACTCTCTCTGCAGAGCAGCTAAAAGTGCTAAATGTTGTTCTGTAGAACACAAACAGTTTTAGGACTTCAAGAGATGTTACTTTAATTTTTAAGAAATGCTTGGAGAAGTAATTTTAGGGGATAAATAGGAGGAGCAATCTACTCCCACCCTGGCTGCATTGTGGTTTTTATTTTTTTAAAGATTAATATCTCCAGTTATAAGCCCCTAATTAAATACGTGTTAATAGGCTCCGCTGCTTTGATTTCTTTTCAACTTTAACTAAAGGTGAAAGTTTGTATGTGATACCTCATGAAATTCTGAGAGTGGATTTACTCTATGGAGCTGTGAAGCCACTTTAACCACCAAATGATTTATTTTGGAAAGATAGAGGATTGTGTTAGATTTGCTGAGACTACAGTAACAGTGCAGATTTTCTTTTCTGATCTTCCCTGCCAACTTCCTATCAGTTAAGTATGGAAGGACTTGTCAGGTAGAAGAGGAATTCAGAATTACAAATCTATGCAAGCATATGTGATTTGCAAACGAAGGGATAAATTGCAAATTATGCTTCATGCTCTCTCTCTCTCTCTCTCTTTTAAACATAGAACACACACCAACCTACCCATTCAGAAACCAAGGGGGCCTAGATGACGGGACTGCAGTAGTTAGTATCTAACAGTTTCCTGCCATTGTCCATAAGGTGCATGAGAATTTCAGCTGCATAAATGCACAGGGGGAGGCATGAACTCTGACAACAGCATCACTCCATGCGACTTCCTCCTGTGAGGTCATACTGATAACTTTTCACAGCAGGAAACTTCTCCAAAGACCACATATCCCAAATATTTCAGCACTCTCCTATATCTAGCCAGACATTGGTTGGAAGTTGCTTGGTGACAGTGGCAGGGGCAGTTTGACCCTTGACCTTTGATACATTCTTTACCTTTTTGAAAACAAGCTTTGCATGTAAATCCAGGAACATTGAGGTCTTCTGTGCCTGTATGCATTCTTAATGCCTGCAGCAAACATTTGCACATTGCAGAGGAAACTGGGAAATGTACGAAGTCCTCACCTTGAATGTAATCCTTTGCACAGACAGGACATGAATCTAAAGGGTTTTATTCCGAGTCTTATAACAAAGACTTTAGGGTGCAGCACCCTAAAGGTAGGAATAAGATGCTCCTGGCATGCTGTTTGCAACTCCGTCAGTAACCACAAAACTACGCTGCCAAAATTTGTTGGCAAAGCAACCAAATCTGGGGAATAGGGTTGCAGGTCTCCTCACTCCAAAATGAACTGAAATCACCATATAGGGGATTGTTGTTCTGGGCCACATTTTGCTGACTTTTTGCGGGTTTTTAAAGGTGGTTGGTCACCGTTGCTATTTTCATTCTTGCCTACCACCCTGGAAAATAAATAAACAAATAACTTTTAGTCTTTGGGAAATACGTTGACTCTTTTGGGAAATTTATCCTGTTATAAGGCATTTATCTACCTTCTCCTGCAAATCAGATCAAATCAGTGAAAACTATGAGATCCCACAGAGCACATGGCTAAATAGCTACCTATTGTTACCTATTCTGCCTGCATTCCCTTCCCCCTTAGGGGTACTTGGAACTGATCTAATAATTTGGGAAATCTAGCCGATGAGATGAGTAAAAGGACCAGCAGACCCCATCTTTGAAGCTCTTAACCAGAGGTCTTCAAACTTGGCAGCCTTAAGACTTATGGACATAATGCTGGCTGGAGAATTCTGGGAGTTGAAGTCCACAAGTCTTAAAGCTGCCAAGTTTGAAGACCTCTGCTCTTATCTGTAAGGAGTTACTTGCAACGCCAAATAAATAAGGCGACTTGTTCTTGTGCGATGCTGCTGCTCATTTCTCCTGCCAGCTTGTATTGCTATAGCCTTTGTATTCCCAGAATGCCTCTTTCCTCTTCCTCGTTCTTTCCATTCTCTTTCTAATGCATGGAATAGACCAGCCTTTCCCTGCTCAGTGGGAGTTCTGGGAGTTACAATCCCTGCACAGTTAACTATTCCAAGTCAGGAAAGATTGCATGGTGTCTTCCCTGGAGAAACCCACCTTTGGCCACTGGAGGGTTATCCTTTCCTACAGTCTCTCCAGAGATGCTCTTGTTGTAGCTTGATGGTGCAGCACTTGCTTTCCCTGCAGAACGTCAGTCCTGAGTTTGTGTGTGTGTGTGTGTTTAGGAGTGTGTGTGGAAAAACCCATCTTAGGCAACCTGCTGCTAACTGGACTGTGGTGTGACTCAGTTTAAGGGTCTTGTGTTCCTGCTTTAGCTCCCTTCTGTAGGCCTCCCTCTCTCCCCAAAATACCACAGCCCTTCCCTCTGTTGCTGTTCTTGTGACTGCTTTTTCCGAAGCCTCAGTATAGTAGCTGCTCTTTTGTGGTTAAATAGGGCAGAGTCTGGAGAGATCCTTTGGTTCCCAAAGCTCTCCCATCCTTGACGATGTTGCATTTGGGCTGCTCTCCATCCACCCCATCCGTGACAGACATCTTTCTTCCTGCAGAAGTCCAGGAGATGGAAGAGCAAACGCGAAGGGACCGAGGCCAGCAGCCGGCCCATCAAAGCAGCTGGCAAAGTCATCATTCAGGACATTTCCTGCCTGCTCCCCGTCCATAAATCATTAGGGGAGCTGTATATGTGAGTACCTGTACAGTTTTGCCTCATCCCAAGGTGACGCAGTGGTTCGAATACAGTATTGCAGCCTGACTGCTCGCTGCAAGGAGTTCGATTCTCACCAGGCTCAAGGTTGACTCAGCCTCCCATCCTTCTGAGTTGGGTAAAATGAGGAGCCAGATTGTTGGGGGCAAGAGGCTGACTCTGTAAACCGCTTAGAGAGAGCTGGAAAGCACTGCGAAGCAGTATGGAAGTCTAAGGGCTATTGCTGTGACTATAGCTACCTTTGGAAAGAGGCAGGCCCTGTCACCTCAGCCTAGTGGGAAGAAGAGGGGAATCACAGGAGGATTGTAGTTGAAATTTAGGGGTGCCAGGAGTTTACCTGAGGACCAAGCATTTGGCTTCTGCTTGGAAGATTGACTTCTTAAAGCACCCCATAGCCCCTAGAAAGTGAATGCCCAGGGAAGAATAGAACGCAACAGAATGTTCCCTTCTTGGATTGGCACATATTGCCCATCCTTATAGAAACCCTCTCCCCTTTTCATTTTATTATAATTTTTCAAGAAGCAGCTTGCCTGGCAGTCCCGGACATTACTGTGTGCACATGATGCAAGCCATAACACAGCTTGCATAAAACAGAATTGGCTGGACTCACTCAGAATGTGTCCTCAAAGGCTATTCATAAACCGCATTGTCTGGTTTCACACAGCTTGTTAAGCCAAAACCCTAAAATATTTATGGGCCATCCTGCTATGTAAACCCAAGTAATACGTTCGGTGATGCCATGTGGAATGTACAACACCTGTAGGGAAACACCCAGCCAGGGAAGGAAGAGGTCTCAAGCTGAGAATTTAGCCTTGAGACCAGGCCCAGTTGCAAGAGATCCAGAACGGACCCTCCCCACCCCACCCCCCGTTCCTTGGAACCATATCCAATTGGCTCCCTGGTTCTCCGAGGAGCTGAGAGAGATGAAACGCCGGCGAAGACACCTAGAGAGTATTTGGAGGTCCAGCCGTTCCGAGGCTGATCGGACACTAGTGAGGTCTTTTACTAAGACCTACCTAGTGGCAATGAGGGAGGCGAAGCGTTCCTACGTTTCCACCCTCATTGCATCGGCAGATAACCGCCCGGCCGCCCTGTTTCGGGTGACCCGTTCCCTCCTTCAACAGGAGGGTCGGGATGACCCCCTACAGGGACGAGCTGAGGAGTTTAACGGTTATCTATACGATAAAATCGTTCAGCTTCGGGATGGCTTGGACCATGATTGCGATGATTCAGCCGAGATGGCAGAGACACGTCTTGTGGAGGTTATTTGGGATGAGTTTGATTCTGTGGCTCTCGAGGACGTGGACAGGCTGCTGGGGAGGTTGCATGCAACTACATGTTTACTGGACCCGTGTCCTTCCTGGTTAGTACTGGCTGCTCAGGAAGTGACGCGAGGCTGGCTCCAGGGGATTATAAATGCTTCTTTGGTTGAAGGGGTTTTCCCCGCCGCCTTGAAAGAGGCGGTGGTGAGACCTCTCCTGAAGAAGCCTTCCCTGGACCCAGCTATTTTGGGAAATTACCGTCCAGTCTCCAACCTTCGCTTTTTAGCGAAGGTTGTAGAGAGTGTGGTTGCATGGCAGCTTCCCCGGCACCTGGAGGAAGCTGTCTATCTAGACCCGTTCCAGTCCGGCTTCCGACCCGGTTACAGCACGGAGACGGCTTTGGTCACGTTGGTGGATGACCTCTGGAGGGCTAGGGACAGGGGTTGTTCCTCTGCCCTGGTCCTATTAGATCTCTCAGCGGCTTTTGATACCATCGACCATGGTATCCTGCTGCGCCGGTTGGAGGGATTGGGAGTGGGAGGCACCGTTTATCGGTGGTTCTCCTCCTATCTCTCCGACCGGTCGCAGACGGTGTTGACAGGGGGGCAGAGGTCGTCCTCGAGGTGCCTCACTTGTGGGGTACCTCAGGGGTCGATTCTCTCGCCTACCCTGTTCAACATCTATATGAAGCCGCTGGGTGAGGTCATCAGTGGTTTTGGGGTGAGTTATCATCTGTACGCGGATGATACCCAGCTGTACTTTTCCACCCCGGACCACCCCAACAAAGCGGTCGAAGTGCTGTCCCGGTGCCTGGAAGCTGTACGGGTCTGGATGGGGAGAAACAGACTCAAGCTCAATCCCGCCAAGACGGAGTGGCTGTGAATGCCGGCACCCCGGTACAGTCAGCTGCACCCGCATCTGACTGTTGGGGGCGAGTTAGTGGCCCCAAAGGAGGTGGTTCGCAACTTGGGTGTCCTCCTGGATGGACGGCTGTCCTTTGATGAACATCTGGCGGCCGTCTCCAGGAGGGCCTTTTACCAAGTCCGCTTGGTCCGCCAGTTGCGTCCCTTCCTTGACCGGGATGCCTTATGCACAGTCACTCACGCTCTGGTTACGTCTCGGCTGGATTACTGCAATGCTCTCTACATGGGGCTGCCCTTGAGGTGCACCCGGAGGCTGCAGTTAGTCCAGAATGCGGCTGCGCGAGTAGTAATGGGAGCCGCTCGTGGCTCCCACGTAACACCACTGCTCCGCAGTCTGCACTGGCTTCCTGTGGTCTTTCGGGTGCGCTTCAAGATTCTGGTTACCACCTTTAAAGCGCTCCATGGCTTAGGACCCGGGTACTTACGAGACCGCCTGCTGCTACCCTATGCCTCCCACCGACCCGTACGCTCTCATAGAGAGGGTCTCCTCAGGGTGCCGTCCGCCAAACAATGTCGGCTGGCGGCCCCCAGGAGTAGGGCCTTCTCTGTGGGAGCATCGACGCTCTGGAATGAACTCCCCCCTGGTCTACGTCAAGTGCCTGATCTTCGGACCTTCCGTCGTGAGCTAAAAACATATTTATTCATCCAAGCGGGACTGGCATAAATGGATTGATTTTAAATTGGGTTTTAGTAGTATTTTAAATTTTAAATTCATTTTAATTCTGAGCCATTTAGTAATTTTATATTTTAAATCCGTTTTAATTGTATATATTTTGTATTTTACTCTGGCTGAGTCCTTCGGGAGAAGGGCGGTATAAAAATTTAATAAATAAATAAATAATAAATAATAAATAAAAATAAAAAAATCCAGTTGTTCCCAACAGAAGGCTGCCAAACTGGGGAGATTCCATATAATAGGCAGACTATATAACAAAGTAGTTAACTTGAACACTACACATGTGGATCTGGTTGTTTGCAGAGTTTTCAGCACCTTGCCTAATGTAAGCCAGAGCTTCCCAACTTTTTCTAAACCCAAACTCCCTAGAACGCTTCTGATATATTCTCACACCCCTTAAAAAATAAATAATTATCTGCATATAATTATACATATACCAATGGTGGGTTTCTACCAGTTCGCACTGGATCGGATGAACCGGCAGCGGGAGGCTCTGCCCATCCGCCTGGACGCTTCTGCACATGCACAGAAGTGCCGCACGTTTGCATGAGCGAACCAGTGGCAACAGGATTTGGAACCCACCCCTGACATACACACTATAATTTGGAAACTTCTAAACCCAAGTTTTTGCACCCCCTGGAATATTGTCTCAGAACCCCTGATGTAAGCATTGGTTTATTGGTTTTGTTTTTGTTTTTCAATAGACTAGGTGCTGGGAAATTAAAGTTCTGCACCTGGCAGCTGGGGGTTCTGCATCAACGGATGAGGGATGCAGCAAGCGGTGCATCCCTCAGCCACCCCTCTTCTCTTTCAGACTAAACGTGGTAGATATTCAGGAGACCTGCCAGAAGAATGCAGCCTCAGCCGTGACAGTGGGACGCCGAGATCTCTTGCAGGTGCTGCTCCTTCTCCATCACAGCAGGAGTCCCCAATCCCTGGGTCGCAGCCCAGTACTGGGCTGTGGTCCATTTGGAACCAGGCCACACAAGAGGCAGGCGAACGCGCACAGCCCCATTTTCGCAAGTGGTGGGGACTCACACACTCCACAAATGGAGCTTCACGTACGCCCGTGAGGCCCCACTGCTCACAAAAATAGAGATGCAAGTGTACACATCTGCCACTCACATGGAAGTGTTTCCCCTCCCCCCTCCCGCTACTCCACAAAGCCAGAAAGGTTGGGGACCACTGTTCTACAGGACGGACTGGAGACCCTTTTGAGCTGAGAGGGGGAGATGTCACTGGAGACCCTTATTTTTTAAAAAAGTCCACATCTCCTTCCTGCCTCGCACAGAGAGCCCTTACCTATTGGATTTTTTGCTATTCTCGGTGTCTCCTGCCTCCCTGCCCCAGCTTCCTTTTGCAAGGGCCTTGTCCGATTCAGGGATTTGAGAATAGAGATGGATAGAACATTTACTTCTTTTTTTTCCACCATGGTTCTTAAGTGAAACACTGCAATCATTCAGTGAATCATGCAGTCATTAAGTGAATCCAGCTTCCCCCATTGACTGCATATTGGAAGCCAGCTGGGTTGGTCGCAAGTGATGACCTTACAATTGTAAACACTTGCCGATTGCCAATCCCCCAAGTTTTGGTCGTGTGACTGGCAACGCTGCGATGGTTGCAAGCAGGCGGACTGATTGCAACTTGGAACAATTGCTAAATGGTTGTAAGTCCAGGACTGCCGTGTATAACCCAACCCCCAAACAACAAAGGCTCAACCATCACCCTATCTGGGGGCCTGGGAGAGCAGCCTGGTCTCCAGTGGCCTCCTAAGTACCATTTGAGAGGGAGTCCTTTGGATCATGCAGAATCATCTCCAAATAGAGAGCTCCCTCTGAAAACGAGAGAGATCGAGATACCCTGTTTGTCCCATGGTTTAGTTTCTGCAAAGCAATCAAGACGGTGCTCTTCTGCTGAGTTTGCAGGTCAGCGTAGTCATTTTTAGGGTGGTTTTATTTTGGGGAAAATTTTAATTAATTAGATGGATTGTGATTTGATTGAATGAGCCCCGTTGGCACAGTGCTTAGAATGCAGTATTGCAGGCTACTTCTGCTGACTGCCGGCTGCCTATAATTTGGCAGTTCAAATCTCCAGGTTGACTCAGCCTTCCATCGTTCTGAGGTGGGTAAAATGAGGACCCAGATTGTTGGGGGCAAATAGGCAGACTCTGTAAACCACTTAGAGAGGGCTAGAAAGCACTGTGAAGTGGTATATAAGTCTATGTGCTAGTGCTATTGACTGGCGAATTGTATCTGCTGTAAGCCACCTGAGGTTTTCACCTATAACAGCATGCCTCTGATGTGGCCTTCTCTTCCAGGTTTGGTCCCTGGCCACGGTGGCAACCGATCTCTGCCTGGATCCCAATGCCGACCCAGACTTGGAGACCCCCTGGGCCCAGCACCCTTTCGGCCGCCAGCTCCTGGAGTCTCTGTAAGGAGGCAGTGAGAAGGGAAACATTGGAGGGCGGCCCAGCGGCTGCTCTGCTTGCTTGTTGTGGAGATCTGCAGGGGGTTGGTTTCTTGGGTCTCTACCTAGGAAGTTTGGGTTGGCACTCGCACTGAAAAAGCAAAAAGGGGTCACGGTGTGGCTCAGGCTGTAAGATAGCCTGTTATTAAACACAGCTGCCTGCAATTACTGCAGGTTCCAGTCCCACCAGGCCCAAGGTTGACTCAGCCTTCCATCCTTTATAAGGTAGGTAAAATGAGGAGCCAGATTGTTGGGGGGGCAATAAGTTGACTTTGTATATAAATATACAAATAGGATGAGACTATTGCCTTACACAATGTAAGCCGCCCTGAGTCTTCGGAGAAGGGTGGGATATAAATGTAAATCAATCAATCAATCAATCAATCAATCAATCAATCAATCAATCAATCTGTTTTGCTCTGGCTTTCCGAGGTTGTGTAAATGTAACCGTATTAACCTATTTGGAAATGCCAAGCTGTGGCCTTTTATTAATACAAAACGTAGTTGGGATTCTTTACAGCGGGCAGGGAGGGGGGAATGTTTTCAAACTTTTTCTGGCTGTGAATTAACACAGATAGTCCTTGACTTGCAACTATTCATTTAGTGACCGGAGCTACAATGACACTGAAAAAATTGACTTATGACCGGTTTTCCACACTTAAAATTATTGCCACGTCCCCGTGGCCACGTGATCAAAATTCAGATGCTTGGCAACTGACTCAAATTTATGACGGTTGCAGTGTCCTGGGGTCACATGATCCCCTTTTGCGACCTTCTGACGAGCAAAGCCAATGGGGAAAGCTGGATTCATTTAACAACCTTGTTATAACTTAGCAACTGCAGTCATTCACTTAAACAATGGTGGCAAGAAAGGTTGTAAAATGGGTTAAAATTCGCTTAACAAATGTCTCGTTTAACAACAGAAATGTTGGGCTCAATTGTCATCGTAAATCAAGGACTACCTGTATATGTATGTGCTAGATTAAGAGGCAGACCTCATGATAGAAGATTGGCTGCACTGAAGCGAACTTTGGTTTAGTCTCTCACAGAACCCCTAAAACTATGTATTCCAGCCCCCCCACTTCACCCCTCAATAACACACAATTTCATCTCAAGGATCTGCTGGATCTGCTGGGCATTTTTCTTCATGTTTTGACCTGTGTCCTCCCAGACTCTTTAATCTGACCTACTGCACTTGAGGCATACCATGCTGTACTTAGAAAATACTTAACTTTGGTCCATTTTGTGGACAAAACTGTAGAAAAAACTGCTATTAGGCATAGAAATATAGCTTTTTGGAACTCTGGGTTACAAGCTTTTAAAAACGAGTGAAAAATTTCCAAGTGCAGTGAGGGATAATAATGGACAAGAATTCTGATTATTATAGTAATAATTGTAATAACAGGACTGTTTCCTTTCTTCCCCACAATATTGTACCCTTAAACCAAGAGACCAGGTTTAGATTCACTGAGAAATGTGGTAGTAGAAACGATTACTACCTAAACATACCGAAGTTGCCCAGAGTAGCCCCACAGCAAGAATGGGCAAATAAATAAGATAGATGGCTGGATGGAGGGACAGATAGAGAGAGAGAGACAGACAGACAGACAGACAGACAGACAGACAATAGCTATATAGAAAGAAAGGGAGAAAGAAAGAAAAGAAAGGAAAAAGAGACAGTAGACAGACAGATAGATGATGGAGAAAGAGTTTGAGTTAGACAGACAGACAGACAGACAGACGGATGGATGATACGGTAGGTAGATAGGTAAAGGTTTACATATCAAGCCTTCCTCTTCTGCGGAGCAATCAAGTGAGATCCATCTTCCTTCTTGCCCTAAATATGAGCTGAAATATAGTAAATTACAGGCAGGAAGCTTCTGTGTGAGTTCAGGCAATACTCTCCACTGTTACATTTAGCAGTTGTGTTTACTTTTGTCAGCCAATCAGGAAAGCCAGCCTCTCTCTTCCAAATTTTAAACTGTAACTTAGCTGAGGGCTGTTTTGTTTTCTTCTTCTTCTTTCCCTCTGCAGGTTGGCACACTATTGCCAGCTCCACGATGTGCAGACCTTGGCTATGCTGTGCAGCATCTTTGAGACCCAATCCAGACCTCAGGGAATCCCAAACCCTTCAGGCCTGCCTCCTCAGCACCCCTCCAGCCACAGTCGATACGTACGAGCTGATTTGTGTTCTTGCTCTTTTCCCTCCCAGCCCAGGGTTTGCCTTTTGGGGGGAGACATCCTGATGTGATTTCCTCTTCTTTTGCCCTCCACAGCCCAGCTTTACCTCCTCTGGCTCTTGTTCCAGCATGTCAGACCCTGGACTCAGCACCAGCAGCTGGAACCCAGGTAGGCACAACTCGGCCACCTGGGCAGGGGTCTCCAACCTTGGTAACTTTGGTAAAGCTGGCTGAGGAATTCTGGGAGTTGAAGTCCACAAGTCTTAAAGTGGCCAAGGTTGGAGACCCCTGTCCTGGAGGACTTCGCCTTTCTGATTTTTGGAATCAGGTTCCCAAGCCTCTGTGTAGGCTTTCACCATGGCGGGTGGTGTAAGCTGTTTTGAGTATCTCTGTTGTCTTATGTTGAAAAAGGAGAGATGGCATTCTGTTAAAGGCATCCCAGTTCAATTTAGCTGTGGATTCATTAGTCCCATTTTATCCCAAAGGTGCTTTTTCAGGAGGCAACTGGAAAAAAAGAAAGTCCAGTTGGCTCCTGAAAAAGCACCTTTGGGGCAACCATGGCCTGGATGACTGAGAACCTCTACAGACTATTAGTCCCATTAGCAATTAATTGATTAGGGATATCTGCCCACAGTTGCCAAAGTGCAAATATGTTTTCAGGCAAGGCACTCATGCCACTTAGTAGGCACCATTTTATTTATTTATTTTATTTTATTTTATTAAATTTTTATACCGCCCTTCTCCCGAAGGACTCAGGGCGGTGTACAGCCGAAATAAAATACAGAGTATATACAATTAAAAGAAATTAAAATAAACTATTACTAAATGGCTGGTAATTAAAAGATTTAAAAATTTAAAATATTACTAAAACCCCAATTTAAAATCCACTATTTATGCCAGTCCTGCTTGAATGAATAAATATGTTTTTAGCTCACGACGAAAGGTCCGAAGATCAGGCACTTGACGTAAGCCAGGGGGGAGTTCGTTCCAGAGCGTCGGTGCTCCCACAGAGAAGGCCCTACTCCTGGGGGCCGCCAGCCGACATTGTTTGGCGGACGGCACCCTGAGAAGGCCCTCTCTGTGGGAGCGTACGGGTCGATGGGAGGCATAAGGTAACAGCAGGCGGTCTCGTAAGTACCCGGGTCCTAAGCCATGGAGCGCTTTAAAGGTGGTAACCAGGATCTTGAAGCGCACCCGAAAGACTACAGGAAGCCAGTGCAGACTACGGAGCAGTGGTGTTACATGGGAGCCACGAGCGGCTCCCATTACCACTCGCGCAGCTGCATTCTGGACTAACTGCAGCCTCCGGGTGCACCTCAAGGGCAGCCCCATGTAGAGAGCATTGCAATAATCCAGCCGAGACGTAACCAGAGCGTGAGTGACTGTGCATAAGGCATCCCGGTCAAGGAAGGGACGCAACTGGCGAACCAAGCGAACTTGGTAAAAGGCCCTCCTGGTGACGGCCGCCAGATGTTCATCAAAGGACAGCCAACCATCCAGGAGGACACCCAAGTTGAGTACCCCCTCCATTGGGGCCAATAACTCGCCCCCAACAGTCAGCCACGGTTGCAGCTGACTGTACCGGGGTGCCGGCATCCACAGCCACTCCGTCTTGGAGGGATTGAGCTTGAGTCTGTTTCTCCCCATCCAGACCCGTACGGCTTCCAGGCACCGGGACAGCACTTCGACCACTTCGTTGGGGTGGTCCGGGGTGGAAAAGTACCATCCCCTTAAGCAAGAAAGGTTCTTTGGAAGAAATGTTTGCTGCCATCAAGAAATATTTTTTAAAAAGCAACCTGCTGAGTTAGGAAGGGTAGGAATCACCTGTTGATTGCCTAAAATGCACTCTAGAATTGTTTAGAAACATTTTCTTAGAAACAGCTCCATGCAGTTTTGGTCACCACTTTACAAAAAAGACATCGAGACTTTGGAAAAAGTGCAGAGTAGAGCCACTAAAATGATTAAAGGCCTGGAGACTAAAACATATGAAGAACATTTGCTGGATATAACTGGGTATGGCTAGTCTAGAGAAAAGAAGAACTAAGGGTGACATGATAGCAGTGTTCCAGTATTTAAGGGGCTACCACAAAGAAGAGGGGGGGTCAACCTATTTTCCAAAGCACCAGAGGACAAGTCAAAAAACAATCACTGGAAATTAATCAAGGAGAGAAGCAACCTGGAATTAAGGAGAAATTTCCTAAGAGTGAGAACATTGAACCAGTGGAACAGCTGGCCTTCAGAAGTTGTGGGTGATCCAACAATGGGGTTTTTCAAGAAGAGACTGGGCGGCCACTTGTCTGAAATGGTATAGCATCTCTTGCTTGAGCAAAGGGTTGGACTACTAGACCTCCAAGATCCCTTCCAGCTCTATTCTGAATTAAATTTGGAACTTGTTAAAGAGAGATCCAACTTGGAACTAAGGAGAAATTTCCTAACAGGAAGAGCCATTAATCAGTGGAATGGCTTGCCTCCCAGAATTGTGGGTGCTCCATTGCTGTATGTTTTAAAGAAAAGATCGGACGTTCATTTATCTGGGATGGTATAAGGTCTCCTGCTTGAGCAGGGGATTGGAATAGAAGACCTCCAAGGTCCATCCCAGCCCTAGGATTCTATCTTTCTATATTGTCATAGAAAACTTGTCCTGCTTTAAAGCTGAGCCCTTTATTTGGACTTTCCTCGTCACTAAATGCTAAAAGGGCAGGCCCATGACTGTTTGCTGCTGGGCTGGGAGGGGGATCCTCTCACTAGGATCAGCTAATCAGCTTTTGACTTTTGTAGCCAGCAAAGACATGGAACACACTTTAGGCTGGGCCGAATCTTCGCCTGATGACTTTCGCCTTGGGAACTTGGTGTATGCTGATCCCCGGGACCGAGAGAGAGACCAGCATGACAGGAACAAAAGGTGGGCGGGGCCAGTCACCAACCACTTCCTGGCTGGGTGGAGACAAGGGACCATGTTGGAGAGCCCTCCCCCCCCCATCTCTGGGATGTTGTAAAGAGCTGCAGTTTCAAATACGATTTGTGGACTCTTTAGGCTGGTGGGCAACTGTGCATGCCTGGCTCGGGAATTCTGGGAGTTGAAGTCCACAGGTCCATAAATTACCATAGTTATCCATCCCTGCTTTAGGCTCTCTCATGCCTTCAGATAAGTGTTGGGTTTCATGAGGAGCTTGGATGACTTACGGGAACCTTTTAAGCTGCTTAGGAACTAGAGCTTGAGCTTAATTTTGCTTTCTTTGAAGATAGATACTCTAGAAGGAGCTTGTCTTGTTTTCCTGATCCTCTTCTCCATGTAATTCACATTTTTAGATATCATTACTTTGTGTGCTCTTGTGCTCTTGTGTAGTAGAGGCATCACAAAAAGATTTTCAGTCATCAAAGAGGATTGAAGTACTGGGCTTTGTAGCTGGCAACTGGTAGATTCTTTAGCTTTGTGCTGCATCTACATTTTTGCAAACCAATCAGATAAAAATTGCCCACTTCGTTGATGCAATGACAGTAACTCAGATCTCACCCCAGTCCAGTTTTTGTTTTAATTACCGTATATACTCGAGTATAAGCCGATCCGAATATAAGCCGAGGCACCTAATTTTACCACAAAAAACTGGGAAAAACTATTGACTCGAGTATAAGCCGAGGGTGGGAAATGAGGCAGCTACTGGTCAATGTAAAAAATAAAGATAGAGCCAAGTAAAATAACATGAATATTTATTTGAACGAAAAACAATAAAAGTGCAAAAGGGGGAAGGAGGATTCCCAGCTTTAGAAAATTTAGAACTACGCCGCCTTTGGTATGACCTGAGCATAGCTCATAAAATTATCTGCTACAATGTACTTCCTATCAATGACTACTTCAGCTTCAACCACAACAATACACGAGAACACAATAGATTCAAACTTAAAAGTGAACCTCTCCAATCTAGATTGCAGAAAATGTGACTTCAGTAACAGAGTTGTTAATGCCTGGAATGTGCTACCTGACTCTGTGGTCTCTTCCCAAAATCCCCAAAGCCTTAACCAAAGACTATCTAGTATTGACCTCACCCCATTCCTAAGAGGTCTGTAAGGCGTGCATAAGAGCACCAGCGTGCCTACCGTCCCTGTCCTAATGTTCCCTTTAGTTGTATTCCTTTTATGTATTCAATTCATGCTTATATTTATATAATTATTTAATATGTATTTGACAAAATAAAATGAATGAATGAATGAATAGAATAGAATAGAATAGAATTTTTATTGGCTAAGTGTGATTGGACACACAAGGAATGAATGAATGAATGAATGAGTGAGTGAGTTACTTCAACAACATTGTCTCACAGAAATTGACAATACAACTGCAAGCATGAAAATGAGTCCTCCTTTAGCTTCCAAGGGACCAGGGTGCCTCTGAAGGTCAGTGCTCTAAGCACTAAGAACCCAGCACAAATCTAAGCCTGTATGCACACCAATAGTGAAAATACCCTGCACAGTGTCTCTTGGCAGAGAAGGTTAATTTTCATAGACGTTGGGGTGGCTCTTTTTTTTTTTTTGGCAGGGCAATAAGGGTCTCTAATATCATTAAACCCAAGTGTGAGGAAAAAGACAGCAGCTAAAATGTTAAGGCCAGTTGTGTGACCTTCTCCAATACAGTTGGCCTGGCTGTTTGCCAAAACTTAAAACACCCTCCCATCCCCCCCTCCCTGCTAAAGCTTCTTTCTTAAAACAATTGTGGTCTTTGCCTTTCATGTCGCTCAACCTTTCACCTGCCAGGTTCCTAGCCCTTCACCCTTGACCCACTGCTGTGTTTGCTTAGCATTGTGCCAATCGACTTTAGAAGTCTGTGTGTGTGTGTGTGTGTGTGAGAGAGAGAGAGAGAGAGAGAGGGAGGGAGGGAGGGAGTGCAAAAGGGGGAAGGAGGATTCCCAGCTCTAAACAAAGGGAAATCCCGGAATGCCAGCGCGAAAGGCGGTGCTCGCGTTCCTCCTCCCTTGCTCAAAAGCCCCAATAACCTTCACCAGCAAGGCAGACCCCCACGGGAAGGAAGGGGACGGGCTGACTCACCGAGCATCTGGCTGAAGAGCAGCTGCTCCAGGTCGCCCAGCACGGTGAAGCACGGAGGGAGAAGAAAGAATGAAAGAAGGGGAGGAACGGCCCCTCCTTTCTCTCTCTCTCTCTCTTCCAGCGCCGCGGAAGGGGGACTAGGGAACACAGGCGTGCACACACACGCCCAGCTTCTGAAGCACGGAGGGAGAAGAAAGAATGAAAGAAGGGGAGGAACGGCCCCTCCTTTCTCTCTCTCTCTCTTTCCAGCGCCGCGGAAGGGGGACTAGGGAACACAGGCGTGCACACACACGCCCAGCTTCTGAAGCACGGAGGAGAAGAAAGAATGAAAGAAGGAGGCGGCCTCCTTTCTCTCTCTCTTCCAGCGCCGCGGAAGGGGGACTAGGGCACACAGGCGTGCACACACACGCCCAGCTTCTGAAGCACGGAGGGAGAAGAAAGAATGAAAGAAGGGGAGGAACGGCCCCTCCTTTCTCTCTCTCTCTCTCTTCCAGCGCCGCGGAAGGGGGACTAGGGAACACAGGCGTGCACACACACGCCCAGCTTCTGAAGCACGGAGGGAGAAGAAAGAATGAAAGAAGGGGAGGAACGGCCCCTCCTTTCTCTCTCTCTCTCTTCCAACGGGAAAACGCTCTTTCGCTTGCGGGGGAGAGGAGGAGGAGGAGGAGGTTGGCTTATTCAACCCTTCCCGGCTAGCCATCCAGCCCTTCCCAGGAGAAGGCGAGGAGGCTATGCATTGGCGCGGGGAAGCCCTGGCGGTGCAGTCCTTCTCGGCTGAGGGAGGAGGTTTCCCGACATGCCGCGCCTGAGCCACCCCAAAGGCCAGAAGAAAAGGTCATTCCATCGAGTAATGGAGCCAAGGCTCCTTCCTCTCCCTTACCCATGCTGTGAGCCCGGCTGGGCTGCAACACCGCCGCCGCTCCTTCCTCAGCCTCCCGGCCTCGCGCTCTAGCAGCCGCCAAGCTCAGGCCGGACCGCAGCTCCCCATCAGCACTCGCACGGCGCGATTCGGGCAGGAGGTCGGGCTCGCTCCGTGGCGGTGGCGCCCGCCGCCACCACCGCCACGGAGCGAGCCCGACTCCTCCTGCCCGAATCGCGCCTGCAGTGCTGATGGGGAGCTGCCGAGTCCGGCCTGAGCTTGGCGGCTGCTAGAGCGCGAGGCCGGAGGCTGAGGAAGGAGCGGCGGAGGCGTTGCAGCCCAGCCGGGCTGCACAGCATGGGTAATGGAGAGGAAGGAGCCGCCCATTATCTCGATGGAATGACCTTTCTTCTGGCCTTGGGTGGCTCGCGGCGAGTCATGGTCGGGAAACCTCCTCCTCAGCCGAGAAGGCTGGCGGCTCCCCTGCCCAGCCCTCTCACTGCACCACCAGGGCTTCCCCGCGCCAATGCACAGCCCGCCAAGTTTGCGCCGTCCGCCCACCAGACACGGGAATGGGGGCCGGCCTGGGGGCGACAAATCCCGCGAGACCTCGGCGGGCCCGCTCCCCGTCCCTCCCATGGGAGTCCGTTCGGGACCCCCTCCTGTGCGGGGTTCCCGAAGACGTAGACTCGAGTATAAGCCGAGGGGGCGCTTTTCAGCACAAAAAACGTGCTGAAAAACTCGGCTTATACTCGAGTATATACGGTACATGAGAAGATTCTCAATTCAAAGCTGTTTCTTATAAACAGCATGAAAGTCCAGATTTCAAGAGGCCGAGCTTCCTCCTCTCAGACCTGCCACAACTTAAATTTCTAAATAAAAACTATCCTTGGCTCCATTTGTTAAGAATAGAAGATACCGGAAAAAATAATTAAAAAACAGATCTGTGAACATCTAGAAACAAAGTTATAACTAGTAGCCAGCATGGGTTTGTTAAAAACAGATCATGCCAATCAATCTTATTTCACTCTTTGGCAAAGTGACTAAATTAGTAGGCCAGCGAAAAACTGTGACCACAAAGTAAACCACAACCTACTTCTTGGTAAGCTAGAAAATGTGGCATAGAAAGATATAATTTTATTAGAGATCAAGCGTATTGCAGTAATGCAAAGCCAGAACTGAAAATCACGCGCCAAAATCCCTAAATTCACCTTTTCCCCCCTTAACTGTCTCATTTCACACCCCTGTGCAACCAGTCAGGTTCAGTTTCCTAACAATCAGTCCAAGCGTAGTTTGGTATCAGCCCGCTCCTTCTAGCTGGGTGACCTTGAGGCAGCATCTTGAGAAGATACAGCACTTCCTTTCATTTCCCCAACTTCATTCCCTCTCCCCACAGTTCATGGCAGTCTGTCACTGCAGAGCAGCAAAGCACAAGGAAGCATAAGGTGTAGAGGTACATATTTGACTTCCAGAACTTTGAATGCTTGTAGGAAGTGCTAAACCATTCATTTAGCAACTGTTCCTTTACAGCGGCACTGAAGAAAGTGACAGCTTACGACTGGTCCTTGCTCTTTTTTTTTTTTTTTTATTACTTTTTTTGCAACAAACAAACAAAAAGAAAATACATTATTACACCCTTGTGCTATACATAAAAGGAAGATTTGGGTCTTCGGATATATCCTCATGATTGCCAAAATCCACGTTCTCGAGGTACAGGTACTGAAGCGTCCAATGTTCCAAGCGCAAAGTCCACAAATGGTTTCCAAGTCTTCCAAAAAATATCTTCTTTATACACACCACTTCTAATTTTAATATCACATGTCATTTTATCATTTAAAGCTAATTTCCACATTTCAGAATTCCACTCTTCTATTCTAAAAATCACATCTAGTTTCCAATATCTAGCTATTATAATTCTACCTATTATAATCATAATTCTAATCAATTCTTTTCATATTTTGTTAATTCTATTTCCTTAATTACCAACAATAATATAGTTTCCACTCTCAATGTTATTACTTTCCCCATCATTTCAAATATCATTTTCTCCAATTGTTGCCAAAACTTTTAACCTTATCACAATTATACCACATATGTTCATAAGTCCCCAATTCCATCTCACATCTCCAACATTTTTACTAATTTTTTATCCATTTGTGACAATCTTACTGGAGTCAAATACCATTTCAAACAACTTTATAATTGTGCTCTTTAATCCTTATAGATAAAGTTCTCATAATTCTACTCTTCAATTCACATTCCAATCTGACTCTGGTATTTCAATATTAAGATCTTTTTCCCAATTTGTCCTCATCACTCTTTGTAATTTTTCATCAAATTTATAATCTTATAAACCCTACTAACGAGTCCCTTTAGCCCAATTTCATCTTTCATAATCCGAGATACTAAATATTCAAATTCAGTTTCACATCTATTTATCGAATAATTTTCCTTAGTTTTTTGTCCATTTTCTATCTGTATTTTTCAAACCAACTTAACCCTAATTTTTCAATAATTTCTTTATTCCTCCTTTCATTTCCATAACTTTTATCCAATCTCTAATAATTTCTATATTTTCCTCTTTAATCACTTCATTACGTTTTATATTATTTTTAATTGGCCAAATTCAATTGTCTCCCCAAAAGATTATATCCGAATTAAAATTTTAACAAATTTATTCCACATTTTACTTAATCCTTTAACCAATAACTTCTACTTACACATTTTAAATTTGCTTTATCTAAAACCACCTTGATCCAAATTTCTCTATATCCCTTAACTCTAAGTCTCTCCAATAGTTATCTTCACCTTTAATATTTTTACCACTATCCGGATACCATACGCACAGTAATAATTAAATAATTTGGGGATTCCTAATCCACCTTCCTTTTGATTTTGATACCACATTTTCTTCACTAATCTAGGTCTTTTGCCACCATTGCAAAATTTATCCAGTTTTTCTGATATCCTTCAATATCTTTCTCTGTCAAATTTAGTGGTAGCATCTCGAATAAAAGTTGAACTTGGGCAGCAACATCATCTTACACATTGCAATTCTACCAAACCAAGACAACTTTAAAATTTTATATTTATCTATCTTCTTCTCAATTTCGTTAATCACCACATCATAATTAAGTTTTTTCAATTCTTTAACCTTAAGTGAAAGCACTATACCCAAATATTTCAATGTGTTTTAATCCTTATCCCAAATTGCTCTTGCATATTCTCAGACTCATTACCATTACTATCCATCAATAATTCTGACTTTGACCAATTTACTTTCAATCCTGTCATTTCTTCAAATTCTATCAAATGCTTATATATCTTTTCAGATCTTTCTCTACATTTTCAAAATAATTAAAGTATCATCCATACAAATTTATCTTATACCCTTATATCCTTCTAATTCTTCATCTTTTCTATCATTTTGTCAATATTTCCATAGCCAATAAAAATAATGTTGGGGACAGGGACATCCTTGTCTCGTACCAGCTTCTAATTTTATCTCTTCAGTTAATATTCCATTCACCTTCACTCTTGCACTGCTCTTTTGGTACAATTTTGAAATAACATGTATAAACTTATTACCAAAGCCTAAAGCCTCCACAATTACTTTAATTGTTTCCCATTGTACAGAATCAAAAGCTTTAAAAATATCCAATGATACTATACCAATTTTATCACCATTATATTCAGCTACATCTATAATATTTAATACTCTTCTAACAATATCACTCATGTATCTACCCTTCACAAAACCTACTTGATTATAACTTATATATCTATCTATAAATCTATTTAATCTATTACTTATAATAGCAGTAAATATCTTTGCATCCTGATTAATTAAAGAAATGGGCCGATAGGACTCAATCCTTTCTAAATCTTTATCTGGTTTAGGAATTAGGGATATCACCGTTCTATTCCATGACGAAGGTACTTCCCCACCATGTAATATTCCATTGAATAATTTTTGCAGTCTTGGTATTATTAATTCTTTAAATTCTTTATAAAACTCAACAGGTAATCCATCCTCACCTGGAGCTTTCCCTAATTTTAATTTTTGTATTATTCCATTAATCTCATCTTGTGTTATATCTTCTTCCATCAATTCCTTATATGTTTGATCAATTTTCACCACATACTTTTCTAAATAGCTTTGCAATTTTCCCCGATTAATTGGTTTCTTTGAATATAGATTCTGAAAAAAGTTTCTAACCACTTCACATTTCTCTAATTTTTTATAACATCTTATACCTCTATCATCTATCAAAACTCCAATTTCTCTCTTCTCTCTTTTATCTTTCGCCATCTTTGCCAATAATTTAGAATTTCTATTACTAAATTCAAAAATTCCTATTTAAAAATCTCAAATTTCTTTTACTAACTCTGTATCTTCTTCTATCATTTTATTTCTTAACATATTAAGCTCCTGAAGAATTTTTTTCTTTAGTAAGCAAAATTGATTTTCCAATTCTTTAATCTGATTTTATCTCTTTCCATTTTAATTTTATAATTTTTATATTTCCTACTTGATAATTTAATACTCTCCTCTAAACACCGCTTTCATCGCATCCCAAACAATTTCAAATTTAACCTCCCGTTATCATTTAATCTCCAACTTTCCTCCAATTTTTAAGTATCCATTTTTATCCTTTTCATTTTATACAATTTCTCGTCATATCTCCAATAGCTTCTTTTTCTCAAAATTAAAATCTAAGTCCACCATAACTTCTGCATGATCAGAATCTTTAAAAATTCCCACATCTACCTTATCCACATTATTCAACAAATCTTTAGAAAGAAAAATATAATCAATTCTAGAATATGTATTATATATCTTAGAGAAAAAAGTGTATACTCTCTCAATTCCTTTAACCTCTCTCACACATCAACCACGCCATTTGAAGCATCCACATATTTAAAATCCCCATTTTATTTGCTCCTCCACAGCGGGTGGGATTAGTACTGTCTATTTTATCTCTGATTAAATTAAAATCCCCAGCCACAATTACTTTCCTACACTTTCATTCTCCAAAATTTTGTTATTTTTCAAGAAATTCTCTTTGTTTTCATTCGTAAATATAAATTAACAAGTGTCACTTTTTCCTCATTAAGATTTCCAACAATTATTACATATCTTCCATCTTCATCCAAAATTACCTTATGTTTTCAAAGTACACCCTATCTGATATCAGTGTTGCAACTCCTCTAGCTTTTGAAGTTCCAAATGCTTTTCATATATTTGCATACCTTTTATATACATTCTATTTGAATCTTCAGATTTCTGATGGGTTTCTTGTAAAAATAAAATGTCTGGTAAATCCTTTTAATCTTAAGCTCCAATCTTCTTCTTTTAATCTGATTCCTGTACCCTTCACATTCCATGACATTATTTTATAACTCCCATTTAAAATATAAATTTTTAATCCTATCCCGCATCTTCCTTTCTGTGCCCCCACCACCCGACATTAAACTACCATATAAACAACAATAAGAAACAGAAAAAAACAAAACAAAACAAACAATAAAATACAAACAATCTTCTTCCCCACATCCTCATCGGTTTCGCCTCTATAAAGAGAATGGGGAGAGGGACGTGCCAATGCCGGGCACTTCTTCGGCTGTCTATTTAAATTCATCACTCAAAAAAAAGATAGGGATGACCGCATTCAGCTTCATATTTTCCAAGACTCTTATCTGCTTCTTCTCCTACTGTATCCTCACGACTCTTCTTCTGTTCAACCAACACAGGTGATATTTCTTTCCTCTTTAACCCTTTAGAGTCTTGCCTCCAATAGCCCTTTTTCTTCTTCTGAGATTGATGTTTCCACGTATGTTCCACCCATCTGAAGCATTTGATCTTTTATCTCCATTAAATCCTCCATCTCAATCAGTCCAAGCTCCGTAAATATAATAATGCATCTATATCTGGGGTGATTGTACGCATCCTTCCTTTATAAAAAATTTCAATTGTTGTGGTGGCCTCCAATTGTATTTAATTCCATTATCTCTCAAAACTTTTGTAATTGGTTTTAAAAAATCTCCATGCCCTTTCTTCTCTTGATATATCCGGGAAGACTTGAATAGTCTTCCTTCAAACTTCAAAGCATCTCCCAACTCTCTTAACTTGGCCATAACTTCCAACTTATCACCAAGATTTGCGAACCTGACAAGCACATTCCTGTTAGAACCATTTTGCCTTCTATATCCAATTCTAAAACACTTGCCAGGTCTGCTAATGTGAGCGTAAGTTGCGTATCCAAATCATTAATCCATTTCAAAACCCGCTGTTTCAATTTATCCTCCTTTCTTCCGAGATTCCTCTGATAACAAAATTATATTTCCTCATCTCTTCTTCCAAAAGACAAATTCTCTTATCTTGCTGCTCATTTTATAAAATATTTTGCCAATTTGCCGATCTACTTTTGCCTCATGCACATGCAGCTGCTCCATTTCATCTTTAATCATTATCATTTCCTCTTTTGTTTAGCAAAGTTATCATTCATCTCTTGCTTTAAATTTTGCACTTCAGATGTCAGTTTAAATGTCAAATTATCTATACGCTCTGATAGTCCTGCTATTTTTCCCCCAATTTTATTTAAAGCTGCAGCAATTTGCTGCGTTTCTGAAAGTTGTTGAGTCATTTTGAAAAAACAAAAACAAAAATTTCTCAAACTGGGATTCCAATTTTTCAAAAGTCTTAGTGAAGATCAAAGGACAGCAGTCAAACCAATTTTACAGAGGGTCTTGATGAAGATCAAGGGGCGACAATCTTTAATTGAAGCGAAGCGGCTTATTTGCACTCGTTAGTAGCTTATCAGTAACTTATGAGTCATATTCACTCCACAAAGAAACACAATTACCTCACAGCTTAATCAGCGCCATTTTTCTACGCGTCGGCAGAGAAGAAAAAAAAAAACCAGCTTGAACTTCAAAACAAAGTCCTTTTTTTGTTTTCTATAATATAAACAAGCTATTAATTTCCTCTCAAAAGAAAAATAATAATAAAAAAAAATTATCCACCTAATAAAATCTTCTTCAGCCAGTCAGTAGCACAAAAGATCGATCTCTTCAATTAAAATTCTTCTCATTAGCAAATTCAGTCTTTGATATTCCTTAGCCTCAGCATTTAACACAGAACACGATAATTATAATAAGGAAAGCAAAAGACAGCAGTTTATTCCAAACTCATCGTGTCTGCCAGTTCGGTCATTCCACGCAGTAAAAACTCCTTAATTCAAGCAGTTTCAAATGACCTACCAGTTTTAAATTCAGTCTGCTGGGCTATTAACACTTCCACTTCATGATTTATTAACTTTCATCCATAACGGTGCATTCCAAACAGCATTAATCCTCATAAATCTTCATTATTAAGCCCTGTGAAGTGAAGAAAAGGTCCTTACCCCACCACGGTCATGGCCACGCCCCCTCCTGGTCCTTGCTCTTAAGACCATCGCAGCCTCCCCTCGGTCAGGTGATTAAAATTCAGACCCTTGGCAACTGGCATGCACGTACAACGGTTGCAGTGTCCCAGGGTCAGGTGAGCATCGTTTGCAGCCTTCCCAGCCGGCTTCCAACAAGCAAAGTCAATGTGGAAAGCTGGATTCGCTTAACTGCAGTGAATCACTTAACAACCATGGCGAAAAGGTCATAAAATCAGGTGCCATTTATGTAACAACTGCCTTGCTTAACAACGGAAATTCTGTTCCCAATTGTGGTCGTAAGTGGAGGACTCACTGCATAACATTCATTGCAGCAACTGACAGGTTTTACAATTAAATATTTTCTCAAAGGCCAACTCATAAAGCTCCTAAATAAAAATACAGGTGGTCTTCAACTTACGACCACAATTGGGCCCAAAATTCCTGTTGTTAAGTGAGACATTTGTTAAGTGAGTTTTGCCCCATTCTACGATCTTTCTTGCCACCGTTGTTAAATGAATCATTGCAATTGATAAGCTAAGTAACCTGGTTGTTAAGCGAATCAGGCTTCCCCATTGACTTTGCTTGTCAGAAGGTCACAAAAGCGGATCACTTAACTTTGGCACACAGCAACGGTCATAAGTATGAACCGGTTGCCAAGCATCTGAATTTTGATCACATGAGCGGGGGGGGGGGGAATGCCGCAAAAGTTATAACTGTGAAAAACGGTCGTAAGTCATTTTTTTCAGTGCCATTGTAACTTTGAACAGTCGGTAAATGAACTGTTGTAAGTCGTGGACTACCTATATAAGCAAGTCCGTAGAAAAGAAAACTGCTAAAGCTCCTTCACTTGTGCCGAAGGACAGGAAGCGGTCAAAGAGAAAACTAGCCAGGCGGGGTAGCCTAAAGACCCCTTTGTGGATTTCATCCTCCAGGCTTCTGGATCCTGCCAACACGCAGCAGTTTGACGACTTTAAAAAGTGCTACGGAGAAATCCTGTATCGCTGGGGTCTGCGAGAGAAACGTGCCGAAGTCCTCAAGTTTGTTTCCTGCCCCCCCGAACCTCATAAAGGAATTGGTGAGTTGAAGTCTCTGGGTCCCCAGGAGGTCTTGGCCCCCTGGAAGGACTGGCCTTCCTCAAGGGAAAAAAAGGCCCCGGCAGTTCCAGCTCTTCTCTTCCATCTCTTCCCCTTTAGACTCTGCTGAACAGGGATGCTAATGGAGGGAGTCATTCGAATAAGAGAGAGCGTCAGTCCCAAGGAATCTAGGGGAAGAGATACTTCAGAGTAGTAGCTTTATTGACAGGAATCTTGCCAGGCTAAAACACAAATCTGCAAACTTACTATATCTCTCGTGTGAACTTGGTAAAACCACACCTAGAGTACTACATCCATTTTTTGTCACCACAGTATAAAAAAAGATAGACTAGCCAGGCCCACATCCTGCAACCGTTCATCATATGTTTTAGCCTCCAGTCCCCTCATCATCCTGGTTTCTCTTCTCTGCACATTTTCTAGAGTCTCAACATCTTTTTTATAGTCTGGTGACCAAAACTGGTTCCAGTACTCTAGGTGTGGTCTTACTAAGGCTTTATAGAGTGGTATTAGGACCTCCCTGGATTGTATCCCTCTGTTAATGCAATTTAGGATTGCATGGCTTCTGCCACACATTATTGGCTCATATAAATACTGTTTCAAAAGGTAAAGGAGGGATTGTTAGTGGTTGTTTTCAAAGCACGTTTGTATCATTTCTCCTTCAAGTGTTTGGGCCTTACCCACCCACCCCTTATTTTACTAGGACTAAATTGTGACACCCCCTCCAATCACCCGCCCTCTCTCTCTTGCTCCCTTGGCAGAGTTTGGCATCTTCTGCAGCTACTGCCGCAGTGAAGTGCGCGGCATTCAGTGCGCCATCTGCAAAGGCTTTGCCTTCCAGTGTGCCATCTGCCACGTGGCCGTGCGAGGCTCTTCCAACTTCTGTCTGACCTGCGGCCACGGAGGGCACACCAGCCACATGATGGAATGGTTTCGCACCCAGGAAGTCTGTCCCACGGGCTGTGGCTGCCACTGCTTGCTGGAGAGCACTTTCTGACAGGCCATCTTCAGCGGCTGACTTGGATCATTCCCAGGCCAGATGATCTCCAGCTGACCGCAAGAAAGGTCCCAGGTGACTTCTGACACGGATGGTCAGTCTCCTTGAGGGCACTCTTGACAGAAGTGAAGTGCGGTGGCTGGTGGTTGCGTAACTTTTTGAGAATGTTCTGTGCTAACCGAGTGGAAGAGAAGAAATAACAAAAGCTGAAGAACAACTTGGTATGATGAAAAGTTCACAACAGAGGGATGGAGTCTTCCCCCTCCAAAACATGTACTTCTAGAAGGCCTTCTATCCAGTGACATTGCAGCATCAGTTGCTTCTTTGGATGGACCTCTAAGGTCTTGATATTATACAAGGAGATCAGAGTGAACAAATATTTTTTACAAAGACACAGAAAAAGTCTTCAATCTTTGCAGTGTAGGATGCTTGAATGAATTAGCATGTCCTTTGGGAAGAAGGGAATGTCCAACTGCAGCACGGACCCTGGAGACGTCGGAGAGGCTTAGCTGTCCTGTGGCAGGTTTTTATTTTTTTCCTCACCTGCCACTGGAAAACTACCCTTTTTTCAAAGATGCTGAGCTATAATTGCTTCCCTGGAATTGACTCATTTGACAAATGTAGGAGCAAATTCTTTTTTAAAAAAGGGCTTGGATTCTGAAACAACAGGGCCAATATTTGGCTTTGGATTAACAATTTCAGGACTGAGCTGTCTGTGTTTTTGGTGCTGAAATGCACTTGAACCTGATGGAAACGAGATGGGGGGGGGCAGAAACCATATAAATTCTTTGTGGTACCAACAGGAATCTGGACTGAGCCCTCCCGCTTTGGACTAGATCCTTTGGTGCCTGGACTTTGGGTTGCTGACCCTCTCTGAAGCATAGAGACCATGTCAGAGCTGAAGAAGTGTATTTTTGTATATTCACTGAATAATTAAGAAAGTTTTATAAAATTTTCGTGTTCTGCAGCCTTTGAAATTATTGGCAAATTTGGGGGAAGATTTAAACCCCATCCTCCCTCCCTCCCTCTACATGACTCCAAAATTAGCTGCCTTTTGTTGCATGTATTTATTATGTATGATCTTTTAAAGCCCATTACTGCTCCTTTCAGCAAACTGCTCCACAGGGCTCTCTCTGTGTAGTAAGAGATACAAAAAGAAGTGAGAGATGGCTTATTCTTACCAATAGATGGCAGCAGTGACTTATGCCTGGAATTGTAGACTCACAGTAAACTTTGCACAGTGTCAAGAGATGGACACACACAGTTTTCCTGCAGTAAGGAGTGAGGCTGATTTGAAGTAAACCCTAGTTCCAGGGCCCCATCAAAGAAATCGTGCCTTGCATTGAATTGTGTAGGATGTCCAGCAGAAGGCCTCTTCCTGCATCCTTGTTTCCAAGGCGTACAGGGAATCCTCAACTTACAACCACGATGGAGCCCAGAATTTCCACTGCTAAGAAAGACTGTTAAGTGAGTTTCACTCCATTTTACAACCTTTTTTGCCATAGATGTTAAGCAAATCACTGCACACTTCAGATGTAAAATGAATCGCTGTCAGGGTTCCGATGGATGCCCTAATTAAATCACGAGCCTCCTCCCTTGCCTGTGGCAACCCGAGAGCAGGCCAGGCACGCTTTGCGAATTGACCCACTACAGTTGTTAGGAGAATCGCTGCAGTTGAACAAATTACTGCAGATGTCAAGCGAATCACAAGATATTAAGCAAACCACTGCAGATGTTAAACGAATCACTGCAGTTGTCAGGTAAATCACTGCAGGTGTTAGGAGAATCACTGCAGATGTCAAGCGAATCACTAGATGTTGAATGAATCACTGCAGTTAAAGTGAATCATGGTAGATGTTGAATGAATCACTGCAGTTGTCAGGTAAATCACTGCAGTTAAAGGAATCACTGCAGATGTCAAGCAAAACACTGCAGTTGATAAGTTCGTCACCTGGTTGTTTAAGTGAATGTGGCTCCCCATTGACTTGGCTTGTCAGAAGGTCACAAAATGGGGATCACTTGAACTCGGGACTCAGCAACGGTCATAATCAGTTGCCCAGCATCTGAATTTTGATCAGGTGTTTCCTGGGGATGGCTGCAAAGGTCGTAACTGCGAAAAACGGTCCTACGTCACTTTTTTCAGTGCCTTTGTAACTTTGAACGGTCACTAAATGAACTGTTGTAAGTGGAGGACTTCCTATATTTTACTCGTTGGTACTCTGGGGAAACCACCAGAATCCCGTGTTCAAAAAGGGACTTCTGTTTTGTTGTTCCTTTATTATTTAACGCGGCATTCTTGACGCTTTAGAACAGGGATGCCCTTGTCCAATGCTGGGGCCTTTTCACCGAATTCCAGCCAAAGGGAGGCAGGCTTTCCCCTTGCCAAGCCAACCTTCCCATTACGCACACCCAGTGCCAAAAAGCGCTCCGATTGCACAAATGCTGCCTGCCAGGCCTGCTTCCCATGTTACACTTTGCATCCAGTTTCCTCCGCTTTTTCTTTCTTCTCTCCCTTGTCTGATGGGCAGCCTGACAGAGCCTCCAGGGCAACCAGATCTCCGCTTGGATTTTGTAAGGAACTCCACGGGCACCCGAACGCGCCCGTGGCAACAAGTGACTTGGCTTTGAAGCATGACATCGCTCCATTTTTAAGCAATGGAAATAATAATTTCAAAATCTAAAATGGCAGGGTGAGGAAGAAACCAAACATCATTGTGATGAGTAAGATAGATTATAAAAAGAAGAGAATTAGCATAGGGGCCGAGATTAATTTATAATGGTACTTAAAATTCCTGTAAAGAAGATTGAAAACCACTTTTCTCTTTTTTTCTTTCTTTTCCATTTTTCTTTCACTTTCCCCCTTTCTTGCATCTTTAATTTTATCTTTGATTTCCCCCCCCCTTTTTTATCACTTTATCTTAGTTTGTATTAATTTTATCTTCTTTTTAAAATCTTTAATAAAAACTGCATGGTTTTCAAAATAAAACGGCAAGTGGGAGAAGAAACCAGGAGAATTTCAAGGGGTTGCAGGGGTCCCCAACCTTGGCAGCTTGGTGGCCCATCTTGGGGAGGGGAAGAGGGGAACTGGGCAGCCCTGATGTGAGTGGCAGGCCATTGCGCATGTGTGTACGTTCCTGCCGGCCCACTGCTCAGGCAGTTTTGAGTGCATGCATATGCACCCACTCTGCCCAACCACTCATGCGGCCCAATTCTGAATAGGCCACGGCTCAATAGTGGTGTTGTGACTCATCCTCCCTCCTCTCCTCAACCGGCCCCTCCCGTCTCCAACCGGGCCTTTTATCAGACTCCGAGTCTGATAATGAAGATGAATGGCCTGTCATGACTCCAGCCCCCGGCCCTGGCCCCATGCCCGGAGAGGATTCCAGGAGTGGGAGGACAAGCCCGATAAACCTCATTCATATAGCGTGTGTTCCTTTGGCTCAGCCGTCAGAGCAGGAAGCCAGCCAGGTATTGGAATTGCTCGGGCCTACTCCTTCTGACCCCTCCCTTTCCCAGAAGCTGACAGCAGATCCAGCTAAAGACAATTCAGAGTGGGAGGACGCTCGCTTCCGGAGATCTGAGAGGCGACGCCAGCAGAAGGAAGGGTGGGGCAGGCCTGGATAAATGCTGAGTCATGGAGCCACACCCCACAGCCTATATAAAGGACCTGCTTTTGGCATTCCAACCTTGAGTCAAGCTAAGTCTTATCGAGTTTGCTGATACCGGACCCTATCGCTGAAATCACAACTTGGACTCCTGCCTGCCCTGATAAACCTCGAAGGGATTTGGCAAGCTGCAGAGGCTTCGTTGCCAAGTTGGTCACAGACTTCCTTGACTCATTCGTCAGAGTGGGGGGTGGGACACGACATGTGGGCTGTGGCCCATGGGTTGGGGACCCCTGTCCTAAAGGACTATGGAAAAGAGCTCGGTTTAAAATCATTCACAAAAAGGTCCCCTCTGCTCTGAAAGATACGCAAGCAAAATTTGATTTGGAGTAGTTGAGATGATCCAGCCCTGGGCTTACACCTGAAGGAGTAGTGGAGCTGGTGAAATGAAAGTGTCTTATTTGCAAGGCTAAAATGGTTCGTGCAGCTACCAGTAAGTTAAGCCCCGAAATAGGATCCTAAGAATGGGATTTCCACCAATAGGATCTCCTGCTTGAGCAGGGGGTTGGACTAGAAGACCTCCAAGGTCCCTTCCTGTTGTTCTTCCTTTCCCCAATACAGAATAGCAGAGTTGGAAAGGAGTCTTCTAGCCCAACCCTCCACTCAAGCAGGAAACCCTATACCAGGGGGTGTCCAACTATGGGAACTTTTAAGACTTGTGGCTTCAACTCCCAGAATTAGCTGGCTGGGGAATTCTGGGAGTTGAAGTCCAGAAGTCTTAAAGTTGCTGAAGTTGGCCATGCCTGCCCTTTGCCATTCCGGACAAATGGTGGCTGTCCAATCTAAAACCTCCAGTGATGGAGTACCCACAACCTCTGGAGGCAAGCCCTTCCACTGTTGAATTGTTCCCACTGACTGGAAATTTCTCCTTACTTTTAGGTTACACACTATTCTTTCCTAACTTTCCATCCTTTCTGTCTTGTCTTGCCCTCAGGGGCTTTGGGGAATAGGTCAACCCCATCTTCTCTGAGAAAGATGAAATCTCTTGAGAGATGGCAACCACAAAGGAAGTTATTTCAAATACTCCTGAAGCAGCCTCTCCCAAGAGCAAGCCCAGAAGGATTCCAAACCACGCAGATGGTGGATAGTGTGGGGTGATGTTGCAAGCTCTTCTCTTTGGGACACCCATCATTGTATATTCAAGGACGGGGCCTATCTCACAATACATCATCTCCCAACCCTGCTGAAATTGACTCTCCCTTGAGAAGGCAGCTGGCCTATTCTAAACAGACTCCAACTGCAGGTATTGGACCAGGGGCAGATTTCAAAACCTGTCGCTACTGGTTCACTCATGGGCACCCACGCGCACTTGTGGACCTGTGCACACACACGCTTGCAACACTTCTGCACATGCGCAGAAGCATCTGGGCAAGTAGGCGGAACCTCCCACCGCCGCCACCAGTTTACCCAATCTGGGGCAAACCGGTAGCAACCCACCACTGTATTGGACTACCCAAAATGTCTATCCTGCCTGGCCAAAGACTCAGAATAACAGAGTTGGGGGGAACCTTGAAGGTCTTCTAGTCCAGGAGTGTCCAACCTTGGCAACTTTAAGACTTGTGGACTTCAACTCCCAGAATTCCCCAGCCAGCTTTGCTTTTGGTTTTGCTTTGCTGAGGAATTCTGGGATTGAAGTCCACAAGTCTTAAAGTTGCCAAGGTTGCCAACCCTGTTCTAGTCCAACCCCTGGCTCAAGTAGGAGACCCTATACCATGCTCCATTGGGAAGACTCATTTTTCTCAAGCCAAATTGCATCCTGCACTATAACGACCTGAAAAGATCTCATACAGAAGTTCCCACTGTCCAATCTGGCGAGAGTCTGGTAGCAGAACCATGGGTTGAATTTCCCTCCGAGAGCAAGCAATAGGTCACAGGTCATGGCTGAGCCTGGTTCTTACGGCAGGTGGTCCTGTGTATCCAGCTGATTTCAGAGCAGCTCAGCCCAGAGGCCCCGGGGGCTTAGGGAGCTTCGTGGTAGCCATCAGGCACAGACTGTCCCCTGCAATAGTTCGCTCTACTGTTGTCGTGACAGAAAAAAGCTTTTCGCCTCCCTTTCAAAGGAGGAGAGGATTTTGGAGAAATTCTCCTGCGTTTGGGATGAAATTTCATGGGAATCCGATTTGAAAGTTTTGTGCTAATCAGGGATGTAAATCCAAGTGCGGCATGTGTGTTTAACCCACATCCTCCAGGAGTCAGGAAATTCTTGTTTTTGTTAAATGCCCAAATAAGACATCAAGGGTAACCTCCAAGAGGCCTCCTTTTTAATAGTGTGGCTAAGGTCATCACAAAGGGGTCATCATTTTTCCTTACAAATTTTAGTCACTGTCGCAAAGGTTTCTTAGACTAAGTAACTGCCTTTTTCTTTTGTTAAGTGGGACTTCCTTCTAAATTGTTCACAACATCCAGAGTGATTCCGGCCCACAGTTTGAGAGCCTGGGATTATTAGGCAGCAGTTATTTCATTTGAAGAAGAGACTGGACAGACGCTTGTCTGAAATAGTGTAGGTTCTCCTGCTTGAGCAGGGGGCTGGACTAGAAGACCTCCAAGGTCCCTTCCAGCTCTAGTCTGTTCTACATTTTACATATGCTTGTCTGTACAGGATTCTTTTAAAAAGCCCAGCATACTTAGAGAAGAGGAGAGAAGGTCGCTTTCTCAGTCATCTCTGGACTGCTAAAGGGTTTCTTGAAAGGGGGAGGGGGACAGTCTCAGATACCCCATAAAATTTAAAAACAAGTGGACCTCGCCCGTAAAGAGTGAAAGCTAACCACGGTAGCAATGTGGAATAGAGATCCTGGAACAAAGTTTCTAAATTAACTCGGCCCACCCACCCCCCCTCTGAATGCATGGCAGAATTTGTTTAAATCCTTCCTCCAGCTGCTCTAGGATTTCAGCTTTCCTAATCCTCCCCTGCATTTGGAGGGCACCTGGTTGGGGAAGGGCAGTGCTGAACCATGAGGAATTCTGCCCATCTCTGCTTGGGAGCCAAGCCTGGGCTTCCCTGGAATGGTGGGAGGGGATTGGAGGGAGCCAAAAAGGGGGATGGGGGCCACGCCAAGCTCTTCCTGCTGGCCCTCTTGGTTTTCTGGGGCTTCATCCCACGCAGGGTGGGTCAGAAGTACGTTTCAGCTGGAAGCAGAAGAGGCAGTGCTGGTCCGAAGTTTGGGATTCTGTGGAAGAACTGCTGGAACGACTCCTAAAAGATAAAGGGGAGAGGGGTGCCAAGATAAATCAAGTCATCAGATAACTAGACAATCTCTATCAGGTAAGAAACCTGACACAGACCACCCTGCATTACAAACCTTCCTCCATCCCAAACAGAAATCTGGTACGCTGCAACCTGTCTTTAAAAAGAGAGATTAGAATTATAACAAGAAAAACAAGAGTTGGAAGGGACCTTGGAGGTCTAGTCCAACCCCCTGCTCAGGCAGGAAACCCTATCCCTTTTCAGACAAATAGTTATCCAATCTCTTCTTAAAATCTTTCAGTATTGGAGCATTCATAACTTCTGGAGGCAAGTTGTTCCACTGATTAATTGTTCTAATATCAGGAAATTTCTCCTTAGTTCCAGGTTGCTTCTCTCCTTGATTAGTTTCCACCCATTGCTTCTTGTCCTGCTTTCTGGTGCTTTGGAGAACAACTTGACTCCCTCTTCTTTGGGGTAGCCCCTGAGATATGAGAAGACTGCAGTCATGTCTCCCCTAGTCCTTCTTTTCATTAAACTTGACATACCCAATTCCTGCAACTGTGGCCATGGAGTATATGGCTTTAATTACTTCTGTATCTAAAATCCTGCCTAATGTGGAAAATATGGACAGGACTTTTTTCCCTTCCCCTCAGAATTTTGGAAATTGAAGATGATCCACTGAAATTAAAAGCGATTCTGAGCATACAGAAAGAAGGGCTTTGTACTTCCTGCAACTGACATTTTCTGCCATCAGATGTGAAGGTGATGTCCTCCAATTCAGAGATTTAAAAATGTGAGATAAAAGAAATAGAGCTAAGACTATACCATACCATAAATAACATCACCAGATTCACTCAGTACTGTATTTAGAAATCAAACTGACTGTAGAATAGAATAGAATAGAATTCTTTATTGGCCAATTGTGATTGGACAAACAAGGAATTTGTCTTGGAGCATAGCTTTTGGTGTACATAAAAGAAAAGATACATTCATCAAGAATCCTAAGGTACAACACTTAATGATAAGCAATCAAATTAGGAATCAGTCAGTATAAATCGTAAGGATACCAGCAACAGGGTTATAGTCATACAGCCGTAAGTGGGAGGAGATGGGTGATAGGAACGATGAGAAGATTAGTAGTAATGCAAACTTAGTAAATAGTTTGACAGCGTTGAGGGAATTATTTGTTTAGCAGAGTGATGGTGTCGTTTTGAGGGTAGGAGTTGAAACAGTTTATGTCCAGGATGTGAGGGATCTGTGGATATTTTCACAGCCCTCTTTTTGATTCGTGCAGTATACAGGTCCTCAATGGAAGGCAGATTGGTAGCCATTGTTTTTTCTGCAGTTCTAATTATCCTCTGAAGTCTGTTTCTGTCTTGTTGGGTTGCAGAACCAAACCAGACAGTTATAGAGGTGCAGATGACAGACTTAATAATTCCTCTGTAGAACTGGATCAGCAGCTCCTTGGGCAGTTTGGGCTTCCTGAGTTGGTGCAGAAAGAACAGTCTTTATTGTGCTTTTTTGATGATGTTTTTGATGTTCGGTGTCCATTTTAGGTCTTGAGATGTGATAGAACCTAGAAATTTGAAGGTCTCTACTGTTTATTGCTAAATAAAGTGGGATAGCTCAACTATAGCATCAAAGATATGGCCATGACTCACTGTGGAACAGAGCATAGCAAGGTTTGGGGTTAAGCTAAAGAAGGTGGTTTCTTGGAGTCTTAGTGGACAACCAATTAAATATGAGCTAGCAGTGTGCAGCGGCAGCCAAAAAAGCCACACAATCCTAAACTGAATTAACAGAGGGATACAATCAAGATCAAGGGAGGTACTACTACCACTCTATAAAGTAAAACCAACCTAGAGTACTGCATCCAGTTTTGGTCACCACACTATAAAAATGGTATTGAGACTCTAGAAAGAGTGCAGAGAAGAGCAATAAAGAGGATTAGGGGACTGGAGACTAAAACATATGATGAACGGTTGCAGGAACTGGGCCTGACTAGTCTAGTGAAGAGAAGGACCAGGGGAGATATGATATCAGTCTCCCACTTGAGGGGCTGCCACAGAGAGGAGGGGGTCAAGCTATTTTCCAAGGCACCTGAAGGCCAGACAAGGAATAATGGATGGAAACTGATCAAGGAGAGATTCAACCTGGAAATAAGGAGAAATTTTCTGACAGTAAGTGCAATCAACCAGTGGAACAGAAGTTGCCTTTGGAAGTTGTGGGAACTTCATCATTGGAAGCTTTTAAGAAGAGACTGGACTGCCATCTGTCAGAAATGGTGTAGGGTCTCCTGCTTGAGCAGGGGTGAGTGGGTGGGTTGGAATAGATAAACTACAAGATACTTTCCAACTCTGTTAATCTGTTAAAAAAGCCAGTAATCTGCTGGATATGACCTTGAATATATCCATCAACAGACAACAAGTGGTCAAAATTGGCAACACTATATCAAATCCTGTTCCTGTCAAAAGTGGTGTTCCCCAAGGCAGTGTTCTTGGACCAACACTCTTCATATTATACAGTAATTATCTTTGTGACCAAATAACAAGTAATTGTGTTCTCTTTGCTCTTTGTCAAACTATTTAACACCACCAACAATACAACTACCCTTCAAAAAGACCTTGACTTTATATCTGAATGGTCTAAAACTTGGCAACTCCAAATGTCAACCAGCAAATGCTCAGTCTTACATATTGGAAAAAAGAACCTAAATACTAAGTACAAGCTTGATGGACATTACCTTACAGATGACCCCCACCCCGTTAAAGACCTTGGAGTTTTCATATCAAATGATCTAAGTGCCAAAGCCCACTGCAACTACATTGCAAAAAAAGCTTTAAGAGTTGTAAACCTAATCTTGCGTAGCTTCTTCTCCAAAAACGCTACACTACTAACCAGAGCATATAAAACATTTGCTAGACCAATTCTTGAATACAGCTCGCCTGTCTGGAACCCATACCACATTTCTGACATCAGTACAATTGAACGTGTCCAAAAATATTTTACAAGAAGAGTTCTCCACTCCTCTGAATACAACAAAATACCTTATGCCACCAGACTTGAAATCCTGGGTTTAGAAAATGTAGAACTATGCCGCCTTCAACATGACCTGAGTTTAACTCATAAAATCATCTATTACAATGTCCTTCCTGTTGAAGACTACTTCAGCTTCAATTGCAACAATACACGAGCACACAATAGATTTAAGCTTAATGTTAACCGCTCCAATCTTGATTGCAGAAAATATGACTTCAGCAACAGAGTTGTTAATGCTTGGAATAAACTATCTGACTTTGTGGTCTCTTCCCAAAATCCCCAAAGCTTCAACCAAAAACTGACTACTATTGACCTCACCCCATTCCTAAGAGGTCTGTAAGGGGGCGTGCATAAGAGCACAAGTGTGCCTACCGTTCCTGTCCTAATGTTTCCTTTCGTTATATCCAATTAATATAGTTATTACATACTCATGCTTATATATATGCTTATATATTGTATAGTTATTTCATGCTTATGCTTATATATACTGTGTGACAAAAATAAATAAATAAATGCCAAAAATGGAGAAGAAAGCAAGCCGGATTTATTTATTTATTTATTTATTTATTTATTTGATTTTTATACCGCCCTTCTCCCGAAGGACTCAGGGCGGTGTACAGGCAAGATAAAACCAACAATATAATATACAGTTTAAAATGCAATTTAAAAAACTTATTTAAATTAGCCTGAAAATTAAAATTTGCCATGAACTAAAAACCCCATTTAATATTATTAAATTTTAACATTAAAATTCAATTTAAGCCACAATTTATGTCACAACTCACTGTGGAAATTGCTTAGAAGAAAAGAGAAAGCAAAGCAAGGAAAGCAAAAGTGCCAGAGATCTGTTAGAAGAGACAAGAAGCAATAATATCACAATAACATCTGTAAAGACCTCAAAGACGTAAACGATGTGCATAAACAAGAAAAGTCTTCCAGAAGATACCTGAAGTCAGAAGGAGGCGAAGGAGTGTGCAAAAACCAGATGTCAACATTCACGATACCTTTCTTAAGAAGGAATTCCTAATATTAAAAAGAGATTCCTTAATAGTGCCAAAAGTAAAGTTTTACACTGAGGCAAGAAAAACCAAATGCACAGGTGTAGAATAGGCATTACCTGACTCAACAGCACTAACTGTGAGAAGGCTCTAGGAGTCCTTTAGTATGAGCCAGGAGTGTGCTGCAGCTGCCCAAAAAAACCAATGCAGTCCTAGCTGCCTCAATACAGTAGCATCAAGATTATGAGAAGCAATAGTACTACTTTATGCCACACTCGTCAGACCACATTTGGAATACTACCTCTACCACAATACATACCCAAAAAGGGTGAAACTCTAGAAAGAGTGCAGAGAAGAGCAACTAACATTATTAGGGGTCTGGAGGCTAAGGCTAAACCATACAATGAAGGGCTGCAAGATCTGGGTTTGTCTAGTCTAATGAAGAGAAGGACTAGAGGTGAAATTGTAGCAGTCTTCCAATATTTCAGGGGCTGTCAAAGGCAAGAGTGACATTGAAGTGATGTCCCGGTGTCTGGAGGCCATGCGGGTCTGGATGGGGAGGGATGGGCTTCGACTCAATCCCTCCAAGACTGAGTGGCTGTGGATGCCGGCATCCCAGTACAGCCAGCTAGTTCCATCGCTGACTGTTGGAGCCGAGTCATTGGCCCCTATGGAGTAGCTCATTCCATAGGGCAGGTGCTCCCACAGAGAAGGGTCTCCCCCTGGGGGTTGGCAGCCGACATTGTTTGGCTGATGGCACCCTGAGGAGACTCTCCCTGTGTGAGCGCACAGGTCGGTGGGAGGCTATCGGTGGCAGCAGGCGGTCCCGTAAATAGCCTGGTCCTATGCCATGGAGCACTTTAAAGGTGGTAACCAACACCTTGAATTGCACCTGGAAGACCACCGGCAACCAGTGCAGCTTGCTCAGGAGAGGTGTTATATGGGAGCCACGAGTAGCTCCCTCTATTACCTGTGCAGCCGCATTCTGGACCGGTTGGAGCCTCCGGGTGCTCTTCAAGGGGAGCCCCATGTAGAGAGCGTTACAGTAGTCCAGGCGGGAAGTGACGTGAACTCAAGACTTTTCTGTTTTACTGCACAGGGCTGGCCTAATGCATTATGGTTTTTAATTGGGTTTTTTTATCATTTTTCTATTAATAGTTTTAAATGGGGTTAGCCAAATTGAATTAGATTTTTAAAATGTTTTTAATTTTATTTATAAAATTGTTTTTTATGTTGGCTGTAAACCACCCTGAGTCCTTTGGGAGAAGGGCGGTATAAAAATCAAATAAATAAATAAAATAAAATAAATAAATAAATAAGAGAGGGGAAGTCACCGTATTCTACAAAGCCCCTGAGGGCAGGACAAGAAGCACTGGATGGATGCTTATCAAAGAGAAATCTCACCTGGAATTAAGGAGGAATTGCCTGACAGCAAGAACAATTAATCACTGGAACGGAAGTTGCCTTCAGAAGTTGTGGGTGCTTCATCACTGGAGATTTTTAAGAAGAGATTGGACAGCCATTTGTCTAGAATGGTATAGGGTCTCCTGCTTAGGCAGAGGATTGGATTAGAACAGGGGTCCCCAACCTTGGCAACTTTAAGCCTGGAGGACTTCAACTCCCAGAATACCCCAGCCAGCAAAGCTGGCTGGGGAATTCTGGGAGTTGAAGTCCACCAGGCTTAAAGTTGCCAAGGTTGGGGACCCCTGGATTAGAAAGTCCCCTCCAACTCTGTTTTTTTGTATACAATGAAGTCAGATTAGCATTCTGATAATTACCAAACCAGAAGGCTACCAAAACTGATGAGACATCCACTGAAATATAAAATAGAAGGCACATTAGTTGTGCTAACACAAAGTCCGTTTGCCTACAGAGGGAAATGGGTCGACAGACAACGCCATAGCTACTGCTTTACATTCTGTAGCGAGCCATCTGGAGAAACCCGGGAACTATGTCAGGATGCTTTTCATAGACTATAGTTCGGCCTTCAACACCCTTCTGCCGAGCATCCTTATCGAAAAGCTGACCGACTTGGATTTTCCCTCTTCCATCTGTGACTGGATCAAAGACTTTCTGAGGGACAAACAGTGAGGGTTGGGTCTGTCATATCCACCCCCCTGAAGCTTAGCACTGGCTTCCCACAGGGCTATGTGTTCAGTCCCTCCTGTATTCACTGTACACACATGATTGTGTACCATCAGACCCATCAACTGTGATCATTAAGTTTGCAGATGACATCACTATACTGGGTCTTATTACAGGTGGAGACGAAACAGCGCCCAGGGGGAGGGTCAAAAACTTTCTATATGGTGCTTAAAAGACAACCTGCGCCTGAATATCAGCAAAACCAAGGAGATGGGGTTGGACTTCCAGAGGAAGAGAGAGGAACCTGCCCCACTTTACATTGAGGGGGGCTGTGTAGAGAGAGTTTCCTCCTTTAAATTCCTGGGAGCCCATCTCAGCAAAGACCTCACCTGGAAAAACAACACAATCCAGGTGGCCAGGAAGGCCCAACAGAGACTCCATTTCCTTAGGGTCTTGCGTAAAAATAGGGTGGAACAACAACCGATGACCTCCTTTTCCTGGTCCACAATAGAAAGCCTCCTCACTTATTGCATCACGGTATGGCATGCCGGATAGAAAAACATTACAGAGGGTAGTGAGTACATCGTGGGCTCTCCCCTGATACCACTGGATGAGATCGCTAGGGCTCGCTGCCTTAGAAGTGTGAGGAAAACTCTCAGGGACGACTCTCACCCTGGTCACCACTTCTTTACCCTCCTACCATCGGGAAGGAGATATAAAAGCATAGCCAGCTGCACAAACAGGCTGAAGAACAGTTTTAATCCATGGGCTGTCAGTCCTGAATCACGTTCCTATGATGCACTAAGCCAGTGCTTCTCAATCTTGGCAGCTTTAAGATGTGCAGATGTCTATGGAGATTCTCCAGGTCATTCATCCAGGTCCCAGTTGTCTCCAAAAAGTGCTTTTCAAAAAGCAACTGGACTTTTTTTCCTTGAAAACGTTTCACTTCTCATCCAAGGAGCTCCTTCAGTTCTGGCTGAGTGCTGGGGAATGGAAGGGTTTATATTCCTTAGCAGCAGTTAAGATGTACAGACTTCAACTCCCAGAATTCCCCAGCCAGCATGCCTGGACTTCAACTCCCAGAATTTTGGGATTCTCTTGTTGAGGTCTGCACATCTTAAAGCTGCCAAGATTGAGAAGCATTGCATTAAGCTATTGTGATTGGTTTCAAATGGCTTCGCATGTTTGGGCTAATGATCTAAGCCAGGGGTCTCCAACCTTGGTCCCTTTAAGACTTGTGGATGCAAAGCTGGCTGAGGGACCCTGGGAGTTAAAGTCCACAAGCCTTAAAGGGACCAAGGTTGGAGACCCCTGATCTAAGCTGTGGTGGCTTAATCACACTTTGATTAAACTGTGCATAATGCAAGGCAAAAATCCACTGAATATTCTGCTGCTCTAGTAAGATTCTCAGGTTGCCACCCTTGTCTCAGAGTCCAAAGACCAATGTTAGCTGGGCTGGTTTCATTTGCTCCGATCTTGCTCGAGGGGAAATTGGATCTTGATGATTTCCCACCTAAACACAACCTTTTGTAACTCCTCTACTACAGAACAGAGACCAGGTGAAGGAATTTCAGTTCAGGGACTTCCTCTCCCACTGGCCCAAAATCAAGGGTGCTATTCAATAGGTTCTGACAGGTTCTGGAGAACCGGTAGCGGAAATTTTGAGAAGTTCAGAGAACCGGCAAATGCCACCTCTGGCTGGCCCCAGAGTGGGGTGGGAATGGAGATTTTGCAATATCCTTCCCCTGGAGTGGGGAGGGAATGGAGATTTTGCGGTATCCTTCCCCTGCTATGCCCACCAAACCACACCCACAGAACCGGTAGTTAAAAAAAAATTGAATTCCACCACTGCCCAAAATGGAGTAAGTGCCCACCTGCCCCCCCCATCACCCAGATGCATAAATTCCACTCCTTTGGGCTACTGTTTCCCTATTTTGCTCCCTTCTCCTCATGGGTTGGGTGGCAGAGACGGGTCTATGACAACTTGCCACGGCAAACTCACCACGGGACAAGACTTACACTAATATCAAAGAAATAGTGGAATAGACACATTAAAGACAGGATGCAAAAGGAGGGCCTCTGGTGGCTCAACAGACTAATGCAGTCTGTTATTAACAGCAGCTGCTTGCAATTACTGCAGGTTCAAGTCCCACCAGGCCCAAGGTTGACTCAGCCTTCCATCCTTTATAAGGTAGGTAAAATGAGGACCCAGATTGTTGGGGTCAATAAGTTGACTTTGTATTTAATATACAAATGGATGAAGACTATTGCTTGACATAGTGTAAGCCGCCCTGAGTCTTCAGAGAAGGGCAGGATATAAATGCAAATAAAAAAAAAAAAGAAATGTGAATGACAAAAACTAAAATATTTTTTTAATTTTAATTTAAATAATGACATTGAATTGTTAAATTATTCTGCAGTGAGTTGCCCCATGGTGAGTTGGCCATGATGAGTTGTCTCGCAGCAAGTTGGTTATGGAGAATTGGCCATGGCGAGTTGATCATGGTGAGTTGATTGTGACAAATTGACCATGGCGAGTTGTCCCACTCCAGGCAGAGATTGCCGGTGCTCCCCGTCAGGATGCAATGGTCAATTTTTTTGGGGTGGGTGGGGGGGCTCACCTTTGTTGACTAGGAAGTTGCTTCCTCTTGGCATCCCGCAAGTTCAGCTGCCTTAAGATGCGAATCAGCTGGTTGATCTGTCGTAGTGTCATTTCTGGAGCCTGGCATGCCAGCCGCTGACGGTGGCTGATCAGGCACGGAGGATTGGCAAAGATGGAGAAGTAGCTGTTTCTGCCCAGAAGCTGCACAGCTTGCTTGTTCTTGTAGCAGGAGGCGTACTGGGCACCACGGAAGAAAGTCAGAGGAGTTTAAGGTTAGGGCTGGAGGAATCTGTCAGCTTCTTTTTGCCTCTAATTTACATTTGTGTATTGCAAATTGTTGCTTTTCCATTCCTCATTTCAAATTTTCTTTTGAATTTGATGCATGCATCTCCAAACAAGGATTTTTACACTTACACAATACGGTTTTTGCAAATAACTAAATCTAAAAGAGTGGGGTTTTTTCTAAACACACTTTTAAAGCGTAGGGAACATTTTTTCCTCTGAAAAACACTTCTAAAGTGGACAGGTAGTCCTCAATTTACAACAGTATATTTAGGGACGTTCAAAGTTACAACAGCACTGAAAAAACTTGAGTTATGACCGTTTTTCACACTTAAGACCACTGCAGCATCTCCATGGTCATGTGATTTACATTCGGATGCTTAACAACTGACTCACATTTATGACGGTTGAAGTGTCCCAGGGTCATGTGATCCCCTTTTGTGACCTTCTGGCAAGCAAAGAATGGGCAAGCCAGATTCACTTAACAATGGTATTACAACTGCAATGATTCACTTAATGACTCCACAAGACAGGTGATAAATTGGGACAAAGCTCACTTAACCCATGTCTTACTTAACAGTATAAATTTTGGGCTCAATTGTGGTCATAAGCCAAGGACTACCTGTACTGAAAGTGCGTTGCAGAATTTGGGAGCTGCATATTTTTAGGTTTGTGTCTGTGTTTGAGATGCAAAATTAGCTACGTTTGTAGTCAGACGGGAACCAGACGTACTCCCCACTCTAGTTAGAGCAGCCAAGGACCTACTCAAGATCCAAGGATTAGAGCTGGAGGTTGTTGCATCTTTCACTCATCCCTGTTCCCTAATTCTTAGCACCAGGAGAGGGGGGGATGAGTCTGCAAAACTGCCCCCCCCATTTAACCTTTTCTCCAATGGGTTAGCCCCTTGGAGGACAAGAGGATCAGGGGTCTCCAACCTTGGCCACTTTAAGACTTGTGGACTTCAACTCCACAAGTCCACAAGTCTTAAAGTGGCCAAGGTTGGAGACCCCTGGTCTGGAGGACTCAAGGAGCTGCAATCCCAACTGAATTAGGAAAGCTGCACTTCCCAGAGCCACAAAAGGCAGCTGTGTTGCAGAAGTTTTGTTGGGAGATGGTATAAGGCTTTCTGCCTTGATCAGGGGGTTAGACCTTGGAGACCCCTTTAATCTCTATGATTCTAAGATCCTTGCTCTGGACCAAGCTCCAAAGTCTTTTTCCAACAGCCTCTCCCAACTGCCTTCCAGTTTCCCTTGCAGACTTCCTAACTTTGGTTTAAAAAATAAAATAAACAATATCCAATTGAAGTTAGATGGTTTTCATTCATTGTCCATATTAGAATTGTGAAAAACTGAATATTCAAAGTTCATTAGACCTATCCCCTGCAATTTTGCCTTTACAACAGAGGGCTGGGTACGTTTAAAAGGGCAGTTGTTTGCCTGTGTGCATTGACCAAATTCTTGGATTTTAACCATGAGAAAAGAAGAATACATAGGCAGATCCCCAAATCCTAGAGGGCATTTTAAAGTAAAGGGGGAGGAGGCTGTAAACAGGTAACATTACCTAGCTAGAGGACAAATGGTAGAAATATTTGCTCACATTTCACTGATGGAGAAAGATGGACAAGAAATGCAATACAGAAGGAGGTAGAGGAAAAAGTAGCTTCTTACCGGAACAAATGTGGCCATTTTTCCTTGTAGCAAGAAAGATCAGGAGGGAGGGTTGGTTAGTTGGTAGCTGAAGCCTTGAGAGAATCAGCCGTCCCAATTTATAGGCTCACACCTGTGCGTCAGATCCAGAGAAGACCCGACTGCTGTGTGCTGCTGCCTTCCCCTCCCCCCTCCCCTCCTTTCCGTCTCATGTTCCAGCTGATTTCTTCCTTCATCAGGTTTCTGCCAGAAAGGTCTTGGCCACCTAGGCTGGCTCCGATTACTGGGGGGGGGGGGGAGAGGAAATATGAATTAATTATGGCCTTCCATAATTAATCAATTCAGAACAAGCTGGCAAGCAAGGGGTCTTTCGGGCCAACAGGAGACGAGAGAGAACAAAGCTGTAAGAGGGGCAGATCCCAGGAGCCATTTTCAGCTCCCCTTTAAGCTCAGCTTCCAAGTGTAATTAGTTACTGTATTTTTCAGAGTATAAGACGCACTTTAGTTTTTGGGGAGGAAAATAAGAAAAAATCTGATAGGCAGGTGGATCAGCCTCCCCAAATACCCCCAATCAGCTGTTGCAGAGGTGAATTTTAGCAAAGGGTTCCTTGGTTGTGAGCTCTGTGCCTTCCTTGCACTATTTTTTGCTTTTTTTTTCTGCCTCTGAAACTTCTGAAACTCCATTTCAGAAAAAAAAAATTTTTTTAATGCCTCTGAAAGCCTCTGAAAAAAAGCGTCTGAAGCTCTGTTTGGGGGCATCTTTTCTGAAGCTCCACTTCTGATGTTTTTTTCAGCCTCTGAAACCTCCATTTGAGAAGCTGGGCGGGGCTACATTCGGAGTATAAGATGCACCCAGATTTTCACCCTCTTTTTTGGGGGAAAAAGGTGTGTCTTATACTCTGAAAAATAGAATAGAATAGAATAGAATAGAATAGAATAGAATAGAATAGAATTTTTTTATTGGCCAAGTGTGATTGGACACACAAGGAATTTGTCTTGGTGCATATGCTCTCAGTGTACATAAAAGAAAAGATACCTTCATCAAGGTACAACATTTACAACACAATTGATGGTCAATATATCAATATAAATCATAAGGATTGCCAGCAACAAGTTATAGTCATACAGTCATAAATGGAAAGAGATTGGTGATTGGAACTATGAGAAGATTAATAGTAGTGCAGATTCAGTAAACAGTCTGACAGAGTTGATGGAATTATTTGTTTAGCAGAGTGATGGCCTTCGGGAAAAAACTGTTCTTGTGTCTAGTTGTTCTGTTGTGCAGTGCTCTATAGCGTCGTTTTGAGGGTAGGAGTTGAAACAGTTTATGTCCTGGATGTGAGGGATCTGTAAATATTTTCACGGCCCTCTTCTTGATTCGTGCAGTATACAGGTCCTCAATGGAAGGCAGGTTGGTAGCAATTATTTTTTCTGCAGTTCTAATTATCCTCTGAAGTCTGTGTCTTTCTTGTTGGGTTGCAGAACCGAACCAGACAGTTATAGAGGTGCAAATGACAGACTCAATAATTCCTCTGTAGAACTGAATCAGCAGCTCCTTGGGCAGTTTGAGCTTACTGAGTTGGCACAGAAAGAACATTCTTTGTTGTCCTTTCTTGATGATGTTTTTGATGTTAGCTGTCCATTTTAGATCTTGCAATATGATAGAACCTAGAAATTTAAAGGTTTCTACTGTTGATACTGTGTTGTCTAGTATTGTGAGAGGTGGAAGTATGGAAGGGTTTCTCCTAAAATCTACCACCATTTCTACGGTTTTGAGTGTGTTCAGTTCCAGATTGTTTTGGTTGCACCACAAGGCTAGTTGTTCGACCTCTCGTCTATATGCAGATTCGTCATTGTCTCGAATGAGACCAATCACTGTTGTGTCATCTGCAAACTTCAGTAGCTTAACAGATGGATCATTGGAGATGCAGTCACTGGTATACAAAATATGGTATGTGTCATGCAAAGCATCACTCTGGTTTGTTTGTTTGTTTGTTTTGGTGTGGGAACTTCTGAATTGGAAGTTCTACCATTAAAGAGAAGGAGGAAGATGTGTCAGTATGGTTTCCCTTTCTTAGATTAACGGATTAACAAATTAACAGAGTTGGAAGGGACCTTATAGGTCATCTAGTCCAACCCCCCCACTCAAGCAGGAGACTCTACACCATTTCAGACAGAGGGCAGTCCAGTTCTCTTCTTGAAAGTCTCAAGTGATGAAGCTCCCACAACTTCTGAAGGCAACTTCTGTTCCACTGGTTGATTGTTCTCACTGTTGAAACTTAGAGTCGGGGTGACTTCTCTGGTTATGTCTCCATTCTGGGCTGCCATGTCCACCGCCCTTATGAGACCCCCGTAAGTCCCTATTCAACAAAACATGTTCCGTGTGATTGCAACACATCCAGGTCTTTTACAAGAGCGATGATGGGGTGCTTGCCTGATTATTTCGGTTTTGTGGCTTGTGGCTCACTTTCTGCAAACGTGGCCTGTCTGGTGAGTCTTTGCATTTTGTAAATCCAAACGAGAGACGCTGACTTCGTAGCAACGTTGCAGAGTGCAAGAGTGAACATCTTGCCGGATTGTTCCCATAATCTCTCATTAATTAAATGCCTAGCCTGCAGCTGAGGAAACTCACAGTGTTCACGATAATCATAACCTGGATTCCAGCTTAAAGTTTTCACCCACGTGGCATCCTTGATCCACTGGCTGCCAGCCACATGCTGAAACCCCACCAAGATCTAAAGATTTTTTTTTGCATAGAAATTAGCCAAATTTATGACAGAGTAAATGGAAAATTACCTTCCCCACTCTGTAACGCTGCAAGTTTTTAAGAAGAGATTGGATAATCCTTTGTCTGAAGTGGTGTAGGGTTTCCTGCCTAAGCAGGGGGTTGGACTAGAAGACCTCCAAGGTCCCTTCCAACTCTGTTATTCTATTTTATTCTAACTGGAGAAGCAGGAGGGATCCTGCTGCTTAGGCTCTGGCTTGTTCTAATGTTGTGACCCAGGTTCCTGGACCCGGACTCCTGGACTCGGATGATTCAGAAAGTGAGGAAGAAGACCTGGCAAGCCCTGCTTCTCTTGGGCCCTCTCCCTCCCTGGCACCCACTCAAAGGGAGGAGGAGGGGCCGGCAAGGCCTGATTCTCTCGAGCCTTCTTCTGATTTGGCAACACCCCAAGAACAGTTTTGGAGTGATGCAAGACTGCGCAGATGTGACTGGCGCGCGCAGCAGAAGCAGCGTTGGGATAAAGCCAAGGAATGATGGTCATGCAGTGACATCTGCAGAGACTATAAATAGGAGGCGGGACTTCCTGGTTTTTTGTCTTGGACAAAGCAATGAATTTGCGCGGGCAAACTGTATCAATGGAGGGAAGAATATATTCGAGAGTAATTCTGGCCTTATCTATAATTTCCTCGTTATCTCCAGAAACTTGGCAGGCCCGTGGGTAGACGTGGCCAGGACTATGTAAATCTATGTAAATAAAGCAGAAGAGGAGGCCTTTGACTGACTCTTTGTTGGGAGTATTGGGGGAGGGAAACAGAACATCTAACTGATAAATACAGGTAGTCCTCAACCTATGACCAATTTTCACAGTTATAACCTTTGCAGTGTCCCCATGTTGTGTGATTAACATTCAGATCAGTGGTGAAATGCTACCAGTTCGCACTGGTTCGGGCGAACCAATAGTGATAAAAACTACCGATTCAGGTGAACTGGTAGTAAAAAAAAGCTACTGGTTCCCCTGAACTGGTATTTCCAATGATCACCTGTGCCACGCAATTTAAAATTGCTAGAAAGCAGGAAATCTGGCTTGGGAACTGGCCGCGATTGGGGCTTTAGACCGTGTCGTGCCTTTGCGGCCTCTGACCCGGCGTAGGTCTCAACCAGCTCCTTGGTTCTCCGACGAGCTGAGGGAGATGAAACTGCCGGAGAAGACGCCTAGAGAGTTCTTGGAGGTCCAGTCGTTCGGAGGCTGATCAAACACTAGTTAGGTCATATAATAGGACCTACCTAGTGGCATTGAGGGAAGCAAGACGTTGTTACGTCTCCTCCCTCATTGCGTCGGCAGATAACCGCCCGGCTGCCCTGTTTCGGGTGACTCGCTCTCTCCTTCAACAGGGGGAGCGGGATGACCCGTTACAGGGACGTGCTGAGGAGTTTAGTGGTTATCTATATGATAAAATCGTTCAGCTTCGGGATGGTCTGGATCAAAATTGGGTGGATCCAGGTGAGATGTCGGAGAGCTGTCTTGTTGAAGTTCAACCCTGTGGCTCTCGAGGACATGGACAGGTTACTGGGGAGGTTGAATGCCACCACATGTTTACTGGACCCGTGCCTCTCCTGGTTGGTACTGGCCACGCAGGAAGTGACACGAGGCTGGCTCCAGGGGATTACGAATGCTTCTTTGTTGGAGGGGATCTTTCCGGCCGCCTTGAAAGAGGCGGTGGTGAGACCTCTCCTCAAGAAGCCTTCCCTGGACCCAGCTGTATTAAGTAATTATCATCCGGTCTCCAACCTTTGCTTTGTGGCGAAGGTTGTAGAGAGTGTGGTGGCATGTCAATTACCCCAGTACCTGGATGAAACTGTCTATCTAGACCCGTTCCAGTCCGGCTTTCGGCCTGGATACAGCACTGAGACAGCTTTGGTCGCATTGGTTGATGATCTCTGGAGGGCCAGGGATAGGGGTTATTCCTCTGCCTTGGTCCTATTAGACCTCTCAGCGGCTTTTGATACCATCGACCATGGTATCTTGCTGCACCAGTTGGAGGGATTGGGAGTGGGAGGCACCGTTTATTGGTGGTTCTCCTCCTATCTCTCTGATCGGTCGCAGACGGTGTTGATGGGAGGGCAGAAGTCGACCCTGAGGCGCCTCACTTGTGGGGTACCGCAGGGGTCGATTCTCTCGCCCCTCCTGTTCAACATCTATATGAAGCTGCTGGGTGAGATCATCAGTGGTTTCGGTGTGAGGTACCAACTGTACGCTGATGATACTCAGCTGTACTTTTCCACACCGGGCCACTCCAATGAAGCTATTGAAGTGCTGTCCCGGTGTCTGGATGCCGTACGGGTCTGGATGGGGAGAAACAGGCTCAAGTTCAATCCCTCCAAGACAGAGTGGCTGTGGATGCCGGCACTCCAGTACAGTCAGCTGCAGCCGCGGCTGACTGTTGGGGGTGAGTCATTGGCCCCAATGGAGAGGGCGCGCAACTTGGGCATTCTCCTGGATGGCCGGTTGTCCTTTGAAGAACATCTGACGACCGTCTCCAGGAGAGCTTTTTACCAGGTTCGCCTGGTTCACCAGTTGCGCCCCTTTCTAGACCGGATGCCCTATGCACGGTCACTCATGCTCTCGTGACATCTCGTCTGGATTACTGCAATGCTCTCTACATGGGGCTCCCCTTGAAGACCACCCGGAGGCTCCAGTTGGTCCAGAATGCGGCTGCGCGGGTGATAGAGGGAGCCCCTTGTGGCTCCCATGTGACACCTCTCCTGCGCAGACTGCACTGGCTACCTGTGGCCTTTCGGGTGCGCTTCAAGATTTTGGTAACTATCTTCAAAGCGCTCCATGGCATAGAGCCGGGTTACCTACGGGACCGTCTGCTGCCACCGATTGCCTCCCACCGACCCGTACGCTCTCACAGGGAGGGACTCCTCAGGGTGCCGTCAGCCAGGCAATGCCGACTGGCAATACCCAGGGCAAGGGCCTTTTCTGTGGGGGCTCCCACCCTCTGGAACGAACTTCCCCCAGGACTTCGCCAACTTCCTGACCTTCGAACCTTTCACCGCGAGCTTAAGACACATCTATTTATTTGCGCAGGACTGGACCAGAATTTTAAATTTTAAATTTGGTTTTAATGGGGTTTTATTATTTTTATCGCCATTTTTTAATATTCAGCCTTATTTAATAAGTTTTTTAATTGGTGTTTTATTTTGTATTTATATGTATGTTTTTATTAGGCTGTAAACCACCCTGAGTCCCCCGGGAGATAGGGTGGTATAAAAATGCGATTAAATAAATAAATAAATAAAATCTAAATCTAGCGGCACAGCTGATCTCCCCTCTCACTGTTCTACTTACCTTCCCAAGCCTCCTTTTAATGCATGCTGCGCACGCACGCAGCATGTGTTTAGTGTGCAAAGTGCATGTCCACGCAACGTGTTTGGTGCGCACTGTGCATGTGCACACTTGGGACATAGTGCACATGAGCAGCCAGTGAACCGGTGGCACACCAGGTCAGATTTTATCACTGATTCAGATGCTTAGCAATGGGTTCAGATTTAGGACCTTTGCTATGTCCAAGGATGATGTGATCCCCCTTTGCAATCCTCTGACAAAGCCAAAGGAGAAGCCAGTGTCACTTAACAACCGGGATACTCATTGAACATCTACAGGGATTCACTTAACAACGGTGGCTTGAAAGGTCATAAAATGGGGCAAAATTCATTTCATTTAGCAACAGAAATTTTGGGCTCCATTGTGGTCCTTCTCTGGCACCAACACCCTAGGTGAGTCTTCCAGCCAACATACAGGAGGGATAGTCCTCGTTGCTAAGCAAGGGTGGTTGTTGATTGAGTTGTACTTGATTTTACAACATTTTTTGCCACTATTGTTAGGCGGATCACTGCTGTCATTAAATGAATCACATAGTTGTTAAGTGAATCCCCAATTGACTTTACACGTTGGAACCCCGCTGGGAAAGTCACAAATGGCAATTCCTTCAGGATGCCAAAACCAGTGTAAATACATGCTGGTTGCCAAGCAACCAAATTTTGATCACGTGACCAGGAGGATGCTGTAACTTCAAATAGTCACTAAGTGAATGGTTGTAAGTCCAGAACTACCTGTATTCTGTCCCACCGAGACTTCCAGCTTTTTCTACATAAATTTTATCAGTCAGCTCTTTTTTCCTCTCTGTTTATCGCACTTAAATTGAATTGTTTGTCTGGAACACTATAGGAAGTCCTCAAGTTACGACTGCAATGGAGCTCAACATTTATGTTGCTTAATAAAACATTTGTTAAGTGAGTTTGCCTCATTTTATTACTTTTCTTATCACAGTTGCTAAGTGAATCATTGGATTAGTTAAGTTAGTAACAGGGTTGTTAAGTCAATCTGGCTTCCCCATTGACTTTGCTTGCAGAAGGTCGCAAAAGGGGATCACCTGACTCCCAGACACTGCAACCGCCATAACTATGAGTCAGTTGCCAAGCATCTGAATTTGGATCATGTGACCATGGAGATGCTGCAATGTTTGTAAGTGTGAAGAATGGACATAAGTCTCTTTTTTCAGTGCCTTGTGACTTTGAAAATTCCTCTTATTTCCAGGTTGAATCTTTCTTTGTTCAATGTACATCCATTATTCCTTGTCTGGCCTTCAGGTGCTTTGGAGAATAGCTTGACCCTCTTCCTCCTCTCTGTGGCAGCCTCTCAGATATTGGAAGACTGCTATCATGTCTCCCCCGGTCCTTCTCTTCACTAGACAAGCCAGGCCCAGTTCCTGCAACTGTTCATCATATGTTTTGGCCTCCAGTCCCCTAAATCATCTTGGTTGCTCTTCTCTGCACTCTTTCTAGAGTCTCCACATCTTTTTTATAATCTGGTGATCAAAACTGGATGTAGGTGTGGTCTTATTAGGGCTTTACAGAGTGGTATTAGTACCTCCCTTGATCTTGATTGTATCCCTCTGTTAATGCAGTTTAGGATTGCAGTGGTGTTTTTGGCTGCTGGCTCATATTTAATTGGTTGTCCTCTAAGACTCCAAGATCCCTCTCACGGTTGCCACTATTAAGCCTGGTTTCACCCAATCTATAGGTGGACTTTTGGTTTTTCTTGCCTAAGTGTAAGACTTTACTTGTCCTCTACATTGAATTTCATTTTGTTAGATAGGGCCCAGTGTTCAAGTCTGTCAAGATAGTTGATGCTCTGTGTTTTATACAGTTCCCTCTTCGGCCATCCTCGGCTGCACTCTCTTTCTGGACCTTCTGTTCAAAAGGCAGAGATCCTGGAAAGAAAGGCACAGCAGGAGGGGAGCTCAGGTGCGTGGAGAAGAATCACTTCCCAGAACAAATCTAGCTGCAGACAGGCAGTGTGTCAACAATCTGACTTGGGACCGAAGAAGATCCTCTCGGTGCATGGTTTATTCATGCCATGACAAAGGCTCGGGTGACAGAGACGCTCTGTTAACAAGACGTCAGGCTGAAGTGGGGATAATGGGCTCTCAGGTTCTTCTTCTGCAGTCGTGCGAAACAGGAAAGCGGTTTGTCCTTCTGATGAAAATAGCTACCACTCTTTTAAATGTGGGGCTGCCTCCCCCCAAGTGATTCGCGAGCACAGAAGTTACAGGAAGTCCACAATTGATTCCAAAGTTTCTGTGGCTAAGAGAGACAGCTTTGTAAGTGAGTTTTGCCTCATTTTACGACCTTGCTTGCCAAGGTTGTTAAATGAATTCATGGTATCTGTTAAGTTAGTAACCTGGTTGTTAAGTGAATCTGGCTTCCTTAAAACATCCTTTTCATGACCTGTTTTTCTTCTTGCCTTCTGGGAGGGGGCTTCATGGTATCCAAAGCAGAACACCCAGATTCAGTCACACTTTTGTTCCATATAGCATCAACATTGTGAACAAAGTTTCCTTTTTCTGCTATGTATTTAAGACGGGCAGTGATTAATATTCACATGTATTTATATGTTAAGGTGTAGGTGTATACTATATATTAGAGTATGTCTATAGTATATCTATATGTTTGTTAATGTATGCATACACTTTTGAAAGCAAGCAATAAAATTTCATTTTTAATGCGTTCCAGAGTACCCACAGTAAAAAATGACAATAAAGGTTGTCTGTCTGTCTGTCTCTGTCTGTCTGTCTATCTATCTATCTATCTATCTATCTATCTATCTATCTATCTATCTATCTATCTATCTATCTTCTATCTTCTATGTTCTATCATCTATATCTATCCATCCGTCTGTCTGTCTATCTATCTATCTATCTATCTATCTATCTATCTATCTATCTCTATATCTTCTATCTTCTATGTTCTATCATCTATATCTATCCATCCGTCTGTCTGTCTATCTATCTATCTATCTATCTATCTATCTATCTATCTATCTATCTATCTATCTATCTCTATATCTTCTATCTTCTATGTTCTATCATCTATATCTATCCATCCGTCTGTCTGTCTATCTATCTATCTATCTATCTATCTATCTATCTATCTATCTATCTCTATATCTTCTATCTTCTATGTTCTATCATCTATATCTATCCATCCGTCTGTCTGTCTATCTATCTATCTATCTATCTATCTATCTATCTATCTATCTATCTATCTCTATATCTTCTATCTTCTATGTTCTATCATCTATATCTATCTATCTATCTATCTATCTATCTATCTATCTATCTATCTATCTATCTATCTCTATATCTTCTATCTTCTATGTTCTATCATCTATATCTATCCATCCGTCTGTCTGTCTATCTATCTATCTATCTATCTATCTATCTATCTATCTATCTATCTATCTATCTATCTATCTCTATATCATCTATCTTCTATCATCTATCATCTATATCTATCCATCCATTCATCCGTCTATCTATCTATCCATATATCATCTATCTATCTATCTATCTATCTATCTATCTATCTATCTATCTATCTATCCATCCATCCATCTAGCTATCTAGCTATCTCTATCACCTATTTATATCTATCCATCCACCCATTCATCCATCATCCACGTCTCAACTTCAACTCCCCAAATCCCCAGCCACACTTTAAAGTTGTCAAAGTTGAGAAAGATTAATTGAAGACAAATGGAAGGAAAGGAAAGATAAAAGTCCACACAGAATTTTGAAGCACACTAATTTAATCCCTGTAACCCTCAAAAGGAGTTCCTTGTGGTTCTCTTTACTATGGAAAAGAAAGACCAGATGAAACATAGGTTTGGCAGAATTTTACACAAGCATTAAGCCTCCCCAAAGAGACAAGGAAGGAACTCGTGAGCTTGAAATGAGCACATGGGGATCTGCCAACGGCTGCAGAAAAGGATAGTTCCTCTTCAACACCCTGAGGAGATTCCTGTTCGGTCGAGGGTCCCGCTCTGCTCCCCTCTTCATCCTCAGTCTCTTATTCGGCTGACTGAACAGGTTCTAAGAATGCAATTTACAACTGTATTCTCCAAAAATCGACTTATGACCACAACTGAGCCCAACATTTCTGTTGTTAAGTGAGACATTGCTTAAGTGAGTTTTGCCCCATTTTATGACCTTTCTTGCCTCAGTTGTTAAGTGAATCACTGCAGTTGATAAGTTGTTAAGTGAATCTTGCTTGTCAGAAGGTCACCAAAGGGGATCACATGACCCGAGATACTGCAACCGTCATAAATATGAGTCAGTTTCCAAGCCTCTGAATTTTAATCATGCGATCATGGGGATGCTGCAAAGGCCATAACTGTGAAAGATCGTCATAAGTCCCTTTTTTCAGTGTCGTCGTAACTTCGAACAGTCACTAAATGAAGTGTTGTAAGTTGAGGGCTACCTGTACTGATATTACCAACAGAAGAGAATATTTGTAGCCGTGGGTTCTTTGGTGTGCTCTGAGGGAGCCGGGTTGTTTTCTTGCAGACGTTTCATGACCCAGCTAGGCAACATCATCAGGTAACAGTTACGGATCTTTTCAAGAAAAGATTAGGCATCCTTTTATCTGGGATGGTATAAAGCAAAGCTGGGCGTTTGATGAGCCACATTTGGCCCTTTGACTGTCCCGGTCCAACCTTTGCCGGCAGAGGCTGCAGTGGTGGCTGCTGTGGTGGCCCCTTTGGAAAATTAATTAGCTGCCAGCCTCCGGTATAAGGACTCCTACCTTGGACAGGGGGAGGGACTAAAAGACCTCCAGCCTCTCTTCCAGAGCTTGGATTCTGTTACTTAGTTGGGTCATGAAACGTCTGCAAAAAAACACTCAAGTTCAGGGAGCATCAAGGACCCCCCCCTCCTCCTCCCCCCACTGCTTTGGAAAATAGTTTGACACCCCTTGTCTTTGTAGGAGCCCCTCAGATTTTGAAACACTGCTATCATGTCTCCCTGAGTTCTTCTTTTCATTAGACTAGACATACCCAATTCCTGCAACCATTCTTCATGTGTTTTAGCCAGGGGTGGGTGCATGCGCAGAGCATCAAAAACGGGACAGGATGATGTCTGGGAGGGTGAGTGGGCGGAGCCTCCCGCAGCCGCCAGATAGAACTGGCTGAATACCACCACTGGTTTTAGCCTCCGGTCCCCTCATCACTTTTATTGCTCTTTTCTGCATGCTTTCCATCCTCTTTTTTATATTGTGGTGGCCAGAACTGGATGCAGCCAAGATTGGAGAATCCTGTTCTAAAAGTTATAAGGTTATAAAGCCCATTTCTTTTAATTCCAACCTGCTCTGTACAGTACAACCTCTTGATTTTTTCCCCTTACTTCCCTTTATTTGATTTCTGGATTCCAGGGGACTAATTTTCATGTATTTGCTGAGTAATCTCACGATTTCCCTAAGAGGCTCAAGACAGCATATGCATAAGTCCTGGCACATGCGAAGTGCTTTCACATTGTTCTCCATTTCCTCTTGCCAAAGACATTTGAAGGCTAGGTGTCTGTAGCAAGCATTAGACATTCAAACACAGAGTAACAGACATATCACTGTACAGTTGGTGCAAGTTTCAGTGATGTTACAACATCTGATGCAAATCTATTATTTGCATCCTGATATCGTGATGCAATACAAGAGCAACCAATAGATTTAAACTTAATGTTAACCGCTCCAATCTTGATTGCAGAAAATATGACTCCTGTAACAGAGTTATTAATACTTGGAACACACTACCTGACTCTGTGGTCTCTTCCCAAAATCCCCAAAGCTTTAACCAAAAACTTTCTAATATTGACCTCACCCCATTCCTAAGAGGTCCGTAAGGGGCATGCATAAGAGCACAAACGTGCCTACCGTTCCTGTCCTATTGTTTCCTTTCGTTATATCCAATTAATATAGTTTTTTTTTAATTTGCATTTATATCCCGCCCTTCTCCGAAGACTCAGGGCGGCTTACACTATGTTAAGCAATAGTCTTCATCCATTTGTATATTGTATACAAAGTCAACTTATTGCTCCCAACAATCTGGGTCCTCATTTTACCTACCTTATAAAGGATGGAACCCTGAGTCAACCTTCCTGAGTCAACCTGAGTCAAGTTGTTGCATACTTATGCTTATATATATATGCTTATATATTATATAGTTACTTTCATGCTTATGCTTATATATATTGTTGTGAATAAATAAATAAATAAATAAATAAATAAAATTATACATCATTCTATACTGATATATCCTCCCTCCTAATCCCTCCCATTCTGTCAGCCCTTTAAGGTTGACCAGATCAGGAAATGGTTTCCACAAGGCATGCTAGAATCCTGTTTTAGTGAGGTGTGCTCTAAATTAGAAGACGGGTTTCAAACTTCAAACGTGACTGGCTGGAGAATTCTGGGACTTGAAGTCCACAAGTCTTAAAATTGTCAACTTTGGAGTTTCCTGTTGTACAAATAAAAGTTTGAAAACCTGGTAGCATTTCCTTTTTCCTTCTTTTTACACAAAAGAGAATCAAAGCAGGTCTGTCTTTAATTTCATTGTTTTTTAAAAAGGTTTTTTTTAATCCTGCCTTGATTAATAAATATAAATAAATATTCTCCTTTATTGATACCTTGATTACAGTATAAGTATCTCAAGATGGTGAGCATGAATTAATACTACTCTCTCCTCTTTCCCCCCCCCCCCATAACAATAACCTTGGGAGGTGGATTGTGCTGAGAAAGAAGAACCGGCCCAAAGTCACCTGGTCACCATCAAATAAACAGTGACGTGGTTCTGGGCCTTATGTGTTCTGAGGAAGATGAGAGCTATGATATCTATGCCAGAGGTTCAACCATACTGGGCAGGTTTCATCAGAGGAAACAGACAAAGTAGGTCTCTCCAGTGGTAAAATCCAAATTTTTTTACTACCAGATTTGTGGGCATGGCTTGGTGGGCGTGGTGTAACTTGGTGGGTGTGGCAGGGGAAGAATACTGCAAAATCTCCATTCCCACCCCACTCTGGGGCCAGCCAGGGGTGATATTTACCGGTTCTCCAAACTATTCAAAATTTCTGCTACCAGTTCTCCAGAACCTGTCAGAACCTGCTGGATTTCACCCCTGGGTCTCTCTCACAATAAATATGGTGATAGATAAACTCCAGAAACCCAAACCTGATCCATTGTTCCCTGGATCAGAATAACAGCTTTGGAAGGGATCTTGGCGGTCTTCTAGTCCATCCCCCTGCTCAAGCAGGAGAGCCTAAACCATTTCAGACAAGTGGCTTTCCAATCTCTTCTTAAAAGCCTCCAGTAATGAAGCTCCCACAACTTCTGAAGGGAAGCTGTTCCACTGGTTGATTGTCCTCACTGTCAACAAAGACTGGGCTAGATGTTGGACTTCTTGGACATCTGGTGAAAGACAGTCTACCGACCTCAGGCCTGTCGGCTGAGCAACCAGAGCCAGCAGCTGTAGGACTACTAAATAATAATAATAATAATAATAATAATAATAATAATAATAATAATAATAATAATAATAATAATAATAATAATAATAATAATAATAATGAGAAGGAGAAGGAGAAGGAGAAGGAGAAGGAGAAGGAGAAGGAGAAGGAGAAGAAGAAGAAGAAGAAGAAGAAGAAGAAGAAGAAGAAGAAGAAGAAGAAGAAGAAGAAGAAGAAGAAGAACAACAACAACAACAACAACAACAATAATAATAATAATAATAATAATAATTTAATTTTTATACCGCCCTTCTCCCGAAGGACTCAGGGCGGTTCACAGCCAGATAAAAACCAACAATAAATAGATACTTATCGTGTGCCAGTTTCCTCATGCTAGTAAAGAACTCTGAAAGACAATGGCTTCTGAGTTTTTTTTATGCAGAAGAGGTTTTTCTGGAACCCTGACATACAAATAAAAACACTGATAAAAAACTTATTAAATTTGGCCCCTAAATTAAAATACATAAAACTATAAAACCCCATTTAAAATTACAAATAATAATACTAATTCTATGCCAGTCCTGCGCGGAAGAATAAATACGTCTTCAGCTCCCGGCAGAAGGTCCGGAGATCAGGAAGTTGACGAAGTCCTGGGGGGAAGCTCGTTCCAGAGGGTGGGAGCCCCCACAGAGAAGGCCCTCCCCCTGGGGGTCACCAGCCAACATTGTTTGGCTGACGGCACCCTGAGGAGGCCCTCCCTATGGGAGCGCACTGGTCAATGGGAGGCAAACGGTGGCAGAAGGCGATCCCATAGATAACCCGGTCCTAAGCCATGGAGCGCTTTAAAGGTAGTAACCAACACCTTGAAGTGCACCTGGAAGACCACAGGCAGCCAGTGCAGCTTGCACAGGAGAGGTGTTATATGGGAGCCGCGCAGCTGCATTCTGGACCAACTGAAGCCTCTGAGTGCTCTTCAAGGGGAGCCCCATGTAGATAGCATTGCAGTAGTCCAGGCGAGAAGTGACGAGAGCATGAGTGACTGTGCATAGGGAATCCCTGTGGTTGCAGCTGACTGTACCGGGATGCCGGCATCCACAGCCACTCCGTCTTGGAGGGGTTGAGCTTGAGCCTGTTTCTCCCCATCCAGACCCGTACGGCCTCCAGACACCGGGACAGCACTTCAACAGCTTCGTTGGGGTGGTCTGGGGTGGAAATGTATAGCTGTGTCATCAGCATACAGTTGGTAACTCACCCCAAAACCACTGATGATCTCATCCAGTGGCTTCATATAGATGTTGAACAGGAGAGGCGAGAGAACCGACCCTGTGGCACCCCACACATGAGGCGCCTCGTGGTCGATCTCTGCCCTCCTGCCAACACCGTCTGTGATCGGTCAGAGAGATAGGAGGAGAACCACCAAAAAATGGTGCCTCCCACTCCCAAACTCCCCAGCCGGCGCAGCAGGATACCATGGTCGATGGTATCAAAAGCCGCTGAGAGATCTAAAAGGACCAGGGCAGATGAATAACCTCTGTCCCGAGCCCTCCAGAGATCATCAACCAACGCGACCAAAGCCATCTCTGTGCTACACCCAGGTCGAAAGCTGGACTGGAACGGGTCCAGATAGACCGTTTCATCCAGGTACTGGGGTAACTGACGTGCCACCACACTCTCAACAACCTTCGCCACGAAGCGAAGGTTGGAGACGGGACGGTAGTTTCCCAAAACAGCTGGGTCCAGGGAAGGCTTCTTGAGGAGGGGCCTCACCACTGCCTCTTTCAAGGCAGTAGGAACAACACCCTCCATCAAAGAAGCGTTAATAATCCCCTGGAGCCAGCCTCGTGTAACCTCTTGTGTGGCCAGCACCAACCAGGAGGGACACGGATCCAATAAACATGTGGTGGCATTCAGCCTTCCCAGCAGCCTGTCCACGTCCTCAGGAGCCACAGTATCAAACTCATCCCAGATGTTCTCAACAAGACTTGTCTCTGTCATCTCACCTGGATCTACCCAACTTTGGTCCAATCCGTCCTGAAGCTGAGCGATTTTATCGTGCAGATACTTTCTAAAATCCTCGGTCCACCCCTGTAGCGGGTCATCCCGAACCTCCTGATGCAGGAGAGAACGGGTCACCCGAAACAAGGCGGCCGGGTGGTTATCTGCCAATGCAATCAGGGAGGAGACGTAAATACGCTTAGCCTGCCTCAATGCCACTAGGTAGGTCTGAATAAATGACCTAACTAGTGTTCGGTCAGCTTCCGAACAGCTGGACCTCCAGGTGCTCTCTAGGCGTCTTTTCCGGCGCTTCATCTCCCTCAGCTCCTCGGAGAACCAAGGAGCCGGTTGAGTTCTACGCCGGGTCAGAGGCCGCAAAGGCACGACACGGTCCAAAGCCCCAGCCACGGCCCATTCCCAGGCCGCAACTAGCTCCTCGGCCGAGCTGTGGGCCAGATCCTCAGGGAACGGCCCAAGCTCCATCAGGAACCTATCCGGGTCCATCAGGCGCCTGGGACAGAACCAACGCATTGGTTCCATCTCCCTGCGGTGTTGAGCAGTGGTCCGAAAGTCCAGACGAAGAAGGGAATGATCCGACCATGACAAGGGTTCAATGACTAAGTCTCCCAGTTCCAGATCATTCAACCACTATCCAGAGTCAAAAATCAGATCCAGTGTGCCTCCCCCGATGTGAGTAGGGCCGTTAACTAATTGGGTCAGGTCCATGGCCGTCATGGAGGCCATGAACTCCCGAGCTGTCATCGATGCCACACCAGTCGATGGCAAGTTGAAATCCCCCATGACCATAAGTCTAGGGGTATCAACCGCCATCCCGGCTAACACCTCTAACAGTTCGGGCAGGGCTGTTGTCATGCAGCAAGGAGCCAGGTACATGATCAACAAGCCCACCTGCATCCTACGACCCCACTTCACAAAGAGGGATTCACAACCGGCTATCTGAGGTACAGTGGCCTCCCTCGGCTCTAGACTCTCCTTAATAACGACTGCCACCCCCCCACCCCTACCTTGGGCCCTCGGCTGATGGAATGCATGGAAACCCGGCGGGCACATTTCTACAAGGGGAACAGCCCCTTCTGTGCCCAACCAGGTCTCCAAAATGCCCATAAGGTCCGCGCGCCCCTGCCCCCGTATAAGATCACAAATCAGGGGGGCTTTATTTACCACGGACCTTGCATTGCATAACATCAGCCGAAGGTCCAAGCTCTGAGGATTCTGGCCACTCAGGAAACAGGAAAAGTCTGAGGGGCCGGAGCGCGCGATCGCTTTTAAACAGCAAGCGCGCACCCCCTTAACATGATACGGCCCCCCGCTTCTGCCATATCTTCCCCTCCCACTTACCGTGCTGATGGAGCAGCTCTCCTGGACAGGAACGTAATCGTCCCCTATTTCCTCCAAACCTGCTGGAATACAGCCGCGAGCATCCGCAAGAACTGGCCCCCTCCCACCCCCCAACCCAAACCCGTCAGTTCTCACCCTCCCCTTAAAACTCCCCTTAAAACTCCCCTTAAAAATTCCCTTAAAACAATTAGTTAAAAATCCCCTAAGCTTCCTATTTTTGGCATGCAAAGTTGTTCACCTGGTACAAATACACAAAGACTGAACTTGGAACAGGAAACATCCCACAATGATACTTTTTAACACCATAAAGCCACAATGTTTGCCAGTCCCAAGTAGTCCTCGACTAATGACCACAATTGAGCTCAAACTTTCTGTTGGTAAGCAAAACATTTGTTAAATGTTCTTAAATGAATCCCTGCAGTTGTTAGGTTAGTAAAATTGTTGTTAAGTGAATCTGGTTTCTCCATTGACTTTGCTTGTCAGGAGGCCGCAAAAAGAGATCACGTGACCCTGGGACACTGCGACCGTCATAAATATGAGTCAGTGGCCAAACGTCTGAATTTGGATCATGTGGCCATGGGGATGCTACAACGGTTGTTAGTGTGAAAAATGGTCATAAATTAATTTTTTTCCGTGCCATTGTAACTTTGAACAGTCACTAAATGAAATGTAAGTCGAGGACTAGCACAACTGTATTTTTTGTGCAGTATTTAGGAAAACAAACAAAAAAGTATTTTATTTAGTATCGTTATATGTACAAAGTTTGACCTAGTTCTTTGGAGCATTTAAAAAGCATTATTGGAAAAAATAACCTCATTCATTCATATTCCAGAAAAAAAATGAAGATTCTGGGAACAACTTGCATAAACGTTCATCTGTCGCCCGCTTTCAATTGGACTGAGATTCATCAATTAAAATAAGGGAGGGCAGGCCAATTTGCACTTCAATGAACTTCAATTTGGATACGTGAGAAGAAGAAGCCCATTTGCTCACTGGCATTGCCACAAAGCCCGGGCCAATTTGTGATGCAATGGCTTGATGAACAGGCTGGTTTTGCATAGCTGCATTCTCACCACACACATAATTGCAAATTGCCTAATCTTACTTTAACTTAGCGGTGTATCCACCTAATCAAGACATTTTCATTCCTGTCTGATCATATTTCAATATAACTACTGATAAGTGTTTGTAGTCTATTCTTGACTTCCAATGTGTTGTCCAAGGTTTCACAATGAAAAACAGGGAGCATAATGCATCTCACTAGCTCATGTCAGGGTTGCAAGTTCCCTTTTATTAGAAATGTCATATTGGCACATCTGGGAAAACCCGAATCTGAAAGCCTCCAAGTTTCCACCCACCCAAAGGAAAGTCCAAGTCCCTGCCCAACACCCACATGTCTAACACGTCGTCTAATCCAAGCACCATCCCAACTGGTACCAGCTGCAGGGCAAGATGTCCTTGACTCTCTGAGAAAGGAATGTTATTATTTTGACCCCATCAGGGGTCAAAATTTTTCCCTAACGGTTCTGTGGGCAAGGCTTGGTGGGCGTGGCTTGTGGGTGTGGCTTGGTCATGTGGCTAGGTGGGTGGGCATGGCCAACTCAATGTCACTCCCACCCAGTCACATGCCCCCCCCCGCCACACCTGCCCAGGTTTTGTGGCTCCCAGTGTTTTCTGTGTGAAATGGGTCATGTGACTGGGTGGGCGTGGCCAGCTTGATTGGTCTCACCCTTAGGAAATTTCTCCTTAGTCCAAATCCAATAAAATAGCACAATAAAATAGCACTGTTCCAACATTTAGAATAGAATAGAATAACCAAGTTGGAAGGGACCTTGGAGGTCTTCTAGTCCAACCCCCTGCTTAGGCAGGAAACCCCTATACCATTTCAGACAAATGGTTATCCAATCTCTTCTTAAAAACTTCCGGTGTTGGAGCCCTCACAACTTCTGGAGGCAAGTTGTTCCCCTGATTAATTGTTCTGTGAGGAAATTTGACTGGCTCTTACAAAAATGAGGGAGTCAATCTATTTTCCAAAGCACAAAGGGCACAATAAGAAACAATAGATGGAAACTAACCAAAGAGAGAAGCAACCTCGGACTAAGGAGAAATTTCCTAAGGGTGAGACCAATCAACCCATGGAATAGCTTGCCTTCAGAAGTTGTGGGGGTGCTCCATCACTAGAGGCTTTCAAAAAGAGTGAGGGAAGTACACCCAAAAGGGCAATGTCAGGAACCACTAAAACTGTTAGATCAGATGATGGATGAGATGGGCACAGCTCTTTCAGTAACAACAGCTCTTTATTAGTAGACCAGTACAACCCAACAACTTGCTTGTCTGACAGAGTCTCCTTTTATAAAGGGCTATCAGATGGTTTAACAATGAGCTTTAAGTATTTTCCCGCTGTTTTGGAGGACCTGAGTGAAGCCTATAGCTCACTCCTTATTTGGTATATGACACTCCTCCCCTCCTGGAATACATTAACTTAATTCAACATATGTACATAATTACAAAGGGACAAGGTGGCTCAGGGGCTAGGATGTTGAGCTTGTCGATCGAAAGGTCAGCAGCTCAGCGGTTCGAATCCCTAGTGCTGCTATGTAATGGAGTGAGCTCCCGTTACTTGTCCCAGCTTCTGCCAACCTAGCAGTTTCGAAAGCATGTAAAAATGCAAGTAGAAAAAATAGGGACCACCTTTGGTGGGAAGGTAACAGCGTTCCGTGCACCTTTGGTGTTGAGTCATGCCGGCCACATGACCACGGAGACGTCTTCGGACAGCGCTGGCTCTTCGGCTTTGAAACGGAGATGAGCACCACCCCCTAGAGTCGGCAACGACTAGCATGTATGTGTGAGGGAACCTTTACCTTTACATAATTACAGATGTAATCATGCAGGTAGGCGAGGCTAGTTGACCTGTGCAGTTCAGTTTGGTCCTGGGCGTTGACTTGAGCGGGTGGTTTAGTTGCTGTCTCTGGTCCCGCCACTGGAAGCTCCTGGAACACATCGCTGGGCGTGGTAGGATCTGGAAGGCCCAACCCCTCCAGAAGTCTGTGCTGGAGTCTTGGTTCCACAGGTGGGCATTCAAGCTGACAATTGGGTAAGAGTTAGTGTTAGACATTGGATTTAACAATTCAGGGCAGTCAGGGCCTGGCCAGTTGTCGGTTTCAGCTTTTTCTGGTATGCGAAACGAAGAGTTTGAAATTCGGCCTCAGAGCTGGTCCAAGTGCCAACGCCACAATCTTGGTTCTCTAACTTGACTTTGTAGGAGCAAGGACCAGATATTTCCACGACCGTGCCAGGAATCCATCCAACCAACTGGAAGTCATACTCAATTGAGTATTTCTTTGATTTGATATACCGGGTGCTCCAGATACTAGAGTTTTACTGATCAGTTTTGTTAAAATAAAAGAAATTATTCCTTCTATTCCATCTAACTCCCATTTTTTATTGTGGATGATCTAAAACTAAAGTTTCAGTAGAGTTTAAAATTGTAGCAAAATCAGAGTTCTGCTGAAGAAATTCTGCAATATAAATTGTTTTCCTGATCAGCATCTGAGAAATAATATTAGGTCAGGCAAGCATCTTTATCATGGGTTAAGAAACTTAAAATTAAAGGTTGACAATCACTACCTGCCCTGAACTAGGCATTAAATAATCTGACCAAAGGAAATAAATTAGTTGAAGTTAAACAATAATTATCATACTTGCCCATCACCCACAGCAAATGTGCTTATAAAGAAGAACCCCCGTAATTGATGTTCTGAACTTTACTGTCTGTCATCCAATCCACATTTTTTTTATTTCATTTGTCACAACAGTATACAAACATTGACATAAAACAACAACACATCATATATATATATATATATGTTTTCTGAGGTTTTCGCGGGTGTTTGTATGTAGGTCTTTGGTTATTCGGGTTTTCTCCCGCGTAAAATTCGTCCAAAGACCTACATATATATATATATATATATATATATATATATATATATATATATATATATATATGTGTGTGTGTGTGTGTGTGTGTGTGTGTGTGTGTGTGTGTGTGTGTGTGTGTCTTTGGTTATTCGGGTTTTCTCCCGCGTAAAATTGGAAGTGTCTTGGCAACGTTTCGACGAAGTCTCATTCGTCATCTTCAGGCTTCAGCTTCGTGCTTCTGGAAGCAATGTGTGATTGCAGCTGTTTCTTCCTTTTTAACTGCTAGTGAGGGTTTGAACTGATTGGGTGGGAGCTTGGCTGTGCTCTGATTGGATGGGGGTGTGTCCTGTTTGGGTGGGGGCTTGGTTGTGCTCAGATTAGTCTGAGTTGCAGGGGGATTTGAGCTGGTGAGCTGCATTGCTGCTGTTTGGCTTCCTGTTTGTGGTCGTGCTACATCTTCATAGTGGGTGTCTGTCTGCTGCATGTATGGATTGGAGGGGTTTGAAATGGCTAATGTTGCAGCTGCGGTCTGGCTTCTGGTCCTTGGTCGTGCTTCATGATCAGTGTGGGTTTGGGTCTGCTTTCTGGGTGGATGTGTGGTGGTGACATCCTGTGTGGACCTCGCGAGTGTGGGTCTGGTGTCATTCCTCATGTTAGGGACTCATTTGTCAATAAGGGCGGGTTTCCAAATGGCTGGTAGGCGGGAGGTATCATCTCATTTGTTCATGCTGTGTGGGCATTTTTCTATCTCGATGGCTTTTCTGATTATTCTGTTGTTAAAGTGTTCAGTTTTGGTGATAGTTCTGGTCTTTTTAAAGTCAATATCGTGTCCTGTGGCTTTAAGGTGTTGGACTAGGGAATATATATATATATATGTAGATCTTTGGTTATTCGGGTTTTCTCCCGCGTAAAATTGGAAGTGTCTTGGCGACAATGTGTGACTTGCTCCCAGAAGCACGAAGCTGAAGCCTGAAGATGACGAATGAGACTTCGTCGAAACGTCGCCAAGACACTTCCAATTTTATGAGAAAACCCGAATAACCAAAGATCTACATACAAACAATATATATATATATATATATATATATATATATATATATATATATATATATATATATATATATATATATATATATATATATATATATATATATATATATATATATAAGCAAAAGAATGCAATGACTATGTTAATTTGATATAACGAAAAGGAACAATAGGACAGGAACGGTAGGCACTTTTGTGCTCTTATGCATGCCCTCTTAGGAATGGGGTGAGGTCAAAAGTAGACAGTTTTTGGTTGAAGATTTTGGGATTTTGAGTAGAGACTATAGAGTCAGGTAATGAGTTCCAAGCGTTAACAACTCTGTTACAGAAGTCATATTTTCTGCAATCAAGTTTGAAGTGGCTGACGTTAATCTATTGTTTGCTCTTGTATTATTGAAGCTGAAGTAGTCTTTTACAGGAAGGATATTGCAGAAGGAAAATGCTTTGAATTGAGCTGCATTGGTGACTGGTGTGTTTCCAGGTGCAATTTGAGGTGCTGACTGTCACCTTTAAAACCCAATATGGCCTGGGACCAACTTACCTAAGGGGTTTCCTTTTCCCAAGTGTTTCTACCCATCCGATCTGATGGAGCAAATTGGGCATCCTGCAAATCAACCAGGGTGTTGACTGGCAGGAATTAGAAGATGGGCTTTTTCTGCAGTGGCCCCTGCTTTGTGGAATAGCCTCCCTTTGAAGGTTAGAATGAGTGCAACCCTCTTGGTCTTTCTCAAGGCTTTAAAAACCTTGCAATGTTCCCAGCCTGCGGTACTGAATGTACAAGACCCCTATTTCCTGACTTCACTATTAACTGGGCAAGTATCTCGGCTGCTGTGTATATTTATTTTGTTGTTTTTATTGTTTTAAAAAATGTTTGTACTAATGGATTAGTAAAGTATCAAATTTAGCAGAAATGGCAAAAATTTCTGCCAGTGGATCAATTATATTCAAAATAAGTATCAGATTAAAAAATACCAATTAGTTTTTGAGTGAAGTTAGGACTTGCTATGCATTAGAGTTTAAGAAAGAAGGGAATTGATAGTGTGATGGTGTGAAATGGAATGTTTTTATGTTATATTTTAGATTATGTTTGTTAGTTACTATACCCTGTATTCTGTTCTGGAAAGTCTCGGGGCGGGGGGGGGGGGAGGGAGGGGAAATGGGGGGGAAGGGGGAAGATTATAAATTGATTGATTATCATTGTACAGGAATAATGGTAAAATTAAATAAGTTGAAATGGAGTAAAGTCGGGGCTGCTCGGTAGCCACTCTGGAAGGGAAAGGGTAAGGAAAGAGGAAGAAAGAAGGAAGAAAGTAGGTAGGCAGGTAGGTAGGAGAGAAGGGAAGGGGAAGAAAGGATAGGAAGAGGAGAAGGAGGGGAAGATAGAGGGTTAGAAAGGATGGAAGTGAGAAGTGGGAAGGAGGAGGGGAAGTAGGAAAGTGAGGAGGAGGAGGATGGGGAAAGTAGAAGAAGGATGAGACTGGTAGAAAAGATTTAGGAAGGGAGTGGCAATTGAGCAGGCCCGATTGAGCATAATTTGAGTACAGGATCGATTATTGGATAAGTGATTGTACTGTACACTGGTCAAATTGTGGGAATTATTATGGAAAATAAAAAACTTTTTTAATATAAAAAAATGTTTGTACTGTTTTAATTGTATATAGGTTGCATAAATAGAGAGAGAGAATTAAGAGCATGTGAAATGTTAGTAGTACCACTTCATACTGCTTTGGTAAGGCCACACTTGGAATACTGCATCCAGTTTTGGTTAGCACAATGTAAAAAAGATGTTGAAACACTGGGAAGAGTGCAGAGAAGGGCAACAAAGATGATTAGGAGGGCCGGAAGCTGAAACATATGAAGAACGGTTGCAGGAACTGGGCCTGGCTAGTCTAGTGAAGAGAAGGACCAGGGGAGACAGGATAGCAGTCTTCCAATATTTGAGGGGCTGCCACAGAGAGGAGGGGGTCAAGCTGTTCTCAAAACGTTTGAGGGCAGGACAAGAAGTAATGGATGGAAACTAAGGAAGGAGAGAATAAACCTAGAAATAAGGAGAAATTTCATGAGAGTGAGAACAATTAACCAGTGGAACAGTTTGTCTTCAGAAGTTGTGGGTGCGCCAACATTTTAAGAAGAAATTGGACAGCCATTTGACATATATTTAATATGAATCATGCTTTAGCTGCTGGAGTTAGATGGTTTACGTTATTGATTAGCCCTTGAGTTATATCAAAGTGAAGAGTTCCAGACACAAATTATTATTACTGATAAAAAATTTAAAATGGAATTGGATAAAATACAATTTAAAATGAAATTGGAATAAAATACAATAATTTAATATATAAATAAAATATACAATAATAAAATTATATTTCGCTGTCACCCCTACAATCTACCCCAATCAGTCCCACATGTGCCGAACTTAACTGAACCATTTGGCTCAAGTCTTGTGCTGTGTTGTTTTCAAATTCTGGCCACTTATAAGGGAAGCTATTTTGATATGGCAATCCCAATGGGTCCTTCCTCTGGTACCTATCTCTCACCCTCTTGAACAGGCAACAATCAAATAGGATGTGAACTAGGTTTTCTATCTCTGCCGCTCCACAAATGCAGAGACATGCACTGTAGGGTATGCAATGCAATCTCCCATATCTGACCATTGTGTTAAGCTGTTCGAATCTCACTCGTGTAAAGATCTCCCTAAGATGTTTTGGCAATTGTAATATATTCAAATAATTCAAATATAGCCGTCTATTTGAAAAGTATGTTTGTATTTGCTCAGCCATTTCAATTACCCACCTTACTAAGGACAGCTATATCATGGCTTTAACTGCTGGGAAATAAATATTGATAATTATTAAATGCTTTAGTCTTAATCGGATTGTGCTTGTGTATTATTCACTAAGACGTCTCTGCCTGTAAAACACTTGGGACTAGGAAGACTTACGCCTGCGTTGTTCAGCCCCGCAGAGGATGATTGAAGCTGTTACACAAAATGGATTGAAGGCAGCCCTGAAGGTAAATGTGACTCTGTACCAAGGTGTCTTGTAATAAATTGATATCAAAATTACTTAAATATTGAGTAAAAGGAATATCGTTGTATGCTTATTAACAATATGATTAGGAGACTGGAGGCTAAATATATATAAAGAACGGTTGCAGGAATTGGGTATGTCTAGTTTAATGAAAAGAAGGACTAGAGGTGACATGATAGCAGTCTTCCAATATCTCAGGGGCTGCCCCAAAGAAGAGGGAGTCAAGCTCTTCTCCAAAGCACCTGAGGGCAGGACAAGAAGCAGTGGGTGGAAGACATTAAAGAGAGATCTAAACTAGAACGAAGGAGAAATTTCCTGACAGTTAGAACAATGTAGGCAAGCATTTGGAACGGCTTGCCTCCAGAAGGTGTGGGTGCTCCGACACTGGAGGTTTTAAAGATTAGGCAACCATTTGAAATGGTAGAGGGTTTCCTGAGCAAGGAGTTGGACTAGAAGACCTCCAAAGTCCCTTCCAATTCTGTTATTCTGTTATATTGTGAAAATATTCAAACTTCAACATGAGTGCAATTTGGTAATCTTTCCTGGTTGAAACTAGCACACTGATTCCTGCTTTTAGAATTATTTATTGATGAGCTTTGGGTGGACTTGGAGTCCCTTGTAAAGATCACTTAGTTGTCTGACCACCTAATTCACTGACCTTCTGGCTTCTCGTTGGCTACAGAATTGAAGCAGGCTCAATATTAGATTTATTTTGCAATCTTTTCCTCTTGAGATGCAATTTGCTCCAAATCAAAAGCAAACGTTACATTTTGTTGCTTGATTTGTTCACTTAATTATTTTCCCTGATTGTTGACAAGCAAGCTAGGGTTGCAGGATTGATGCATAATTGTTGCTTCTCTGTATAAAGACCCCAAAACCTTTTGGAAATTAATTTCTAGGGCTCTCACTGCTCCCACAGTCCTATATTGCTGTACAACATCCAAGACCTGGAAAAATATTTTAAAAGAATTGTTATGGAGCAGGAACAGCCTTTTACTAAGATAGGAAAAAATATTAAAGTTACCTACTTTTCCACAATAGGAACCAGGTTTAGAAGAAGAGATTGTTGAACTGATATCAGAAGTCTAGTATTAGGCTAGTCTAGTGAAGAGAAAGACCAGAGCTGACATGATAGCCATGTTCCAATATTTGAGGGGCTGCCACAGAGAGGAGGGATTCAAGCTATTTTCCAAAGCACCCAAAGGCCGGACAAGGAATAATGGATGGAAACTGATCAAGGAGAGATTCAACCTGCAAGTAAGGAGGAATTTTCTGACAGTGAGAGCAGTGAACCCATGGAACAGAAGTTGCCTTCAGAAGTTGTGGGAGCTTTATCACTGGAAGCTTTCAAGAAGAGACTGGACTGCCCTCTGTCAAAAATGGTGTAGGGTCTTCTGCTTGGATGGGGGGTTAGACTAGATGACCTACAAGGTCCCTTCCAATTCTGTTATTTTAAGTCTAAGTAAAATCTGGCAAGTCTCCTGGCCAGGGGGATTATACCCAATAAACCCCTTCAACAAAATCTAGACTGGTGATGTCCTATTAATCGCCTGAAATAGATAAACAGTTCTGGTTTAATCCTCCGCAGTTGGAATAGGGCTATAACAATCCCCCTATATAAGAAGGGAGATACAGGGAGTTCTCAACTTATAACCATTTGTTTAGTGGCCATTTGAAATTGCGGTGACACCAGGGGTGAAATGCTCCCAGTTCAGACTGGATCGGCCAATCTAGTAGTGATGGTGGCAGGTGGTTCAAAGAACCAGTAGCAAAAATCCCTGCCCCCCCCCAAACCGCCTATGCCAACCCAATGCCCAGTCGCCCGCTTCCCCGCTTGCCACTTCTTTTAAAAGGTAAAAAAAAAAGCTCTGACAATCCCAGCTGAGCTGCCTGATCCTCAGAGCCTCTTTTTTTTACTTTTAAATACATTTTTTTACAACCTATTTGGCCAAATAGGTTGTAAAAAATGCTTTTAAAAGTAAAAAAAAAGATTGTGCGCCACACACACTGCATGCTGTGCTAATTACCCCATGCCTTCCTTTGGCGTGCACTGTTAGGAAATTGTTATTTGTCTAACTAGTTGGCCAGGCAATATATAACTAACTATGCATGTTTGCAGTAAGAAAGGTATTATATTGCTTTAAGGCTGTGCTGCATAATCATGCGTCCTGATTGGCTGAGCTCTGTGACCAGTGTATATAAGGAAAGCTAAATGATGGCTTGTGAGGACTCTACAGCATTGTTACCTGATGATATGCTGCAACTGTATATTTGAGCTCTATGATCATTGCTTGATCAGGGCTATTTACTGATTCCTCAATATTTACTGACTGTTGTGTATTGAACTGTGTTCCTAAAGATCTGGTTTGTTGTGCAAGTCTACAATTGGTAAGAAGACTTGGTATTTGTAATATCCCTGGACTGGCTTTATATGTGAATGACATATAATGGATTGTTTTGGACTATGATTTGGCTTTTTCCCTAAAAAAAAATTAAAAAAAAAATATCATGTAACTTACAACTTCTCCACTGTAAAAACATATGGACTACAAATCTTGATCAAGGCAAAACAATAGATGCAATCTACATAGACTTCTGCAAAGCTTTTGACTCAGTAGTACACGACAAACTTCTCCTAAAACTAATATCCTATGGCATCTCAGGACCCCTTCACAAATGGATATCTGGTTTTCTGTCTAACAGACAACAAGTGGTCAAAATTGGCAATGCTTTATCAAATCCTGTTCCTGTCAAGAGTGGCGTTCCTCAAGGCAGCGTCCTTGGACCAACACTCTTTATACTATACATTAATGATCTTTGTGACCATATCTCAAGTAATTGTGTTCTCTTTGCTGACGATGTCAAACTATTTAACACCACAGACAACACTTCTATCATTCAAAATGACCTTGACCATCTAACCGCTTGGTCTAAAAATTGGCAGCTCCAAATTTCAACCAGCAAATGCTCAGTCTTACATATAGGAAAAAAGAACCCAAACACTAAGTACATACTAGATGGACATTACCTTACAGACGACTCCCATCCCGTTAAAGACCTTGGAGTTTTCATGTCAAATGATCTAAGTGCCAAAGCCCACTGCAACTACATAGCAAAAAAAGCTCTAAGAGTTGTAAACCTAATCTTGCGTAGCTTCTTTTCCAAAAACACCACACTACTAACCAGAGCATATAAAACATTTGCTAGACCAATTCTAGAATACAGCTCACCTGTTTGGAACCCTCACCACATCTCTGACATCAATACAATTGAACGTGTCCAGAAATATTTTACAAGAAGAGTTCTCCATTCCTCTGAAAACAATAAAATACCTTATCCCACCAGACTTGAAATCCTAGGCTTAGAAAACTTGGAACTCCGTCGCTTCGACAAGACCTAAGCTTAACTCACAGAATCATCTATTGTAATGTCCTTCCTGTCAAAGACTACTTCAGCTTTAATTGCAATAATACAAGAGCAACCAATAGATTTAAACTTAATGTCAACCGCTTTAATCTAGATTGCAGAAAATATGACTTCTGTAACAGAATCATCAGTGCTTGGAATACTTTACCTGACTCTGTGGTCTCTTCTCATAATCCTAAAAGCTTTAACCAAAAACTTTCTACTATTGACCTCACCCCATTCCTAAGAGGACCATAAGGGGCGTGCATAAGCGCACAAACGTGCCTACCGTTCCTGTCCTATTGTTTTTCTTTTCTTCTTCCTCTATATATATATGCTTATACCTCCTTATATTTACTCATATAAGTGTTTATATACTATATAATCTTTTGTATGATACCTACATATATTGTTGTGACAAAATAAATAAATAAATAAATAAATAAATAAATAAATAAAAGTAAAGGAATATCAAACCCCAGTTTGTAACTGTTATTGTCCACAACCAGCCTCAGTCGTTTTCATGCATAGGGTACTCTGCTCAATGGTCCACAACCTTGGTTATGAGCCTGGATTACCCCTAACATGCACTGTACGTGCGCACCTTGCATTTGGTTCATGGCGCACACTGCACATCCGCGGCCAGGGAATTGGTAGTAAACCGGTTCAGATTTCACCACTGAGTGACACGGAAAAAAGTAACTTATGACTGTTTTTCACACTTAAGACCATTGCATGGTCATGTGATCAAAATTCGGATGCTTGCCAACTGGCATGTATTTATGATGGTTGTAGCATCCTGGGGTCCTATGATCTCTTTTTGACAAGCAAAGTCAATGTGGAAGCCAAGTTCACTTAACATTCGGGTTACTAATTATCAACCAAGGTCCCTTCCAGCTTCTATTTCATTTCATTCCATTCTATTATTCTATTCTATTCTGTTCCATTCCGTTCCATTCCAATACTCTGACGTAGCCTACACAGGAATTATGTCAAGCTAGTCCAACTGTTATTCTGTATTCTGTGTAGTATAATGCAAGTTAGGTACAACAGGAGAGGTTCCTTAGGTGCTCCATTACTGGAGGCTTTCAAGAAGAGATTGGATAGCCCTTTGTCTAGAACTACGTATCTTGTCTCCTGCTTGAGCAGGGGGTTGGACTAGAAGACCTCCAAATTCCTTCCAACACTATTCTATGCCCCATGAGACAAAATTGCATCCAGGCCTCTACACTATTTAACATCTATCTCAATGACCTCAACAACCACATTACTTCAGCTAGGATCCATCATCCATCATTTGCCGAAATGAGAATCTGGGCTTTGTTATTTGCTGGTAATGCTGTTCTTTTTTTCCCTTTCTTCCCACATACTAGATTGGATGTAAAACATTGACTATTTAAGTATTGTCAAGAAAATCAATTACAAAGGGACTATGATAAAACTGAAATGATGTGGGTTTTTTGGGAAAAAAGGTTAAAAAGTGCATGTGGAAAATTCAAGACCATATAATATCATAAATAGAGAATTTTAGTTATTTGGGCATTTGATTTTTCCATGCTCTAACCTCACAACAACGTTGTAAAGCAACAGAGGTTGTTCTCGACTTATAACCACAATTGATCCCCAGATTTCTGTTGTTAAGCAAGTCATTTGTTAAGTGAGTTTTGCCCCAGCTTACAACCTTTCTTGCTACAGCTGTTAAGTGAATCCCTTCTGGTGTTAAGTTAATGACACGGTTGTTAAGTGAATCTGGCTTCCCCCATTGACTCGTCAGGTCACAAAAGGGGATCACGTGACCCCAGGACATTGAGACCATCATAAATATGAACTCGTTGCCAAGCATCTAAATTTTGATCACATGATCATGCTGAAAAGGTGTGAAAAGTGTGAAAAATGGCCATATATCACCTTTTTTAGTGCCGTTGTAACTTTGAATGGTCACTAAGTGAACTGTTGTAAGCCGAGGACGACCTGTGCTTCTGAAAACAAAATCTCCTAGGAAGGCTTTGCTTCAGTACTTTTACTCAAAAGAAGGAAGATACGTACCTGCAATAAACGTTTTTAATGCCAAGGTGGCTCTTAAATGTTATACAGAGCTCCAATTTGGATCGTGTTTGGTTGATTATTAACATAGCTGTCAACTTGGAAACAGAGCAATACAGTTGATAACAAAGGTCGATTAAGCATTATTAAATTTAGGTAACAAATATTTGCTTTTAACAACAAGGAAGGATTACTTCAGGAAATCTGAAAATAAATCGTCTCTAAATATGTGGTTTAAAGACATGACTTAAAGCAGGAGTCTCCAATCTTGGCAACTTTAAGCCTGGAGGACTTCAACTCCCAGAATTCTGGGAGTTGAAGTCCTCCAGGCTTAAAGTTGCCAAGGTTGGAGACCCCTAACTTAAATGATAGTCAGATTGGCACTGATCTTGACTATTTAATTATTTAATCTCCAGGAACATGCTGTTACCATTTCAACAAACAAAAAGTATGTGATAATTCAACGTCAGGGAATTGTCCTGAGCTAAAGCCAAACCAGGGTTGTGTTTTACCTTGGGGGGCCCGGGGTGGGCGTGGCTCAGGTGGATGTGGCCAGGCTAACATCACTCATGTCGCAGGGGCGCCTGGGATGGCCTGAGGGCTTTGCCAGTGAAAATGGGCTCTCAAGCTCCATTTTTGGCCACAATGGTCTCCTGCAGCCCTCTGCCAGCGAAAATGGAGCTGGGGGTGGGGGGGCATGCATGTCCTGAGCTCCGTTTTCATTGGCAGAGCTGCAGGAGGCTGTCACAGCTAAAAACAGAGTCTGGGAGGGCTGCGCATGGCCCTCCCCAGCCCTGTTTTCGTTAGCAGAGGCACCATGGGCCAGTCCTTTGCTGTTTCCAGGGCAGCCCTGCAGGCCAGATCTAAGCACCCTGCGGGCCACATCTGGCCCACTGGCCTTGAGTTTGACATCCCTGAACTATAGATACTTTTTCTCAACTTCCTAAATATTTGAATAGCTTACATTTAAGTGAATACACAATGGCCTTATCAAAAGCCAGATAAATAAGTTGACATCACATTATGCTACAGGAATTCCTCAAGTTACGATGACAATTGGGAGCAGAATTTCTGTTGCTAAGCAAAGCAGTTATTAAGTGAATCACAACTGATTTTACAAATTTTTTGGGCCACAGTTGTTAAGCAAATTACCGCAATTCTTAAGTGAATCACATGCAGTCATCAAGTGAACCTGGGTTCCTCTATTGAACTTGCATGTCGGAAGCTGTCTGGGAAGATTGCAAATGACAATCTCATGGCCTGAAACGTTGCAACCATCATAGATACATGCCAGTTGTTTACCAATTTCCAATATCTCAGGTGCTGCAACAAAGAGGGAGTTAAGCTATCTCCAAAGCACCTGAAGGCAGGACAAGAAGCAATGGGTGGAAACTCATCAAGGAGTGAAGCAACTTCTAGCAACTAGAACTAAGGAGATATTTCCTGACACTTAGAACAATTAATCAGCAGAACAACTTGCTTCCAGAAGCTGTGAATGCTCCAACACTGGAAATGTTTAAGAAGAGATTGGATAACCAGTAAAGTGGTGTAGGGTTTCCTGCCTAAGCAGGGGTTGGACTAGAAGACCTCCAAGGTCCCTTCCAACTCTGTTATTCTATTCTATTTTGATCATATTACTGTGGACATGCTATAACATTTGTAAGTCATAAGTAACTTTTTTTCAGTGATGTAACTTTGAAGAGTTGCTACATGAATGACTGTAATCTGAGAATTACCTGTATATGGTACATTTTTTAAAAACCCTGTTTCTCAAAGGTTTTATCCCTATAATAGTACTCAACCAGAAATGGTGGATCATATTTTATGGTATTGTGATGTACGAATGTCTATGGAGATTGTCAATCACACTCTCAGAGTGGCAACAACTGGATGAGTGCAAAGAATGTAAATCAGGGGTGTCAAACTCAAGGCCCTCAGGCTGGATCCAGTCGGCAGGGCTGCTCTGAAAACAGCGGAGAACCGGCCCGTGGTGCCTCTGCCAGCGAAAACAGAGCTCGGGAGGGCCCCACACGGCCAAAAATGGAGCTCCATTTTCACTGGCAGATGCTCAGGCCACACAAGTGCTCCTGACACAAATGACATCAAGCTGGCCAGGCCCCTTCTCACCATGCCCATCCCAGCCCTCTGGGGTCAAACACAACCTTGATGCGGCCCTCCATGAAATTGAGTTTGACACCCCTTCCATTCCCCCACCAGTTAGTTAGAAATGAAGAAGCTTCTTGGATGAGAAGTGAAATATTTTCAAAGGAAAAAAAAAACCAAGAAAGTCCAATTGCCTTTTGGGAAAAAAGGCATCACCTTTGTGATGTCAGGTAACAGAGTTGGAAGGGATCTTGGAGGTCATCTAGTCCAACCCCCTGCTCACGCAGGAGACCCATACTAGGGATTCGAACCGCCAAACTGCCAACCTTTCTGATCGACAAGCTCCATGTTTTAGCCACCTAGCCAAGTCAGAAGAAAGTAAGGTCATGATCCAAGCTGGGGTTTAGCACGAAAGAAGTTGGGCACGCTGCTTTAGCAGGGAGATAGTTTTATTTGAGAGCATGAAGACAACACTTGAAGATAGGCTACAGTTTAAGGTACAGAAGAAGTTGGTAATATTTACAGAAGAGATGGTCTTTTGTGTGTGTGTGAATGTGCCCAGGGTAATGTATAATTTAGCGGACTTGCTGTTGTGATGGGCAAATGTTTTATTTGACTTTTATTGAATGTACAAATTTTCTTTGATGTGACTCTAAGTGCCCCTCTGTATGCTCAGGTAAGTTTGCATTCTGTTTACTTGTTTGACTTACTCATTTTCAGCCTGACTGTCAGTTACCAGCAGAAGAAATAGTCTAGGAACCTTTCCAACATTATATTGACTCTGCTTGATGGTCATACAGTATAAATCATTAAATAAAACATCAGAGATAGTGCAGGATTAAATTCAATTTTGATTTAAATCTTACTACAGCAAAATTGTAAGCCTTTGGCAGGAACTTAATCCAGCCTATTTTAAAAGCCAAACCAGGAAGACAGATTTCTGAGCATGTACACATTTTACTCGCTGATGAAAATCCTATAATTACAGTGGCAACAGCCAGATTTTTAACGACGGCTATAAAAACAAGGTTTTTAGTAAAAAAAAATCAGTAAGTTGCAGTTTAAGTGTATAATGTAGTATATATTAGATACTTTGTTAAATTGTTTTAAGTTACATTTTATACTTGCTTCAGGATCTTTTGGTCAAAAATAAAATGGATGGATTGATAAGTCAATTAAGAATGAGGTAAAGAAGGTTTTTCTAAAAATTAACTTGCAACAAGGATTCTGGTAGCAAAATACAGGTAATCCTTGACTGACAACAGTTTGTCTGGTGACTGTCCAAAATTATAAGAGCACTAAAAAAAGTGACATGACCGTTCTTCACACTTACGGCTGTTCAGATGCTTGGCAACTGACTCAAATTTATGACCGCTGCAGAATCCTGGTGTCATGTGATCCCCTTTTGCAACCTTTGGACAAACAAAATCAAAGGAGAAACCAGCTTCACTTAACAACCGTGTTACTAACTTAACAACTTTAGTGATTCACTTAACAATTGTGGCAAGAAAGGTCACAAAATGGGGCAAAACTTACTTAACAAATATCTCACTCAGCCACAGAAATTTTGGCATCAATTCTGGTCGTAAATTGAGGATTAGCTGTATTGAGAGATGAACTTTGTACACTTGATTTTTTTATTTTTTTTTGTTTACATTTATATCCCGCCCTTCTCTGAAGACTCAGGACGGCTTACAATGTATAAGGCAATAGTCTCATTCTATTTGTATATTTTTTTACAAAGTCAACTTATTGCCCCCCCACAACAATCTGGGTCCTCATTTTACCTACCTTATAAAGGATGGAAGGCTGAGTCAACCTTGGGCCGGGCTCGAACCTGCAGTAATTGCAGGCTTTGTGTTCTAATAACAGGCTTCTCTATTGCCTGAGCTATCCCGGCCTATTTCAGGACTTTCATATGTTGTGTTACTCCAAAAGGAGAACAGTCCTGAACTTAAGATAATTTTCCTCACCTCCTGCAAAAAAATGAAGAATTGGCATGGAGGAAAAATGCAATATCAGTAAAAATCCTGGAAAATGCCCAGCTACCTATCTTGTCTCCTGCTTGAGCAAGGGGCTGGACTAGAAGACCTCCAAGGTCCCTCCCAACTCTGCTATTCTGTTGGACTGTGAATTCCAGATGAGGCCAATCTCAGAAACATTTCCTTTTCTTAAGAAAGGTATGCATGGGAAAATCACGCCCACATTTTCTAATTGCTGGGCAATAAACCTCCATTGGCAATTTTTTTTTAAACATTGCATTGTAAAGCTATATTTAGACCACATCATTTTACACAGAACTGGCCAAAACAAGGCAATGTCTATTGCTGATCAAGGCTTCCTGCTTGACCGTGTTTACAAACCAAGTCATGACTGCCCTCCAGAGTTAATTTGGGAAAATGAAAGAGTCTGACGGCATCTGTTTCGATTAACATGCTGTCTCAAAAGATGTCAGCTTTTGTGATATTTTTTGTCATGTTAACACGGCTCTCATTCTAAAACATCTACAACCTGGCATAGAAGGGGAACTTACCAAATTTGTGAATGATGCTAAGCTGGCAGGAATAGCCAACACTCTAGAAGATGGGCTCAAGATCCAGATGGATCTTGACAGACTTGAACACTGGGCCCTATCTAACAAAATTAAATTCAATGTAGAGAAAAGTAAAGTCCTACACTTAGGCAAGAAAAACCAAAAGCACACATATAAACCAGGCTTAATAGCAGTGACTGTGAGAGGGAACTTTGAGTCTTAGTGGGCAACAAATTAAATATGAGCCAGCAATGTGCAGTGGCAGCCAAAAAAGCCAATGCAATCCTAAACTGTATTAACAGAGGGATACAATCAAGATCAAGTGAGGTACTAATACCGCTCTATAAAGCCCTAGTAAGACCACACCTAGAATACTGCATCTAGTTTTGGTCACCACACTATAAAAAAGATGCTGAGACTCTAGAAAAAGTGCAGAGAAGAGCAACCAGGATGATTCGGGGACTGGAGGCTAAAACCTACAAGGAACAGTTGCAGGAACTGGGCATGGCTACTCTAGGGAAGAGAAGGACCAGGGGAGACAGGATAGTGGTCTTCCAATATTGAGGGGCTGCCACAGAGAGGAGGAAGGGGGTCAAGCTATTCTCCAAGGCACCTGAAGGCCAGACAAGGAATAATGGATGGAAACTGAACAAGGAGAGATTCAACCTAGAAATAAGGAGGAATTTCCTGACAGTGAGAACAATCAACCCATGGAACAGAAGTTGCCTTCAGAAGTTGTGGGAGCTTCATCACTGGAAGCTTTCAAGAAGACACTGGACTGTCATCTGTCAGAAATGATGTAGGGCTGTGATGGTGAACCTATGGCACATGTGCCAGATGTGGCACACAGAGCCGTCTCTTTGGGCACGTGCACAGTCGTCCCAGCCCAGCTCCAATCGTGTTTCTCCATCACATTCCACTCAATTCCAACTTTTCACGAAAGAAAAAGATCTCGTGAAGTTGGAATTGATTTTATTTTATTTATTTATTTTGTCACAACAGTATATATAAGCATAAGCATGAAAATAACTATACAATATATAAGCATATATATAAGTATGAGTATGTAATAACTATATTAATTGGATATAATGAAAGGAAACAATAGGACAGGAACGGTAGGCATGTTTGTGCTCTTATGCACGCCCCTTAAATTGATTAATTTTTTTAAATTAAATTAAATTGATTAAATTGATTAAAAATTAAAATGATTGAGTGAACATTTTCACTTACGCGCTTCACAATGGGGGAGTCAGGGTCCCGTCCTTGTCCTGAAGCCCATTATGACGCGGAGCCACAATGCAACCCTGCGTCAGCTCGGCTTGGCAAAAAAAAAGCAGAGCTGCCTGTGTTGGGATGCCCTGCCTCCCCACCAGACAGCTGAGATTCAGTGCACTGCTCCTGAGCTCATTGGCCTTCGGACATCAGATTCCCACCAGCCAGCCCCAGTTCAGGGGTTCCTTCCCCCTGGTGGGGGGAGCGAAATAGAGAGAAAGAGAGAGAGAAACAGAGAGAGAGGGAGGGAAAGAGATAAATGATATTACAAAAGTTTTCCTTTTTTATTGTTGCTAAATGTAATATTTCAAAAGCAGAAACAAAAATGAAGGGGCATAAAAGTGCATTTATCACATTTTTCTTAGAACAATTAGCTGATCTCTGCATTGTTTATCATTATTTTAAGTAGTAAAACCTCATTATTGAGGTTAAATTGCCATGTTGGCACTTTGCGGTAAATAGGTGGGTTTTGGAGTTTGGGCACTCGGTCTCTAAAAGGTTCACCATCACTGGTGTAGGATTTCCTGCTTGGGCAGGGGGGTTGGACTAGATGATTTACAAGGTCCCTTTGAACTCTGTTAGTCTGTTAATCTGGTAAACAGAGTCAGCTGTGCATCACTTCCTCTCTGCACCAGGATCAAATCTACATCAAAAGCACAATTTGACCAAGATTGGGAGTTGCTGTTGGAGCATTTCCTGAAGATTTATCTGCTGGAACTCAAAGTGGCTTCCACAGTTATATAAGCATCACTAGCCTTCACAATTTTTCTTGGAAACCTGCCTGGGTAGGATCATAGCATGTGTGAGGTGTTGACACCTGCTTCTTCCTTCTGTGACATGCCTGGTTTTCAACAGCCTCCCTACAACATCTGTCTTTTCCTCTGAAAAGGCTGAATGGGGTGTCCCCAATCACTTTGTATATCTCCACATTGCACCCTGAATCCTACTTACGGCCACAAATTTAATAATAGTCCTATAAAATATGGGGCAAGGAAGGACAGATATGAACAAATATTGAATTAATTGCAGCTGAGCTCACAATTCATTGCAATTAATTGCTATGCACAGAACTTTAGATGAAGATGGATAAAAGGAGGTTACTTAGGCATGCTTGGGAAGGTGGCTGTGGTTATAAACCTGCTGTGTCAACCAGGGTATCATTATTATTATTATTATTATTTATTATATTTGTATACCGCCCATCTCCCGAAGGACTCAGGGTGGTTCACAGTCAAAAAACAACAGAAAACATATAATAGATAAAAAACAGCTAAAAGAATAGATAGTTAAATTCAATTGATGCTCTAACTTTTAAATACAAATTTAAAACCTCATTTAAACCCCTTTTTTAAAAATCCCAATTTAAAACTACATTCAAGCTAGTCCTGCTCTTCGAAACAGCAACGTCTTCAGCTCACGGCGGAAGGACTTGAGATCGGGGAGTTGACGAAGCCCAGAGGAGCTCGTTCCAGAGGGTAGGGGCCCCACAGAAGGCCCTCCCCTAGAGGTCGCCAGCCGACATTGTTTAGCTGACGGTATCCGGAGGAGGCCCTCTCTGTGAGCGCACTGGTCGGTGAGAGGCTAATGGTGGCAGTAGGCGGTCCCGTAAATATCGGCCCTAGGCCATGGGCGTTTAAAGGTGATGACAAGTACCTTAAAGTGAACCCGGAAGACCACTGGGAGCCAGTGCAGATTACGCAGGAGGGTGTTACATGGGGCCAAAGGTGCTCCCTCTATCACCCGCGCAGCCGCATTCTGGACCAGTTGGAGTCTCCGGGCACACTTCAAGGGGAGCCCCATGTAGAGAGCATTACAGTAGTCCAGGCAGGATGTAACAAGGGCATGAGCGACCGTGCATAAGGAAGCCCGATCCAGAAAGGGGCGTAACTGGCGTATCAGGCGAACCTGATGAAAGGCTACCCTGGTGATGGCTATCATATGATCTTCTAAAGACAGCCGTGCATCCAGGAGGACGCCCAGATTACGAACCCTTTCCGTGGGGGCCAATAGTTTGCCCCCAATGGTCAGTGATGGAATTAGCTGACTGTACCGGGCCGCCGGCATCCACAGCCACTCGGTCTTGGTGGGATTTAGTCTGAGTCTGTTCCTCCCCATCCAGACCCGTACAGCCTCCAGGCACTGGGACATCACTTCAACAGCCTCGTTGGGGTGGTTAGGGGTGGAAATATAGAGCTGAGTATCATCAGCGTATAGATGACAACTCACCCCAAGACCCGAGCCCTCAAGAGATCATCAACCAGCGCGACCAAGGCTGTTTCCGTGCTGTGACCAGGCCGGAAACCGGACTGGAATGGATCAAGATAGACAGTTTCATCCAGGTACTGGGGCAACTGTCGTGCAACCACACTCTTGACAACCTTTGCCAAAAAGCGAAGGTTGGAGACTGGACGATAATTTGCTAAACTAGCTGGGTCAAGGGAAGGCTTCTTGAGGAGGGGCCTCACCACCGCCTCTTTCAAGGTGGCAGGGAAAACACCCTCCATCAAAGAAGCGTTCACGATTTTCTGGAGCCAGCCTCGTGTCACCTCCCGGGTGGCCATGTCATGTCAGACCATCACAAAACAGGCGTTCGGATGTGGCTTGCTGCAGGAACATTGCGTTCCTTTCTGCTGCTTGGGACAGGAGTGAAGAGGCAGGTATGTGGTCAGAAGACAGCCTTGCTTGGTTGGGGTAGCCTCAGGAAGCCTCTTCAAAGCCCAGCAGGAAACCAGCAGGCAAGGTCCGCACTGGGGTGGGGAGGGGAGTGACCTTGAAGGACTCCAGCCGCCACCCAAGGGTGCCGGGAGAAGGAGGAAGCTCCCTTGATGCCTGCTGGTCACAGAATGCCTGGATTTACACAACTCACTGGATCGTCTGCAAACAGGTTGGGTTCTATACTCTTCCATATGCTGTGGGGATCTCGCACTTGATTACCAAATAGAATGAACCAGGCCATTGCTTTAAGCCAAAATCAGTATAGATACAGTAGATAGATAGATGATAGATTCATCTAGATCAGGAGTGTCAAACTTAAGGCCTGCGGGCCAGATCCGGCCTGTGGGGTGCTTAGATCTGGCACACGGTCCTCTCAGACTCCGTTTCTGTCCATGACAGCCTGCTGTTGCTCTCTGACAGTGAAAATGGAACTGGGGTGGGGGGGGGCTGTGCGCTCCATTTTTGCTGGCAGAGGGTGGCAGGAGGCCATCACAGTTGAAAATGGAGCCTGGGAGGGCCGCATGCAGCTTCCCCGAGCTCTGTTGTTGCTCACAGAAGGCAGCAGGAGACTCTTGCAGCCAAAAATGGAGTTTGTGAGCCTGTTTTCTCTGGCAGAGCCCTCAGGCCACCACAGGTGCCCCCGACATGAGTTATGTCAACCTGGCCATGCCCCCTGCCCCCCCCAGGTGAAACACAACCCTGATGCGGCCCTCAATGAAATCGAGTTTGACACACCTGATCGAGAGAGAAAGAGAGAGAGAGATGGATGAATAGATATAATTTTATTCAAGATTTTATTACAACAGTAAAAACTAATACAAACTAAACTTAAAAGGAGAGAAGAAGATACTGTAGAATAAAAAGTGCAAGAAAAGAAGGAAAAAAGAAAAAATATAATAAAGGAAAAGAAATACATAAAGCAGTGACTTCCAACCCTTGTCACAAGAAGTTCCACATACTTACAAGTAATCCGCGATTTGCAACAATTCATTTCGTGACCATTCAAAGTTACAATGGCACTGAAAAAAGTGACTTTATACTCCTTCCTTTTACTTCTAACAGTCTTAATCTTTAATTTATTCAATTTTTTTAAATTTGCATTTATATCCCGCCCTTCTCCGAAGACTCAGGGTGGCTTACAATGTGTTAAGCAATAGTCTTCATCCATTTGTATATTATATACAAAGTCAACTTTATTGCCCCCCCAACAATCTGGGTCCTCATTTTACCTACCTTATAAAGGATGGAAGGCTGAGTCAACCTTGGGCCTGGTGGGACTGGAACCTGCAGTAATTGCAAGCAGCTGTGTTAATAACAGACAGACTTAGTCTGCTGAGCCACAGAGGCCCCTAAATATTGTCATAGGATTTGTTTTCTCTTCGTCTTTGTTCCATCACAGAGAATGTAATGAGCCTCTTTTGTAGATTCAGTAAGGAAACATTTTCCAGGTCTTTTTCCTTTTTGTCATTTGTATTTCCCGTTAATTGTTAAAACTTCAGTCCGCTTCCTATGTATATCTAGCAAAGTGTCCTTTTCCACATCATTTTGCTTGGCCTGCTATTTGTAATTTCACTTTCCGTACTTATCTTCTCAAACAAAACATGTTCTACATCTGATCTGTTATTTCTTTTTTCAGTATCTTTTGGACAAAATTTATCCATAGCATCATTCCTTGCATTGTGGGTAAAAAGGGGAGTCCATTTGGACTGTTGCAAGGTTTCTATCTTGACAGTTTTAACTCCCCCCCTCCAATTCTCCTTGCATGCAAAAAGAGGGCAGGACCCCATCCTGACACATTTAAATCCTTTCCTTCTCTTGAGGGCAATTCTTTCATCAGACAAGAAGTCCTGCATGAAATCCTGATTCCTTCGGGAGAAGGGCGGTATAAAAATTTGATTAATAAATAAATAAATAAATAAATTGGCCATTACTTCCTAGGTAATGGGGAGAAAATGTCACAGATTTTGCAGGGCTTTGAGTGACTCCTTGGCTGGGATTGAAGGGGAGAAGAGGGGCTGCTTCACTAGGTGTTTCTTTTTAACGTATGCTGATTAGTGTACATTCAAAGTGACAATAGTTATTCTAAGTCGAAGTCTAAGGGTGGAGGGCACGACAGCTTCTAAAGGAAACGATCTTGTTGGGCAGCTGTGATGTTCTGCGATTTCTTATTTCAATCAATCAGAATAGAGCTGGAAGGGATCTTGGAGGTCTTCTAGTCCAACCCCCTTTTCAAGCAGGAGACCCTATACCGTTTCATTCCCTCCTCTAGCTTTTGGATGACAAAAGCTTTTATTCATTAGATATAAACGTCACTTGCTTCTTATTCAGGCTCTCCCGGAAGCAGAGATGTGGTCCCTCCTCTCTTGTCCCCTAACAACAACACTCTTGCGAGGTAGGCTCTTAGTCGCGGGACCTCCCGCTGGCTCTCAGACTCGCGGGGAGAAGGTATCCCTCGTGGGATCTCTGTCAGGAAATCTTCCCAGGCAAGCTGGAGTCGGGAGATTCTCGCGGCGGGAACATTGCGAGGCTGGAGGCTCCCGGCGCTCTGCGGACCGAGCCTCGCTGTACCCAGGCCGGGCGCCGCGCCATCCTCTCCCGCGGCCGTCCAGCCGCCCAGGCGTCCCAAGAGTTCCGGGCTTCCCTTCTCACTCCATCGGAGCCGTTGCAGCACCGCCCGGGCCGTCGGTTCCCCGCCCTTCGAGGGTTCGGGCTCTTGAGTGGCTCCGTTACGCCGCCTCGTCCCTCTCCCCGAACGGGTCAGCCGCGTGTCGTGCGAATAAGATGATCAAAGGTCGGAAACTAAAACATACGAAGAACGGCTGCAGGTTCTCGGTTTGGCCCCTCTAAAGAAAAGAAGAATTGGGGGACGGGGGATGATAGCAGTCTTCCAGCAGTTATGGGGCTGCTCCAAAGAAGATGGGGTCAAATTATTCTCCAAAGCACCAGAGGGCAGGACAGGAAACAATGGACGGAAACTAATCCAAGAGAGAAACTTCCTAACAAGGAGGCCAATGAACTCGTGGAACTGCTTGGCCTCCAGAAATCGTGGGCGCTCCATCACTGGAGGTCTTTAAGAAGAGGCGGGACAGCCACTTGTCTGAAATGGTCTAAATTCTCCTGCTTGAGCAGGGGCTGGACTAGAAGACCTCCGAGGCCCCTTCCAGGTCTAGTCTATTGTAAAAACGAGACAAGCGCGCCGGCGGGAACGACGCGGTCCGGTCTCAGGAGGGCCCGCCGGAGGCGCTCCGAGGCCCCCTTTCTCGGGCTCGCCGGCCCAGGCAGTGGCGGCTGGGGCGAGGGCGGGCTGGCCGCGGGCGCGATGCCTCGGCGGAGGGGCGGCGCCGTCGGGGGCGGAGCAGGGCGGGCGGGCGAGCGGCCGCATAAGCCTGAGGCCGGCAGGTGCCCCGCCAGACGCTCCCCGATGGCCGCCCCGCCAACCAGCCGCTCCTTCAGCCGCGCCGAGCTACGCTCCGGCTGCGCCCAGGGCGCTTGCCTGGTGCTGACCGGCCGCCGCCTCTACGACCTCAGCGCCTTCGCGCGCCTCCACCCGGGCGGGCAGCAGGTGCTGCTGGAGCGGGCCGGCACCGACGTGAGCGCCGCGCTGGACGGGCCGCCGCACCGGCACTCGGCCAACGCGCGCCGCTGGCTCCAGCAGTACTACCTGGGCGAGCTGGAGCCCGACGGGGCCGCCGAGCAGGTAACGGGCGCGGATGCTGGGCGAAGGGCCGGGCTGCGGGGCTGTCCCGCCGCGGGTCCCTCCGGCTGCCGAGCCCGGCTCGCCTTTCGGCCGCGGGAGCGAACAGCCGGCCGTAGGCGGGGAAGAACCGAAAAGGGCCGGGTTGTCTCTCGTCCCTCAAGTCCCCGCCGCCTCGCCTGGTGGCGACGACGAGCCCGCGTCCCGTGCCTGACCTGCCGCCTCGCCCTTTACCCAGCCGGGCCCTTTTTGGGGGCGTGAGGGCTTCATCTGGCGGCCTTCTCTGCAGGGGCCAAGATGCCCGGAGGGATGCTGGGAGTTGAAGTCCACGGCTGGCAGGGCCACCCCGCTTTGGGAGGCTCCCCTGCGCCCTCCGCCCCTGTAAGGCGCTTCTTGAACTCAGAGCCATAATTAACCAGTTAACCAAAGCCGATGCTTGAAGTAGCTGCGGGTAGCCTGGCAAGGGCATTTAAACTGATAGGTCGCTTTATGTGGGAAACAATACCAATAGCACTTATATCCTGCTTTATGTGGAAAGGACAGTCAGACATAGAGATAGATAGCAATAGCCCCCAGTAATCTTTGTCCTCATTTTATGGACCTTGGAAGGATGGACAGATGAGTCAACCTTGAGCCTGGTGAGAAGTGCTGTGCAAGAGAGAAAAACTCCAGTTTCCATCCACCCCCAGTCAGGATTGTCTGTGCACGATGGGTGCTGGGGTTGGTACCTGTACAATTTGGAGAGTTTATCCGGAGTGCTGTGCTAGGTGAGGGTAGACACCCGTTTATTTCAAGAGTTGCCCATTTCAGTCCCAGAAGCAGTTCAAAGTGGCTCCAGGCAATCCCAGCTGTTTTGTTCTGTTTCTGGTAAACGGGCTCAGCTGATGGATTGGGCTGCCCCCAGTGTAGGATTTCTATAGTCTGGGCAGTTTCATGGGGCACTGAGCCAGTTTTGGCCATGAAGCTTGTGCTGGAGACTTCTTCTAGTCAGAAGGCTGGGACAAAAAAACCCCAATCCTCCAGTTTAGTAAAATTCATTTGTGGTGACTTTTCTACTCTGTCCTCAGCTGCCAAGGAGAGAGAGAAGATAGAAAGAAAGTTTGGACGAGAAGAAATTAAAAGCTTAAGGGGAAGGTTATGGTGACAGATAGTCTGGAAGAAGAACAAAAAAAAGGTGCTTGTAAAATCAGCAACTCTTACCATGTTGCATGTCAGTGAAAGGATAGGAGCGGATAGGAGCATCATACCCAAAGTTAGTTTATGCATGGAAACACCTGAAAGCAAAGTTTTAGTGCTTGAATTTCTTAGAAACCTTTTGTGCTCTTTTTTTACTCACTCGTTTTCAAAGTACAAAATCAAGGATAGATCCATCACTAGGGAGGTAGAGTGGGCAGGTGCTTCCCAGGGTAATACTTTACTTATCTGTTGCATGGGTGTAGTCCATGAAAGTTGGTGCTGCAGTCATTTTTGAGATAATGAAAGATTGCACAATAAGGAGGAAAAAAAGCCAAATAACCTTCACGTGACACTTGACTCCTTGTGCATTGCCATCACCTTGGCAGGGCATCATGTACGTGGCTTTCTGTGGCTTCTCTTGATGCGTTCTTTTGACTTTGCTGTCTAACCTGCAGCCCTTTCCTTGTTGTATGTATGTGCTGTGTACACACAGAGGCATGGCCACAACATTATATGCTCCCGCTTCAAGCCGGGGAACGTATCAGATTATCTATTTAGTTCAGAGTTCATTTCTTAAGGGTTCAGGTAAAAGGTAGCGCTGGGTGGAGTGGAGGCTAATCTGTGCCAGGGCAAACATGGAAAGGCTTGTGCGTGATACCGGTGGTGGCAGCAAACTTGATTCACTACTTATTAGCTTCCTCGCTGCCTGCCTTGCCAGTTCTTAGCTCTCCTGCCATACTGTGTGATTTTTCTGCTCCTTTCATCTGCCTCCTTCCCCTACAGTTGCTTGGGTTAGCATGTTACGATTTATTTATTATTTATTCATTTCCATCTTGCCTTTATTATTTGTACAAATACCCGGTTTCCCCTAAAATAAGTCTTCCCCTGATAATAAGCCCAATTGGGCTTTTGAGCATATGCGCTAAAATAAGCCCCCCCAAATAAGCCCTCCCCAAAAATATTTAACCGCATGCGCAGCCGGTCCCCGCCATTTCCTCTGGTTAGGGGTTAGGGAGACAGAGCTAGAAATCAGGTAAGACAGCAAGAGGAGCCCTGTTTTGCTCCACGCTCCCCAAAATAATAAGACCATCCCGAAAATAAGGCCAAGCGCTTATTTCGGGGTTCAAAAAATATAAGACAGGGTCTTATTTTTGGGGAAACATGGTAACTCAAAATGGCGAGTACCTTCCTCCTCCTATTTGCCTCACAACAGCCTCCCTGTAAGGTGGGTTGTGCTGGGGGCAGGGGGACTGGCCCAAGGTGACCCAGCTGGTTTTCAAGCCTAAGGCAGGACTAGAACTCACTATCTCCTAGTGGTTGGTCCAAAGTCAGCCAGCTGGTATTCATGCCTAAGGTGTGACTACTCTCCCAGCCTCTAGCTGGTGCCTTAACCACCTTTTTTTTGGGGGGGGGGAGATTTGCTGAGCCCACCTTTGCTAGCGGATGAATCATGATTTTTCCAGTCGCGGAAAAAGGCCCAATCAAACAGGAATAGGATTTGATTGAGGTCAGGAAGATATCTTTTATTTTTTCAGCGTAATGTTCAATGCCCCTGAGTTTAAACAAGTCGGCTGAGAGGGGCTCACACAACAAGTCGGCTGAGAGGGGCTCACACAACGTGCAAAGAGGACCAGACAAAGGTTAACCCTTGGAGAGCTTCATGGGTATAAACTACATTGCTTAGATCTTAATTTTATTTTAAATAATAAAAATAATAAATCTTGACCGGTCCCAAGAATACCGTTTCCCCTCCACTTTTCCATCAACTCTCATTGACACAGGAGCAGTGATTCTTCCAGTGATTTTGATTTAGGAAAGACGGTGAGATCAGGCCCACCGAATGCTTTCCTCAAAGGTAACTGGGAACCTTTAAGCTGGTGGGAGTTGGACCCTTGACTGCTGGATGGCTTCCTCCTCCTCTGCAGTTAGGATTAATTCTGCATGGGGGGAAGGGGAAAGCAGCATGCCAGGAAGCTCCTGGGTTGAAAGAAACATATTGGCACAGAGGCTTGGCACAAGCCACAGTCATATTAACCCCATATGGTCTAGTGCAGGGGTCTCTAACCTTGGCAACTTGAAGCCTGGAGGACTTTAACTCCCAGAATTCCCCAGCCAGCTTTGCTGGCTGCGGGATTCTGGGAATTGAAGTCCTCCAGGCTTCAAGTTGCCAAGGTTGGAGACCCCTGGTCTAGTGGTCAAGATCAGGGCTAAAATCAGTGATAGCTGATAGCAATAGCACTTAAGACTTGTATGCCACTTCACAGGGCTTTACAGCTTTCTCTTAAGCGGTTACACACCACTAATCAAAGGTATATAAAGCTAAGGTAATCCCCATGCTCCTATATGGAGCTGAGGTGTGGGATTTACACAGTTTTAGAACAAACACAGTCTCAGCACCTGAGGTGTATTGTGGGTGTGGACCCTACGACACCTGCTGCAGCAATCACAGCAGAATTGGGAATTTACACAATTCATGCACTGTCTAAAATTAGAACTACTGGCTGAAAATTAATGAAATGGAGACATATGGAGACAATTATGTCTACTAGTGCAGTTAAACTCGCAATCACAAGCCAGCCTAACACCCCCTGTCCCCAACCCAACCCAATTTTATCAGTCTGGCTCAGCATTCTTCGAACTGCGGCTGCCACACGTCTGGAGGGCTCTTGATTGTGGGGGGCTGATCTTAGAAGCTGCTTTTCTGGTTAAACAGCAAACTTGCCAGAAATGTGTGAGAAGTAGGGTTTTTTTTGCTGATAGCAGTCTTCCAATATCTGGGGGATTGCCACAAACTCTCCAAAGCATCAGAGGGCAGGACAAGAAGGAACAGGTGGAAGCTCAGAGGGAGACACCACTTAGAACAGGAGAAAATTTTTTGGCAGTGAGAAGAATTAACCTGTGGAATGGCTTGCCACCAGAAGCTGTAGGTGCTTCATCACTGGAGGTTTTCAAGAAGAGACTGGAGAACCATTTGTCTGGAATGGCAGAGGGCCGTAATGGCGAACCTATGGCATGCGTGCATGCAGAGCACGCCCAGCAGCCAGCTGCTCTTCTGGGTTCCGTCATGCGCGTGCGCACCAGCCAGTTGCTCTCTTCTGGGTTCTGGTGCTCTGACATGTTCGTGTGCACAGGCATGTGCACAAGGGGCGGGTTTCAAAACCTGTTGCTACTGGTTTGCTTATGGGCACATGTGTGCGAGCGTGCACGCACAACACTTCTGCACATGCGCAGAAGTGTCCGGGTGGGTAGGGCGGAGTCTCCCGCCACCACCGCTACCGGTTTGCCCAATCCAGGGCCAAGCCACCACTGAGGCACACGCTCTAGTTTCAGCACTCAGTGCCCAAAAGGTTCACTATCACTGGTATAGGATCTCCTGCTTGGGCAGACGGTTAAGCTAGAAGATCCTGGAACACCAGGGAACTACCAGAGGACTGGAAAAGAGCTGATGTGGTTCCCATCTTCAAAAAAGGAAAGAAAAAAAAAAACAGACCCAGGAAACTACAGACCTAACATCAATACCCGGGAAGATACTGGAAAAGATAATTAAAAAACAGATCTGCCAACACCTAGAAACAAATAAAGTAATCACGGGTTTGTTAAAAAGAAATCATGCCAAACCAATCTTATTTCATTCTTCAACATAGTGACTAAATTAGTAGACCAGCGAAATACTGTGGACATAATATACTTAGACTTCAGCAAGGCATTCGAGAAAATAGACCACAACCTACTTCTTGGTAAGCTTAAAAAAAGTGGGATAGATAACATCATCACCAAATGGATTCATAACTGGCTGACAAATTGTACTCAACGAGTAGTCCTTAATGGGTCTACGTCTAGGAGGGAAGTAAGCAGTGGAGTACCACAAGGTTCCGTCTTAGGCCCAGTACTCTTCAATATCTTCATAAAGGACTTAGATGAGGGAATAGAAGGGGAACGCATCAAATTTGCAGATGAGACTAAGCTGGCAGGAATAGTTAATACCCTAGAAGATAGTCTCAAGATCCAGATGGATCTTGACAGACTCGAACACTGGGCCCTATCTAACAAAATGAAATTCAGTATAGAGAAAAGTAAAGTCCTACACTTAGGCAAGAAAAACCAAAAAGACACATGCAGACTGGGTGAAACCAGGTGTAATAGCAGTAACTGTGAGAGGGATCCTGGAGTCTTAGTGGACAACCAGTTAAATATGAGCTAGCAGTGTGCAGCGGCAGCCAAAAAAGCCAATGCAATCCTAAAATGCACTAACAGAGGGATAAAGTCAAGATCAAGTGAGGTACTAATACCGCTCTATAAAGCCTTAGTAAGACCACGCCTAGAGTACTGCATCCAGTTTTGGTCACCACACTATAAAAAAGATGTTGAGGCTCTAGAAAGAGTGCAGAGAAGAGCAACCAGGATGATGAGGGGACTGGAGACTAAAGCATACGAAGAACGGTTGCCAAAACTGGGCATGGCCAGTCTAGTGAAGAGAAGGACCAGAGGAGATAGGATAGCCGTCTTCCAATATCAGAGAGGCTGCCACAGAAAGGAAGCTGTTTTCCAAGGCTCCGGAAGGCCAGACAAAGAATAATGGATGGAAACTGAACAAGGAGAGATTCAATCTGGAAATAAAGAGGAATTTTCTGACAGAGCAATCAACCAGTGGAACAGAAGTTGCCTTTGGAAGTTGTGGGAGCTTCATCACTTGAGACTTTCAAGAAAAGAATGGACTGCCATTTGTCAGAAATGGTGTAGGGTCTCCTGCTTGGGCGGGGGGGGGAGGGTTGGACTAGATCACCTACAAGGTCCCTTCCAATTGTGTTATTCTGTATTCTGCTACGAGCCTCCCCCATTCCCTAGTCTCCTGGTGAAGATGCCAGGGAACCTGCTTGTCAGCGAGTGCCACATTCCATGTTCGTGGCCATACTCCCTGTGCCTAACCAGCACCTTTCCCCTCCTCTTCTTCTTCCTCTCTGTGCCCTCTCTGGAATCCCCCATCTCCCCTCATCCCTGCTCTGGCAGAACAAGTCCAGCCAGTTCCCAGGAACTGGCTGAACTCAACAAACGGGTTCTTATTCTGCTTCCTTTGAAATGCCAGTGGTGGTACAAATCTACGAGCCAGTTGACGAGGCATCTCAAGCACACAATTGCCGCCTGGCACCAAAGGGGCGGCTTGCCTGCCTCCAGCTCAAGCTGGTGCTCCTCGCTGTTGTGCTTGTGTTTCCTTCTTGGAGACTGACTTTCTCCTGCCCTTGGCAAAGGCTGACCAACAGAGCAGGCTTTCTTACTTACTCATCCCTTATTCGGTGGTCGGGAGGACAGAGGGTTGGGATCAAGCCAGAAATGGTTTTTGATGTAAACAAAGTCTGGATCTATTCCTATGAGTGTATCAGAGCTATATGTAAATACACAGAAGATATTTAGGGGGGTAAACAATGTCTGGATCGATTCCTGTAGGATTCAGGACATGTTGTGACTTGTCCCAGCATGGCGGGGGGGGGGGGTGAACTGTGTACGCACGTAATGATACACGTGACCAAAGGGAGTAGGACATGTTCAGGCTTGTCCCATGAGTATAGTGACCAGATTTTACCATTGGTAAAGTGGGACACCATTGACGGGGTGGGGGCCAGGGGTGGGTTCTATTTTTTTTACTACCGGTTCTGTGCGTGTGGCTTGTTTGGTGGGTGTGGCTTGGTGGTCATGTGACTGGATGGGTGTGGCCAAGTTGATGTCACTCACTTCAAAGGTTAGGGTGCCTGACCTCTCCTCGCCTCAATTTGTATCCATCCATCTTCTGTCTGTCTGTCTGTCTGTCTGTCTATCTATCTATCTATCTATCCATCCATCCATCTATCTTTGATATTCAAAAAGTTTTTATTAGTCAAAAAAAGGTTTATACAAATACATATCAGGTATGGTAAATTTTCATTTTTCTTATCTAAAATAAGAATTTTACTCAAATTTTTTAACACATACAACAGCCATGTGGCAAGCAGGTAACACGAAGTAGCTAAGTTTACTAATTTTAAATACGTAATAAAGAAGGGTCAAGAATAAACAGAATATCGTACTAAAGAGAATAAGGAAAACCAACACAATCCCAAATATCTTTATCACTTCCTAGTTTTGGATCTCAGAACTCTGGGTTCAGCCTGACCCAGCTCCAGGGCCGCAACAGCGGCAGCCGCTCCGCCCCATGATCTATAACCTCCTTCTTCAATTCCTGGGTCATCTGATTCCAGGAGGCTTTGTGTTCCTCCACATAGGCCGTAGCCTCCGCAATTGTACTGATTTTTTCGTAATGCCCTCCCGAAAATCATCAATCCTCTGGCATCAGCCATCTGAAGCCCACTCCTTCTGGTACAATTTGCTTGACAAAAATAATATTTCTTTCTTTTTCACGCACCTGTCTGGGAATCTGCCTCAGAATGGCTATCTCCTGCCCCTGTAAATCAGTGCCCCACTCCTATGTTTTCTAAGAATTTCATCTCTCGTCTCTCTTCTCACAAATTTGACATGAACCTCTCTGGGAACTGCATGCGTGCATATTGCTAATTAACTCTATAAACTCGATCCACATCCCAATTCATGAAATCAACACCTCTCCCAAGAAATTCTCCCAACAATTTAGTCACAACATCTCTCAAGTCTTCTTGGTCCACTTCTTCCAAATTTTGAAACCTAAGGAAATAAGACATTTTATCCATCTGTAGTCCAAGCACAGCATTGCCTGTCGTCTCCTCTCTTTTCTGCACTGCCCGCATCTCACCCTCCAAACCTTCCACTTTCTGCTTGTTTTCTGCTGAAACTTGTTGAGTATCCTTTAAATCCTTTTGGATAGTCACAATTTCTGCTCTTATTTCATCCAATTTCTTGTCCATATTAGATAACTTTTCCAAAATTCTCCATCTCTCCAGCAGTTGGTCTCTGACCTTTGCCATTAAGGAAAAAAAAAATACAAAATCCTCAGGCAGGCACAGTATCCTTGTAATTTCCTCCGGATCCACCAGGGGCCCTCACAGGAGCAGCGAGTCCAGAGTACAGTTAGTCAACCAGGAAGCCGAAGGGAAGTGATGCCATCAAAATTCTCATAGTGAAGGCGGAAGCTGGACGCCACCACTGTTCCCCAGAAGGAGGGGGGGCCTCAAACCTTCCCTCCTAAATTTCTCCATCACCTCTTCTCTCCAGAGCTCCACAAAACCGGTAATCTTCTTATTTTAAGTTCTCCTCTCTCCAGAATAACTCGTGCTCTTCCAACCGCAGGGGAGAAAACCCCCGCACCGGAGCACTCCACCACGCCACCGATATTCCCTTCCCTTCTCCTCCTCAATTCTTCTCCGCTCCCTGTTCACCACCAGGCTGCTGCAGTTATAAATCCAATGCCCCGTGTCACGGGCACAGCGCCCAGGCGACGACCAAAATAATGGCGCGGCCTGTGGCCTCAAACCCCGCCAAGCCTAGGACGCGCCAGCATCGGTCCCCACAGTCCTGTATGTCGGCTGGGAGACCCCTGGCGGGCCGTCCGTGCGGCAGGTGTCCTTTTCGGAACACCTGGCCCCTGAGGGCCTCGGCGGCGGCCGGATTCGGGCACTGGAGGCAGGAGAAGCCTTCCAGACGTCCGTTGCCGCTGGACACCGGAAGTCGTCTCCTCCATCCATCCATCTATCATCTATCTTTCTATCTATCTTTCTATCATCTATCTTTCTATCTTTCTTTCTTTCTATTATCTATCGATCTATCTATCTATCTATCTATCTATCTTGCTATATATCTATCTTTCTATCATCTATCTATCTTTCTATCTTTCTATTATCTATCTATCTATCTATCTATCTATCTATCTATCTATCTATCTATCTATCTATCTTGCTATATATCTATCTTTCTATCTATCATATGTCTGCCTAACAATCATCTATCTATCTCTCTTTCTGTCATCTATCCATCCATCTTCTTTGTCTGTCTCTGTCATCTATCCATCCATCTTCTTTGTCTGTCTCTGTCTATCTATCTTTCTATCAACTATCCATCCATCCATCCATCCATCCGTCCATCCATCTTCTGTCTGTCTGTCTGTCTCTCTCTCTAATCTGTCAAATTTGTCATCTGTCAATCTTATCATCTGTCAGTATCTGTCTGTCTGTCAGCCAGTCAGTCTGTCAGTCTGTCTACCAATCCTTCCTTCCTTCCTTCCTTCCATCCACCCACCCACCCACCCACCCATCCATCCATCCATCATCCATCATCTGGTAGCCTTAAAGCTAAATACACGTATATGTATGTGATCCCAAGAGTTGGCCCTGCCTACAGGTATCTCTGTCTCGAAACTTCTCCTTAAATCTGAACTGCCTAACTATGCTTGACGGTCCCTTTACAGCAGCACCCAGTTCTCCCCGCCCCGCAAAACGCAAAGTCCTTCCTTGTTCCACCAAAAAACAAAACAAAACCCAAGAACGTGCTGACGTTGTTGCAGTCTAATAAACTTTTCGCGGCTTTGCCTCCCTTCTACAGCGCAGTGATCAAAGGCTGCGTAAGACAAGCGGCCACCTCAACCCCCTCCCCAAAAAGATCTCTCTCCATTTGCTCAGAGTGAGACGCTGCCTCCTTCTGCCGGCTCCTTCCTCTTGCAAGAGGACTCTCCAGGTTGCCCTCCTCCCTCCTCCTCGGAGCCCTCTTCCCTTGGCTCCCGGCTGCTTCCTCGAGGAAGGTGCCTTTTCCCTGGGCAGAGTTGGCTTTGCAGAGCCGGCCTCCGGGCGAGCCCTCCGGAGGGATCAGCTGGAGGGGCTGGAATTGGGGGGGGGGGGCGGCTGGAGAAACAGTCCTGACGTGCTCCCCACCTACCCTGGAGGGGATGGGGACTTCACACGCATCCTGCCCGCTCTTCCCCTCCTTTCTTCCAACTCCTCGCCCCTCCCTTGGAAGGAATCTCCTGTCTTGGGGGCTCCTCTGCCCCCCTGCCTGCCCCAGGTTTGCCAAGGCAGCGTCGGAAGAGGCAAAGTGAAGCCCAAATTGACCACGTGAAAACTCTGCCTCCTGGTCAGCCAAGGACCCTCGCTCGCGCTCGCTCTCGCTCTCCTGGGTGGGGGGAGATTCGGCTCTGCCTAAAATGAACGGATGCCGCAAAATGCACCCTCACCTCTTCGGCGCCTCCCCAGGAAGTCTCAATCGGGACTTTTTCAGAACGCCGCGGGACGGGGGACAAATTTAAAAAAAACGGGACTGTCCCGCCAAAAGCGGGACGTGTGGTCACTATACCTATGAGCAGTCAACTCATCAACTCATCTGCTTAAAGCATAGACAGTTTTTTAATAATAAAATGGATCATAGTGACAGCAATAAAAAAAACGATGCTAAGCCAGAGTCAGAGGCTGATTTATTCAATGTAGATGTGAGACCCGAATCACCAAAGAGAACCCGCCGCCTTAGGAAAAGCTGTAAAATGTTTAACATCAAGAGTAAGCGAGGCTTGGTGCTTAAGATATGTTATTGCAGATTCTGCCAAACAACAAATGGTAATTGTATGCAGAATGTAGAGAACAAAAAAAGTTTCATGATTTTGAAAATTGAATATGTTAATGTAAATGGAGTGAATTTCAAATAAAAGAAATCACCCCTTTCTTATCAGCTTCAACATAATACACACCCTGTACCCCCCCACCCCACCAGACGTCTGTAGTGTCACATATAATCCTTTGAGCCAATACCCTTTACAGAACAGAAATAACACATTTCCAAATGGTTCAATATAGCTCTTTTATTTGAAATTCACTCCATTTACATTAACATTGGCTGACCAATTGGCCCCCATCTTCACCCATATTTTCAATAAATCACTAGAGATGTGCTATGTTCCTTCTTGCTTCAAACGCTCTACCATCATCCCAGTGCCGAAGAAGCCCACCATCAAGGAACTGAATGACTACAGACCAGTTGCTCTAACATCTGTAGTCATGAAAACCTTTGAAAGGCTAGTGCTTTCCTACCTGAAAACCATCACGAATCCGCTGTTAGACCCCTTGCAATTTGCATACCGAGCAAATAGATCAACAGATGATGCTGTTAATATGGCTCTGCACTACATCCTACAACATCTTGAGTCTCCAAAGACCTATGCAAGGGTCCTTTTTGTAGACTTTAGTTCAGCATTCAATACCATCATTCCAGACATTCTTCTAACTAAACTAAACCAGCTACAGGTACCGGAACAGACTTGTAAGTGGATCACAAGCTTCCTAACAAACAGGAAGCAGCAGGTGAAGCTAAGCAAGATCACATCAATACCTGTACAATTAGCACAGGGGGCCCCCAAGGCTGTGTGCTCTCCCCATTTCTCTTCTCTCTGTATACCAATGACTGCATCTCCAATGATCCATCTGTTAAGCTACTGAAGTTCGCAAATGACACAACAGTGATTGGTCTCATTCGAGACAATGACGAATCCGCATATAGACGAGAGGTCGAACGACTAGCCTTGTGGTGCAACCAAAACAATCTGGAACTGAACACACTCAAAACCGTAGAAATGGTGGTAGACTTTAGGAGAAACCCTTCCATACTTCCACCTCTCACAATACTTGACAACACAGTATCAACAGTAGAAACCTTCAAATTTCTGGGTTCTATCATATCGCAAGATCTCAAATGGACAGCTAACATCAAAAACATCATTAAAAAAGGACAACAAAGAATGTTCTTTCTGCGCCAACTCAGTAAGCTCAAACTGCCCAAGGAGCTGCTGATCCAATTCTACAGAGGAATTATTGAGTCTGTCATTTGCACCTCTATAACTGTCTGGTTCGGTTCTGCAACCCAACAAGAAAAACACAGACTTCAGAGGATAATTAGAACTGCAGAAAAAATAATTGCTACCAACCTGCCTTCCATTGAGGACCTGTATACTGCACGAATCAAGAAGAGGGCCGTGAAAATATTTGCAGATCCCTCGCATCCTGGACATAAACTGTTTCAACTCCTACCCTCAAAACGACGCTATAGAGCACTGCACACCAGAACAACTAGACACAAGAACAGTTTTTTCCCGAAGGCCATCACTCTGCTAAACAAATAATTCCCTCAACACTGTCAGACTATTTACTGAATCTGCACTACTATTAATCGTTTCATAGTTCCCATCACCAATCTCTTTCCACTTATGACTGTATGACTATAACTTGTTGCTGGCAATCCTTATGATTTATATTGATATATTGATCATCAATTGTGTTGTAAATGTTGTACCTTGATGAACGTATCTTTTCTTTTATGTACACTGAGAGCATATGCACCAAGACAAATTCCTTGTGTGTCCAATCACACTTGGCCAATAAAATTCTATTCTATTCTATTCTATTCTATTCTATTCTATTCTATTTCCTTGTAATAAATTTCTGACACAGATTGGCATATTAATCTTTTGACAAATATAGGTGTCTCTTCTTCTATCTTCTTGCAGAGTTTTCACGTGGTCAATTTGGGCTTCACTTTGCCTCTTCCGACGCTGCCTTGGCAAACCTGGGGCAGGCAGGGGGGCAGAGGAGCCCCCAAGACAGGAGATTCCTTCCAAGAGAGGGGCGAGGAGTTGGAAGAAAGGAGGGGAAGGGCGGGCAGGATGCGTGTGAAGTCCCCATCCCCTCCAGGGTAGGTGGGGAGCACGTCAGGACTGTTTCTCCAGCCGCCCCCCCCCCAATTCCAGCCCCTCCAGCTGATCCCTCCGGAGGGCTCGCCCGGAGGCCGGCTCTGCAAAGCCAACTCTGCCCAGGGAAAAGGCACCTTCCTCGAGGAAGCAGCCGGGAGCCAAGGGAAGAGGGCTCCGAGGGATGGAGGGAGGAGGGCAACCTGGAGAGTCCCCCTCTTGCAAGAGGAAGGAGCCGGCAGAAGGGAGGCAGCGTCTCACTCTGAGCAAATGGAGAGAGAGATCTTTTTGGGGGGAGGGGGGGTTGAGGGTGGCCGCGCTTGTCTTACGCCGCCTTTGATCACTGCGCTGTAGAAGGGAAGGGAGGCAAAGCCGCGAAAAGTTTATTAGACTGCAACAACGTCAGCACGTTCTTGGGTTTTGTTTTGTTTTTTGGTGGAACAAGGAAGGACTTTGCGTTTTGCGGGGCGGGGAGAACTGGGTGCTGCTGTAAAGGGACCGTCAAGCATAGTTAGGCAGTTCAGATTTAAGGAGAAGTTTCGAGACAGAGATACCTGTAGGCAGGGCCAACTCTTGGGATCACATACATATACGTGTATTTAGCTTTAAGGCTACCAGATGATGGATGATGGATGGATGGATGGATGGATGGATGGATGGATGGATGGATGGATGGATGGATGGATGGGTGGGTGGGTGGATGGAAGGAAGGAAGGAAGGATTGGTAGACAGACTGACAGACTGACTGACTGACAGACAGACAGATACTGACAGATGATAAGATTGACAGATGACAAATTTGACAGATTAGAGAGAGAGACAGACAGACAGAAGATGGATGGATGGATGGATGGATAGATGATAGAAAGATAGACAGAGACAGACAAAGAAGATGGATGGATAGATGACAGAAAGAGAGATAGATAGATGATTGTTAGGCAGACGTATGATAGATAGATAGATAGATAGATAGATAGATAGATAGATAGATAGATAATAGAAAGAAAGAAAGATAGAGAGATGATAGATGATAGAAAGATAGATAGAAAGATAGATGATAGATAGATGGATGGATGGATAGATAGATAGACAGACAGACAGACAGACAGACAGATAGAAGATGGATGGATGGATGGATACAAATTGAGGCGAGGAGAGGTCAGGCACCCTAACCTTTGAAGTGAGTGACATCAACTTGGCCACACCCACCCAGTCACATGACCACCAAGCCACACCCACCAAACAAGCCACACGCACAGAACCGGTAGTAAAAAAAATAGAACCCCCCCTGCCCCCCACCCCGTCAATGGTGTCCCACTTTACCAATGGTAAAATCTGGTCACTATACTCATGGGACAAGCCTGAACATGTCCTACTCCCTTTGGTCACGTGTATCATTACGTGCGTACACAGTTCACGCCCCCCCCCCGCCATGCTGGGACAAGTCACAACATGTCCTGAATCCTACAGGAATAGATCCAGACATTGTTTACCCCCCTAAATATCTTCTGTGTATTTACATATAGCCAGACATTGCATACCCCATAATTCCCTTCTGTGTATTTACATATAGCTCTGATACACTAATAGTGTAATGTATTTAAACTTTAGGAGGGAAGTTTGGGCGGGAACAAGCACGTTGCTGATTGGTTGAAGCCTCAGCCAAAATACTATTTAAAGAGGGGTTTTGCCTGTTGCTGTTTGCTGGGATCACAATAAACCAAAGAGCTGCTGTCACTTGTATCGTCTCCTGCCTCTTCATTGCCCGAACGTAACAAATAGGAATAGATCCAGACTTTGTTTACATCAAAAACCATTTCTGGCTTGATACAATCAACCCACCATGCGGTGTGCGTAAACAGACTTTTTAAATTAATTTTGTCCCCCCTCCCCCTGCAGTTCTAACGCTAACCCTAAACATTCCTGTAAAAGGGGTTGGAAGGAAGACAGGAGGGCGAGGGATTATGATGTCACAGTCCTCCAAGGGCTGGATACCGGAAATGATGTCACAAAATGGGTAGGGCTAAAATAGTCCTCCAAAGGCTGGGTAACGGAAATGACGTCACAAAAGGGGCATGTAGTAAGGAGTCCTCCAAGGGTGGGACCGGAAATGACGTCACAAAGGGGCGGGGTTAGACATGACATCACAAAAGGGGCGGGGCTAAAGTCCCATTATAAATTTGGTATACACTCCTTACTACTTATATATAAGCATAAGCATGTAATAACTATACAATATATAAGCATATATTGGTTGGCCGACGGCACCCTAAGGAGGCCCTCCCTGTGAGAGCGCACAGGTCGATGGGAGACTAATGGTGGCAGTAGGCGGTCCCGTAAGTATCCCGGTCCCAAGCCATGGAGCGCTTTAAAGGTGATGACCAACACCTTGAATTGCACCCGGAAGACCACCGGCAACCAGTGCAGTCTGCACAGGAGAAGTGTTATATGGGAGCTTCGAGATGCTCCCTCAATCCCCCGCGCAGCCGCATTCTGTACCAGTTGGAGCCTCCTGGTGCTCTTCAAGGGGAGCCCCATGTAGAGAGCATTGCAGTAATCCAGGCAGGAGGTAACGAGGGCATGAGTGACCATGCATAAAGAATCCCGGTCGAGGAAGGGACGCAACTGGTGAATCAGGCGCACCTGATAAAAAGCTCCCCTGGTGACGGCCGTCAAATGATCTTCCAAAGACAGCCGTGCATCCAGGAGAATGCCTAAGTTGCGCACCGACTCCCTGGGGTCCAGTGACTCATCCCCCACAGTCAGCTAGGGAACTAGCTGACTGTGCCGGGATGCTGGTATCCACAGCCACTCTGTCTTGGATGGGTTGAGTCAGAGTCTGTTCGTCCCCATCCAGACCCGAACAGCCTCAAGGCACTGGGACATCACATCGACGGCTTCGTTGGGGTGGTTCGGGGTGGAAATGCACAGCTGGATGTCATCAACATACAGTTGACAACTCACCCCGAAACCACGGATGATCTCCTCCAGCGGCTTCATATAGATGTTGAACGGGAGAGACGAGAGAATCCACCCCTGTGGCACCCCACAAGTGAGGTGCCTAGCGGCCAATCTCTGCCCCCCTGTCAACACCGTCTGCGAATGGTCAGAGAGATAGGAGGAGAACCACCGAAAAACGGTGCCCCCCACTCCCAAACCCCCCCAACCATTGCAGCAAGATACCATGGTCAATGGTATCAAAAGCCGCTGAGAGATCTAATAGGACCAGGACAGAGGAACAGCCCCTTTCCCGTGCTCTCCAGAGACCATCAACCAATGCAACCAAAGCCATCTCCGTGCTGTACCCAGGCCGGAAACTGGACTGGTACAGGTCTAGATAGACAGTTTCCTCCAGGTACCGGGGAAGCTGTCGTGCCACCACACTCTCAACAACCTTCGCAAGAAAACGAAGGTTGGAGACCGGACGATAGTTAGCTAATATTGCTGGGTCTAGGGAAGGCTTCTTAAGGAGGGGCCTCACCACTGCCTCTTTCAGGGCGGCTGGGAAGACTCCCTCTACCAAAGAAGCCCTAATAATTCCCAGGAGCCAGCCTTGTGTAACCTCCTGCATGGCCAGTACCAACCAGGAGGGACATGGGTCCAGTAAACATGTGGTTGCATTCAGCCTCCCCAGTATCCTGTCCATGTCCACGGGAGTCACAGAATCGAACTCCGCCCAAGTAATATTCTCAAGAACTGCCCCCGCCATCCCACCTGAATCCACCCAATCAGCGTCCAACCCATCAGGATCTGAGCGATTTTATCGTGCAGATACACTCCAAACTCCTCAGCACATCCCTGCAAGATTAACATTAAGCTTAAATCTATTGCAGCACACGGCTGGCTCACACTTAAGTGGCTGTCCATTAGGACTCCAAGATCCCTCTTGAAGTTACTGCCATTGAGCCAGGTACAGACACAATTAAGAAGCCGAAATTTTATTCTGTTTTTGTTTACAGCAGGAAAGTCACACCAGAGATACAGGAAAGGTTCTCATTCAGTGGTGGGATGCTGTCGGTTCGGGTGAACTGGTAGTTGCGACCTGTGGGTGGGTTCTACCTGCCAGGGTGCAATCCCGTCCTATATCGCTCTGTTTTTGATGCCGTACACATGCACAGAAGGCACGCGTGAGCGAATTACCGTGGTTTTTGACACTGCACGTATATGTGAATGGCACACGCAAGCGGATTGCCATGCTTTGTGACGCCACGTGTGGATTGTGCGCGAGTGAAGTGACCAAGCACACACACTCACATTTCTGGTGCTGGGCGAGCCAGTTGTTACAGTATGTGATGCCCACCTCTGTTCTCATTCAAGGTTTATTGAAACAGTTAGGAAAATCTAATTTATAAATGAAAATAGTTGGATAAATGTCATAAAAAGAGCCCATGTTATGCAGACCAGTATGAACATATCTCTTCTGAAACGATTCAAACATATTAACCAGCAAATTTCAGAAACCTGGGAGGGAAATATGGGAAAAGTGCATCCTTCCTGAACTTATATGGGAAATATAGATAGATATTTTTAATATTTATTTTGTTTATGAAATAAAAGGGCTGGATGAAAGCCTCAAAAAATGTTTGCAATTGGCAGCTGCTGCCATTGTGAGAGTTTGCTTCTACGGGAAGGTAACAGGGCTGAAGAATAATCTGCTGAGTTATAATGCGTGGTCATGCATTTCTGATTGCTTTCTGTTGCCAAGCCACACTCTGAAACGATAAAGAACAATTTCAGAAATCAGATAAAGAAGAACAAAATGTATTCAGAAATGACTATTGAGTGGTTCAGTCCACATAACGTAAGTTCTGGGTGATTAAAGTTACCCACAATAGCTGATGTTTGTGGTGTTGTGGTCGTTAGTCTTATGCAAATCAGCCCCTTTTGGGCCGTTGTATGGTACGGTAGGGAATAGGTTGATTCAGTAGCTAGATTAGATGCGCCATTGAACCTGGCTGGGTTGGCACATTTAACCTTCTCTGGCTGGAGAGGAAGACGGGTGTCTTATCTGGTCTTTTAAGAAGCTGGTCATTGGTGCCCCTGCCAGGCCTGGCTTCACACATTGTACTCAGCCAAAATGTGGCTTGTCAAATTTTGGCCTAACCTGATGTCTGAACCTAGTTCTTTGTGGTTTCTCAACCGTGAAGCGCATCCAGCTTCTAACTTGGTTCAGGATTGCTTAGTTTCCTGCAAAAGGTTGCTTTGATTCGGAATCTCTCGTGAATCCATCAAACTTGGGAGCTTCGCTGACAGGTGCCCAAATTTCCTGGACTAAAAAAAATCATTGTTGGGACCTGAGTGGGATGCTGGGAGGCAGGGCAGGACAATGATTAAATTAGGCTGAAAACAAATCCATTGTTCTCCATATATGAGCACTTTTAACTTTCGGTCCCATTACAGCTTTGAATGATGGGGTGTTAGTTAAAGAGCCATGTAATGATATGAAGCTGGCATGGACCCATCCCTGGCCTGGGGAAACCACAATCTAGGGATTTGGAGCCGGAACTGGGATACTGAAATTTGGCAGCCCTAGATAATAGCCTTGTGATTTGCAAACATGAGGATCAGAGGGAGTTTTAACTCTGGAACTGATTGGTTTCTCAGAGGCATCTTGCTTGTATACCTCTGGATGTGTTTTGGAGTCATTGCTCATCTCCCAATGATTTCAGAGACGTATCAATTCCCTGCAGCTTTCCACAATCCCAGATATCTAGTCAGGAGCAGGGCTCTCCAACCTTGGCAACTTTAAGCCTTGGCAGACTTCAACTCCCAGAATTCAGGAACCTTTGATCACGACACCAAACTGGCTCTCTTGTTTGAGTCAGTCCTGACTCCTGGTAACTACCGGGGCAAGTCCCTGCAATTTTCTCAGTGACATTTTTCAAGCCGTTTATCCTGGCCTTCTTGCTAGGGCTGAAAGGGAGAGATTGTGGCAAAAACTCTGTGCTTAAAGTGAAGTTACACCTCTGAGTTTCCCAGATTCCAATCTAACATCTTTAACCACTTGGTCAAACTGTCTCTCTTCTGTTCCCGTTCCTGTGCTGGAGAGCAGCAAAATTATACTGCCTGTCCATTTTGCTTCCTGATTCGAGCCAAGTCATCTCAGGGTGTGGAAGGAGGCTGAAGAGATCCTTTCAGAGGTGGGATTCAAATAATTTAATAACCAGTTCTCTGCCCTAATGATGGCTGGGTAGATGTAGCCATGGTGGGTGTGGCCAGGGCGCGTGACAGGCAGCACTTGGCCTCCTGCACCCCCTGGGAGCAAAAATGGGCCACGGGGGTGTGTGGGTGCCGCACCCCTCCGCACCTTGTTTTGGACCTAGTAGGCCTCCCTGCACTTACCTGGGAACTAAAACAGGGCACGTGGGGACTGGAAATTGAATGGAAAAAATGGATTGATTATTTACAATATAGATATCAGATTAAGAGATACCAGATTGCCTTTGAATAATTAGGATGTATTATCTTAGAATGTTATGGGGAGGTTAGGAAATGAAAAGACTCGGATGAGGTTAATTGGGTAAGAAAGGAAAATCTTAGTCTATGTTTGGTTTATGTGTAATAATACCCTGTGATTGACCCGGGAAGGGGGGGGATGGGCTGAAGGGAGGGGGGAAGGGGGTTTTGAGGGGGGGGGAAGGGGGAAAATGTTTCTTTGGTTTTTTAAAAACTTTTTCAATAAAAAAAAAGAGCTAATAAGGTGGTGACAGAGTTGAGGCTGCTGACAATTGGTCTGAGCGGAGTTCACTGCTTTGTGGGTTTTGGGAAGTCCATATATGGCTGGGGGAACTTCCCCAGAGTAAAGACGGTCATATTGGGGCTTGACCAGCTTGTTTCAAAGTCTCTAGAGCTGTTTTTTAATGTACCATAAACAATTTCATCTCTGTATTTTTTAAAAAATCTTGATTTGGGAAAGTTATTACTATAATGGAATGGGTGGCTGGGAATTATCCTGTCTTTTTTCTGCCTCATTTTTATGACAGTAGCTTTCCAAAGATATATCTGGAACCAAGTTTATTATTTTTTTCTAAACATGTATTAATCCCAAACCAAACAAACTCTATTCTGGGTTTGTGCATCTTTTTTTTGTTGTCTTCTAGCATCCAAATGACTATGGAAGAGTTCAATTCGGGGTGGGATTTTTGTAGATGTTTTGAGTCAGAGGCCTTAATTAAATAGGCTGAGAAGCAGATCCCATGAGTTTATTTATTTATTTATTTATTTATTTATTTATTCGATTTTTATACCGCCCTTCTCCCGAAGGACTCAGGGCGGTGTACAGGCAAGATAAAACAATACAATATACAGATTAAAATACCATTTAAAAAACTTATTTAAATTAGCCTAAAATTAAAAATTTCCATACTAAAAACCCCGTTTAAAAATTGATAAAAGATAAAATTCAATTTAAGACAGCCCCGCGCAAATAAAAAGATGCGTCTTCAGTTCGCGACGGAATGTCCGAAGGTCAGGTATTTGGCGTAAACCCGGGGGAAGTTCGTTCCAGAGTGTGGGAGCCCCCACAGAGAAGGAGTTCATCTGCACCCTTATGAAGGTACTGTTGGAAGAAATATCCATCTGGTTCAGTTCCAAGCTGGGAGAAAGACACTGGAGGGTGATTGGAAAGAGGGTTTAATGAAGCAGAACCACCAAGCACATGGTTCTGGGCAGCTAACCACATGGAGTTGTGAGTTGGGGGGGTGGTATTTATACCTTCTCTTGGGCTTCGCACTTGAGTTTCCTGTTCCTGTGCAAGAACAATAATAATAATAATAATAATAATAATAATAATAATAATAATAATAATAATAATAATAATAATAATAATAATAATAATAATAATATCAGAGTTGGAAGGGACCTTGGAGGTCTTCTAGTCCAGCCCCCTGCCCAGGCAGGAAACCCTACACCATTTCAGACAAATGGCTATCCAACATTTTCTTAAAAATTTCCAGTGTTGGAGCATTTACAACTTCTGCAGGCAAGTTGTTCCACTGATTAATTGTTCTAACCATCAGGAAATTTCTCCTTAGTTCTAAGTTGCTTCTCTCCTTGATTAGTTTCCACCCATTGCTTCTTGTCCTGCCCTCAGGTGCTTTGGAGAATAGTTTGACTCCCTCTTCTTTGTGGCAGCCCCTGAGATATTGGAACACATTAAACTAGGCATACCAAGTTCTTGCAACCGTTCTTCATATGTTTTAGCCTCCAGTCCCCTAATCATCTTTGTTGCTCTTTTCTGCACTCTTTATAGAGTCTCAACATCTTTTTTACATCGTGGCGACCAAAACTGAATGCAGTATTCCAAGTGTGGCCTTACCAAGGCATTATAAAGTGGTATTAACATTATAAAGTGGTATTAACATTATAAAGTGGTATTAACCACTTTATATGTATTCTACATATAGAATACATATAATACATGTATTCTATTGGCTGTTGTCAGACTCCCATGGGGCCATGTACAAATCCTAGGAGTTTGTTTGATGAGCTAAGCTTGGTTGAGGTTTGGGCTGATGCAATGAAGGGGCTTGTTGGGCAATTCCTATTGTGGCTGAGGGCTAATCCTACCTTTGCTCAGACCTTGCGGCAGGGAATTTGCTTATGAATAGAGCTAGCTATCTCTTTATCCCTTAAGTGCTGACATCTGCTGTGGGCTGTTAAGGAAGGTGGGGGCTGCTTTCCAAGGGCATGTTTCTCCATTTCTCATCCAGGGAAATATAACATTCTGCCTCTTTAGTATTGCTCAAAATGTTTCATTCTTCTAGGAGAGGGGTAGGTGCTAACTTTCTACAGTACATTAACCGGCACTGATTTGGACTTAAATCCATCCAGATTCTCTTTGGGTCTACATTCTTTTGAGGAACATTGCCACTGTGAACCAACAATCTTACCACACAGTAACAGAGTTGGAAGGGATCATGGAGGTCATCTAGTCCAATCCCTGCTGTCACAGGAGATCTACACTATTTCTGATAGATGGCTGTCTGGTCTCTTCATAAAAGTTTCCAGTGTTGGGGAGCTCACAATTTCTGGAGCAATTTGTTGACTATTAGGAATTTTCTCTTTCATTCTAGGTTGCTTTTCTGCTTGATTAGTTTTCATCCATTGTTTCTTGTCTTGCCTTCTGGTGCTTTTGAAAATATTTGCCCCCCTCTTCCTAATGGCAGCCCTTCAAGTATTGGAAGACCATTATTGTGTCACCCCTGGTCCTTTGTTTCACTACACTAGGTATACCAAGTTCCTGCAATCGTTCTTCATATGTTGTAGGCCCCTAATCAGCAGTGAAATCCAGCCAGATCTATCTGGCTCGCGCGAACCAATAGTGCTGGTGGTGGGAGGCTCCACCCACCTGCCAGGACATCATTACGTCCCATTTTTGATCATCTGTGCATGCAAAGATGAGGCGTGCAAAGCGTGTGTGCGTGCTCCTGTGTGCTCCCATTCCCGAACTGGTAGTGAAGGTAAGTGGATTTCACTGCTGCCCCCTAATAGTTTTTGTTGCTGTTCTCTGAACTCTTTCCAAAGTCTCAACATTGTTTCTGCATTGGGGTGACCGAAGTTGGATGCAGTGTTATAAGTGTGGTCTTACCAAGGGTTTGTAGAGTGGTACTAGCACTTCACACAAAATGGCTGTCCACTAGGACTCCAAGATCCCTCTCACAGTTTATTTATTTATTTATTTATTTTATTTATTTATAATTTAATTTCTATACCGCCCATCTCCCGAAGGACTCAGGGCGGTTTACAGCCATATTTAAAAACACAAAATACAAACAGCAAATTTAAAACAGAATTAAAACCAAATATTTAATAGGCCGAATCAAACTAAAACGGTCATAGACCGACGTAAAACCCATTTAAAAATTTCGATTTAAAATTACCTTTAGGCCTGTCCCGCACGATGAAATAATAAAGTCTTAAGTTCATGTTTGAAGGTCCTGAAGTCAGGGAGTTGGCGCAACCCCGGAGGCAGCTCATTCCAAAGGGCTGGTACCGCCACAGAGAAGGCTCTCCCCCTGGGGGCCGCCAACCGACATTGTTTGGTCGATGGCACCCTGAGAATGCCCACCCTGTGGGAGCGCACAGGTCGTTGGGAGGCTATCAGTGGCAGAAGGCGGTCTCATAAATAGCCCGGTCCTAAGCCATGGAACGCTTTAAAGATGATGACCAGCACCTTGAATTGCACCCGGAAGGCTACCGGCAGCCAGTGCAGGCCGCGCAGGATAGGTGTTATATGGGAGCAACGAAGTGCTCCCTCTATCACCCGCACAGCCGCATTCTGGACTAGCTGGAGCCTCCTGGTGCTCTTCAAGGGGAGCCCCATGTAGAGAGCATTGCAATAGTCCAGGCGGGAAGTAACGAGGGCGTGAGTGACCGTGCGTAAGGAGTCCCGGTCTAGGAAGGGGCGCAACTGGCGAATCAGGCGAATCTGATAAAATGCTCCCTTGGCGACGGCCGTCAGATGTTCCTCTAAGGACAGCCGATCATCCAGGAGAACGCCCAAGTTGCGCACCCTCCCCCTGGGGGCCAGTACTTCACCCCCAACAGTCAGTGATGGCGTAAGCTGACTGTACCGGGACGCCGGAACCCACAGCCACTCTGTCTTGGAGGGGTTGAGTTGGAGCCTGTTCCTCCCCATCCAGACCCGCACGGCTTCAAGACACCGGGCCATCACCTCGACGGCTTCGTTGGGGTGCTTCGGGGTGGAAATGTACAGCTGACTATCATCAGCGTACAGATGGTATTCCACCCCGAAACCACGGATAACCTCGCCCAGCGGGGGCGAGTTACTACAATAGTTACTACTATTGAGGCAGGTTTCACCTACTCTGCAACTGTACTTTTGATTTTTCTTTTCTAAGTGCAAAACCTTGCTTTTTCTCTACGTTCAATTTCCTCTTACTGGATAGGGATCAGTGAACAAGTCTTATCAAGATCCATCTGGATCTTGAGCTTCTCTTCTGGGGTGTTGGCTATTCCTGCCAGCATGGTGTCTTCTGCAAATTTGATTAGTTCCCCTTTATTCCTTCATCTAAATCATTTATGAAGATACTGAAGAGTACTGGCAGAACCTAGGGCAGTGATGGCGAAACTTTTTAACACCAAGTGCCCAAACCGGAGTGTGTGTGGCACAGCCCTAGAAACTCAAAGACCAGCTGGCCGGTGCGCATGCGCACACTGGCCACCTGGTCTTCAGTTTTTCAGTGCATGCATTCATGCTGGCCAGCTGGTCTTTGCGTGTGCTGGAGCGCCAGAAACCCAAAGACCAGGTGGTCTTCAGATTTTCGGGGCTCCGGCATGCACGAAGATCTGGAAACCCCAAGAGCAGCTGGCAAAGGCGCGCGTGCCCACAAAGAGGGCTCTTTGTGCCACCTCTGGCACACATGCCATAGGTTCGCCATCATGGACCTAGGGATACCCACTGCTTACTTCCCTTTGTGTAAATGTGGTTCCATTAAGGACACCAAGAGGACCTGATGGTGTATCATCAAAGAATGAATGGAAACATCTATTGGTTTTAAAATTAGCAGGCCTGTTGGGTTTCCCACATGTAGGGAGAAGTTGGGATAAGGTAGGGTGTTAAAGGCTAGCGTGGATTCCAGATTGCTATCCTGTTTTTTTGAGAATTACTGTATCTTCTACACTAAAAGATGCCTATCGGTCTTTACCACGTGCAGCTGTAGGACACTCTGATCATTGCATGATTCACCTTGTACCTGCTTACAGGCAAAGACTTAAAGCCATAAAACCAATAATTAAATCAGTGAAAACCTGGACGGAGGAATCAGAATTAAAGCTACAGGCATGTTTTGACTGCACTGATTGGAATATTTTTAAAGATACCTCTGCAGACCTGGATGAACTCACAGATACTGTAACATCATATGTCAGCTTCTGTGAAGACCTATGTGTACCTACAAAGAACTTGTGAATACACAGTAATAACAAACCTTGGTTTACACCTAAACTTAAGCAGCTACGACATTCCAAAGAGGAAGCCTACAGAAAAGGTGACAAAATGCTGTACAATCAGGCCAGAAATGCACTAACAAGGGAGATAAGAGCAGCAAAGAAGCTACTCTGAAAAGCTAAAGAATCAATTTTCAGCAATTGACCCAGCAAACATGTGGAAAACTCTTAAAAATATCACTGGCTATGGCAAACCTCCTTCCCAGGCTGAAGGTAACCAACAACTGGCAGATGACCTGAATGAGTTTTACTGCAGGTTTGAAAGGAAACTACAGCCACCTATCTCCACAACCCGCATCTCAGACACACCAACAACAGCCAAGCCTCCTACAACTGACCCCATTTCATTGGGTTCACAACCCCTAGTGATCACAGAAAAGGAAGTGCAGGACCTATTTCACAGACAAAAGCCAGGAAAAGCTCCAGGCCCAGACAAGATAACTCCTTCTTGCTTAAAAGTCTGTGCTGACCAATTGGCCCCATCTTCACCCATATTTTCAATAAATCACTAGAGATGTGCTATGTTCCTTCTTGCTTCAAACGCTCTACCATCATCCCAGTGCGAAGAAGCCCACCATCAAGGAACTGAATGACTACAGACCAGTTGCTCTAACATCTGTAGTCATGAAAACCTTTGAAAGGCTAGTGCTTTCCTACCTGAAAACCATCACGAATCCGCTCTTAGACCCCTTGCAATTTGCATACCGAGCAAATAGATCAACAGATGATGCTGTTAATATGGCTCTGCACTACATCCTACAACATCTTGAGTCTCCAAAGACCTATGCAAGGGTCCTTTTGTAGACTTTAGTTCAGCATTCAATACCATCATTCCAGACATTCTTCTAACTAAGCTAAACCAGCTACAGGTACCGGAACAGACTTGTAAGTGGATCACAAGCTTCCTAACAAACAGGAAGCAGCAGGTGAAGCTAAGCAAGATCACATCAAATACCTGTACAATTAGCACAGGGCCCCCAAGGCTGTGTGCTCTCCCCACTTCTCTTCTCTCTGTATACCAATGACTGCATCTCCAATGATCCATTTGTTAAGCTACTGAAGTTCGCAGATGACACAACAGTGATTGGTCTCATTCGAGACAATGACGAATCCGCATATAGACGAGAGGTCGAACGACTAGCCTTGTGGTGCAACCAAAACAATCTGGAACTGAACACACTCAAAACCGTAGAAATGGTGGTAGACTTTAGGAAAAACCCTTCCATACTTCCACCTCTCACAATACTTGACAACACAGTATCAACAGTAGAAACCTTCAAATTTCTGGGTTCTATCATATCGCAAGATCTCAAATGGACAGCTAACATCAAAACATCATTAAAAAGGACAACAAAGAATGTTCTTTCTCGCCAACTCAGTAAGCTCAAACTGCCCAAGGAGCTGCTGATCCAATTCTACAGAGGAATTATTGAGTCTGTCATTTGCACCTCTATAACTGTCTGGTTCGGTTCTGCAACCCAACAAGAAAACACAGACTTCAGAGGATAATTAGAACTGCAGAAAAATAATTGCTACCAACTTGCCTTCCATTGAGGACCTGTATACTGCACGAATCAAGAAGAGGGCCGTGAAAATATTTGCAGATCCCTCGCATCCTGGACATAAACTGTTTCAACTCCTACCCTCAAAACGACGCTATAGAGCACTGCACACCAGAACAACTAGACACAAGAACAGTTTTTTCCCGAAGGCCATCACTCTGTTAAACAAATAATTCCCTCAACACTGTCAGACTATTTACTGAATCTGCACTACTATTAATCGTTTCATAGTTCCCATCACCAATCTCTTTCCACTTATGACTGTATGACTATAACTTGTTGCTGGCAATCCTTATGATTTATATTGATATATTGATCATCAATTGTGTTGTAAATGTTGTACCTTGATGAACGTATCTTTTCTTTTATGTACACTGAGAGCATATGCACCAAGACAAATTCCTTGTGTGTCCAATCACACTTGGCCAATAAAATTCTATTCTATTCTATTCTATTCCCAGACCCTTTAGAAGGTCCTGGAAATATTGGGGTGAAATTCTCAGATGACAGGCAAAGACATATTGACGTCCTGCTCTTGGGTTAAATAGCAGGTAAATGCTTCCTTTAAAAAGAATATTCTCTAATTTGGACTGCCGAATTGGGAACTATATTACCAGGCAGCAGTGTTGATTTGGATGAGAGAATGGATCGAATTAAGAAACATAAGACTATTAACTTTGGAAGGACATGATTTACAATTGGGATGGCATGCATTTTTATGGTATGGTAGAACTAAGATGTATATTATATTTTTATTTTTATATTTTTTATTTTTATATATTTTATTTTTATATTATATTTTTATTTAATATTTTTATTATGAATTTTAAATGGGGTTTTAGTATCTATATTTTTAAATTTTTTAGGCAAATTATAATAAGTTTTTTAATCTTGCATTTTATATAATACTGTCTTGTCTGCTTTTATTTGCCTGTACACCGCCCTGAGTCCTTCGGGAGAAGGGCGGTATAAAAATTAAATAAATAAATAAATAAATAAATAAATATATGTATTTCATAGACATTTTATAAGAAATGCATTGTTATTGGTATGGGAGAAGGTCAGAGATAAATATTATTTGAAAATACCAATATGGTTATCAACAATGGAAGCATCAATACACCCAAATATTATTAACTTTAGAAATATTGTTAGATATAAAGATTTATTAACAGATATGGGGGGAATTGAAAGGGAAACAAGAACTGGAAGAACAAGGGATTGAGATGGATTGGTACACACATATGCAAATATGCGTATATGGAGAGAGTTCTCCACTCCTCTGATTACAACAAAATACCTTATGCTACCAGACTTGAAATCCTGGGTTTAAAAAACTTAGAACTCCGCCGCCTTCGACATGACCTGAGTAACTCATAGAATCATCCATTACAATGTCCTTCCTGTTGAAGACTTCTTCAGCTTCAATTGCAACAATACACGAGCACACAATAGATTTAAGCTTAATGTTAACCACTCCAATCTTGATTGCAGAAAATATGACTTCAGTAACAGAGTTGTTAATACTTGGAATACACTACCAGACTCTGTGGTCTATTCCCAAAATCCCCAAAGCTTTAACCAAAAACTGTCTACTATTGACCTCCTCCCATTCCTAAGAGGTCTGTAAGAGGCGTGCATAAGAGCACAAGCATGCCTACCATTCCTGTCCTAATGTTCCCTTTCATTATATCCAATTAATATAGTTATTACATACTTATGCTTATATATATGCTTATATATCGTATAGTTATTTCATGCTTATGCTTATATATACTGTTGTGACAAATAAATAAATAAATAATAAAATAATAATAAATACAAACATGATATGAAAAAGATGCAAAACTATATGATTTTTACTTAGAAATGACAAGTTGGATAGGATACAGGAACAGAGGATAAAAATAATAAAAAAAATATAATTTTTACTTGGTATTGAATTAAAAGAAGAGCAAGTAAAGGAAAAATGATAGCCTGGGGGAAAAAAATTGGATATTTAATTGAGTTAGACAGATGGCAACAGGAAAGGAATTATAAATTAACAATGTCCACTGCATATAAAGAAAATCAATATAAAATGTTTTATAGATGGCACATGCCTCCGGAAAAATTGGCAAAAGTGTTTAAAGATAAATCAGCGAAATGTTGGAAATGCCATTAGACATCAAGATCTTATTACCATATGTGGTGGACATGCCCAGAAGCTAGAAACTATTGGAGTAAAATTAAGACACAGTTAGAAGAAATGACTCAACAACATATTGACTTAAAACCTGAGCTGTTCCTATTGGGTATCCTTCAAGAGAAAATCAGTAAAGAAAATATATATCTGATTATACATGTAATAACTGCAGCAAGGATAATATTTGCGCAAAGATGGAAAGCAGAGAAAATCCCTTTGGAAGGGGAAGTAATTAAAAAAATTCTAGACTGTGCAGAAATGAGTAGATTAACATTGATAATTAAAAAGAGGATACAGAATCTTTTAAGATATGGGGACAATTTTATCATTGGTTAGAAAAGAGATATAGATAAATAAATTAATAGTTAAATAAGAGAATGGTATAATAAAAGTATTGTATTGTGGGAGTGGTGTAAAGAGTAAAGAGATTAAGAAAAAAATGAAGATAGGAGGAGTAACAAGAAGAATAGTTACACTGAGAACACATTCCCTGTGTGTGTCCAATCATACTTGGCCAATAAAAAAAGAAGGGTGGAAAGGACTAAGGAAGGGAGTGGCAGCTGAGTAGGCCCGATTGAGCATAATTAGAGTATAGGATTGATTGTTGGATAAGTGATTGTACTATACACTGGTTAAATTGTTGGAATTATTATGGAAAATAAAAACTTTTTTTTAAAAAAAATTATATTCTGTTCTAAATATTAATAGTATTAAAAAAAATCAATAACAAAGAAGACCAAATCATTTGGGTCAACATATCCTCACATTTCTTACATAGCCAGCCAAGAAAATCTGATGTCCATCTTTGGATGCCTTGGGGCTTCCCATAAACTTGGAATGAAATCTTTTGAGGAATTAATTACTTCCTCAAGGTCCAAGTGATGAAGGTAAAGAATTTGAATAATGTAGAAAAGCCAGGAGTTGAGGAACATCTTGTTTCCTTCTGGGCGGGGCTGCATTTCTTTCCTTCTCAGTGCAGAGGCTGTTTTGGATGTTCCTTCTCTCTGGAAACCTCTATCCGCTTTGTCAGCCCTTCGAGGTAGTCCAGAGCAGGAAACCAAGCCTAACCCTAACCTTTAGACTTTAGACTTTAACACTATCCAGTGAAAAAAAGGACTGGGGGGGACATGATAGCAGTATTTCAGTATTTGAGGGGTTGCCACGAAGAGGAGAGGGTCAATTTATTTTGCAAAGCCACAGAGGCAAGGTAGCTTTTTAACTGATTAACAGAATTGGAAGGGACCTTGTAGGTCATCTAGTTCAACTCCCCCCACCACCCAAGCAGGAGACCCTACTCCATTTCTGACAAATGGCAGTCCAGTATCTTCTTGAAAACTTCGAGTGATGAAGCTCCCACAACTTCCAAAGGCAACTTCTTTTCCATGGGTTGATTGTTCTCACAGTCAGGGAATTTCTCCTTATTTCTAGCTCGAATCTCTCCTTGACCAGTTTCCATGCATTATTCCTTGTTTGGCCTTCAGGGGCTTTGGATGGCTTCAGGGGCTTTGGATGGGCTGTGGGTGGCTCAGGCTGTAAGACAGCCTGTTATTAAACACAGCTGCTTGCAATTACACCAGGCCCAAGGTTGACTCAGCCTTCCATCCTTTATAAGGTAGGTAAAATGAGGACCCAGATTGTTGGGGGGGTGCAATAAGTTGACTTTGTATATAAATATACAAATAGGATGAGACTATTGCCTTACACAATGTAAGCCGCCCTGAGTCTTCGGAGAAGGGTGGGATATAAATGTAAATTTTAAAAAAAAATAGCTTGACCCCCTTCTGTCTATGAAAGCCCCTCAAATATTGGAAGATGGCTATCATGTCTCTCATGGTCCTTCTCTTTATTAGAGTAGTGAAAACAAGAAACAATGGATGGAAACTAATCAAGGAGAGAAGTAACCTGGAATTAAGGAGTAACTTCCTAACAGTGAGGACAATTAACCAGTGGAACAGCTGGCCTTCAGAAATGTAGGCGCTCCATCACTGGATGTTTTTAAAAAAGAAACTAGACAGTCACTTATCTGAAATGGTGCTTGAGCAGGGAGTTGGACTAAAAGACCTCCAAGGTCCCTTCCAGCTCTATTCTGATTGATTTTCCACAAACATTGAAGAAGGACATGCATTTTGAAGGCTCAGTCCTCTGAGCACAGGTTGGCCAGAAGAGAAGATCCTGGGATGGAGGAGATGCTCGAGAGGAATACCAGCCCTGAAGGGGGGTCAGGCAAATTGCTGGATCTCAGTGGCTCTTAAATGGAGCCTGCACCAGGGCACGCAATCAAAGGTGGGCACTGCCTTCAGGTAAAAAGCCCTGCAGACTTCTTCTGTCCTGTTCTGTGCTCAGCCTTAGGTGATCTGGGTTGGGAGGAGATTACGAAGCCAGCCCTCATTTTCTGCTGCCTCCAGCTGTCTGAAATGTTCTTTGATCCAGTAGACTCCCCTGAGGCAGGAATTCATCGGGGTGGCTGGAGCAGCTTCCTCCATCTTAGCCCATAGTCAGAAGATTGAGTGAGAAGAACAGGGAGCCGGTGGGACAGTTGGCCTTCAGAAGTTGTAGGTGCTTCATCACTGGAGGTTTTTAAGAAAAGACTGGACAGCCACTTGTCTGAAATGTTGCTTGGACTAGAAGATCACCAAGGTCCCTTCCAGCTCTATTCTGATTGATTGAGCTTTTAAAAACCCCTTTTCCTGTAAAAAGAAGCCATTGCAGATTATTTGACCTGATTTTGCTTTCTACATCACCCCAAAATATTTGTCGGGCTCTGGATAGAAAGACAGCTAGTTCTCCTCGCTCCTGAGCTCAATTCTTGTGAACTTTGCCCAAGACAGAAGGAAAGATTAATGGACTTTGTGCCAAGCCATAGCCAAGCCTTGCCCATAAATTCCAGGTGTAACTTGACATACACACCCAACTTGACATACACACCCATTGGGGTGAACAATGAAATGTAAACAAGACGGGTCATTTTATCACCTTTGATGGACTTGTAAAAAATTCTGGACTTAAATGCAGATTTATATATAATTGAGGCCAGAAATATGGTGGATGAAGATGCTGGAACTTGCTAGGGAGAGGAAATTGACATCCAAAGCACCTGAGGGTAGAACAAGAAGCAATGGGTGGAAACTGATCAAAGAAAGAAGCAACTTAGAACTAAGGAGAAATTCCCTGACAGTTAGAACAATTAATAAGTGGAACGACTTGCCTGCAGAAGTTGTGAATGCTCCAACACTGGAAATTTTTAAGAAAATGTTGGATAACCATCTGACTGAGATGGTGAAGGGTTTCCTGCCTGGGCAGGGGGTTGGACTAGAAGGCCTCCAAGGTCCCTTCCAACTCTGTTGTTATGTTATGGATTAGAAAAAAGACAATCTATTTACTGCTGACTGGAAACAACTTATGGACTTTTTATATAAAATAGGAAAAAAATGAAATTATTTATGGCTTGATGAAAAGACAGGATAGGTCATAGAAAAAAGAGAGTTATATTGTAGCCATAAAGTAATAGGTACATTGATAATTGTATTTATAACTTCTGTAAAGAAGATCAGAAGATACTTTGTTGTATTTTTTCCCATCCTTTTCTTTTCCTTTCTTTTGCATTTTTTGTTGCACTATTAGCTGGAGACTCCTTGGCTGTTTTTTGGACCTTCTTCTTGCTGCTTTCCCATTCTTATTATTTTTTTCCCAAACAATATTCCAAATATTGTAAAACAGTTGGGTGAAAGGGCTTAGAATACTGGCTGTCAGCAGGACAATGCTTCTAAAATTGAACAGACAGGGACTAGATTAAATTAAATAACTATTAATTAATTAATTAAATTAAACAGACAAGGACTAGGGGTGACTTGATAGACAATATCTAAGGGGCTACCACAAAGAAGACAGGGCCAACCTATTGTCCAAAGCACCTGCAGGCAGGACAACAAACAATGGATGAAAACTAATCAAGGAGATTAGGACTCTTTAGAAATAAGGATAAATTTCTTGACATTGAGAACAATCAAACAGTAGAATGGCTTCCCTTCAGACGTTTTAGGTGCTCCATCACTGGAGGTTTTTAAGAAGAGACTGGACAGCCATTAGTCTGGAATGGTCTTGGGTCTTCCGCTTGAGGAGGGGGTCGGATAAGATGACCTCCGAAGTTCCTTCCAACTCTGTTATTCTGTGTTCCAAGTTCTCCATATGGGGAGAAGTGGGTAAAAGAAAGGTGAACTTTAAAAATGGGCCCAATCCAGCCACAGCTGCCAAGAAGGCAAAAATCAGGAAATTGCATCCCAATTGGAACGTTTGTGCTGGAAATGTAGACGAGTTATCCAGTCTATGACCCCCCTCCCCCCATCCCCATCTCTTCCTTCCTGATCATGTGATCCAGAGCAGAATTTCAAATCCAGCCTGATGAACAGTTTTGTAGGACTCCAAAGCTGGTACCTTCTGTTATACTTTGCAGCTGTGGATCTTGAATCTTTTTTCATGGATCAGCTTGGGGCTCCCAGGAACCGTGGTTTCCGATCAGCTTGCTAAAAGGAATGCTGATGTCTCCTTGGTGGGGGGGGGGCGGTTTCACAGCAATCTTTGCTGCCTAGGTATCCCTCCAGGCATTAAGCTGTCAACCTCAGAGCTTCCTATGCTTCCAGTCTAGTCTACTGAAAATGGGAAAATGTGACTTAGGGGGAGCCACGTGGTACTTCTGGCTTTGCAGAGGTGAATCCCTGTGGTCGAGAACCCAGGCAAGAGTTTGGACCAGCCTGGGATGACACCCAGAGATATCCTGTCTCCCATCCCCACCAAACATCAATGCTGAGGTGCAAACTTGGAGGGGCTGCCAAAGGACTTTGGCGACCGATGCATTGGTGAGAGGGTGCCAAACATCTGGAATGGACAGGGACAACTTCTGCCTTTCAGACACTGTTGCAGATCTTCCTGGAAATAATGCCTCAGCCATTATGAAAGATGCTAGATAAAATTTTATTAGGCACAGATGAAAAGGTGATAAAGAAAACTGATCAATATCTACTGGAATATGAAATGGCGGAACAGCTAGTGAAGGAAACTAGTGTGGGCCAAAAACTTTGGTTACAATATAGAACTGGATAAATGGCAAGACTTACGGGAGCGAAATAGGCAATTAGCCACCGCGTACAAAGAAAACCTATATAAAATGTTTTATAGGTGGCATCTTCCACCTGCAAGGTTATCAAAAATGAAGAAGAATCTTTCACTGCAGTGTTGGAAATGCAACTCAGTGCTAGTATCATTTTATCTTATGTGGTGGTCTTGTATGAAAACCAAGGAATTTTGGCATCAAATAAAGACATGGTTGGAAGAGATTCTAGACCAAAATATAGATTTGGAACCAGAACTATTCCTATTAGGAATTATAAAAGAGAAATATAGTAAAGAATTGATATATTTAATGCTGCATGTTATAACAGCAGCAAGATTGATGTATACGCAAAATTGGAAAAATAAGGATACCCCCTCTGAAGAAGAGATAATAAAGAAAATAATGGCCTGTGCAGAAATGGGCAGACTAACACTAGAACTTAAAGGTGAGACAGAGTATTACGAAATTTGGAACAAAATTTACCAAAGGTTGGAAATGAAGAAAAGGAGTTGAAAAAGAAAATATTGAGGATTGGTAGAACAGAAACTGGACAATACTTAGACAAATATTCAAATGAGGATAAGGGATATGTTTATAATATCAAAGTAACAATACATGGTGAGTGGGAATTGTATCTGTAGTTATGCTAAAATGTGTATGGAAAGACAAAGTCAGGATGGTCACACTGTGTCCATCGTTTTAATGTTTATTTAATAAAAAAAATTAAGAAAGAAAGAAAGAAAAACAAAAAAAATCCAGTTGCCTTTTGAAAAAAGCACCTTTGGGACTCCAAGGCTATTTTTGAGACCCATCACATAGAACGATGCAGTCTGGAATCTGTGAAGCCCATTGTCCTATCACAAACTGAAGTTGCCAGCCACAAAAATGGTTCCCAGGAAGTAGATCGCTCCCCTGAATAATTTCTCCTATGCTTTTTCTTGCAGATTTGCGCAAAGGCACCAAACTCCACCACTTCTGAAGCCTCAGCTCCTGTCACGTCCGGGAAACTTAGATTGGCATCAGTCAATGGAGATAAGGTAAGAGACTTGATGGAAAGACAAAGGGGAATTCCGCTGACAATTGAAAGCCAAGCTGCAGAATCTGTTAACATCATCTCAGGATGTGAGAAAGATTAAAGTGGCAAGAGAGAAAAAAGATTAAATGATTTCCTTTCTGTTTCATTCCTCCATGTCAGATTTAAATGGATGTTTAGTTTTACACCCTCATTTTAGGGTAGAGGTGGACAAAGTTGTCCAGCTGATTTCCCTCAAGCTCATATGTTTAGGGCAGTGTTCCATAAGATAAGAAAACATTTATAGCAATAGCAATAGCACTTGAGACTTACATACCACTTCACGGTGCTTTGCAGCCCTCTCTAAGCGGTTTACAGAGTCAGTCTATTACCCCCAACAATCTGGATCCTCATTTTACTGACTTCGGAACGATGGAAGGCTGAGTCAACCTGGAGCCTAGTGAGATTCAAACTATTGGCAGTGGGTAGGGTTAGCCTGCAACACTCCATTCAGCAAGTGATTTTACAGGGTAAATGTCCCAAAAAGTCAAAATGGCACCTGTAGCACAGGTTAGAAGGGTGAGGTTTTGATCATGGAACTTGACTTTGTTGATCCTTCTCGTAAAACCTCTTAAATAAGATGTATAATTATGATTGATGGATCTCTGTCTGACTTTCCTTGCTGACTAAAGTGCTCCGCATTGTGGAAAAGGGGGAAAAAATGGCCAATAATAGTGTTTCCATGTCTTTCCTGTTTCTATTTTTGGGTTTTTTCAGTCTGATGTTGATTTTTTTCCCCTTGCTCCTTGTGGCAGTGTGCAACTTGGCTTAATTGCCCTTCCTTTCTGCAGTCGGGGCTGAGATCTTCTGGATTGTTGCTGAATCTTGTTGTGATCTCAGCTAATTAAATCAGCCTCCTGCTGTGTGACCGGTATTGTGACCCGTGTCCTGGCATTAACTGCACAAAAGGAGCTAGAGATGAATAGGGTAGCTGACAAGGAAGCTGTTGGGGAGAAGGTGGACGGGGCAAAGCGAAAAACCTGGATGCTAGTCTGTCTAGCCAAGTACAGAATAGAGTTGGAAGGGACCTTGGAGGTCTTCTAATCCAACCCCATGCTCAAGCAGGGGACCCTATACATTTGAGACAAGTAGCTGTCCAGTCTCTTCTTTTTTTTTTTATTGAAAAGGTTTTACAACAACAATTAAATTTTTCCCCTCCCCTCCCCCCCCTCCCTCCAAAACCCCTCCCCCCGACTTCCCGGAGCAAACACAAGGTATAGTTCAATAAACAAACAATCATACATTAAATTTTTAAAATCTAACACAATTATAATCCTTCTCTCCCACATAACCTGACTTCTTCCATTAAAATCAAAAACAACGTCCTTCATTCAAAGGCAATCTGAAATTTCTTAATCTGATATCTATTTTGAATATAATCAATCCAATTCTTCCATTCTTTTAAATATTTTTCTTGAGTATTGTCTTTCAAAAAGGCTGAGATTTTAGCCATCTCAGCCAAATTGGAAACTTTCAATATCCATTCTTCTATTGTAGGTACTTCTTTTTTCTTCTAATATTGTCCAATCAACAGTCTTGCTGCTGTTATTAAGTTCAAAATCAACTTAGTCTCAATCACCATTTCAGATAAGTGACTGTCCAGTCTCTTCTTAAAAACCTTCAGTGATGGAGCATCCACAACTTCTGAAGGCAACTTCCATTCCACTGGTTAATTGTTTTCACTGTCAGGAAGTTTCTCCTTAATTCTGGGTTGCTTCTCTCCTTGATTAGTTTCCATCCATTGCTTCATATCTTGCTATGGATTTGAACTACCGTTCTGACCACAGCAGGTCAGTTCAATACAACCAGAGAGCAAGTAACTAACTTTCTTTGATATCTTAGTCTTTTTTCATTTCTTAGTTTACAAGAGGGGAGAGGGGGTCATGTCTTTTTCCCATTGTTCCTCATCTATCTCTCTTCCTCTCTCTCTTTCCCTTCTGACTCTTGCTTCTCAGCCCAGAAATATTAATTTATTGAATTTAACTTGTGAAAGTAGCAATGCCACTCAATTCAAAGTGACTTTGAGAGATATTTGTTCGACGGTGGTTCATCCAGACACTGTCAACTCTGAGCGACCAGCTATATAGATTTGTTTCCATCATGATCGGTCCATCATTTCATTCTTCAGGTCTTTCAACCCATCACCACAGTACCTGAGTCCATCCTCAGACCTCGCTGCTTGCCATCCCCCATATAACAAGAATGCTATTGTGGATCCCACCGGTATTTAGGCCAAGGTCTTTAAAAAGAGAGAGAGATTTTGAGGGCTTTTTGAAATAGAGTCAAAATAGTAGCCAAACGAACCACAGGGAAATGTTGTTTCCAATAAAGAAGAATATCTGTAGCTCAGATTAGAAATGAGGAGTCCTTGGTGCTCTTTGAGCTTGCTTGTTTTCTTGCAGACGTTTCATGACCCAAACAAGATAACGCTATCAGTGGCAGTAAGGAGTCTGTAGTTTGCTATCAGTTTATATTCTAATGGCTTACCCAACATTGACAGGGCAAGCCGTAGAATATAAATTGATCGCAAAGAGCGCTCTTTACTAGCACTGATAATTTTACCTAGCTTGGGTAATGCAAGAAAACAAGCAAGCTCAGAGAGCATCAAGGACCCCTCAAATACTGTTACAAGACGGGCGCAACAGAAAATGCCTGTTTCCCATCAGATGACAATACTGTTTTGTTGTTGGGACTTGGACCATGCTAAGTAAAACAGGATGGGCAAATGGTATGGGAGAGAGGCAGTGCCTGGGCCTTCTGCCATGAAGGCCTCTACATGTGCCTCCTAGATGCATCCAGAAGTCTCGTTGCAGATGCGGATAGTGAGGCATGCCCATAACTGAACATTGCAACTAGGCATTGCATCCTGGATCAACCAGAGCATCTGAGTGGGCTTCAAGGACAATTCCATGTAGGACACATTATAGTAGTCCACACATGAGACAACCAAAGGGTGAGTGACAGTTCAGAAGGCCCACAAGATGTATCTGAGCAAAGGTCTCTTGGTCCAGTTGGCACCTGGTGCTCGAGTAGTCACTGTAGGTCCATGAAGATGCATATCATGGCCTTGTCCTAGGACACATTTCCATTTTGCAAATTATCAAATTTGGAATGGGGTGTGGGGTGTGTACGTGAAGAAAAGCCACTGAGTGGGAGTCATTTTTCCTCCCCACTATTATGGTTAGTGAATGTGGAAGAGCAGGCTGCTTAACCAAACGGCAGCCTGCCTGCCTTCCCTCCCATCCACTTGAGCTGCCCCTCCAGGGCAGAGTGGTTAATAAAACTGCCACCTTGAGACAAGTGTGGGAGGGGAACGGAGGATAGGCGAGTTTTGGAATTCTGCAGCCGCCTTCAAACAGATTATAGCAGTCAAACTGTCATGGATCCAACCCTCGGATTCCTCTCTGGACACCAGTTCGGAGGAGGAGGGTGAGTGTGAGTTGGCAGAGGAAAGTGTGGAGCCAAGTGTGGGTCAGGATTGGGGCTCGGAGAATGCTAGCCTGATGGAGCAGCCTCAGCTGGGTCAGTCAGACGAGTGACAGGCTGAGACTGAGCAAGGCGAGACACAGCTGCAGCAAGTCAGCCAGCAAGTTCCAGGCAAGGCTGGGAGCATCTGCCACCCATCAGCAATGAGTAGGTAGAGTCCACACATCCTCCCGATCCAAGGACACATAGGGCAGAGAGGTGACAGGAACAATGCTGATCGGCTAGGCTACACGTCAGGAGGCAACCTCGCCTCTCGTGAAGAGCTGCTGTGGCATTGCCTACTTCATCCTGCCCTGAGCACTTGAGTGTTACTGCAGCAACGTGCCCAGTTTGTGTCTTGTGCTGTGTATCCTGACCCGTTTGACTTGTGGATTGCTGTCCTGGATTTTGTGTGTTGCCCGTTGGACTCAGTTACCCAATGACTTGCTGTGCTGAACTCGGAATCCAGACCCGCGCAGCAGGGGGGCTTTCTGAGGACTTGTTTGGGGGGGGGTGTTGAATAAACACCTATAGAACTCTTGCAGTATGTGCGTGTGTATTTGTGTGTGAGAGAGAGAGGGGGAGAGGGGGAGGGGAACAGCACACAAACAAAAGGCGGTTTTCTTTCAGAAGGAGTGGAGGGTCCAAAAGAGAGGAAAAGAAGTAGAGAGGCTGGCTAGACAATGCACAAAAGGTTCAAGAGCACTACATGCTGGCCATTAATAGAGAAAGAAGACAAGAGAGGGGGGACTTAAGGCAGAACAGACTTAAGAAAGAAACATTGGGGCATAACAGTAATAGCATAGAGCATAGCATAGCATGTCGATGATTGCAATAGGTATAAACATTGCCATAATAAAAGTATACAGGTACTCCTTGACTTATGACCCCTTATGACATGACAGAATTTTCATTGCTAAGCAATGTTGTTCAGTGAGATGCCTGATTTTATGATTTATTTATTTTTGCCATGGTTGTTTAAATCACTGCAGTTGTTAAGTGAACACGTGATCATTAAGCCAATCCAGTTTTCCCCAATTACTTTGCTTTTGGAAAACGGCTGGGAAGGTCACAAGTGGCCATCACACGACCCTGGGACTCTGCAACTATCCTAAACCCATGCAGGAGAAGACAAGGCGGGGCCTGGGGTGGAGTCAAGAGAGGAAGCAGCCTGGAGTCGTTACATTCCAGCAAGCTCTCCGAGTCCAGCCCCACTTCAGTTCCATTAACTCTTATCTAGCACCAGTTTAGCGCTGACCGTTGGTTGATGAGATTCATGTGAATATGCTTAAGTGATAAATCTTAACAGGAATTTAACATTAACATAACCTCAGGTGCAAAGACCAAGAGCCACAGGTAAAATTCCGGTCAAGAAGAGTGATTGCTCAAGCTGTTATACAAGAATCTATTGTGCAAATACAATCCAGTTACTTGGTGGGTTTTTTTGGTTTTTTTTAATTTGCATTTATATCCCGCCCTTCTCCAAAGACTCAGTTAGCAATAGTCTTCATCCATTTGTATATTATATACAAAGTCAACTTATTGCCCCCAACAATCTGGGTCCTCATTTTACCTACCTTATAAAGGATGGAAGGCTGAGTCAACCTTGGGCCTGGTGGGGCTTGAACCTGCAGTAATTGCAAGCAGCTGCTGTTAATAACAGACTGTCTTAGCAGTCTGAGCCACGCAGAGCCCTTTGCTGAGTGTTGTGCAAACGTGGACAACAACTCAGTTCCTACAGGTAATCCTCAACAATTTAGAATTGCAATTGGAACCAAAACTTCCTCTGGTAAATAAGGCAGCCATTGTGAGTTGTGCTGATTTTTAAAAATCTTATTTATTTATTTATTTATTTATTTATTGCTGTGGTTGTTAAGCAAATCACCCTGGTCATTAAATGAAGCATGTGACAGCTCTTAAGTGAATCACACTTCCCCCATTGACTTTGCTTGTTGGAAGCCCCCCTGGGAAGGACACCAGTGGCAAACACATGATGCCCTGGGAGGTTGCAACTACATCGTAACACATTCCAGTTGTCAAGTGCTCACATTTTGATCATGTGAAAGCAGAATGCCTGAAGGTTGCTAGTGCAGGGATTAGTCATAAATCACTTTTTTCAGCACCATCGTAACTTTGAATGTTCATTAAATGAATAGTCATAAATTAGGACTATCTGTAATCCAATAAAGTAAGTTGAGTCAAGTTCTTTTGGAAATGTTACTTTGAACAAGCTGCCAAAAGAAGCTTTAGCTTAACCTTAATCTAAATATATAAAAGCAAAATACTACTCACGCATTATCACGAAATCTTCAGAACAGTAAAGTCTACAAACTTGAAATTTGTCATATATGTTCCACTTGGCTTCTAGGTTGCTCACTAAGAAAGGATTTTTCGAAATGACCATCAGAGCATTAGTATTTCCTATGTTTAGGAGTTCTACTCCCCCTCCCCACCTGAAAAGAAATCTATTCCAAATGCAAAACACAAGCAGAGGAGAGGAGTTTCAGTTTCAATTTTACTTTCACAGCAGCAAGCTGGGGATAGGATAGGAGAGGCCTCTGTGGGGCAAGGCTGAGGGAGAGAAGGGGAGAGGAGTGGCCGATCATAACTGCTCATTAATTTTCAAGCTGTAAGTGTTGATTTATCAAGCCCGATCACATAGTTTCGTAGTGGAGCATGGGTATTCAACTAGTTAATAAATAAATGAATAAATAAATAAATAATCGATTTATAGAAACCAGAAAGAGACTTTCGTGGAACCTGGGAGCAGCCATTGCCATCCCATGCAATCTATGTTTCCCTGAGAAAGTCAGATGTTTCTCCTACTATTACCCCTCCCAACTATGGCCAGGAAGCAAAAGGAAACAGATTTTTGGCCATGTGTTGGTATCTCTTGGTGTCCAGTTTGAAACGAAGGTACTGGCTGGAGCTCTTGGGTTGTAAATCCCAAACTTGCTCCTAGTAGAACCCAATACTCTGCGTTCTTGGATTACAGTAACTGCTTCTGGCCTAGACCAGGGGTCTCCAAACTTAGCAACTTTAAAACTTGTAGATTTAGAAACACATAGCTGGTTGAGGAATTTTGGGAGTTGAAGTCCACAAGTCTGCCAAGTTTGGAGGCCTCTGGTCTACACCCCCAGGAGGGACATGGGTCATAAATGCCCCTTGGAGCTGAACTAGCCTTTGGGTAGAGTTACAGACATCCAACTGAAGAAGGAAAATATCCTTCTTTGTGGTTTCTGTGCTGCTGATGTAGGTTTCTTTCTTTCTTTAACTAATTAATTAATTACCATAATACAGCTGCCCATGTCACTGGAGGCAAAATCATTCCCCAGCTTTTTGAATATCTAATAAAAATATATCTAGCAAAACAAAAAAGCTTCCTGAGCCGCTTATTTTTTTCCAGGACACAGGTTGACCAATAAGCACTAGGGGCAAATTAAAAAAGTTCTGCTCTGTAGACCTTAATTAGTTGATTTGTGGTGCTATCTGAAGTTGACAAAGCTGTAATCAGTAACACCGGAAGGCTTTTGCATCCTAAGGAGGCACATTCCTCAGATTGAAAAACTGGTTTTTTTGAGGCTGAAAAAGGAATTGCATAGACATGAACCTCTAAGTACATTTTTTTGCGGTTTTTCCATTGAATATTTTTCATCATGGTTCCCAAGAAAATTAAACAATTACAGGAAATCCTCCACTTACCACCGTGACTGAGCCCACAGTTTCAGTAACGGTCCTAACATGGTTGACCACATGACCAGACCTGATTTTAAGACCTTTTTTGAGTGGTTGTTAAGCAGACTCTGCAGTCGTTAAATAAAGTTATTTGTCAGGCAGAAGAATCAACACCACACATAAAGTTCCAGTTAAGATAATTTATTACACATGCCTGTACACGAGAATTTAACCAACCAATGTTGAACACTAAATTGATACTAGATAAGAATCAATGGAATTCAAGAGGGGTTGGACTGAAACTGTGGATATGTAATGACTCTAGGCTTATTCCTCTCTTGGCTCCACCATCACCAAAGCTCTACCTGTCCTTCACCTATATCATTCTTTGCTATGGAGCAGTTTTGGCCGGAAACCAGATGTAATCACTAGTTTCCAGTAAAAGCACTGTAAATTGTGGTCACATGATCACAGGGTGTTGCAGACGGGTGTAAATCTGCCGAAAATGTGGCCGTGTGACCCTGTGAGAGAAGTCATTGGAACTTTGAATCTGGGTTGTAAATCGCTACCGTAATTTTGAACAGTCACTAAGCAATTGGTCATAAGTGGAAGACTATCTATAGCAGGGGTCTCCAACCAAAGCTCCAAAGCTGGCTGGGGAATTCTGGGAGTTGAAGTCCGCCAGGCTTAAAGTTGCCAAAGTTGGAGATCCCTGATCTATAGTGTATCTTCCTTCCCCTCTCTCTCTCTGTTCCTCTCCAATTTCCCACGCCCTCCTTCATCTGTTCAAGTATCTGGTTACCTTACCCCCAGATGGCTTCAGGGAAGTGATAGCAGCGTGGTGCGATTGGACAATGCTTTTTTCCAGAGAATATTTTTCAGCCTCATAACATACCTGCAGCACTTCCACTCAGGTATCTACCAGTCCCACTCTGCTTTGCTACCAAGCCCAGGTAAAGTCACATAGGTTTAGCAACAGTGTGTGGAATATGCTTAATTCACCTCTGCAGGCAATGTTTCACGATGCAGGGCAGGAACTCATGTCAGAGGATGTTTACTTCTAAGGGCCAGGAGCCTGGATGTAAACCCTCCACCCGGCAACTCGACTAGAACATAGAATTGGGTTGGAAAGGGACCTTGGAGAGTTTCCAGTCCAACCCGCTGGCCATGGTAGGAGATCCCATTCCAGACTTTCTTTGGGCTTGATGGGGTGGATACACATAATCCTAGAAAGAATAACAGAACAATAGAATTGGAAGGAACTCCGGAGGTCCTCCAGTCCAACCCTCACACCTAAGCAGAGTCCCTATATCATTTCAGACAAGTGGCTGTCCAGTCTCTTCTTAAAAACCTCCAGTAATGGAGCATTCACAGCTTCTGTTGCCAATCTGTTTCATGATTAATTGTTCTCAACTGTCAGGAAATTTCTCCTTAGTTCTAGGTTGCTTCTCTCCTTGATTAGTTTCCATCCTTTTCTTCTTGTCCTGCCTTCAGGTGCTTTGGAGAATAGGTTGACCCCCTCTTCTTTCTGGAAGCCCCTAAATTGTTAATTTTCTAAACTGTTAACTTAATCAAAAGACTAAATTATCAGTTTTCCCAGCCAACAATTAAACAACATAACTCCAAACCAATACAGTAGTTGCATGTGTCCCTTTTATTTGCAAAGGAATTGCAACCGAAGAAAAGGCAGTTTTAAAATCCAGCTCAAAGCATATCTACTGGCACCAGTCTGCAGCAGCAATCCCTTGCTATAAACCAGCATCTTTTTAACTTTTAACATCCTTGTAGAAAATGTGGGTGGGGAGTATTGATACATATAAAGGAGGAACATATTTTCGATTCCTTGATCACAGTTGCAATCTTTTTTATCTCCACTACCACTCTACTGGCCCTCCCGAGCTCTGTTTTCACTGGCAGAGAGTTGCAGGAGGCCATCCCAGCCGAAAACGGAGATTGAGAACCCGTTTTCGCTGGCAGAGCACTCGGAACATCACAGGCGCCCCTGACATAGGTGATGTCAAGTTGGCCACGGCTACCCTGGCCACACACACTCAGTCCCCGCAAGGTCAAACACAACCCTGATGCGGCTCTCAATGAAATTGAGTTTGACATCCCTGCTCTAGGATATTGAATTTATGTTTTACGACAAAGCAATAAATAGATTCTTTGTCGGTAAAACATGAATTCAACACAAAAATAGTTTGTCACGAAAGTGACTGCCTGCAAAGCTCCTGGATTGGGGCTGAAAGGCAAAAGTGGAAGCAGTAGCAATATGCTCCATCCCATAATTGGTTGCCCTGGTAGACCGGTCCCACCAGAAAAAAACACTTTCACCCTCTGTGATGCTCTTTCTGAAAAGGGAACTAGTCATTGGTTAGTTGCCTCTTTTTTTTTAACAATTTTTTTTAAATAACTTTTTTATTTTTTACAACAAACAAACATAAAAGCCTGTTTAATCCAATTACAGTGTGCCGGTGGGATGTTTACATATCTCTTGTGCAATTTCCAGATAAACATCTCTTTCATTCATCTAATCTTACATTATCCAAATCTCTTACGCAATCAATTTTTAATTAAACAATGGCTATAACATTTCATGCTTTCATTTCATGTTAATTTCCCCAAATTAGTGCTTTATCTAATAACATTGTTCATTCCATTCTCCTAGATTAATTCAATTGCTTCTCTTAACAACAACCTTTTTTAACTCTTTTCTAACATATCTTTCTTTTTTACCATTGATAAAATAAATCTCATATTTTATAATATTGCTTATCTTCTTGTTCTCTGATTTCAGATGTCAATTTACTTATTTCTGCACATTCCATTATCTTCCTAACGATTTCATCTTGCAAAAGTAGTTTCTCATTTTTCCAGTTTTTAGCAAACACAGTCCTAGCTTCTGTTATAACTTTCACCATCAAATATTTTAATACTCTACTATATATTTCTGGTATAATCTCCAACAGAAAAACTTCTGCCTTAAATTCTATATGTTTTTTAATCATTTTCTCCAACCATGTGTGTATTTTAGTCCAATATCGGTTAGTTGCCTCTTGACTGCACAGTTCTTACAGCATCTCTCCCTGAAGCAGCAGGGAAGTGACCTGGCAGAAACCAAATTTTTACCCCTTTAAATTGACAAACTAGTTTCGTATTAGGTCCCTGTGCCAATGAAGTGGGAGTTTTATCAGGGCATGACATCTTCTGAGGCTAGAAATGCATTTTCCTGCTCTTTCTTACTCAGCATCCCATGTGTACAAACAGCCATGTGAACTCTGCTCTTTAAAAACTCTGTCGCAAGATACATTTTGCAGGGCACACCAGGAAGTTTATAGTCATGACACACTATTGAAATAGGGGGAAAGAGTACATAAACAATGAGGAAATAAAAACACAGCTAATCAATCCTGATTCAGCTGGCAAATGCCCCCAGGGCTGGGCCCACGCAGATCATCTCTATCACTTGATCTGCAAATTTAATAAAGTTACTTCTGGTAGTTTTCTTGGGTAAGTCAGTTTTAGGGGACTTCCAAGGACAAATCAAATGGCAAGCGGAAATGATACCCTGGCAAAAACAGCTTATTTATTTTATTTATTTATTTATTTTATTCGATTTTTATACCACCCTTCTCCCGAAGGACTCAGGGCGGTGTACAGCCAAATAAAAATCCACAATATACACATTAAAACAAAATTAAAACAAAACATATTACAGGGTAGCTGAAATTTAAAACAATTTAACAAACCTTAAAATATAAATAACCCCAATTAAAATTTAATAAAACTTTTAAGCCAGTCCCACTTGAATAAATAGGTGCGTTTTCAGCTCACGGCGAAAAGTCCGAAGATCAGACACTTGACGTAAACCAGGGAGAAGTTCGTTCCAGAGCGTAGGAGCTCCGACAGAGAAGGCCCTTCCCCTGGGGGCCGCCAGCCGACATTGTTTGGAGGACGGCACCCTGAGAAGGCCCTCTCTGTGTGAGCGTACGGGTCGGTGGGAGGCATAAGGTAACAGCAGGCGGTCCCGTAAGTACCCGGACCCTAAGCCAGGGAGCGCTTTAAAGGTGGTAACCAAAATCTTAAAGCGCACCTGAAAGACCACAGGGAGCCAGTGCAAACTGCGCAGGAGTGGTGTTACATGGGAGCAACGAGTTGCTCCCACTATTACCTGCGCAGCTGCATTCTGGACTAGCTGCAGCCTCCGGGTGCACTTCAAGGGCAGCCCCATGTAGAGAGCATTGCAATAATCCAAACGGGAAGTGACAAGAGCATGAGTGACCGTGCATAAGGCATCCCGGTCAAGGAAGGGGCGCAACTGGCGAACCAAGCATACTTGGTGAAAGGCCCTCTTGGAGACGGCCGCCAAATGATCGTCAAACGACAGCCGCCCATCCAAGAGGACACCCAAGTTGCGCACCCTTTCCATTGGGGCCAATAACTCACCCCAACCAGTCAGCTGCGGCTGCAGCTGACTGTACCGGGGTGCCGGCATCCACAGTCACTCCGTCTTGGAGGGATTGAGCTTGAGTCTGTTTCTCCCCATCCAGACCCGTACGGCTTCCAGACACCGGGACAGCACTTCGACAGCTTCGTTGGGGTGGTCCGGGGTGGAAAAGTACAGCTGCGTATCATCAGCGTACAGATGATAACTCACCCTGAAACCACTGATGACCTCACCCAGCGGCTTCATATAGATGTTGAACAGGAGGGGCGAGAGAATCGACCCCTGAGGCACCCCACAAGTAAGGCGCCTCGCGGTCGACCTCTGCCCCCCCGTCAACACCGTTTGCGACCGGTCGGAGAGATAGGAGGAGAACCACCGATAAACGGTGCCTCCCACTCCCAAGCCCTCCAACCGGTGCAGCAAGATACCATGGTCGATGGTATCGAAAGCTGCTGAGAGATCTAATAGGACCAGGGCAAAGTAACAACCCCTATCCCTGGCCCTCCAGAGGTCATCCACCAACGTGACCAAAGCTGTCTCCGTACTATGTCCGGACCGGAAGCCAGACTGGAACGGGTCTAGATAGACGGCTTCATCCAGGTACTGGGGAAGCTGCCATGCAACCACACTCTCTACAACCTTTGCCACAAAACGAAGGTTGGAGACTGGACGATAATTTCCCAAAATAGCTGGATCCAGGGAAGGCTTCTTGAGGAGGGGTCTCACCACCGCCTCTTTCAAGGCAGTGGGGAAAACCCCTTCCAACAATGAAGCATTTATAATTCCCCGGAGCCAGCCTCGTGTCACTTCCTGAGTAGCCAGAACCAACCAGGAAGGACACGGGTCCAGTAAACATGTGGTTGCGTGTAACCTCCCCAGCAACCTATCCACGTCCTCGAGAGCCACAGACTCAAACTCATCCCAAACAACTTCAACAAGACGTGCCTCTTGGATCATCGCAATTTTGGTCTAAACTATCCCGAAGCTGAATAATTTTATTTATTTATTTATTTTATTTATTTATTTTTCGTATTTTTATACCACCCTATCTCCCTAGGGACTCAGGGCGGTTTACAGCCGGATAAAATATACATATAAATACAGAATAAAACCACAATTAAAAAACTTATTAAATAAGGCCGAATATTTAAAATGGAAATACAAATACTAAAACCTCATTAAAAACCAAATTCAAAAATTTAAAAATTCTAGTCCAGTCCTGCGCAAATAAATAGATGTGTCTTAAGTTCGCGGCGGAAGGTTCGAAGGTCAGGAAGTTGGCGAAGTCCTGGGGGAAGTTCGTTCCAGAGGGTGGGAGCCCCCACAGAAAAGGTCCTTCCCCTGGGTGTTGCCAGTCGGCACTGTCTGGCCGACGGCACCCTGAGGAGTCCCTCTCTGTGAGAGCGGACGGGTCGGTGAGAGGCAATCGGTGGCAGCAGGCGGTCCCGTAAGCAACCCGGCCCTATGCCATGGAGCGCTTTGAAGATAATTACCAAAACCTTGAAGCGCACCCGGAAGGCCACAGGTAGCCAGTGCAGTTCATCCAGGTACCGGGGTAATTGACATGCCACCACACTCTCTACAACCTTCGCCGCAAAGCGAAGGTTGGAGACTGGACGATAATTACCTAAAACAGCTGGGTCCAGGGAAGGCTTCTTGAGGAGAGGTCTCACCACCGCCTCTTTCAAGATTTTATCGTATAGATAACTGTTAAACTCCTCAGCACGTCCCTGTAAGGGGTCATCCCGCCCCTCCTGGTGAAGGAGGGAGCGAGTCACCCGAAACAGGGCGGCCGGGCGGTTATCTGCCAATGCAATGAGGGTGGAAACGTAAGAACGTTTCGCCTCCCTCATTGCCACTAGGTAGGTCTTAGTAAAAGATCTCACTAGTGTCCGATCAGCCTCGGAACGGCTTATGATCAAATAACAGTGTTTTCCATTACATTAAGTTGTAGCTTCTTGCAAATTAGGAATTTGTTTCATGTGTGCGCACCGTGGAATAAATCTCATTTTAGCTGGGGAAGGGAAAGTCTCTTGCTGGGAGGATTCAATTCTTGCTGACTTCATGGGCACCTCACTGGCAGTTTCTCCAGAGTTGGCAAAGAGATGGTGAGATTGCAGGAATCTTGAGTATTTCAGTTGCTGAACTCACACATTTATTGCTTTGATTTATTTATTACGTCTACAGGCTGCCCATCTCGTTATCCAAATTCATGAGCAGAATAGGTTCCCCATCTTTGTGCAGCCGACACAGAATATTCGTTGTAAGTTCTTCTTCCTTCTGTTCCTGAAGGCCCCTAATTCTCAAGGCCTTCTCCAACGCCCTGTATTGTAACACCACCACATGATCTTCATTTTTATCCACTTTATTTTGCAGTTCTCCCACTTTATTTTCCAAATACTGATTTGTTTGGCTAATTTGTTCCACTTTATCTTCTATTACTTCCAAATTTTTTGCCAAACCTTGAAATGCCATCAATAAATCTTCTCTAATTTTTTTATTATTCTCTTTAATTTCCTCTCTAAGCTGATCCTTCACCTCATAAATATTATTCATAAGTTCCTTAAATCTTTCTTCAGAAACTCTGTTCTGTTCCTTTAACATATCTTCCAGATTTGATTCAGACCCCCCTTCTTGTTATGGGAGCTTTAGGTGGCTTAGAAGCCATTCTGGTTTGAATAAAGTCTCAACTTAAAGTTGTAAAATAAAAACTTTCACCTTGTTTCCTATGGAGAGCTTCAATTCTGCTAGAATCCACAAAGACGCACTTCACTTTCACTTACAAGCAGCTTCCAATCCACTTCTTCTCAGACGCCATTTTTTTTCCTTCACTAAATTAAAGTGAGAAAAAGTTCTTTCCTTTTTTAAAAAAAAAGGTAGATGTCAGCTTCTTCTTGCTGCTTCAGCAATCAATCACTTGTATTTGTCCCATCTGCATCCAGTATTCAAAACAGAATCAGTCGAGCAGAGGTGGACGTCTTCCTCTCGTCCTGCCTAAAGCAGGATCTCGCCGAGTCCGGAGCAGGGCTGGGTTAGGCAGGCTCCCCTCCAAGGCTCCGCTAAACAAAGCAGAGCCCCTGGGGAGATCTTCTGCTCTCCAGCCGCTCTTCGCTATTCCCTTTCTCCCAGGGAAAGCTTTGAAGCTGACTAACAGCTGGTATTCGCTGTTTCACCGGCTTTTTACGGGTTCTCAGTTCAGGGCGCCTTTCCAGGCGTCCTCCGAGGAAGACGGAAGCCACCGGAAGTCCTTTAAAAAAGTTATATCAGAAGCTCTAGCTGAAATGTTAGGATTGGACCCTCGAGATGTTGTTTTTCAAATTGACAAGGCATATTGAGTTAATTCATGGGTAGCAAGGCAGAAAAAACTTCCAAGAGACATTGTAATTTACTTTTTGACTACCACAATGAGAAATCAGATTCTGCAAGCTACATATCAAAAGAAATTACAAATAGGAGAACAGGAGGTGTTGGTCCTGAAAGAGATCCCTGCTAAAATGCTAAAGGATAGGAGGGATTTCAGATTTTTTACACAAGAGCTTAAGAAACATCAGATCCAATACAGATGGGAGATGCCAATTGGTTTAACAGTTTTTTTCAGGGCAGGAGATATCGAATTGATACAGAGCTAAAGGCAAAAGATTTTCTTTTTAATGTGTTGAAAGTGTATGTAGAAGCAGTGGATAAAAGCCTTCAAGAGAGACAAATGAGAGAGGAAGCTGAAATGGCACCTGTGATGTCATTATCTCAAGAACAGCCTCAAGAACAAAGAATGACAAGGGGAGCTATTAGGCGTAAGGAGAAAGAGGAACAACTACAAAGAAAGGAAAGGGATACTACCTCTGAAGCTGTGGGAGGAACTAGGCCAAAGAGTGAAAGTTTTTAGCTAATTGCTCAAAGGCTTCGAGATGCCAGCAAGGCAAATAAATTTCTGACATGGAATGTCAATGGTTTAAATTCAGCACAGAAAAGAAGAAAAATATTTCATTATTTGAAACAATTTAAAAATGATGTGATTTGTTTGCAAGAGACACATATTAAATTATCAGATCAGAAATATTTGATTAACTCAAAATTAGGTAAACACTTTGTTTCTTCAGCTCCTAACAAGAAAAATGGCATAGTGATATATTTGAAAATAAATATACCAGCTAAACTAATTGAAGCGGATATCCAAGGAAGATATATAGCTATAGAATTGACATTAAAAGGAAAAAAGACACTTCTGATTGGTATTTATGCACCTAATCGACAACAAGAAAAATTTTATAAATTGTTACATGAAAAATTGACTTCTTGGGATTACAAAACATTTATTATATTAGGAGATCTGAATGGAGTAATGGATATTAGAAAAGACAAAAGAACTCTTTCTAAGAAAATTCCTACGCATGCAAAATTGCCCAAATCTTGTTTTGAGATGATGGAAGATCTTGAGTTGAGAGATATTTGGAGAATACAGAATTTTGAAGACAGAGATTATACCTATTTTTCGGATAGGCACCAATCTTTATCACACATTGATTTTATATTAATTACTAATGACTTGCTTTCTAGGGTTAAGAAAACAAAGATATTTCCAAGGTGTTTAACTGATCATAGTCCAGTATGGATGGAATTGCATCAAGAAAGAGGCAGAAGATCATGGAGAATAAATGAGAATTTGTTTAAGTATGAGTATAATTTAAATCAATGTAAAAAACAAATGAAAGAAATTTTTGATAATAATTTGAATAGGGAACATCAATAGAAATGGTTTGGGATGCGAGTAAGGCCTTTATGAGAGGAATTCTAATATATATCAACAATAGACAGAGGAGAAAACTACAAAAACAGCGTAGGTATTTAGAAGAGGAAATTCAGAGGAAACAACAATTATTGGCACATAATCCATATGACTCGAAAATTAGGGATGCGATAAAGATATTACAGAGTCAATTTAATATGTTAATGGCAGATCAGGTGGCAACCAATATACAATATGCTAAACATAATACTTTTTGTAATGCCAATAAATCAGGGAGGTGGCTGGCTTATATGTTAAGGAAAAAACAGAAAGCACGTACTATTGAAAAAATTGAATATAAAGGTAAAGTGAGATTTCAACAGGATAAAATTAAAAAAGCTTTCTTGGAATACTATACAAATTTATACGCTAGAGATACAATATCGAATATGGATATTGATATTTATTTGCAAGAATATAAGGTCAAAGGTTTAACTAATGAACGAAGGGAAGATTTGAATCGGTCTATAACTTCTGAAGAAATTATTCTGGTGATAAAGCAATTAAAAGTAGGGAAATCCCCAGGCACAGATGGACTTACAGCAATATATTATAAAAATTTACAGGATGAGATAGTTGGTCCACTTAAGGAGTTATTTAATCAGATACAGATGGGAGGGGGAGTGCCACCATCATGGAGGACTACTTTTCTTTCATTGATACCAAAAGAGGATCAAGATTGTACTAATCCTGGGAATTATAGACCGATTTCACTCTTGAATAATGATTATAAGATTTTTGCGAAAATAATGGCAAATAGGTTAATGGAAATTGTACAATAAAGGATTCATACTGATCAGTCTGATTTTATAAAGGGGAGACAAATGAGGAATAATGTTAGGCAGATAGTGAATTTATTGGAATATTTGGAAAAGAAAAATCAGATTCCAGCAGCGTTTATTTTTCTGGATGCAGAGAAAGCTTTTGATCGTTTACATTGGGAATTTTTATTTAAATTGACAGACAAAATGCAATTTGGAAATGGTTTTACACGAATACTTAGGGCAATTTATGGAGAGCAAACAGCTCAGATAATAATTAATGGTAGTTTGACAGATAATTTTAAAATTGGGAAAGGAACAAGGCAGGGGTTTCCTTTATCACCTTTATTGTTTATTTTGTCTTTGGAACCTTTATTGGATAAGATAAGAGAGTCAAGGGAGATAGAGGGTATTAAAAGTAGAAGACATGAATACAAAGCGAGAGCATTTGCAGATGATTTGGTGATTATGTTGACTCAACCTATAAATTCAAGTGTATATTTGTTGGAAGTAATTAATCAATATGGAAAGGTCTCAGGGTTTAAAGTGAATCAAAATAAAACAAAGTGTTAACCAAAAATATGATTAAGAACCAGAAAGAAAAACTAGAGGAAATAACAGGATTTGAAATTGTAAAAAAGGTTAAATATTAAGGAGTTTTTCTTACCTCATCAAATGTGAAATTGTATAAGAATAATTATGATGTGTTATGGCAAAAAATTCAGAAGGAAATGAATATTTGGAAAAAATTACAATTATCTTTGTTGGGGAGAATAGCAGCTATAAAAATGAATGTTTTGCCTAAATTCTTGTTCTTGTTTCACATGATACCAATAATTAAGAAAGATAAAAATTTGGAAGAATGGCAGATTGGAATTAATAAATTTATATGGGAAGGGAAAAAAGCGAAAGTTAAAATGAAAATAATGCAAGATACACGGGAAAGAGGAGGATTAAAAATGCCTAATTTAAAATTGTATTATGAAGCGGTTGTTCTTTCTGTAATAAGTGACTGGTTTAATTTGACAGAGGAAAGGATTTTGAATATAGAAGGTTATGATTTATTATATGGTTGGCATGCATATTTATTGTATGATAAGAAAGTAGATAAAGCTTTTAAGAATCATGTGTTGAGAATTTCTCTTCTGCGTGTCTGGAAAAAATATTATTATAAGTTAAATTATAAAATTCCTATATGGGTAAGTCCTCGGCACACAGTAGAGAATATAAATATAGAACAGGAACAAGAAACGATTACTTATAAAGATCTTTTATACAATGAGAGGGGAAATCTACAACTTAAATCTTTGGATATATTAAAAGAAGAAGGGAGGAATTATACTTGGTTTCAATATGGACAGTTGAAAGCTAGATGGAAAGAAGATCAGAAAATTGGTATTATTCAAAATGAAGAAAATTTGGTTAAACAAATTAGAAATCAAACCCAGGGGCATATAAAGAGATTGTATAATGTGTTGATAGAAATAGATTCTGAAAGAGATTTAATAAAGGATTGTATGATAAAATGGGCACAGAATATTCAGGAACCAATAATGTTGGAAACATGGGAGAAAATTTGGGTTAGAAATGTTAAATTTACGCAAGCACAGAATTTAAGGGAAATTTTTTATAAGATGTTTTATAGATGGCATTTAGATCCTAAGAAATTATCATGTACGTATCCAGATATGCAAGCGAAATGTTGGAGATGTAATTGTGATGATGCTATATATTTTCATGTATGGTGGACTTGTAAGAAAATTAAGTCTTTCTGGATAAGAATTTGGTGGATTATGCAGAATGTTTTGAAGAAGAAGATAAAGTTCCTACCGCAATTTTTCCTTTTGGGAATAATAACAGACTGTACAGTGATTGAGACTAAATTGATTTTGAACTTAATAACAGCAGCAAGATTGTTGATTGGACAATATTGGAAGAAAAAATAATTACCTACAATAGAAGAATGGATATTGAAAGTTTCCAATTTGGCTGAGATGGCTAAAATCTCAGCCTTCTTGAAAGACATACTCAAGAAAAATATCTAAATGAATGGAAGAATTGGATTGACTATATTCAAAACAGATATCAGATTAAGAGATATCAGATTGCCTTTGAATGAAGGATGTTGTTTCTGATTTTAACGGAAAAAGTCAGGTTATGTGAAAGAGAAGGATTATAATTGGGTTAGATTTCGAAAATTTTATGTATGAATGTTTGTTTATTGAATTATACCTTGTGTTTGCTCCAGGAAGTCAGGGGGGAGGGGGATTTTGGAGGGAGGGGGGTGGGATGGGGGAAGGGGGAGGGGGGAAATTTATTTGTTTTTGTAAAACTTTTTCAATAAAAGAAAATGGTAAGTGAACACCTGTCTACCCTAGACGAGTTCAAATCACCAGGACTGGATGGACTACACCCCAGGGTTCTGAAGGAACTGGCAGACGTGATTTCAGAACCACTGAACTATATCTTTCAATGATCCTGGAGCACAGGGGAGCTGCCAGAGGACTAGAAAAGAGCTGATGTAGTTCCCATCTTCAAAAAAGGAAAAAAAACAGATCCAGGAAACTACAGACCTATCAGCCTGACCTCAATACCGGGGAAGATTCTGGAAAAGATAATCAAGCAACGAATCACTGAACACCTAGAAGCAAACAAAGTAATAACCAAAAGCCAACATGGATTTGTCAAAAACAGATCATGCCAGACTAATCTTATCGCATTCTTTGACAAAATGACAAAATTAGTAGACCAGAGGAATGCTGTTGATATAATTTACTTGGACTTCAGTAAAGCATTTGATAAAGTAGACCATAACCTACTACTAGATAAGGTAGAAAAATGTGGGTTAGACAGCACCACCACCAGATGGATTCGTAACTGGCTGACCAACCGCACTCAACGTGTAGTCCTCAACGGAACTACATCCACATGGAGGGAAGTATGCAGTGGAGTACCCCAAGGCTCTGTTTTAGGCCCAGTACTCTTCAACATCTTCATCATTGACTTGGACAAGGGGATAGATGGGGAACTCATCAAATTTGCAGATGACACCAAGCTGGCAGGAATAGCCAACACTCCAGAAGATAGGCTCAAGTTACAGAAAGATCTTGACAGACTTGAACATTGGGTGCTATCTAACAAAATGAAATTCAACAGTGAAAAAAGTGACGTTCTACATTTAGGCAAAAAAAACAAAATGCACCGGTACTGTATATGTGGTACCTTGCTCAATAGTAGTACCTGTGAGAGGGATCTTGGAGTCCTAGTGGTTAACCATTTAGATATGAGCCAGCAGTGTGCAGCAGCTGCTAAAAAAGCCAACACAGTTCTGGGCTGCATAAACAGAGGGATAGAATCAAGATCACGTGAAGTGTTAGTGCCACTTTATAATGCCTTGGTAAGGCCACACTTGGAATATTGCATCCAGTTTTGGTCGCCATGATGTAAAAAAGATGTTGAGACTCTAGAAAGAGTGCAGAGAAGAGCAACAAAGATGATTAGGGGATTGGAGCCTAAAACATATGAAGAACGGTTGCAGGAACTGGGTATGTCTAGTTTAATAAAAAGAAGGACTAGGGGAAACATGATAGCTGTGTTCCAATATCTCAGGGGTTGCCACAAAGAAGAGGGAGTCGGGCTGTTCTCCAAAGCACCTGAGGGTAGAACAAGAAGCAATGGGTGGAAACTGATCAAAGAAAGAAGCAACTTAGAACTAAGGAGAAATTTCCTGACAGTTAGAACAATTAATAAGTGGAACGACTTGCCTGCAGAAGTTGTGAATGCTCCAACACTGGAAATTTTTAAGAAAATGTTGGATAACCATCTGACTGAGATGGTGTAGGGTTTCCTGCCTGGGCAGGGGGTTGGACTAGAAGGCCTCCAAGGTCCTTTCCAACTCTGTTGTTATGTTAATAAAATAGAATATTCGTTGTAATAAATTTTGCAAGCTTGCATGTAGAATGCAATGCATACAGAATGTTGGAAAAGAATTAAGCAAAGGGCCTCCAGACTTTCTGTCTGTCTGTTTGTCCATCCATTATTAGGATAACACCCACAAAACATTTCCCCCAAAATACCCCAAAGGGGGAATGGCTCAGATGCTTCTGGAAGCTCCCTCTTCTTCCTTTCCCTGGCGATGGGAACTGCAACTATTCTTAAGCAGTTTCCACTTTGCTTAGCCTCGTTGGCTTTTCTACCCCAACGCAATGTGAGGAAGAAGGGGCTAGGAAGTCCATCGACCAGGATTGTGCAAAGGAAGTGATGGGGAGAAGAAGCCAGCAAAAGACAATTGAGCTGGAAATGGGCTGGGAGCTGCAGAGGGGAAAAAAATATCCAGAAAAGTTTGCCCAGTTCATCCACAAAGGAGAGAAGCTGGCAGCCATCAAATTCCTTGTATGCCAATTCTGCATCTTGAACTTTTCATTATTTTAGGTGGCATTGTCATAAGAACTGTGATCGGTTGGGTGCAGAGGGGATGGCCCACTGCACCGGGGGATCGTTTCAAAGATTTTGCAAAAAAGCGTTTGGAACTGTCGGTACAAGGGGGTTGTCTGTTATAGGGAGATAAAGTGGTTATTTCAGAGAAATTACGAGGGCATGTATTGGAACTATTGCATGTGGGCCACCCGGGAATTGTAAGGATGAAAAGCCTAGTGGCCACCACACGTAACATTAGCGACCAGGTAGGGAAATGCCAAGCATGTCAAGAATCAAGGCCACTACCCCCAACAGACCCCATCAGGGATTGGGAGAAACCCCAGGGTCCTTGGTCCAGGATCCATATAGATTTTGCCGGGCCGTTCCATGGGCAAACCTTTTTAATTGTGGTGGATGCCTACTCAAAGTGGTTAGAAATTTTACTCATGAAAACCACAACAGCGGAAGCTGTAATCACAGTATTGAGGCATCTATTTGTAACACACGGGTTGCCCGACACTCTAGTGTCCGACAATGGCCCACAATTCATGGCCACCCAGTTCGAGGGGTACTTGGCAGAAGAGGGCATCCAACATATCCTCTCGGCGCCTTTCCACCCGGCGACGAACGGACTTGCAGAACGTTTCGTACGCAGTGCCAAGGAAGCGCTATCTAGAATAAGCCCAGGAGATTGGCAAACCAAAATTGATACCTTCTTGGCAGTCCAACACAGAACTCCCTGTGTGACCACCGGCCGCAGCCCATCGGAGTTATTAATGGGTAGAAGACTCCGGTGCCCCCTAGATCGGTTAAACCCAACATACTCCCCTGATGGGTACCAAAGCACAAAGGGAAGAACCAGAGCAATGACAATAGGTGACCCAGTATGGGCACATAACTATAGTGAGGGCCCAGCATGGCTAAAGGGAACAATTATAGGAGTAACGGGCCCAAAGTCATATTTAGTGGACATGGGGGATGGCCGAGTGTGGAGACGCCACATAGATCAATTACAGAAGAGAATACAAAACAATCCAGAAACCAAACAGCCAGACCCTGACTACCCAATATTTGAACCAACAGCTAACTCAACCCCGAGGTGATCGGATGACTTAGCTGAGTATGAAGAAGTCCAGCAACACCAACCGGCTCCTCCAGAGGGCAGCAGGGACGACTCTGCCAATAATCCAGGGCTGGATGGCCCAGAGGAGGAGCTGGGAGGAACAAACAGTCCCTCCGACCAGCTCAACTCACTCCCAGGGAATGAATTGCGCAGGTCAGAAAGAGTTAGGAGACGCCCTGTCTACCTGCGTGACTACGTGGAAAAATAACATGTAAATTTTATGTAAATAATGGTACAATGCATTCTGGGAGGGGAGGAGTGTAATGTATTTGAACTTTAGGAGGGAAATTTGGGCGGGAACATGCACGTTGCTGATTGGATGATGCCTCAGCCAAAATAGTATTTAAAGAGGGGTTTTTGCCTGTTGGCTTTTGCTGGGATCACAATAAACCTGCTCACGGGTCTGGCTCACGGCACGGCTGAGGAACTAGTCGCGGCCTGGGAATGGGCCGCGGCAGGGGCTTTAGACCATGTCATGCCTTTGCGACCTCTGACCCGGCGCAGGTCCCAACCGGCTCCTTGGTTTTCCGAGGAGCTGAGGAGGATGAAACGCCGGAGAAGACGCCTAGAGAGTTCTTGGAGGTCCAGTCGTTCGGAGGCTGATCGGACACTAGTTAGGTCCTATAATAGGACCTACCTAGTGGCACTGAGGGAAGCGAGACGTTGCTACGTCTCCTCCCTCATTGCGTCGGCAGATAACCGCCCAGCCACCTTGTTTCGGGTGACTCGTTCCCCCCTTCAGCAGGGGGAGCGGGATGACCCGTTGCAGGGACGAGCTGAGGAGTTTAGTGGTTATCTATACGATAAAATCGTTCAGCTTCGGGACGGTCTGGACCAAAATTGGGTAGATCCAGGTGAGACGTCGGAGGGCGGTCTTGTTGAGATTGTTTGGGATGAGTTTGACCCTGTGGCTCCTGAGGACATGGACAGGTTGCTGGGTGGGTTGAACGCCACCACGTGTTTACTGGACCCGTGCCCCTCCTGGTTGGTACTGGCCACTCAGGAGGTGACACGAGGCTGGCTCCAGGAGATTACGAATGCTTCTTTGGTGGAGGGGGTCTTTCTGGCCGCCTTGAAAGAGGCGGTGGTGAGGCCCCTCCTCAAGAAGCCTTCCCTGGACCCAGCTGTTTTAGGTAATTATCGTCCTGTCTCCAACCTTCGCTTCGCGGTGAAGGTTGTAGAGAGTGTGGTGGCATGTCAACTACCCCAGTACCTGGATGAAACTGTCTATCTAGACCCGTTCCAGTCCGGCTTCCGGCCCGGATACAGCACTGAGACGGCTTTGGTCGCGTTGGTGGATGATCTCTGGAGGGCCAGGGATAGGAGTTATTCCTCTGCCTTGGTCCTATTAGACCTCTCAGCGGCTTTTGATACCATCGACCATGGTATCCTGCTGCACCGGTTGGAGGGATTGGGGGTGGGAGGCACTGTTTTTCGGTGGTTCTCCTCCTATCTCTCCGATCGGTCGCAGACGGTGTTGACAGGGGGGCAGAGGTCGGCCCCGAGGCACCTAACTTGTGGGGTGCCGCAGGGGTCGATTCTCTCGCCCCTTCTGTTCAACATCTATATGAAGCCACTGGGTGAGATCATCAGTGGTTTCGGTGTGAGGTACCAGCTGTATGCTGATGACACCCAGCTGTACTTTTCCACACCGGGCCACCCCAACGAAGCTATCGAAGTGTTGTCCCGGTGTCTGGAAGCCGTACGGGTCTGGATGGGGAGAAACAGGCTCAAGCTCAATCCCTCCAAGACAGAGTGGCTGTGGATGCCGGCATCCCGGTACAGTCAGCTGCACTGTTGGGGGTGAGTCATTGGCCCCGATGGAAAGGGTACGCAACTTGGGCGTTCTCCTGGATGAACGGCTGTCCTTTGAAGATCATTTGGTGGCCGTCTCTAGGAGAGCTTTTTACCAGGTCCGCCTGGTTCGCCAGTTGCGCCCCTTTCTAGACCGGGATGCCCTATGCACGGTCACTCACGCTCTCGTGACGTCTCGTCTGTATTACTGCAATGCTCTCTACATGGGGCTCCCCTTGAGGTGCACCCGGAGGCTCCAGTTAGTTCAGAATGCGGCTGCGCGGGTGATAGAGGGAGCCCCTTGTGGCTCCCATGTGACACCTCTCCTGCGCAGACTGCACTGGCTACCTGTGGTCTTCCGGGTGCGCTTCAAGGTTTTGGTGACTATCTTCAAAGCGCTCCATGGCACAGGGCCGGGATACTTACGGGACCGTCTGCTGCTACCGAATACTTCTCACCGACCCGTGCGCTCTCACAGAGAGGGACTCCTCAGGGTGCCGTTGGCCAGACAGTGCCGGCTGGCGACACCCAGGGGAAGGGCCTTCTCTGTGGGGGCTCCCACCCTCTGGAACGAGCTTCCCCCAGGACTTCGCCAACTTCCTGACCTCCGAACCTTTCACCGCGAGCTTAAGACACATCTATTTATTTGCGCAGGACTGGACTAGATTTTAAATTCGAATTGGTTTTAATGGGGATTTTATTATTTTTATTATTATTTTAATTATTCGGCCAATTATGATAAGTTTTTTAATGGATGTTTTACTTGTATTTATATGTATTTTTTATCTGGTTGTGAACCGCCCTGAGTCCCTAGGGAGATAGGGCGGTATAAAAATATGAAAAATAAATAAATAAATAAATAAATAAATAAATAAAACCAAAGAGCTGTTGTCACTGGTATCGTCTCCTGCCTCTTCATTGCCCGAACTTAACAGTTTGGACATGCTATGTTATCAGAATAACTCTGTCATGACTCTGACTGTTGAGATAATGCAGTTGTAAAGCTCACGGGATCTTGCTGTGGAATCTCTCCTTCCAGGACCTGGTGGACTGGGGAAAGCCTCTGCTCTGGCAAGTGGGCCATCTGCAGGAGAAGTACGATGAATGGGTGCACCAGCCAGTGGATCGGCCAATTCGCCTCTTCCATTCGGATCTCCTGGAGTCCCTCTCCAGGGCACAGTGGTAAGGGCTAGAGGTGGGGCAGGAGTGTGCAGTGGGTGCAGCCCAAAGGCACAGTGGTACAAACAGTGTCCCAAGAAAATAGGTCTGGCCAGGATAAAGAGCCGTGGTGATGCAATGGTTAGAATGCAGCATCGCAGTCTGACTCTGCCCACTGCCAGGCGAAACTCGATCCTGACCAGCTCAAGATTGACTCGGCCTTCCATCCTTCTGAGGTGGGTAAAATGAGGACCCAGATTGTTGGGGGCAAGAGGCTGACTCTGTAAAACTGCTTAGAGAGGGCTGTAAAGCACTGTGAAGCGGTATATAAGTCTAAGTGCTATTGCTATGTGGGTGGGGACCATTAATACATATAAAGGAGGAACATGTTTTTGATTCCTTGATCACAGTTGCAATCTTTTTTATCTCCACTACCACTCTGCTTGGATGCCCAAGGCTAGGACAAAATAAAAATGAATTTAGAGTAATAATTAGACAACCTGTGATCCTTTGGGTCATTGTTTCAGAAATATTTTCTTATTGGATTACTCAGTGCCTCAACAATGACAGAACCTGGGTGGCGCAGTGGTTAGAATGCAGCATTGCAGGCTAATTCTGCTGACTGCCAGCAGTTCAATTCTCACCGGCTTAAGATTGACTCAGCTTTCCATTCTTCTGAGGTCAGTAAAACGAGGACCCAGATCGTTGGGGACAATAGGCTGATATTGTAAACCGCTTAGAGAGAGATGTAAAGCACTGTGAAGTGGTATATAAGTCTAAGTGCTCTTGCAATTGCTATTTCCCATGTACTTGAAAGCTTGAAAATTCAGGGAGATATTCAGAGCTGCATCTGTCTTGAAAGTAGCTCGTGCTGAACTGTATACCACAGTCAGACATCAGAGGCGAGAGGCTGACTCTGTAAACTGCTTAGAGAGTGCTGTAAAGCACTATGAAGTGGTATATAAGTCTAAAGGCTATTGCTATTGCTATAAAGCTGAATTTCATTTCTGGCTACTGAGCTGGCCGTGGCTGATCTCAGATGGCAAGCAGACTTGGTTTTGGCTGGTATTTGGATGAGGACCACGTGGGCTGCAGAACTAGACTTAGAAGTTCTTAAAAAGCCAGAAGAAGACAAATTATTTTAATCCTGCTGCCATGATCATTGGGAGTCATTGGAGATCATGGTCCAGACAAAGGTGACTTTCAGTGAAATTTGATTAGTGTGAGAGCAATAGCAATAACAATTATATAGCAGTATATAAGCAGCCTTATATATTGCTTCACAGTGCTTTCCAGCCCTTCTAAGCAGTTTACAGAGTCAGCATATTTCCCCCAACAATCTGGGTCCTCATTTTACCCACCTCGGAAGGATGGAAGGCTGAGTCAACCTGTTAAGCCAGTGAGAATTGAACTCCTGGCAGTGGGCAGAATCAGCCTGCAATACTGCATTCTAACAGGATGGAAGGAAAGAAGGAAGGAAGGAAGGAAGGAAGGAAGGAAGGAAGGAAGGAAGGAAGGAAGATAGCAATCGCACTTAGACTTATCTACCACTTCACAGTGCTTTCCAGTCCTCTCTAAGCAGTTTACAGAGTCAGCGTATTGCCCCCCCAACAATCTGGGTCCTCATTTTACCTGCCTTGGAAGGATGGAAGGCTGAGTCAACCTGGAGCCTGGTGAGATTCAAACTGCCAAATCGCAGGCAGCCGGCAGTCAACAGAAGGAGCCTGCAGTACTGCACTCTAACTACTGCGCCACCGTGGCTCATAGAGCACTCCATCTTTTACATAGTTACCCCATTCATGCCTCACTAGAAACGACAAGTTCCAGGACACTTGTGGGACAGCTTGCAGAGTCCCAAACCTTTGCAAAGCTGTGTTCAAAACGGCCCCTGGCCTTTTAGAGCAGCTCCTAACCCTCCCCTCCAAACCCAGGATTTGGGGACTTGATCAAAGGTATTAACAGTCACACAGTTGGAATTGCAGGTGTGGTTTCTTGGCAACTGACAGCTGCTGAGTGGGGCCTAGCAATGGATTAGGGATGAATTGTAGAGGAAAAAGTCGACACCTTCCTGCACACAGACTGGTCCTGATTTGGCTCAGGGTGGGAGGCCTAGCTTCATTTGGGGCAGGGGTGAGGAACGATGGTCTTTTTATGACCTGTGGACTTCAGCACGGCTGGCTCAGGAATTCTGGGAGTTGAAGTCCACAAGTCATAAAAGGACCATTATTCCCCATCCCTGATTTAGGGAGAGCAGAGGCAGGCTTGGTTCCTTGGACTGCACGGACTCCATCAGGCTGCTCTTTTCCTACTTCCCAGTCTTGTTTATTTGTCTTGAGATCTCCTGTTGGTCTCCACTTGAAGCGCTGTTTAGCATTTCCAAGATCAGCTGAGGTTGGCTTGCTGCCGCCGCCTTCTGTGACAGGTCTTACTAGTCCTGCTCTGGGCACAAAGCCAGCTGGATGACCTTGGTCACCAGTCACTTCCTCTTCAGATCGCATCTGAAAAATCTTGCCAAGAAAATAGCAGGGAAACTTGTCCAGGCAGTCTCTGGAAATCAGACACGTAGCTCTTGGAAAGTTCTTGTCATAAACTCCAAATGGGCCAACATATCTCCACCTTTAAGAAGTCGGGCATTAAACAGTTTGCGTGTAAGGTGTATGTGTGCACCCACACTATCTCGAACATAAATTCTCTTCAAATTGTTCCAACACCTAGCAGCAGATTCTGAACTGGCTGTTGGTCACTCAGTCAGTCAGTCAGTCCAATTATACAAAGAGCTCGTTCATTATCCCGATTAAATTTGGCTATTTTCTTCTCATCTTCATCATCGTCTGGATTCCATGCAGTTACATCCAGTGGATTATTAACTATGTCCCATAGTCCTTCCTTACGTAGAAGTAGGTTGCATTTCACAGACCAGGAAACATAGTTTGTTCCATCCAACCGGGTTATCATGGATATGCTGGATGACTGTTCTTGTGCCATCTTCACTTGGACTATTTATACAAAACACAGCCGTCTGAATATATTACTGTATATTCACACCCACTCTCAGTGTTCTGGGCCCGTAACCAAAGTTAAGGGTAATCTGAGCTCACAACCAAAGTTGTGGACTATTGAGCAGAGTACTCTACGCATGAAAACGACTGAGACTGGTTGTGGACAGTAACAATTACTACACAGACAAACTGGGGTTTGATATTCCTTTACTTTTAGGGAAAAAGCCAAATCATAGTCCAAAACAATCCATTATATGTCATTCACATATAAAGCCAGTCCAGGGATATTACAAATACCAAGTCTTCTTACCAATTGTAGACTTGCACAACAAACCAGATCTTTAGGAACACAGTTCAATACACAACAGTCAGTAAATATTGAGGAATCAGTAAATAGCCCTGATCAAGCAATGATCATAGAGCTCAAATATATAGTTGCAGCATATCATCAGGTAACAATGCTGTAGAGTCCCTGTAGATTCCCCACAAGCCATCATTTGGCTTTCCTTATATACATTGGCTACAGAGCTCAGCCAATCAGGATGCTTGCATGATGCAGCACAGCCTTAAAGCAATATAATACCTTTCTTACTGCAAACATACATAGTTTATATGTTGCCTGGCCAACTAGTTAGACAAATAACAATTTCCTAACACGATTGAAGGGGAGAAAAAAACAAGCTCTTTCACAGTGATGAGCCCAAAAGACCAGAAAGCTGAACTGGGCAGAGAAAGTCTCGTGCCTTTTTTTCCTCCCATTTTTCCTTCAAGCAGCTGTAAAGAGGATTTGCTTCCAAAGGAGAGGGGAATGTTGGAGACCCTCTTACGGATGGAAGGTGGAGCTCCAGTACTCTCTGAAGCAACTTGGTCGCTCCTGTAAAGTGAATGGCCCCCTTGGCTTCCGGAAAATCCCAAGATCAGGAAAGAAGCCTTTGTGCTTGGCCTTTTCAGTCATGGTGGTCTTGCTGGAGGGGAACTTCTCCTGGAGAAATTGTGTAGGAAGGTCTCTGAAGAAACTCAGGGAAATTGTCCTGCCAGTTTCACTGTGTAGAGTAGGGGTATCAAACTCGATTTGTCTGAGGGACGCATCAGGGTTGGGTTTGACTTTGGGAGGCTCGGGGTGGGGGGGGTGCAGGGGGTGTGGCCAGCTTGACGTCACTCATTGAGGCTCTGTTTTCGGCCACAGCGGCCTCCTGCAGCCCTCTGCCAGTGAAAACAGAGCAGAGGACTGCAGGAGGCTGCCGTGGCTGAAAACAGAGCCCGGGAAGCCTGCACGTGGCTTTCCCAAGCTCCATTTTCACTGGCAGAGGCACCGTGAGCCGGCCTTTTGTTGTTTCCAGGGCAGCCCCGTGGGCCAGATCTAAGTACCCCGCAGGCCGTATCCAGTTTGACACCTTTGGTGTAGAGATTCAGTGGAGAATCTGAAAAAGCTGCTTCAGCCCCATTCTAAGGCCAGATTTCGACTGCAGGATGTGTCACAAATCAAAAACCAGTTTGACCCTTTTTTTTTTCTCTTCCAGGTACGTTGTCTGTATAGTCTGGCTACCGGTGGTGTTCTTCCTCAGTTGGCACTGCTACACCGCCCTTGCCCAAGGCAAAACCCAGCTGTTTTCCTCCTTCACATCAGGTGAGGCTTCTGTGTGAGCCGGTATCTTTTTCACACCAAACTCCCTCCCCACTTGAGGGAATCAAGGTTGGTGACAACAGAGGGTCTGGGAAGGATGCTCTCCACATGCTCTTCTCCTTACTCCAACCACTTTCACCCAGTAGCTTTGGAATCCCTGTTGGGAAATACCTAGGAGCCTGATGGGGATGGATGCAGCTGGGAGTTAGCAAACAGGCAGTTTGGGCTAGAGCAGGGATGGCTAACCCAGGAGGGGGGGCGCGTGTGTGTCCACACCCATAATTCTATGCACTCCGCCCCCACCCATGCGTGCGTGACCCCAACCCCCACTCCCTGCATATGATGGCCCAGTAGGCCCATTTTTCTCTCTTATCTGGCTCCAGGAATCTGGAGGGGGGGGGCAAAAATGGCCTTCCCCACCGCCCTCCCCCGGAGGTCCTCCAGATACCAGAAACGGCCCATTTGCCAACTTCCAGTGGGACCGAACAATCATACCTATCTTCAAAAAAGGTGACCCTGGCCTTGTTGAGAATTATAGACCCATCTCTCTTTGTTGTGTCACGTGTAAAGTCGTGGAATCCATCATAAACCAATCCATCACCCTCCACTTAGCGACAAATAACCTATTCTCTGATAAACAATTTGGTTTCAGGAAAAAATTGTCATGTAATCTGCAACTCATACACTGCAAAAACATCTGGACCTCTCAGCTTGACCAGGGCAAAGCAATAGATGCAATTTACATAGACTTCTGTAAAGCCTTTGATTCAGTTGTGCACGACAAACTACTTCTGAAACTTAAATCTTATTATTATTATTATTATTTATTAGATTTTTATACCGCCCTTCTCCCGAAGGACTCAGGGCGGTGTACAGCCAATATAAAACAATAACAGTGTACAATTAAAACAGAGAATTAAAATTTATTATATAATTGGCCAAAATTTAAAATGTTTAAACCTAAAAACCCTTAAAATTCATATAAATTACAACCCCAGTTGAAATTGATATTTAAAATTTAAAAATTTTATGGCATTTCTGGAACCCTACATAATTGGATAGCTGCGTTCCTGTCAAACAGGCTACAAGTGGTCAAAATAGGCAGCGCCCTATCAAATCCTGTCAACAGCGGTGTTCCCCAAGGCAGCGTTCTAGGTCCAACACCCTTTCTGCTTTATATCAACGGCCTTTGCGATCAAATTATAAGCAACTGTGTCCTCTTTGCCAATGATGTTAACTATTCAACACCACAGACAACTCTGCTACCCTTCAAAATGACTTAGACTATGTATCTATGACTTAGACTATGTATCTATGTATCTACATACATGCCAAACAATTGGCAACTCCAAATCTCTGCTAACAAATGCTCAGTCTGCACATTGGCAATAGAAATAAGAACTTCAAATATTTGCTGGCTGGAAATGATCTAAAAGTTGACCCACACTCTGTCAAAGACCTAGGAGTACTCATTTCAAAGGATCTAAGTCCCAGAGCTCACTGTAACACCATTGCAAAAAGGGCCTTAAGAGTTGTAAATCTTATTTTATAAAGTTTTCTCTCTGGTAACGCTGTACTCCAAACTAGGGCATATAAACCTTTGCCAGACCTATACTTGATTACTGCTCACCTGCCTGGAACCCTCACTGTATTTCAGACATCGATACATTAGAGAGGGTCCAGAGGTATTATACTAGAAGAGTTCTGAAATCTTCTGCTCGAAATAAAATTCCCTATACCACCAGGCTTGAAATTTTAGGTCTAGGTAGCCTCGAACTACGTTGTCTATGTTCTGACCTATGTTTAGTTCATAAGATTATTTACCAAAACGTTCTACCTGTAAATGAGTACTTTAATTTCAACCGTAATAACACAAGGGCTATCAATAGATTCAAACTCAATGTAAATCGCTCTGATCTTGATTGTAGGAAATACGACTTCTGCAATAGAGTAGTAAATGTCTGGAACGCTCTCCCTGATCCTGTTGTTAGTCTCTCTAATCCCCATACCTTTTACCTTAAACTGTCTACCGTGGACCTTTCATGTTTCTTAAGAGGTCCCTAAGGGGGGGTGTGCATAAGCGCACCAGCATACCTATCATCCCTGTCCTACTGTCCCCATTTATATGTACTCATTTTATGTGTTTATGGCTATGTTTTGCCTATTTATATCCTTTTTTTTTGTGCCAAAAATTTTTCATGTGTCCATGTCTGTCTGTAAACAAACAAACAAACAAACAAACCAGAACTAAAGAGAATTTCCTGACAGTGAGAACAATTAATCGGTGCCTTCAGAAGTTGTGGTTGCTCCATCACTGGAAGTTTTCAAGAAGAGGCTGGACAGCCATTTGTCCAGAATGGTATAAAGTGCTTGAGCAGGGGGTTGGACTAGAAGACCACCAAGGTCCCTTCCAACCCCGTTATTCTGTGTTCTACCTAGGTTGCCCTGGCTGATTTCCCACATTAAGGAGCAAAAATGCTGTTCTCAGCACTCCACCCTGTTGCCCCCATTGGGGAAAGAAAGACTTTGGAGAGAAAAGAAGAGGGGACCGGGGGGCCACACACCCCTTTCCTCTCGTGCCTTGGAAGCTGCTTGCTGAAGGCCCAGATTCCCAAGCCCCCAAACACCAACCTTTTCAGACCCCTAGCGACCCCCTAAATAGGCCTTTGGCAGAGGACAGAGCCAGCATCTTTGGCTCTCCTCCTGGGAAGGGAACAAGGCCAAATCAACTTGGAGACCCCCTGCATGGGGGGACTCGACTCTAAGGCTGAAGGAGAGCCCAGCCAGGCCCCTGGAAGGCAGCATGACTGGGAATTTGAAGCAGAGAGGGGCCTCTCTACCGCTTTGAGGTGTGTGGTAGCTCAGTTGAACCTCCTTCTTTACAAGCAGTCTACCTCTGCCTACCAGAGCCTGGGGGCAAGCACAGCATTGCATTCATGTTCTGTTTCTGGACTTGCTGGCTGGCTGTGGTTGGAAATCCGCCTTCATTGGCTTGTGTTCTGCTCAGCGGTGGAATTCAGATGTTTTTACTATCGGTTCTGTGGGCGTGGCTTGGTGGGCATAGCAGGGAAAGGATTTATTTTATTTTGTTTATTTATTTTTGTCAATCATATAAAAGATAACAGGTAAAAGTATAAACATAATTTGGATACATGAAAAGAGTAAGTAAAAAAGGGGAATATTAGGATAGCGACAATAGGCACGTGGGTGCATTTATGCAAAATCTCCATTCCCACCCCACTCTGGAGCCAGAATTTGCCGGTTCTCCGAACTGCTCAGAATTTCCGCTACCGGTTCTCCAGAACCTGTCAAAACCTGCTGGATTTCACCCCTGGTTCTACTCCAGGGGACCATTTCTGTTCACACCCATTGTCGCTTTCCCTTCCTCCGCATAGCCTATGCCGTTCCTGTTCACAAGTACTGGTTCCCTCCGCTCTTTGTCTTGGGCATATTCATCTGGTCCCTGCTGGAGTATCTCATCCATCGCTTCATCTTCCACATGAACCCTCCAGCCAGCAACTACTATCTGATCACGTTGCATTTTCTGGTACATGGCCAGCATCATAAGGTAGGTGAGCCCTGGGAAACTGGGGTGATAGCAGCTTGTGGTGAGATAACATCTGGGCCTGTCTCACCAATGTGACCCAGCTCAAGAGCAGCCCAAAGGGAGTTTAGCTCAGCAGTTTTGTGCATTGAAGAGGACTTCCAACATTGCAAAACTGTCAGCCATGGAGAAGTCAAGGCTGACTTGATGGGTCAACTTGACCGTTTATAGCAATTGTATTAATTTATGATATACCAAAACAATTGATATGATTCTGGGTTTTACTGATTAGACTGATGGATCCTCATAGAAATGGCTAGCTTATATTATTATGAAAAAACAAAAAGTTGTGCTTAATGCCTTATTTTACTACAACGGAGAGAGTCGGAAAGCAATGCTTTTTTTTCTTTTTCCTAATCCTTCCTCACTCCCCACCCCCACCCCTTTCTCTCCATCGTTTTCCTATTTTCTTCGCTATTTTCTATCTTATTTTATCTTATAACTCAATAAAAGTTTGGAGTAACAAAAAAAATACAAAAGCAAAAAGGAGGAGAAATAGGGAAGGGATAACACAAATACTACTTGGAAACCGCTTCTGGACTTTGTGCTTGAGGTTAGAAAACAATGAAACTTCGATTCTGGGCTTTACCAATTAGATAGATGTGGTGTTACGGAAATGGCTAGTTTAATCTACTAGGTAAAAGTAAAAAGTCACCGTTTGATGTTATTACCCTCTTCCACTGCACCAAGGGGAGTTGGAAGTCAATGGCATGATGGATCTCAAAGTGTTCTGTGCCAGGTTAAGTTGCTGCCCGACTTAGGATAATTCTGCACAATATCCTCAGCTTGTTCTCTGCCAGTCTGTTCCTGAAGTTTGTTTAAGGGATTCCAATCTGGATTTGACAGGTCATTGTTCCCATTAATTGCCTTTCTACCTGTATGAGGAGAGCAAGATATACCGAGTGGCCCAGTGGTGAAATCCAAATTGTTTTACTACCAGTTCTGTGGGTGTCGTTTGGTGGGCATGGCAGGGGAAGGATACTGTAAAATCTCCATTCCCACCACACTCTGGGGCCAGTCAGAGGTGATGTTTGCCAATTCTCCGAACTATTTAAAAATTCCGGTTCTCCAGAACCTGTCAGAATCTGCTGGATTTCACCCCGGAGTGGCCCCTGGAGGTAGGGATCTACTTATCTAGCAGGGGACCCCCTTCCGTCCTAGAGGGATCTGGTCGCACCTTTTCCACCCACTGATTTTATCCAAAGGCCCAAGCTTTTTGTGAAATCACATCATTGGAATTAGCTTTGATTATTTATTTGTTTGTTTGTTTGTTAGTTTGTTTGTTTGTCAAACACAACAGTATATATAAGTATAAACATGAAATAACCATACGAATTGGATATAATGAAAGAAAACAATAGGACAGGGACGGTAGGCACTCTGGTGCTCTTATGCACGCCCCTTACAGACCTCTTAGGAATGGGGTGAGGTCAATAGTAGATATTTTTATTTATTTATTTATTTATTTATTTGTCGTAACAATATATACAAGTATAACATAGAGGATTATATAATATGTAAACATATATATGAGGAGAAACAAGGTACTATAAACACATATATATATAGGGGAAGAAACAATAGGACAGGAACGGTAGGCACGTTTGTGCTCTTATGCACGCCCCTTAGAGTCCTCTTAGGAAAGTGGTGAGGTCAACCGTGGATAGATTTAGAGTAAAACTTTTGGGGTTATGAGAAGAAACCACAGAGTCAGGTAATGCATTCCAAGCATATATAATTCTGTTACAGAAATCGTGTTTTCTGCAATCTAAACTGGAGCGGTTGACATTGAGTTTAAATCTGTTGGTAGCTCTTGTGATATTGTTATTGAAACTAAAAAAGTCATTAACAGGAAGGACATTACAACGGATGATTTTATGAGCTAAACCCAGGTCCTGTCGAAGGTGACGAAGTTCCAAGTTTTCTAGACCCAGGATATCAAGTCTGGTGGAATAAGGTATTTTATTGGTTTCAGAGGAGTGGAGAACACTTCTTGTAAAATACCTTTGGACACACTCAACTGTGTTGATATCAGATATATGGTATGGGTTCCAAACAGGAGAGCAGTAATCAAGAATTGGCCTAGCGAATGTTTTATATGCTCTGGTCAGTAGCGTGGTGTTTTTTGAAAAGAAGCTACGTAGAATTAAGTTAACAACTCTTAGAGCCTTTTTTGCTATATAGTTGCAGTGGGCTTTGGCACTTAGATCGTTAGATAGAAAAACTCCAAGGTCTTTGACAGGGTGGGGGTCATCTGTGAGGTAATGTCCATCAAGCATGTACTTTGTGATTGGGTTTTTTCTTCCAATATGCAGGACTGAGCATTTACTGGTTGAGATTTGTAGTTGCCAAATTTTAGATAGATAGTCTTTGGTTAAAGCTTTGGGGATTTTGGGAAGAGACCACAGAGTCAGGTAGCACATTCCAGGCATTAACAACTTATGACTCAGTCTTCTACCATATTTGGCCAGCCTGACTGCAATTTAGGCGTGTTAAGGCTCTGCCATTCTGTGCCACTCAACTCTCCACAAATGTGAACACCCTTGCTTGGCATTTTAATCCTCAAAGCAGGAAGAAATCGAAAGCATTTGGACTTTCCCCAGCCCTGATGTTACAACCTCCATTGAGGATGTGGATGGGTTGAAAGGATATTCTGCTCAGCCACAAAGGACTTTCCATTTTAGAGAAAGCCAAGATCCAAAGAGAAGAATTTGTGATAATTCCAGCTTCAGATGGAAGCCCTAATAGAGTTACTGCAAGGTTATTAGAGACGAGTGCCAGAGTGTTCAATGGGGAAGGGGAGCGTCCCAAAAATCAACCTGCGGGATCAAAAGCTCACCCTTTTGATGTGCATCATGTGAACAAAAGGGCTGGAGTGAGCTTCAGTCATGCTCGGTGGCCACATCTTAACAGATGCCCTTAAAATACTGGATGTAGCCTGCTAGGGAATTGATGAATAGGGGACTGGAGGCTAAAACATATGAAGAACGGTTGCTGGAACTGGGTATGTCTAGTTTAATGAAAGGAAGGACCAGGGGAGACATGGTATCAGTGTTCCAATATCTAAGGGGCTGCCCCAGAGAGGAAAGAGTCAATTTATTCTCCAAAAGACCTGAAGGCAGGATAAGAAGCATGGATGGAAGCTTATCAAGGAGAGAAGCACCTTAGAACTAAGGAGGAATTTTCTAACAGTGAGAACAGTTAACTAGTGGAACAGCTTTGCTTTCAGAAGTTGTGGATGCTCCAACACTGGAAGTTTTTAAGAAGAGATTGGACAACCATTTATCTGAAATGGTAAAGGGCTTCCTGCTTGAGCAGGGGGTTGGACTAGAAGACCTCCAAGGTCTCTTCCAACTCTTGTTATTCTGACTTCAACTCTCAGAACTGCTGGCTGGGGGAATTCTGGGGGTTGAAGTCCACACCGCTTAAAGTTGCAGAAGTTGAGAAACCCACCGTTCTCTCTGAGACTGAGATCCCATTATGTCCCCTGTCCTCTTTCTCGCAGTCCCCGTTCGACAGCTCCCGCCTGGTCTTCCCACCTGTGCCGGCCTCCCTGGTCATCTTCTTCTTCTACTTTCTTAGTCAAGTGATTTTCCCTAAAGAATTTGGGCTCTGCATCCTGTGCGGAGGAATCCTTGGCTACATTATTTATGACATGATGCATTATTACTTGCACTACGGCTCGCCCGGAGAAGGCACCTACTTCTACGGTCTGAAGACCTATCACATCAAGCACCACTTCGAACACCAGAAAGCAGGTGAGGGGGGGCAGCGAGGAGGGGGAGGGGAGGAGGCGAAGGGTGCAGCTGGCCATTGAGGTCCTTTTCTTTGCTCTCAAGCATCTTAGCTTCCAGGGGCCAAGCTAAGTCAGTACAGGTAGTTCTCAACGTACAACTGTTCACTTAGTGGCCGTTTGAAGTTACAATGGCACTGAAAAATGTGACTAATGACCATTTTTCACAGTTACGACCTTTGCAGCATCCCCAGGATCATGTGATCATAATTCAGACTCTTGGCAACTGACTCCTATTTATGACGGTTGCAGTGTCCCTGGGTCATGTGCTCCACTTTTGCGACTTTCTGGCAAGCAAAATCAATGGGGAAGCCAGGTTCACTTAACAACCTTGACCCTAACTTAACAACTGCAGTGATTCACTTAAGGTGGCATGGAAAGTCATAAAATTAGGCACAATCCACTTAACAAATTTCTCATTTAACAGCATAAACTCCACAGCTGCTTTGGGCCAGACAGTCTCTCTCAGCCCAACCAATGGATCAATTTTGTTCATTGATTGGGGGGTATGGGGAGGGCCTTGTACTTGTGGAAAAGGGGGAAAAAGTCAAATGCCGAAGAAAAACCAAATGCACAGGTATAGTGTAGGTCAGTGGTTCCCAACCAGTGTGCCGCGGCACTAAGGGGTGCCGTGAGATCTTTTGAGGGTGCCGGGAACTTTTGAGCTACAGAGATTTTAAATATCTATTTCCTTATAAGGGTGCCGGGAACTTTTGAAAGGCTTTCCAAGGGTGCCTCAAACAAGAAAAGGTTGTGCCTCAAACAAGAAAAGGTTGGGAACCACTGGTGTAGGTGGTACCTGGCTCAATAGTAGTAACTGTGAAATAGATCTTGGAGACTCTGGGAAGAGTGCAGAGAAGAGCAACAAAGATGAATAGGGGACTGGAGGCTAAAGCATACAATGAACGGTTGCAGGAACAGGACATGGATACTCTAGGGAAGAAAAGGACCAGGGGAGACATGATAGCCAAGTTCCAATATCTCAGAGGCTGTCACAAAGAAGAGGGAGCCAAGCCAAGCTATTCTCCAAAGCTCCTGAGGGCAGGACAAAAAGCAATGGGTGGAAACTAATCAAGGAGAGAAGCAACCTGGAATTAAGGAGAAATTTCCTGACAGTTAGAACAATTAATCAGTGGAACAACTTGCCTCCAGAAGTTATGAATGCTCCAACACTGGAAGTTTTTAAGAGGAGGTTAGATAACCATTTGTCTGAAATGGTGTAGGGTTTCCTGCCTAAGCAGGGGGTTGGACTAGAAGGCCTCCAAGGTCCCTTCCAACTCTGTTATTCTGTATTTTGTATTATCACCCTGCATGTTTTATTGTCCCCTCTGCCCCCTGCAGGCTTTGGTATTTCCAGCCGATTCTGGGATCATCCCTTCCACACGCTGATTCCGGAAGAAAAGAAGAAGAACGAATAGCCTTCATCCTTCCTGCTTGGCCCCTGGTGCTGCAACCAGAGTCCCGCCGGTGGCTGTCATTGGTGGAACTTTGCAGGGCCTGGAACAACCCTCGGATTTGGACTGGGGAGAGAACATAGTCTCCTTTTCCTGCTGCTGTGTGGCCTTATTTTGGGAGGTTCTCAGGGATGAAGAGTGCCTGAAGACACCCTAGAGCTGTGAAGAAGCAAATGGGGGGGGGCAGTTGCACCTTAACGTCATAGTCAGGGATGGATGTCGGAGCAGAAATCCTGCCCAGTTTTATTTCCTTCTATTTAAGTATAATTTTATTAAAGATTTTTCTTAAATGAAAGAACGTGAAAGCTAATGCAAACTAATATAAAGTGAGAACAAGAAAAGAGCGAAGAAGAAACCAAAGAGAAAACTAGAAGTGCAAGAAAAGAGGAAAAGAAAAATAGAAAAAAGAGATACAAAGTGTCTGATCTATTTTACAGCAGTTATAAGTACAATTATAAAACTTATAATCCTATAAGTTAAATATAAATCCTAATCATCCAAACCATAAATCGTTAAGTTCATTTTTTTCTATTTTATGGAAAAAGTCTGCAAGGGCTTTCCAGTTAGCAATAAACATAGAAAATGCCTTTTCTGTGATCAAAGAAATCAATGTCGGCATCTCAGCAAGTTCCATCTTCTTCACCAGCCATTCCCCCATTATGGATCGTGCCAAATCTTTCCACTTTTCCACCTACCTCTCAGCTCCCTTTCCAAGCACCAAAATCTTATTCTGTAACCTAAATGGTTGAATTTATCCATATAACATCTAAGCGGAGCTTGTGGGAGAACATGTCAGGGGCTGTCAACTTGCCAGGGGCTCCTGGCTCTTAGATGTGCTGGTTTCCGGTGCTGGGTTTTGTGGGTGAGAAAAAGGATGCTAGAAAAAGAGGAACACTTGTCAAAACCCTCGGGGCTGTTTGTGGTTTAACTACCTACATGGAGCCAAAGAGCTCTTTATTGCTCTTTGGAGAATATAGAATAATAGGTCACATAAAGTGATAGCACCACTTTGTACTGCACTGGTGAAGCCACACTTAGACTATTGCATCCGCTTTTGGTCACCACAATGCAAACAAGATATTGAGACCCTTTTGAGAAGCTGTCACAGTGGAGTCAGCCTATTCTTCAAAGCACCTGAGGACAGGAGAAGAAATAATGGATGGGAACTAATCAAGGGGTAAAGCAGAAATTTCCTGACAGGTCGTCTTTTTCCGGTGAGACCAGTCTATCAGGGCAACCTGGTCCACCCAAATATGGGATGCAGCAGTTGCTTTCGTGACAAACTATTGTTTATGTTCAATTTATATTTTACCGGCAAAGAAATAAAGGAAACTAATATAGATTTATTTCAAGCTATTTAGCTTTCGTCAGCTAGCCATACTCTTTCTGGGATTCGAACCTGGGCTACTTTCCAGAATCCCAGAAGAGTTTGGCTAGCTGATGAAAGCTAAATAGTGTGAAATAGATCAATGCTAAGGTAAAGGTAAAGGTTCCCCTCGCACATATGTGCTAGTCCTTCCCGACTCTAGGGGGCGGTGCTCATCTCCGTTTCAAAGCCGAAGAGCCAGCGCTGTCCGAAGACGTCTCTGTGGTCATGTGGCCGGCATGACTCAACGCCAAAGGCGCATGGGACACTGTTACTTTCCCATCAAAGGTGGTCCCTATTTTTTCTACTTGCATTTTTTACGTGCTTTCGAAACTGCTAGGTTGGCAGAAGCTGGGACAAGTAACGGGAGCTCACCCCATTACACGGCAGCACTAGGGATTCGACCGCTGAGCTGCCGACCTTTCGATCGACAAGCTCAACGTCCTAGCCCCTGAGCCACCGCATCCCTTATATCAACTCATTAATAACTTAGTGTGTTCTATAGTATAGTATATCAATGCTAGTCTCCCTTTATTTCTTTGTCGGCAAAACATAAATTCAACACTTCTGACAGGTAGGACAATCAAGCAGTGGAACAGCTTTGCCTTCAGAGGTTGTGGGTGCTTCACCACTGGAGGCTTTTAGGATGAGACTGGACAGCCACTTCTCTAATGGTTTAGGGTCTTCTGCTTGAGCAGGGGGTGGTTGGACTAGAAGACCTCTTTCCAATTCCATAATTCTGCGATTCTGCCCCTTTGTGACATCACAATGTATGTAGATAAGAAGAGCTGTTTGTACTTTGGTGCTGCGACATTGCTTTGACAGGCTGTCACACCATGACCTGCTCTCTCCCCCCCCCCAAAGTTGCTGTGCAGGGGCATTCACAAGACCAAAATCTTCAAGATAGTGGGTGGATGTTGCAGTTGAAGCCCCACCGCTTATGTGTGTGCGTGTGTGGGTACTCCCATCCTGATGGTGATCTTCCCTCCATGGATGTCCCTAGACGCAGGGACTTTCTTTATCTCAATTACCCCTGCATTCCCAGATGCCATGGCCAAGAACTGCTCCTTCCACCCTCAGTCCAGGGGTACTTGGTGACCTATGGGGGCAGCTCCCTCTTGAGATACCTCCTGCACCCTTGCTCAAATTGTGCCTTTATGTTTCCAGAGCAGGGGGGGCCTTGGACCAGCCCAGTGGTGGGCTGCAACTGGTTTAACAACCGGTTCTGTGAGCACCGTGCTTTGCGCATGCGTGCTGAATGCGCTTGTGTGCAACGTTCAAATTACAGCAATTTGAAGCTCAGCTGCTTACTTTCTAAGGCAGCCCCAGTAAGTAGAACAGCTGTGCTGCACGAATCAGCTGAGCCAGAAAGAAGGAAATATAGGACAGGATAGGGCGGGGGTGGGGCCAGCTGATGGTCAGAACTACCAGTTCACTTGAACAGGTCCAAACCGGCAGCAGCCCACCCATTAGACCCTGGGCCCTAATTGCCATATTGCCAGTGGCGTCAACAGCCGGAGGGTTGAATCTTCACTAGACTGGGATGGAGGAGTCTTGCAGGAAAGCAGAGTTGGATGGTTTGAGCTTTTCCCTTCTAGGATGCCGTCATCTTTATTTCCTCTGAGTTCTCTAGCCCAGGCTGCCTCCTGCTGGGAAGACAGGCGAGTTGCAGCAATGAGAGAAGATTTCTGCTGCCTCCCGGCAACTGATTGCTCATTACCTTGTGATTCTGCTACCAACGTTTCCTTTCGCTCCCTTTAGGATTAAATGCCACTGATGAAATGTTGGGGTGTGTGCGTGCAGCTGGCAGCTAGGTTGCGTGTCAAATGCCAAAGTTCTCCTGCCAATTTTGTTTGGGCTCCTTGCCCAAAGGCAGTGAGAAGGTCTTCAGGGAGAGATGCCTGTCTTGCACTGCTCACCCATATCTGTGGGCATCCCAGAATCTTGAGATAAAAAAAAACACATTTTACCCTCTGGTCAGAGATTCTAAAAAGTCCAGAAAACTGGCTGTATTTGCAGAAGATATCCAGGTGGAACCATCGGTAAGAAAGGGACCCCCTCACTCTGTACCAGCCAGTCTAGCAAAATGGCACGTGTAGAAAAAAAAGCTGGAACTGGACACCAGCCCTACCATGTTTCTCAGAAAATAAGCCCGGGTCTTATTTTCTTTTAGACTTGAAAATAAGGACTTGGGCTTATTTTCCAGGCAGTCTTACTTTTTTTCTGAGGTGCAGCAGGCCAGCTTCGGTGAGCTGGATGTGCCGTGGATGCACCATCGCCTCCATTCCAAACCTTCAGCGTTTGGAATGGAAGCTTTTTGGCGAACGAGAGGAAAATGGGGAGGGGGATTTTCCTGCCTGCCATCCTTCCCTCAGTCTGTGCTGAGCTTGAGGAACGGATGAAAGGCAGGAAAATCCCCCTCCCCATTTTCCTCCCATGAGCCTCCTCAAAAGAGGGAAAAAGCAAAGCTGCTGGCCGTGGAGCTGCCAGCTTTGGGGAAACAGCCCAACAAGCAGAAGCGCTGTGCCCAGAAAAAGAAGGGCAAAAGCGGTATTTGCGCTGCCCCAAGGAGCCAGCGGGCTGCAGCTGGACAGTTGCCCCCTTCCACGCCTGCACCTCTACTCGTGCTGGCCACGTCCATCCTCCCAGGCTTATTTTTGGGGTAGGGATAATATTAGCCCCCCCCCCGAAAAAAATAGGGTTGGGCTTATTATTGGGGTGGGTGGTGTTTTTGGAGAAACACGGTATTAGCACACTGTCTTAACAGTAGCTGCCAGTTCATTCTTTTTTTTTTTATTGAAAAAGTTTTACAACAACAATTAAATTTTTCCCCTCCTCTCCCCCCTCCCTCCAAAACCCCCCTCCCCCCCCCCCGACTTCCCGGAGCAAATACAAGGTATAGTTCAATAAACAAACAGTCATACATTCAATTTTTAAAATCTAACACAATTATAATCCTTCTCTCTCACATAACCTGACTTCTTCCATTAAAATCAAAAACAACGTCCTTCATTCAAAGGCAATCTGAAATTTCTTAATCTGATATCTATTTTGAATAGAATCAATCCAATTCTTCCATTCGTTTAGATATTTTTCTTGAGTACTGTCTTTCAAGAAGGCTGAGATTTTAGCCATCTCAGCCAAATTGGAAACTTTCAATATCCATTCTTCTATTGGAAAAAATTACAATGAAAAAAAGCTGCCAGTTCATTCTTGTTTGTTAAATAGTGATTTTATTTATAAGCTTCATGAATCTAACAAGGAGCAGAGGGAGTCTCTCCAATTAACCATGCACATCTGTGTGTGAATTTACACACCTACAAACACCCACACACAAATACTGGGCAACACGTCTGGCCCCTTAAGGATCAGGTAGGTGGGTTAAGTTGGCCAGGATAATATAGACATTATGACAAAGCAAATAAAAACAGAAGCTCCAGGTGCTCCACCTTAACTATAGTTGGACTCCTTTTTAAAGTCCAAGCAAGTTGCTATGACTACTTTTAACCTAGTTTGGCAGGCCATGCACTAATTTCATCTTTATTTGCTTTTGCCATTGCTATGTACATAGAAACAGCTACAGCAGATGCTTACAGATGATACTTTTAATGTGATAGGAATCAGGGAATGGTTAACTGAATTACAGTTTACTGAATTATGATTTACTGAGTTGAAACTGCCCAGGATGTATATACAACCTACTGAAATCAACTTAAATGAACTCATCAATCAAATGAACTTAAGCACCCAGGCTGGGTTTGCATAATCTGTTATTTATTATTATTATTTATTATTTTGATTTTTATACCACCCTTCTCCCGAAGGACTCAGGGCGGTGTACAGGCAAAAATAAAACAGGCAATACAATGTACAATTTAAAATGCAAATTAAAAAACTTATTTTATAATTAGCCTAAAAAGTTTAAAATATATAATAAACTAAAACCCCATTTAAAATTATTAATAAAAAATTTAAAAAAATTTAAAAATTTAAATTTAGGTCAGCCTTCTTCAACCTTAGTCACTTTTAAGGTGTGTGGATGTCAACTCCCAGAATTTCCCAGGCAGCATGATTGGCTCAGGAATTCTGGCAGCTTGTCCACACATCTTAAAAGTGACTAAGGTTGAGAAACACTTTGCATGAATCTGTGCTAACTTGGGGTTGGCTGGTTTGAGTCACCAATAAATAATGCTTTGCAACATCCCAGGGTTCTTATTTTGGAAAAGACGCCCTTGAGTTTCCTCAAAGGGACTTTCTCCAGCCTGAATTGCTCATTTGTAAACTTGATTGCAGAAAATATGACTTCTGCAACAGAGTTGTTAATGCTTGGAACTCATTACCTGACTCCATAGTCTCTACTCAAAATCCCAAAATCTTCAACCAAAAACTGTCTACTATTGACCTCACCCCATTCCTAAGAGGGGCGTGCATAAGAGCACAAAAGTGCCTACCGTTCCTGTCCTATTGTTCTATTCATTATATCAAATTAATATAGTTGATGCATATTTTTTTACATACATATATATATATATATATATTTGTTTTCTGAGGTTTTCGCGGGTGTTTGTATGTAGGTCTTTGGTTATTCGGGTTTTCTCCCGCGTAAAATTGGAAGTGTCTTGGCGACGTTTCGACGAAGTCTCATTCGTCATCTTCAGGCTTCAGCTTCGTGCTTCTGGGAGCAATGTGTGATTGCAGCTGTTTCTTCCTTTTTAACTGCTAGTGGGGGTTTGAACTGATTGGGTGGGAGCTTGGCTGTGCTCTGATTGGATGGGGTTTTCTGTGCTCTGATTGGCTGGGGTGTGTCCTGTGTTGGTGGGGGCTTGGTTGTGCTCAGTCTAGTCTGTGCTGCAGGGGATTTGAGCTGGTGAGCTGTATAGCTGTTGTTTGGCTTTGTGGTCGTGCTGCATCTTCATAGTGGGTGTCAGTCTGCTGCATGAATGGATTGGAGGGTTTGAAATGGCTAATGTTGCAGCTGCGGTCTGTTGTTATTCCCAAAAGGAAAAATTGTGGTAGGAACTTTCAAACAAGAATGAACTGGCAGCTTTTTTCCATTGGAAAAAATTACAATGAAAAAAAGCTGCCAGTTCATTCTTGTTTGTTAAATAGTGATTTTATTTATAAGCTTCATGAATCTAACAAGGAGCAGAGGGAGTCTCTCCAATTAACCATGCACATCTGTGTGTGAATTTACACACCTACAAACACCCACACACAAATACTGGGCAACACGTCTGGCCCCTTAAGGATCAGGTAGGTGGGTTAAGTTGGCCAGGATAATATAGACATTATGACAAAGCAAATAAAAACAGAAGCTCCAGGTGCTCCACCTTAACTATAGTTGGACTCCTTTTTAAAGTCCAAGCAAGTTGCTATGACTACTTTTAACCTAGTTTGGCAGGCCATGCACTAATTTCATCTTTATTTGCTTTTGCCATTGCTATGTACATAGAAACAGCTACAGCAGATGCTTACAGATGATACTTTTAATGTGATAGGAATCAGGGAATGGTTAACTGAATTACAGTTTACTGAATTATGATTTACTGAGTTGAAACTGCCCAGGATGTATATACAACCTACTGAAATCAACTTAAATGAACTCATCAATCAAATGAACTTAAGCACCCAGGCTGGGTTTGCATAATCTGTTATTTATTATTATTATTTATTATTTTGATTTTTATACCGCCCTTCTCCCGAAGGACTCAGGGCGGTGTACAGGCAAAAATAAAACAGGCAATACAATGTACAATTTAAAATGCAAATTAAAAAACTTATTTTATAATTAGCCTAAAAAGTTTAAAATATATAATAAACTAAAACCCCATTTAAAATTATTAATAAAAAATTTAAAAAAATTAAAAAATTTAAATTTAGGTCAGCCTTCTTCAACCTTAGTCACTTTTAAGGTGTGTGGATGTCAACTCCCAGAATTTCCCAGCCAGCATGATTGGCTCAGGAATTCTGGCAGCTTGTCCACACATCTTAAAAGTGACTAAGGTTGAGAAACACTTTGCATGAATCTGTGCTAACTTGGGGTTGGCTGGTTTGAGTCACCAATAAATAACGCTTTGCAACATCCCAGGGTTCTTATTTTGGAAAAGACGCCCTTGAGTTTCCTCAAAGGGACTTTCTCCAGCCTGAATTGCTCATTTGTAAACTTGATTGCAGAAAATATGACTTCTGCAACAGAGTTGTTAATGCTTGGAACTCATTACCTGACTCCGTAGTCTCTACTCAAAATCCCAAAATCTTCAACCAAAAACTGTCTACTATTGACCTCACCCCATTCCTAAGAGGGGCGTGCATAAGAGCACAAAAGTGCCTACCGTTCCTGTCCTATTGTTCTATTCATTATATCAAATTAATATAGTTGATGCATATTTTTACATATATATATATATATATATATATATATATATATATATATATATATATATATATATATATATATATATATATATATATATATATTTGTTTTCTGAGGTTTTCACGGGTGTTTGTATATAGGTCTTTGGTTGTTCGGGTTTTCTCCCGTGACGAAGTCTCATTCGTCATCTTCAGGCTTCAGCTTCGTGCTTCTGGGAGCAATGTGTGATCGCAGCTGTTTCTTCCTTTTAACTGCTAGTGTGGGTTTGAACTGATTGGGTGGGAGCTTGGCTGTGCTCTGATTGGATGGGGTTTTTTCTGTGCTCTGATTGGCTGGGGGTGTGTCCTGTGTTGGTGGGGGCTTGGTTGTGCTCAGTCTAGTCTGTGCTGCAGGGGGATTTGAGCTGGTGAGCTGTATAGCTGTTGTTTGGCTTTGTGGTCGTGCTACATCTTCATAGTGGGTGTCAGTCTGCTGCATGAATGGATTGGAGGGGTTTGAAATGGCTAATATTGCAGCTGCGGTCTGGCTTCTGGTCCTTGGTCGTGCTTCATGATCAGTGTGGGTTTGGGTCTGCTTTCTGGGTGGATGTGCGGTGGTGACACATGGTGACACATGGTGACACACGGGAAAGAAAAACTTGACAACTTCCTCACACACCATTCGTCATCTTCAGGCTTCAGCTTCGTGCTTCTGGGAGCAATGTGTGATCGCAGCTGTTTCTTCCTTTTAACTGCTAGTGGGGGTTTGAACTGATTGGGTGGGAGCTTGGCTGTGCTCTGATTGGATGGGGGTTTTTCTGTGCTCTGATTGGATGGGGGTGTGTCCTGTGTTGGTGGGGGCTTGGTTGTGCTCAGTCTGGTCTGTGCTGCAGGGGGATTTGAGCTGGTGAGCTGCATAGCTGTTGTTTGGCTTTGTGGTCGTGCTACATCTTCATAGTGGGTCTGCTGCATGAATGGATTGGAGGGGTTTGAAATGGCTAATGTTGCAGCTGCGGTCTGGCTTCTGGTCCTTGGTCGTGCTTCATGATCAGTGTGGGTTTGGGTCTGCTTTCTGGGTGGATGTGCGGTGGTGACATCCTGTGTGGACCTTGTGAGTGTGGGTCTGGTGTCATTCCTCGTGTTAGGGACTCGTTTGTCAATAAGAGCGGGTTTCCAAATGGCTGGTAGGCGGGAGGTGTCATCTCGTTTGTTCATGCTGTGTGGGCGTTTTTCTATCTCAATGGCTTCTCTGATTATTCTGTTGTTAAAGTGTTCAGTTTTGGCGATAGTTCTGGTCTTTTTAAAGTCAATATCATGTCCTGTGACTTTAAAGTGTTGGACCAGGGAAGAAGTTGGTTCCTCTTTTTTGAATGAATTCTTGTGTTCTTCAATGCGTGCACTTATTCTTCTGTTGGTTTGTCCAATGTATGTCCAATATATATATATATATATATATATATATATATATATATATATATATATATATATATATATATATATATATATATATATATATATATCTTCAAGATATGTTGTTTTATCTATGACAATTGTTTGTGTATACTGTTGTGACAAAAAGAAATTAAAAAAATTTTGTGTAGATAGGACGGTTGTTGGAGGAGAGCCATATAAGTTTATGGAAGCAAGAAAAAAAATTAGGAGTCCGTTAGTGCCCTTTCTGACTAACTAATGTCATTACAAGGCTTCAGCTTTCATGAACCGCTTCCTTTTAATTAAATTGGTTAGTCGGAAGAGGCATTGGCAGACTTCTGATTCTGTGGAGCCATAACAAATGAGAACTCCATTTGAGCCTGGAATGTTTGCCCAGCTCTGATCCAGTTTTGATTAACAGATTAAACAGAGTTGGAAGAGTCCTTGAAGGTCTTCTAGTCCAGCCCACTGCAAAAGCAGAAGATCCTATACCATTCTGGACAAATGGCTGTCCCATCTCTTAAAAGCCTCCAGTGATGGAGCACCCACAACTTCTGAAGGCAACTTCTGTTCCACTGGTTCCTCCTGAGTTCTAGGTTGCTTCTCTCCTTGATTAGTTTTGATCCATCGCTTCTTGTCTTGCTTTCAGAGGTGCAAATGATTCACTTTGCAAGGTTCCTGATAAGAAGGGAAAGAAGCAGGCTGCTCGGGACATTGTGTGCTGATAGGAGATCCTCGATGAAAGAATCTGAGGTCATCACTTTCTATCTCTACCTCCAACTCCCCCAGCTGGCAAAACTTCTGCTTTCTCTACCTACAGACCAAAAACAGGAGCCTTTCTTGGATTTTGTAAGATCATTGGTAACCATGCCTCATTTCTGCTGCGTACCAGCCTTGTCCTCTGGAAGTGTTCATCAAGAGATAACAGGAAACCAAACTAGACTCAACCATAAGGGGTTCAAAGCAGTGGTGGGTTTCACATTTTGTTAACACTGGTTTGCCGTGTGTGTGTGTGTGTGGGCACCTTCCATGCACGATCTCTGCTACTGGTTTGCCCAAACCGGTATGAACTGGCTGAATTACCATCTCTGGTTCAAATGCTTTTATACCGGTGCTCATTGTATGGGAAACAAACAGGGAGTGTTTGGAAGTTCTACTACACGGAGTCCTTGACTTACAACGGTTCATTTCCATTCAAAGTTGCAACAGCACTGGAAAAAAGTGACTTATGACTGTTCTTCACACTTACGACTGTTGCAGCAGCCCCAGGGTCACATGGTCACAATTCAGACACAAGGCAACTGACTCATGGAATAAACGTTTTACAAGCTGACAAGCAAAGTCAGTCAGAAAGCCAGATACACTTCACAACCGTATTACTTAACAACAGCTGTGATTTTTCTCTTAAAAACTGTCTCACTTAGTAATAGAAATTTCAGGCTTAATTGTGGTAGTAAGTCGAGGATGACCTGCATACAAAGCCAAGTATAATATTGTAACTATTACTGAAACTAATTGGGATGGAACCTATGACTGAAACCCACAACTAGAAAGATACAAATAAACTGTTCAAAAAGAACTGACTTAAAAAAAGAGCGGGAATTGTATCATGCATAAGGAATTACTACATCTCTACAAAAGCCTTCTAGAACAAGGGTCTCCAACCTTGGCAACTTTAAGACTTGTGGGCTTCAACTTCCAGAGTTCCTCAGCTAGCAAAGCTGGCTGAGGAACTCTGGGAAGTGAAGTCCACAAGTCTTTTTTTTTTTTATTGAAAAAGTTTTAACAAACAAAAACATTTTTCCCCCTTTCCCCCCCCCCCTGCAAAACCCCCTTCCCCCGCCCCCCCGCCCCGGCTTCCCGGGTCAATCACAAGGTATTGTTATACATAAACCAAACATAGAATAAAATTTTCCCTTCTAATCCAATTAACCTCATCCAAATCTTTTCATTTCCTAACCCCCCCATTATATAAAATAATACATCCTAATTATTCAATGAAGTCCACAAGTCTTGCCAAGGTTGGAGACCCCTGTTCTAGAAAGTATTTGGGTAAATATTAAAGAAAAAAAGCAACGAGTTTGCTATGAGTTTGTACTGCAGGCCACTCAACAAACCAAAGGAAATGCACGATCTCTTTGCTAATCAGTTAGCTGAGGCATGCAAGAAACACACCACTGTATTAATGGGGGACTTTAACTAGCCGGACATCAACTGGGAAACAAATGATGTTTTGAAAAGCCTTCTGGAATTCGTCCTCTCCAATGAAAGCCATTGCAAAAATGCTGCTGTGTTGCTGTTGGTCTGCAACACGTATTTGTTACCCAAGGTTCCCTGTTGATGTTGTCCTGGGTTCCCGCAGGAACGAATCTCAGCCCTCGCTGAGACAATTTAGGAGGTCCTCGCAAGGACGAAAGAAGCCGAATAAAAGACACCACACCAGAAGTTTTTCAAGATGAGAGAGCACGAAGAAAGGGGTTGTTGTGTTCTTCTGCCCCTTTAGATCGCAACAGTCTCTTTTATTATGCAGTTTTAGCAGGGAGGGGTAACTACAGCAAGGAGGGAATTAGCATATAGAAAGTTATCAATACCAATCAGCGAGCGTTTAGAGTATACGTATTAGCAAAATACCACATGGTTTTCAGGAAATCATACATTTTACCTGAATAGAAACCTAACTCAGGGAAAGCAGGGAAAGTTCAGCGGAATAGAAACCTAACTCAGGGAAAGCAAAACTATGGGTACTATAAATCATGTCTGTCATGTAGCACCGAAAAAGGTCAAGTCAAGTTCTCCCGGCTGTGAGGCCTAAGAAAACCTGAACCAATGATATATCCATATGTCCTCTGTTTTTATTTTTTAAGATGGGTAAATGATATATCCATATGTCCTCTGTTTTTATTTTTTAAGATGGGTAATATTCTTCTAAAGCTATGACATCCCCAGTGGATCCCCCCTCCGGGAGAGCCCGCAGGAGTCAATGCGCTTTTCAAAGGAATGGTTCCCGATTCAGAGTCTTCATCAGCCTCAGAGGCTAATTCTAAAAGAGGTTGTTTATATTCATTTTCAACAGTGTGCTTTAGCAAGAGGACATCATCTCCAATACTGTTTAGTCGTTGTTTCAAGAATGCTAGAACTCTCCCCATGACACATGGGCCAATTGTACATGCAAGGAGCAACAAAATCAGAGGACCAGCTAGGGCAGAGAGGAGGGTGGTCAACCAGGGAGAGAGATTAAACATTCCCTGATACCACGTGTGGGATTGAGAACGCTCTTTTTCTCTATCTTTCAATCTGCAGTTGATAGAGTAGTGTATATTATAGTCCACCCTCCAGTGTCAAGTCCTAGCCTTTCTTTGGACAAGTATATTGTGCAGGAAGTATAGGCATCCGAGGAGGCATTGATACAATAGTGAGAAAAGTTAGAGGGTACATACCCAAGGCAACAACCTTGACCTTCAATTGAGGATACCGTTATAGAAGAGTTAGACCACCTGCAACCGTATCTGAGGTGCTATTGGTAAAAGGTAGGCGGAACCTATGGCCTCATAAAAGGGGTTGAGAAGACAGACACAGCCAACACCTACTATCATTGTTAGGAAAATGCAGGCTGCCACAAGGGCATCATGTGCAGAGGAGACCAAGGACACCAATGGATTGTTGCTTTTAATCAAGGGCTGTAAAAAGGGCGAATTGACTTGTTTGTTTGGGCCCACAGGTGGGGATGTTTCTAAGGACATGGTAAGACGAATTATGAATATATTTCCTGGATGTCTGTATTCGAATTATCGTTGACCTTCCCCCATCTTTTCCCTTTAAGCCATTCAGTAATTGGAAGACTCCTTCCATGAGATGTAAAAGTAACAGTCATAGGATTGAGGCGAACGCAGCAGGCCCAATTGGAGCAGGAATTCCAAGGCAAATTGTTATCAGGGCCTAGTATAGCTTTGATATAGTCAGTAGTATAGGAGCAGTCCACCAAATCTTTCCGGTTGACACACATTGCCAGGACTTGCAATACCAATCAGAGATGGTCCCGCATTCATCTAGGTGGGAGAGATCAGTAAGATGTCCTGGGCAGATATACAGGCCTGGACCAATTGGCCAGACGTCCCGAGGGGAAGGATCACATTTTGTTTTATGTTTAAATCCATGGGCGCCGACCAGCATTTCAGCAAAGTCAAAGTAGAGTGCAGGAAACCAAGGCCACAAAGTTCGATTAGAGATGGAATGAAGGACGCTTCCTTGGAAGTCCAAAATAGTCCAAGTATAATTCGCGGGACGATGCAGGTTCTGCTGTGCTCCGGATAAGGAGCGCTGCGAACGGAGAGCTGCAGGGGTAGAAACGTGGGAAGAGGGCAAGGAGCGAGATACGCCAGGGGAAAAATGGGTAGCAGAGAGAAGGGAAATTTTCATGTCAAAAGATCTTTCTTGCTTTGGGAAAAACAGGGAGCATACATAAGTGCTGTAGTCTTCAGATGAGATGTTAAAAATTAACAGAGAAGTGGAACAGGGAGAAGATATAATGTAAGTATTGTTAGAGGGATGGATTGGATATCCATTCTTTAGCCATATCCACTGAGCTGGATGCAGCAAGGGATGGCGTTGTCTGCAAACAAGTTCCGCACGACCCCCAAGAGGGGTTTGTACTCTACAATGAGGAACTCTTATATAAGCACTTAAACGTTCAAGGAAAGTACATTTAGGAAGAGAGGAAGAGGCATTAGAGACAGAAGAGACAAGAGAGATCAGTGATAGGATCAGAAGGATCTTCATCTTTCGTTTTTGATTGATTGAGATGACAGGGGCGAACACAGCGAGCTGGAACCCACAGGACTCGATCAGGCAATTGAACTGCAGCGTAGCCTTTTCCCCAGGTAATCAATTGAGCTGGACCTTTCCAAGCTGGATCCGGAAGATGCCTATAATATACCAGAGGACGAGAAGAGGGGAGGGGAGGAGTGGAAAACTGTCTCGAGGCAGCAGTGGAGGCAGGAGATCCGGTTAGATTAAGAAAATTCAATGAATACAAGCAAACATTTAATACATTTTGCAACGCCGGAGTGTCGGGGCTGATGCCTTTGACCCCAAGTGTCTGTCCAAGGCCTGTTTAAGAGTCAAATTCGCTCTCTCTATAATGGCCTGGCCCTGGCTATTGAAAGGAATGCCGAATTTATGGATTATTGACCAGCGATGGCAAAATTGTGCAAAGGCAGAGCTCGTATAGGCTGGTCCATTGTCAGTTTTTAGAGTTTTTGGACATCCCAACGTTACGAAAGTCCGAATACAATGATTAATAACTTGTTTTGCGGTTTCACCCCTTTGCAAGGTTGCCATGATGAAACCTGAATATGTATAAAGGATGGATATTGAGTTACATCCATTTGCCATAGTTGACAGGCCACTGTTCCTCTGGGGTTGACCCCCATCGGAAGAGAGTTACCTTGGCGGCTGCAAGTAGGGCATTGATGTATGATCAGATGCCTCAGCAGCCGTGAAGCCAAATTGTTTCATGAGCGCCTTTTTGTTTTGATGAAAATAGGAGTGACTGTCCCAAGGAGAGACAGGAGAAAGTGTCAAAAGAGAGGAGGCAGAGGCATGGCGTCTGCTACATTGTTCCCTTCCTGGAGAAAACCAGGAAAAGGTTGATAGCTACGTAGATGTGTAACAAAATAGGGATGTGTACGTTTGTAAATGAGAGACTGTAAAGTTGTGAAAAGAGAAGTGAGATTAGAATCAAGAGAAGGGGACAAGTAAGATTGAAAAATAGTTTTTACTATTTGAGTAACATATAGACTGTCTAAGATGAGGTTGAAAGGTACTATGTGGAAGACAGAGAAAAAGACAATCAATCAATAAAAGAAAGTTGAACTCTGTTCTTCACTCTGTCTGGGCAGTTGGTCACTAACAAATCCATGCTATCAAAACTTCAAAAGTGACACAACTTCTCATTTACATACAAATCTCAGTTTTGTTTTTAACAACAGGGTACATATGTGGAAAAGAAAAGATACGTTCATCAAGAATCCCATAATGATAGTTACAGGGTACATATTTATTTTTATTTATTTATTTATTTATTTATTTATTTATTTATTTATTTATTTATTTATTTATTTATTTATTCAATTTTATACCGCCTTCTCCCAAAGGACTCGGGGCGGTTTACAGCCAAAGTAAAGACAGTTAGTACAATTTTAGGACCAGTTTAAAAGAAAATTTAGAGTTGGTTGAAGAACTTAAAACCAATAAAACCCAACTCCCACCCTTTTTATTCATGTGTGGAAGTTAGTCACTAACAAAATCCATGCTATCAAAAACTTCCAAAAACAAACCACAACCTTAGCAAAATCACCATCTGTACTTTTCTAACTTACTAAAACCTTCTCAGCACTCCTCTTAATTCTCTCTTCACATTCTGTAACTTTCTAACTTATCACATCCTATAACTTTCTAACTCATCTCTGAAATAGTTCCTAAAACAGGGCACATATTGTGCTGCTAAAAAAGAAAAAGAAACAATACAAACAGCAAATAAGGGGCACACTGAGTCAGATTCAAAAAAGAAAAACATGGCGGAAGCTTTAGGGTGAGTCTGTTTATGTGGAAAACCTAAGTGCATTTTCCAAAAAACAGATCTACGCTTAAAAAAAAATGCATCCATACATAAGAAGATAGCCATGTGTCTGAAATGCTGTAGGGTTTCCTGCCTGGGCAGGGGGTTGGACTAGAAGACCTCCAAGGGTCCCTTCCAACTCTTATTATGTATGTTAACAGCTGCAAAAATACAAAGCTAAATGAAACATTTTTAGTCAACTCAGTGCTTTGAAAACATTTATAAAGGTATAGGTTTAATCAGGCAGGTTAAACCTCAAAAAGTTCCAGAAAAGATAAAAATGAAAATTAAAAGCAAAACCAAAATTGTATGCATGATTAAAATTAAAATCAAAATTGTTTTCATGGTTAAAAGGTAAAATCAAAAGTGTTTTCAGGGTTGAAAATTAAAATCAAAATTGTTTTCAGGGTGGAAAAGAAAATATATCTGCATAGTTTTTACATAGCTCTTTGCAAAAGCAATGCTTCCAGAGAGCCTAATTGTCCCTCCCTTCTCAGACAAGAAAGAAGAGAGAGAGAAAAATGGAGTGGGGGTGAATGGTTTTCCCCCGTAGCCCACCCTTTTCCCTGGCACAACAAGGAACGAAGGGGGGGGGAGTTAAGATAAGCCAGCGAAGACAGAGAAAAAAAAATTTAAAAGTAGCTCACTGCAAAGACACTCTCATGCATATGAAAAGAAAAAAATGTCCAAAAGTAACTCACTTGCTTGCAAAAGGAAAAAAAAATTGTTTTATTTTTTTTTCCAAAAGTACCTGGCTGCTTGCATACGGAATTTATGCAGACAGATACACACACAGACACACACACATACACACATGCAGAGACAATTTCTCACACATGCACACATTTCTTGCAAATCCAAAAGACAACACAGAAATTTCACACCTTCTCAATGAGTTTTGCACATACACACATTCCATGCAAATCAAGCATCACAATTATCTCTACAATTCTTATGCAGGTCTGAAAATGATCACATACATACATACACAAGCACACACATCATCAAACAACATTTACAGACCTGGGGAACTTGTCTGAAAAAACTCAGCAGTTTAAATCATGACTGATTGTGGATCCTTTTAAGTCATTTTTGATCTAAGTGACGTCTGCAAGTAAAATGAGGCATTCAAGGATCATGTGCCAGATGTACAGAATTTTTACAGGGGCTCTTGGACTTTCATGGAAAAAAGTTCCCAATGTTTCCCATGTAGTCGCTGTGAGCAAATTCTTTTCCAGATTGTTTCCAGATATAGAGAAGCAATTAAACCAAATCAGTTGCTGGTTAATGTGAGCGATCGCACCCATGGGGGAAAGAGAGGGGTGCTCTGGGGGAAGGGAGGCAGGCAGGGGAAAGGAGGCAGTTTTCAAAGCAGGGCAATATGCTTTGAAGGTTCAGAGTGGGGGGAAAGGGAGGAGGAGGGAAAGGAATGAGCAGGCATAGGAACTGAAGGAACGGAGAGTAAATGCCGTAGGAAGTAACAGCTTCTTTTAAATTTTTAAGCACCCGTACATTGATGTTCTGTATCGGCTGTCCCCTCCTGCTGGATTGAGGTTTAAAGGGTAAGCCGATATCGGGGTTCAGTTCTTAGAGAAGAGAAAAAGGCAACCAAGGCAGAAAGAGTGCCTGCAGCCGTGTCTGTATCCTCCGGCGGAGGGAGGCGCTGCAGGAGAGAAAACTGTGTCTGCAGGGGGAGCAGAGGCAGCTACAGAGACAGAAGGAGACTAGAAAAGAGGTAAGAGATTTCTTGGAAAGAGGATAGACAGTGGTGCCATTAACTTTTTGCAAACAATTAGCCTTCTTCACCAGAGAGTAAAGCTCATCCTATGCAATGATGAGACTTTCGAGTTCGAGGAGCCCATTACTTACGTGTGCACGTGTCGCGTCCCGACGGGTAAGCAATGAGGGTGAAGGTGACGCACCGCTAGACAACGATCGCGCCTCTGGACAACTCAACAGGACAGGACGAGCCCCCAGATGTTGCTGTTGGTCTGCAACACGTATTTGTTACCCAAGGTTCCCTGTTGATGTTGTCCTGGGTTCCCGCAGGAACGAGTCTCAGCCCTCGCTGAGACAATTTAGGAGGTCCTCGCAAGGACGAAAGAAGCCGAATAAAAGACACCACACCAGAAGTTTTTCAAGATGAGAGAGCACGAAGAAAGGGGTTGTTAAAGTCCTTTAGATCGCAACAGTCTCTTTTATTATGCAGTTTTAGCAGGGAGGGTAACTACAGCAAGGAGGAATTAGCATATAGAAAGTTATCAATACCAATCAGCGAGCGTTTAGAGTATACGTATTAGCAAAATACCACATGGTTTTCAGGAAATCATACATTTTACCTGAATAGAAACCTAACTCAGGGAAAGCAGGGAAAGTTCAGCGGAATAGAAACCTAACTCAGGGAAAGCAAAACTATGGGTACTATAAATCATGTCTGTCATGTAGCACCGAAAAAGGTCAAGTCAAGTTCTCCCGGCTGTGAGGCCTAAGAAAACCTGAACCAATGATATATCCATATGTCCTCTGTTTTTATTTTTTAAGATGGGTAAATGATATATCCATATGTCCTCTGTTTTTATTTTTTAAGATGGGTAAATGATATATCCATACTGCTGAGTTTCTTTCCCCTCTTCTAATGTTGACCGCATAAATGTTTTAGAAAAAGAAGGATGGCGGCATATAAACTATAGTCATGAGGTACTTGTACATAGATGATATATATTCTGACAATAAAGAATCTTTTGAAGCTTCTGTGCTTGTGGGAGTAGTTGGGGTGAAAACGCTGGAAAGGGTGGTGAGGGGAGAAGAAGCAACTTATAGTGAACAAGGTTTCATTCAAAGCAGACCTTCCACCTTATAGTGGGCACCATGGGCTGCTTCCTGTTGCCTACTGCAGAGGGGTGGGAGCAGGTAGTTAAAAAAATGCTTTAAATTTTTTTTAAAAAAAAGTTCCGATGATTGCGTGTCACTCAGCTGATCTTTGGAACTTTTTTTAAAAAAACTTTTTAAGCATTTTTTACTACCGGTTCTCCGGAACCAGCTTTAAAAAGTAAGGGGGGAAAGCAGGAAATCCAAAAGCATGCGTCTGGCACGCACTGCGCATGTGCGGGCAGTGAACTGGTGGCGACCAGCGGAGGATTTTACCACTGGATAGGAGGCTGGGACAGACGGAGGAAGCTTGGCTGCAGAGGCCAAAAGCAAAGTTTCAGGCCTGCCATCTTCAGCTTCTTTACTTCACTGGCATCTTCTGGCCATAAAATGCAAGGGAGGGAGGAGGCCATTGGAGAAGTAAGGATTGGGCATGGGAATGTGCAAGAAAAGTGGGGGGGAGGATGACAGGGTGATAGGAACCAGAGGGGTCAATCTGGAATAAATGAGCCGCTAAGGACACACAGCCTGAGAACGGAATGTGAAACTACATTGAGAAGTGCCAAACTCCAAAGCCATTCCCAAAACAACAACAACGAATACTATTGGACACTGATGGACTGGTCAAAAGGGGAGGGCCAGGGAAAGAGGAAGTCTAACTTTTGCCCAGGAATACTCCGTTTCAGCTTTACTTTCGCTGTAGCCACTAGACTTTAGTAAAAGAATCTTTCACTTCAAAGAAATGGAGTCGAGGGTCTTTCTTTCCTAAACATCCAAATCGGGATAGACCTGACACTAAGTCTCATTAGCTGCTTTCCGGATCGAAATACAGCAAGCAGCTTCTTTGAATCTACAAAAGTTAGTCATTCTGAGAAGTTAAGGTTAAGCCAAGTTAAGGAGAGGAAAGTTCTTCTTGGAGCTCTGCTCAAACTTTGCGGTTTCATGGAATGTAGCAGCAAGCTGCAAGGTTTGAGAAGTGGAGCGGGGCAGCTGCCTCCTTTCTCTGAAGGCGAGAAAGTGCTAAACTCAGCACCCATTTCCCTTAAGGGTTAGGATTGGGCCCTCATGCTTTGGAACACCTCCAGATCAGAAGGCCAGGATTCCCTAAGCAGTTCTCCTCTTCCCTCATTCCTTTTCCCTGAGATGAAATCATGTCATTGCACAACTCATGAAACAAAAATTTGCTTTACAGGTAGTCCTTGACTTACGACCAAAATTGAGCCCAACATTTGTGTTGCTAAGTGAGACATTTGTTAAGTGAGTTTTACTTCATTTTACAACCTTTCTTGCCAGAGTTGCTAAGTGAATCTCTGCAGTTGTTAAATTAGTAGCTCCGTTGTTAAGTGAATTGGACTTCCCCACTGATTTTGCTTGTCAGAAGGGGATCACATGACCCCGGGACACTGCAACCATCATAACTATGAGTCATATGCCAAGTGTCTGGATTTTGATCATATGACCATGGAGATGCTGCAATGGTCATAAGTGTGGAAAATGGTAATAAGTCACTTTTTTCAATGCTGTGGGAACTCTGAATGGTCACTAAATGAACTGCTGTAAGTTGAGGACTACCTCTACAGGAAAGCATCCCACTACAAACAGGATTGCAAGAACAGCTACATGCCAATGAAGGAACAAAGGAAAAGAGCAACAGATGTTTTCGTCCAGATATAAACAGTCTATAAATTTAAGTGACTGTGTGGAATTTTTTTAAGACTTATTTGAGGATCAGATTATTTTGCGTTACCTAGCAGAAAAAGAAGCAAAAATTGAAATATGAAAATTTGGAAAATATGATTGAGAAGTCTTTGAATAATTATTCTGTACCCAATATTCCAAAATTTACTTGGAACATCTTTACATCCTGTGATGATTCCTCTAACACCATCAAGCATCCATGTCAGACTATCCCAGGAAGGACTGGACAGGTGGACAAATATGCCAAATCCACTCTGAACATCTGGCTGCCTGTGCAAAGGACCACCAACATTTTAATATAGTTGCCCATTTCAGTGGACTCAAAATATAAACACCAGATTATAATATAAAGAATGAAACACAATGTTGAGCAGGGGTCTGGACTAAAGACCACCAACGTCCCTTCCAGGTCTGATATTCTGTATTTTATATACAAATAACAAACCAAGAGAATGACCTGCATAATTTTCCTATATTGGATTTATTAAAGTTTTTCCGAATTTTGCAAGAAGGAAGGGACAAAGAAAAAAATGAAATGGAACAAAATTCTAGGACATTATTTGAAGGGACTAAATATCAAAATCGTTAAAGATAAAAAATGAAGGTTTGTTTGATCAAGGCTAAAATAAACAAGTTGTCATTTCTGGTAACCCTTAATAGACTTTTGCTGATCAGGACGGGAATAACAAGGTTTTGAGGATTTGTTTATAAATAAGATGTGGAAGAAAAAATAATTTATTGTATTTTTAGAAAGTAGTTTAATAATAATTTACTACAATTATTTATGAGTTGTGATGAAGAGGGAAGTCACTTCTTTATATATTTCTTTTCTTTTTTTTAATTATATTATATTTTTCTATTTTTTTCATTTCTACTTCCTTTTTCTGCACTTTCAATTTCTTTCCCCCCCCCTCTTTTTAGTTTGTGTTAGTTTTATCAGTGCAATTTTTAATAAAATTACAGTTTAAAACCTAATTGTGAAGGCAAGGAAGGATTCCCTGGAGTGATTTCTTTCATAAATGTAGTGGCTGAGTTTTGACAGTTACTTAGTCCGCACCACATGGCTGCCAGTAATTCATCCTCTCCTTTCCTAAAGCCAGCTGGACTTCTGATGCTTGGCGATACAAATCCAATGACCAGGACCTGTCTGACCACTAAGGGGCGATGTTGTACAGGTAGAGCTAAGGACTGTAATTTACTGGTCACTCCCTCTGCCTGCTTTTTGTGTAATAGAATAGAATAGAATAGAATAGAATTTATTGGCCAAGTGTGATTGGACACACAAGGAAATTGTCTTGGTGCATAGGCTCTCAGTGTACATAAAAGAAAAGATACGTTCATCAAGAATCCCACTTAATGATAGTTACAGGGTACATATTTATTTATTATTTATTTATTTATTTATTTATTTATTTATTTATTTATTTATTTATTTATTTATTTATTTATTCAATTTTTATACCGCCCTTCTCCCAAAGGACTCAGCGCGGTTTACAGCCAAAGTAAAGACAGTTAGTACAATTTTTAGGACCAGTTTAAAAGAAAAATTTAGAGTTGGTTGAAGAACTTAAAACCAATAAAACCCCTTATTAAAACCCCACTAGGCCAGTCCTGCACAGTGAAACAAAAATGTTTTCAGCTCGCGTCGAAAGGTCCGAAGATCAGGGAGTTGACGGACACCTGGTGGTAACTTGTTCCAGAGGGTTGGTGCCCCCACAGAGAAGGCCCTCCCCCTGAGCGCCACAATATATGCAAACGGAAAACAATATCAATATAAATTGTAAGGATACAAGCAACAAAGTTACAGTCATACAGTCATAAGTAGAAGGAGATGGGTGATGGAAACAATGAGAAGATTAATAGTAGTGCAGTTTTAGCAACTAGTTTAACAGTGTTGAGGGAATTATTTGTTTAGCAGAGTGATGGCGTTCGGGGAAAAACTGTTCTTGTGTCTAGTTGTTCTGGTGTGCAGTCCTCTATAGCGTCGTTTTGAGGGTAGGAGTTAAAACAGTTTATGTCCAGGATGTGAGGGATCTGTAAATATTTTCATGGCCCTCTTCTTGATTCGTGCAGTATACAGGTCCTCAATGGAAGGCAGGTTGGTAGCAATTATTTTTTCTGCAGTTCCTCTGAAGTCTGTGTCTGTTTTGTTGGGTTGCAGAACCAAACCAGACAGTTATAGAGGTGCAGATGACAGACTAAATAATTCTTCTGTAGAACTGGATCAGCAGCTCCTTAGGCAGTTTGAGCTTTCTGAGTTGGTGCAGAAAGAACATTCTTTGTTGTGCTTTTTTGATGACGTTTTTGATGTTAGCTGTCCATTTTAGATCTTGCGATATGGAAGAACCTAGAAATTTGAAGGTCTCTACTGTTGATACTGTGTTGTCTAGTATTGTGAGAGGTGGAAGTATGGAAGGGTTTCTCCTAAAGTCTACCACCATTTCTACGGTTTTGAGTGTGTTCAGTTCCAGATTGTTTTGGTTGCACCACAAGGCTAGTCGTTCGACCTCTCGTCTATATGCGGATTCATCATTGTCTCGAATGAGACCAATCACTGTTGTGTCATCTGCGAACTTCAGTAGCTTAACAAATGGATCATTGGAGATGCAGTCATTGGTATACAGAGAGAAGAGAAGTGGGGAGAGCACACAGCCTTGGGGGGCCCCTGTGCTAATTGTACAGGTATCTGATGTGATTCTGCTTAGCTTCACCTGTTGCTTCCTGTTTGTTAGGAAGCTTATGATCCACTTACAAGTGTGTTCAGGTACCTGTAGCTGATTTAGCTTAGTTAGAATGTCTGGAATGATGGTATTGAATGCTGAACTAAAGTCTACAAAGAGGAGTCTTGTCTTTGGAGATTTAAGATGTTGTAGGATGTAGTGCAGAGCCATATTAACAGCATCATCTGTTGATTAATTTGCTCAGTATGCAAATTGCAAGAGATCTAACAGTGGATCCGTGATGATTTTCAAGTGGGACAGCAGTAGCCTTTCAAAGGTTTTCATGACTACAGATGTTAGAGCAACTGGTCTGTAGTCATTCAGCTCCTTGATGGTGGGCTTCTTCGGCACTGGGATGATGGTAGAGCATTTGAAGCAAGAAGGAACATAGCACATCTCTAGTGATTTATTGAATATACGGGTAAAGATGGGGGCCAATTGGTCAGCACAGACTTTTAAGCAAGAAGGAGTTATCTTGTCTGGGCCTGGAACTTTTCCTGGCTTTTGTCTGTGAAATAGGTCCTGCACTTCCTTTTCTGTGATCACCAAGGGTTGTGAACCCAACGGGATGGGGTCAGTTGTAGGAGGCTTGACTGTTATTGGTGTGTCTGAGATGGAGGTTGTGGAGATAGGTGGCTGTAGTTTCCATTCAAACCTGCAGTAAAACTCATTCAGGTCATCTGCCAGTTGTTGATTACCTTCAGCCTGGGAAGGAGGTTTGCCATAGCCGGTGATATTTTTAAGAGTTTTCCACATGTTTGCTGGTTCATTTGTTGAGAACTGATACTTTAGCTTTTCAGAGTAGCTTCTTTTACTTGTCTAGTTTGCCCTAAGTTCCCATCTGATCTATTCTTGTTTTCTCCTCTCACTTTTCTTATTTCCCCATTATTGATCTCAGTGTAATCATTTAACTTTTTTGTACCTAATCCATTCCCATTTTCTTTTCTCTTTTGCTTCATGCTATCCTCTCTATTTTTGCCACTGTCCCAGTGTAATCATTAAAAATATTTTCCTCTAGCCTTTTCTCCTTTCCTTTTCTTCCCTTAGTTTGCTTCTTTTTTGTAGGTTGTTTCCTCCTATCCCTTCTCTTTTTTTCATTGTTACTCTCAATGTAATCATTTAATTTTTCATCATCAATGTCTTTATTTTCAGTGCTATTTTCTTGCTTCTCATTCTTAGCCTCTTTATCCATTTGAATATGTTCTGATACAATTTCTCATTTTCTATCAAGATTAAATGATACACGCATCATTTTAACCATCGCAATTAGTTCCTGCCACATTTTGACGTTTTGGTTTGTTTTTAACTCCAGCTTTGTTATTTTCCACCTCCTTTAGTTGTTGAGATCAAAACAAATCCTCCTTCAAACTTCTCACGGCTCTTGTAGCTCAAGATCACTGTAATTTTTTCAAGATTTCAAATTGTTTGTTGTAGTGCTTTTTTTCCGCCAGCAGATCTCTCTCTCCAATCCACAAGTTTCAAATCAACAAAGTCGCAAAATATCCAATTTGTGTATTAAATCTGCTTATCAAATGCTTTTCAAGTTTCTTCTTTCTCTTCTTAATTTTATATATCCCAAATTCCAGTTTAAAATCCAATTGAAAAATTTCCTTTACAGGGCTTTTCTATTTTGAATTTTTCTTTGTTCTTCCTTCAAAGTTCAAAACTTTTAAAATTATGTTCAATCTTGTTCAGAAACTATTTTCTTTCGGGTTTCTTTTTCTTATAATAATTTTAATATCTCCAAATCCAATTTCCAATCCAAATATCAAGCTCCGTCTGGGCTTTAGTGTTTTAACTTCCGTTTTGTTCTTGTCTCTCTGTTAACGTTTCCCAATGCCAATTAGCTGCTATTTCCTCACCGGGACTTCTTTTGAAAATTTTAAAATACTTCTTTTTTACCTGTGAGTTGGCCAATCACTCACCAATACTCCGCCCAAAACACCGCTCCTGCACAAATCTTATTCTGGTTCCCACAGCTTCCTGACGGTCATAATGGCCACCGCCGCTGGATCGAAGAGTTTCCTCTGACCTCCGAGGAACTTGCCTGTTCCTCTTGGTCATCCAAGGTACCTCTCCTTCTTCACCATCCCTACAAGATACATCTGGTCTGAAGACCCCCCAACAGTGGTTTGTCTGGCTGGATTTTCGCAAGGCTTGTTGGAGCCTGATATTTTTCAGCCAGTCTCACCGTGACACTTCTGGTTCTCTTTGGGCTTGATGTGATGGATTCACATGATTGTAAAAGAAAATAACAGAACTGGACAGTAGGAAGGGAGGCCAAAGATCCTCCAGTCAAATCTTCCACCCAGTCAGGAGACCCTATATCAGTGATGGCTAATCTTTTCATTTCCGAGTGCCGAAAGCGTGTGTGCACGCACATAATGCAATGTGTGCGTGACCCTCCTGCGCACCCTGACCTCTGTAAATGCATGTGTGACCCCCTCATGTGCACCCCCACATGCACGTGTGACCCCCCCCGCACACACACACCCTGCATGTACACGCGCCCTGCCCCCCCATGCACCCCGCCTCCACATGCGCCCCGTCCTCCATGCATGTGCAGCAGAGACCCAAAAAGCATGGCCGGCAGGACGCAAGCGGAGGAGCTGAGCTGGGACGATGGCTTGCATGCCCGCAGAAAGGGGTCAGCGTGCCACTTGTGGCACACATGCCATAGATTCACTATCATGGTCCTAAACCATTTGAGACAAATGGCTGTCCAGTATCTTCTTAAAATCCTCCAGTAGAGAAGCACCCACAACTTCTGAAGGTCAGCCATTCCACTGATTAATTGTTCCCAGTGTCAGGAAATTTCTCTTAATTCTACATTGCTTCTTTTCTTGATTAGTTTCCATTCAAAGCTTCTTGTCCTGCCCTCAGGTACTTTGGAATATACGGTGAACCCCTCTTCTTTGTGACAGCTCCTCAAATATTGGAAGACTGCTATCATGTCTCCCCTAGTCCTTCTTTTCATCAAACTAGACATACTCAGTTCCTGCAACTGTTCTTCATATGTTTTTGTATCCAGGACCTTAATCATCTTTGTTGTTCTTCTTTGCACTCTTTCCAGACTTTCAATATCCTGGCTGACTGTGTGAGGAACCATAGATGGGAGCCATTTTGGTGTAGTGGTGAAAGTACTGGTGTAGAAAATCAGGAGATGGTGAATTCTAATCCTGCCTCAGCTATGAAAACCAGCTGGGTGACTTTGAACCAGTCACTCTCTTTCAGCCCAACTTACCTCACAGGATTGTTATTGTAGGGAAAATAGCAGGAGGAAGGAGTATTAGGTATGTTTGCAACTCTGAGTTATTTATAAAGTAATAAAGGCAAGATAAAAATTAAATCATTTCATTCATTCATTCCTGATTTTTAACAATCCTTCCTCTGAGCTTGCGATATTTTCAGAAACTGAAAGTACATTTACAGCTTGAGCAGCATGCAGAGTTTCCCAGCTTGCATAATCCCTTTCGTCACTCTTTGCCAGGAAGTAGGGCCAACATCTGGAAAAGCAGAACTGCAGTTTTGCTGAAGATCTGAAAGTTTTTGAATCTAGCGAGAGTCTAGGAGAAGACATCTTAGAGACACGAGGTAAGCTGCAGGAGGTTGAGGGAGAAGGAGAGATGGTGCTGTTTCTGGGGCTGAACTGAAGGGACCCACAAGGGAGGCAGCTCGCAGTTTTAACTTGTTGCGGCCAGGTTGAACTTACAGACAATGTCAGTTGGGGAGGAACTGAATGTGAGGAGAATTAAAGCAGAGAAGAGGTGGAAAGGATCTGCTCACATCTTGTATTAGACTTTTAATGGAGGACACTCTCCTCAAGGTACATGAGTCCCTGCTTCCCAGGCTATGTCAAGGAAAGCTTTACTTCAAACTGACTTCAGTTCTTGGTCTCTTCTTCATGTCTGAAGTTTTCTTGGCATTAATGTGGAAGAGATTTGGGCTTCTTTCAGAATGTCTTTTGGGAATAATGGATGGAAACTTGAGATTCAACCGGGAAATAAGGAGAAATTTCCTGAAGTGAGAACAATCAACCCATGGAAAGAAATTTCCTTCAGAAGTTGTGGGGCTTCATCAATGGAGGATTTCAAGAAGAGACTGGACTGCCATCTGTCAGAAATGATGTAGGGTCTGCTTGGGTGGGGGGTTAGACTAGATAACCTACAAGGTCCCTTCCCTCTGTTAATCTGTAAAGCCTCCTAGATTCTTCAGTCTTAGATGGTTTTCTATCTAAGGGTTAATCAATCTGACCGATACTCTATCTTAAATAAGGGCAGCCTAAAGACCCCATAATACAATTGTGTGCGTGTACATCATTTTGTATTAGTAGGCAACATGTGCTTTGGGGTGGTAGCACCTGATTTCAAAGAAGACCCCAATTCCCTGTTAAGCAACGAGGGTAATCCGTGTCTGAAATAACGGGACCTCATTCAGAATGCCTGCAGCTAACTGGCCATGCAGCCAGGGCACTGCAAGCACAGGTTGGCTTCTCTAGATGTTGGTGATGGAGAGGATGTCTTACTCTTGTCAAAGAAGCTTCCTAATTGTAATTCCATGGAGGGCCTGAGCGCCTCCTCCCTGAATGGTAGAACTACGATTCCCATGTTTGTTGATTAGGATTCCCAATAATGCAATGGGACAGGCTTTAAAAGCCAACTTGTGGGCCTTCGTAAGTTGTCTACTGTAACTGAAATCTTCTGGGTTAGATGAAGGACCCATTCCAGTTGTGTCATGCTTTGTTCACGGGATTGTTCCTTCTTTGCAGCCATGGACATCGTGGAGCGCATTCTAGCCGTTGCGAAAATCATCTACGGTCAATATCAGCACGTGAAGTACTGCAAGAAGCAGAAAGAGCGCCTTGTCAAGCGCATGGAGATCCTCCTGAGACCTATTGAGCTCCTCCAGGCTCAGTCCCTCAGCAAACTGTCCTCCAGTCTGAAATGGATGCTGCAGAACATGTTGGACCTTTTGCTCGAAGCCCAGGAACTCTTTGAGAAGTACAAAAACCATAACGTGCTGGAGAGGTTCATGAAGGCTGGTGAGATGCTGGAAGAGTTTGCAAACCTGAACGAGCGCTTTGGAGATATGGGCCAAGGACTTTTGCTGCAGCTCCAGGTGGAGCAGAAGATGCTAGTAAGCTTTCAGAAGTGCGTGGTAAGCAAAGAATGCTGCCAAGATCTGGCGGAAGACAAAGTTTGCTGGAAGGAGATGGCCAAAGGTAGGGCTGTGTTTTGTTGAAATGTCCTTCCTTTGAGAAATGGAACAGGGGATCTCTTTCTCTCTCTTTAATGAATTCCAGATGTTTCTAAGCAATTAGAGGCAGGTAAAACCATCCCAGCTATAACTTGGGTTTGGGGAGGTACGTTCAGTGGGAGATAAGATGCTAACTCATGCAGGGTGTGAAGTCTGGAGTTTGGTTCCTCTCTGGGATTCTCACCAGGGAAAGCCATCCTATGCTGTCACTTCTTCTGGAAGTGTTTTGCATCTCTAAGTATGCTCTTTGGGCCCAGAATTAAGTTGAAGAAGGCCCCTTTTTTTGTGAACTTCCAACCTTTGTATTCGGACTGTTGCATCATGACTACCACGGTCAGCAGCGTCATTTCCAAATATTTTGAGGCCTGGCAGCTTCTCTCTGTCCATCACAATTGCCTACCAAGGAGACAAGGTGCCCCATGCCTGAAATCCGTGACAGTATTCGACCGTCATCGTCAGAACATGAATATTGCCACCGTTAGACAAACGGCTTCCAAGTACACAAACAGACATTATAGATGCTGCTACGAAAGCTGAAAAGGAAAAGGAAAGACATTTTTTAAGAAAACAATCTAGCACCATGGATGGATGGATGGGTGGAACCTGTCTATGGAGAAGGTGTTTTGCACCATTTCCCAAACATCTTAAAAATAATACCTGGTAGAAAAATTATGTTTTGCCTTTTTATTTTCTATGGAGATTCTCAGTCATCCAGATCATGGTTGCCCCAAAGATTCTTTTTCAAAAGGCAAATGGACTGTCTTGGTTTTGCTTGAAGACATGTAGCTTCTTGTCCAAGAAGCTTCTTCAGGTCTGACTGAATGGTAGGGAATGGAAGGATTTATATTCCTTGCAGTCTTCTGGTTGTTAACACTGAAGAAGCTTCTTGGATGAGAAGTGAAAGGTCTTCAAGGAAAAATAAAGTCCAGTTGCCTTTTGAAAGAGCACCTTTGGGATAGCCATGACCTGGATGACTGAGAATCTCTACAGGCATTTAGCTATACAATTTGGGATAAACACCCTTGGAATGGTATGGGGTATGAACAGATTTCCAGAAAAAAAATCACAGACCACAAGATTCAGGTGACTCTGCGGACACAGATAAACCTCCAAGTGGCCTCAATGACTCTCAGAAAGAGCACTAACGACCAGATGACTGCAAGGAATATAAATCCTTCCATTCTCCACAATTCATGTCAGAACTGAGGAAGCTTATTGAGGAAGCGAGAACATCTTCAAACAAAACAAGCAAGTCCGGTTGTCTTTTGAAAGAAAGCACCTTTGGATCTTGTCTTTTTCCTTCCAGTTTTTATAGATATGTGTGCATTTGTGTTATTATTATGGTTCGTTGCACAGGCAGCCAGGCGTTCAGACTGGATTTGGCATTTTTGTCCACCTGCAAAGTCCTTCCCGGGGACCTGGGATAGTCTGATATGGATATTTGATGATGTTAGAGGCGTTGACGCAGGATGTCAGCCGTTCTAAGCAAAACCCTTTTGCAATTGACTGATGGGGATTCTGTCAGTGTCGATGGTGTTCAAATGTGGTCCAGTTGTTTTGGGATTGCACCCCAGGCAGCTATTACTATTGGTGCTACCTTTGCTTTCTTTTGCCACAGTCGTTCTATTTCTATTTGCAGGTCTTTGTATTTTGTTATCGTCTCCAGTTCTTTCTGTTGTCTCCAGGTACTGCCACATCCACTATTCAGACTTTTTTGGCACCCATCTCGCGGTTCAAGGCGACTCTGAGTGGCTTACAACAGGATAATGTGATGCGCATATTGCCATGCACATAAAAACACACTGAGATTCAGCCATCCTGTCTCAACCAGCGTTTTCACCTCTTTTTTTTTTTTTTTTGCCTCACTCTTCAAATGTTGTTGGAAAGTCCCTCCCTCCTTTGGGCTCTTTTTATTTTTGTGACTGAAAAGTACAAGATGTTAGCCTCATTGCTTGTTTTTTTTCCTCCCTACTCAATCCTGTTTCCAGGGCAGCAGGAAGAATCTCATACAGAAATCACAGAGATAAACAAGCAGTTTTTAACCAAGGTGACCTTTCTGTCGGAGATGAAAGACCACATCCTGTACAAAGGAGAATATTACAAAAGTCCGGTGGCCATCAAAGTCTTCAAAAACCCTTTGACCATCAACACAAAGTGAGCGAAGAAGGGCGGTTGTGGGGCGGGTAGAACCTGCTGTCCGAGTCGAAAAGCTAAAACGACTTTTTCTTCCAGCTGCTACATCCACTTTCTACTTTTCACATGGTTTATCACTGCTCTTCCCACTTTCCCCTTTTGTTCTTTGTCCATTGAAGTCAGGGAAAGAGGTCTTCGTGAACAGCCAATTTGAGGTGGTTAAGGCATCGGGCTGGGGAACTGAGTCCTGCCTTAGGCACAAAGCTGGCAGGGTGATCTTAGGCCAGTCACTTTCTCTCCACCCTAGGAAGAAGGCAATGGCAAGCCACTTTTGAAAAACCTTGCCAAGAAAACTGCAGGGATATGTTTTTTAACATTCAGCCAGGGAGGACAATTGTAACATATTAAACAGATTAACAAAATTGGAAGGGATCTTGGAGGTCTTCTAGTCCAACCCCCTGCCCAAGCACGAGACCCTACACCATTTCTGACAGATGGCAGTCCAGTCCTTTCTTGAAAGCTTCCAGTGATGACTCTCACTGAATTTACATTTAATGTTCGTGCTAATGCAATACTTGTCATTTGTTATTTTTTCATACACATTTTTTATTGTCAGTGCTTGATGTTTGTTTGTATGTTTGTCCTCCTTTTCCTTCCTTTTTATTTTATTTTTCTTCTTTATTTGGAGGTAAATAAAAAAAAAATATTGAACAGCCCATGGAGGTGCTGGTGATAGGCGCGGCACTGATCTATAGCTGGAGGGCAGCCATCCAGCCCAGAACATGGTGAGCTGCCTCGGACCCGCTCCCTGCGTGTGCACATAAGAGGCGCTGAGTGCGCAGTGGGCAGGGCAGAGGCAGCAGGGCGGTTCCTCACCAGCTCCAGGGCAGTAAGGATCTGACCGGATGGATGGCAGCCATCAAGTTATAGATCAGTGCCTGGCCGGCCTGGGCAGGCCTGAGGCTCTGGGGGCCAGTGACAGACCTTTGCTGTCTTCAGGGCAGCCTCTCAGGCCAGTTCTAGCCACATCGCGGGATGGATATGGCCCACAAGTCTTGAGTTTGACCCCCCCCAACCTAGGAGTTTCATCCATGGAGAACAATTTATTTAGAGTATGGCACTTAAATAGAATAGAATAGAATAGAATAGAATTTTTTATTGGCCAAGTGTGATTGGACACACAAGGAATTTGTCTTGGTGCATATACTCTCAGTGTACATAAAATAAAAGATACGTTCATCAAGGTACAACATTTACAACACAATTGATGGTCAATATATCAATATAAATCATAAGGATTGCCAGCAACAAGTTATAGTCATACAGTCATAAATGGAAAGAGATTGGTGATGGAAACTATGAGAAGATTAATAGTAGTGCAGATTCAGTAAATAGTCTGACAGTGTTGAGGGAATTATTTGTTTAGCAGAGTGATGGCCTTCGGGGAAAAACTGTTCTTGTGTCTAGTTGTTCTGGTGTGCAGTGCTCTATAGCGTCGTTTTGAGGGTAGGAGTTGAAACAGTTTATGTCCAGGATGCGAGGGATCTGCAAATATTTTCACGGCCCTCTTCTTGATTCGTGCAGTATACAGGTCCTCAATGGAAGGCAGGTTGGTAGCAATTATTTTTTCTGCAGTTCTAATTATCCTCTGAAGTCTGTGTTTTTCTTGTTGGGTTGCAGAACCGAACCAGACAGTTATAGAGGTGCAAATGACAGACTCAATAATTCCTCTGTAGAACTGAATCAGCAGCTCCTTGGGCAGTTTGAGCTTACTGAGTTGGCGCAGAAAGAACATTCTTTGTTGTCCTTTTTTGATGATGTTTTTGATGTTAGCTGTCCATTTTAGATCTTGCAATATGATAGAACCTAGAAATTTGAAGGTTTCTACTGTTGATACTGTGTTGTCTAGTCTAGTGAGAGGTGGAAGTATGGAAGGGTTTCTCCTAAAGTCTACCACCATTTCTACAGTTTTGAGTGTGTTCAGTTCCAGATTGTTTTTTTATTTATTATTTATTTATTTATTAATTAAACTTTTATACCGCCCTTCTCCCGAAGGACTCAGGGCGGTGTACAGCCTTCATTTAAAACAGTTAATATACATATTAAAATAACAATTAAAAAACTTATTCAATAAAAGGCCGAAATTAAAACCGTCCAATTGACCATATAAAATACCCAGTAAAATTACCATTAAAAATTTAAAATTTAAAATTTAGAATTTAAAAATCAGGCCAGTCCCGCTTGTATAAATAAATAAGTTTTCAGTTCCCGGCGAAAGGTCCGAAGGTCAGGCAATTGGCGTAAACCGGGGGGAAGTTCGTTCCAGAGGGTAGGTGCTCCCACAGAGAAGGACCAGCCGACACTGCTTGGCGGACGGCACCCTGAGAAGACCCTCTCTGTGAGAGCGTACGGGTCGGTGGGAGGCATGTGGAAATAGCAGGCGGTCCCGTAAGTACTCGGGCCCTAAGCCATGGAGCACTTTGAAGGTGGTAACCAAAACCTTGAAGCGCACCCGGAAGACCACAGGTAGCCAGTGCAGACTGCGCAGGAGTGGTGTTACCCGGGAGCAACGTGGTGCTCCCTCAATCAACCGCGCAGCTGCATTCTGGACTAACTGAAGTCTCTGGGTACACTTCAGGGGTAGCCCCATGTAGAGAGCATTGCAATAATCCAGTCGAGAAGTGACGAGAGCATGAGTGACCGTGCATAAGGCATCCCGGTCAAGAAAGGGGCGCAACTGGCGGACCAGGCGAACCTGGTAAAAAGCTCTCCTGGAGACGGCCGTCAAGTGGTCTTCAAACGACAGCCGTTCATCCAGGAGGACGCCCAAGGTGCGCACTCTTTCCGTTGGGGCCAGTGACTCGCCCCCAACAGTCAGCCGCGGTTGCAGCTGACTGTACCGGGATGCCGGCATCCACAGCCACTCCGTCTTGGATGGATTGAGTCTGAGTCTGTTTCTCCCCATCCAGACCCGTACGGCCTCCAAACAACGGGACAGCACTTCGACAGCTTCGCTGGGGTGGCCTGGGGTGGAAAAGTACAGCTGAGTATCATCAGCGTACAGATGATAACTCACCCCAAAGCCACTGATGACCTCGTAGCGGCTTCATGTAGATGTTGAACAGGAGGCGAGAGAATCGACCCTGCGGCACCCACAAGTGAGGCGCCTTGCGGCGATCTCTGCCCCCTGTCAACACCGTCTGCGACGGTCGGAGAGGTAGAGGAGAACCACCGATAAGCGGTGCCTCCACTCCCAACCCCTCCAACCGGGCGCAGGATACCATGGTCGATGGTATCAAAAGCCGATGAGAGATCCAACAGGACCAGGGCAGAGGAGCAACCCCTATCCCTGGCCCTCCAGAGGTCATCCTGTGACCAAAGCTGTCTCCGTGCTATACCGGGCGGAAGCCGGACTGGAGCAGGTCTAGATAGACAGCTTCCTCCAGGTACTGAGGAACTGCCGTGCCACCACTCTCTACAACCTTCGCCTGGCGAAGGTTGGAGACTGACGATAATTACCCAAAATAGCTGGGTCCAGGAAGGCTTCTTGAGGAGGGTCTCACCACCGCCTCTTTCAAGGTGGCGGAAAGACCCCTCCATCAAAAGCATTTATAATACCAGCCAGCCTCGTGTCACATCCTGAGTGGCCAGCACCAGCCAGGAGGGCAGGTCCAGTAAACATGTAGTGGCATGCAGCCTCCCCAGCAACCTGTCCATGTCCTCGGGAGCCACAGAATCAAACTCATCCCAAACAACATCAACAAGGCGAGCCTCAGTCATCTCATCCGGATCGCCAATCTTGGTCCAAGCTATCCCGAAGCTGAGCGATTTTATCGTATAGATAACCACTAAACTCCTCGGCATGTCCCTGCAGGTCATCCCGTCCCCTGGTGAAGGAGGCGGGTCACCCAGGCGGCGGCGGGCGGTTATCTGCCGGCGCAATGAGGAGGGCGTGCGCCTCGCCACCCTCAGTGCCACTAGGTAGGTCTTTGAAAAGACCTAACTAGTGTCCGATCAACCGGGCGGCTGGACCTCCAGGGCTCTCTAGGCGTCTTCTCCGGCGTTTCATCTCTCTCAGCTCCTCAGAGAACCAAGGAGCTAATTGAGATCTGCGCGGGTCAGAGGCAAAAGGCCGACACGGTCCAAAGCCCCAGCGCCTGTTCCCAGGCCGCCACTGGTTCTTCAGTCGTGCCATGGGTAAGATCCTCAGGGGCAGCCCAAGCTCCGTCTGGAACCTCTCAGGGTCCATCAGGCGCCTGGGGCGGAACCAACGTGGTTCCGTCTCCCTGCAGTGGTGAGTGGCGGTCTGAAAGTCTAGGCGGAGAAAATGATCTGACCATGACACGGTATCATCACTAAATCTCTTACTACCAGATCATTAAACCACTGTCCAGAGATATAAATCAGGTCCAGCGCGGATCCCCGTGAGTGCGTTACTTGAATCAGGTCCAAGGCCGTCATGGAAGCCTGGAACTCCTGAACCACTGTTGATGACAAGCCGGCCGATGGCAGGTTGAAATCACCCATGACCAAAAGTCTGGGGATCTCAACAGCCACCCCGGCAAGCACCTCCAGTAGCTCAGGCAGGGCTGTAGTCACGTAGCAAGGAGGCAGGTACGTGATCAACAAACCCATCTGATTCTTATGGCCCCACTTCACAAGAAGGATTCACAGCCGGCTATCTGAGGAACAGTGGTCTCTCGGCTCAGACCCTCTTTCATTACAACCGCCACCCCTCCACCCCTACCCTGGGCCCTCGGTTGATGGAATGCTCAGAAACCTGGCGGGCACAGTTCAACTAGGGCACCCCTTCTAACCAGGTCTCCGTAATGCCCATAAAGTCCGTGGACTCCAACTGAATAAGATCACAAATCAGGGGGGCCTTGTTAACCACGGACCGGGCATTACACAACATCAACCGGAGGCCCGGGCTCTGAGGATCCTGACCTTCCGGGGAACGGGGAAAGACTGGGGGGCCGGAGCATGTGATTGCTTTTAAACAGCGAACACGTGCTCCCAACGAACGATACGGCCCCTTGCTTCCGCCATATCTGCCCCTCCCACTTACCGTACAGATGGAGCCAACTTCCACCTCTGGAACGTGCCCCTCACCCCCTCCCTCAGACCTAGAGTTTTGGTTGCACCACAAGGCTAGTCGTTCGACCTCTCGTCTATATGCGGATTCATCATTGTCTCAAATGAGACCGATCACTGTTGTGTCATCTGCGAACTTCAGTAGCTTAACAGATGGATCATTGGAGATGCAGTCATTGGTATACAGAGAGAAGAGAAGTGGGGAGAGCACACAGCCTTGGGGGGCCCCTGTGCTAATTGTACAGGTATTTGATGTGATCTTGCTTCGCTTCACCTGCTGCTTCCTGTTTGTTAGGAAGCTTGTGATCCACTTACAAGTCTGTTCCGGTACCTGTAGCTGGTTTAGCTTAGTTAGAAGAATGTCTGGAATGATGGTATTGAATGCTGAACTAAAGTCTACAAAAAGGACCCTTGCATAGGTCTTTGGAGACTCAAGATGTTGTAGGATGTAGTGCAGAGCCATATTAACAGCATCATCTGTTGGTCTATTTGCTCGATATGCAAATTGCAAGGGTCTAACAGCGGATCCGTGATGGTTTTCAGGTAGGAAAGCACTAGCCTTTCAAAGGTTTTCATGACTACAGATGTTAGAGCAACTGGTCTGTAGTCATTCAGTTCCTTGATGGTGGGCTTCTTGGCACTGGGATGATGGTAGGCGTTTGAAGCAGAAGGAACATAACACATCTCTAGTGATTTATTGAAAATATGGGTGAAGATGGGGGCCAATTGGTCAGCACAGACTTTTAAGCAAGAAGGAGTTATCTTGTCTGGGCCTGGAGCTTTTCCTGGCTTTTGTCTGTGAAATAGGTCCTGCACTTCCTTTTCTGTGATCACTAGGGGTGTGAACCCAATGAAATGGGGTCAGTTGTAGGAGGCTTGGCTGTTGTTGGTGTGTCTGAGATGGGGGTTGTGGAGATAGGTGGCTGTAGTTTCCTTTCAAACCTGCAGTAAAACTCATTCAGGTCATCTGCCAGTTGTTGATTACCTTCAGCCTGGGAAGGAGGTTTGCCATAGCCGGTGATATTTTAAGAGTTTTCCACATGTTTGCTGGTTCATTTGCTGAAAATTGATTCTTTAGCTTTTCAGAGTAGCTTCTTTTTGCTGCTCTGATCTCCCTTGTTAGTGCATTTCTGGCCTGATTGTACAGCATTTTATCACCTTTTCTGTAGGCTTCCTCTTTGGAATGTCGTAGCTGCTTAAGTTTAGGTGTAAACCAAGGTTTGTTATTACTGTGTATTCGCAAGTTCCTTGTAGGTACACATAGGTCTTCACAGAAGCTGACATATGATGTTACAGTATCTGTGAGTTCATCCAGGTCTGCAGAGGTATCTTTAAAATATTCCAATCAGTGCAGTCAAAACATGCCTGTAGCTTTAATTTTGATTCCTCCGTCCAGGTCTTCACTGATTTAATTATTGGTTTTGTAGCTTTAAGTCTTTGCCTGTAAGCAGGTACAAGGTGAATCATGCAATGATCAGAGTGTCCTACAGCTGCACATGGTAAAGACCGATAAGCATCTTTCAGTGTTGTGTAGCAATGGTCTAAAGTATTCTTGCCTCTAGTGGGACAACTGACATGCTGAAAGTATTTTGGTAGCTCTTTCCTTAAGTTTGCCTTGTTTAGATCTCCCAAAAGAATGGCCAGTGAATCAGGGTGTTTGGCTTCAGCCTCCATGATTTGGTCAGCTAGAGTTCGTAATGCCTTGTTTACACAGGCTTGTGGTGGGACATAAACAGCAATTAGAAGAAATGAGGAAAATTCACGAGGCGAATAGTAAGGTTTGCAGTTGATAATTAGAGTCTCTAAATTGTTGTCACAGAATTTGTAAATTATATTAAAATCTTGACACCAGTTTCTATTAATATATAGGCATAAGCCCCCTCCTTTCTTTTTACCAGATGTTTCTGGAACCCTGTCTGATCGTTCAATCTGAAACCCTGGAATGTTCAGGCTGCAATTTTCAATTGATTCATTTAACCAGGTTTCAGAGAAGCATAGGACCGCTGAATTGCGAAAATCAGAATAGTATTTGTTTAAGAGGAGTATTTCATCCATCTTATTTACAAGTGAGCGTATATTTGTTAGGAAAATTGAAGTCAGAGGAGTTTTAATGTGACTTCTTAATCTGTTTAAGATCCCAGCTCGTTTACCTCTCTTCTGTCGCTTTCGTTGTTTGTTTTTTTTGGTAATCCATGGCTCCGTGGGAATTGCCTCCTCCTGTATTAGAATCTCCTCCGTGTTTGTAAAGACAGGTGGGGGTGAGATCAAAGAAAGCTGCTCCTTAAAGAAATGTTCCTTAACTTTTAGCAGATGGTCTCGTGAGTAGGAAATCCGTAGTGAATCACAGAGAACAATTAGAAATAAAGAAACAATTAGAGAGCATTTCACCGAGGCAGCCTTCATCGGCGCCATCTTGAGGGGGCTGCTTTAAATGCTGCTTTAAATGCTGCTTTAATGCAAGAAAGGGGGAAAGGAGGAAAAATATAAATAGAGCTGCAGGATGATGTGACTATGGCCAATTTCAATGAAGTTCTAGTTCTAGTCCCGCCTCTCCTCCCCCCACCCCGCCCTTAAGTTGGTTTCCTGAGGTGGCCTTGCTGGTGGGGCTGACCCCGTGATCTCTGAGAAGGTTCTCCTGTCATGGCTCTCTGGGATGACGCCAGTGTAGATGCCAGAGGGATTCTGGGGGGAGGCTTTTCCAGGAGGTGAGGGACACCCCAGGTCACACACTCCCATGGTGCCCCTCCTCATTTCACACATGTGATGCATCCATATGGGCATTTTCTTGGCAGCAAGTGGCTGGCTGTCACTTTTGCCTTTTTTTCTGGGATGCCTCTGCCTTTTTGGGCTAGAAGAAAGTCCTCTTGGTTTCTGAGTGGTCTCCCATCCAAGGACTTACCTGCTCAGGTCAGTCAAGGTCAGTTGCCACCTGAAGTCGATTCCCAGTAAGAGGGGAGGATTTGGACTATCCAAAATATGGGGCGGGATTCTGCTTCAGCTCTGAATTTAAAATGTGTCTCTACCTTCTCATTGCAAATCCTTTCCTCTGCCTGGATGGGATTTGAGGGCGAGGCCGTCAGCTCCTGCCCACGACTGACCCTGTTCGGTCTCTCACAGGAAGGTGAGACAGATCTTCGAGGAGGAGATCCGGACCCTGAAGAGGCTGGAGTCCTCATACATTGTGCGCTTGTACGGCATCTGCATTGATGAAAGTGGTAAGATCTTTGGGCTGGTTTGGGATTTGGAGAAGAGGCTCACGGTGATGAATTCAGGTCGTCCTCAACTTATGACTACAATCTATGAACACAGAAGTGAGACAGCAGGAGTTAGACTAGTAGCAAAGGTTACAATTCTTAACAGGATTAAGCCCCAACAGAAGTAAAATAGCAAAAGCAATTCTGAACAGAAGCAAATAGCAAAGGTTAGATTGATTCGTGTTACCATGTGCCTTCAGTTGCAAATGGTGACCCTGGGATACTGCAACCATATAAATTCATGCTGTTTGCCAAGTGCCAAATTTTGATCAGATGAATGGGGGGGACAGAATGGGACAACTTGCTGCAGGCCAACTCACCACGGCCAACTCACCGTGGGACAACTCGTCGCAGGACAATTTAACAATTCTATTTAATTATTTAAAATAAATTACGAAATTATTTAAATTTTTGACATTCACAGCCACAGATTGTTTTTTGTGCATAAACTGCTGTTGCATATCAGCAAGTTTTCTGTATTTCATCCTAACTCACTGTTTCTCAAAGTTGGCAACTTGACGATGGCTGGACTTCATCTCCCAGAATTCCCCAGCCAGTGTAGCTGATTTCTGCCTTTCATTCAATGAACAGGAGCTAAGCAGAGCAGGGGGTGGGGTAGGTGGGTTCCCTTTGCTGTTCTGGATTGGGATTGAGGAATGGAGCATCCTGGTCAGGTGAGCTAACAGGGCAGACACTCAGGAGTAGCATCCACTTATGGAGGATCTTTGTTCCTTCAGGGACGATCCCCCAGTTCTCCATAGTTACCGAGTATTGCGAAAAAGGCACCCTGAGGGAAGTGTTGAGAAAAGAACCGGACCTGCCCTGGAAGATTCGCTGCGACATGGCTTCTGATGCAGCTGCTGGGCTGTACAGGTATGTATGCAGTGGTGGGATTTAAATAATTTAACAACTGGTTCTCTGCCCTAATGACCAGCTGGCTAGGCGTGGCTTGGTGGTCATGTGACCATGTGGGTGTGGCCAACTCAACATCACTCAGGTCGATGGGCGCTTCGCCTTAGCTGTTACAATGTAATAAGGGTTAACCAGAGAGGCAGTTTCTGTAAGCAGGGCAATAAAGATTAGGCTAGAAACACCACCAGAATGTTGCTTTCCTTACAGGATTAGCCCTGTAAAGTGGGAAAAAACAAAATAAGATTTCTTCCAACAACCGGTTCTCCCGAATAGGTGCGAACTGGCTGAATCCCACCACTGTATGTATGGCTGGAGGGGAGAAGGAGCAGGTGCTCCTGAAGGTTGGTTCTCAACCAGTTCTTGTCTCATCCTGTCCTGACAATAGCAATAGCACTTCGACTTTCCGTACTTTTTGGAGTATAAGACGCACTTCCCTGGCCAAAAGAGGGTGGAAATGTTGGTGCATCTTATACACTGAATACAGCCATTTTGGGGGTTTTGCGAAAAACGGAATGCACAGAGAGTTTGGGAGGCCTGCAGAGTGCTCCTGAGGGCCAGGGAGGGCAAAAACTTTTTTTTCTTGCTTACCTTTTCGAAATCATGGTGTGTCTTATACACCAGTGCATTTTATAGTCTGAAAAATATGGTATATAGCACTTTATATGGGAAAGAATAGCAATAGCAGGAGCACTTAGACTTATATACCACTTTATGTGGGAAAGAATGTGGGAAAGAATAGCAATAACAATAGACTTATATACCACATCACAATGCTTTACAGCCCTCTCTAAGCGGTGGCCAGAATCAGCCTCTTGCTCCCAACAATCTGGGTCCTCATTTTACCAACCTCGGAAGGACAGGAGGCTGAGTCAACCTTGAGCCTATCAGAATCTAACTGCTGGCAGTGGCAGAATTAGCCTGTAATACTGCATTCTAACCATCACAGTTCCTACAAGCTTCATGTTTCCAGGGATATTAGTCCCAGCCTTCCCATGTGGTCTTCAAGACATTCTGGCCCATGAGTGATGAGCTTTAGGTCCTAGCAAAGGACTCATTGACTGAGCTTGGCTGCCTGGTGTGCATATTTGGAAAAGAGCTGTGGTGGCGCAGTGGTTAGAATGCAGTACTGCAGGCTCCTTCTGCTGCCTGCTGGCTGCCTGCAATTTGGCAGTTCAAATCTCAATAGCCTCAAGGTTGACTCAGCCTTCTGAGGTGGGTAAAATGAGGACCCAGATTGTTGGGGGGCAATAGGCTGACTCTGTAGGTTGCTTAGAGAGGGCTGGAAAGCACTGTGAAGCACTATATAAGTCTAAGCACTAGTGCTATAAACTGTACGTAAGAACTGGGTGAAGCTCTTCCTTTTTGTTGACTGCAGGTTGCACCAGACAGGAGACAAGTGCCAGCTGCATCGTTGCATCAACAGTTCCAAATTCTTGGTTGCCAAGGGCTACTGTGTAAAGGTGAGGTCTGCATGTAGCATTCCTATACTAGAAAGGTAGAGCTCCAGTTACGACAGTTTTCTTAATGACTGTTTGAAGTTACAGTGGCAGTGAAAAAAGGGACTTAGGCTAATTTTTCACACTTACGACTATTGCAGCATCCCCATGGTCATATGATCAAAATTCAGATGCTTGGCAACTGGTTTATATTTATGTCATCTGTTCCCCTTTTCCCCTTCTGACAAGCAAAGTCAATGGGGAAACCAGATTCACTTAACAACCGTGTTCCCAAACTTAACAACTGTGGTGATTCACTTAACGGCTCTGGCAAGAAAGCTCATAAAATGGGACAAAACTCACTTAAGAACTGTCTCACAGCCCAATAGAAATTTTGGGCTTGACTGTGGTCATAAGTCGAGAATTACGTGTACCTCTGCTCTCTGGTTTAAAGACAGTGACCCTAAAAGTCTGATTGTTACAGAACTGTAAAAGTGGGCTTTTTATTTCGCTTCAGTGAGATCATGTTGGAGAAAAGGGCGTAAAGCCTATGCAAACTGTCCTGAGGAAATTGTGTTGTGTTTGAGGGAGTCAATATCTTCCTATCATTATCCAGCCATCCCTGGGGTGATATAAGCCCTCGTTGTAGTATTGTGGGGAGGTATAACAATGGGGGATGATTTTGAATAGAACAGAATAGAATAGAATTTTATTGGCCAGGTGTGATTGGACACACAAGGAATTTGTCTTGGTGCATATGCTCTCAGTGTACATAAAAGAAAAGATACGTTCATCAAGGTACAACATTTACAACACAATTGATGATCAATATAGCAATATAAATCATAAGGATTGCCAGCAACAAGTTATAGTCATACAGTCATAAGTGGAAAGAGATTGGTGATGGGAACTATGAAACGATTAATAGTAGTGCAGATTCAGTAAATAGTCTGACAGTGTTGAGGGAATTATTTGTTTAGCAGAGTGATGGCCTTCGGGGAAAAACTGTTCTTGTGTCTAGTTGTTCTGGTGTGCAGTGCTCTATAGCGTCGTTTTGAGGGTAGGAGTTGAAACAGTTTATGCGAGGGATCTGCAAATATTTTCACGGCCCTCTTCTTGATTCGTGTAGTATACAGGTCCTCAATGGAAGGCAGGTTGGTAGCAATTGTTTTTTCTGCAGTTCTAACTATCCTCTGAAGTCTGTGTTTTTCTTGTTGGGTTGCAGAACCGAACCAGACAGTTATAGAGGTGCCAATGACAGACTCAATAATTCCTCTGTAGAATTGGATCAGCAGCTCCTTGGGCAGTTTGAGCTTACTGAGTTGGCGCAGAAAGAACATTCTTTGTTGTCCTTTTTTAATGATGTTTTTGATGTTAGCTGTCCATTTGAGATCCATTTTGAGATCCATTTTGGAAGATGATCTGGGGGTGACAGCCAGAATTACAGTGACTCCCTATTAATACAACTCAATCAGAATAGTGCTGGAAGGGACCTTGGGGGGTCTTCTAGTCCAGCCCCCTGTTCAAGCAGGAGACCCTGCACCATTTCAGACAAGTGGCTATCCAGTCTCTTCTTAAAAACATCCAGTGTTGGACTGCCCACAACTTCTGAAGGCCAGCTGTTCCACTGGTTAATTGTACTTATTGTTAGGAAGTTTCTCCTTAGTTCCAGGTTGCTTCTCTCCTTGTTTAGTTTCCATCCATTGTTTCTTTTTTCTTTTTAATTGAAAAAGTTTTAAGAAACAAAAACATTTTCCCCCTTCCCCCCCTCCCCCCCACAAAACCCCCTTCCCCCCTCCCTCCCCCCCACGCTTCCCGGGTCAATCACAAGGTATTGTTATACATAAACCAAACATAGAGTAAAATTTTCCCTTCTAATCCAATTAACCTCATTCAAACCTTTTCATCTCCCAACTCCCCCCATTACATAAAATAATACTTTCTAATTATTCAAAGGCAGTCTGATATTTCTTAATCTGATATCTGTTTTGTAAATAATCAATCCATTTTTTCCATTCAATTAAATATCTTTCCTGCGTATTGTCTTTCAAAAAAGCTGAGATTTTAGCCATCTCAGCCAAATTAGTGACTTTCAATATCCATTCTTCTATTGTAGGTATCTCTTCTTTCTTCCAGTATTGTCCAATCAACAGTCTTGCTGCTGTTATTAAATTCAGAATCAATTTAGTCTCAATCCCTGTACAATCCGTTATAATTCCCAAAAGGAAAAATTGCGGCAGGAACTTTATCTTCTTCAGTACATTTTGAATAATCCACCAAATTCTTATCCAAAAGGCCTTAATTTTCTTGCAAGTCCACCAAATATGAAAATATGTAGCGTCATCACAATCACACCTCCAACATTTCGCTTGGATATCAGGATACATACATGATAATTTTTTGGGATCTAAGTGCCATCTATAAAACATCTTATAAAAATTTTCCCTTAAATTCTGTGCTTGTGTAAACTTAACATTTCTAACCCAGATTTTCTCCCATGTTTCCAACATTATTGGTTCCTGAATATTCTGTGCCCATTTTATCATACAGTCCTTTACCAAATCCTTTTCCGAATCTATTTCAAGCAACACATTATACAATCTCTTTATATGCTCCTGGGTCTGATTTCTAATTTGCTTTATTAAATGTTCCTCCCTTTGCATTATACCAATTTTTTGATCTTCTTTCCATCTAGCACTTAGTTGCCCATATTGAAACCAAGTATAATTCCTCCCTTCTTCATTTAATACCTGTAATGATTTTAATTGCAATCTACCTCCTTCAGCATACAAAAGTTCTTTATAAGTAATCATTTCCTGTTTCTGTTCTATATTTATATTCTCTATTGCATGTCTGGGGCTCGCCCATATAGGAATCTTATAGTCTAATTTATAAGAATATTTTTCCCCCAGACCCGCAAAAGAGCACTTCTCAACACATGATTCTTAAAAGCCCTATCCACTTTTTTTTCATAAAACAAATACGCATGCCATCCATATAACAAGTCATAACCTTCTATGTTCAAAATTCTTTCCTCCGTTAAATTAAACCAGTCACTTATTATTGAAAGGGCTACTGCTTCATAATATAGTTTTTTTTAAGCCACCTCTTTCCCGTGAGTTCTGAATTATTTTCATTTTAACCCTCGCCTTTTTACCTTGCCATATAAATTTATTAATCCCAATCTGCCAATCCTCCAAATTTTTATTTTTCTTAATTATTGGTATCATCTGGAACAGAAACAAAATCTAGGTAACACATTCATTTTAATAGCCGCAATCCTCCCAATAGCGATAACTGCAATTTTTCCAGACACTCATATCATTCTGAACTTTTGCCATAGCAAGTCATAATTATTCTTATAAAGTTTCTTGTTCGATGAACTAATATAAACCCTAAGTATTTAACCTTTTTACCACCTCAAATCCTGTTATTTCCTCTAGTTTTTGTTTCTGTTGTATAGACATATTTTGATTATCACTTTTGTTTTATTCTGATTTATTTTAAATCCTGATACCTTTCCATATTTATCAATTGTTTCCAACAAAAATCTACTTGAATTTATAGGATTTGTTAAAGTAACCACTACATCATCTGCAAAAGCTCTAACTTTGTACTCATATTGTCTAATCTTAATTCCTCTATTTTCATTAATTCTCGTATTTTATCTAATAATGGTTCCAGAGTCAAAACAAACAATAATGGTGATAAAGGACATCCCTGTCTCGTTCCTTTTTAATCTTAATAACTTCTGTCAAACTACCATTTATTATAATCTGTTTGCTCTCCATAAATCGCTTTAATTATTCTAACAAAACAATCTCCAAATTGCATTTTCTCTATTAATTTAAATAAAAAATCCCAATGCAATCGATCAAAGGCTTTCTCTGCATCCAAAAAAATAAGTGCTGCTGAAGTATTCTTCTTTTCCAAATATTCCAATATATTAATAATCTGTCTAACATTATTCCTCATCTGCCTCCCTTTTATAAAACCAGATTGATCAGTATGAATTCTTTGTTGTAAAACTAACATTAATCTATTTGCTATTATTTTAACAAAATCTTATAATCATTATTTAAAAGTGAAATCGGCCTGTAGTTACCAGGTTTAGAGCAATCTTGCTCCTCTTTGGTATCAGTGAAATAAAAGATGTTTTCCATGACGGTATTCCCTCCTAATTGTATCTGATTAAATAATTCTTTAAGTGGGCCTAATATTTCATCCTGTGTTTTTATAATAAGTTGCTGTAAGACCATCTGTACCAGGGTTTTCCCATTTTAATTGTTTAATTGCCTCCACTATTTCTCCAGTAGCTATCGGCGATTCAGCTCCTCCTCTGTTCTAATGTTAGAATATTAACCTTATAATCTTTCAAATAATCATAAATGTCCCTATTCAATATTTTATCTTTTGCATATAGAGTAGTATAAAATTCTGAGAATGCCTTTTAATTTTATCCTGTTGATATATCTCTTTACCTTTATATTCTATTTTTGTATGACCGTGCTTTCTGTTTTTCCTTAAATTATATGCCAACCATCTCCCAGGTTTATTTGCATTACAAAAGGTATTATGTTTAGCATATTGTATATTCGTTGCCACCTGGTCTGCCATTAACATATTAAATTGACTCTGTAATATTTTATAGCCTCTTTAAGTTTGTGATCTTGTGGGTTTTGAATTAATAACTGTTGTTCTTTGAATTTCTTCTTCCAAATACCTCGCTGCCTTTGTTTATTATTCCTCTGCCTATTGTCCAAATATCAATATCCTCTAATAAAAGCTTTACTCGCCTCCCACACAGTTCCTATAGGTGTCCCTTGTACATATTAAAATCAAAAATTCTTCATCTGTTTCTTACAATGATTTACATTATCCTCATATCTAAACAGATTTTCATTCAACCTCCATGTTCTACCACCTTTTTCCCTTGTAATAATTCCATCCATACTGGGCTATGGTCAGTTAAACACCTCGAAATATCTTCATTTTCTTCACCCTAGAAAGCAAGTCATTAGAAATTAAAATAAATCAATACGTGAAAAGATTGATGCCTATCAGAAAAAAGTAAAATCTCTCTCATCTGGATTCCGTAACCTCCATATATCTCTAAACTCAAAGTCTTCCATCATTTCAAAAAGGATTTTGGTAATTTTGCATGTATAGGTATCTTCTTGGAGAGGTTCTCTTATCCTTCTTGTATCAATTACTCCATTCCAGTCTCCTAATAAAATAAACGAACTATAATCCCAGAGGTCAACCTCTCATGTAACATTTTATAAAACTTTTCTTGTTGCTGATTAGGTGCATAAATACCTATCAAGCAAAGTCTTTTGCATCTATCACCAGTTCAATAGCAATAAATCTTCCTTGAATATCTGCCTCAATTAACTTAGCTGGTATATCCTTCCTGATATATACAACAATTCCATGCTTCTTTTCCAAAGCTGATGCAACAAAATGTTTACCAATTTTGAATTAATTAAATATTTTTGGTCTGATAATTTTATATGTGTCTTGCAAACAAATCACATCATTTTTAATTGTTTCAAGTAGTGAAATATTTTCCTTCTTTTCTGAGCTGAATTCAAACCATTAACATTCCATGACAAAATTCTATTTGCCATTACTGGCCTCCTGAAGCTTTGAAGCAGACAACGGAAGATCCTCCTCCGGTATCTTCCGTCTAGCTCCTCCCACAGCTTCCATACTGGGATCTTGACTTTTACTTTGAGACTGTTGCTCTTCTTTACGCTTAAGGGCTCCTCTTGTCACCCTTTGCTCTTGTGGTTCCTCTAATACTGGCAGCAATAAAGACTCTTGGATCACCACGCCTTCTTGAGTCTCTTGAAGTTTTTCTATCACTTCTATTTCAACTTTCAAAACTGTAGAAAGAAAATCCTTTGCCTTTAAAACAGTGTCAATTCTATATCTCCTTCCTTGATAGAATACTGTCAGTCCAACTGGCACCTCCCATCTGAATTGAATCTGATGTTTTTTAAGTTCTTGTGTAAAAAAAACAAATTCCTTCCTGTCTCTTAACATCTTGAAGGAATCTCTTTCAACACCTTCAACTCCTGTTCTCCAATTTTCAAAGTTGTCTGATATGAAACTTGCAGAATCTGATTTCTCATAGTTCTTTTCACAAAATAAACCACAATGTCCCGAGGAAGCTTTCTCTGTCTTGCGATCCAAGAATTAACTCTATATATTTTATCAATTTGATAAGCTACCTCTTGGGGTTCCACTTCAATAAATTCAGCCAATGCTTCTGATATGATTTTTCTTAGGTCCTCTCCTCTCTGTTCTTGCATACCACGGATTCTAAGAGCTCCTTCCATAAGTTTATATTGCAATATCACAACCTGATCTTCATTTTGATCCACTTTTTTCTGAACACCTTGCATTTTGTTTTCTAAGTGCTTATTTGACTGAGAGATCTGTTGCATTTCTTCTTCCAATCCCTCAATTTTTTTACTCAAACCTTGAACAGCCATCAAAATATCTTCTCTTATTTTTGCATTAAAATTCTCCATCATCTCTTTTTGCCTATCTTCAGAAAGTTTTAATTGTTCTTTCAATATATCCTCAAGATTTGGTTCAGATCCCCTTCTTCCAGAAGACTTTAAAGGTTTAGCTGCCATTCTGTCTTCAAAAGAATCAGGAATTTAAACTTAAAAACTTTCCTTTACTCCTTTCAGTATAAGAGAACTCCGTTTATAACAATCCACAAATAACACTACTTTGTTGTACTAAAAAAGTTCACTTTCACTTTCAGACGCCATTTTAAAAGTCAATTAATCAGAGACAAAGAGAAGTTTCAAATTTCAAAAGGGAGAGTCGGTATACTTGTTGTGTTGTTTCTACTTCAAAGATCGAACGCTTGTGAAATTCCCGTCTGCTTAGAAAATCAATCAATTTGACAAGTCCTTTTGAGCAGAAGTGACTCCTACTCCTTTTCCCTGAAAAAACAGGAGCACGTTTGAAGTCGGAGATAATGAGGTTTGATGGGACCTTAAATCCAGAAAAATTCGCTCTTAAGAGCAAACCCCCTGGAGAGATCTACCACTCCCCCACAGCTCTGCACACCCCCTTATGCCCAAGGGGTATGCTAAGGTCAGTGAACAGTGATTTATACTGTTTCACTGACTTTTACGATCTTCTAACGCGGAGTGCCCTGTTAGAGCACCCTACAGGAGCGGTGACATCACTGGAAGCCCTCCATCCATTGTTTCTTGTCCTGCCTTCTAGTGCTTTAGAGAATAAATTGACGCCCTCCTCTTTGTGGCAGCTCCTCAAATACTGGAATACAGCTATCATGTCACCCCCAGTTCTTATTTTCTCTGGACTAGCCAAATCAAGTTCCTGCAACCATCCTTCGTATGTTTTAGTCTCCAGGCCTTTAATCTTCTTAGTTTCCCTTCTTTGCACTTTTTCCAAAGTCTCAACATCTTTTTTGTAATGTGGTCACCAAAACCGGACACAGTATTTCAGGTGTGGTGTATGTGATTAGGACCACTTTATAAAGCCTTAGTAACTCCGTTGACTGCCGATGCATTTCCAAACAGGCTTCAGAGAACTCACTTCCTCTCCATTCCATTCAGTTGTCAGGATTTAAACTGGACCAAACAGAGTCATCCATCAGTCAGAAAAGCAAGGATAAAGTCCCAAGGGAGGTCTCTTCTTTAGCCTATATCTGTCCAGAAGGCCTGGCCTCTTTACACCATCCGTACAACTTGGCTAGTGAAATATACAGGTATGTATCCTGCCTCTTCACAGCTATGAAGGATTCTGCGGGGTCAACACAACGTTTTCTGGAGCTCAGTACGGCCTCGGTTTAACAGGGTCAGTTTCAGACCGAATTCTGCATCGCTATGTCATGTTAAACTTGATTCATTTTAAATTGGATTAGGATCGCCAGTGTATGCCTGCCTGTACACAGTTTAGCCCTTTCCGTTTGTTTAGAATTCATGGTGCTATGTGAGCACAGAAAATAGGTTAATTCGGTATCAAGGTTAAAGCGTGTTTTGCAGAGAGCCAACAATCTCTGGCAACATGTCCCTCCCTGCTCGGGCAAGTCTCTCCGGAGGCCCCTTTGAGAAGCGAGGCCGAATGTCTGTAATTTCAGTGGCATCAGATCGCCCTCGGTTCCCTTTCTGGAGATTCCCTGAAGTAAGCAGCAATGAAAATGACAGCGTTCAGATGCCATACTCAATTTCTTTAACCAAGACTTGACTAAATTCCAAAAGCTGGGTATGCACGACATATTATAAACCTTGGACTAGTGGCCACAGTACCTGGATTCACACAGTAGGCCATTTTGAGGCCTAATGAATGTGTGAACTCAGCTTTCCTTGAGAAATGAATCTGCAGGAGTGGCTATGTCACGTCTGGTAGCCCATGTGGAGACCGGATCCTGGGGAGAAGGGGAGGCAGGCTTCCCTTGAGAGGGGACACCCCAGGAGGCATTCTGCTGAATACTTCCAAACCCCTAGTTAGCACTGACTTTGCCCTGGTTGAAGGCTCCCATCTGGAGGGAAAGGGGTAAAAAAAGGGCAAAATGCTATGACCCATCCTTGGTATCCTTCAAGGTGGGACCATAGGCCATGAATCCCACAGTGGCTCCATCCACACCATACATCAGCAGTTTGCTTAATAATGGTTTATTGAATAGGCCACTGTTAGCTAGCTTTGTAAAACCTGAAAGCCCTAAAAGCCTTCAGTAGAATCGACTAAGCCATGATGCGGTTTGTTTGGTTGGAGGCTGAATGGTATTGTGCAAATCTGGCAAAAGTGTCAGGGCCCACTCAGATGGACCACTGCCAGGCTTGATAATGGCAGGGAAGGAGCTGCCAGCTCTCGGTCCTCTTGTGTGACAGCTGCTGAATTCCTTTCTTTCAGCTTTGGGATTGTGCTGTGGGAGATCGCAACTGGGAAGCTCCCCTTTACAGGTGAGTGCTAGGGTCTTCTCTGGGGAAGGTCTGGGTTCTCTTCTAGGGGGGAGGATGCTGCAGGTAAAACAGAAGGGGACAAGGGTCTTCCTGTTTCATCTTGTACCACAACCGTTGTGTAAAACATAGAATCGTAAGGATGGAAGGGACTTTGGAGGTCTTCTGGTCCAGTCCCCTGAGCAAGGTGGGAGTCTTTATGTCATCCTGGACAATTTTTTTTCCAATATTTTATTGAAAACCTCCAGTGATAGAGCACCCAACTTTGAGAGGCAAGCTGTTCCATTGTTTAATTAATTAATTAATTCCTCCTTAATTCTTGATTGGATCTCTCTTTAATGATCTTCCATCTGTTCCTTCTGGTCCTGCCTTCAGATGTTTTAGAGAATAAGTCCATCCCCTCTTCGACAATCGTTCAAGAATAGAATAAGAATAGAATAGAATGGAATGGAATGGAATACAATTCTTTATTGGCCAAGCGTGATTGGACAGACAAGCAATTTGTCTTTGGTGCATAAAAGAAAAAAAGAAAAGAGGGGAAAATACATTCAAGAATCATAATGTAGAACACTTAGTGATATTCATAGGTTACTAATAAGCAATCAAATCATACTAGGAAACAAACAGAACAATATAAATCGTAAAAGTACAAGCAACATGGTTATAGTCATAAGAGGGAGGAGATAGGTAACAGGAAGCATGAGAAGAAGAATAGTAACACCATCTTAGTAAATAGTTTGACTGTTGTGGGAATTAGTTGTTTAGCAGAGTGATGGAAGACAGCTATTGGAATAACAAATATTGGAAGACAGCTATCATGTCTCCCCCAATCCTTCTCTAAAATGGGGGCTGTTTCTTGTGGCACTTCCCTGAGCAGTGTTTCTTAACCTTGACAACTTTAAGATGGGTGGACTTCAGTTCCCAGAATTCTCCAGCCAAGCATAAAGTCCATCCATCTTAAAGTTGAAATGTGGGAGTTGAAGTCCACCCATCTTAAAGTTACCCACCTAGAGAAACACTGCTTTGGCGGTTTTTAAGCTGCCTTACCATTGAGCAGTACTCAAGATTTGTCTTCCTGCTGATCAGTGGAAGAATGCCATATCCTACTTCCCCATTGGCAGGGAAGAAGGAAAGCCGAGTGGCTTGCAGGCAGGATGAGATACGGGGAACTGCTCCATTGCCCACAGCTCTGGTCAATGCTGATCAAGAACCCTCTGGCCCTTCCTCTTGCAGTGGTCTTAGCTCAGCAGTTGGAGATGGAGCACAGGAGAAAGGTCCAGGGATACAGCACTGATTCCAGAGCAGCCCAGAATGGCTGTGTTGGAGGCGCCTAAAATAGACGCGTTTTGAATCAAGAGCCTGTAGAAGTGAAACCTGGGGTCAAGGACCTTCCTTCCCAGGTTGAGGAAGTTGGATTTTCTGAATCTGCACAAAGGTTCCCAGAACTTCCTTTTTATCTGAGGAGACAAAGACCAGCTGGCTATTGTTTGGGATGATTCATTGCTTTCCCGCTTGTCCCTGTTCCACATCTGCTGCTCTTGGGCAGGTCAAGCCCCTTTTCTGCAGCAATCAGGAAAGATCCCTCTTTCAACACACCCTAGGAGGGATGATCGCAGATGATCAGCCGGGCTTTGCTTAAGGATTCCCCCTGATTATTTTTGCCTTTACAAATACAGATCTCTGCAATGCAGTCAGTAAAATCTACTGACATTATTGGAGTCTTGGAAATGTATACGAAAAATCCAGGTAGAAGGGGCAGAAGGCAGCAATAAAAAATAAAAATCAGGAAGACCTCTGTGTCCCTGGAGATTCTCAATCATCCAAGTCATAGTTATCCCAAAAGTGGCCCGGTAGTGGCCACGGACCCAAGGTTGGGGACTCCTGCTGTATACCACTTCAGACAAATTTCTTGAAAAACCCCAGTGATGGAGCACTCACAATTTCTGGAGGAAAGCTTTATGTATGTATGTCTATGTGAAATCTTGCCACCTCTCTGGTTGTGATTCTAGGTTGCAACTCTCAAGAAATCTATAAGAAGGTTTATAAGCAAAAAGTACAGGAGCCTTTAGGAGAAGACTGTCCGTCCTATTTACAGACAGTCATCAACCAGTGTCGGAGTTATAACCCTTCCAAGCGCCCAACTACTGAAGGTATGAGAAAGCAGTAGGCATTTGGATACATGGTTGGGGTATCACATTTCACTAAGCCATAATTTGCTTTTAGCTATGGTTTGATGCGTAACCTATAGCTAGTTTTGTATATAATACAACAGTAAACGGTGCACCAATATTGGGGCATTTGGGGAGCAATGAATCTAGACATAAGTACTTCGTGCTCACACTTCCTTATCTCGGTAGCTGTCCACGGTTCCAACCTGGTCAATTAGAAAGAAAGACTCCTGGCCCATGATTAGCCAAAAGTATACTTTACTAAAGCCAAAGGGGTTACAGAAGAGGCAAAGCTGGATCTGAGATTTTCACGCGCAAAATATACCGTTAACTTTCCATTGTTCCCAGCCAACCTCCTTGTTATCAGTCAATGTCCATTTAAGTATTAACAGTTTGTTTGGGAAATATTCCGTCTTCACATGCTCACGGCTCCGCATTCCTTTGGTGTAACCTTGAGACGGCTGGTGCTTCCCACGGGACGGGATGGCTTGCTTTTGATTCATCTGGGTTCTGAATGTAAAGCAGTATATAAGTCTAAGTGCTATTGCTACCCCCTCCCCCACTGCTCCTTCCCCCTGTTACTGATGTCAGGCTGTCAGCTTGCGATGCGTAGATTAGCAGAATGGCAGCCAAGACACCAGCAAAGATGGAATTGATACTCATTTATTAACCAGACAAATGCCCCTATGTATCAAAAGCTGAGCTACAAAACTGAGGTAGGAAGATTTTTGAAAACTTTTTTCTTTTTCTTTGCAGTTATTGTGAACCAGCTCCTCATTGACCAGGATGCCAACAGTAGCAACTTGACTTCATGAGTGAAAATCAGTGATTGTGGAAGATCTGAAGCTTCTCTCTTTTTTTCCACATTTCAATATTCTTTGGCTTGGCCCGATGTTTGAACTCTAGCCAGCTTTGCCTCTTACTGAAACATTCTGTTGGTTCCCTAAAATGTGGGGGTTTGGGGTAGCAAATAAAGAGAACCCTCCCACCCCCGATGTTGAAGACCAATGTCAGACCTGCCTCAACTTGAGCTTCTGAATAAAAACGATCCTTAACTCCATTTGTTGATAAAGGTATAGCTTACTAGAAGTCAAGTAAATTACGGTTTTGTAAAGCCAGAGTGGAGAGTTCACGCCAGACTTCTGCTGGTTAATTTTCCTCTCTTTGGTCCCTTTCCCATAGTGTCTCTCTCATTGTCCAATCAAGTTTAAAAGAGATATTTTGGAAACAGTCACTCTACGGGTTGGCATTCTTCTCCCAGGGAAACGACCTTGAAGATTTTGTCGGTCCTAAAATGGGGCAAAACTCACTTAATAAATTTCTCTCTTAGCAACATAAACTTTGGGCTCAATTGTGATCGTAAGTTGAGGACTATCTGTATTTGCACAACAGCCTTAAACCACTCAGTCCTGGACACATGCTGGCTTGGTTCTAGGCTGGTTTAAGAAAAGGCTACCTTGGCCTCCCATTGGACAATTCCATGCTGCTGCGCCCACCCACCTTTGCGTTCCAGGAAAGCAATAGCCAATTGCTTTCCTTTCTGGGCAGGTCTTCCTGGCCACGCTCCCCCCTCTATATCTGTAGTTCAATTTATACGACCAAAGTTAAAACTTCAAAATGCGTGTAGGCGTGTGCTCACACAAGAACTAACAATTATAGAAAAAAGAAGTCACAAAAAAAGATGGATCAGAAGTAACAAATGGAAGGTTCTTAAGAGAGATCCAACCTGAAATAAAGGAGAAATTTCCTGATAGAACAACTATCTGCCTCCAGAAGTTGTGGGTGCTCCATCATTGGCGGTTTTTAAGAAGAGATTGGACAGCCATTGGTCTGAAACAGTGCAAGGTCTCCTGCTTGAGCAGGGGGCTGGACTAGAAGACCTCAAAGGTCCCATCCAACTCTGTTATTTTTCAGGGATACTCTCATTGCCATCAAGTTTAGGAACCATTTTTAAACAATGGACCCAGAATTTAATTTTAATTAGTTTTAAATTAATTAATTTTAATCTCTATGCCTCTTTAGATTGACTGTGTTTGAAAGACATTATAGAAGACAAATACCTTTTACTGGACAAGACTGAAGGAAGACCCCACCCTCCCCAGATAAAAGAAGAAACCGTGAGGCAGGAAGAAAATCAGACACAATACAAATAATTAAATCACTTTTAAATCCTTTTAAACCTAAAACACAAGTCTTGTCTGGCTCATTTCCAGAGCTTACAGCCTCAGGTGAGCTCAAGTGCAAACACAGTAGTTGCCGCTTGTTAAATCAATTAACAAAAACAGACAGAGGAACTAGTCAGATTTGCCAACTCTGCTTTTTTGGGGGAACAGAAATTAGCCTTTTTCCTTCCAAACAAAGCCAAATAGGAAAATTGTCCCATCATTAAACACAGGATTAAATGTCACCAAGCACAAAATTACTGGTAAACACCACTAAAAACCAGATTTAGACCAAAACTCAGAAAGGGTATATAAACTTATGTTTGAATGTCAATCTTTCTAGCTAGCCATGAAGCCTTGCTGAATGTCACTCATCTTGGTTCCTTGTCATTAAAAGCGTCTATGCTCATCGTTATTCAATTTATTCTTCAAAGCATTGATCATTATGTCCTGGCTGGAAGAAAGCCAATAGGGGAGAAGACTGAGATTGATCTGAAATAGCAATAGCACTTATATACTGCTTCCCAGTGCTTTCCAGCCCTCCCTAGGCAGTTTTCAGAGTCAGCCTCTTGCCTCCAACAATCTGGGTCTTCCTTTTACTGACCTGGGAAGGATGGAAGCAGTGGTGGGATTCAGCCAGTTCATACCACTTTGGGAGAACCGGTTGTTAATTTTCTCAGCAGCTTGGTGAACTGGTTGTTGGAAGAAATCATTAGGGCAGAGAACCGGTTGTTAAACTATTTGAATCCCACCACTGGATGGAAGGCTGAGTCAACCTTGAGCCTGGTGAGATGTGAACTGCCAAATTGCAGGCAACCGGCAGGCAGCAGGAGCCTGCAGTACTGGGTTCTAACCACTCTGCCACCAGGGCTCTTATAATTTTTTTTTTATTATTTTATTTTATTTTGTCACAACATTATATACAAGCACATACAATGAAAGGAAACAATAGGACAGGGACGGTAGGCACTTTTGTGCACTTATGCATGTCCCTTATAGTCCTTTTAGGAATGGGGTGAGGTCAATGGTAGACAGTTTTTGGTTGAAGTTTTTGGGATTTTGAGAAGAGACCACAGAGTCAGGTAGTGTGTTCCAAGCGTTAACAACTCTGTTACAAAAGTCATATTTTCTGCAATCAAGATTGAAGCGGTTAACATTAAGTTTAAATCTATTGTTTGCTCTTGTATTATTGCGATTGAAGCTGAAGTAGTCTTCAACAGGAAGGACATTGCAATAGAGTTAAACACAGGTCAGAGTCGGCGGAGTTCTAAGTTTTCTAATCCCAGGATTTCAAGTCTGGAGGTATAAGGTATTATCCAGATACTCTTCTAAGCTAAACCAGCTACAGGTACCGGAACAGACTTCTAAGTGGATCACAAGCTTCCTAACAAACAGGAAGCAGCAGGTGAAGCTAAGCAAGATCACATCAAATACCTGTACAATTAGCACAGGGGCCCCCAGGGTTGTATGCTCTCCCCAGTTCTCTTCTCTCTGTATACCAATGACTGCATCTCCAACGATCCATCTGTCTAGCTACTGAAGTTCGCAGATGACACAACAGTGATTGGTCTCATTCGAGACAATGACAAATCCGCATATAGACGAGAGGTCGAATGACTAGCCTTGTGCTGCAACCAAAACAATCTGGAACTGAGCACGCTCAAAACCATAGAAATGGTGGTAGACTTTAGGAGAAACCCTTCCATACTTCCACCTCTCATAATACTAGACAACACAGTATCAACAGTAGAAACCTTTAAATTTCTAGGTTCTATCATATCGCAAGATCTAAAATGGACAGCTAACATCAAAAACATCATCAAAAAAGGACAACAAAGAATGTTCTTTCTGCGCCAACTCAGTAAGCTCAAACTGCCCAAGGAGCTGCTGATTCAGTTCTACAGAGGAATTATTGAGTCTGTCATTTGCACCTCTATAACTGTCTGGTTCGGTTCTGCAACCCAACAAGAAAGACACAGACTTCGGCTTCCGGGTGGCTCCGCTTCGTTAATGGCGGGCGATTTCAGACCGCCAGTTCTGTGTGATTCTGTAGAGCTGTTTAGACAGCGTTAATCTGCTGTCAACAGCTTGTAAATCTCTGCCCTCGGGCAAAAAGGGAGAGATGAGCATTTGAGCTGAAGTAGAGCCCCCAAGAAAGGCCCCAGAATGATTTCTGGTGGTTTGCTGGGAACGCTCCTTCTATAGCTTGAAAAAAGCTCCAGAATCCAGAACGCTTCTGCAAAAGCAGAACAAAACGCAGCGTCCATCTCCGTGACTGAAAAGGATTATTGATAGATTGCCAACACGGAAAGAGCCGAAAATAGGAGAGCTGGCATTTGATTGTAAGATGACTTTAACTCCCTGACAGAGAAGGTATTTGTATTTAAGGGTGGAGATGATGGAAGATGGCGTTCTTGAAAGTGAAAGCTAAGATAAGCGAAAGCTAAGGAAATGCTGATTACAATTGCTGGCGTGGAACCTTTAAGAAGAATATAACAAGATTTTTTTTTTAAATGGAATTCTTTCTTTTTTAAAATCTCTTTTTTTATTATCTTTTTCTTACAGTGTTTAAGAAGAAAAGTTTATTGATTTTTTTTTCTTTTTATTCCTTTTTTTTTCTTCTTCTTCTTGATATTACTTAGTTTAAAAATGGCCTTTAAGCAAAGAGATTTAACCACTTCTAAAATATTGGAAATTTCTTCACTTCAGGTACGGAAATTGAGAGAGGATATTAAAGAAAGTCTAAGGAATTTTTTACAGGAGCTCATGGAGGCTCATCTTTCAGAAATAGATCAAAAATTTAATGAAATGGAGAAAGAAATACTGGATTTTAAAGATTTGGTGGAAGAGCAGAGGAGGGAGATGAAAAAATTAAAGGAATCAATTACCCCATTATTGTTATCTAGTACACAGACAGAAGAAAGACTGGATGAATTTAACCAAATTAATTTAGATTTGCAAAGGAAAATAGATGAAGTTCAAATTAATCTGAATTTAGAAAATAAAATAGATGATATTCAGGTTAAGGTTGATAAGGCAGATGAAGAAAGGGTTATATTACAATATAAATTAATGGAATATGCTATAAGGGTGAGAGGATTAAGAGAGTGAAAGGAAGAAAATTTGAAAGAGATTTTTATTCAGGCCTTTGCTCAGATAGAGGGAGTGGAACCAGAAGATTTTGAAGTTAATATTGAAAAAATTTATCGTGTTAATTCTTGGTGGGCAAGGCAGAAGTGTTTACCGAGAGATGTGGTTATTTATTTTACAAATAAGAAGATTAGGTATGGAATTTTGCATGCATTTTATAAAATAAATTTCAAATATTAGGACAAGATATAATAATGATGAAGGAAATTCCTCCTAAAATGTTAAGAAAGAGAAAAGAATTTGCTTTTCTGGTGGATGAGTTTAAGAAACATCAGATATATTTTAGATGGGAGGTTCCAGCTGGTTTAACAGTGAATTATAAAGGAAGAAAGTATTTTCTCAATACAATTTGTAAAGCACGAGATTTTTATACTAATGTATTAAAGATTGGGAATTCTTTATTAATAGATGTTAAGTTGAATGGTGAATAGATGGTGGAAAATGTAAGACAGAAAAAGGGGGAGAATGTGTAACTTTATTATATATGATTATGGTTAATTTTTGTAAATGATTTATTGTGGATATAAATGTGTAATTTTAGGGGTACTATTTGATATATTTAAGGTATAAAGGAATAGGAAGATGGAATATTGTTTAACTTTGGAGGATAGATAGTAAAATTTAGGAATTTGGATTAAATATTATATTTAAGAGATGGATGTAATGTTGTTATATGGCTAATTAGAATGTAATTGTTATAATAGATATATTTTGGATAAGTTATAGGTGTAATTTTAATAATGTTATTTGATATAAGTAAGGTAAAGTGAAGATTTTAATTATTACAATTGATATATTGGATATTTGTAATATTATTTGTTGTATATAAATGTTAAAGATGTGAAAAGATGGACTATTGTTTACCCTTGAAGGTTGGACAGGAAAATTAAAGAAATTAAGTTGGAAATATGAACTATTCTTGAGAGACTGCTTAAGGAAGAAAGACATTTTAGAAGAACCCTTGGTGAATATTGGAAGATGGAACGTTGTTTTGATATTGATTGATGAAGGTTGGATATTAAAAACTATGTACTTTATTCAAGAACAAACACTAATTCAAACGGAAATTTCTGAGAACTCTAGGAGTGGAATGGTCTGATATATAATGGATTGGAAGAAAAGTATCTTCTTTGTCTCTGGAAGGGGAGTGGAGGTTTTAAGGAATGATTATGGATTATGATTTGTACTATATTTTAATTTTGTTGTTAGTTTTATACCCTGTATTCGGTTCTCGGAAGTCCCGGGGTGGGGAGGAAGGGAAGAAAGGGGGAGGGGGTAGAAAAGGGATTGATAGTTAATGTACAAAGATGATTGAAGATGTATAATTAATGTAAGATCGGAGCTGCCCGGCTACCACTTCGGAATGATGGGAAAGAAGGAAGTAGAAGAGAGAAGGAGGTAGGAAAGAGAAGAGGAGGAAGAGGAAAGGAAGGAAGAGGGATAGAAGAGGGAGAAGAAAGGAGTAGGGAGGAAGGAGGAGAGGATGTAGATAAGAGGGGGAGGATGGTTGTGGAAAGTAGAAGAAGGTAGAGAAGGAGAGTAAAAGGAAGGGGGTGGTGACCGGGCAGATCCGATTAATTGTATATGATGGTACATTAAATATGTTATGGGATATGTTATTGGATAAGAATGTTAAAATAAAACTTTTTTAAACAAAAAAAAAGAAAGAAAGACACAGACTTCAGAGGATAATTAGAACTGCAGAAAAAATAATTGCTACCAACCTGCCTTCCATTGAGGACCTGTATACTGCACGAATCAAGAAGAGGGCCGTGAAAATATTTACAGATCCCTCACATCCTGGACATAAACTGTTTCAACTTCTACTCTCAAAACGACACTATAGAGCATTGCACAATTAGACACAAGAACAGTTTTTCCCCGAAGGCCATCACTCTGCTAAACAAATAATTCCCTCAACACTGTCAAACTATTTACTAAATCTGCACTACTATTAATCTTCTCATCGTTCCCATCACCAATCTCTTTCCACTTATGACTGTATGACTGTAACTTTGTTGCTGACAATCCTTATGATTTATATTGATATATTAACCATCATTTGTGTTGTAAATGTTGTACCTTGATGAACGTATCTTTTCTTTTATGTACACTGAGAGCATATGCACCAAGACCCTTGTGTGTCCAATCACACTTGGCCAATAAAAAATTCTATTCTATTCTATTCTATTGTTTACAGAGGAGCGGAAAACTCTTCTTGTAAAATATTTTTGGATGCATTCAATTGTATTAATGTCAGAGATGTGGTATGGGTTCCAGACAGATGAGCTTTATTCAAGAATAGGTCTAGTAAATGTTTTGTATGCTCTGGTTAGTAGTGTAGAGTTTTTGGAAAAGAATCTATGCAAAATTAGGTTTACAACTCTTAGAGCCTTTTTTGCTATGTAGTTGCAGTTGATTTAGAAATGACAGATTACAAGAAAGATAAGGATGTTTCACAGGACACAGAAAAGAAACTAGCTAATGTCTTAATAATTAAAAGGGATATTTATTATATTGCACCGGTATGTGCAGCCTGGCACACTCAACAATTCCTTTATTGTTACCCTTTGCTCTCTAATGTCGTTTTATAATGGCCTAAAATCAGGGGTGAAATCCAGCAGGTTCTGACAGGTACTGGAGAACCGGTAGCAGAAATTTTGAGCAGTTCAGAGAACCGGCCAATACCACCTCCGGCTGGCCCCAAAGTGAGGTGGCAATGGAGATTTTGCAATATCCTTCCCCCAGGAGTGGGAAGGAAATGGGGATTTTGCAGTATCCTTTCCCTGGAGTGGGGTGGGAATGGAGATTTTGCAGTATCCTTTCCCTGGAGTGGGGTGGGAATGGAGATTTTGCAGTATCCTTCTCCCAGGAATGGGAAGGGAATGGGGATTTTGCAGTATCCTTTCCCTGGAGTGGGGTGGGAATGGAGATTTTGCAGTATCCTTCCCCTGCCACATCCACCAAGTCACGCCCACAGAACCGGTAGTAAAAAAATTTGGATTTCACCACTGCCTAAAATGACAATAAACGTTATTTATCTAATAATTCAATGTTGCTGTTTGAAACATTTTTGCATTTCCCCCCAATGTTTTTCCCTCCTGTAGATCCCGTTTTCCACTTTCCATTTTTTTTTCGTTCTAGTGGTGTGTTTCATGCCCAACGGAACCGGCATCCGCCCCACCCGCAAACGCAACGGGCTGAAAAACCCGCTTTAAAAAAACAAACAGCGGCCGCCCTAAAAACGCGCACGCGCATCTTCCAAGCTTCCTTTCCTCTCCCGCCACCTCCCTGCTCCGCTCCCGGAAGAGTGGCAGTCAGAGATACCCAATGAGCGCCTCGGTGTTCAGGACCCCGTCCAATAGAAATCAAAATCTGCTTTCGCGCGCCTCCCGGGCGGCCAATGGGGGCCCTGTGGGTAGGAGGCGGGGAGATTGAGCGCCTGGCCGGCGCGCGCGTCGCCTGGCCCCTCAGAGGGAGGCCGATGGCGGCCGAGGAGCCCATGGAAGTGGACCTGCCGCCCGTAGCCGAGGCCGACGAGCGGGAGCCGCCCGCCGCGGCCGATCGCGAGGAAGCCTCGGGGCGCCGTCCGGCGGTTGCCCGCTCCTCACGGGACGCTCTGGTGGCGGAGGCGCGGAGGCCGCGTCGCCCCCGGAGGAACCTGGCTGGCGCCCCTCGGGCAGCACCTGCATCGTCGTCCTCCCAACGGGCAGCCCGGGCCAGGTGAGCGGTCACGGTCCCCGCGCGTTGCCTGCCCGCAGCCTGGCGACCGCCTTCCTTCGTCCTTCCCCGCCCCTCAGATCCTCGGCGGGCTAGCCGGGTCTACGGAGACGCTGCCCGGAGGAAGCGGCGGGCCCAGCCCCGGGGACGCTCCGTGGCTGTTTTCGGGGCGGGGGTGGGGTTCTGCAGTTCGGTTTTGGGATGTTCCTGATACTTCCATCGCCTTGTTTCTCCATCTCAGCAATTTTAAGATGCGTGGAATTCTGGGAGTTGGAGTCCAGGCCTGTCAGAGCAGCCTCCAGGCTGGCTGGGAATTCTGGGAGTTGGAGTCCGCACGGCTCAGCCACGGAGATCAAGGAAATGCATGTCTCAGATACCACACTAATACAGGTTTACCTTGTGTTGAATAGATCCACAGCGTCACTGGACAGTTATTTCCAGGTCAGTAGGCCCCAACCGACAGAACCGTCCCTTCTAGTAATCCACAATGACGGCAGCTCAGATGAAACGGTGGTTGTAAGTGATTCCGAGAGCAGCAGCAACAGCCCCACGGAGGACGAAGAGGAACCAGCAAGAAACTTAGAGGAAATACCTCTAATTGGCTTGGAAGGTTCGCATTGTTTCCACAGTTTTGAAAATTGAAATGTATGTAAATGACTTAGGACATGATGTCCATCTTTGATCAGAGCAATCTGTTTATTTATTTATTTATTTATTTATTTTTCAGATTTATATACCGCCCTATCTCCCTAGGGACTCAGGGCGGTTCACAGGCAATTAAAAGCAAACATATAAATACAATTTAAAATAACACATAAAAAATTTATTCAATAGCCAAATTATTAAAACAATATAAATACTAAAAACCCCATTAAAACCAATAAATTTAAAAAACTAACCCAGCCCTGCGCAAATAAATAGGTGTGTTTTGAGCTCGCGACGAAAGGTTCGGAGGTCCGGAAGTTGACGAAGTCCTGGGGGGGAGTTCGTTCCAGAGGGTGGGAGCCCCCACAGAGAAGGCCCTTCCCTTGGGCGTCGCCCGACGGCACTGCCTAGCCGACGGCACCCTGAGGAGTCCCTCTCTGTGAGAGCGGATGGGTCGGTGAGAGGTATTCGGTAGCAGCAGGCGGTCCCGTAAGTAACCCGGCCCTATGCCATGGAGCGCTTTAAAGATTGTCACCAAAACCTTGAAGCGCACCCGGAAGGCCACAGGTAGCCAGTGCAGTCTGCGCAGTCTGTTTGTGTGATATTTTCATGAACTTCAGTCTATTGAGGGTGTCAGCAGGACGAGGTGGCTACAATTGAAGCTCTGCTCCCATTACACCTTAAAAACAGGTGGAACTTTGATTGGTCTGTTGTGGATGCCATCTTGACTGTTTTGATCAAACCCAGTAGATCTCCCTGTTGCTTTGCATCTCCTGTTGCATAGGATGGATCATGTTTTGTATCCTAACAATTCTAAGAAATTGGCTGAGCTAAGACGAAAAGGCTTGTGCAAATATTGTGCCCGGCATTGCCTTTACTGTGCAGTAATGATTGGTTACTAATTTATTTGTATATTTGTATATAATTTTCTAAACTAGTCTGATTAAGTCTGTCTTGAACTCTACATGCTTATGAGTTGTTTTTTTGTGTGTGTGGTTTGTAATTATATGAAAATAACAAGTTATTCTTTTTTGTCTCTTCTTTAAAATTGAAATGGCTTATTGGGACCACTGCACTTTCATATAGACTGGTTTTGTTTTCCTTATGTGAAGTATTCCTTTGTTTTTCCTCTTAGTAATTGTCTCAAATCCAATGGAGCCTCCTGGAGATAATTCTAATGAGATAGAGCATCCTGATTCTAGAGTCACTGCTTCCCAACCAAAGAAGGTGAGAGAAGGTGAAGTTGAATACCTGGATCCTTATTTTCCTGAGCTACCTTCCGTATTTTCTTTTTTCCAGACAACTCCATTAAAGAAAAGCAATCAGGCGGCATCTCTGGTTCCTTTGGAAGAGGACAGTGGGGATACCTGTGCCATCTGTTTTGAAGAGTGGACGAATGCTGGGCAGCATCGTCTTGCTGCACTGCGCTGCGGGCATCTCTTTGGCTACAGCTGCATTGAGAGGTGGCTGAAGGGTCAAGTTGGCAAATGCCCCCAGGTAAAAGACTTTTAGCAAGAAAGACTCATTTAACCAAAGGAATTCACTTAACTCACTTAACCAAAGGAATTGGTTAAGCAGAGTGGTTGCAGGGAGTGACTTGTCACAAGTGAAACAACAATTTTAATCTTAGTTGAGTTACTAATACATTTGTATTACAATAATTTGGTTGCAGGTGACCTTTTCAGCTATTTTTTTCATGGTACATTTAAGCACCGGTAGTCCTTGACTTACAATAGTTCATTTAGTGACTGTTCAAAGTTACAATGGCACTAAAAAAGCGACTTATCACAATTTTTTCACAAACTTTGTAGCATCCCCATGATTATGAGATCAAAATTCAGATGCTTGGCAACTGATTTATACTTACGACTATAGCTGTGTCCCAAGATCATGTGATCACCTTTTGCAGCCTTTTGACAAGCAAGGTAAATGGGGAAGCCCATTTCACTTACTGGGTTACTAACTTATGAACTGCAGTAATTCACTTAACAATTGTGGCAAGAAAGGTCATAAAATGGGGCAAAACTCACTTAACAAATGTTAACAGAAATTTTGGGCTCAATTGTGGTCGTAAGTCAAGGACTACCTGTATCCACTGAGGGATGCCAGAACTTCAAGGAAGAAACTAGTTCTCTGTTCAGTTATTTAACAGAACTTTGCAGAGCTTATGATTCTAATGGAAAAAGGTGTCATTATCATTCAGAAGAATTATTCTTTGCAAATTGCAGCAGACGGTACACATTGCACGTGGACTGTTGGCAGTGGAGACTTGTGATAAAAATTAGTTACCAAAGAAGATTTAAACAGATTACAAGGAGTCCCTGGTCTCTTGCATTTAGACAAGTAAGAAACAAGATTCTTACATGGTAAATCTACCAAAGTACTTGAAAAGTGCACAGTCACTAGCAGAAGAGCCCTAATAAAGAAAAAAAATTCTTTACATTTGATAAGGAAAGAAAGTAACCACAAGCACAGGTTATCCCTCATGATATGAAAACATTTCAGGCAATTTTCCTAAAAACACACTGTATTTCAGTGGTAGTCAACCTGCTCCCTACTGCCCACTAGTGGGCATTCCAGCTTTTATGGTGGTTTTTGTCCAATACTGAAGCACTTCCCTTTTTTTTAATTTAACTGACTTTTTAAAAAATTTTCATAGCATTATTTAAAAATATTTTCATTAGGTTTTCATAAAATTCCCCGTTACAATTTAAATTTCTGAAAATAAACTATTTGTATCAGCTGCGCATAAGTTTAGTTCACGTTACGTAAGTGAAACTAAATGGTGTTTTAGTGCAACTGCAAACAAAAGCCTCGTCCCAGATTAGCTCGTGCATCTCCCCCCACACCACCCAGCTGTAACAGGCAAGCAGAACTGGTAGCCGGCGGGGGGGGGGCCCCCCCCATTCCACAATGCATGAGAGGCATGCGCAGACGACGATACATGGTGCATTACTGTGGAACCGGTGGGTGGTTAGAAAATGTTACTACTAACAGAGATGCAAAAGTGGGTGGTAGGTATAAAAAGGTGGACTATCCCTGCTGTATTTGGTGTGTTTGTTGAGCCAGGATTGTAATTGTTATTTCTAATTCTGAGAAGCTGGCCCTGTATTTAGGGCAGGAAGTGATAAGGAGGGATAGCAGCTATATCCTCAAGTCCTCCTCTCAAGGCCTGAATTTTGGGACCAGTTAGTCACTAATAAGTAGAGTTGGCACAATAGCAAAAGCTCCATTCTGAAGGATGTCATATGAGCAATAGAGAGGACATATAGGAATGTAAGGAAAAATACAAGAGTGATAACCTGATGATAATTTAAACATACAAATTGAGTCTGTGTTCTTACTCCAAACCACCACAGCTGAGCAAAAGATTATTTGCCAGAAAGTGACTCACTTTCATTTGTGTGTTTTGTTTTAGTGCAATAAGAAAGCCAAACGTACAGATATTGTTGTCCTTTATGCCCGTACTCTGAAAGCACTGGACACCACTGAACAGGAAAACATGAAAAGGTATTGATGCTGGATCGCCTTCATTTTCCTACATGAAATTACATGTACATTTATGGTCGAGGATCAGGCCAAAATATTTTTTATTGAAATGTGTTGTGCACAGAATAGATCAGCCCAGCTTTCCTCAGAATGTGCTCTTTTTTAAAAAATTATTTACATTTATATCCCGCCCTTCTCCGAAGACTCAGGGCGGTTTACAGTGTGTAAGGCAATAGTCTCATTCTATTTGTATATTTACAAAGTCAACTTATTGCCCCCCCCCCAACAATCTGGGTCCTCATTTTACCTACCTTATAAAGGATGGAAGGCTGAGTCAACCTTGGGCCTGGTGGGATTCGAGCCTGCAGTAATTGCAGGCAGCTGTGTTTTAATAACAGGCTATCTTTTTTTTTTTTTATAAAAAAGTTTTATTTTTACAATCATAACAAATAATTCATCCAATGTACAATTATATACAATTAGTCGGGCTTGCCCAGTCACCACCCCCCTTTTTAACTCTCTTCCCTCTTCTACCTTCTTCTGCCTTCTTTCCAAACCTTCCTCTCCTTCTCTTATCTACATCCTCTCCTCCCTCCACCCTCCACTCCTTCTCCCTCTTCTACCCCTCTTCCTTCCTCTTCTCCTCTTTCCTACCTCCTACTCTCTCTTTTCTCCCTCCCCACCGTTCTAAAATGGTAACTGGGCAGACCCGACCCTACATTAATTATATTTATACATCTTCATTAATCCCTGTACATTCACCATCACTCCATCTCTAGCCTCTAGCTTCTAGCCCCAATTCCCCTCCCCCATACCCCCCGCCCCCCACCCCGACTTCCCAGAACAAAATGCAGGGTATCAAAACTAACAATCATAATCTAAAATAATTCCTAAATTATAATCTCTAGTCTCTCCACACTTAATCACACTCTCAATTCCCCTCTCCTTCAGAAATATATCTAATACAAAATATTTCCTAAATTTACTCATATGCTATTCGATATTTTTTTATCTGATACTTATTTTGAATATAATCAATCCACATTTTCCATTCTAAAATATATTTTTCTTGTGTATAGTCTTTCAAATAAGCAGAGATTTTTGCCATTTCTGCCAGATTTGATACTTTAAGTGTCCATTCTTCAATTGTAGGTAATTCTTCTTTCTTCCAATATTGAGCAATCAAAAGTCTTGCGGCTGTTATTAAGTTCAAAATCAATTTAGTCTCTATAACTGTACAGTCCATAATTATTCCTAGTAAAAGAACTGCGGAGTAAACTTAATCTTCTTTTCAAAATATTCTGCATGATCCACCATACTTTAATCCAAAATGCTTTAACTTTTTTACAAGTCCACCATATATGGTAATAAGTGGCATCTTCACAATCGCAACTCCAACATTTAGCCTGTACATTAGGATACATACATGACAACTTTTTGGGGTCTAAATGCCATCTATAAAACATCTTATAAAAAATTTCTCTCATATTTTGCGCTTGTGTAAATTTAACATTCCTCACCCAAATTCTTTCCCAAGTTTCCAACATTATCGGTTGCTGAAAATTTTGTGCCCACTTAATCATACAATCCTTAACCAGTTCAGTCTCTGAGTCTATTTCTAATACACTATACAACCTCTTAATATGCTGTTGGCCTTGATCTCTCATTTGTTTTAACAAATTATCCTCAGTTTGCTTAACACCTATTTTTTGATCTAATTTCCATCTAGCTTGTAATTGTCCATATTGGAACCATGTATAATTTTTCCCTTCTTCCCCCATCTTTTCTCTGGATTTTAATTGTAATTCCCCCTTTTCCATACAAAGAAGTTCTTTATAGGTAACTACCTCCATCTTTTGATATATATTTATATTTTCTATCATGTGTCTCGGGATTGCCCATATTGGAATCTTTCCATCTAATTTATATTGATATTTCCTCCAGACCCTCAATAATGCATTTCTAATTATATTATTTTTAAATATTTTATCTACTTTCTTATCATATAATAAATAAGCATGCCACCCATATAACAAACCATAACCTTCTATATTCAAAACTCTTTCCTCAGTCAAATTAATCCAATCAGTAATTAATGATAAAACAACTGCTCCATAATACAATTTTAAATTAGGCATTTTAAGACCCCCCCTTTCCCTTATATCCTGCATTATTTTTAATTTTATTGGCTTTTTGCCCATCCATACAAAGTTATTAACCCCCTTTTGCCATTCCTGTAATTTGGTGTCATTCTTAAGCACCGGTATCATTTGAAACAAAAATAGAAACCTGGGCAAAACATTCATTTTTATAGCCGCTATTCTTCCCAACAGGGATAGTTGTAACTTCTTCCAACTCTCCATTTCTTTCCATAACTTCTGCCACAATACCTCATAATTATTTTTGTATAATTTAACATTTGAAGCTGTAATATATATTCCTAAATATTTAACCTTTTTAACGATTTCAAAACCTGTAGTTCTTTCTAACTCTTCTTTTTATTGTATATTCATATTTTTAATTATCATAATAACAGGCTATCTTACAGCCTGAGCCACCATGGCCCGTGGTGTGTTTCCATGAGGCTTTAGGGGCCTGGATGGGGATCAACAGGCTTCGACTGAACTCTGGCAAGACTGAATGGCTTTGGATGCCTGAGGCCCCGCGATCTGAGCCTTTGCCATCTTTAATTCTGGTGGGCTTGCAATTCCTCAGACAGATCCAGTCTACAACTTGGGGGTTCTTCTGGACTTGCACCTCCTACTCAAAGAGCAGATGGCAGTTGCAGCTAGGAGAGCCTTTGTGCAACTTTGGGTTCTGTACCAGTTATGGCCTTTTCTGGACCAGGAGTCCCGTCATTCAGGCCTCAGTCATCTCATGGCTGAACTACTGTAATGTGCTGTACATGGGGCTACCCTTGAAGAGCATTCAGAAGTTACAGCTGGTGCAGAATGTGGTGGCGCAGGCAGTTCTTGAGGCCTGAAGAATGGCCCATCTAACACCATTGGTCTGTGATCTGCATTGGCTGCTAATTTGCTTCTGGGTGCAGTTCAAGGTGTTGGTAATCACCTTTCAAGCCTTTCATGGCATGGGTTCAGGCTACTTGAGGGACCGTCTCATCCCACTGGGATCAGCTCACCCTACCTGCACTGGTAGAGGAAATATGCTGCAGGCCCGATGAGCCTTATTATTCCGGCTGGTGGGATCCAGAAGAAGGGCCTTCTCTTCTGTTGCATCTACCCTGGAGAACATCTACCCCACCCTTCCCCCGCCCCGTGTGTGGTCATCCCCAACCCTCCTGACCTAAAGACACTTGAGGCCCCTTCATAGTGGAGGTGGTGGATTGATTAACAACAGATTCTCCCCCCTCCTGCTTCCACCCTCCCATCTTTTAATTGGGCTGTGGTGTTCTGGATTTGTATTAACTTATTGATGTTTTTAATTTATATAGTTTTTATTTTTTATGATTTTAAGCCACCCAGAGTTATCTCGAAGTACAATGAGTGGCCTATAAATTTTACAAATAAATACAATGTATGCATATAGGAACTAAAAGAGTCTTGTACTTGATTTACAATAGTTAGTTTAGTGACTGTTGAAAGTTACAATGGCACTAAATAATGTGACTTATGACCATTTTTCACACTTATGACCATTGCAGCATTCCCATGATCAAAATTCGAACACTTTGCAAATGACTCATATTTATGACCATTGCACTGTCCTGGGATCATGTGATCCCCTTTTGTGACCTTCTGACAAGTAGGGCCAATGGTGAAGCCAGATTCACTTTACAGCTGTGTTACTAATTTAACACTTGCGGTGATTCACTTAACAACTGTGGCAAGAAAGGTTATAAAATGGGGCAAAACTCACTCACCAAATGTTTCACTTAACAACAGAAATTTAGGGCTCAACTGTGATAATAAGTTGAGGACTACCTGTATAAATATAGCAAATAAAAGAAATTATTCACACTATTGCAAGTTATGTCTAGGAGATCAAACAAACCCATAGTGATTTTTTTTTTGGTGCCTGATTAATCTGAGTCTAGATCGGGCAGCAAAGCATGAAAGCAACCTGCTATCCAGACTCAGAAAATGATTTCAATCAAAGTTTACTAATGATTAAGTGGGTGCATTGGCAGTATGTAAAGACTGTAATTAGCATTAAATCTTTCACTGTGAGTGCTGCACTGAGAAAGATTGAGGCCAAGCATTTTCTATGGCAGTTGCAGCTGCATTGACAAAGGTTTTTTCTGTATTAACTGACATATAAAGAAGTGGGGTTGTTTGATAAGTATTGAAATTACCCCAGGTCAGGAGGAGTAATTCTTCCCCTTGGTAACAGCAACGATATTTCTGTGGAAACGATTCTGCTTCTGCAACTCTGCCTTATTCTGGAAAGCCAATGGTTGCTTAATCATAAGTTAGCAAATAGTTGGGTACAGATGACATGAAGAATATAAAAGTTAAGGGAGTTTTTTTTCTGGTCAGTTTTATAAACTTTGTAACTTGGTTACCTTTATTTAACTTCCACAAAAACTAGGTCACTGTGAAATTGTAGACATTTCCAGTATTCTAACATCACAGCTCAGATTAATCTTCCCCAGTCTTTGTTTGATCAGCTATTATATGTATAAGATTCAGATGTCTGTCTGCAGAAATGTTCTGTAACTTTTTGATATTAAAGTTTATATGAAGCACTTTTACCCTGCTTTTAAGCCCAAAACAACTTCCAGTGCATTTTTTTAAAAAATTAGCTCTGCTGCCAGACTCATACTGTACTGTAAATATTGGAACACACAGTGAGGATTTTGGAGTTCCTTGGGTCAGGTTTGGGTTTTTTTTGTTTGTTTTTTTACATTTATATCCCACCCTTCTCTGAAGACTCAGGGCGGCTTACAGTGTATAAGGCAATAGTTTCATTCTATTTGTATATATATATATATTTTACAAAGTCAACTTATTGCCCCCCCCCAACAATCTGGGTCCTCATTTTACCTACCTTATAAAGGATGGAAGGCTGAGTCAACCTTGGGCCGGGCTTGAACCTGCAGTAATTGCAGGCTACTGTGTTCTAATAACAGGCTTAACAGCCTGAGCTATTCCGGCCCTTGGTGACTTAGTGGATAGTCCTTGTAGCTTTTATTTATTTCTTATTAATCTGTATCCCATCTTTATTTTTAAAAATAACTCAAGATGGCCTGCATACCTTATATTCATCCTCTAATTTACCCCACAACAACCGCCTTATGAGGTTGATTGGGCTGGGAGAAAATGACTTGCAGAAAGTCACCCAGCCAGCTCTCTTGTCTACCATGTTTCCCCAAAAATAAGACCCTACCCCAAAAATAAACCCAAGTTAAAATCGTCAGCCAGACAGACACATTTAGTACCATATTTCCCTGAAAATAAGACATTACCTAAAAATAAGCCCTAATGTGTCTTTTGAAGCAAACATTACTATAAGAGCCAGTCTTATTTTCAGGAAACACGAGTAAGGCCGGACTAGAACTCACTGTCTCCTGGTCTCTAGGCCAGCACCTTCATCATTAGACCAAAGTAGCTTCCTTGGAATCCATAGGAAAATAATCTGTCACAGACTCCTTCTGTGATATTTTCTCAGTTTTTCAGTCCAGTCTACAGTCTGGGAATTCTTGGTGATTTCCCATCCAAAATTCTAACCAGATCTGTCCCTTTTTTGTCACAGCTCTTTAGAAAAGGAACAAGTCTTGCGAAGGAAAGCAGAACTGGAATCAGCCCAGAGTCGCCTTCAGCTGCAGGTCATGACGGAGGAGTGCAGCAAACTGAAGCAGCAAGTACAGGTAAATGCAGTCATTCATGCAGGACAATTGTACAGGTAGTCCTCGACTTACAACCACAACTGAACCCCAAAGTTTTTGTTGTTAAGTGAGTTTTGCCCCATTTTAGGACCTTTCTTTCCGCAGTTGTTAAGTTAATCATTGCAGTTGATAAATTAGTAACCCACTTGTTAAGTGAATCTGGCTTCCCCATTGACTTTGGTTGTTAAAAGGTCACAAAAGGGGATCATGTGACCCCAGGACACTGCAACTATCATAAATTTGAACCAGTTGCCATGCAGCTGAATTTGAATCATGTGACCATGGGAGTGCTGCAACAGTTGTAAGTATAAAAAACGGTAATGAGTCACTTTTTTCAGTGCCATTGTAACTTTGAACTGTGATTAAATAGACTTATAAGTTGAGGACTATCTGTAGTCCATGTCTTTCTCACATGCTCTTCGGGGAAAAAAAGCATTTGCGGGAGAGATTCTTATGAAATCCCCAGCATGGTTGCCAAGAAGCACAGTTATCCCCAGAGATGTTTCTTGGGGCGTGTCTAACTAACTAGCTTCCTATCTATCTACCTACCTACCTCTTGTTCCTCTTCCTATTTTCCCCACTAAAATCACCTTTTAGAAGAATTGGACTGAGAGAGATTGACTGGGCCAAAGTCGTCCAGCCAGCTTTCATGCCTAAGGCGGGACTAGAACTCACAATCTCCTGATTTCTAGCCTGGCAGTCTAACCATAGTGAACCTTGACAAGCTTCTTAGGGGAAAGTCAGCGGCATTCCAGATAAATGCTTGCCTCACAAGAGAAAGTATAAGTGAATTGAGTTTTAGAACAAATGAATGGAAGAGGGAAGGCAGGGGCTAGTGAATTGATAAGCTGGAGCAAAGTATCGAAATGGAGAGAAAGAATCGCTTGGCATGGATCAATATTGTTTGATCCGTTTGTGAGAATGGAATAGCAAGGCTCTAGGAGTTTGGAGAGGATGGCAGTTAGTCTGATTTTGCTACTTGGATAATCAATGGCATCTGAATTTTGAAATAAGTTCTGAAATAGTACAGGGAAATAAAAAGTTGCATTAGTTGAGCCCATTATAAATTAAAATTTATAACTACTGGCCTAAAATAATTAGTCCATGAAGAATGTTCATCTACAACTTAACAAAATTGGTCTCCTTTGTTTAGGTTTTCCTGCTCAAGCACAAAAACCTCCATCCTTTAAGCTGATCATTAAAATATATCAGATGTATAAAATATATGGCCCTTTATTTATCTGGAATTTATTTATGGGAAAAAAGTCTATGTTTTACATTGGTAATTTGTAACTTTTTTGAGGCCACAAAAGTTGAAGTAGGAAAAAGTGATCCATCTAAAAGTTCACAAATGTGCAGCTATGCAGACAGCTTGGGGATCCTTCATCTTAGTTGAGGTTTTGAGGAGAAGGCAGAGGAATGAATGGTGGTGTTTTATTTCTTGTTCTTTCAGAATTAAAATTTAGACAAAATATTGTTTAGTTGGGAAAGGGAGTTATGTAATATTAGTTTTTTTGGATTTGGACTGGAGGGGATTGGTTCCTTTAAACATGATCTGTTTCAGTCCATTCACTCTAAACCTTAATCTTCTGATGTTTTCTTAGGCTACACATCTGTCTTTCCTAAACTTGGAAGATATGTTAATTTCAGTGCTTTGAAGCCCTGGTTAAACTTGGTTGGACTGCGATTTCCACAAACTTAGTCTGTGGGATTTCTGAGAAATGTTCTTGAAAATACCTGGAGGACTAGCCCTCCTATGCTAATCATACCTTTTATGTAGAACAGTGTTTCCCAACCTTGCCAACTAAGATGTGTGGACTTCAACTCCCAGAATGCAGCCAGCTCTCTGGGCTTGATTTAATACTCCCTTCTGCCTTTCCTTCTGCAGGAACTGAAGGCTTTGCTAGCCCGGCACAAAGCTAGCTCCTCCTCTCAGCAGTCCAGCAGTGCTCGCTCTTGCTTTCCCGGCTGCCTCTCCTCCAGCCAGGGTCAGCACAAGTACCATTTTGAGAGAGCCTTTCTGGTCTCTCAGATGGGCAACTGCCGGGTGATGGCTTACTGTGACCCCCTGAGCTGCCTCGTGGTCTCGCAGCCCTCTCCGCAAAGTACTCTCCTTCCTGGTGAGTCAGTAATCAAACCAAAGGCTAGAAAGAGAGGTTGGGATGCATGATAGTTACCTCGATCAAATGAGGGATCTTCGGAAAGGGAGGAGACTGTGTCTGCTAAGTGGCCTTTTCCGTGTCTTTTGAGGTTATGGAATTAAGATGATGAGTGCTGTCAACCTGAAGAGCAGTCAGTATGTGCCCATCCACAGCAAGCAGATCCGGGGCCTGGCCTTCAGCAACCGGGCAGATGGCTTGCTCTTATCTGCTTCTTTGGACCATACGCTCAGGCTTACAAGGTGAGTACCCACAGTACAAAGTAAGGTCCTGAATTTAGGGAAGAAAAACCAAATGCATAGGCTGTATCTAGGTGTCCCAGCTTAGGTATGAGCCAGCAGTGTGCTGCAGTTGCCAAAAAAGCCAATGGAATCCTAGGTGGCACCAAAGGAGGGATAGCAGTAGCAAGGGCGCTTAAACTTATATACCGCTTCACAGTATTTTACAGCGATTTACAGAGTCAACCTATTGGCCCCGACAATCTGGGTCCTCATTTTGCCCACCTTGGAAGGATGGAAAGCTGAATCAATCTTGAGCCAGTGAGACTCGAACTGCCAAACTGCTAGCAGTCGGCAGTCAGCAGAAGTAGCTTGCAACATGGCATTCTAACCACTGCGCCACCACGGCTCATAGTTTCAAAATTGCGTGAAGTGATAGTAACACTTTATACTGCACTAGTGAGGCCACTCTTGGGATACTGCATCCAGTTTTGGTTACCATGATATAAAAAAAGATGTTGATATGTTGATACTATGCAGAGAAGAGCAACAGAGATGATAAAGTTCTGGAGGCTAGATCGTCTGATGAACTAGGCTTGCTTAGCTTAATGAAGAGAAGGCTTAGGGTAGACCTGATTGCTGTCTTTTAATAGTTGAAGGCTGTCGCAGGGAAAAGAGGGATGTCAATTTATTCATGGCATCTGAAGGCAGAAAAAGCAGCAACAGGTGGAAGCTTGTCAGAGAGAGATCCAAGCTGGAAATAAGGCAGTGAGGACAATGAATCAGTGGAAGAGCTTGCCTTCAGAAGTTGTGGGGGCTCTAACACCGGAGATTTTAAAGAAAAAATTGGGCAGCCATTTCTCCGGGATAGTATAAGGACTCTTACCTTGGGCAGGGTGTTAGATTAGAAGACCTTCAGGGTCCCCTCCAGCCCCATGATTCTATTGGTAGTAAAAAAAAAATTCCCTGCATGGCTTAGGAAACTGGTCTATGGTCTTTGTTTCGGGAAATGATTTCCTCCCTGGATGGTAGCCATTATTACGGTTGAATGGTAATGGGAAGAGGCACAGGTAGCAGATGCTGAGATGCTCTTCTCTCCTTTTCTCTCAGCTTAGCCACAAACACTGTTGTACAGACCTATAATGCTAACCGCCCCATCTGGTGCTGCTGCTGGTGTCTCGACGACACCAACTACGTCTATGCTGGTTTGGCTAACGGGTCTATCTTGGTCTATGATCTGCGGGACACAAACTCCCATGTCCAGGAACTGGCTCCACAGAAGACCAGGTATGGCTTTCATAAGATAACATTGCTTTCCAAACACTGACACCATGGAAGATTTTAAAATATCTCCGTAATAAGTTCATTTCTAAGGCTGTGTTATTATTTGAAAAACCCTTCATGCTGTAGGCTAGGAACGTATGTTTCTTGACAAAGAATTGTTTGGAAGACTTGGATACAGAATATAAACTTTCTGTGATCCAGATAAATCTCCAAACTGGTGAGAGCAAAGGGGGTCAGACTAGCTAATGTCAGAAGTAATCTTGCCATAGAGGCATTTCCACTCCTTAAGTTGCTGCAGGTATTGGCTTTTTCATGGTGGGGAATTGGAAAGAATACAGTGGGGATAAAGTTGGGAAGGGCATTTATCTTGCTTGTATTAATGAGTCTATAATAATCTTGCTGCATTAATGAGTCTTCTGAGCAGTTATGAGTGACGTGAATCAGGTTACTCCTTTTATCTCTTATGATGTTTAGTAAGGCTTAATCTGAAGCAGGGGATTTCAGTCTTGGCAACACTTGCAATTAAGTCAGATGGTTTCTAATTTTCAACCCTCTTTGAAATCATTTTTAAACATCCCTATAAAGATTCTCATTTTAGGATGAGTAGGGAACCAGAGAGAATGACCTGGTGATACTGATTTTGCTGCTCTCTTTGACCACATCAGGTGTCCTGTGGTGTCTTTATCTTACCTTCCTCGAATGGCTTCGGCTTCACTGCCATATGGTGGACTGGTGTCTGGAACGCTGGAAGGAGCCTGTTTCTGGGAGCAGAAGTCTAGCAATTCCTACCAACCTCATGATCTCCTCCTTGAACCCGGAGGTTGCATTGACCTTCAGACAGAAGCCAGCACACGGCATTGCCTTGCAACATTCAGGCCCAGTAAGTTGTCATCCGGGGATATTTTTTGCTCAGGGTTAGGATTGGCCCAGTGGATGCATAGAATCTGGACACAGAATCATCTCCAGGAAAGCATTCTGTTTTTCCTCCTCCCTTTCTCCTTTCCTGTTACCAGATGGTGTAACCTCCCTCTTGACAGTACTTGTTTATGTTGAGTTCCTGCCTGCTCCATTACTTATAAATAGGAGGGGGACTTTGGATGGCTCTTCCTGTTGGACTGTAGGGCACTGCTGGTAGTACATTTTGGCCGCTATTCTGGCTTCCTCCTATTTGTCAGTTAAGAGAAATTTGAAGATGGAGGAGAGAATCATTTCAGGGTTCATTTAATGTATGTGCCTGGGTCATGGGCATAGCCTGAGCTCTCGATGGCTTCCACCTCAAAGATCACAGACACAATCTCCGCCTTTTCCAACATAGCATCTTTCACAGTCCCGGAATCCTCTGTCAACATGTCTTTCTCACTGCCTGGAAATGTTAGGAATTATAGCTCTACCATACGGATCTTTGTGCAAAATCTGACTTTTCTCTTTTGCCCCAGTTTGGAATGCTGCTTTACAAGCAAACTTGCAGAAATGGTTACAAACACCATTCGTGTCATAGGTATTAAGCTCTACCTTGGTATTTAGAGTAGAGTAAAACAATGTTCTCAGTGTGCAGACAAGCAGCCTCTTAAGGAAATCTGTCAAACGGGGATCTCATTTCAATGCTTCTGCAGTGTTGTGTGTTGATATTTTCTGACTGTCACTTTTTTCAATTTTGCCCTTCAACAGACCGAAACAACAACTGTTTGCAGTGTGTGGTGATGGAGTTGACGTCTATTCAGCTGACAGACCGAGATGATGAAATTGTCTGTTCGTGCAACCCCATTCAGACTCTTACTGCAGGTCCAACGTGCAAACTCTTAACCAAAAATGCCATTTTTCAAAGTCCCGAAGATGACGGCAGCATCCTTGTGTGTGCGGGGGACGAAGCATCTAACTCTGCCATGGTATGGCCTTAATTTTGATTAACAACTTTGCCTTTTGTTGGTAGCGTTAGGTGTTGATTGTTTTTCTTCTTCCACAACTGTTAAGTCACAAAAACCATAGAGTGATAGAGTGAGGGTGCAGCTCTAATGGCCACTAGAGAGCCTCTTGTGCAGCCGAACCTTGAGCTGGGATCGGAGCTGTCTGTCCTCTGTATTTATTTCCCCAGGAATAGGAGGCTGGGAGGAAAATGATGAACTCAGCTGTGAGGCACACAGAGCCAGTATTACTCCATACAATACTGATTATTAGAGATGAGAAGGGAGGGAGGCTAGTCCCTAATGTTTCTATTTTATTTGGTCTTTACAGTTCTAGTTTGAAATCTAAAAACCATTTATCAGAGGACAGGAAAGGAAGGTAGCTTTATTAGGAAGTGTCAACAACTCCTGTAAAACATTGTAGTCTGCAGAACCATGTCTTGCCCAGTAAGATATGTGGCGAATTATGGCCTTTTTCTCTTCATCCTGAAGCTCTGGGACGCAGGAAGTGGAACTCTGATTCAGAAACTGCCTGCTGATCTTCCTGTGTTGGATGTCTGTCCTTTTGAGGTGAATCGCAACAGCTTTCTTGCTACTTTGACAGAGAAGATGGTGAAAATTTACAAGTGGCAGTGACTGTCTCCCTTGCCTTCCAAGCGGACGTTTTGCTGCTAATTGGATCTTGGCTCTCTTGAAGACAGGATTATTCGTGAACCACCTTAGATCTGTACCTCAGGGTAATTTATTTGCTCCATCTCTGCTCACCTTATGTCCCTGTTTTCCCCAATTTACAGTATATTTTTTTCAATGAAGACAGTTGTTTCAGTCATGCAACAAATCTTGTTATGGGTCTTGTCTTCTGGTTGCATTATTCTGGGAGGAAGTGAAGAAGAAACTTGGCTGCCATTTTCTGGATATAGTTTCCGGAAATTAATCATTGGTGCTTGCTAAGATTACCTTAATTAGCCCTGCTCTACAGTGACCTAGAACTTCATAATGTGGGTACTAGTAGATCACTAGCCTGCCATGTACAAAGCAAAAAGCAGTTTGTATCTCTCTCGCTCTCTCTTTTGATCTACTTAAATTCACTTTTCTGCAGTGAACTATCCTAGCAAAATGTTTCTGATCATGAGGGAAGACGGGGAAAAGGGTGATCGCAAATTCTGCCTGACACTGGTTGCTAACGTGCATTTTGAATGCAGTTTGGGGAGATGCAATGACTTAATGAACAAGCCTAAATGGACTGAAACGGTGATTTAGGAGACCTCCAGCCGATCTCCCAAAGCCAGACCATTGCAAAAATGAAAAGTGAAGCCACTTCAGAACTTGATTAAGTGTTTGCAGGGGAAAAGGTTTTGCTTGGCTTTTCTTAAGTACACCGGTGATCTGTTTTCTGCTTTGAATTAAAATGACATTGTGTTTTGATTGCTGGTTACAAATTACTAGAGTCTCTATATACTGCAAGACTCATCTGAAAGCCTTTTTTAAAAAAAATCTGACAGCTGTAGAAATGGAAGCTTTTTGCACTGCCTGCACTGTGCATGGCAGTACAAACCTCAGAACAACATTCTTAAACTGAAATACTATGACTTGTAAGTATGTCCAATTGTCCTGTTACGTAACTTTTTTTAAAGTAGCAAGTGTGAAACAAAATTTAAAATCAGTGGTTTTCTCCATGGGCAAAACACTTTGCTATTAGGCTATTCGAATAGCTGTAAAGTTAAGCTTAAGTGCCAAGAAAGGGAAGGAGAGTGTGCATCTTAAAAGAGCTGAAGATTTCGATACCTTTTGTACCTGATATCAGATAGGAGTGCATCCATGTGGTAAATTAATATATATGGGTTTTGGGAATATTTCCTTAACTTTTTGTTGACAATAAGCAAGGTGCAACTTGTAAGGTAACTCTTTTCAAAAGTGAATGTTTATACCTTAACCAAGGTGAAAATATAGTTAATTTTTTTAATGAAACGTGTTGGAATAAACTGTTATCTTGTGGGAATCTCAAGAATATAGAAACAGCAATTCTGCTTTTAACAGTGAGCAAGTCACTTTATATTAAAGTACATGATCACTATAATGTAAACACAGGTAAATTTATGACATATGCCAGAATTGCAATTGGTTTAAAAATACAAGTTTCTGTATAATAAAGATACTTCTTTATCCATTATTTATAAGGAATTTTGAGTATCCTGTCTATGCAATAGATAATGTCTAGAGCACATCTTCAATTTCAACATTTGAAACACCTATTTTTAAAAGGGTTATAAGTAGTGAAATTTAGGCTATTACAGATAGTGCCCATCTGATAACAGTGCGGAGGTAGATGTAACTGATGGCATTGATGTGTTAGTCTCTCAATAGACAGATAGTCCTTGATTTACAACAGTTCGCTTAGTGACCAAAGTTACAACTGCATTGAAAAAAGTGACTTATCACCGTTTTTCACATTTATGACAGTTGCAGCATCCCCAGGATCATTTGATACAAATTCAGATGCTTTTCAACAGATTTATACATATTTATGAGAGTTGCAGTGTCCCCGGGGGGTGGGTGGGGTGGGGGGGGCACTGCCACCTTCTGACAAACAAAGTCAATGGGGAAGCCAGATTCACTTAACTGTGTTCCTAACTTAACAGCTGCAGTGATTCACTTAAATAACTGTGGCAAGAAAAGTTGTAAAATGGGACAACATTCACTTAACAAATGTTTCACTTAGCAACAGAAATTAGTGGGTCAGTTGTGGTTGTAAGCCAAGGACTTCCCGTACTTCTCTTAGATGAGATGTTTTGACAGTTTAGAAAAGAAGCTGTTAAAAATCATTTGATTTTTAATACATGCAGGATGTAAACTTCATTCGGTGCTTGGATTACTGCAGTGTATATCCTATTTACAGAATAGGGTTAAGATGGCATTAATACCAGCTCAGGACTGTTGGAGGATACAGTATTTTGCCTTCGAACACTTGCCCAATTCTTACATTGTGTGTTCATTTTTCATGAGTCATAGCTGAGAAGATTTTACAATTCTCTCCCTAAGTCAGTGTAAATTGGCATCTTTGCCAACAAGGCACTGGAGGGAACTCAGTCACCTTTTGTGAGATGGGCAGCCATAAACTCGATAAATAAGTAAACTGGCTGATCTCACGCAAAAGAAGGAAAAAAAAAGGCACATTATGAATTTGAATTTCAAATGATCAGAAATTAGCAACATGGATTTTTTTTTAATAATACCAGACGTTTCCAGCCTAGGGTTACTGATTCTTCTTGAAATCAATCCTGGCTGCTTCCTCCCCCATATAAATATGTATGTGTGCATCATACACATTTTTGTGTGCTTATATTTATGTGGATGTGTGTGGCAGAAGCCATATTCTATCCAAGGGCAGAGTGAAGACAGAACAACCATCATTCTATAACAACTGTTCTTTCCTCTGGCAAAACTCTTACCTGGCAAGCAGAAACACAAATCCCATGTATTCCCTGCTCATTTTGTGCTGCTTGATATTAAACTAGGTCCCCCATCACTCCACTAATTTCTGTGCCACGTGAAACTTAACTGTGCCCTCTGATCTTTGTGATCCAGGTCCAGAGAAGCCCTGCAAGTTTTGCTGCCCCTAATAACACCATCTTGGGAGGAGGAGATTTTAAAAAGAACCTTTATATGATAAGGCTAGAGTCATGGCTGCTGGCCAACTGACCCAGTTATTCTGAACAGTTTGTTGCATGAAAATTAGCTAGTACGGACAGAATGCAAACATAGCTTGCCAACTAATAACATTGACATATATGCAAGTCTTTTGGAAAAAAAAATACATCAGTGGTGAAATCCAAATTTTTACTACTAGTTCTGTGGGCATGGCTTGGTGCTCATGGCATACTGCAAAATCTCCATTCCTACCCCACTGGGGCCAGCCAGAGGTGGTATTTGCCGGTTCTCTTAAGTACTCAAAATTTCATCTATCACTTCTCCAGAACCTGCTGGATTTCACCCCTGAAATACATTCAAGATTTCTAAGGTCAAGATTTCTTAGCAGTCTGGTTTCATTTCACCTAGTTTGATATATTTTTGTGGCCCAAGATATTCTCAGCAATTTTCTCCTGCACATATTCATTTTTCTTTTTCATTCTGATGATCTGCATTTCAGAATCATGTCACTACTGGTGAAACTATGACCTTGACAGTTCCTCCCTTTGTTGTCAGGATGATGCCTCTGCACTTGTTCAGATAAGTCATAGTTTTGCTTCCCAAAGTAAGCATCTTTTTGCTACAGTTTCTGATTTTAAAAAGATAAACTCTGTTACTATTTCAGCTTTCTACTTGCATTGGGGTGGCATAATTTTGATATCATATTGAGCAGCAGGCTGGCTTTTACATTCCCTTATTTCACCTTCCACAATAAATCTTTTAGGTTTTTCTCCCTTCTAGTTTTCCGCAGAAATCACCATCTTAGTTTGTTACTGCTTTTCTCAGCAATATTAATCCCAATTTCTATTTCCATCATTTGTGCAGATATGCTAAATACAGGTAGTCTTTGACTTATGACAACAATTGAGCTCAAGATTTCTGTTGCTAAGCAAGACAGTTGTTAAATGAACTTTGCCTGATTTTATGACCTTTCTTGCCACAGTTGTTAAGTGAAACATTACAGTTGTTAGTAACGTGATCGTTAAGTGAATCTGGGTTCCCCATTGACTTTGCTTGTCAGAAGGTCACAAAAGGGTCACAAAACTGCACCCCATCATAATATGAGCCAGTTGCCAAGTGTCTGAATTCTGATCACATGTTGCAGATGTTGCAACGGTTGTAAGTGTGAAAAACAATCATTTTAAGTCACTTTTTTCAGCACCATTGTAACTTTGAACAGTCACTAAGTGAACTGTTGTAAGTCGAGGACTACGTGTCTGCTTGCAAACCACAAGAACTATTTTAGCTGCATTGTGTAACATTTTAAATGGTTCTGCTAGTAATATCAACCAGAATATGAAGCTTTGCTATTAGCAATATTTCTCATTTAGCAATATGCCCATCTAACTTTCCAGATTGTCTGACAGTAGTTCTATGACTGAAACTTCATCTGTATCAGTAATTTGGGGACGTTTTGTGTACAGTTCTGCAATGTAATTCGCATTGTTTCTTCTGTATATCACTCCCCCCACCCCGATCTTTGCCTTCTCTATTTCTATGTCCATCGCTCCATGAAAAGTTTCCTTAATTTCTGTGTCTTTCTTAAGAAAACAACAACTCTTATTCCTCCCATGGTGACGGTGGCTACGGGAATTACATGGTGGCCTAACTTTGGAGGAAGAACTATGTTTACATTACCACTGTTTTTGTTTAATACACCTCTGAGGATCAATGTGCTTGTGTTGCAATGTAATTGGAGAATAATTGTTTGAATGTTTGCGTTGTAGCCAGTTGTGTTTGACGGTGCAATGTTGAAAGAGAATGTGTGCTTTTATATTTTAAATATTTGTATATTGGTGGCTTTTAAATGGAGTGTTTGCTTTAGAATTTGAACAGTTTGGGTGTCAGGCCTGGAAACCATACTAGACTTTAGGGTTCCAGATGCTGCCACATTTTTCCCCTGAGGGGAAGAAGGGGGGCTGAGGGGTATGGTAACATTCTTCAAGCGGTCAAGGTCGGATGGTGTTCACATCTGCAGGAAGAGTGGCAAGAAGATACTCGAATGAACTGGGAGAACGTGGGACCATGTGACCATCAAAGGGGTCAGGGGGGTGGGACTCTTGGGGTTTGTATAACTGGGAAAAGAATCCGGAAATTCAGTTTTGGAATTTCACTCATCGTGTGCCAGTTTCCTCATGCTAGTAAAGAACTCTGGAAAACAATGGCTTCTGAGGTTTTTTTATGCAGAAGAGGTTTTTCTGGAACCTTGACATTGGGTGTGTGCTACCGTAGCTTTTGGTAATAATGAGCCATTTCTCGTTACACTGAAATCTGCTTATTGTTTATTTCTTTGATGCTTGTTTGCAGTGTGGGCTGGAGTTGGGATGTGATTCGGGGAGGTTGTGTGACTCTGTGCAATGTCTTATGCAGGTAGTCCTTAAATTTAACAGCAGTTTACTTAATAAAGTTCAAAGTTACAACATCACTGAAAAAAGTGACTTACGACCATTTTTTACAGTTACAACCGTTAACAGCAACCCCACAGTCATGTGGTCAAGTTCAGATGCTTGGCAACTGACTCATATTTATGACAGTTGCAGTATCCCAGTGTCATGTGATCATCTTTTCTGACCTGACAAGCAAAGTCAATGGGGAACCCAGATTCACTTAACAACCGTGTTACTAGAATATAGAGTAGAGTAGAGTAGAATAGAATAGAATAGAATAGAATAGAATAGAATAGAATAGAATAGAATAGAATTTTTTATTGACCAAGTGTGATTGGACACACAAGGAATTTGTCTTGGTGCATATGCCCTCAGTGTACATAAAAGAAAACATACCTTCATCAAGGTACAACACTTACAACACTTAATGATAGTCATTGGGTACAAATTTAACACTTAATGAGTCAACCCTTAATGGTAGTCATAGGATACAAATAAACAATCAGGAAACAATATCAGTATAAATCATAAAGATACAAGCAAAAAAGTTACAGTCATAAGTGGAAGGAGATGGGTGATGGGAACAATGAGAAGATTAATAGTAGTGTAGATTTAGTAAATAGTTTGACAGTGTTGAGGGAATTATTTGTTTAGCAGAGTGGTGGCGTTCAGGAAAAAACTGTTCTTGTGTCTAGTTGTTCTGGTGTGCAGTGCTCTGTAGCATCGCTTTGAGGGTAGGAGTTGAAACCGTTTATGTCCAGGATGCGAGGGGTCTGTAAGTATTTTCACAGCCCCCTTTTTGACTCATGCAGCATACAGGTCCTCAATTGGTAGCCATTATTTTTTCTGCAGTTCTAATTATCCTCTGAAGTCTGTGTCTGTCTTGTGGGTTGCAGAACCAAACCAGACAGTTATAGAGGTGCAGATGACAGACTCAATAATTCCTCTGTAGAACTGAATCAGCAGCTCCTTGGGCAGTTTGAGCTTTCTGAGTTGGCGCAGAGAGAACATTCTTTGTTGTCCTCTTGATGATGTTTTTGATGTTAGCTGTCCATTTTAGACAATTTAACAATTGCAATGATTCACTTAACAACTGTGGCAAGAAAGGTCGTAAAATGCAGCCAAACTCAACAAATGTCCCACATAGCAACAGAAATTTTAGGTTCAATAGTGGTCGTAAGTCAAGGACTACATGTATTTGTGGTAATTTGAGGGCTGTTCAGTTTTCACGCTTAAACTGCACTTTGGGTGGAGAGTTGATGGATAAATGCTTTACCTTTATAAAGTACAGGTATACAGTCCTCAACTTACAAGAGTTCTTTTAGTGACAGTTCAGAGTTTCAACACCACATGGCTGCTTTTCACACTTACGACTGTAGCAGCATCCACATGGTCATGTGATCAAAACTCAGACATTCAATACTGGTATGTATTTGTGAAAGTTGCACTTTCCCGAGATCATATGATCCCCTTTTGCGACCTTCTGACAAGCAAGGTCAATGGGAGAAGCCAGTTTCGCTTAACTTATCCACTTCAGTGATTCACTTAACTGTGGCAAGAAAGATCATACAATAGGACTAAACTCACTTAGCAACTGTCTCGCTTAACAACAAATTTTTGTGGTCATAAGCCAAGGATTACCTGTAGTTCAGTGTTTGGGAATATATTGATAGGATAGGATTTGCATAAAGCAAACATTACATATGCATGAAAAGATGTAGCAGCATTTGGAAAGCTACGTTGTCTTTCTGCTTCCAGGCCATGACATTTCCTCTTTGCAATAGATCCTGTCTTAAGCTAGCAATGATAATGAAGGAAAACAGGAATAAGGTTTAGCTCAGTTCTGGGATTTTTTCCTTTGCTTCTAGAAATGTCAAGGGTGCCTTGTGTATTTGTTTTTCCATCACCATTTTAATGTTTCTTTACAATTATGCAGGAACTGGGAACATTTTCAAATCCTGCCTGGGGTTATTTGTGAAGAGAACATATTTTCCCTTTCCGTTCTGGGCAGGCTGACTTTCCAAGATGGGATTGTATATAGTGCTAAAAGGTGTTGGACTAATGCGGATTCAAGTTCATTCTTGTGCATAGAAACTTCCGGGCTGGTTTTGAACCAGTTACATTTTCTCAGCCAAACCGACCTACTTAAACTCCAGAAATAAATTAGAAGATAATCCAAATTTTTTTTAAAATGGTTGAACTCAGGATCACATATCATAGTCTCATGTCAAGTCATATTAGAGTATTATAAGAACATGTCTTCTCTGCGTAAGGATTAATCAGAATAGAGCTGTAAGGGACTTTGGAGGTCTTCTAATCCATCCCCTTGCTCAAGCAGGAGAAACTACATCATTTCAGACAAGTGACTGTCCAGTCTCTTCTTAAAAATATCCAGTGATTTCTGAAGGCAAGCTGTTCCATTGATTAATTGTCCTCACTGTTAGGAAGTTACTCCTTAATTCCAGGTTGCTCGCCTCTTTGATTAGTTTCCATCTATTGTTTCTTGTCCTGCCTTCTGCTTTGGAAAATAAGTTGACCCTCTCTTCTTTGTGGCAGCCTCCCCGGAATACTGGAATACTGCTATCATGTCCCCACTAGTCCTTCTTTTCTCTAGACCCCAGTTCTTGCAACTCTAGAACTCAGTTAATCGTTTCATAGTTCCCATCACCAATCTCTTTCCACTTATGACTGTATGACTATAACTTGTTGCTGGCAATCCTTATGATTTATATTGATATATTGATCATCAATTGTGTTGTAAATGTTGTACCTTGATGAACGTATCTTTTCTTTTATGTACACTGAGAGCATATGCACCAAGACAAATTCCTTGTGTGTCCAATCACACTTGGCCAATAAAATTCTATTCTATTCTATTCTATTCTATTCTATATGTTTTAGTCTCCAGGCCTTTTAATCATCTTAGTTGCTCTTCTCTACACTTTTTCCAAAGTTTCACCATCTTTTTTGTAAAGTGACCAAAACTGGATGCAGTATTCCAGCTGTAGTCTTGCTGAGGCTTTATAATACTTCATGTGATTTTGATTCTACACCACAGTTTATACAATTATACAATTGAATTATACAATAAAAATATAAGTGGATTCATTGTTACCTTGGTCAAACAATGCTGATGATAAGAGTGTTTCACCTTTAACTGAACTATTTATGATCATCTTTGTCCATCCTACTTTGTAGGCTTGGTGTGAGGGAAGATGGAGGGACCTGTGAGCTCCAGGAGAAAAGGTGAGATTTAACCCGAATAAATAATTTGTCTGATCCTCCAGTTAATACTAAATCTGCAAATAGAGGTAGGATGACAGTGGCAAAAGAAAGCAAACATAGTACCAATACTAAAGGGTAACTTGTGTGCAATCTTAAAACCTCTGGAGCACCGCTTGAACACCATCAGTGTTGACAAAATCCCCATCAGTCAATTGCAAAAACCAGCTTTTCTCAGAACAGCTTACATCCTGTGGTGATCCCATCAAATAACAGGTCCTTGGGAAGACTCGACTCGAAAGAGAGATAAAAATGCCAAATCCAATGTAAACATCTGGTTGACTGTAACCAACCATAATCATGTAGTTTTCAGAGCAGATTCTGTTGGCCCTGTACTGGATATGCTCAAAGGTAAGAGACACTTAGGTATTCTCTCTCATTTTCCAAATAGTACAGTTGGGTTGTTTCCAGATCTGTGTTTTGTTTTCTCTAGCTCTCTTAAGGCCAGATCCCTTTTCATTGCAGCATCCAGCAGATGAGACAAGACAAGTGTATTTGAAAGAGCCACGTATCAAGAGGCAAAAATTAATTTTGAGTATCGGGTTGCAGAAATGGAAGTTGTTTAAAATCCAGACCAAAATGTACATGGAAGAGAGAAAAGCAAGATATGTATAAAGAAAAGGCATCCAACTAAGTTACTCTGTAGGGAGAAAAACGGCTCTATAAATAATATAAACGCTGAGAAGACCTTTAGTGTTGCTACAAAGACCATCATTTCTCAAATATTTACGGAGTAAAGAAATCATATTAGCCCTGGAATGAGGAAAGAGCTGTACTTAGAATGCAAATCTTACCAAGCATTGAAGAATTTATATAGAGGAGAAACAGTGTAAGTGCATAAAATGTTGCCTGAGATATGTGAAAGAATGATTATTTATTATTTATTTAAATTTATTGGCTGCCCGGTTCCAGTGCGGTGTTCTTTCAGTGAATTCATACAGAAGAGAACATATAAATGCTACTGGACTCAAATTTTGCAGCCTCAGGGCTTCAGAAATTCTGCTGGGCTGAATATTAATAGTCAACACTGAAGAAAGCATGTTTTAAGGAAAAGCAGAAAACTCTAAATCTTTACTTAGGCTTAACTCAGAGGAAACTCGGCCTAATCCCTCTGCAGAAATGGGGGAAAGTCTTAGAAATCTCAGCTTTCTCCACTATTAATTGACCCAGCCAATGCAATTATGGATGTTGGTCATCTCTCATGAAATGGGGTTGCTGAGAACATGAGCTGTTGTCCTGTCGTGACATTTGTGTTTTATAAAGAAGACTTTCAAAAGTTAATATTTCCCAATTTTGACACCTTTAAATTAAGTGAACTTCAGCTCCCAATAATTCTCTAACCAGGGAAATTGTGGAAGATATCAAACACGTCTTACAGTTGTGAAGTTGGAAAACCTTGCCCAAAGGCTTCTGACAGCCTTCCAAACACTTAGTAAAATGGAGCTCTTTTGGAAGAATTTGGTTTAGTTTTTGGGATAGTGCTGTCTTGTGTTAATCTGATTGCCGTACTAATTCCTGTATAACGAAAATCAAGGAAGTCACTATGTAGTTGCCCTTGCCACCTATGCGCAGATTGCCTATATATGTTGTCTTTGTGTGGACAAATGAATTGAAATATGGGACTCATTTGTATAAAACAGCTGGTTAAAAATTCAGTTACGGTATATAAAGGTGCTAGAAATGAAGTTGTACTCAAATAATAATTGCAGGAGCTAACCATATATGGAGTTGTAACTATTTACAGCTAAAATGATACACATTTTTTTCTTTTTCTTTTTCCATTTCAAAAGCCCACTTTCTATGTATTTTCCCCTTTTCTTTAATAATGTATGTGTTTTTATCTTTGTATTTTGTTTTGTTTCTGTTTCTCTTAAAAGCACTAACAGAATAAATCTAAAAAATACGCAGGAGGTGTCAAAGTTTGCAGTGTTGCCAAGGGATACCATTAATTTGGGCAACCTCCCCATGAATCAAACTAAAGAATACATACATACATACATGCCTCATGCATAAACAGCTGCTGGACTTAAGAGGTTGAGCCCTCCCCCCACCCTTGGCTTCTCCAGGTAAAGTGAAGGACAAGTTTGCAATTGTTCCCATCTTGCCTGAGCAAGTCTGTTAAGTTTTTGTGTACACACTCTAAGTTGCTAAGTGTGGGAGTGCCTGCTGACTTTTTCCTTGTCTCCTCCCTGTCCCCCCCCCATTTGGTGCTTCCACCTACTGTGTAAGTCTTAAGTGGCTATTAAGAGGGGTGCTGCGGCTTGAGGATTCCCTTCCTGTCTCTGCAACCAGCCCTCAGGAGTCGCTTTGTTAACACATCCACCCTCAAACAAAGGGACTGCTTCAGCTGACGCCTCCCCCCTAGACTGGTCAGATTCTTGCACAAAAGGGGAGTTTTTCCAAAGGGGTCACAACATATAGACTGCATTCTTCCACTGGGCATGCATAGGATTGCAATTCATATCCTTTTTGGCAGGAACAACAAAGTTAGAAACCAGGAGGAGAACTTGCTTTGTTTGCTCTGATGCCTTGGAATAAAATGTGCAGGATGGAAAAGGGGCTAACAGGCTCCTGTCCTCAATCTTGGGCCTCTGGTGGCTCAAAGGACTAAGTCTGTCTGTTATTAACACAGCTGCTTGCAATTACTGCAGGTTCAAGCCCCATCAGGCCCAAGGTTGACTCACCCTTCCATCCTTTATAAGGTAGGTAAAATGAGGACCCAGATTGTTGGGGGCAATAAAAGTTGACTTTGTATATAATATACAAATGGATGAAGACTATTGCTAACTGAGTCTTCGGAGAAGGGCGGGATATAAATGCAAATAATAATAATAATAAAAAATCTTCACCTGCCAGTGACTGGCATTTTCTTTGCAGCTTCTCCATGCATCCCTTTTCCCTATGAGGTTTAGTGGCCTTGGAAGACCCCCCCCCCCACTCCACCCTTTCTCAATCCCAATACCAGATCCTATGACAGCTTTGTTCCCTGTGCCATCCCTCTGCTAAAATCACAAGATTCAGTCTTCTGGCCATGCACACATATACATCCGGACTAGACTGGGTTGTTTTTCTGCGTCATGTAATATTTGTGGGTATATGCATAATTTATTTCTTTTGTCATGTTTATGTAGTGTATATTGGAGGTGGTGACCCTTTGAGAGCTGAATGCAACGAAGTTTCATTTTAATATATGCCGATTAGTGTAAGTTCAAGTGACCAAAGTTTTTCTATTCTATTCATTTCCTATTCTATTGTATTCCATTCCATTCTCTACTCTACTCTACTATGTTTCTCTGTTCTATTCTATACTGTTTTCTCTCTCCTCTTCCATTCCATTCCACTCCACATTCAATATTGCCCACCTTTATGAGTCCACCTTGGCTGAGTTTGCAAACCAGGGCAAAGCTACGGGGAGGGTGGGTGGGTGTGTTTTGGCAGCCTAGAAGTCCAGCTGCCTAAGGTACAAAGCGATCAACGTGCAATGCACTTCAGTCTGAAACAGTCCCCGTGTGTTTTGTGCTTTTCGGCTTAAGGCGAACCCAGCCGTTGTGGTCTGCAAACAACACTCCAACAATAAGCCATGGTTAAAGGACGGCTCCTTGATGCAACCCGTAAATCCGGAGGAGTAGCGAATGCAACCTGTTCTTGCTGTTGCATGGACCATCCCCGCGGGCGCCGGTCACTTTTCGCCCCGTGCGTTGCCCTGACGGCTCGCACCCGGAAGCGGCGCGCGCAGCGATCAAGCTGGCAGAAGTCTCTCGGCGGGCCCAGCGGTTGCCCCGGCGACTGGGGAGGCGCAGCCCCGCCCTCCCGAAACGTGAGGCGCCGCGCGCAAGGACGCGGGGGGCGTGTCTCCGCGGCGTCGTCGCGGTGGGCGGGACGGCCCGAGCGAAGGAGTCGCATCCAAGATGGCGCCGTGCGGACGTGTCGGGGCCCGGGGCCGCCGCGGCCCGGGCCCTCTGCTCCTCCTGTTTCTCGTGGCCCTCGGGCCGGCGCTGGCTCAGCCGGCCGGGGCCGCCGCCTTCCCGCCGCAGGGGCAGCCGCAGGGGCAGCCGGGACTGGGGGCCCAGCCGCAGGGGCAGCAGCAGCAGCAGCAGGCGCCTCAACTCGGGCCGGCCGTGGGCGGCGGGCGGGTATCCCGCGCTGGCTCCTCCGGTGGCGGCTGGAAGCTGGCGGAAGAGCCGGTGTGCCGCGAAGACGTGATGCGCGTCTGCCCCAAGCACAGCTGGGCCAACAACCTGGCCGTCCTCGAGTGCCTGCAGGACGTGCGCGAGGTCAGCGGGACCCCCGGGCGGGCGGGCGTGGGGGGAGGAGGCGCGGCCACCCGGCTGCCAGGCCTTCCTGAGGCGGCCGTGGATTATGGGACCTCGCTAGACTGAATTAGGCAGGCTTGACGGGACCTCGGCGGGCGTTCCGTAAGCAACCTGGCCGCGCGTTAGAGTCCCTTCCTTTGGACTTCCTTGGCCATCCTTGCTGGCCGAGCATTATGGAACACTTCGGGATCCAAAGGGTGGGTAGAACCGGCCCTGGAAGGGGGGGGGGTTAGAAAAGAGGTCCTGATAACGGCTTTTTCGGTCCTGCTGTGGATTTTAGGATGCAGCCCCATTTCTCCACCCCCGACCCCGGCTTCCTGTGCTTCCCAGAGCCTCCCTTGCCCCGCAGAGGTAGAACCGGCATCCCACCCGTGAGGTTTTGGCCTGGCCTGGGTGAGGTGGTCTAAAGGGGGCCAGGGAAAAATGCTTTCCTAAAAGCGGGAGTTGTTTCCTCTTTGGTTGTGCGAGTTTGTCCCAAAGAATCGAAGCTTGAGAAAAGTCAGGTGGGTGCAGCTGGCCCAGAAACACTTGTGGATTTTCATCAGAACTTTTCGAAGTTCATTCAAGCAGCAGTAAGGAGGAAGATTGGTTCCCACCTCCCTGGTGAATTTTAAAAAAAGGCCCATTATCCCCCTGCCAAATAAAATAGAAGAAGAAAAAGCTGGATTATAAAGGTTATTGGGGGTATCAGCTTTTCCAGTTTTTCATGGTGTATCATCTGCTCGTTTATCCTTACTTGACTAGGTTCATTTTTAACTTTGATTAGCCAAATAGACAATTGAATTTAGGCATTTAACCATAGATGTCTGCTACACAGATTAAATTGTACAGTATATTATTTTGATGTTTTGTGATGCTGTAAGAAATGATTGCAGCTAAGTTTCAACTTTCTGAGTTCTTTTGAATAGAAATTACTTAAGATTTTTATTCTTATAGTGTCCATTCATAAGGATGCAAAATATGGCAATTTGTGAAATGGGCAAGCAAAGAATGAGCTCTAGATTAAGAACACAAATCAGCCAAACTTGATAGGTTTTACCGGAGAAAGCTGAAATTTACGTTTGTGCTATCGTTCTTTGTCGATTTTTCCCCCCTCAATATTTGAATAACTTCAAAACTGTTGGGTATTGTGAAGTCAATAAGACGGTACTTTTAATAATAATACCAACATTAGGAAAAGTCTCAGTGAAAAGATTGTAATTGATCCTTTTTGACTGAGTGTAAGAATGGGAAGACATGCTTAACCCATGAGGTGAAGGTTTACTCTTCCCCACAGTCTGTCCTCAATTTTTTGAAAGAAGTCAAGACAATCTGTGGAGCAAGATATCATGTTTTGCTTAAAAAGGACACTATCTGATCACATAGAATCCTGAGTTTGGTTAAGCAGGAGAAAAATGCCTTTGTTTCATTGGGTTTACTTTCAGGGATCAAAGTCACAAAAATGTAAGTTCAGGTGAGATGGTGCTTCTTGTAAGTATTGGCAATAGCCTGATTAGCGCATTAAAGATAAAGGTAAAGGTTCCTCTCACACATACGTGCTAGTCGTTCCCGACTCTAGGGGGCGGTGCTCATCTCCGTTTCAAAGCTGAAGAGCCAGCACTATCCAAAGACGTCTCCGTGTCATGTGGCCAGCATGACTCAACGCCAAAGGCGCATGGAACGCTGTTCCCTTCCCACCAAAGGTGGTTCCTATTTTTCTACTTGCATTTTTTATGTGCTTTCAAACTGCTAGGTTGGCAGAAGCTGGGACAAGTAACGGGAGCTCACCCCTTTACGTGGCACTAGGGACTCGAACCCCTGAACTTAGGGGCCGGGATAGCTCAGGCAATAGAGAAGCCTGAGCTATCCCGGCCCCTAAGTTCAGCGGTTCAGCTATCTATTGCCTGAGATAGCTCAGGCAATAGAGAACACAGAGCCTGCAATTACTGCAGGTTCGAGCCCGGCCCAAGGTTGACTCAGCCTTCCACCCTTTATAAGGTAGGTAAAATGAGGACCCAGATTGTTGGGGGGGCAATAAGTTGACTTTGTAAAAAAAAATATACAAATAGAATGAGACTATTGCCTTATACATTGTAAGCCGGCCTGAGTCTTTGGAGAAGGGCGGGGTATAAATGTAAAAAAAAAAAAAAACCAAAAAACTGCCGACCTTTCAATCAACAAGCTCAGCGCCTTAGCCACTGAGCCACCACATCCCTACTGATTATACATAGGACCACTTAATTTAGTTTTCTTTTGAATTATAAAATGGAAAATCCTCCTAGGAAGAAAAATAAGGCTTACAAACAGGTTTTTAACTTAGTGTGAACCAGACCAATTGTTTCTAAATTCTAGATTCTGATGTGGAATTGTTTCCTATCTGTTTGTTCTGTTAGAAAAGTGTCCAGTACTAACAGTTACAATAATGTGCTGACAACTTTTATCTGCGCTGACCACTTTGGGTTTCTTTTCATTGCTATTGTAGGAAAACTGTGCTAGTCTACAGTGACCAAAAAACAGGAGGAGTCTGAAGCCGGTTTTCTAACACATTTTATTTAAAAGGCTTATTACAAAAGCTTAGCGCCTTTTAGTCAAATCTGTTAGACAGAAATGGTGTTAACAGATTCCTCCTGATTTTTTTTTCCATTTTAAAATCATGAATATGAAAACCACGGGGGTGGGGGGGTGGATTTCTGAAATCTGGAAATGCCTCACTTTCTGGCTGAACTAAGGTAAAGGAAGCAAAAGCGATATGGAAGGAATCACTAGTTACTGAGGAAATCAATGTGAATATCTGTGTACTTGCAGACAGCTAGCTCCCTTGGTGTCCAGCAGCTTGCCTACCTTCCCAGACTTTAATATAATTGCTGGGTTTTCTAATTTAAAGCGGAGAGACATTTAAAGCGATTTTCCATAAAACACCAGTTTCTCTCATGTCTCTATTTTGAAAATGCCTCAAAATGTCCTTAGGAAGTAAAACCAAGTTGTGCTTTAGTGTATCGTTTGGAAGGGTGGCCTCTCCCCCAGAGAATGGAGAGTTTGGTAGACAGCATCTCAGAAGGCTAGAAAGATGAAGGAAGGCTACCTCACCAGTTCACCGCTTGGTAAATGGTGGTTTTGTGATTGGTCACACACACTGTGGGAGCTCTTTTATGAATTGTCAGAAATGTGATGGCAGTCACTATTTGAACGCTCACAGTTTTGTCTTATTCTTCCAAATGATCCCCTTGGCCCTAAAAGTTGCAACCTAAAGCTCAATTGGTGTTTCTGTTACCCTTGCTCTTGGTGCTTGCAATACTACTAGAGGGGGCAGGGAAACTATTTTTCATCCTGTGAAAGGGATGTGTAACTTATGTTAAGTACAGCACCTTCTCTGATGTCAGTTCCACCCTGCATTGGGATGAATTGCATCCTGAGTTTTAGATTGTTCTGTTTGTTCAACAGGAGATCTTCATGAGCTTGTAGTGAATTATAGTATTTATTGTGAGTGACAGTTATAAAGCCAGTGGATTGTGTGGTGTTTTTAGATTGTGGGTGTTGTTTTAGATTTTTAGTTTACAATTTGTAGAGTTGTTTCAAAAGAACAGCATTATGTTTTGGATGTACTATCATATAATTGCAATCTTGACACATAATATAAGGAAGAATATTGCAGAGGATCATAGCAAAAGAGGGATGATATAAGACAGTAATGGTGGGGGGTATAAAATCTCCTTCCTTGAAAGATTGGGTTGGACTAGAAGACCTCCAAAATACCTAGGATTCTATGATAATAAGAGAGGCAGGTGCTCTGGCTGCCTAAATCTTTTATGGCACCAGTGAATTCTTGAGGAATTCTGGTTTTACAATTAGTTTCTAGATATGATACTTCCATGTAAACCATGAGTACAGATATGTCAGCTTAAGATATTTCTTGAGTTTTGGAATTTGTTCATTTGCTTTCTTATTGTCAGAAAGGAAGTTTAGAAGGAACTTGAATGCTTAGGGAATTGATTGCACTGAATTTTAGGGAATGCCCTAGTACTTAAAGGATACAGTTGTGTAACTCTTTTTGTGACCTGGAATTCTTAATGAAATGCCCCATCTGCTGTACTGTGTATTCTAGAATATTTTAGTAGCCATATAGTTTGTTCTTCTAGGGTTAAAACCAGTAACAAAATTTGCATGTGCCATTGGAATACTGCATTTGGTTGTCTTACAGTTTTCTGTGATTGATTTCTGGAGATCTTTTGAAGATGCCTCCTCCCTTCTCTCCATATAGAATATAGAGCAGGGGTGTCAAATTTGCGAAGACACGTCATCACATGATGTATCACAACTCCCCCCTTTGCTAAACCAGGGGTGGCTATGGCCAGCACGTGACATCTCCGGCCCACGGGTTGTGAGCTTGGGGTGACACCCCTAGTATAAAGAGATGTGTCTGCAGGTTATGTGGGGAAAAAAACCAAGATGGTGCCATCTCAATGCAGTCAAAGCTCTGCCTAGTTTTTGGTGCATTGTGCACAAACAAGCAAGTGGCTGAGCTTCGATTGCACCATCCATTGCCACCTTGACTTTTTTTTTTAGTACCATATTTTATGGATATTCCTGCTGGCTATATTATCAGAAGCAAAGTTTTAAGATAACCAAGTGGCAACATCAAGTGAATTTTGATGAAGCAGAATTAATGGACCTTCTTAATATTTGGAGAAAGACCAGATCATCCAGTTAGACAGAGAAGTCCAACATTCAGAAAGAAGCCTGGAGATGCTATTTCTCTCTTGTTTCCAAGACCTCAGAGTAGGCATTATCTATAACAAGTTGAAATGGGTTCAGTCCTTCAAAGTGTTTCTTATTAGGATTTAATATGAAATGTGCTTCATATAGGAAATCTTACATGTAACGACAGTTTTATGAACTGAAGAGAGAGACTTCTAGACTTCTGTCATTCTACAGCTGAAGCCTCAGAGAATGGAAGAGCGTTCGTTCTGATGTTGGTCTTTCCAACATTTTGTAACATTTAATCCAGCTGTCCATAAATTGCAACTGCCAGATACGTTGGACAACAACTCCTAAATTCTCTTGCTGTTAAATGGGGATCAGTGGCAATCTTCACATGAGAAAGGGATACAGAATACAGAATAGCAGAGTTGGAAGGGACTGCGGAGGTCTTCTAGTCCAACCCCCTGCTTTGTGTCAGTTCCATGTCATTTGGTTCTTACAAAGTGCTCAGGAAAGGATTATGGAAAATCTGAAAAAGTTTAAATGTGTTCTTATCTCATTAGATTATATAAACGTCAGATATTAAAGTAAAATAGATTTATTTCATCTCTGCACGTGAAGTTGGATTCAGATTGAGCCCTGCCTAAAGTAAACCCTCTGAAATAATTGGCTCTAGATTCATTTAACAATAATACTTTATTAAACTTGTATGCTACATGAACTGAACAAGTCACAACAACCAGACATTAAAAATTACCAATAAAATCAATAAAAGATAAAAGATGGGCAAGCCTGAGGAAGCAAGCGGTCTCTCTCCTTCTCCAAAGGGCTGGGTGGAGGGCCAGATCTTCACAGCTCATTTGATCAACAGCAGCGTCAGGGCCATCTGGATTGAGAGGGGGGTGGGGACAATGACTTTATTCCAGAGGGCAGGCACTGCTACAGAGAAGGTGAACTTCTCGGGTCCTGATAGATGACATAGTTTAATTGAAGGAGCCTGAAGTACCCTAATTCTGCATGATTGAATCAGTGTGGTATATACTGTTGAAGATGTTAGTCCTTTCAGGAACCAGGCTCTGTGCCTTGTAGCCCTTTCTGGGTAACAAACAATACCTTGACTTGCACCTTCTGGAGCAGTTGAAGCTTCTGGGTGGTCTTTAGGGACAGCAAGTCTATTCTAGGTTTGTAAATCACCGAAACCCAGAGAATGATTACTTACTTTGTTGTGGATTTATGATTTTCAAAACCTATGCAAGACCTTTGTTTTAAAATTTCCCCCTTGTTTTTTCCAGTATGACTCAAGTTATATGTTAACACCATTTGAGAGTATATTAGTTTGTATTGCCTTGTATCTTTTTAAAAAGTTTGTTATATAATAGTTTTCATCTTTTTTCATTATTCAATAACTTTTATTGAATTCAGAAATGATCTAGGAGTAATTAATCTTATTAAATGAAAATTCTCACTAAATATTTATACAGTTATGCTTACCTGTTGCTGTTCCTGTCATCTCCCATGCCCCATATTTTTAATTGTTATGACTTAAGATATTAAAACATTTGCCATGATTTTGAAAAGTTCCAGAGAGGTATTATATCACCATGCAGGAAGCAACAATCCATTTAGATGGTCTTAAGTTGGTGGGATAGTTTGGATAAAAGCATAAAACATGAGTTTGATTTCTTACTTGCCTGGATGCAGTACTTATTTTTCTACAGATAGGATTCAGTATCATTCACCGCAACACACATTACGCCCAGATTCTGCTGCTTCTAATCTCAGGCCATAGTTCATCGTCTTCTGTTTTTTTCTCCTCTAAGTTAGGAGATGCATCGGCATTCTCAAATTCTGATGAATCAGGAAGGCACTGCCTAAATAGTTCAATTTTTATGGCTTCTGGTCTTGTCCTTCATGCTGTGATCAGTTTTGTTGGTAGTATTTGGGAAACAGCTGTAGATTAAATTAAGCTTTAGTCTTGCAGGCAAAACAGGCAAAGGTTGGAGTTACCATCTGAATAATAACAGAGTTTACAGAGCTTTCTTTAATCTGCAGTTCAGTTTATGAATGAGAAAAAGCAGCAAGACTTAGGGACAGCCTCTTTCCCTGCATCCAACCATAGAAGAGGCCACCTGGTTTCTTAAGCCTGTTTCCAAGCACACAATTAAGAATACCTAGACTCTGTCTTCTGTGCCAAGAAGAGGAATACCCCAGTTCTTAATTCCTTTTCAGTTCAATAAATCTCAAATCGGCTTGAGTCAAGAATGCGAACACTGAATTAGATCACTGTGTCCCCTGCTAAGTACTGTTTGTAAAAATGCTCATTTTTAAAAACCCTTTTCTGTAAATAATATGCTCTTTTAAAATATGGAAAAGTCTATCAGCCCTTTAAACTATTGTGTGGCTGGCATATAGTTCTTGATTGTGGCTTGTGTGGTTCTGCCATGCTTTAAAGTTTAAGTTGTACTTGCCAGGATAAATAGCTAACTGAAAGACTAAAATGGCAAGTAACAAGGAAATGCAGGGAAACTAAAATAACAGTGAAGCATATAGAGCTTTAGCTTAAGAAATACACGCTGAGAGATCAGAATAGAAAGGCTTTGTTTAATAAATAAAAATGCCAAGTTTTCAGTTACTACATTAGGTAAAATCCAGTTTTTGTGAAGACAAAAATGAAAAATATACATTGACATAGTGGAGTACAAGTAGTTCTTGGTTTATGACTGATCATTTAGTGACCATTTGAAGTTACGACAGACTTTCTGGGAATATCTATGACCTGGTTGCAAAGTTCTGACAGCGTCCTCCCCTTGTGGTCTCCCTTCCCTCCCCACCCTCTGAGCATCTGATGTGAGTACGTGTTGGGTGCTCAGCAACCAGCCTGCATATATGACCATTTGCAGCAACCTGCAGTCGCATGGCTGGGCTTTACAAGGTGTTTTTTTTTTTTTTGCTGAAAACTGGTATTTATTTCCTATTTTTGATCAAAACGTCCCACAGCAAACGATGGGTTTGCCTTCCAACTGTGACATTCACTTTACAACTGATGCAAAAAAATTCATAAAATTGAGCTGGTCACATAGGTGACTCATTTTTATGACTTACAACTTATGATCATAATGGGCAGACTCCATTACGGTTGTAAGTTGGGGACTATCTGTATTTGTTGATTTTGCATCCTCCCCCTTTTTTTTGAGTGCTCAAAGCAAGTTTAGTATGGCTTTCTTTTTTATCTACACAACAGCAGCTTTGATCTCTTATCGAGTGTACATGGTGCAGCAGGGAACTAGAACTCACACTCTCCTAGTTTCTAGTCCAATATTTGAACCACACTGCCATGCTGGTTTTTGGGCTGAAGGGAGTGACATGAAGATAGATTTCAACTCGAGTCCCTCTAATCCTAATCCTAATCCAATAATTAATACAGATACAATAAAAACATTAAAAAATGTGTTTCATTAGAAGTCTTTCTTAGTGGTATATTTCCTCTAAATGTTATGATTTAGGATATTTGTTGAAGCCTTTCATACTGATTTGCTGCAACCATTTGAATAGTTGTTATGTTCATTTATAATAAATTTAGAGAGTTTTATTTCCTAGGAGACAGCTATAGGAATTGTTTGTGTTACCAGATAGGAACTAAATAGATGGACATAAAAAGGGAATGTATATGAAACGTCTAGACGAAAATATTTAACACTAGTTCACATTTATATTTGACTTTGCACTAGTAGGTAAATCCAGATGTCAATCCCAGCCAGTGTAGCTGGTGGCAAAGGATGGTTTTACTTGAAAACATCTGGAAGACACCCCAGTGTCTAGCTCTGGCTGAGAAGAAAGCGCTCTGTTATCACTGATAAATTTTTAGGAGATGGGCTGTTGATGAGAATTGAGTCTGTAAGTCTTCATTTGATCTTAGATCAATAAACATGCTGAGCCTGAAGGCTGTTTGTGTAATTTATAGTCGTGCAGGTGTGAATACAATGGAGGACTGTTAAGGATGCTTCTTTTCCTCGGAGGGAACCGGCATAATGAAATATAAGTCCTTAAGAAGTCCCACTGTCCTCCCTCCTTTGGGAAGATCAGAAGCATCGATGTAGAATTAAAAGGGCTTTCTTTGCTGCATTTCGTGTTCTGCTTTGTGCCGCAGAGACAGACAAGATTTCTGGATGAGCTCTTTTCATAGAAGTGTCCTTATTTCAAAGCATTACTGACCCAATGAAGGAGTTACATATTGATCACAGATGCATAAACATTAACCTAATGAAAATAATGAAGATGATAACCCAATGTGAAACAACGATAGGAATTTCAAAAAGTATTTATTGCATTTGTGCTATCTCTTTATCCCGTGATCTCTTTCCTGCTTTACAGTTTGTCTTTCAGCAACCCTCATTCTACTCTAAGATTTGAAGATTGACCATTAGCTGTGATCTTCCTACGCGTGGAGGGAGCATTAATAATAATAAAAAAGATTTCTCAGTTGCTGTATCAGACAGGAACGTCTCATTCTGGGAATTGTCACTGCGGAAAAAAGTTCTAGGGGGGTTAAGCAAAATTGGGACCAGTAGCAGTGTTCCCAAATGTGGGATGTTCCCAGATGCGGCACACAACAGTTTTGTGTGTCTGCAAAAGCTCTCTGCATGTGCCTTAAACAGATCTTTACATACTGTACTTATACTTGCAGCTGAGTAGAGAGTTTGGAAAATCCTTGTATGAGTCCCCATTGTTCTTTTAGAACTGACATTTTGTTTATTTGTTGCACAAAGAACACTGGTTCAAAATGGTTTGTGAGTTTATTTGCTTTTTTTAAAAAAATACTTTGGCTTTCTTGCTCACTTTGTGATCAGACAGACATTATCATTTATTGTCTGCCTGGAAATTGCAGTAACCAGATGGCACCTGGAGTTCTTCAGCAATATCACTAGAATAGTTTCAGTCATTAAGCAGTTAGTACAGCTGTTTAGCTCATTAGTTAAGGCTCATTAATGAGTACCTCCCAATAAAAATGTAGTAAACAGGTAGTTACCTCTTTCCAACAGAGCCTGAACAGGATGTGGGCAACCCTGCTGGAGCTGTCAGAGCTCAGACCAAGATGGCTGAGGCTTCCCAGGTCTGCCTCTTACAGAGACTCCAACCAGGCCGGAAGGTGGCCTCAAACAGGATGCCTTCCCTATCTCTCTCTCTCTCTCTCTCTCTCTTTTTAAAGAGAAACTTAGTTAAGCAGATCATCCCTACCTCTGCATTTTTGTAACCAGAGTGTAATAAATAGCTGCGGTGATGAGTCATGCTTATGTTTTAACTGTGGAGCCTTGAGCGCCTGACTGGTTTTATACCAAGCTAGCTTCAGCGCTTCCATTATATTTGCATACTCAGTTTTTGAATACCTATCTTAGAAAAGCCGTTCATGGAATCAGTCTTGCAATGCAGGGGAGTCTGCTTTTGCTTTCTAGACCTGGCAGGGGAGGCAAGCAGTTAAGATCAGAGAGTCTGACCGTTTGAGGAAATAGACTGAAAGTAAAGGCTGAGATTATAGGTAACTACAGAAAGCTACTGGCATCATACATACACACACGTGTATATGTTCTGTGTTCTGCAACTATTATGCTGTTCCCTTTTGGCGTAGGCAATATTATGCAAAGTGCGGAAAGACTGTCTGAAATAATAAACACACTAACCTTAAGAAAAAGATGGGCTGCTAAATCTAGTTTACATCAACGTTATTAACTGTGCATACCTCTTTCTATCCTCGCAAACCATCCTTGCTTCTACCGTGCCCATGCAGCACTTTTTAAAAAAAGAGATGTCACACTTGTCATTATACATCTGTATATATAGAAGATGCTCCCCAGAAAGCAACAGACTCGGTTGGCTTTTTTGTTTTCTGCATTATTAAATGTGTGTGTAGGTCTTTGGAAGTCTCAGCGTTCTTGTTAACTAGACGGTAGTCCCTGCACAAGCCTGTTTTGTCCCAAAAAATAGTCACTACAATTTGCCTGGGATTCTGGCCTGGCAGCATAAAATATTTCTGATTTAAGCAAAACTTTCAAATTAAAATGAGGATGCAGAGAACGTGAGGTTGTGATCTGGTGGTTGAGAAAAGGCTTTTGCTGAGACGACTTCCGGTGTCCAGTGGCAACGGTCGCCTGGAGGCTCCCCCTGCCCCCAGTGCCCGAATCCGGCCGCCGCCGAGGCCCCTAGGGGCCAGGTGTTCCGAAAAGGACACCTGCCGCACGGACGGCTCGCCAGGGGTCTCCCAGCCGACATACAGGACTGGGGGGACCGATGCTGGCGCGGCCTAGGCTCGGCAGGGTTCGGAGGCCACAGGCCACGCCATTACTTTGGTCGCCGCTTGGGCGCTGTGCCCGGTGACACCGGGGCTTTGGATTTATAACTGCAGCAGCCTGGTGGTGAACAGGGAACGGAGAAGAATTGAGGAATGGAGAAGGGAAGGGGATATCGGTAAACGCGAGTGGAGTGCTCCGGAGTGCGGGGGGGTTTTTCTCCCCTGCGGCTGGAAGGAGCACGAGTTATTCTGGAGAGAGGAGAACTTAAAATAAGAAGATTACCGGTTTTGTGGAGCTCTGGAGAGAAGAGGTGATGGAGAAATTTAGGAGGGAGGGTTTGAGGCCCCCCCTCCCTCTGGGGAACAATGGTGGCGTCCAGCTTCCGCCTTCACTATGAGAATCTTGATGACATCACTTCCCTTCGGCTTCCTGGTTGACTAACTGTACTCTGGACTCGTTGCTCCTGTGAGTGCCCCCTGGTGGATCCGGAGGAAATTACAAGGATACTGTGCTTGCCTGAGGATTTTGGAAAATTTTTTTTTTAAATGGCAAAAGGTCAGAGACCAACTGCTGGAGAGATGGAGAGAATTCTGGAAAAGTTATCCAATATGGACAAGAAACTGGATGATTTGCAAAGAGGCCAAACGGAAATAAGAGCAGAAATTGTGACTATCCAAAAGGATTTAAAGGATACTCAACAAGTCTCAGCAGAAAACAAGCAGAAAGTGGAAGGTCTGGAGGGTGAGATGCGGCAGTGCAGAAAAGAGAGGAGGCTTCCCAGGTCTGCCTCTTACAGAGACTCCAACCAGGCCGGAAGGTGGCCTCAAACAGGATGCCTTCCCTATCTCTCTCTCTCTCTCTCTCTCTCTTTTTAAAGAGAAACTTAGTTAAGCAGATCATCCCTACCTCTGCATTTTTGTAACCAGAGTGTAATAAATAGCTGCGGTGATGAGTCATGCTTATGTTTTAACTGTGGAGCCTTGAGCGCCTGACTGGTTTTATACCAAGCTAGCTTCAGCGCTTCCATTATATTTGCATATTCAGTTTTTGAATACCTATCTTAGAAAAGCCGTTCATGGAATCAGTCTTGCAATGCAGGGGAGTCTGCTTTTGCTTTCTAGACCTGGCAGGGGAGGCAAGCAGTTAAGATCAGAGAGTCTGACCGTTTGAGGAAATAGACTGAAAGTAAAGGCTGAGATTATAGGTAACTACAGAAAGCTACTGGCATCATACATACACACACGTGTATATGTTCTGTGTTCTGCAACTATTATGCTGTTCCCTTTGGCGAGGCAATATTATGCAAAGTCTTGGAAAGACTGTCTGAAATAATAAACACACTAACCTTAAGAAAAAGATGGGCTGCTAAATCTAGTTTACATCAACGTTATTAACTGTGCATACCTCTTTCTATCCTCGCAAACCATCCTTGCTTCTACCGTGCCCATGCAGCACTTTTTAAAAAAAGAGATGTCACACTTGTCATTATACATCTGTATATATAGAAGATGCTCCCCAGAAAGCAACAGACTCGGTTGGCTTTTTTGTTTTCTGCATTATTAAATGTGTGTGTAGGTCTTTGGAAGTCTCAGCGTTCTTGTTAACTAGACGGTAGTCCCTGCACAAGCCTGTTTTGTCCCAAAAAATAGTCACTACAATTTGCCTGGGATTCTGGCCTGGCAGCATAAAATATTTCTGATTTAAGCAAAACTTTCAAATTAAAATGAGGATGCAGAGAACGTGAGGTTGTGATCTGGTGGTTGAGAAAAGGCTTTTGCTGAGACGACTTCCGGTGTCCAGTGGCAACGGTCGTCTGGAGGCGCTTCTCCTGCCTCCAGTGCCCGAATCCGGCCGCCGCCGAGGCCCCTAGGGGCCAGGTGTTCCGAAAAGGACACCTGCCGCACGGACGGCTCGCCAGGGGTCTCCCAGCCGACATACAGGACTGGGGGGACCGATGCTGGCGCGGCCTAGGGTCGGGGGGGTTTGAGGCCACAGGCCACGCCATTACTTTGGTCGCCGCTTGCCGCTGTGCCCGGTGACACCGGGGCTTTGGATTTATAACTGCAGCAGCCTGGTGGTGAACAGGGAACGGAGAAGAATTGAGGAATGGAGAAGGGAAGGGGATATCGGTAAACGCGAGTGGAGTGCTCCGGAGTGCGGGGGGGTTTTTCTCCCCTGCGGCTGGAAGGAGCACGAGTCATTCTGGAGAGAGGAGAACTTAAAATAAGAAGATTACCGGTTTTGTGGAGCTCTGGAGAGAAGAGGTGATGGAGAAATTTAGGAGGGAGGGTTTGAGGCCCCCCCTCTGGGGAACAGTGGTGGCGTCCAGCTTCCGCCTTCACTATGAGAATCTTGATGACATCACTTCCCTTCGGCTTCCTGGTTGACTAACTGTACTCTGGACTCGTTGCTCCTGTGAGTGCCCCCTGGTGGATCCGGAGGAAATTACAAGGATACTGTGCTTGCCTGAGGATTTTGAAATTTTTTTTTTTAAATGGCAAAGGTCAGAGACCAACTGCTGGAGAGATGGAGAGAATTCTGGAAAAGTTATCCAATATGGACAAGAAACTGGATGATTTGCAAAGAGGCCAAACGGAAATAAGAGCAGAAATTGTGACTATCCAAAAGGATTTAAAGGATACTCAACAAGTCTCAGCAGAAAACAAGCAGAAAGTGGAAGGTCTGGAGGGTGAGATGCGGGCAGTGCAGAAAAGAGAGGAGACGACAGGCAATGCTGTGCTTGGACTACAGATGGATAAAATGTCTTATTTCCTTAGGTTTCAAAATTTGGAAGAAGTGGACCAAGAAGATTTGAGAGATGTTGTGACTAAATTGTTGGGAGAATTTCTTGGGAGAGGTGTTGACTTTATGAATTGGGATGTGGATCGAGTTTATAGAGTTAATTCACAATATGCACGCACGCATGCAGTTCCCAGAGAGGTTCATGTCAAATTTGTGAGAAGAGAGACGAGAGATGAAATTCTTAGAAAACATAGGAGTGGGGCACTGACTTATAGGGGCAGGGAGATAGCCATTCTGAGGCAGATTCCCAGACAGGTACGTGAAATGAGAAAGAAATATTACTTTTTGTCAAGCAAATTGTACCAGAAGGGAGTAGGCTTCAGATGGCTGATGCCAGAGGGATTGATGATTTTCCGGGAGGGCATTACCAAAAAAATTAGTACAATTGCGGAGGCTGCGGCCTACGTGGAGGAACACAAAGCCCTCCTGGAATTAGATGACCCAGGAATTGAAGAAGGGGAGGTTATAGACCATGGGGCGGAGGCGGCTGCCGCTGTTGCGGCCCTGGAGTTGGGTCAGGCTGAACCCAGAGTTCTGAGATCCAAAACTAGGAAGTGACAAAGATATTTGGTATTGTGTTGGTTTTCCTTATTCTCTTCTGTATGATATTCTGTTTATTCTTGACCCTTCTTTATTGCGTATGTAAGATTTGTAAACTTAGCTACTTCGTGTCACCTGCTTGCCATATGGCTGTTGTATGTGTTTAAAATTTGAGCAAAATTCTTATCTTGCATAAGAAAAATGAAAATTTACCATACCTGATATGTATTTGTATAAACCTTTTTTGACCAATAAAAACTTTTTTTGAAAAAAAAAAAAAAAAAAAAAAAAAGAGAAAAGGCTTTTGCTGGATGCACAATTGCTTAATTTCCTTTCTGCTTCTCTTTGAATAAATGCTATATCTGTATCAAAAAGCACAGAATCGTCAATAATGTATCTCTTGGGCTGCAGCGCGGTGTTCAGCTATGAAATAGGCTTAATTTTTCCTTCAAAGAGCAATTTCAGAGCTAGCAAATTCTTTGTACTTCTGTCTACTGAATATTTCCACCTGCATTTATCAGCCGGTTTCTCATATTCCTCCTAAACAATATCTTAAAATTTTGAGAAGCTAAGTTACAGCTTTTACCTAAGTTCTGCATAATTGAGAGAGGTTTTTTTTTTTTTTGCTAACATCTTTCTAAAGATCTTGGAGTTATTGTTAGCTAAGTATTCTTCTGAAAGAGATGAGGTGTATAGAAATGTTTTGCAATATGGTTCAAGTCTCTGCTTGTAGTTATATCCATTTCCTGTCATTCATCTGGTATTTACTTTAGGTTTGCTGGAAGTAGAGGGAGTTTCTTGCAAAAAATGGGAGAACTACAATTTTGGGGAAATTGTAAGATGCAAAACAAGTCGCTAAATATAGGCACTTCTTGAACTTACGAACAAAATTGAGTCCCAAATTACGGTTGTAAGTTATTGCGCTCATTAAATGTAATGTCCACATGACTGACCCACTCAACCACTGTAGTCCCGGCTCTTTTTGTGTTGGCTGTTCAGCAAACGCATCAGTTATTAAGCTGAGTGCTGGAGGGTGGGAAGGCCTAGTGCTGGCCTAGGCTGCCACTCTCAATTGGGCTATGCTGGGTCTCCCTGCCCACTGAGCCGCCCATTTGCATAGCTACCCACCCTGTAGGGTCCCACAAGCTTGGGCTTGCTTCTGGGTCCCTTCAGGCCTTGGGTCTCCTACCTGCCCCATCAAGCTTTACTCCACGTACCAAAAATCGCCTTTCCGAAAGAGCCACCCAGCTGATGCGATGTGGTACCCTGTGCCATTCTGGAAGTGGGAGCCATTTGTGCATTCTCTCAGAAGGACAGCATCATCATCATCATCATCATTCCAAATTGTGTGATTTGAAAAATTGTGCCCTTCTGAGATCAGAAGAATTGTGGATGGATTCAGAATTTTGTCCATTTCTTGGGATAGTGTGAGGGGCGTCTCTGGAGGAAGGCTGCACATTGCATTGGCTGGACATGTTTTCGGAAAGGCAGTCTTCAGAAGAGGTAAGTGGAATAAGGCCTGCCGAGACAGGAAGGAGGCCCAAGGTCCCTGGGACCCAGATGGAGGGGAGTTGCAGCATCACTATACAGGTAGTCGTTGACTTAAGACCACAATTGAGCCCCAAAAGTTATGTTGCTAAGTGAGAAATTCATTAAGTAAATTTTTCCCCATTTTACGACTTTTCTTGCCACGTTTGTCAAATGAATCACTGCAGTGATTCAAAGAGTAACATGGTTGTTAAGTGAATCTGGCTTCCCCATTGACTTTGCTTGTCAGAAGGTCGCTAAAAGGCATCATATGACCCCAGGACTCTGCAAGTGTCATAAATATGTCAAGCATCCGAATGTAAAACGTGACCATGGGGATGCTGCAACGGTCATAAGTGGGGGAAATAGTCATGTCACTTTTTTTCAATGCCATTGTAACTTTGAACGGTCACTAAGTGAACTGTTGAAAGTCGAGGACTACCTGTAGTCGTAAGAGCAGGGGGATAGCCAAGTGCCTGAATTTTCATTGTGTGACCTCAGGAGAACTGCGGTGGCCATAGCATTGAGTACAGGCCATAATGTCCCTTCTTTCAGCGCCATCATAATTATGAATGGTTGCTGAATGAATGGTCGTAAGTTAAGGACTACCTGTACAAGAATGTTGAGCAGATAGATGCCCAGTGCTTCTCCAAGGCCTTTGTTCCAGTTTCCTTCAATCTCATTATTCCAGCCATCCCGAAAATTGTGCTGTCAGTAAACGTTGGACTGAGTTACCAGGTTTTAACAATAATCCTGTGTTTGTTGATGACCAGTATACAAAAATGAATCTTAGTTTTGCTTGCCACAGTTCATTGGCTGATATTTTGTGGAGTTCATCTTCTATGGAAAGGGGAACTTCTCTGTGTGAAATATTCTCAATTACCGGTAGCTCAGAAACACCGAACTATTTCTTGGCTACTATGTTTTTCTGCTTCATCAGTTGTGGACTTCAGTTTAGCTTCAGATTCCGGGTTTTAAGTGTTGTTGGGTGAGGAGGAATAATAGCAGAGGCATAGAAGTCGAGGACAACTTGCCGTGGCCAACTCACTGCAGGACAATTCACCGTGGTTGAAGAGTGACACTAATACCAAAGAAATGGTGGAATAGAATCATTAAAGAAAGGATGCGAAAGGAGGGACAGAATTAAATGTGAATGACAAAAATTAAAATTATTTTACATTTATTTTGCATAATTAAATTGAATTGTTAAATTGTCCTGCAGCAAGTTGTCCCACAGCGAGTTGGCTGTGGCAAGTTGTCCCTTCCAGAGGCCTAGATCTTCCCTGGCGGGAGTCCTTTACCCTTCTACGCTTGCTGCTTGACCCAGAGTTTTCATCTCATCCTCCGATTAAATCCTTGCCAAAACCTTTATGTTTGAACCAGAACAAAATATATTGTTTCTTTCTCCTAGAACCACTCGCAAATGGTTTTGAACACAAAGTGTGCTATGTGGGTATTTATTTATTTATTTATTTATTTATTGGATTTTTATACCGCCCTTCTCCCGAAGGACTCAGGGCGGTTTACAGCCAAGATCAAACAACAATAGTATACAAATAAAACAATAAATTAAAAAACTTATTAAACATATGGCCGAATTAAAACATTTAAAATCATAAAACCCCATAAAATTTATAAAACTTATATCAAATATTAAAACTATTAAAAATCCTATGCCAGTCCTGCGCGAATAAACAAATAGGTCTTCAGCTCGCGGCGGAAGGTCCAAAGGTCCGGCAGTTGACGAAGTCCAGGGGGAAGTTCATTCCAGAGGGTGGGTGCCTATCTTGGTGTTTGATCTTAAAGAGCTTGTTATTGAGAGCACCTTGCAAGTGTGTTTTTGGATCAAAACAATGTACCGGTAGTTGTTGACTTACAACAGTTCACTTAGTGACTGGAAAAAAAATGACTCATGACTATTTTTCACACTTATGACCATTGCAGCATCCCCATGGTCATGTGATTTACATTCAGATGCTTGACAACTGGTTCATATTTACGATGGCTGCGGTATCCCAGGGTCATGTTATTCAACTTCTGTGGCCTTCTGACAAGCCAGGTTCACTTAACAAAGGTGTTACTAACTTATCAACTGTAGCGACTCGCTTAACAAAAGTCGCAAGAAAAATTGTAAAATAGGGCAAAACTCACTTAACAAATGTCTCAGTTAAGAACAGAAATATTTGGCTCAACTGTGGTTGTAAGTAGAGGATTTCCTGTATTTGTTTCATTTATACTAATTACATTGGAAGAATAAAACAGAGTGAATCTCTTTTCTCTCTTTTCTCCATCATAGCCATAATTTATCATTGATTGATACATCTTTGGTTAACCCACATTGTGATGATTAAATTTCCCATTAAAACAATGAATATTCAGTAGGAAGGAAGTGTGAGAGCTGTGACAGCTGGACATCAGTCTGGATTCTCTCCCCGTTTCTAAGCTGCTCCAGGACTATTTTTGCATCTGAACCAAATCAGTGATCTGCATAACATTGTCCTGGTGAATCAGAAGCTAAGCCTGTGTATTTGGAGACAGATGAATGTGTGCTAAGAGCCACAAGGTGGAGGTTCATCTGCTAGACAAAGAGAGAAAAGTCACAAGATGACACTGAGGGGCAAATGCCATTTTGGATTGCTGAGGTCCTGAGGAGAGAGGCTGGTGCTTGGTTTGTCCACTCCCAAGAAGGAAGATTTTAAATATAATTAAAAGGGCTCAAGATGAACTCTTTCAATAAGTAGCTTTCTTTTTCTTTGTTCTGCGCATGCTTCATTCAAATCCACTGAATGCTGGCCCTTGGTATTACTTTTGGATCATTACCTTTCAGCAGATGCTTAAAGTTTGATTGAAAATGAAATGGACAATATTTAGTACATGTTCGCAACTGTGTGTTTGTAGAGGGACTGAAGGCTGAACTGTATATGAAGAAAACTACACATGTACTTATTCAATGAAAAAGAGAATGCTGAAAATAAGTAGAGAAAATGGCTTTGTCCTGTAGATCAGTGGCCCCCAACCTTTGGGCCCCAGGACCCGTTCCGTGGAGAGAGGCTTTTCCACGGACCAGAGGAGGGGTAGTTTCGTGTGCTGCCGGCATCCCGCGGATGCGGCTTTGCTTGCTTGCACAGACCAGTTTCTGGCATGCTGTAGCCCAATGTAGGTCCACAGATTGGGCGTTGGAGATCTCTGCTGTAGATTATTGATCTGGCAACTCATTGGGCTTGTGTGCTCCTGGGCACCTCTAATATAATTCTATTTTTTACTTGGCAGGAAGTTTTATTCTTTATATTACTTTTTTGTTGTACTCCTTTTTGTACTATTGCCTTGGATTTTAAGAGATAATGCAGGTTATAATGATTTTGAATTAGTTTTATATCCCACTGATTAAGTCTACAGGACTTGTACAAATCTCAGAACCAGATGGTTTTCAGTCCTGGCTAAAGATTAGGACATTGTAATCGCATATCTTTTGGTTTTGGGCAGTTTTACATTACAAACATATAAATTCCTTTTGGTAAAAGTCAGTTTGGGCTGCACAAGTTTTTAGACTGAGCATAACTGAGGATGTGTCTGTTTTAGGCAGAATTACTTTATAGTTCAAGCCAGCTTGTGATATTTTTCATGCATTTGAACTTGTAGGAATTTAGCACCCACCCCCCTCCTAGAAGAATGAAATATTTTAGAAAATATTTAAAAAGGCAGAATATATTTCCCTGGATGAGAAATGGAGAAACATGTTTTAAAGTCAAAGCAACTTCCTGCCACTCCCCACCTTTGTCAATGGGCAATTAAGGCTTCAGCCAAGCTCACTCAATCCCCCCACCTTTGTCAATGACCGTCATTTGCAACACAATAAAACAGAAACTCACCACATGGCAAGGCTCAGGCAAGCTTGAGAGACAACCTACAATGTTAGCTAAGACCCCCACCCCCTGGGAGTCTGACAACCAATCAGGATACTCTTCCTGTGCCCCAGAAAGTTCAAAGCTCAGAAAAAGCATAAAACCAGGGAGCACACAGGATCTCAGCCCTTTTCTGTTCAGGATCTCAAGCCATGTGATCCTGACCACCATTAAACCATCTTTCCAAGCAGTCTCCATGTTTCCAGTGTCTTTGTCCCCACTTGGAACTGAACCCAGATGGATATTTCTTCCAACAAACTAAAATGTGATTCAATTCGTATTTTTAAATGTATCAGTCTGCTTAAATTAGATGTTTTTGTCTGAAAAGATTCCAACAATGTAACCGGTATTAATTAAGGCATTATTGCCTTTTTTTTAAAGCTATAACTGATCCTCAAGGATTGACAATTTAGGCCAGGCTGCTGAAAGTACTGTGGGCTGTCAGGTTGGATCCCCCTCCCTAAATCTTCTCAGCAGTTTGTGCTTCTGGGCTTGGCACCAGTTGCCTTGCAAGGCTTCCTTATGGTTTAATTATGCAGAGAGACCTCTGGTGTCACTATATTGCAGCAACTAGCCAAACAGGCTTACCAATTACAGTTTAATCTTTCTTCACATTGACCAGGGTCACAACATTTTGGCTTGTTTTGTGAAGCATGTTGTGTTTCTCAGGACTATTGAAAAATTAAAAAGCCATCATGGCTGTGAAATTTTTGCAAGCCATAACACATTTGTGATATGGCTTGTAAAAATAAAGAATAAACTGCTTCAGCTGACCACAGTCTGGCAAATCAGAAGGCAAGAGAGAAGGGAGGGGAAAACCAAAGCCCCTGAAGTTATAACTGAATCCTGCCTTCTTGCTAATACACAGATCGGACCATCTTTTTTTTCTGACTATATCAATTTTCCCATGTTTTAACAGCCTATATGCTAAATGTTTCTCTACATTAAGGTTTTCTTTCTCCTTAATGTATAGTTTGGTTTGATGAAATTGAATTGCATTTTTAAGGTTGATTTTTCTGTTTATTTATGCAATTTACATACCACTCAGTTACAAAGTTGTTGGATCACAATAGGACACAAGGAAAACAAAAGGGGAAAAACTAATGTCCAAACCTCACTTTATCTGTATATTTATGAAAACCAGTATGATTATACTTTTTAAAAGGCAATAAGGTACTTTAAAAAAAAAAGCCTATCTAAAGTTACTGTGATTTATGCAAATTTGATATTCTTGCAAAGGTATTCTTCCCAATCTTGGGAAGAATAATGTTCCTTTGTCATAACGAAACAGCTTGGAATAGACAGGGTGGCTTCCTTGGATTCCCAGTCTTAAATGGAAGAGAACAATCCTGAAACAACTAAGAGGACATTGCAATTGCTGCAACAGGATGAGAGGCTCTTGGCGATCTGGTTCTCTGTAGCATTTTAGATAACTTGAATTCCTGGGTATGTTCCTTAAGGAGCTTTGCTATGGGCTCACTTCATTTTGTGAAGGAACCAAATGAAAATCCTTCAGAAAAATTAAGGCCTATTTGGTGGGGGGGAATTGTGCTTGCAAACAGATATTCAGAACCTCAAGAAGAAACAGTAATTGTCCCTGGGCAATCATGCAGAAAAATATTTTTGCACTATGTGAGAAGAAAGTTGGCTGTTTTTACTTCCTGCAGATAAATGATTAACACAGAGGTGATCAATAATAGGTCTAGTTATATAGCCGAGTTAAATTGCAACTGATGGCTTTAGATGTGAAATCATAGTTAATATTAGCATACATGTTTTTTCTTTATCGTTAAAGGTCTAAGTTATCTAACCATCAGAATGTTAATAATCTCCAGTAAACAGTTTAGAAAAACCACTGTATCCAAATAATATAATGTATAGGGTGATTCTTAAATATGACAAACAAACAATATAAAGAGAAAAACATTGCAAATGATAGTGGGATAGAACTGAAATAATTTACATGAGAGAGGGCCGCGTTCCATTATTTGGGCATTAACTAGTTGCCCAGTGTCTGCTGCCAGAGTACCAGATGCCGAAACTGGGCTGGGATGAAAAGCTCTAGAAAGAAACACAAGATGCCACTTAGCCAAAGAAGCGGTTGACCATCTTTTGCTAGCCTTATTTAGACAGAGGCTGGACAGTCATCCATGAGGGATGCTTTGATGTGGTTCCTGCCCGAACAAAGGATTGGACTTCATGGCCTCAGTGGTGCCTTCTAACATTGGCATTCTGTTATTTGTTTTTCCCCCTGTGGCTTTTTTTGGGTGGGAGGGAAGTTCTTTAAAAAAATCAAAAACAAAATGGCTTGTAATATTTTCTTTTATTTGAAATTGTAAAACTTGGCAACTTTAAGACTTGTGGACTTCAACTCCCAGAATTCCTCTGCCAGCAAAGCTTTGGTTTAGATGTTCTAGTAAGTATTTCTATTCTTGCCTCAGCATAGGAAACCAGTTTTTAGAAGTCTATGAAAATGATAAAAAGCTTTTTTAAAAAATAAGAAACTTAAACTGCTGAAAGTGATAGTGTTTCAGATTCAGTTATTTCCTCATGTCTTAACATTCATATTCTGAGCTTTCTTCCCCTTCGTTTGTCAGCTCACTTCCTGTCCGTTTGGCACAATGGGGAACAGAACTAAAAATATATAACTTACAGTGTTCACGGTTCCTTCTTTTTTCCTTGATAATATTTGGACTGTGTGTTTCTTTCGAAAGGCAAAAAGGAAGAGTTCTTTTCCTTACAATTCATCATCTTATAAATTCTATCAGCAGATTTATAACCTTTGTGAATTAAACTAACACTTTTAATTTTAAGGAAGCCTACTTATTTTATAAAGTGAGGGTTTTTAAAAACTGAAGCACATGCATTTAATTTCCCCCCTCCCCTCCCCCCATGTGGTTTTTCATTTCCTTCAAAATTTTTGGAAAAATGGCTTCTGTATTTAAACAAACAAACAGAAATAAAACGGAATGCAAGTCAGTAATTAGCCTTCATATGACAGTAAACTGTTACTTCAGTTTATCTTCCCGAGGTATTGAATCCGTAAGTATCAAAGGAAATACTGATCAATAAATACCTGGGGAAGATATACTGAAGTAACAGTGTTAAATACCCATCTGAGCTTGCAGAGCAGGGTGCTGCAAGAATTAGTAGTTCAGGGGTTTCATCTTGATAGTCAGGCAACTATTTTCTCCCAGAGCAGCTCAAGTTGATTAAAACAAAAGAGCTCCTGGTCTCAAAGGCAAGAGAAAGAAAAGGGAACTGGAGGGAAAAACAAGGAAAAAAAGAAATGTTTCCAGAAGAAGAGGGCAAATCAAATGCTGGTATTTATATACATGTAGTCCTCAACTTACGGCCACAGTTGATCCCAAAATTTATGTTAAGTGAGAAATTGGTTAAGCAAGTTTTGCCTTATTTTGCTTTCTTTCTTGCCCTTGTGGTTAAGTGAATCACTGAAGTTAAGTTAGTAACATTAAGTGAATCTGGATTTCCTATTGTGTTTGCTTATCGGAAGGTTGCAAAAGGGAATCACATGATCCCGGGACACCCGGGACACATCATGAATATGAGTCAGTTATCAAGCATCCAAATATAAATCACCTGACCAGGGGAATGCTGCAGCAGTCACAAGTGTTAAAAGTCACAAGTCACTTGTTTCAGTGCTCTTGTAACTTTGAACTGTCACTAAGCGAACTGTTGTAAGTCGAGGACTACCTGTACATCCAGACTGGGCTGCCCTTCTCTTCACTTTCTGATTGAGAGGGCTCATGGGGGGTGAAGCCAGAAGGGAGGGGGCACCCTTCACTACAGACCTAGAGAAATTTGCAGCAGGAGCCCAAGTTTTTCATTTGGCAAAGGGAGCTGCAACCATCCGAGTAGATCTGCTCGGGATCTACTAGGATATTTCTTTAAAGTGGTTGTAGTCATGTGGGACCCTCTGGCTCAAAGGCCAATATAAGCGTTTGCAAAGCCTGCCTGTGGGTCATAGCCCCCCTCCTCAGTGGTCTGTGCTGACCGTTATCAGGCGTCTTGTGAAAAAGAGAACCATCCCATCCAATTCCAGCTTTTCAGAAGAAGGTGGCTGTGCTAGTATTTTGGCATTATCTTGTGGGAGGAAGACTTAATTTAAGCAAAATTGATTTAGATTGTGGTTTAAGGATTGTGCTTAGGAAAACTCAATGTTAATGATTTAAGTCACCGTTGGAAGGGTTCTATTTAATCATCCATTCAGTAAAAGAAAGTATTTCTTGCCTGATATAACTTTAATGCATATTAATTATTTTTCTGTGATTGATGTAGATTTCAATTTCAGAAGGTAGGTGCGTACATTATGCAGCAATTGTTAGCTCAGATGTTTTGAGGTGATAGTAGAATAATTTTATTTGGTACCAAAGCAGATACATGTTTGGCATGTTATTAGGCAGCAAAATGGCTCTTGTAGTGATAGGGAAACTATCACTTCAATCACTAAAGAGGCTTTTATGTGTGGCAATAAGCTTATCTATTTTGACAAACCTTTCCTCCACAAATCACCAAAACATCATTTAAACAACACGGAAGCGTTTCTCTTCTTAACCATAGCTGTATATGAATTGGGAAAAAAAATGAGTACATTTCAGGATAATCCACATGTGAAAACATACATGAAGTATTTGGTGTCTGTTGTAGGGGTGCAGTTTTACTGTTCTCCCGCTGCAAAATAGAGATCTTTTACTTTTCAGTTCAGTAGGTTATTTCCCAGTTGAGAATTTATGAGTCCATGGAAAAGGAAACATTTCGCTTTGCATCTCTAGAAGAGGCAACTGCTGTTGGGAGCCAGATTATCATTTCAGTAGACTGCAAATTCGAGTGACCGGAACTTCATTAAAACAATCCCAGAAGATCCTTTGCAGTCTGATGTGGTGAAAGTGTTCTATTCAATAATTAATGATGGACATTCGGTCTTGGTTTCTCCAGGGCTGCTGGAAGAAGTCCTCCTTGCTCTTTTCCCCAGCATTTCCATTTATATAAATGTCACTTGGATCTACTCTATCGTCAAATCCTGTATTCACTGAGAATTGGTGGTAAAGGCTGGACCCTCCGTGCCGTGCTTGTTCATCCACCTGCAAGAGGATAAACCAGCTCAGTTAATGAGCATATTCATAGACTGCGTGTAGATGTTATGATTACGATTTATTACATTCTGGTGCTGGGTTCATTATCCCCACAATGCTTTAAGAAAATGGTAAAACCCAATTCAAGTGATTGAAATTGGAGTTATTGATATACTTCAAAAATCAGCTTTTATCCATCTTTCTTATGTCCTTGGAATTGAATTTTAAGGTAATTTCAGTTATTCCTCTGGGTAACAAGCAGATTGAAGTTACTCATATATAACCTGAATGATTATTGCGTCTTTACTATGGCTGTAAACCTTGAGGGAGAAAAGGAGTGTATTTTAATTAGGTTGCCCTTTTATCTGATTTCACTACATATTTTCCAGTGATTCCTAAAAACTAATGGGATTATTGTGACGTAAATATTTGAGAACTGTTAAGAATAATCCTTCATGAAGATAAACTCATATTCCTTAGGGCTCATTGACAGAAAAGACTCTTGTTCTTTTGTTGCATCAGATGGTCATGCTTTTTTCAGAGAATTTATCATATCTATTTAAAAAACAACTAAACTTGATAGTTTGCCAATTTCATTGATCCTTCACTTTCTGGAGGATCCTGAAAGGAAGCAACAGATTTTCCTTAATATTGGAAGATAAAGTTGGTTTTAAGCTGAATTTGACTTACGTGGCAATAACGAAGGCACTGACTATCACCTTTTTCCAGAATGTTTTATTTTCGAATCAAGAATGTTCAGTTTTAATAATAATAATAATAATAATAATAATAATAATAATAATAATAATAATAATAATAATAATAATAATAATAATAATAATAATAATTTAATTTTTATACCGCCCTTCTCCCGAAGGACTCAGGGCGGTTTCCAGTCAGATTCCTTCCTTCCTTCCTTCCTTCCTCTCAGCCATGGCAACTTTTTTTTCTGTTAAAACATGAAATGCTGCTTAGCTTGCCTGGTTTTAGCAAGTCTTGCTTTTCTAACTATCTGGAAGGAGATACCTCCATCTTTAACCATTTTAGAAAGCTCTGAAGCCTGTTATTACAGCCTACTAAAAAGTGACCTAAATTACTAGCCTTGGATACTCTGGAAGTGGTGGCAATTTCAGGAAGCAGATTGGCTGTTCTAGAGACATCCTTCATAGGTCGTTCTTATGAAGAGAAGCCAATTTTTATTGCCGTTCAAGGCTGCAGCAGCACAGCCAGATTTATAGTTCAGGGCTTTTCATTCTTGTTACCTAGGACATCCTTTTCCCAGATTGCTGTTGGAAGTCAGTTTGGTCTACAGTTCAAAATGTGTATCAGTGATATGGGCTAATTTAGGATTAAATCAGCCTGTAAGTTAGATAAGATAACATAACCTTTATTGTCATTTTTTACTGTGAGCCCACTGGCACACATTAAAAATGAAATTCTGTTGCCTGCCCTCAAAAGAAACACACACACGCACACACACACACAAGCTGGATACCGGTGCTTGCTACGAAACTATGTGATGCGGCTTGATAAATTGACACTTAAAGCTTGAAAATTAATGAGTAGTTTAAAAAGTGACTGTATTATTTTGTTAGACATGGTAAGCTAAGTTTCTGTTACAGATGACATTATTGTAAGTTTAACAACAATAAACTGAGGAGGGAAAAAAAAGGGGGAAAAATCTGCCTCTGCCTCTGTATCTATTGGTATTCATCTGGCTAGCATCCTGTCAGTATGTGAGAGAGTTGAGGGGTGTTTGGAAACTCAAACAGTATTTGCTGTGTGAGCAAGAAGGAGACAGGAAGGAGGCTGGGTGTGGCTTAGGTCAACTGTTCTGTAGTAAAGCTGCTTGCTGCTGTGAAAGTAAAACTGAAACTGAAATTCCTCTCCTCTGCTTGTGTTTTGCATTTGGAACAGATTTCTTTTCAGGTGGGGAGGGGGAGTAGAACTTAGCATCAGAGCATGTTAATAATAATATAGGAAATACTAATGCTCTGATGGTCATTTTGAAAAATCTTTTCTTAGAGAGCACCTAGAAGCCAAGAGGAACATATGTGGCAAATTTCAAGTTTGTAGGTTTTATGGTTCTGGAGATTTTGTGATGATGCGTGAGTGATATTTCACACACACACACACACACACACACACACACACACACACACACACACACGAAATACCATATTATACCACACACACATGCAGAGGAATACATAAAGAAGAAACTTGACAATTCAGAAGGTTGATTCTATATGGAACAAAATTGGGACTCAATCTAGTTGTTCTGCTTCAGATAACATGAAGCCCCCACCTGGAAGGTAGCAAGGAAAACAGGTCATGGAGAGGATGTGCAGCGTCCCAGACAATTCTGCGGACCCTGCTCAAGCGTTGCTTATATGCCATGTCCTGGATAGAAGGAAGTGAATTTTAAGGTAATTTCAGTTATTCCTCTGGGTAACAAGCAGATTGAAGTTACTCATATATAACCTGAATGATTATTGCGTCTTTACTATGGCTGTAAACCTTGAGGGAGAAAAGGAGTGTATTTTAATTAGGTTGCCCTTTTATCTGATTTCACTACATATTTTCCAGTGATTCCTAAAAACTAATGGGATTATTGTGACGTAAATATTTGAGAACTGTTCAGAATAATCCTTCATGAAGATAAACTCATATTCCTTAGGGCTCATTGACAGAAAAGACTCTTGTTCTTTTGTTGCATCAGATGGTCATGCTTTTTTCAGAGAATTTATCATATCTATTTAAAAAACAACTAAACTTGATAGTTTGCCAATTTCATTGATCCTTCACTTTCTGGAGGATCCTGAAAGGAAGCAACAGATTTTCCTTAATATTGGAAGATAAAGTTGGTTTTAAGCTGAATTTGACTTACGTGGCAATAACGAAGGCACTGACTATCACCTTTTTCCAGAATGTTTTATTTTCGAATCAAGAATGTTCAGTTATAATAATAATAATAATAATAATAATAATAATAATAATAATAATAATAATAATAATAATAATAATAATAATAATAATAATAATTTAATTTTTATACCGCCCTTCTCCCGAAGGACTCAGGGCGGTTTCCAGTCAGATTCCTTCCTTCCTTCCTTCCTTCCTCTCAGCCATGGCAACTTTTTTTTCTGTTAAGACATGAAATGCTGCTTAGCTTGCCTGGTTTTAGCAAGTCTTGCTTTTCTAACTATCTGGAAGGAGATACCTCCATCTTTAACCATTTTAGAAAGCCCTGAAGCCTGTTATTACAGCCTACTAAAAAGTGACCTAAATTACTAGCCTTGGATACTCTGGAAGTGGTGGCAATTTCAGGAAGCAGATTGGCTGTTCTAGAGACATCCTTCATAGGTCGTTCTTATGAAGAGAAGCCAATTTTTATTGCCGTTCAAGGCTGCAGCAGCACAGCCAGATTTATAGTTCAGGGCTTTTCATTCTTGTTACCTAGGACATCCTTTTCCTAGATTGCTGTTGGAAGTCAGTTTGGTCTACAGTTCAAAATGTGTATCAGTGATATGGGCTAATTTAGGATTAAATCAGCCTGTAAGTTAGATAAGATAACATAACCTTTATTGTCATTTTTTACTGTGAGCCCACTGGCACACATTAACTGTTCTGTAGTAAAGGTGCTTGCTGCTGTGAAAGTAAAACTGAAACTGAAATTCCTCTCCTCTGCTTGTGTTTTGCATTTGGAACAGATTTCTTTTCAGGTGGGGAGGGGGAGTAGAACTTAGCATCAGAGCATGTTTTTTTTTTTTTTTTTGTTTTTTTTGTTTACATTTATACCCCACCCTTCTCCGAAGACTCAGGGCGGCTTACAATGTATAAGGCAATAGTCTCATTCTATTTTGTATATTTTTTTTACAAAGTCAACTTATTGCCCCCCAACAATCTGGGTCCTCATTTTACCTACCTTATAAAGGATGGAAGGCTGAGTCAACCTTGGGCCGGGCTCGAACCTGCAGTAATTGCAGGCTTTGTGTTCTTAATAACAGGCCTTACCAGCCTGAGCTAAACCTATATTATTATGTTATTAATAATATAGGAAATACTAATGCTCTGATGGTCATTTTGAAAAATCTTTTCTTAGAGAGCACCTAGAAGCCAAGAGGAACATATGTGGCAAATTTCAAGTTTGTAGGTTTTATGGTTCTGGAGATTTTGTGATGATGCGTGAGTGGTATTTCACACACACACACACACACACACACACACACACACACACACACACACACGAAATACCATATTATATCACACACACATGCAGAGGAATACATAAAGAAGAAACTTGACAATTCAGAAGGTTGATTCTATATGGAACAAAATTGGAACTCAATCTAGTTGTTCTGCTTCAGATAACATGAAGCCCCCACCTGGAAGGTAGCAAGGAAAACAGGTCATGGAGAGGATGTGCAGCGTCCCAGACAATTCTGCGGACCCTGCTCAAGCGTTGCTTATATGCCATGTCCTGGATAGAAGGAAGTGAACTTCCAATAATCTTTTCTGCCGTCCTTACCACTCTGCACTGCCTTCCTGTCCAAAGCAGTAATGCTTCCAAACCACACAGTAATATAATAGGACAGGATGCTTTCAGTCATCCCTCTATAGAAAGTGGTAAGGACAAGGAAAAGAAGATGTGGTCTTCCCAGGTGATGCAGAAAATGCAGATACTGCTGTACCCACCTCGCCAGCGTCTCACTGTTGAGCGAGCGAGTGAGCTAACCTGCTTGTTAATTTAAGTTAATATTAAGGTGACATCCTCAACTTTGTGGGGGGGTGGCGGTTGTCATTAAGGAAGATCTAGAACCGAGGGAGGCCACTGTTCCTCAGATTGCCGGTTGTGAATCCCTCTATGTGAGGTGGGGCCATAGGAATCAGTTGGGCTTGTTGATCGTGTACCTGGCTCCTTGCTGCGTGACCACAGCCCTGCCCGAGCTGTTGGAGGTACTTGCCTCTGTGGCGGTTGAGACCCCCAGACTTATAGTCATGGGGGATTTCAACTTGCCATCGGCTGGCTTGCTATCGACTGCAGCTCGGGAGTTCCAGGCTTCCATGACGGCCTTGGACCTGATTCGGGTAAATGATGGCCCCACGCACATGGGGGGAGGCACACTGGACCTGATTTATATCTCTGGTCAGTGGTTAAATGATCTGGAATTAGATGATTTAGTAACAGAACCGATGTCATGGTCCGATCATTTTCTCCTTCGACTAGACTTCCGAACCGCCATCCACCATCGCAGGGAGACGGAACCTATACGGTGGTTCCGTCCCAGGCGCCTGATGGACCCTGAGAGGTTCCGGACGGAGCTTGGGCCATTCCCTGAGGATCTGGCCCACGGCACGACTGAGGAACTAGTTGCGGCCTGGGAGCGGGCCGCGGCTGGGGCCTTGGACCGTGTCGTGCCTTTGCGACCTCTGACCCGGCGCAGATCTCGTTTGGCCCCTTGGTTCTCCGAGGGGCTGAGGGAGATGAAACGCCGGAGAAGACGTCTAGAGAGCACCTGGAGGTCCAGCCGCCCGGTTGATCGGACACTAGTTAGGTCCTATTCTAGGACCTACCTAGTGGCAATGAGGGAGGCGAGGCGTCCATATGCCTCCACCCTCATTGCGCCGGCAGATAACCGCCCGGCCGCCCTGTTTCGGGTGACCCGCCTCCTTCATCAGGAGGTGCGGATGACCCGTTGCAGGGACGTGCTGAGGAGTTTAGTGGTTATCTATACGATAAAATCGCTCAGCTCCGGGATGGTCTGGACCGAAATTGGGATGATCCAAGCGAGGGAGAGGAGACACGTCTTGTTGAGTCCATTTGGGATGAGTTTGACCCTGTGGCTCCCGAGGACGTGGACAGGTTGTTGGGGAGACTTCACGCCACTACATGTTTACTGGACCCGTGTCCTTCCTGGCTGGTACTGGCCACTCAGGAGGTGACACGAGGCTGGCTCCAGGAGATTATCAACGCTTCTTTGTTGGAAGGGGTTTTCCCTGCCGCCTTGAAAGAGGCGGTGGTGAGACCCCTCCTCAAGAAGCCCTCCCTGGACCCAGCTATTTTGGGTAATTATCGCCCAGTTCCAACCTTCGCTTTGTTGCGAAGGTTGTAGAGAGTGTTGTGGCGCGACAGCTACCCCAATACCTGGATGAAGCCGTCTATCTAGACCCGTTCCAGTCCGGCTTCCGACCCGGGTACAGCACGGAGACAGCTTTGGTCGCATTGGTGGATGATCTCTGGAGGGCCAGGGACAGGGGTTATTCCTCTGCCCTGGTCCTATTAGATCTCTCAGCGGCTTTTGATACCATCGACCATGGTATCCTGCTGCGCCGGTTGGGGGGATTGGGAGTGGAGGCACCGTGTATCGGTGGTTCTCCTCCTATCTCTCTGACCGGTCGCAGACGGTGTTGACAGGGGGCAGAGGTCACCGCGAGGGACCTCACTTGTGGGGTGCCGCAGGGGTCGATTCTCTCGCCTTCTGTTCAACATCTATATGAAGCCGCTGGGTGAGATCATCAGTGGCTTTGGGGTGAGATACCAGCTGTACGCTGATGACACCCAGCTGTACTTCTCCACCCCAGGCCACCCCAATGAAGCTGTTGAAGTGCTGTCCCGTGTGTGGAAGCCGACGGGTCTGGATGGGGAGAAACAGGCTCAAGCTTAATCCTCCAAGACGGAGTGGCTGTGGATGCCGGCACCCGATTCAGTCAGCTGCAGCCGCGCTGACTGTTGGAGGCGAGTTATTGGCCCCAAAGGATAGGGTGCGCAACTTAGGTGTCCTCCTGGATGAACGGCTGTCGCTTGAAGATCATTTGACGGCCGCCTCCAGGGGGCCTTCCACCAGGTTCGCCTGGTTCGCAGTTGCGCCTTCCTTGATCGGGATGCCTTGTGCACGGTCACTCATGCGCGCTACCTCTCGCTTGGATTATTGTAATGCTCTCTACATGGGGCTCTTGAAGTGCACTCGGAGGCTTCAGTTAGTCCAGAATGCAGCTGCGCTGGTGATAGAAGGAGCTCCGCGTAGCTCCCATATAACACCGCTCCTGCGCAGACTGCACTGGCTACCTGTGGTTTTCGAGTGCACTTTAAGGTGTTGGTTACTACCTTTAAAGCGCCCATGGCTTAGGGCCTGGGTACTTACGGGACCGCCTGCTGTTACCACATGCCTCCCACCGACCCGACGCCTCACAGAGAGGGACTTCTCAGGGTGCCGTCCGCCAAGCAATGTCGGCTGGCGGCCCCAGGAAGGTCCTTCTCTGTGGGGCTCCCACCTCTGGAACGAACTTCCCCGGTTTACGCCAAATACCTGACCTTCGGACATTCCGCGAACTGAAGACACATCTTTTATTCGCTGGGCTGGCTTAAATTGATTTTAACAAATTTTTAAATTCTTAGAAATTAATTTTAAATGGGGTTTTTTAGCTTATTATATATTTTACTTCTCAGGCCAATTTTAAAATAAGTTTTTTAACTGCATTTTAAATTTGTATATTGTACCGTCTGTTTTATTCTTGCCTGTACACCGCCCTGAGTCCTTCGGGAGAAGGGCGGTATAGAAATAAAATAAATAAAATAAATAAAATAAATAAATAAACTTAAAGTAAGAGTTCATAATCTGCGGAATCCAAATTGAATGACATTCCTGGTGGCTATAAAACTTGGTTGTCATGTTCTTTTTGAAGTACAAATTTAGCAAGGCACCACAAGAACCCAGGAAGATTCTTTTTTTTTTTGACCAATCATGTATGGACAAGTTAGTAAGGTTAGTGGCTGAAGCTTCTAATTGCTACTGTGAGTGAGTAAAATTCTGAATATATTCCTCCATAACCTGCACTTTGAAGCAAGAACCAAGAGCTAAATTATGGGTAATTGATTTACTGTTACCTTAATTGTAAGCTTTTGCTAGATGAGCTTTAAAATTGTTGCATAAATAGCATTATGCTGATACAAAATCATAACTGGTTAGTCTTTGAAGAAAGGACAGGACTGAACAGTTATTCACAAAGAGTGGGTGGGAGGGAGGGGCTTGCCTCGTGCCAGAAGAGAGAGATCCTTCAGCAGGTCTGTCAAAATTTAGAATGGCAGTCTCTCTTGCTCACAAACGATATTGAATAAGCGGTGGCAAAATTGTTTATGGAGAAGTGAACTACTTTGCTTTTATAAATATCACATCCTGTTTGCTGGGATGTGGATTTTATTGAAAGACTATATAAAGCACGTCTTACTTCACTCCCTAATCTGGACGTAGAAAAGTAAAATGAAATATAACCTTGCACTTCTCTTTTCTCTAGAATTATGGCCATTGTCCCAGAGCCGAGGTCATAGAGCAACTATATGGATTCTAAGATATGCAAATGGTTAACAAGTTAAAATGTTTTAAGTGAAAGGTGAAATGATTAAATATAAGCCTGAATAGCACTTGAATTTAAGTAGTTCTTGTCCTTAGACTTACTTCTTGGATTGTGGTTCCTAGATTTTGATCATCCAAAGGCTCTTTGGGCAGAAAAAATTGTGTGCTTTTGTTTTGAATACTTTCTGTTTATGTAGTTTGTAAATGGAGCTTATTCCTAGATTAAAAAAGGGAAACCAGGCTGATCCCCACAGTATGCACTGAAGCATTAAACTAAAAACAATCGCCTTGTGTTTTGTTTACAATATGCTATGAACATTTTCTTTACTTTTATCCCACCTTTATTATTTTTATAAAAATTTAAGGCAGCGAACATAGCTAATACTCCTTCCTCCTCCTATCCCCCCCACCGACAACTTTGTGAGGTGGGTTGGGCTGAGAGAGAGACTGGCTCAAAGTCATCCACCTGACTTTCGTAAACTTCAAACTTCCTCTGACATAGGATGGTTTCTTCATTTCCGACTCTCTTTCTCCTAAGAAGCTGTTTGGATAAAATGGATAAAATGTCTGGCTTGTAGGAAGCCTGAAACGTTCTGAATTGTTGCACTAAAACTTGTACAGGTAGCCCTCGACTTACAGCAGTTCATATAGTGACTGTTCGAAGTTAGAACATCGCTGAAAAAAGTGACTTAAGACCGTTTTTCACACTTACAACCGTTTGCAGCATCCCATGGTCACATGATCAGAATTCAGTTATTTGGCGTCTGGTTCATATTTATGATGATTGCAGTGTCCCGGGGTCACGTGATCCCCTTTGACAAGCAAAGTCAATGGCAGATTCACTTAACCACATTACTAACTTTATCAACTGCAGTGATTCACTTAGCAACCATTGCAAGAAAGGCCGTAAGATGGGGCAAATTCACTTAACTGTCTTGCTTAGCCACATAAGTTTTGAGTTCAATTGTGGTCATACCTGTATATTCTTAAACCTTGAGACGTTTTGGATTGAGCTCCTACAATTCCAAATTGCTGACCATGTTGGTTGGACATTTATTTATTTATTATTTATTTTATTCGATTTTTATACCGCCCTTCTCCCGAAGGACTCATGACATGACCTGTGCTCAGTCATTCAGGCCTTGGTCATCTCATGGTTGGGATACTGTAATGCCGGCAGAGGAGGCATGCTACAGGTTCCATCAGCCCAAAAGGATCCAGGAGGAGGGCCTTCTCTGCGTTGGCTCCTGCCCTCTGGAACATCTCCCCCACCCTTTGAAGTGGAATTGGCCCCAACCCTGCTATCTTTTCCTAAGGGTCTATAAAGATGTGGCTGTGCCAGTTGGCTTGGGGCACCATTGGGGGGAACAGCACAATGGAAGTCATTGAGTAATAACAGATCCCATCTCCCCTCCATTTGGCCCCCACCCTCCCTGTGTGTCCTTGGTTTTAATGTCTGGTTTTAATTTTTTTGTTTTAACAGTATTTTGTAACTGCCCAGATTTACTCTATGGTAAGATGGGTGGCCAGTAAATTTAATAAATAAATAATACAACAAGGGGGAGGCCTGAGAGTCAGGGCAAACTTTAGTGGGCTCCTGAGCTAATAATTGGGCTGTTTGTGGAAGTTTCCTTGCTCCGTATGATGCCCTCCAGAGGTTTCAATGACAGCTTCAGTTGCAGTCCCTGTCCCATGACCCACGTTGATAGGGAATTGATGGAGGTTGTAATCCAGCATTAAATTTATAGGACACATTTGCCTAAGAATGTGCCTAGTTGACAAAAGGAAAAAATGTGGTAGACATAAGAAAAAGGAAGGATATCAAGGGGCAAATGTATCCGCTTTTAAACATAGTTGAAAATATTTCAGGGTAGTGAAGTGGTACCCCAAATAGACAAGGAACATAAGCCAAAGGCACATGAGAAAAACTTGTTCCGCATTACTTCGGCTGGGTATGTGTATGGTAGAATTGCCTTGAGTTTGATCCTTTGTTTCAGTCACACCTGGGGAAAAAGAACCCATTAAGATGCTTGTTGAATTGAGATGACTTCTTGGCTTTTGCTTAGATCGGGTCAAAAGCAGATGGTGTGATGCTCTCATCATTGTCCGTTTTTCTCCTTCCCATAAAATGATAATTCGTAATTGCAATTGTGACTGATGGTCAGGAAAAAAATGTGCAGTGTTCCACCATCTTAAGAACGATTGAAGCTTTATTAGCGAAATCTGCTGGCCTTTATTGCTTAGAGCTCCAGCTTGTCTAAAGGAGATGGCTTTGTGAAATAAGACTTGTGGAAAAGCAACCTCAGTGGAACATTCGGAAAGGAAACTTAGTTGATGCTTTTGCATTGAAGCTAATTCCTTGGTGGTAGCCATTGATTAGACAAGATAAACCGGTATTTAATCTTCGGGCTGCTCACTTTGACAGAGCAGTTTGCCAAGTTAGTTAGATCGTGCGCATTTCTTTAAGACCATAGCATTGGCTGATTTGTGGGGAAGGAAAGCAGGGTATCCTGACCTCTGAATTAATACCATTTTGTTTTGTTTTCTATTTCTAGCCGGATAACGAAATCTCTTCTGACTGCAACCACGTAAGTGCGCTTTTTGAAAAAAGGTTTGGCACATCTTGTTTCAAGAGCACTGAGCACATTTGTTTTGACAAAAGTTCATGGGATCCTGGCTAACTCCTCCAAATGGAAAAGGCTCAGCTTTCTTTCCTTTTCTATGGCTGCCTATTTAGGCAGTTCAGAATTCTGTTTCTTGAGAAATATTGTTGGAAAGGCATTGTGCTCGAAAGGCAAACCTTTCCTATGCATACAATCAATCATTTTCCTTTAAGCTTCTGAGAAGAATGCAACCGAATAAACTTCCCAGCATTTAGCAGTTACTTAGTTTGCGTTCTAAAACAATGTCTGTTTAGTCAGCTCATTGTTTAGTCATTTCTCCTTTTGCTGCCCTAATCTCTTGCTCCAGTTTGCAACTAGCCTACCTCTGGTCTCTGCTGCTCTATGCTGAATGTCTTCTGAAAGAGGTTCATGTAAAAAGAAAATAACAGCTCCCTTGTGCCCCTGTAAGCTCCACAAATTGTGCCCCTATAAATTCTCTATGCAATTGTCATTGACTTGCCTGCAACAATTACTCAGTGCCTTACAATAGTAAAACCTATTAAAGCATATCAACAAATAAAAATGGAAATACATATACACCAATGTTTGCCAGCCTTGGCTACTTTAAGATGTGTGGACCTCAACTCCCAGAGATCCCAGCTAACATGGCTGGCTGTGGAATTCTGGGAGTTGAAATGTACACATCTTAAAGTGGCCAGGTTTGAAAAACACTCACATACTACACAGATGTAATCACATCTTATTACCATAGTCACTGACATGGTGGTAAGATGGAATAGTTGTCAGTAGGGACATTAGTACAAAAGTCTTGATCCAATTTACCCTTTCTTTGCTTTTGGATTCTTTCTGTCATGTAGAGACAAAGGATAAATTTCATTTACCTTCAGAAAGAAAAAAAATTGATCTACATGCTGCCTTATTCTTAAAGATAAAGATGCAAAGTTTAATGTGATGTGCAGAAAATGTTGTTTTGGAATTGCCCAGAGTTTTTTAAAATACATTTTGGGAGTTGTGCAGAGTTGGCAGCTACATAAATGTTTTCAATAAATTAATCTAAATTGAAGCCCTGATATCACAGGAAAAATGTTGTCAGATTTATGTTAGATCAGATTGAGCTATTGCTTTAAAAAAGATCCCAAAGCAGCATTTTTGAAAGCTAAATTTTGTCTTTTGTTTCTTGTTTTCCCTTTAGCTGTTGTGGAACTATAAATTGAACCTGACTACAGATCCAAAATTTGAATCGGTGGCTAGAGAAGTTTGCAAATCCACTATATCAGAGGTAATTTGATTTCGGAGGAAGGTGGGCGGAGGCTGGAACCTGACTACCTTTTTCTGAAAAACAGAGAGTACAAAAATGAAAGCATTGAGTTATTCTTCCAAGAAATATAAATATCTTCTGAATTGATTTTGGGTTTTTTTGAAACATGTTTTAAAAAACCACTAACCTCCATTCCAAGTTTAGTCTATACTTCTTTGCTAGTTATGAAAAATGTGAGAGCAATGCATTAAAAAGTAATGGAAACTTCAAGCTCCTTTCTCAATCTGCGATTCAGGATCTCTTGTCATTAAATACAGTGCATTTATTTCTTGTCCGTCCGTATCACCAGTGAATGCTATTGATTTTATGCATTTGGGATGGAGGGAGTAGGAGTTGCACAATTCATATATCATTTTAGGAGGAGTCAAGATTGATAAACTCTGCTTTTAAGATGTACTATAGTTTTCCTGGACCAATATGGGTGGTCATGGAGCTTCAAAATCTGACAAAATAGAATAACTTGCAACGGGCAATTCACCACGGCCAAGTCGCCTCAGCTGATTCTCCAGGAAACAATTCACCATGGCCAACTTCTCAGAACAGTTCAACAATTCAATTTAATTATTTGAAGTAATTTAAAAATTATTTTATTTTTGGTCATTCTCATTTCATTTTGTCCCTCTTTTGGCATCCTTTCTTTAATGATTTTATTCCACAATTTCTTCGATGTTCTTTGTGTAACTCTTGTCCCATGGCGAGTTGTCATGGGATAAGTGCTGTGTGGGCTGGGGCAAGTTGTCCAGGACCCAAAATCTGAGCCAAAGAATTACAAAGATTCTCCTTAACAGACTTTAACAGAAGGTTAAATGCCAACTGCAAGGAAGAGAAAAAGAGCTGAAATCTCTTCCTGGAACATTAGTATTCTGCCTGCAGGCTGCACCTTCCTCTCTCTGTCCTTATCTGGGTTGATAATGTCTATTTAAGTGTTGGAGATAATGAGGGCTTGCTAAGAAAATGTACTGGCTACCTCAGAGGAGGCAGTTGTGAGATCATGTTTTTAAAAATATCTCCATGAACCATACCAGATTTTCCTGCTGGTACTGTTTACAGACTGCCCTTCTTTGGCATGGTGCTTGAGTGGATAACTGGGTGCATCTGGTGCTGTGCCAGTGTGTGCCACTGACAACACCGGAATGCTGTGCTGAGTTTGATTTTGTTTTTAATTTTTAAATTGCAGCCACCTTGAGTTGTCTGCTGGGGAAAATAGGGAACTTACTCTGAAAGGGGAAGTGGAATCAGTGCAAAGCTTCTAATTGCTTGGATTATTCAGAAGTATGTGGTGCCACTGATCATAGTTTGATGGAATCTGGGAGGTCTGAGGAGTCTTTCTGAGTTTGGCACCCAATATAAGGTGCCAACTTTCAGGGAAGTTGAAGAAAGCTGCCTCAGTGCTTTTCTTCCTCTCTCAAGCCCTGGTTTCAAAAAAGTGATTAAAAATATGTGTCATTTATCCATGAATGCTATAGGGCTCCATCTTAGCATTTGCGTGAAATTGCTGGGAGGGTCGATGAAGATGATCGGTATACCTGTTTCTGCTATTTAATTGACACTAATGTGGTAGTGAACGAAGCTATTCCAATGAAGCCCCTCTGGAACTGAACAATCACTTTCATAGCCTCCCCCTAGACCAAGGATGTCAAACTTCCCACGTTACGTTGCTGTCATGTGACGTTTCACAACATTTATCCCATTCATGGAGCTGGGGTGGGCGTGGCTTGCGTGTGACTCATCCAGCCTGTGGGCCGCCAGTTTGAGACACCTGCCCTAGAAGAAAATATACAGACACAAAAGAGCATTCATCAATAGTTTCTAAAAAGGAGGCACAACCCAGCATTCCTGTGACAGGAAGAAACGTATTCCAGACTTTCCTAGGGGGGGGAAGATGGCAAATATTGATGATAGGACATTCAATTTTTAGGGAAACAGAAGCTATAGACTGCAGGTCAGACAGTCAACCTGGAGCAAAAATCAAAGATATAATTGAGCACCTTACTAAAATAATCAACCCCACAGATTACTACCCCTTTCTTCTACTATACATGGGAACCAATGACACAATAGTGAATCTGAAAACAATAACAAGCGATTACAAAGAGCTAGAGAAGAACATTAAAGAATTAGGAGCACAAGTAGTGTTTTCATCTATACCTCTAATAAAAGGCCAACAACCAAAGAGGCAGCCACAGTCTCAGCAGTCTTCCTCCATGGTGATAATTGTCAAGGGTTATGAGGAGGCTGGAAAAGAATTGGAAGAGAATAATCATAAACAATCAAGAGGCAGAGGCTGGGTCAGTCAACAACTTATCTCATTAGTTTAGCCCAGGTCACAAGAAAGCTGAGAAGGAACATTTCAGATCATTCAAGAAATATCACCTCAATGAACTCCTGGGGGTAGGAAAATCTCCTTACAGCTTTCAAGATTTTGTATTTACCTCCAGACTAGCATTAAACACCATGGGTGAATAGGTGGCAATATAAATTCAGTAAATAAATAAATAAACGAGACCTTGCTCAAATCTGGGTAGCTTTCCAATCCTTGAGCTTGCCCAGCTGTATGGCAAGCAGGTCGGCCAAGTTTTAAGGCTGTTGGCATGGTTCCTTCTCAAATGAAGGCACTGACTCTCCCAGATCACTCTGTTAAAGCCCTGTCAAATCCACCAAAGAGCCATAATCAAGTCTGCAAATGGCTGCAGACAACCACAGAAACAGCCATTCTACTTCATCATTGCCCACAGACCAGAAGAAATTCCAGATAAGGTGGCCAGATGTCTTAACCATCTTAGCAGAAACCTTTTGTTCTCCAGAAAGGCGGGACCCGCAGTCAGGAATGGGTTAACTCCTTCTGATCCGATAGGACTGAGTCTGCCAGATGACTCATTCTTGACTGCGGGTCCCTGCTTTATGAGAAAGGGCATTAAGGTAAGGCAACACCCATTTTGTCTTCTGCTTCTTTCTTCTGGCTGTTAATCAAAGCAATTGAGAAAATAAATTAGCCGAGCGAGCCATACCTAAGATAGTGACTCTGGCTTGTTCCAGAGCCATGGGGGCGCAGTAATTAGAATGCAGTATTGCAGGCAATCTCTGCCAACTGCCAGCAGTTCGATCCTGGCCGGCTCAAGGTTGACTCAGCCTTCCATCCTTCTGAGGTAAAATGAGGACCCAGATTGTTGCGGGCAATAAGCTGACTCTGTAAACTGCTCAGAGAGGGCTGTAAAGCACCGTGAAGCAGTATATAAGTCTAAATGCTATTGCTATTGTTCAACAAATGATAATGAAAGATCCTGGGCACAGTCATAGCCAGGATGTATCTGCCTGAAACTGAATGTATGAAGAACTAGAAAGCAGGATTTAACTGAAGCTTACACACGAAGCTGCGATCCTCTCAACAGTACAAGTGAAGTTTCTAAGCGTGCCCCATTCTCCAGTAGCTGCTGAAGGAAGAGGATATCATCTGTTGCAAAATCTTTAATTTGGATCTTGCACGGAGCCAAGGGTTGGTTTTGAAGGCTAAAATGGCCCCATGGAATTACCAGTCTTCTGGTAATCATTTGTATATTTTAGTTAGCTAATTCTCTTTTGTTTGGTCCAATAAATTAAATATTGAGTCATAAAACAGTGCCAATAGTTGACCACTAAGTTGACCAAAGGTTGTACTGATTGTTTAGCTATTGGCCATTTCATGCCTTCACCCTCAAGTTGTTTTTAGGCTATTTGTCATCAGATAAAATACCCCAGGAGAGATTGTTTACTGACTCTTAAGTGAAAAGCTTCTCAATGTGAAAAAGACAATTGAGGGTTTTACTTGGATAATGCTTTATGCAGCTTGTATCTAGTGGTGAGACAGGCATTGATAGCAGAACCACCAGTAAATGATTCTTTAAAAATGCACTTGGTTTAGGACTTCCGGTGGCACCGTTTGAGTGTTGAAGACCATCTTTTTAGACCGCCAGCCCTGCGATTATGTAGAGCCACTAAGACAATGCAAATCAGCTGGCTAGCAGCTCGGAAACCTCTCCCTCAGGAGAAGAGGGAGAGGTGAGCAATCGGGTGGAGGTAGAGGTCCCCCAAAAGCCCCAGGAATAATTCGTTGGGCTTGAAAGGTGAGCTCCGTAGAAGCCTGAAGAAGCTCCGGATCTGGGGGCGTCTCTGCGTAGGCAGAGCAAAGCACCGCGATCACCTCTGTGATCAATATAGGATTTTAAATGGATTCTAAACCAGACGGGGCAAAAACAGGAGCACCGGTAGCTGCAAGTAACGAATCCTAACTTCTTTGATACACTGTTTTTTGTTGAAACGAACTAAGGAGGCTAGAAAAAATGGTGCCTTTAACTTCCTTAACTTTCACTTTCACAGGGTGTGAAAGTGAAAGTTAAGGAAGTTCTTAGTAATGTTGCTGGCAAGTCGCATTCTTAAGGCTGCTGGATTTTACATTTAATTGAAGAGAATTAATAGAGAGAAAAGACTAAAGAACATTGAAAGGAAAGACTTATTGAACTGAATTTAGGAAAAGATTTAAGAAACTGGTTTTGCTGACTTTATTATTGCAAAGTGGAAACATAAAAGATGGCATCTAAGCAAATAAAGCCTGGTCTTTCTAAAAGTGCTGGGGGTTCCCCAGCCCATACGGCTGAATTTGGAAGCATTACAAGATTCTTTGAAAGAATTTATGAAGGAATCTCTGAAGGAAGCGTTAGAGTTACAAACATCAGTTATCAAGGAGAAGTTTAAGGAAATCACGGAGGAGATAGCGGAAGTTAAAAATCTTGTTAAAGATTTTTAAAGTTAAAGACGTTAGAGATGATATTGTGTTAGCATTTCAAGGTTTGGCAACAAATATGGTCCAGCTGGATGAAAGTGTGGAAGAAATTAATCTAATCTGAATCTGGAAAATAAAATGGAGGAGGTTCAGACTAAAGTGGACAGGGCTGATGACGAAATGGCTTTGTTACAATACAGATCAATGGAATTTGCCCTGAGAGTGAGAGACCTGAAAGAAAATAAACAAGAGAATTTGAGAGAGATTTTTGCAGAGGCCTTTGCACAGATTTTGGAAGAACAAACAGCAGATCTTGCATTTCAAATTGACAAAATTTACCGTGTTAACTCCTGGGTTGCTAGACAGAAAAATTTGCCAAGAGATGTTGTGATTTATTTTACAACCAGGAGGATTAGAAATGAAGTGTTACAAGCATTGTACAAGAATAAGATTCAAATAACAGGCCAAGAGGTATTAGTGTTGAAAGAAATTCCACCTAAAATGTTAAGAAATAGGAAGGAGTATGCCTTTTTGGTGAATGAATTAAGAAACCGACAGATGTAGTTTAGATGGGATGTTCCAGCTGGAATATCATTGATATATATGGGCCAAAGATATCATCTCAATACATTTTGGAAGGCAAGAGATTTCTATGTTAATGTGTTAAAGGCTGGAAATCCACCATCTCCAGAAGCCAGGAGGAAGAAGGAGGGAGAAGGAATGCAGGCACAAGCTCAAGCTGCGGACATAGCTGTTGGTGAAAGTTTGCTGCAACTTCCGGATACCATTCAAATATTAGAAACCCAGGGAAAAATAGAAGATGCAAAGGAGGAAAGAATGACTCGAGCAGTTACTAGATGTAAAGAACAAGAAACAAAGAGGCAACAACTGCAAGTGACAACTCAAGATATTACTAAAACAGAAGCTGTGGGAGGAGCAAGACCGAAAAGGAAGATGGGGAAGATTCCCAGGTGATGCTCCAAAAGCTTCAAGGAGCCAAGAATGGCAACTAAATTTTTAACCTGGAATGTTAATGGTTTAAATTCACCACAGAAAAGAAGGAAGATATTTCATTATTTGAGACAATTTAAAAATGATGTAATTTGCCTGCAGGAAACACATATTAGAACATCTGATCAGAAATATTTGATAAATTCAAGACTTGGTACTCATTTTGTTGCATCGGCGCCAGAAAAGAAGAATGATATAGTTATATATTTAAAGAAGGAATTAATAGCTAAATTAATAGAGGCAGATCCGCAAGGAAGATATATTGCAGTTGAGCTTTTAATGGAAGGGAAGAAAATACTCAATACTAATCAACAACAAGAAAAAAATTTCAAATTATTGCACAATAAAATAACGCAGTGGGATTATAAATCATCTATATTAATGGGAGATTGGAATGGAGTATTGGATACCTGTAAAGATAAAAAAGGTTTATTCCAAAAAATTTCAAGCCGAGCGAAATTTCTTAAAGCTTTTTTTGATATGATGGAAGATTTGGAGTTGAGAGACATTTGGCGAGAACGGAATGCTGAAGAAAAGGATTTTACCTTTTTGTCCGATAGACACCAATCTTTTTCTAGGATTGATTTTATATTAATTACTAATGATTTTCTTTCTAAGGTGAAGAAGATGAAGATATGCTCAAGAATTTTGTCTGACCATAGTCTGGTATGGATAGAATTTGATCAGGGAAAGGGCGTTAGGAGATCGTGGAGGCTGAATGACAATTTGTTTAGATATGAGGATAATGTTAAAGAATGTAAAAAACAAATGAAGGATTTTTTTATTATGAATATGCATAGGGGTACACATAGGGGTACACTTTCAATACCATCATTCCAGACATTCTTCTAACTAAGCTAAACCAGCTACAGGTACTGGAACAGACTTGTAAGTGGATCACAAGCTTCCTAACAAACAGGAAGCAGCAGGTGAAGCTAAGCAAGATCACATCAAATACCTGTACAATTAGCACAGGGGCCCCCCAAGGCTGTGTGCTCTCCCCACTTCTCTTCTCTCTGTATACCAATGACTGCATCTCCAATGATCCATCTGTTAAGCTACTGAAGTTCGCAGATGACACAACAGTGATTGGTCTCATTCAAGACAATGACGAATCCGCATATAGACGAGAGGTCGAACGACTAGCCTTGTGGTGCAACCAAAACAATCTGGAACTGAACACACTCAAAACCGTAGAAATGGTGGTAGACTTTAGGAGAAACCCTTCCATACTTCCACCTCTCACAATACTTGACAACACAGTATCAACAGTAGAAACCTTCAAATTTCTAGGTTCTATCATATCGCAAGATCTCAAATGGACAGCTAACATCAAAAACATCATTAAAAAAGGACAACAAAGAATGTTCTTTCTGCGCCAACTCAGTAAGCTCAAACTGCCCAAGGAGCTGCTGATCCAATTCTACAGAGGAATTATTGAGTCTGTCATTTGCACCTCTATAACTGTCTGGTTTGGTTCTGCAACCCAACAAGAAAAACACAGACTTCAGAGGATAATTAGAACTGCAGAAAAAATAATTGCTACCAACCTGCCTTCCATTGAGGACCTGTATACTGCACGAATCAAGAAGAGGGCCGTGAAAATATTTACAGATCCCTCGCATCCTGGACATAAACTGTTTCAACTCCTACCCTCAAAACGACGCTATAGAGCACTGCACACCAGAACAACTAGACACAAGAACAGTTTTTTCCCAAAGGCCATCACTCTGCTAAACAAATAATTCCATCAACACTATCAAACTATTTACTGAATCTGCACTACTATTAATCTTCCCATAGTTCCCATCACCAATCTCTTTCCACTTATGACTGTATGACTATAACTTGTTGCTGGCAATCCTTATGATTTATATTGATATATTGACCATCAATTGTGTTGTAAATGTTGTACCTTGATGAACGTATCTTTTCTTTTATGTACACTGAGAGCATATGCACCAAGACAAATTCCTTGTGTGTCCAATCACACTTGGCCAATGGGGATTCTGTTCTGTTCTGTTCTATTCTATTATGGAAATGGTTTGGGATGCAAGCAAAGCATATATGAGGGGAGTTTTAATATATAGGAATAATAGATATAGAATTAGACAGCAGAAGAAACGAATGGAATTAGAAGAGGAAATTAAAAAAAGAGCAATTACTTGTTTCCAACCCAGGAGATAAGAAAGTAAAAGAAACTTTAAACACATTATGAGGACAGTTTAATATGTTGATGGCTAACCAGGTGGCAACTAACTTACAATATGCTAAGCATAATACATTTTGTAATGCTAATAAACCAGGCAGCATATGTAATAAGGAAAAAACAGAAATCACAAACTATTGCAAAGATAAAATACAATGGTTAAAAAAAATGCACTTGGTTTAGCAACACCAACTGCACACAATAGTTTTATTTGATTAATTTCCCCGCTGCAAGGATAGTCAAACAGGTAGTTTTTATTAAAGAGGAATTGTAAGAGAGAACTTGGTGTTCAGCTTTCAATACAATAGGTGGGTTTTTTTCCCCCCTCTGAACATTTCTTCCTTCAGGGAACCTATTCTGTATTGTCTAGTAGGAAGATGGGAAAATAGCTTGTTCTTTTTGTGTCTCTTGCAGTTATAAAATACTCCAGACATTCAATACATGACACCACCTAATTGAAGTTTCTGCAATCCCAGCAGTCCATCTGAGTTGGCCCCTGAATTTCTTTTGGAACTACTCATTTTTGAAAAAATCTGTTCTTTTCCAAGTATACGTTCACTTCTGTGGGTAGCTTTGCAACTAAGGCATGAGTACAAAATAGATCATTCTTTTTTCTTGGTGCAATCGGATAAAATCTGAATTTAAAGAGGATAGTTTTAAGAAGGGCCACTGCCTCTTCACTATATAATGCAGCAGCTGTGTCCCAAGATTTTCGGTGCCAGGGACCGATTCTATGATGAACGGTTGTGGGAGGGAGGGATGTGGTTTCACCTGGGTCCTGCACATCGGCAGATGGGGCTTCGTTTGCTTGCACGGCCTGGTTCTTGGCTGTCCGCAGGCTGGGAGTTGGGGACCCCCTGATATAATAGGTTTCCTTTATAGAGCAATGAGAAGGCTATTGCAGATCAGGTTTCTTGCCTTTGTGTAAACCCAGTTCTGTGTAATTAGAAATATTTCTTTTAAAATAGTAGCATAAAAAGAGCGATTGAATGTAATGATTTTGTTAGATCTATTTGATGAGAATTAAAATTATCATTGTTTAAACAAGTGTTCCAATTGCAGACAATTGTGATGGGTCATTACAGTTGTTTTAAGGGTGTGATTCCACAATTAACACCTGTTTCTAAATATTCATTAGGACTAGGTAATCCATTTGTAGTTAAGTGAGTTAGACAATCCTTCTGTGGTTCTACTAGTCACTCCCATTTACTCTTGGGCTTGTTCAGCTGTACCCTTGGGAATTTGCTCCTGACTTTATTCATCAAGGCAATTGTTTTGAGTCTCTAGATTTGGTTGAATGGTTTAAAGGTTCCTGGTCTGCTCTGGTGCTTATTTTCCTGCCTTGGAGGAGAACTATGATACTTTCCCTTGGATTTAGTTCATGGATAATAATGATAAAAGCCACCACTCTCTCCAAAACCTTCTCTGTGGAGGTTGCTCACTCTAGAGCAAAGATGTCCTACCTGAGAACTTTAAGACTTGTGGACCTCAGCTCCCAGAATTCCCCAGCCAGCATCTCTGGCTGGGGAATTCTGGGAGTTGAGGTCCACAAGTCTTAAAGTTGCCAAGGTTGGACATCCTAATTCTGGAGTTTCATCTTGGCTTCTCAGAGTGAGCAACCAGATTGAAGTGTTAACATTTCATTCCCTGAATATTTGTAGGGAATCCATGACTGCTGAAGCCTTAATATCCGTTCTAGCCCTTTTCTCTGAAAATTGGAGTCTGGGTTTTTACTCTGCACTGAAAACTAATGGATTGGAACTTGGTAAACTAAATTCTCCACAAGATTCAGGCAAGGTATCTGTTCATTTTATCATTGATCTTTCTGAACAGATCAAAGAGTGTGCTGATGAACCAGTTGGAAAAGGGTATTTGGTATCCTGCTTGGTGGAGCACAGAGGAAACATCACTGAATACCAGTGTCACCAGTACATCACCAAAATGACAGCCATAATTTTCAGCGATTACCGCCTGATCTGTGGATTTATGGATCACTGCAGGTCTGATATTAACCTCCTGAAGTGTGGCAGTATTCGACCAGGAGAAAAGGTAATCTATTTGAAAATCTATTTTGATTCTATATCTATTAATTTTGGGGAGGAGCATCATTTCTCTAAAAAAGAAAGTTCTCTAACCTGCTTTGAAGAAACCAGTTGGAAGATCATGGCTAAAAGTCTGTAGAGATTCTCAGTCCTCCAAGTCATGATTTTCCCAAAGGTGCTTTTTCAGGAGGCAACTGGACTTTCTTGTATTTTCTTTTGAAGATGTTTCACTTCTCATCCAAGAAGCTTCTTCAGCTCTGACTGGATGGTGGAAAATGGAAGGATTTAGCTATCCAATTTGGGATGAACACCCTTCGAACGGTGTGGGAGTATGAATGGATTTCCGGAGAAAAAATTTCAGACTACAGGAACCAGGAGCACCACTCAGGTGACCCTGAGGACACAGATAAACCTCCAAGGGCTTCAACGACCTTCTAAAAGGATGACTAGCTGTCTGCAAGGAATATAAATCCTTCCATTCCTCACCATCCAGTCAGAGCTGAAGAACTTTAGATAAGAAGCGAAACATCTTCAAAGAAAAACAAAACAAAAAGTCTAGTTGCCTCCTGAAAATGCACCTTTGGAAGATCATGGCTAGATTTCTTATTTTATATGGAATTTGTGTTATTATCTGGACATGTTTTTGTCAAGAGTTAGTTAGCCTTTGATTGGCTGAGAATGCCCTTAGATTGAAGTCACCATTGGGATTGGGGTGGTTTGGTTTTATTTTCAAAACAGGTAGTTCTCAACTTATGACAACAGTAGGGATAAGTATTTCCATTGCTAACGATATGGTCATTAAGTGAGTTGCCCCCAATTTTATGATATTTTTTGCCACCATATGTTGTTAAGCAAATCACTGTAGTCATTCAATGAATCATATAGTCATTAAGTGAACCTAGCTCCCCACATTGATTTTGCTTGTCAGAAGCCCTCAGGGAAGGTTATAAATGATGATCACATGATCCCAGGATGCCGCAGCAGTCATAAACGCCAGTTGCCAAGCACCCAAAGTTTGATCATCTGACCATGAGGATCCTGCGATAGTTGTAATTCACTTCTTTTCAGTGCTGTCGTAACTTTGAAAGGTGGTTAAATGAATCGCCATAAGTCAAGGACCGCCTGTAAATTGAACCAAATTTTTTTTTTTGCTGTTGAATGACTTCATTCTTTGCATGCAGGATGCCCATTCTCAAGGGGAAGTGGTAGCCTGCCTGGAGAAAGGGCTGGTAAAAGTGGCAGAGGATAACGAGCATCGTATCAAAGTCTCGGAGTCATGCATGAAGGCGATTCTCCGAGTGGCGGAGCTGTCATCGGATGATTTCCACCTGGACCGGCATCTCTATTTTGCTTGCCGAGATGATCGGGAACACTTTTGTGAAACTGTAAGTTTCTGCTTAGCTTTCTCCTCCTCTTTAGCCAAAATGTCCCCCTTCAGGAAATCTGGCTGGCTTGATGACTTCCTGACTCCCCCCCCCCCCCAAATCTCTGGAGGCTTCCCCAGATACCTCTCCAGATGTCAGCTTGTGGGAGGATGAACCAGTTCCTGGCACTTCAAGAGGGGAGTTGGTCAGTGGCTCCGAACAGCTGTCTGAGAGGGATTTGGCTAAAGCCCAGCTGCTGCAGGGCAGCTTCAGGTGGGGAAAGCATGCAGCTGCAGCCAGTCAGGGATGAAGAAGAGGAAGTGCCTTCTGCACCTGATCCAAGAACAGGTAGGGCAGAGAACAGGCAGGAGCAGAGAAGGTCAGCCAGATTGCTTGCAAGGAGGCAGCCTCGCCTTGCTGGATGGGCTGCAGCAGAAGCTGGCTTTTTAACACAGCAGATAGATGGAGGCAATGATGGGAATGACGTGTTTGTTTCCTAGCGGTGTGTTTTCTGGTGGTTGTGATTCCTGCCTTGCTTTGGATGGAGACCTTGACTTGGATCGTGCCTTGTGAACTCTGGACCTTTTTTGTCTTGTGAACCCTCTTGTGTTGTGGATTTAATTTTGTCTGGTGGGTTTATCTCATGTGGGAAACTTTCAAGTGCCTCGTGGACTCTTTGGCCCTTACTTTGTGGACTAGCATTGGTCTGCTTGTGGCTGGGTTTTTGGTGAATATTAATTATCCCACTAAACCATGGTTATGTGGTTCGGCATGGCCTGTTTTGGGATGGGATTCCTCCAGCCTGGTGATGAACAGAAAAGAAAGAAGAGGAAAAAGCCCATAATATGGCCTGTATTGTTGCCAAGGAAACTATTGGACAGAGCCATGAAGGCAACAAAAAGTCAAGCTTGATTTAAAGAGATTACTTTTTACTACAAAATAACAAACTTGATTCAACATTGATTCCACTTAACTGAGGTTGCTACCTTGTAAATAACAACAGACTTGTAAACTAGAGAGTACAGCATTATAATTAAAAAGCAGTCAGGGAGGTGCAGTGAATAAAAATACATTAGTAAAATGGTGTGTAGCTGAAGCTCCATTTGACTTGGCTTTGACAATAATTGTGTTTCAGTCTGTCTTCAAGAATTTATTGGAACAGTGTATGGTGAATAAACATGTATCAGATCTTTGGAAGTGACTATAATACAGTATAAATACATTTTTAATTATAAATATATTGGCGAAACCTACTAAAAGAATTGTTGCTTTATTTCACAGACTCAAGCAGGCGAAGGCAGGGTATACAAGTGTCTATTTAACCACAAGTTTGAAGATGCTATGAGTGAAAAGGTGAGTGTCCTCCAAGAGAAAATGCTGAATTCAGCCTTTTAGTTGCTGCCCCCTCCTTCACCCAAGGATTGGCTTCTCAGTCACCTCTTGGCTTTCTCTACTCTATGCACCCAAGAGAGGGCAAGCCGGCTGACTAACTAGAGTCATGAGTTCACACGCTGCAGTTGTTGATTCACAAACACACTGTGCTCAACTAAATCTCCTTAGGCTTCAAGAGAGAAGGTAGTCCATGCAAACTTTGAGACCACGGCTGGATTCCTAAAATAGTGTGAACCACAAAGTTCCCAGTTTCTTTTGAGGCCACTCAGGCAGGTCTATGGAGATCATATTAGCTGGGTGGAAAGACAGTGGAAAGGGGAGGAGATTTAGGTGTTAGTATTAAAGCATTTCTGTCCGTGTTCTGTGGCCCGGGGGAAAGTTGCTCTGAATTGCACAAGAACTTAGCACAATAGTCCTCAACCTACAATCATCATGAAGCTTGGAAATTACAGTAGTACATTTTTTTCAGTGTACTTTTTGCAGCAATCATTAAGCAAATGTGGCAATTATTAAGTGAACTTGGCAGTTGCTAAATTAAGCCATTGGCTATGTGCCTGGTTTTGCCTGAAACTGGAAGCAAACACCGGTTTTGGGCAAAAATGTCATCAAGTCAATTTGTTGGACAGAGCAAGCTGAAAGGGCACCCTGTGCTAGTCTGTTGGAATACTTCTGTTGTTGGTCTAGTGAAAGTCAAGATAATTTCAAAATGACAAAAGTGGTGCTGTATTGATATTAAGTTTGTCAGTTCTCGGGAATAAGAAAATGTTCTGCTTTCCTTCCAGATACATACTGACTCAGCCCTTCCAGGGTTAGTCTACATATAAATCTTTTGGAACAGGAGTTCATCGTTTCTCAGGGCCATTTCCTGCTCCAGAAGATTTATAACCAGAAAAAACGTTGGACCATTCCCAAAAGAATTGGAATGATGTGATATAGAAAAATGGAGCACTTTGTAACCAGGGAACATTTTGTAATCTTCTAATTCAGATGCATTTTCATTTTTAATTGGTATAAAATGTTAATTATGTCATAAATCAATATAAATCAAAGATGAATGGTCAGTTGACTTGAATTCTTGCTTGCCCTCTTCAGTGTCGGGATGCATTGACAACTCGGCAAAAGTTGATTGCCCAGGATTACAAAGTCAGCTACTCCTTGGCAAAATCCTGCAAAAGCGATCTGAAGAAGTACCGTTGCAATGTTGAGAATCTGCCTCGTACCCGGGAAGCCCGTCTCTCTTACCTGCTCATGTGTCTCGAATCTGCTGTGCACAGAGGTAGAGTTTATCCTTTTTGCTGTCAAACCCTAGATTGTGGACAGAACAGAAAGAAATCTGTGGGTGCTACACTTGACAATGGGATGCATGCAAAATCCTTAGATAGCATAGGGGAAAAACAAACATTAAATGATAATGTCACCTATTCATCCGCGCTGGACTGGGTTAGTTTTTAAACTTATGGGTTTTTAATGGGTTTTTATTCTAAATTTTAATCGTGGCCAATTTAATAAGTTTTTTAATTATATTTTAATCGTATTTATATTGTATTATTTTGTATTTTTTATCAGGCTGTGAACCGCCCTGAGTCCTTCGGGAGAAGGGCGGTATAAAAATTTAAATAATAAATAAATAATAAATAATATATTTTTAAACAAGTGTAGGAGTTGAAATGTAAAAAAAGACTTCAGAATTTTTTAGCATGAGTTCTTGAAAAATCATGTCAGCCTCTGGAATCTCTGAAGGAGAGGAAGCCACAGAGAACTGACACCCCTCTCCCCCAAAACCGTGGAGTGGGAAACCTTTAGTACAGCATTTTCAAACTTGACAACTTTTAGAGGTGTGGACGTCAACTCCCAGAATTGTGGGAATTGAAGTCCACACAACGATTCTTTAGATCCATCCATAATCCTGCAGAATTTTGATCTTCAAAACATTCCAAGCTTGATCTAAAGACTATTAATAGATAAAGAGAAACTGACTAAAGAGGTAGCTTTATTGAACACTTTGAGCCAATATTCACTGTCTTTGGTGGGAAGTGTAGGCAAAGTCATCCATCAGAAGACGCTTGTGAGATTCGGGGCACGTTTGAGCAGCTCCGTCTCTTCAAAAAAAGACACAAATTGTTTGCCCTCTTGGACCTTCTCTTCATAGGAGAAAATAGTGGCAATAAGTCATGTCACAGTTAAAAGAGAGCTCCGTGGTCCTTGGAACATGGACTGATGATGTTCATGAGGCTGGAGAGGGTTACAAAGCAATTTCCAGAGATGTTGGATTCCAGTCAGGCAGATGGTGCACAAATAGAGCAGCACCTTGTTCTTCTGAGAACAGATCATCGAAGATCAAGGGCCCAAAGACCCCTGAGGTAATGATAAGGATCTCCTGGCTCTTCTGTTACCTTATCTCAGGGTTCATGAGTCTACCAACAGGACAACACTGAATAACAGTCTGCATCAGAAGACATTAAGAATAAAATCACTACTTTTCTGAAACTGCATTTCTGTCTGTCTCAGGTTTGCCAAAGACCCCCTGAATGACCCAGCAGGCAGTTGGAACAATATTGTGTCGGTAGCTGAGATTGACAAAGCAGGACTTTTGAGCGTTAATAAGAAACGCTGTTTTTGGAGGAAATGAAACGTTGCATTTCAATAAAAGAGCCTCAACTGTGAAGCATGCTAGTGGGAGTGTCATGGCTTGGGGCTGCTTTGCAGCTCTCAATGGCTGAGTGAGCAATTGATTCTGGATAATACCAGCAAATTCTACAGCAGAATGTCAGGCTGTATTTCTGTGAGATGAAGCTTATACAGATGTAAGTGATGCAGCACGACAACAATTCCATGTGCACAAATGAATCCATGACAGTTGCCTGGGCCAAAAGAAATTTTGCGTTTTGGAAGGGCAAGTTAAAGCCCTGACTTTTAACCCACCTGAGATGTTATAGTGTCACTTGGCATGAGCAGCCGTGCAAGATAAGCTGCAGATATCAACGAATCAAAGAATTTCTGTAAAGAGGAATTGACCATAATACATCTATGCTAAAATGCAGGATGGAGTCATTGCCAGTTGCAGGAAGTCTGTCCAGTAAGCAAATCTAAAATTCCATGCACTTTTCCCAACAAAGACAGTAGAAGTTGGCTTAGAGCGTTCAATAAAAGAGGTTGCAGACTCAAAACAAAACGTGTTCGAATATGTATGTGAGTGATTTAAAGCAAAGCTCTATTAGGAAAAGTCTTAAGCCAGAAAACACTAAAACTGCCACTAACTGGGTTGGTGCTTGCTTCAGCTCCATCCTTTTCACTCGGTGGAATCATTCTTTTTTTATTTCTGTTTTTTTTCCCCAGCTTTCTGATGCTGAAGTAAACATAAAATTTCCAAGTGGAAAATCCTTTACCAATTTTTGTTATTGTAACAAGAGTGTCTGTGTAATACATGAGTCAGCCACAGCAATTCTTCCAATGTGCCATTCCAACAATCCAAGGTGCACAAAAACTTTTGTATTTCTGGGATTCTATTCCACCTTACCTGAATCTCCTCTGATTTGCCCTAGGCCGGCAGGTAAGCAGCGAATGCCAGGGAGAAATGCTGGACTACAGGCGGATGCTGATGGAGGACTTCTCTCTGAGCCCAGAAATCATCCTCGGCTGCCGCACTGAGATTGAGCACCATTGCTCGGGGCTGCATCGAAAGGGCCGCACTCTGCACTGCCTGATGAAAGTGGTTCGGGGAGAGAAAGGCAACTTGGGGGACAGCTGCCAACATTCAGTAAGCTTGGGGGAGAGTCTTCACCTACAGTTTCCTGACGATGCATGCCCGCTTGGTGCTTGCTGAAGTTTAGCATCTTGGGCATATCCTTTCTGGCTTCTGTGGACAAAGCAGTGGGCTGTTTGGCAGGAACTCTGCCCCATAAAGCAATGGTCTCCCAACTTTGCAGACTGCCGGGAGGGAGGGGGAGGGGGTGGTTCTGCACGAGCAGCGGGTGAGCACGTGCAGCTCCATTTGAGTGAGTGGTGGACACGTGTACCCACCACTCATGCAAGTCTAGCTGCACACACGTCCGTGCTCACCTTCCACTTCTGCAGCCTCGTTCTGAACAACCTGTGGCTCAGTAGTGGAGCACAACCCGGGAGTGGGGACCCCTGCCTTAAAGGAAAGGACCCAAGTCCATTGAATTCCTAATTCAACACAGTGGCACAGTGGTTAGAATGCAGTACCTCAGGCAACTTCTGCTTACTGCTAGCTGACTGCAGTTTGGCAGTTCGAATCTCACTGGCTCAAGGTTGACTCAGCCTTCTGTCCTTTCCAAGGTTGGTAAAATGAGGAGCCAGATGTTAGGATTCACTATGCTGACTGTATTCACTATGCTTAGAAAGGGCTGGAAAGCACTAAAGTGGTATATAAGTAAATGCTGTTGCTAATTCCTTTCCAGTTGCCACAGTGGCTTTCACTGAAGCTGACTTGGCATTTTAACCTCAGTGTGTGTTTTTTTCTCCCTCCATCCCTCCCTCCCTCAAACTCGCCTTGTGTTGGAGTCTTGGCACTGAAAGGGGCTATGGTCTCTGAATGGTTTTTCAAGAAAATGAATGAGCTATAATAGTAAGATAAGGTGATGAGAACAGGCAGAGAACAGGAGAGGAAAGGAAGTCTTATCCTCATAAGAAGAAGCAGCAGCAGCCAAGAGCTGCCAATCTTGCAGGGTCTCCTGAAACGCCATCCACCTCTTCTTCAGCTTTTTTAATTCCAGGAACATGGGAAACAAAAAGAACTCTGGTTAAGAGGGCAACTAAAACAATCAAAGACCTAGAGACTAAAACATATGAAGAACAGCTGCCGGGTTTGGATTTGGCTAGTTTAGAGAAATGAAGAATTAGGGGTGACATGGTAGCAGCATTCCAGTATTTGAGGGGCTGTCACAAAGAAGGTCAAATTATTCTCCAAAGCACCAGAAGGCCAGACAAGAAAGAATGGATGGAAACTAATCAAGGAGAGAAGCAACCTGGAATTAAGGGAATACTTCCTAACAGTGAGGACAAATTAACCAGTGGAACAGCTGGCCTTCAGAAATCGTGGGTGCTCCAACAGTGGATGTTTTGAAGAAGAGACCGGACAGTCACCTGAAATAGTATAGGTTCTCCTACTCTAGCAGGGGGCTGAACTAGAAGATCTCCAAAGCCCCTTCCAGCTCATTTTATTATTCCATTCTATCTCTGTATATCTATCTATCTATCTATCTGTCTGTCACGCAGACTACCCAAAGTGATGGTGATTGATCTTTCCATTGTGTCACCAAAGGGCCAGTTTATAAACAGAAAGCAAACACATCATCAATTCAGGGTGGGACTCAAGCCATAGTTCTTTTAATGTAATGATAGATACCAGATCTTGGGTATGTAATTCAGAAGCATTCTTATCTTTAAATTATATTTTTTTCCTTTAAAATCTATTAAACAATTTGTGAACTAACAGTAAGGCAAATCCTTATTACAAGTAGTCCTCAACTTCCGACTACAATTGAGCCAAAAGTTTCTGCTGATAAGTGAGACATTTGTTAAGTGAGCTTGGCCCCATTTTATGACCTTTCTTCCATTAGTGATTCATGCAGTTGATAAGTCAGTAACCCGGTTGTTAAGTGAATCTGGCTTCCCCATTGACTTTGTTTGTCAGAAGGTCACTGAAGGGGATCACATGACCCCAGGACTCTGCAACTGTCATAAATATGAACCAGTTGTCAAGCATCTGAATGTAAATCACGTGACCACAGGGATGCTGCAACGGTCGTAAGTGTAGAAAATGGTCATAAGACACTTTTTTCAGTGCTGTTGTAACTTCAAACGGTCACAAAACAAACTGTTGTAAATTGAGGACTATATGTACAGTCAACTTTTTTCATTACCTATAATCATTACAAGTTCTATTACACAATTATTGAATCTTCAAACTAACATTCTAAATTTCATTTTTTTTCTATAGCAAGCATAAAAACCAGGAGCAGCTAGTCTGCATTCTCTCTCTCTCTCTCTCTCTCTCTCTCTCTCTCTCTCTCTCTCTCTCTCTCTCACACACACACACACACACACACACACACACACACACACACACACACACAGTAGGAATGTGTAGTTTAGGTTCAGGGTATGTTCACTTGATTCTGGTCCATGTAGCTGCCACCTCTCCTATTCCTGTGCATAGATATCTTTCCGGCACAGTGTTTCCATTCGATATTTCCAAATACATCATAGTTGCAGGAATTAACAATGATAAAAGGGAGCAACATGAATCTTTTATCACTGCTTTCTCCCTCTTCTTCAATAACAGACTCTTATTCTGCCAAGAGCTTGCTGGTTGTATATAAAAGAAGGGCTCTGATCATTTTATATTTTGAGCTGGGGGAGGATAAGCGGAATCAAGATTAAAGAAAGAAAGCCAAAGAATTGTGTGTATGACTGAAATGAAAACTTCCTTGTGCTTCAGTGTGACAAACAGAAATCCCTCGGTGTTGTACCTTGGGTGGAGAGAACAACAGATTTATTTCCCAGACAGACACAGATTATGCTGGTATCCCCTGCAGACTTCCATTGTCGGGTATACACCTCCATTTAATATTTGCATTAGTGCAAGGAAGTTGTTGGTTTGGTGCCTTCCAACCTCCGGATTTTCTTGATCGGTTTTCATTAAAGGGCTTACAGGATATCAGCTGGGAAAGGAGTGGCTGGGATGCAGCTCAGCTGATCCCCTTTTGCCACACTACATGGCAGCTGGCACTTGGTTTTTTAGGAAGAATTTTGCTTCCAAAGAAATAAGGAACTCCCTTAGCTTGCAAAGATGGTGCGAGGATTTGGAAAGATTGTGGTTTAATTGCAGACTCACGTACATAATGGACAGGTGGCTGTGGCCAATTTCCTCTCCACTGAATCGAGACGTAGAATTTTCAAAGCTGACATTGTTTCCTTAGAAAACCATCAGGTGATAAGGCTTTAATATAAATCTGCTTTCTTACAAGACCCTTTTACTGAATTCCTTTCTTTCCAGGAATGGGTAATAGAATGCAATAAGCTTTGAGATCTCTTCAGTACTGCACTCAGATTTGCTTTCTTTGAAGCTGGCCATCTCTCTGTTAACGTTGTCCTGTATTAAACTGGAATATGTTTTCCATAATTGCTTTATTTGGGTCCAGTGGCTTATATTTTCCCTTCTTCCCATCCCAAATGAAATAGCTAAGAGCACTGATTCCTAGGCTGTCATACACACCAAACACTCTTTACTTGAAGACTGTTTCAGATACGAGTTGCAACTCGTATTCATGGCTGTAATTGGGGGGGAAGACCATCGTCATTGAGTGCCCAGCATAGCTTTTCCATGACCTCCTATCTGTCAGTTCTAGGAAGAGAAAAGACCCTATCCAGCTAAGTTGGTTCTAGTTGTTCTCACTGAGATTAATCTTAGTTGCTTAATGAGTATGGTGGAATGTAGTCTGGATTCCAGGAGGGAGAGGCTGCTTTCCAGAAGGCAAAGTGGCAGCAAAGCATGGGAAGCTTTTTGGGAAAGAAAAGAGTTAAGGCTCCCCTCACCCCGGGATGATTCTTAAGAGTATATCTATAGTTATACAAGTAGTTGCTTTAGTTCGGTAAGTTTTCTGTCTCTAGGTGAGGAATAATAACTGCTCAGAAGTAACATAGAACAGAGCAGAACAGAATAGAATAACTCTGTCACTTCAAATGTACAATAATTGGCATACATTAAAAATGAAATTTCGTTGCATACAGCTCTTAAAGGGTCACCATCTCCAATTTTATACTACATAAACATGACAAGATAAATAAATAAATACAAAATTATGTATATACCCACTTATATTATATGACACAGAGAACAGACACACACTGGTCTTGGTTCCTGGGGCCTGAAAAAGAGGATGGTACTTTGGTTTGCAAATATCTGGATCCTTGAGATATTGTGGGGTAGCCTGACTTAGAGTTTTCTGCTCCAAAGGAAAGAGCAGAACTACAAATAGTCAGGATCTGACCCAGTCAAAGTTCAGCCCGTTGCTCTTGATTGCATTAGGCTGGAAAAACTCTTTGCCCAAAGCGACCTCTCCTTCGTGGGCTATTGGCCACGCTGTAGTTTCAAGGAAGAGGTGACATCCACGCTTCGGAGTCATGGTCTCCTAACAGAGTCGAGCCCTGGATTTAACTGGTGGAGAGGCAGCTAGTTGTCTCAACAAGGATTCTGAGTCTTAAGTTTTTGGTTTTTCTCCCTCCTTTCAGCTTCAGACTCTGATCCAGGAGGTGGACCCTGTGGCGGATTATCGCATCGATCGAGCTTTAAACGAAGCCTGTGAGTCGGTGATACAAACAGCCTGCAAGCACATCCGTGCCGGAGATCCCATGTAGGTGGCTGAGCCCTGCCTTTTTCGCCAGCACTTGTTACGTGTTTCTTGGAGATGGGAGGAACCCACGGAGGGAGGGAGGGAGGGAGGGATTCCAGGTGGTCTCTTGCAGAGGGAAGATTTGGACTAAGAAAGATTAGAAGAGATTGGTGTTGCGATGATACGTTTAAGAGCCATGCATCTTCCTGGCCATTTCTACATCCTTCAGTTATCAGGGAAATAAACCATCTTCTGCTGATTCAGAGTGGCTAGTGGTAAAATTTGAAAAAAGCCTCTGTGGGATAAACTGGGCTCTAAAGCTGCTGGGATTTATAAAATTTTATTCTACAGATACTCCTCAAGTTACGACCACAATTGAGCCCAAAATTTATGTTGCTAAGTGAAAGATTTGTTAAGTGAATTTTGCCTCATGTTATGACTTTTCTTGCCACAGCTGTTAAGCGAACCACTGCATTTATTAAGTTAGTAACGTGATTGTTAAATGAATCTGGTTTCCCCATTGACTTTGCTTGTCAGAGGGTCACAAAAGCTGATCACATGACTCCAGGACAAGGCAACTATCATATATTGAACCAGTTGCCAAAGCATCCAAATTTTGATCATGTGACCATGGGGATACTGCAGTGGTCGTAAGTGTGAAAAATGGTTGTGGGTAACATTTTTCAGTGCTGTTGTAACGCTGAACAGTCACTAAATGAACTGTTGGAAATTGAGGATTGCCTCCCTTTCTGCCTATCTTGTTAAAAGAAACTCTGGGAAATCCTGATTTTTGGATGCAGTTGGTTGCCAAGAGTAGATAGAGACAGGGATTCAGACTGTCTTTTTAATGCCGCTTTAAGTTGGTCTTACAGATAAGCAATATAGGGAAAGGCTAGACCAGAGATAGACCATCCAGAGAAGGCTCTGTGGTTGTGTTCTGTCCCCCTCGCCTCAGTCTGAGCAATGACTTAATTAGCCTCTGGCAGCAAACTAGCGAGCGTCTGCCAAATGTCTCTGTTATCTCTCTTGATGCCGATGAGTCAACCAGGAACAAACAGCACTTCAGCTCTAGCTAAGCAGTTGATTTGCTTGCCACAAAGGGATATAGCAGTCCTTGCTGCTTTTATATCCTGTGGGGTGTGGCTCCATGACTCAGCACTTCCTAGGCCTGCCCCACCCTTGCTTCTGTTGTTCCCGCCTCTCCTGCCTACGAAACCTAGGGTCCTGCCAGGCCTGATTGCCATCAGCCGGGTCTGGAGGCGTGGCCTGGGGGGGAAGAGTCAGGGGACAGAGGCCTCGTTATCTCCTCCACCTGGCCTGCTTCTGGCTCCTGGAGCTGAGCCAGGGAAGCTGGTGCTCCAGAGGTAAGTCCTGATGGCCCTTCCCCCTCACTTTCCGAGTCACTTTCTGGCAGGGGCCCTGGCTCGGGGGGGGAGGGGTGCAGACACAACAGGTTGCAACAGGCAGCCGGTTTGTGGGCAGTTTGGCCGGCCTGCCTGTGAAAGCCTAGTGGTTGTAGCACCTAATATGAGAGCTCCAGAGATGCTATATTTGCCGTCTTAACTCTTCTCCTTCTCCTGTAGGATTCTTTCTTGCCTCATGGAGCACTTGTACACAGAGAAGATGGTGGAGGATTGTGAACACCGGCTCTTAGAGCTTCAGTACTTTATTTCACGGGATTGGAAGTGAGTGCACAGGGTTGGGGCTTTGAGGGGCTTTTCTTGTGACTATGGGACTTCCTACTTGGTCCATGGTCACTGTGGGGAGTCAGGTCACCCAGGAATTTCACGCTGATGCTCTTTGGGCTCCCCTAGGTTGGATTCTGTCCTCTACCGTAAGTGCCAAGGAGATGCCTCTCGACTTTGTCACACCCATGGTTGGAATGAAACAAGTGAGATTATCCCTCCTGGAGCAGTCTTCTCCTGCCTCTACAGACATGCTTATCGCACAGAAGAGCAGGGAAGAAGGGTAGGCATTATCCCCTCGTCATCTTGACACATCTTGGTGCTTCTGAGAGAATAAATAGTGTTTGGGAGCATGCAGTGGGTTTGGTTCCTGAAGTAGCCTTTGAATTTTCCTAAGGGAACAGAGAAACTAAGCAGGAGGTCTGTTCTGTTTCCCTCCCCCAATACTCCCAACAAAGAGTCAGTCAAAGGCCTCCTCTTCTACTTTATTTACATAGATAAATGTCCTGGCCACGACTACCCACGGGCCTGCCAATTTTCTGGAGATAACGAGGAAATTATAGATAAGGCCAGAATTACTCACGAATATATTCTTCCCTCCATTGATACAGTTTGCCCGCGCAAATTCATTGCTTTGTCCAAGACAAAAAACCAGGAAGTCCCGCCTCCTATTTATAGTCTCTGCAGATGTCACTGCATGACCATCATTCCTTGGCTTTATCCCAACGCTGCTTCTGCTGTGTGCGCCGGTCACGTCTGCGCAGTCTTGCATCACTCCAAAACTGTTCTTGGGGCATTGCCAAATCAGAAGAAGGCTCGAGAGAATCAGGCCTTGCCGGCCCCTCCTCCTCCCTTTGAGTGGGTGCCAGGGAGGGAGAGGACTCAAGAGAAGCAGGGCTTGCCAGGTCTTCTCCCTCACTTTCTGAATCATCCAAGTCCAGGAGTCCGGGTCCAGGAACCTGGGTCACAACACTATCCCTCACCACAGAGCCCTTCCCCCGGGGCTGACGATCGGGATGCGGTCGGGCTGGGTTCTGCTCATGGAAGGCCTGCACCAGGTCAGGGGCATGAACGTTGGAGGCATCTACCCAGGAGAAATCAGTCCCGTATCCCTTCCATGCGATCAAATATTGGAAACGACCCTTCAGCCAGCCGGAGTCTCGTACGCTGTGGACTTCGTATTCCTCCGACCCGTCCTCGGCAACAGTGACAGGTGCTGTTGGGCACCGAAGGGGACTCGGTGTGGCCTCAGGAACCAGAAGGGACCGGTGAAAGACGGGGTGGATCCGCATGGATCGTGGCAGGGTCAGTCAGTAGGCTACCGGGTTGATGACTGCTTCGACAGGGAACGGGCCGATGAATCGGTGGTCCAACTTCTTTACCGGTCGGTCGGATGGGAGGTGTTTGGTGGAGAGCAACACCCGGTCTCCAACCGCCAGCGGGTGCGTTGCCCGTTGGGAGCGGTCAGCGGACCGTTTGTAGTCCTCCTTTGCCCGATCCAGCTGGTGACGTACCAACTGTTGGACCGCATGCAATTCCGTCAGTAAGGTCTGCGTTTCGGGAACAGGAGAGTCCGGTGGTGCCAGAGGGAAGAGCCGCGGATGGTACCCCACATTGGCAAAGAACGGGGTCATCTGAGTAGAGGTGTGCTGAGAGTTGTTAAAAGCAAACTCCGCCAGGGACAGTTAATCGGCCCAGTTGTCCTTTTGCTGGTTGATGAAGCAACGGAGATACTGTTCCAGGATACCGATGACTTTCTCTGTACCCCCATCGGTCTCCGGATGGTGCGATGACGACAGACACACCTGCACCTCCAATGCGGCCAGCAGGCTCTTCCAGAAGCGAGCTGTGAACTGAACTCCGAAACCACCCTGTCCGGTAGACCATGGAGGCAGAAGATGTGCTGCAGAAAGAGATGGGCCGTTTTTGCGGCTGTGGGCATGGGATGAAGTGTGCCATCTTGGTGAGCATGTCCACCACCACCAGCACCGTGGTGAACCCAGAGGACGGCGGCAGGTCTGTCAGGAAGTCCATGGAGATCGCCCTCCAGGGTCTGTCGGGTGTCGGCAAGGGCTGGAGGAGCCCGGGAGGGCCCCCCGTGGCGGCCTTGGCTTGCCAGCCGGTACGCAGGATGTCACGTAGGCATGTACATCATGCCGCACTCGGGGCCACCAAAAGGTCCATGTCACCTGGTGGAGGGTCCCAAAATGTCCTGCTGCAGGGTTGTCGTGGCACTGGGTCATGATGAGGGCTCGGAGTGGTCCTGTGGGCACATATAATCGCCCCCGAAAGTTGAGTAAGTCCTCCTCCAAGGTCCAAGGCTTCTGCCGGCAGCACTGTCCATGGAGGAAGGGGGTCCTTGGCGCAGAGGTACTCTGGCTTGCGGGACAGGGCATCCGCCATCCGGTTGTGACCGCTGGGAATGTAGGTCACGCGGAAGTTGAACCGGGCAAAAAACAACGACCACCGGATCTGCCGCTGGTTCAACTTCCAAGCTGTGGTGAGGTGCTCGAGATTCCAATGGTCCGTTCGGACCTCCACCTGATGTCGAGCCCCCTCCAGATGGTGTCGCCAAGCCTCGAATGCAGCCTTGATAGCCAGCAACTCTTTTTCCCAGATGGTGTAGTTGCGCTCGGAAGGATTGAGTTTCCGGGAGTAGTAAGCGCAGGGAAAAAGTGTGCCACCATTCATCGGAGCCTGTAGCAGCACCGCTCCCAGAGACACATTGGACGCATCTGTCTCCACCACAAAAGGCTGGAGCGGGTCGGGATGCCTCAGGACGGGTTCCGTGACGAAGGCTTTCTTGAGGGCTGTGAATGCTTCTTGCTGCGGGGGACCCCACCGGAACGCAACCTTCTTCCTGAGGAGCTGGGTAAGTGGAGCCGTCAGTGTGGCAAAGCCCGGGATGAAGGTTCGGTAGTAGTTGGCGAAGCCCAGCAGGCGCTGAACATCCTTCATCCGACGAGGGGCTTCCCAGCTACACAAAGCTTCTACTTTGCATGGGTCCATGGCTGTGCCCTCGGGCGAGATGATATGCCCGAGGAATTCTATGGAAGTCCGGAAAAAGATGCATTTCTCCAGCTTCGCATTGAGTTGTTGCTCCCGCAAGCGTTGCAGAACCAGACCGATGTGTCGAAGGTGGCTTTCTCTGGACCGGGAGTAAATCAGGATGTCGGTCAGGTAGATAATCACGAACTGATCCAACATGTCTCGGAACACGTCGTTCATGAAGTGCTGGAAAACGGCGGGAGCATTGGTCAACCCAAATGGCATGACAGTGTATTCATAGTGTCCGTATCGGGTGCCGAATGCCGTCTTCCATTCGTCTCCTTCTCGCATCCGCACCAGGTTGTAGGCCCCCCGGAGATCGAGCTTGGTGAAGATCGTGGCCTACCACAACCTCTCCAGCAGCTCCGGGATGAGCGGCAGGGGGTAGCGATTCCGCACCGTAATGGCGTTTAGCCGGCGGTAATCACAGCACAGGCACAAGTCCCCTGTCGTCTTCTTCACGAAGAGGACCGGGGCCGAGAGAGGGGACTTTGAAGGCCGGATGAACCCTCGGTCCAGATTTTTGTCCAGGAAGTCCCTGAGGGCGGCCAACTCAGGCTCCGACATGGAATACAGGCGTCCCACAGGCAGTGGTGCGTTGGGCAGAAGGTCCACGGGGCAATCGTAGGGCCGATGCGGGGGTAGTCGGTCTGCCTCCTTCTCGCTGAACACGTCGACGAAGTCCGTCAGCTCAGGAGGCAAGGTGATGGCAGCGGTGGGGACGTTCTGGCCGGCACAGGTGTGGCGGATGTGGTCGACGCACTGCAGACTCGGGAAAGAGATGGTGTTTCGTGACCAGGCCACTTGAGGATTGTGGGTCCGAAGCCAGGCCAACCCAAGGACCAAGGGAAAACGAAGGTCCGCCGTGACAAAACTGGATCGCCTCCTCATGGTCCCCAATAGCCAGGCGCAAAGGCTGGGTGGCAAATTTAATGGGGCCGGACACCAGTTCTCGTCCATCAATTGTCTCTACCCGCATCGGAGGGTCCACCGGAACCACGGGGACCGCAAACTGGGTCACAAAGGTCTGGTCCATAAAGTTTGTTGTTGCCCCTGAGTCCACCAGTGCATGCGCCTGGAGCCCGTCCGACTGGTTCCCCAACCATATCCGTGTGTCCAGAATCAGATGCCGAGGTGGCCCAGAGTCTACTTCCGCAACGTCCAGTGGGGGCTTAGTACGTGCCCGACTTAGGGTTTCCCCGAGGTCGGGCCTGCTCCGTTTCCCGATTGATCATGCTGTGATTCGGGGACCGGCATGCGTGCCCCACTTTGCTTTCTGGGGCAAGAAGCGGCGAAGTGGCCGGGCTCCCCACAGTACAGGCACAATCCCCCTTGGTGCCTCCGGTTCCGCTCCTGGGCTGTCAGGCGAGGTCTGGCCGCTCCCAATTCCATGGGCTCTTCCACAGCGGTTACAAAACATGGGGCGACCCGGGATGCTGGTGGCACAGGAAGTGGGGGTGCAGATGTCGATGGTGGGTCCTGGGGGGTGCGACGGGACGGTCGCCGTTGCAGATGGGCGTCGAGGCAGAGACAAAGGGGCACCAAGTTGTCGAGGGTCCGCGGCACCTCCACGCGGGCCAGCTCATCTTGCAATTCCTCTGAGAGTCCCTCCTGGAATGCATCCACCAGCGCTGCATCATTCCAGTCAGAGTCCTGGCACAAAAGACGAAATTCGGCGATGTACTCCTGCAGGGGGCGTTTCCCTTGACGGAGTTCCTTAAGACGCCTGGTTGCCGTCAGCATCCGAACGGGGTCCTCGTACATGATGCGCAGGTGCTGCCAAAAACGCTGTTGGTCCGCCAGCAGGGGGCTGTCCTGGAGCAAGAGGGGTGTGGCCCATCGAGCAGCCGAGCCAGAAAGAAGGTTAATCACGAAGGCCACCTTAGCCCGGTTGTCTGGGAAATCCTCTGGCCGCATAGCCATGTAGAGCTGGCACTGTCCCAAGAAGGTCGGGAACATCTCAGGCTGCCCAGAAAACTTATCCGGCACGGTTATCGGGCACTTGCGACGAGGAGGAGGAGTGGGAGGATGGGGGTGGCTGCAGGCACATTCCCGGCAGCAAGTTGGCCTGCCAAGTGAGCCACTTGCTGCTGGAGCTGTTGATTAGCCGCTTGTAGCTGCTGTAACTGCTGCTGTACCTGCTGCTGGTCCATCTTTGGTGGAAGATGGTTTAGTCGGGTCTTGGACAAAATGTTCTGTTTCCTTCTCCCAATACTCCCAACAAAGAGTCAATCAGAGGCCTCCTCTTCTACTTTATTTACATAAATAAATGTCCTGGCCACATCTACCCACGGGCCTGCCAATTTTCTGGAGATAATGAGGAAATTATAGATAAGGCCAGAATTACTCACGAATATATTCTTCCCTCCATTGATACAGTTTGCCCGCGCAAATTCATTGCTCTGTCCAAGACAAAAAACCAGGAAGTCCCGCCTCCTATTTATAGTCTCTGCAGATGTCACTGCATGACCATCATTCCTTGGCTTTATCCCAACGCTGCTTCTGCTGCGCATGCCGTTCACGTCTGCGCAGTCTTGCATCACTCCAAAACTGTTCTTGGGGCGTTGCCAAATCAGAAGAAGGCTCGAGAGAATCAGGCCTTGCCGGCCCCTCCTCCTCCCTTTGAGTGGGTGCCAGGGAGGGAGAGGGCTCAAGAGAAGCAGGGCTTGCCAGGTCTTCTCCCTCACTTTCTGAATCATCCGAGTCCAGGAGTCCGGGTCCAGGAACCTGGGTCACAACAAGGTCTGGGAACATCTGGGAAGACAAGACACTGTTTTTCTGGACAAGTTGCTTGGATCTTTACACTTCAGCCTTCTTGGTTGGGAAGCTCCATGTATATGTTAGGATGTTCATATATGGAATCTCATGTGGAAATCTGCAGATTTTTATTTTCCTTGCATCTGTAATGAGGCAAGGATCCACCAGACGGGTCAAGAGCTCTTAGTCACTGGGTGGGACTTTCATATCAGAGGATTCCGGGTTCAATCTTGGCATCGTGGGTAAAAAAAAAGTAGCATATGAGGTAAAAGGCTGAGATCCATATTCGATTAAATTGGATGCTGTCTGGGTATTTTGGACTGCAGCTGTAATGGTCTTGTGGTCCAGGATTCATGAAATACTGTAGAGTCATCTGGATTTAACAAATCCAGATGACTCTACAAGTAGAGTCTACAGACCTTTTGCAATTAGAGATCCGGTACAGGGACAAAAAAGCCAAGTCGGAAAATTGTATTTTATCCATTGTATGGGAAGATCTCTTTCCCAATGTTATGGAAATTGAGGGGGGAAAAGATTTTGCAGGCTGTTGCTCAGCTGTGGATGTGGGATTGATCAAGTTTTTCTTGTGCAAATTACACCTTGGTTTCATCATTTTGTTGCCATGTGTTTAAGATCTGCCTCCAAGAAAGAATGGATTTTTGAAATGAGATTGTGACATTTTGTAGATAAAAAAAAGTTCATACAGTCAGGTTTATAGAAGAAACTTACGGAAAAACCAGAGGCTCAGTGGACCATCTCTTACTTTCCTTCCCTGCTTCATTCTCCAATATATTTGACTATATTTAACTTATTCTTAATTTTTTAGAACATTAGTTTTAATCTGATTTCTGTATTGTCCAGTAGTTGGGTCTTCTGCTGATATATGATTTCGTTTTCTATAATGAGACAGTTTTATCTAGCCATGTAATGTTTGCGAGGCTTTTGGTATAAGCAGCCTCCGAAATGTAGGAGAGAAAGTATGGAGTTGTGAACATTTTGACACAAACGAATTAGAGATTGGATGTATTTTTAGTATCCTACAACAAGAATTGCAGCTTGACCCAATTATTATTATTATTTTTTGTTTACATTTATATCCCGCCCTTCTCCGAAGACTCAGGGCGGCTTACAGTGTATAAGGCAATAGTCTCATTCTATTTGTATATTTTTACAAAGTCAACTTATTGCCCCCCCAACAATCTGGGTCCTCATTTTACCTACCTTATAAAGGATGGAAGGCTGAGTCAACCTTGGGCCGGGCTCGAACCTGCAGTAATTGCAGGCTGCTGTCTTCTAATAACAGGCTTCTTACAGCCTGAGCTATTACGGCAGTTCAGTTGCTGCCTTTTTGTGATTTATTTACATACTTTCTGATTAAATAATGTTTTAGCCATTCAAATATCAATGAAAGTAAGAATTAGAAGGGGACTGTAAAGAAAGTAAGACTCAGAGGAGAAAATGTTTTGGCCTGACATTTGGCCAAGAATAGCTAGAGAATTGGTATCTGCTTGTGGAAGAAAAACACCCCAAAATGTTTGGTTGGGTGGGTTTGCTCATCACAAATGTCCATATCTGTCTTCGGTAGTTATCGCGAGAATGCAGAGCGGAAGTACAGCGAATTCTGCATCAGCGCGCTTTGGATGTGAAATTGGATCCAGCCCTCCAAGACAAGTGCATGATAGATTTGGGGAAGTGGTGCAGTGAGAAAACTGAAACTGGACAGGTAACTATGGCATTCCTTTTTTTTTTTTCAGAATTAGATTAGATTAGACTAGACTGGAATTGTTACATTTGGGGGCTAAGCGGTGGTAATTACCTGAAAATATCTCGACTTTAAATAATGTGACAACACAACTTTTCTTCAGGTTTAGAATATGAGTATTTCTATGCCTGTAACTTACTGCTTTTAATAGAAACTTGATTGCTTGTGGGAGCATCTGTTGGTCGAAGAGAATTTGTACAACTCTGAAAGTGTGCAAATGCAAGTAGATTAATAGATAGCACTTCGGTGGGAAGATAACAGCATTCCGTACACTTTTGGCATATGGCCATTGTGGCACCGTGACCACGGAGATTGTCAACGCTGGCTCTCTTGGCCAAGAAACAGAGGTGAACGTCATGCCCTGGAGTCAGACATGACTGGCAGGGAAACTACCTTTACTGAATATAGTAGAAAAATAGCATAGTTGACTAGAGAACTGACTCCAGCAACCAGGACAGGGAGGTGATCACGCAGATATTCTTTCATATTTTGAATACTGTCATTGTTGTTTCCTGCAGGTAGGTGGCGCTTGGTTAGCGGCCGCTCATTCCTCAACCATGTAAAATTAGAATGGTGCCGAATGAGTTCTGGTTATGAACTGTCCTCAAAATTCTGGTCATCGCTGTCGCACAATTGCAATCTGCATGCTTGGCAACCAGCTTGCGCTTATGACAGTGGCGACATCTGCAGTCACATGATTGCAATTTGCGACTTTCCCTGCCAGACTGCCACCAGCAAAATCAATTGTGAATTCAGCAGAAAGTAATAAGGAAAAGGGAGTTGTGAGATTGCTGGCTACATTATTAAATTGTTAAGAGTGTTTGAAATTATGGATGTTAAAGGGAAAATGTGTGGTGCAGGGGTGGGCAATTCTGACAAAATTTAGGACCCATGGACTTCAGTTCCCAGAATTCCTGAGCTGGCATGGGACTAAAAATGGAAGAAAGAGAAAGAAGAAACTTAGTGGCAAACCTGGAGAACCAAATTCAGGCTGATTGTTTTGCCTTTTGACATTCCTTCAGCATGTTAATGTAGAAATTCTAATGGAGCAAGAAGAGCCCCAAAGCTGGAGATATTTGAGGCTCTTTTTTATAAGAGGTTTCTCTAAACTCATTTTATTATTCAGCATAATGAGTATTTGAACAAAGTGGAGAACATTTTCTTCAATAGCTTTTTCATGCAACCTTATCTTGCCTTTCTTCCAAGGAGTTTGATGAAGGGGAGATTGGTTTTGGCACTTGCTCCATACAGGTAGACAGTTAAAAGGCAACTTGCATACTTGAGTGAAGATTGGCCGCCCAAAAGCTGTTGACCACAGCAAGGCCAATTGCTTAATCAGCCAGAGAAATAGGAAGCGAAGTAAAAGATTCAGAACCAGAAATATTGTAATCTAGTTGGGAAATATGTGCATATTAAAATTAAGAACCTAAGCATATTCCATAATATTATGCAAGAATTGGTTTTAGCATTGTGCTTTAATAGAATAACTGAGTTGGAAGGGACCTTGGAGGTCTTCTAGTCCAACCTGCTGCCCAAGCAGGAGACCCTATACGATTTCAGACAAATGGCTGTCCAATCTCTTTTTAAATCTCCAATGTAGGAGCATCCACAATTTCTGGAGGCAAAGCCATTCCACTGATTAATTGTTCTAACTATCAGGAAATTTCTTCTTAGTTCTCGGTTCGTTCCCTCCTTGATTAGTTTTCATCCATTGCTTCTTGTCTTAACTTCAGGTGCTATGGAGAATAGGTTGACCCTCCCTCTTCTTTGAGGCAGCTCATCAGATATTGGAACACCGTTATCATGTCACCACTATTCCTCCTTTTCATTAGACTAGACCAGGTGTGTCAAACTGACGTTGTCACATGATGTATTACAACTTTTTTTTGTCTTTCACTAAAATGGAAGTGGGCATGGCAAGCGTGTGATGCATCAGTTTGACACCCCTGGACTAGATATACCCAATTCCTGCAATTGTTCTTCATATGTTTTAGTCTCCAGCCCCCTAATCGTCTTTGTTGGTCTTCTCTGTACTCTTTACCAAATCTCAACATCTTTTTTATATTGTGTCGACCAAAACTGGATGCAGTATTCAAGGCACTAGAAAGCAATAACAACACTTCACAAGATCTTGATTTTGTCCCTTTGTTAATGCAGCTTAGAACTATGTTGGCTCATATTTAAGTGGTTGTTCAGCAAGACTCCTAGATAGATAGAATAGAATAGAATTTGGCCAAGTGTGATTGGACACACAAGGAATTTGTCTTGGTGCATATGCTCTCAGTGTACATAAAAGAAAAGATACATCCATCAAGAATCATAAGGTACAACACTTAATGATAATCATAGGGTACAAATAAGCAATCAGGAAACAATATCAATATAAATCGTAAGGATACAAGCAACAAAGTTACAGTCATACAGTCATAAGTGGAAGGAGAAGATTCATAGTAATGCAGACTTAGTAAATAGTTCGACAGTGTTGAGGGAATTATTTGTTTAGCAGAGTGATGGCCTTCGGGAAAAAACTGTTCTTGTGTCTAGTTGTTCTGGTGTGCAGTGCTCTATAGCGTCGTTTTGAGGGTAGGAGTTGGAACTGTTTATGTCCAGGATGTGAGGGGTCTGTAAATACCTTCATAGCCCTTTTTTTCACTTGTGCAGTATATAGGTCCTCTGAAGTCTGTGTCTGTCTTGTTGGGTTGCAGAACCAAACCAGACAGTTATAGAGGTGCAGATGACAGACTCAATAATTCCTCTGTAGAACTCTGTAGATCCCTCTCACAGTTACTGCTATTAAGCCAGGTACAATCTATTGAGTACCTATGCATTTGGTTTTTCTTGCCTAGGTGTAAAACCTTACTTTCTTTATTTTAAGCCAAGTATTTTTTAGCTAAAAGAATGACCATCTGAGAAACCAGTGGTATTTCAGAGGGGTGTGAATCTTAGCTTTCTTACTTCAATACAACCTGGAGCAAAAATTATGACTTATTGGGCCAGGATTTATATTTGTTAGAAAAATGATATATAACACCATTGCTAAAATCCATGGCAGAATCCTGGGGATATTTTTGTGGAAAAATAAGTAACCCAGAGCTATTTCATTGTGCATTTGGAGGATTCTCAAAGGAATAATCAAATGGGCCTAAAGTATTATGTATTGTTGTTTTGGGTTTTTTTACGTGCAGGAACTTGAATGTCTACAGGACCATCTGGATGATCTGGTAACTGAATGCAGAGAGGTTGTTGGAAACCTTACAGAGCTGGAATCTGAGGTGAGGTGACTTTCTTCAAAAGAGGAAACTCCACTATTCTGTGGCGCTTAACACTGAGTCATTGTCAGTGGTTTGCAAACTGCACTTTATCTTCCAGTGCCTAGAATGGTTAGACCTTGAGAAATAACCAAAGGCTGCTATCCCTGGGAATTGTAGCAGTTAGGCAGACAAATCTATTAACAAATAAGCAAAGTATGGCTAGGCCTTTGCCTTCGACTCTTTCCAATCCAAAATGAGAAATTATGTGAAGAGACTTGGTCCAGTATCTGTACATCAGTGCTATATCTCTTAAAAAAAAAACAATTCCAGAAAGGAATACCAAACTTGGCATGGTGGAAGAAGTCAGGAAAAGAAAATTTGAATTCCATAGTGGAGTTTTACTTGGAATGGTGTTTTTTTCTGGAATGGTGACATCCAGATTCTAGTTTTGGAGCAAAAAATAGAATTCCAGAAGTCATGCTCTGAATGTTTTCCGTACCTTGTTTATGATAAATTTTGTATCTATACATTAGATGTTTGTTGAGTGATTCCTTCTTGCTGAGAAAGCAGAGGCTGCTGCAGATACTTAGCAAAAATATCAAGTAGCCAGTTTCCAGGAAGTGTCTTCATCGATGCAGTAAGCAGAGAGAATTAAGTGAAAGAGTCTCTATTTTTTTTCTCAAGCTTGACATACGTACTTGGCTTAGTCCGAGTGCCTGAGAAGAAACAAGAAGAAATAAAAGCCCTTTCTATCGGTGGTGTCTTAAACAACTTAAATGAAAAAACAAGGACAGGAAAAATTGTGATGTGCAAGGCTTGTGATATTATGAGCTGACTGAAAAAAAGGGGCACTTATTTGCAGCCTGTGCAAATGTAACATTTGCACATGCTGCAATGTTTGCTGAGATGCTTAAGGAAAAGTAGTGGGATTGGCACAAATATTCCCTCATAAAGTAGAATGAAAGATTATTAGATTAAACAGAGGAGATGCTACAAGAGGGCCGGTTGGAGAAAGCAATTTTCTATAAAAAGAGAATCAATAGATAAACTTAGTGGATGAGGGGAACCTCCTTATCTAGTTGTGCAGGAAAACAAAGAAATGTTATGGGAATGGGAAATAAGATGGTTTTAAATTTGTAGGACAAATGAACATTACATGCATAACATTACTGTCATTTCTGGCACCCCCTGCAATATTTATGGGCTGGTAACTATTTCATTGTCATTTGAATTGCCAATATTGGAAGCAGAAGTATTAAGTATCTTCATTTGAGATTTTAGAGCTTCGTTTGTGTTAAAAATTGGGCATGACCTAGAGTGAACTGACTGATTTCTGGATTCCTCTGACAGGATATCCAGATAGAAGCTTTGCTGATGCGAGCATGTGAACCCATCATCCAGACCTTCTGCCATGTAAGTGATTCTTTTCTCTCATTGTTTTGACCATGTTAACGTAAAGTCCTTTCCCATCAAGATATACTTCTCCTGATGCCCTTCCTCTTAAGTCTTCTTTCTTGGAACCTCTGTAATTTGCTGATTGTCAGCAGTTTGCACAGATGGCCTCCAGTATACTGGAGATGTGGGAATTCTGGAATTGCAGTCACTTCCTATCTGCAAGGAGCCAGACTGGAGAAGTCGGGTCAGGATAGCTGCTTTTTTTCAGATTCCAGGATTTTGTTAGCTGCCTTGATAGTGTCTCTGAAAGAAGACTAATGGAATTATTGCAAAGGAATTGCTGGTGAAAGAGTCCTCCTATATTTTTATTTCCTACTTCTAAACCGCCCATCTCCCTCAGAGTTTATGTACTGTAACATCTGAGGGAATGTGAGAAAGGAGCTGCAATGGAGTAAAATGCACTGTTCTGACCTACGTAACAGAGAAAAAATGTAATCTGCAGTCTTGTATTACAGTGCAGGGGTTTCCAACCTTGGTAACTTTAAGACTCGTGGACTTCAACTCCCAGAATTCCTCAGCCACCTTTGCTGGTTTAGGAATTCTGGGAATTGAAGTCCACAAGTGTTGTGTCTTGCCCGCCCTCAGAGCAGCCGGGGCCTTCTTACCTGCTCCCGCACACTGAGGAATGTATGCCTCCCGGTCCCAGTCCTGGCTCCATGCCCACACAAACTGCAGAAGGAGAATCTCCCTGCCCCAGCCCTGACTCCATGCCCAGGCAAACGGAGCAGCTAGACCCCTCCCCCTCCTCCACAGCAGGTGAGCCTGAGGAGGGTTTACTCCCAACAACAGCTGATTGGTGTGACCCTCGCATCAGAAGATTGGAGAGGCGGAGGCAACAGAGGAAGGAGGGCAGGCCTTAATGAGTGCTGAGTCATGGAGCCACACCCCATGGCCTATATAAAGGATCTACTTTCTGGCAGTCTCTGAGTCAGGCAAAAGTCAAACTTATCTTGCTGAAGTCACTTACTGGTCTCCTGCCTGCTCTGAGGACTTTGCTGGGACTTTGGGCAGAGCTGCAGAGGCAAGCCTGATTCGGATTTCCCTGACCCGGCCGTCAGCGGAGGAGTGGGACACGACATCAAGTCTTAAAGTTGCCAAGGTTGGAGAGCCCTGTTATAATAGATCATTTGGGTGCCAGAGAGATGGAGTTAGAAGAGCAAGCAGATGGTGGAGAGTCTGATGCCTGGAGCCATCGTCCTTGTTAGATCAGTTTCCTTTCAGCCTTCCTCTCCCTCTTCCCGCTTGAGAAAAAGGGTTTCATGCTATGAGAATGTAGTTGAAATGGTTTGCTCAGCACTGGCCGGAGTCTCTCAAGATGGGGGATGTTTGTCCGAAGGTGGAGACGATACTCGTGCACCACTGCTTTGGTGCTCTGCATAATGGAGCCAAGTGAAACCAGCGTTTTGGAATAGAATGAAGTAAATACAGGTCGGCCTTGACTTACAACGGTTCGTTTAGTGATCAAAGTTACAACGGCACTGAAAAAGTGACTTATGGCCATTTTTCATACATGATCATTGCCGCATCCCCTGGTCATGTGATTTACATTCAGATGCTTGGCAACTGGTTCATATTTATGACGGTTGCACTGTCCCCGGGGACACGTGATCATCTTTTGTGACCTTCTGACGAGCCAAGTCAGTGAGGAAGCCAGATTCACTTAACAACGGTGTTACTTGTTTAACAACTGCAGTGATTCACTTAAACAACTGTGGCAAGAAAGGTCGTAAAATAAAGTAAAATTCACTTAACAAATGTTTCACCTAGTGACAGAAATTTTGGGCTCAATTGTGGTCATAAATCAAAAACTACCTGTATGCCAGAAAAAATTTCAAATTTTCCTTTGCATAGAATTTCTACCTTACACAGGAACTAACTTTTAATTTTCATATCCCTGTCCCTGTGGGGTTTGAATAGCAGCATTTAATGAGAGAATTTGGCTTTGTGGGAACATATGTCACAGAGAGGAGGGGGTCAACCTGTTTTCCAAAGTACCCGAAGGCCAGACAAGGAATAATGGATGGAACTGATCAAGGAGAGATTCAACCTGGAAATAAGGAAGAATTATCTGACAGTGAGAACAATCAACCAATAGAACAGAAGTTGTCTTCAGAAGTTGTGGGAGCTTCATCACTGGAGGCTTTCAGGAAGAGACTGGACTTCCATATGTCAGAAATGGTGTAGGGTCTCCTGCTTGGGCAGGGGTGGTTGCTCTAGATCAGGGGTCCCCAACCTTTTAGACCTCAAGGACCACTAAATTCATAATTTTAAATCCCATGGATCACTAATATGATCTGCCTAATGAACAGCTGGGTGGGCGTGGCTAGGTTGTCATGTGACTGGGTTGGTGTGGCCAACTTGATTTCACTCACATCGAGGGGTAGCTTGCCGGCCTCTAGTCACCCCTCTCCAGCCAGCCACTCCTCGCCTCCCTGCCCAGGTTCCTTAGGGGCCCAACAGGAAGCAGTTGTTGGAGCTAAGCAGCCGCCATGAGAAAGAGTTGGCAAAACAGCTGGCTCAGTTCAAATTAGATCTGAACGAGAAGGAGGCTCAGCAGAAGCACCTCACTCAGGACTAGGAGCATAGGCTTTCCAAACAGAGGGAAGACCTGCGGGAGTGCAAGTGCAGGTATCGGTGCCTGGAGGCTCAGTGGGCTGAAATGGTCAGCCAGTTCTAGGCCATGATGCAGTCCCACTGGAACAAGGTCCTCCGGCTCCTTGCCACCAGTGGCACTTTCCTCCAGCCTTTGCCCAAAGCCCCATACCAAGAGGCCAAAGCAGACCCCAAGTCGGAATTTCTGACACCCTCCAATCCACACAAAAAGACCCCAAAGGGGGAGATTCTCTGCAGCAACATAAATGTTCATTGCACATATCCGGCCCAGGGGGCATAGTTTGAGGACCCCTGTTTTGGTGCAATATTTTAAAAAATGCAAATAATTTTTCTGCGGACCACCAAAATTTTCTGATGGACCACCAGTGGTCCACGGACCATCAGTTGGTGACCGCTGCTCTAGATGACCTACAAGATCCCTTCCAACTCTGTTATTCTATGCTCTATATAAAATTTAATCCTGCTTGTACTACACCTTTCCCCAGTTTGCCCTCATTGGGATGTGCACTGGATTGCAACTTTAAATTCCCTTGGCAGCAGCGGCTGGCAGAGCCAAGTGGGAATGGAATTAGTGGTTGATGTGCTGAGTTGAGGAAATATGACTGATGGCAACTAGATTGTTCTGGGGCCAAGACTGGCTATTTCTCCCTCACCTTCTAAGGTGATAGTTGAGTTCATGCAGACCTCTTGAGACTTTTCCAAGTTATGATTTATGCCTTCCTTAATTTGACAGTGGAAGCTGCCAAGAAGGAAGCAAGTTTTTGCCAGACAGTCATTAGATGCCCCTAATTGTTCCATCTCCCCTTCAGGAAATGGCAGACAACCAAATTGACTCAGGAGACCTCATGGAGTGTCTCGTTCAGAATAAGCATCAGAAGGAGATGAATGAGAAGTGTGCAGTTGGAGTTACGCATTTCCAGCTAGTGAGTACAGCTGTTTTATTCCTTTATTCCCAGCCGTTCATATGTTGCCGGTTCTAACAACTCCAGGGGACTGATTGTATATCAGTGTAAAAGCATCCATAGAATACTTATAAAAATAATATGCCTTAACTACTGCCATTCCTGCCCAAATGCTTCCAGCCTTCTCCATTTTTCTAGAAACCTAGGAGTACATTCTATTAGTGAGCCAGCTGTTCTAGGGAAGGGGAGCTGCCACTTGAAGCTCATCCCTGGGTCCCAACTCCCCCAGTTTCTTTCAGGATGGGTACTTGGAGCATCCGTCCCTGCTAGACTTTGTAGGTCAGACAGGTTTTCCCTGAAGAAGGAAGGCTTAGCCAAAAAGAATTTGAGCTTTGCCAGGACTAAGAACCAGACAAGACCCTCTTCTTCCACATTGACAGGATCACCCCAGTTAATAGAAAGTGGGTTTCTTGTGGTCCCTTTCTTCACGACTTCCTTGCTGTGATTACTCTCTCCATACCACTTCCAGCATTTCCTTCCAGATGGTCATTCCATATTTCCATGGCTGTTAACTGGAGGCTGGCCAATTACATCACTCTTCATGGTCCTCATAGGAGTTGCAGTCCTACTTCTCTCCACCAGAGCTTTGCTAGACTGGAGGGAGACATTCAGGGGAGTTGAGGACTGATGCTCTCTGCTCGCTTTTTTTTTTTTTTTGTTGTTCAGATCCAAATGAAGGATTTCAGGTTCTCCTACAAATTTAAAATGGCCTGCAAGGAAGATGTGCTGAAGTTGTGTCCGAACATCAAGAAAAAGTATGTCTGTGGTTTTCCTCTGTAGCTTGGGGCGGCCTTTCGTCTGGTCTGTGGGAGACATCATGCTTCTTTCTTCTTCAGGGTGGACGTGGTGATCTGCCTGAGCACTACGGTGCGCAACGATACCCTGCAGGATGCCAAAGAGCACCGGGTCTCTGTGAAATGCCGTAAGCAGCTGCGGGTGGAGGAGCTGGAAATGGTAAATGGACCTGGTTGCTGTTTGTCTGTCTGTCTGGCACAGGTTTCTCGGGGAATCTGGTGGGGTGCCGGTTAAAAACTACAGACTGCCACTCGTTGCTGATGCGTTTTCCCCTAATTATCCTCTGCCGCAGTTTGTGTTCCACTCTGGCACTTTGCCAGAAGAAGGCAGTCTTCTGGAGTGATCCAGAGTGCCAGTGTGTTGCCCAGTCTGATCCCTCCAATTTCAGAAACTTTTCTTGGCAGGTTTTTAAGGCAAGGCTTGAGCCCAACTCAGACTCCTACTGGAAGACAGCTGAGGAGAGCTCAGTCCTCTCTTTTACGCTACGTCTTAAGGCTAAGCCCGAGTGCTTTGAATGAATGTCAACCTTCCCTCCACCTTCCTGCAGAACCGGGAATCAGTTAAAGGGTTTCATGGGATCTTGCAGAGTGCTTTGTGACTTTGGTTTGGTCTGAGTAAAAAAAACTGCCTGTTTGCTCTGAGCTTCAATGGCTGCTCCTGTTTCATATTCCTCTTTGGATCTGAATTTGTCTTGCAGACTGAAGATATCCGTCTGGAACCAGATCTTCATGAAGCATGTAAAACTGACATTAAGAACTACTGCCAGAATGTTCCCTACGGCAATGCCCAGGTGATGATCGGCTTATATAGATGTATTCACAGGTGTTTGTGCGCACATTCATCAAATTTTCTCCAAGGTGTAACGTTTCTGGTCTCCACTCCTCATATATTTTATTGCTAAGCAGTGGTGCCTGAGCCAGATTTGAGCTCACCTTTCCCAGCCCTTGTGAGACTTGCTAATTGAGAGTATGTAATGTACAGTATATGTGTAGTTATTAAATTTATATGCCATTCATCTCACCGTTAAGGTGGCTTATAAATGGTAAAATGATAAATGTATGATAAACAAGGCTAATACAAAGCCTCTAATTCACATGCCATCCTTTTAAGTTTTGGATGTGATTTACAAAGCTTCCATAAATTGCTATCCAATTGTCCCTGAATAGCATCCGAATAGCATATTTTAAAATGACCACAGTGCATTTATGGTAACACTGTTTCATTTAAATTAACTTAAAATATAAACAAACTTAGTTTTTTGCCTTAGCCTTTTCTGTTAAGTTCTGGAGTAGCCAAAGCTGAAGATGCCTTAACCTTGCTTTTCACTCTAGTTGCTTCTACTTGGAACAAGGGACATGGGTTGAGCCATGGACACGGCCCCTCACTTTTCTGCAGTATTCTGGAATTCTTCGTAATCAGTGCTTCTATAACAACCAGTTGCTGAAACGTTCATTTTGAAATTACAAAATGGTAGAAATGGCTCCATTTCAAATTCTTTCTTGCCTCTTAAATTACCGTTTTGCTTGCTCTCAGGTTAAACTAAAACTTTTAAGAATGGCACCTCATGTTTCTCAGCCTTGACTAATTTAAGATGTAAGCCATGGTTGACTATGGAATTCTGGGAGTTGAAGTCTGTACATCTTCAAGGCCAGGTTTAAGAAACAGTGATGTCATCTGTGCAACCAGTTCCATCAGTCCAAGCTTTGCAAGGGCCAATCTTGGACTGGGCTGGGATTTGATGCTATCTAACATAAGGGTCTTCTTACCAAAACGCATGTTGACCAAAGAGTCTTCCACCCAATCCCAGTTCTCTTTCCTCAGTGCTGCCCTCTTACAGTCAGTGCTCCTCAATGTTGTCTTAATCACCTCCTCTCCCTGCAGATCATTGAATGTTTGAAAGAAAACAAGAAACAGCTGAGCAGCCGCTGCCACCAAAAAGTCTTCAAACTCCAAGAGACAGAGATGATGGATCCAGAGCTGGATTACACCCTCATGCGGGTCTGCAAACAGATGATCAAGGTAAAAATGACCAGTTCTTGTCCCAGGAATCTCTTGGGCTGAACGTTGGGAAGGAAAGAGAGACATGCTGCTGAATACTCATTCTAATCTGATGTCCATCAATCAGAATAGAGCTGGAAGAGACCTTGGAGGTCTGCTAATCCACCCCCCTGCTTAAGAAGGAGACCCTATACCATTTCAGATAGTTGGCTGTCCGGTCTCTTCTTAAAAGCCTCCAGTGGTGGAGCACCTACAACTTCTGAAGGCAACTTCTGTTCCACTGCTTAATTGTTCTCACTGTCAGGAAATTTCTCCTTAGTTCTAGGTTGCTTCTCCCCTTCATTGGTTTCCATCCATTGCTTCCTGTCTTGCCTCCTGGGTGCTTTGGAAAATAAGTTGACCCCCCCCCCTTCTTTGTGGCGGTCCTTCAAATACTGGAATACTGCTATCATGTCATCCCTAATTCTTCTTTTTTCTAGACTAGCCATACCCAATTCCTGCATCCGTTCTTCATATGTTTTAGTGCTCTCTAGTATAGGTTCTCCTGCTTGAGCAGGGGGCTGGACTAGAAGACCTCCAAGGTCCCTTCCAGCTTATTCTCTACTCCACTCCACTCTCTGTATTTTTTTCCATAGTCTCAACATCTTTTCTGTAATGTGGTGACCAAAATTGGACACAGTATTCCAGGTGTGGCCTTACTAGGGCTTAATAAAGCAGTGCTAATTTGTTAGCACTCCCAGAAAGCATTTTCTCCTCTCAATCAGAAATGATGAAATGTGCTTCTGTTCTAATTCTTGTCCCTTTTGATGAATAATCATGTTGAATGCAGCCAAAGGGCTGGGAAATGAGTGAGAGATCTGCAGTAGCCACACTGTTTTGTGTGTAACACAGCAGACCTCAATTTATAACCATAATTGGGACCAGAATTTCCATTGCTAAGCAAGGTGGTTGTTAAGTGAATCAGATCTGATTTTATGACCTGTTTTGCAATGGTTGTTAAGTGAATCTTGACTTGTTAAGAGAATCACATGGTTAAGAGAATCTGGCTTCTTTGGTGCTTCTCTCCTTGTCGGAAGTCGATTGGGGAAGTTGTAGGTGGAGATCCCAGGATCCTAAAATGTGGTAACTATCTTAAATAGAGCACAAATTCTGATCCTGTGACCATCGGGATGCTGTGATGGTCATAAGTCATTGTTTTCTGTGCTGTTGTAACTACAAATGGTCAATGCACAAATGGGTATAACTACTTGTTTATCATAATTTATATAAAAACTTCTTCAGGGCTGGCTGTTCAGGCCGCAGAGTGAACAACAGGAGCAATAGCAATAGCCTTAGACTTATATAACGCTTCACAGTGCTTTACAGCCCTCTCTAAGCGGTTTACAGAGTCAGCCTGTTGCCCCCCAGCAATCTGGCTCCTCATTTTACCCACCTCGGAAGGATGGAAGGCTGGGTCAACCTTGAGACGGATTGAACTGTTGGCAGTCGGCAGAGTCAGCCTGTAATATTGCGTTCTAACCACGGTGCCACTATGGCTCCTGGGGGTGAGGAGTGTTATGGGATGGGCATGGAATACTCACTTCCTCCGTATATGGATTGTGAGTTGTTGTAGTTGGTTTGTGAGAAAAAAGAATCCAGTATCTCTTAAATAGAACAGTACCTTTATTGGCCTCAATCAAAATGGCCGAAAGAAGAGCTGGAGTACCTCAGGCTCTCCAAAATGTCTCCTTAAGCAAGGGCTACTGCTTGCTTTGACTCTGGTACTATTGGGTTGAAAGATGGTGGGCTTTTAAATGCCATTGAGTTGCCCTCCAAGGAGGATGAAAAACGAATACTGTATGAAATTAAGCTTTGGGATACACCAAGTTGTGCACCCAAATCTCTTTCAGGTATGGTTGCGTGTGGGGCAGAGTTTGGATCGTGTCAGATGAAAGGGAAAATGGTTTGAAAAAGAGGGAGAAAAATAGCTTAGGACCAGAAGTCAACATTGCATTGAAGGCACCAAAAGAAAGCATGGGACTCCTGAACCATCCTTCCAAAACTCACACCTGCATTTCTGACCCTGGCAGAAATCTCACCATATGGAGCCCTAACACTCCATCCAGGGTTTGTGGTGTTTGGTAGAATCACTCAGGCAGTGGAGTGTCTCTTCCTAAGAAGATCATTCTCTTTTAGAGAGCTTTGCTCCAATAGAGATGGTTCTCAAACCATGCCCCATGTAACTGGGGAGAACACAGCTGGGGAAGGCGTTTCTGGGAGAGCCAGTGCTCCGTGTCCTCAGTCTTGGAGGATCTCCAAGCCAGTCCAGGGAGGAGGCTCTCCACCCTGCCTGGCTTTGCCTTCCTGCATGTTTCCTACTTGGAGGAAATGTCCAAGCCTGGGAAAATGTTTCTCCTTGCTGAGTTGTGTTTCTCTGTCTCCCTTGGCAGAGGTTCTGCCCAGAAGCAGACGCAAAGAATATGCTGCAGTGCTTGAAGCAGAACAAAAACAGCGAGGTGATGGATCCCAAATGCAAGCAGATGATCACAAAGCGCCAGATTACTCAGAACACAGGTAATGGTCTGTGGCTGCATGGGACCAGAACAGAACGGCCTGCCTTCATTCGTGGGAGAATTCTATTTGCCAGACAGGGCACCTTGCGTCCGGGGCTTTGAAGTGAATTGAAAACCTATGAAAGGAGCCCACGCTTTTCTTTGACCGTGTTCCCTACACAAGCTTCTCTGCTTTCTTGTTCTGGAGTGTATTATTTGTGTTTGTTGTTTGCTTTTATTGTGCAGCACTGAGTCCTCTGATTTCTAGCCACATCTCTGCATTTGAAATGACAACACACACACAGCAGAATGTCATGCTTGCTTTTCTGTAGGGTGGGCATTGTATGTCTGCTAAAGTCTTACCCTAGGCCTTCCAAGTAAAATTTCCTATGCGGGTCAGTGAGCTGTCTTCTCCATACAGAGCATTTTGTTATTTCAAAGTTAACTGAAATGTAGTGATGACATCTACAGAAGCACTTGGTTGCAACTTACTAAATATATTTGACCCAAAGTGGAGAAGAATTTACCTGGCTTATGGAAAGCCCCAAATGTAGACTTTGGCTGGTTGAAAGAATTTCAGCTAGCATGGCTGGGAGGGACTTTGGCATAAAGAAAGAGATGAATTCAATAAAAACTGAACAAGGAGAGGGTGGGAGGGAAGAGAGAGAGATTGCTGAATTCTGCATGTAAGATGTCCATTGCATTGCCCAATTGGAATTGGCTGAAATTGTGAGAGCTCTTCTTTGTTTAAAATAAATCATTTTATTTCATTTTTGCCTTGGATCATACTGGATGGGAAATCTTCCCCTTCCATTAAAAAAACCCACAAAGGAAAAAAACCATGGAACCTGGGGTTTAGCCTAATTCGCTCAACATAAAATCATGGTAATTTTGAATTCTCATTTAACCAGACAAAGAGTATCTTATTCAACCATGACCTCTGCTTTTTGAGATCCCGGAACCATTGTCTGCAGTTCAGAGAAGCTATTTTTTTTTTTTGGTAGTCATAATCTGTGCACTTAAGTCTCTTAAGTGTTTAGGAACTGTATTCCAGACCTTTCTTTCAGGTAATGCCTTTGTAAATTGCTCCATTAGAGAGCATTTGGATGCAACTCCACTTGTAGGTTGCTTTGTAAACCCAGCACTGCTCTGCAGAGATGCCTCCCAGGGCTGCGAATCTTTTAAGCCCGCTTTAACCTTTTTCTCTTCGGCAGATTACCGTCTGAATCCAGTGCTCAGGAAGGCATGCAAAGCAGACATTCCCAAATTCTGCCAGAGCATTCTGAGTAAAGCCAAGGAGGAGTCGGAGCTGGAAGGGCAGGTCATATCCTGCCTGAAGCTGAAATACGCAGACCAGGTAATGGTGTCCCTTGCGTGGGCCAGAACAGAGGTAGGACAGTCCCTCCCTCTCCCCTTCTGTAGAAACCATGCAGAGGTTGAGAAAGGAAGGAAGGAAGGGGGAGAGAGAGAGAGGGAGGGAAGAAGAAAGAAAGAAAGAAAGAGAAAGAAAGAGAGAGAGAGAGAGAGAAAGAAAGAAATCTGTCTCAACCCAAAGAGGGATCCCATTACAAGCTTATCAACTAAACAGACTCTTAGGCTGTCACACAAACACGGCAGGAAAGGGAGATCAGGGAGGAGACCTGCTTTAATGCACTTACTAAGCTGGCGGGTTCTGATCTTCTAATTCCCAGCATTAAAATGTCTTAAAGAAAGTTTCTGTCAATCTTGCATCCTTGATAGGATTTTGCAGGTCACGGGCTTCTCCAGTCCACCTACCTGCCAAAGGTGTGCGCTGACTTCCTTACCAGTTCGGTCATTGTTAAAAATTTTGGAGAATGGAAACCCACTGAGCACCTAGAAACAGAAAGGCTGATGTGCCATGCACTTTCACTGACCTGCTACTGTGTTTTCCCCAAAATACAACCCACTCCAAAAATAAGGCCTAGCTTGATTTTTACAGCGCCCAATATAAGCCCTAAACCCAAAATAAGCCCTAATTAAGACCCCGCCCACTCATGGGCGCATGGGTAACAATTAAGCTAGGGTGGGGATGATGGGGTGGAACTGCCCTACTACTTACCTTCAGGACAGTTGCAGCCAGGCCTCACACACCCTGACACCTGCCTTGCTGGCCCATTCCTTCTGCAGCCGGATGGATTGATCTGGAGCTCTGTCATCAGCTGCAGAGGCCTTCAGGAAAGTCTTGCCGGCTGCAGAAGAGGTTCCTGAAGGCCTCTGACAGCAAAAAGGAGACCGGGGGCAACACACACAAGTGAGGTGAGTCAGTGGGCAGTTTCCCCTGAAAATAAGTCCTGGTGTCTTTTTTGGTGGCAAAAAAAACATAAGATCCAGTCTTATTTTGGGGAAAACATGGTAGCTTGGCCTCTGAACTAGAGACTTGTTAAAGCAGTTTGTCCAAATGTTGATGGGGATTACCGTATATACTCGAATATAAGCCGATCCGAGTATAAGCCGAGGTCCCCAATTTTACCCCAAAAACTGGGGTAAACTGGGGACTCGAGTATAAGCCGAGGGTGGGAAATGAGGCACCTACGGTTGGGAAACCCTCCTCCCTCAGCTGAGAAGGCTGGCGGCTCCCCGCCCGCCCTCTCACTGCACCGGCAGGGCTTCAGTCCGGTAAAATGTGAAAAAGAAAAAAAACTCAGTATAAGCCGTATATACTCGGTATAAGCCGAGGGCTTAAAAACAAAACTCGAGTATAAGCCGTATAGACCCGAGTATAAGCCGAGGGGATGTTTTTCAGCACAAAAAATGTGCTGAAAAACTCGGCTTATACTCGAGTATATACGGTACTGGTCTAGATCATGAATCAGGCTTCCAAACTGCGTGGATTTGTGTAATCCAGCTGTCTCGTCTGGGAACCAACAACGGCTGTGGGTTTCAAGGGCTTTTCTTGAGAGGTTAGCTGGATGAAGAGTCTTGTTTTTCCACAACCGTGAAAAAATATGAGCTTGATGACGCCAATTGCTATTTGTTGGTTTGGAGACAGGATTGGACACCCATCCTCCTGGTCCTTGTGCTGAAAAGGCAAAACAAAGCTGCAATTGTGGCTTTACAGAAACAAGCAAAACAAAGGCGAGGCGGGAGGGGGAAGCAGAAGTGAAAGGCAGGTCCATCCATCTCAACAACCGCCATGAAAATAGTTTGCTTTTGAACAAAATAAGTATTGTATTTTGTTTTACAACTGTTCTACAGTGTAGCTTGTAAACTGTTTGGAGAGAATTTTCCTTTTGTAAGACTAAAGATCAATAAATTGGCCAGTTTTTATCTCCATTCAGCTGCATGGCAGGTCAGTTGTCGAGAATGATATCAGGCTTGGTTCTTCTCCACCATGACGACGATTCTTATTCTTGTTTCTGAACAGCGTCTTTCTTCAGACTGCGAGGATCAGATTCGAGTGATCATTGAGGAATCTGCTCTGGATTACCGGTTAGATCCTCAGTTGCAAATGCACTGCTCAGAAGAGGTGGGAGCTTCCAGATTCAGTCCTCCTTCTCCCCAAATATGTTGACAAGTTCTTATCACCTTTAACCGTATCATTTAAATCATAGCAGTCATGAACCGGGGTATAAATCTCTGTGAATCCCTTTATCACAATTGCCATCATTTATATTGAATTTGCATTTGTGAATCGAGTGAAACATTGTGAAAAACCAGTTTAGTGTCATATATCAGAACTCCCCTCTGGTATTGACTTGTCCGGAACTCAGCTTGTTCATTCCATTCCTTTGTCTATGGAGATTCTCAGCCACCCAGGTCGGGGTTGTTCCAAAGGTGCTTTTTTTTTTTCCAAGAGGCAACTGGACTTTCTGGTTTTTCTTGGAAGACGTTTCGCTTCTCATCCAAGTAGCGTCTTCAGCTTCAGAAAGCTAAAGAAGCTTCTTGGATGAGAAGTGAAACGTCTTCCAAGAAAAACCAGAAAGTCCAGTTGCCTCTTTATAAAAAGCACCTTTGGGACGATTAAATTCCTTTATTTGTGGAGGGCCTTTTTTCCTGAAGTTAATGGAGTCTGGTTCCCCAATTTGTCCTTCTGCAGCTTAAGATCTCTGTGAAAATAACTCTGCCCTCTGCACTTTGAAAGAAACAGTAAAGTTAAAAGCTGGAATTCCTGCTGCTCGAAGACAAAATGCCGTTGCCAGTCAGTATATTTTTGGGTGGGTGGGTGGGTGTTGCTGCTGTCTGCTCAGTTTATACTCTCCGCTTCTCTGTCTCTGGTCAAAAATAAGTGTTTGAGTTCTTGGGGTGAATTCTGGAACAACCCTCTCTGTAGTACAGCTGTCCAGGGCTGCAGGAGGACTCCTTGCAAGAATGTTTGGGGATGTTTCTCTGATACTTGTGCGAAAATAAGAACTTGTGAACACTTGGAGCCATTGAGTTGAAAAAGGCCGTTACAACAATCAAGTTTGACTTTCTGCTCAGTGCCAGAATCCAAATTGCAGGCAGTCCTTAACTTACGACCAGTCGCTTAGCGGCTGTTTGAAATTACAATGGACTTTCCCAGAGCTACTTACAACCCGGTTTTGAAGTTGTATCGCATACACATTCACAGTCACGTGATCAAATGTCTGGCATTTGGCAAAAGTTCCCATCTTTATGGCCTTTTGCACTCGCTTAATAACTGCTGCAAAAACAGTCATAAAATTGGTGACCACATTAAGATCATCATGATTTACAACTTTAATTCTGGGCTCAGTTATGATCCTCAGATTTAGAGCTGCCTGGAGCATCTCCAGTGATTGCAAAACGGTTAGGAAGAAGGACTGACTCCCATTCCCTGTCCTGTTTTCCTGGAAGAAGGCAGAGGTTCTTTAGGCTACATTTCCCAGTTTTTGAGAAGGGCTTTCATTCCACTAACCTCTCCCTCCTTCGGCCTAACCAGACTCCCTCCACCTTCCTTCCTAAGCTCTTTCCCCAGTCCTTTGCAGATCCACGTTGCCTGACTGTGAACCTGTTCCAGCTTCTCTGAATCTTGCTAAAAATGTGGCGTCCAGAATTGGGCCCAGTCTTGAGGTTGGACTGATGCAGAATATATGGAAAGGATTACTTCCCATATTTGGAAACTCTGCTTGTATTGATGTAATTCTAAAATCACATTTGCCTCTGTAATGGCCATAGCACACTGCCAAAGCCTTGAGCACTTCCCATTCCATGATGTTTTTAAACCTATTATTATCAAGCTGGTATCATCTTAAATGACTAGCTTCTAAATTCGACCCTAGGCCGCATTCCTCAGCTAAAGTTTCTACCCTTAAATATAGCGGTGCTCTATCCCTCGGCTCTGGAATACAAGGCTAAACTATTTTGAGTACAAATCCACTTGTCATGGGCAATGGGACAGCATCCCTTCCCCTTTGTTTGCTGCCGTACTTAGAAAACTTGTTCGCCTCTCCCATGTTTCTGTTCTCTTTTATAAATACTTGAACTTTTCTAGGTTGTCCTGTGACGGCTACATTCTAATGTGCTTTATATCCTTACAGATTTTTACCTTGTGTGCAGAAGAGGCCGCAGCCCAGGAGCAGACAGGGCAGGTGGAGGAGTGTCTGAAAGTGAATTTGCTCAAAATTAAAGCAGAGATGTGCAAGAAGGTGAGCGGTCCTGCTGCGGCCTTAATGGACACACCGATAAAAGCATCGGCTCTCGTCTTCCAAGGGGAGGGGGAAGGCATCTCAGACTGCAGCATTTTTCTGACTTTGGGAGGCATCTGGAATCAGAACTCTGAGCTCCACAACCTTAAATCTGAGCTCCACAACCTTTTCGGCTTTGCAGATCAGCAAGGAGGGGGGTGGAGAGGAGATTGGTTCTGCGTGAGCGGCAGGCAAACATGCGCATGTGCACCTCCATTTGCATGAGAGGCAGACACACCAGTCGCTCGTGCAAATGTTTGCAGAAGTGGGTTATGCATGCAAGGATGCTCAGCCACTACTTCTGTGGCCTGGTTCCGAATGGCTGTGATATCTCCTTTGGACAACTCCTCAGATGATTCCTCAGAGGCCAGCTCAAGGGAGAATAGCAATAGCATTTAGACTTACATATTGCTTCACAGTGCTTTACAGCCCCTCTCTAAGCTGTTTACAGAGTCAGTATATTGCCCCCATGGAAGGCTGAGTTAACCTGGAGCTGGTCAGGATCGAACTGCCAAATTGCAGGCAGCCGACATTCAAGCAGAAGTAGCCTGCAGTACTGCAGTCTAACCACTGCACCACCGAGGCTCTTAGAATGAGATCATTCCTGGCACATCGGGAATTACTGACCCTGAATTACCGACAGAACAGGCCTTGGCTGGGGAGAGCTTGCAGACCAGTGAAGAGGAGGGGGAGGAGCTGCCTGCCATGGTAGCTCTCAGAGCATGCAGGGTGGAGAAACGGAGGTCTGCCAGATTGCTCGGGAGTAGGTCCCGTCCCTCTTGATGGGATGCACCAGGAGCTATTTAGCATGGCAGGCAGAGGGAGGCGTTGCTGGAAACACCGAGTGTGAGTCACGGATGTGTGTTCATTTGTGTTTCCTGGGACTCTGAATTACTAAAACCCTTGAGCTAACCTGGATGTACTTTTAAGTTTTGCCTGGGGGTTTTATGTTGGTTTATTGGACTTACTGTTTGAGCAGCTTGCTATTTGTAGTATGGACTAATTGGCCATTGCCTGGGGGATGAATCTCACCTTGCTCGTGGCTGGCTTCGGTTGGGGCAGACAAATAAAACACTCTATAAACCACAACTGACAAGTGAGTGTGAGTGAGTGCGGCAGCACAGTGGCTCAAGGCCCAGATTTGGGCTGCGGCCAGGGCATCTTTAGAGATTCCAACTGAGAATTTTATTTTGATTTGCGTCTCCTCCTACCTTTATTCCATCTGGAATGGCCCCCTGACTCCCCTGTTCCCTCTTTAAGGCATTGTTCAGATGCAGCCACAAATTGTCCACTACGACAGCCTTGCAAGGGTTTAATTTTAACTACCAGCTAGTGGTACATCCAGAACCCACCTCCCTGGATGAGCACTGTCTATACTACTATTTCTACCACTATGTCTTCTTCCTCCTCCTCCTCCCCCCCCCCCACAAGCCATTCAGTTTTCATTGGCTTGAGAACAGCTTGCGATCCTATCTGATCATGATCTTTGTGACTGTCTGCTCTCCAGGAGGTGCTGAACATGCTGAAGGAAAGCAAGGCTGACATTTTTGTGGATCCTGTCCTTCATACAGCCTGTGCGCTGGACATCAAACACCACTGTGCCGCCATCACTCCAGGAAGAGGCCGGCGTAAGTTTTGCATTAACTGATCGGTCTGTGGAGTGCTGAGACCGCTAGGCTGTTCTGACCACAAAGTCCATTCACTCCAGATTGTGGCTGCTTACAACCTGGATGCTTTGCACTATGAATATCGATGAAGGACATGGACATTTTTTTTAACCTGCTTCCCAATGTTTTCTGGGGTGGAAAAGTTTCAAATTGCAAGTATCTTGTTTTCAGGCTGTCTGTAAAATGAGTTTTTTAAATTTATTTTGGGGATGGTGATGAAGGAGAAGGAGAGAAAAGTTGGCTCGGAAGATACTTAGTGCCTCATGCACTAAGCCAGGGGTGTCAAACTCGTGGGCAGGACACGCCCACCCCCGGTTTAGCAAAGGGGGGAAAGTGGCAATACGTCACATGACGACACCCGTGCACAAGGGGAGCCTCCTTCCTGGAGATTCTGTCCTGTTCATGGTTTGCAGTGGGCAGGGCCTTCCCTGGCCCTATCGAGGGAGCCCCGCCTCTTGTGATAGTGTTTCCTTCATTCTGCAGAGATGTCCTGCCTCATGGAGGCTCTGGAGGACAAGCGGGTACGGCTACAGCCAGAATGCAAAAAACGCCTTAATGACCGAATCGAAATGTGGAGCTTTGCTGCAAAGGTGAGTGAAGAGGCACTTCACGTCTTTCTTAAATGGGAAGCGGAGAGTCCTTGGTGTGCTTGGAAATGAGGCGGAAATTAAGGGGAGGTAAAGTGGTCTCACCCCCAGACAGGTTGTCCTTGACTTAGACTACAGTTAGGACCAGAATTTCCATTACTAAGCAAGGCTTAGTAATTAAGACGCCACTCAGTTAAGTGAGTGGTGTCTGATTTTAAAACCTTTTCTTGTTAAGCAAATCCACTGTGGTTCTTAAGTGAATCCTGTGGTTGTTAAGCGAATCCGGCTTCCCCCATTGACTGACTGTTTGGAAACTGGCTGGAAAGGTTGCAGATGATAATTTTACATGAACCTGGGATGTTGGAAAGGCATGTCGGTTGAGAGGGCATGAATTTCGAGCTGAATGCAACAAAATTTCATTTTAATGTATGCTGATTAGTGTACATTTAAAGTGACAATAAAATGCCATTCTATTCTATTCTATTCTATTCTATTCTATTCTATTCTATTCTATTCTATTCTATTCTATTCTATTCTATTCCCTTCCCATTCCCATTCCCATTCCCATTCCCATTCCATTCTCTCTCATACCCGTACCCTTATCTCATTTCTATTCTGTTCGTGATCTGGACCTCGCCTATGCTTTGCGTGGAAAAGAACCCCACTGGCTTGGTTTATTAAAGAGGAAATACTTTCATGGAAAATTGATTTGAAGGCACATTAGGATGTGTCACTACGAAGTGGGATGGTAATAAAGTTAGGGATTGATCTATAAGCAACTATAGTAGGGTTTATCCAGCTTCAACTTTGAAGAAAGTTCTACTACAAAGTTTTGTGGAACTTTACCTTGGATGCATTTAAAGAAGTGTATCTTAACCGTGACAACATGCCGGTTGGAGAATTCTGGAAGTTGAAGTCTGCACATCTCGTGCAAGTTGCCAAGGTTGAGAAACACTGATTTAAAGGCATCAAAGATTAACAGAATTTTTGACCTTAAAAAAGTGGTTTCCATCCTTAGATACATCTGGAAAGTTTTAAGAAAGGTACAGTAATCATTTCCCAGAGCAAACTGGGGATCTCCGAAATGTATTTGGGCACCTTCTAACTCTCTGGCTGTGAGCTTCATGGTTGTTAAGATCCTGCGTTGCACCTTCTAACCAGACTGATACTTAAGAGATTTCTACAGAATTTGCCCAGGTGAAATTAGCCTTTTATTAGCATAACTTCATTGGAACAGACGATTGTTTGTCTTCTGGGTTGCCAACCCAAGTCCACCTGTCTTGGTTGGGTTGGTGTGTCTTTCCCTGGACTTGATAGCTGACGGCTCCTTTCCCTCTTGCCAGGTGGCCCCGGCAGAAGGCTTTTCAGACCTTGCCATGCAAGTGGTGACATCTCCATCCAAGAACTACATCCTGTCGGTGATCAGTGCAGGCATCTGTGTCCTGTTCCTGATTGGTCTGATGTGCGGGCGTATCACTAAGCGAGTGACACGAGAACTGAAGGACAGGTAGAGACGACCTTGGTCATCGGAGGGAAGGAGGAGGAAGGCCTGCCCAATTTGTACAGTCTTCTCTGTATAGTCTCCCTCCCCACCTCGCTCTCCTTCAGACAATACAAGCCAATTAGAACAGCAGCAGCAGCAGCAGCAGATCGTATCGGCTGGGTCTCCCATCCTGTCCAGCAGCTTTGTTACCCCATCGTTAGCCACGGTTGTTTGCCTGCCTGTAGACAAAGCTCTTTCTTTTCCTTTTTTCCCCCCCTTTCTCGTACTGTTGAACTACCTTCTTCACATGCTCCAAACCAAACTGACAAACCGCAGCCCGGGAGGTTTTTAAAGTCAACCTTTTAAAGATCCGTTCTTGGCATAATTTTTGGGGCAGTGTGTCTCGGTGAGGAAATATTTGCGCCCTGAGTTTAGGCAGGACAGGACTTGAAAGGATGGGACATTTACCCACCACTCACCACCACCGACCCTGGTTTGGATATCCAGTTTGCCAATGAACCAGCATCTTCAGCTCATAATCTGTCAGCAAAATGGTCTCAGAGGAATATCATCTCCACCAGTTCTCCTCTTTCTGTCACAAGGTTCTGTTTGTGTGTGTTTTTCCTTTCCTTTCCTTAACTGGTTTGTTCCTCAGTTTCCGCCAACAGGCAAAAGCCGTTCATTTTCTCCGTTGTCTTTGGGATTAATAAAATATCGACCACAAGAAACAAAGTCCAGTGGTTTTATAGGTTCCCCTTGCAAAGCTACGTTCTACCCCAGTGGAAGCTGTAGGATGAGCCAAGTGAGGGTGCGAAGCTGCATAGCAAATAGGTATCTCGGAAAGTTACCCTGAAGATTTGGGCCCCCAAAGGAGGAGGGCCATTGCTGGGGTGATGATTAGCAGGTGACCACCTCCCCGATATGCAGATCCGGCATTAATCAGAAGGGGAGCTGGGTTCATGCTCTGTCAGGCTTGGGAAGTAGGAAAGGAGCACCTTCTGGACTCGGTTCCTAAGCAAGGATGGATTGGTGGGGACCGTTTGTCTGTTATTTGAAAGGAAGTGGTAACTTTTCTGCAGCAGCAGCACTGTGGATAGCCCTCCTGGTCTGAACCTGGATGCTACCCTTGACCTTACTGGGGTGTAAAAGAAGCTGCACATGGGACAGTCTTTTAACCTGCTAGCCATAGGTCTCTGCCTGCGTCTGCTGGGGCTGAATCTTGCATTTGGGTGTTCTGGCCAGTGCAACGCTTAATTGCTCGGCCCTCTCCATTTCCCTGGCATGTTTCAGCTCATACCAGTATTGCACTTGCTAGACAGATTCTACCTTTTTAGAATTTTTCTTTTTTTTTTTACATTTAACTTCCCAAAAGTGGAGGGTGTTTCTGTCAAGGGACCAGGTGGGCAGAGTGTCTGGGCAAGCTGTCGCTTGTAACAGTACTGTGAATATTTGCTGCTGCTCTGAAGTGTTGGTGAATGGTGTTTCTACAAAGAAAGACTTCATACTGGAAAATGAGCAATGGGGTATCTGGTTTTGCTTCCCTAGAGATGGCGGTTTGGTGTGTTTTATTTTTTAAGTGACTACTGATTCTTTTTTTCTTCTTGCTATCCTGAAAGGTTCTTGGATCACAGTTCTTTTTGTGTTCCCCATGGATCTCCTAGAGCAGGGGTGGGGAAGTGTGGTCAGCCAAGCACCAGGCTGGCTCAGGAATTCTGGGAGTTGAAGTCCACAAGTCATAAAAGGGCCACACTTCTCCACCCCTGTTCTAGAAGATGGGACTGGTAAAAGACACACGATACAAGAGCCCAGGGGATGCTGCAGATGTCTTTTCTCCGCTGCAGGATCTCAAAACAACTCCAGTATTTTGTCAGACAGTGGTTTCCTCTTAGAGACATTAGCCATGACCTTGAGATGTGTGATTCTGGCACAAAATTGGATACATGATAGGCCAGAATTAAGAACCGCGGAAGGGGAGAAGGCAGTAGGGCATTGAAGCTCTGTGGAGAGGCTGTCTGTGGATTATGGACTTACAGAGCACATAAAGAGGCTAAACTGTTGATAGAAAGCAAGGAAGGGTTCCAGTCTCATTCAGAGTTGTACAGTTGGGCAAGATGCCAGCAAGACACCTGGATGGGTCTTGGCTGTCTTGCCGCATTTGCTGATGAAGGTGAAAGTTTCTGTGCACCCCTCCCCCCAGTCATTTTAACTACTGTGTCTTAGAAAATTACACAACATGCACAATTTTTTTATTTTTGCTTCCCCTCAGCTAACTGTAGTTGCCTTTACCTGCATTTCCACTGTTGTGTTGAGGATAAGGAATGATCCTACTGCAGAGAGAGAAGACAGGGCACTGAAAAAGGGGCTTCCTAACCAGTGGTACTGAGATAGCTTGCCCAGTCTGCCCCAAGGGCTTAGGAGGCCTTGCTGTGGAGAGGCTGGACGGGCTCCAATGTTGCTGCAGTCCCCATGCTCCCTTCCCAGGACTTTCTGCAGGGAGTTCCCCGGCTGCCTCTTCCGTTTTACTTTTCAACCTCAGAAACAGATCCGTAGAGAGGAACGGAGCGGAGATCAGGCTCCATTTCCACTCAGGCTGTGTCACACCAGATTAATTATGCTTAATTAGATTAATTAATTCAAGGAAGGCGGAGAAGGCAGTGCTGAGTTTTGCCAGTCTGCCGGTTTGAATGGTTTAAAACCCTCCTTAGCTGGGAGCCAAAAGACTCCTTCCTCCTGCTACTTCCATATAGTTGTGTTTTGTGCTTTGCGACCGTTTGCAGAAGGAGACAGGTTGGTCCCAGAGGGCTCCTCTGCCTAAACTTCTTTTCCAGGATCCAATCTGCGTCCGTCACCGGGACCAGAAGTTTTGTCTTCTGAGTTTTCGGACTCACGCTGGAGCCCATCTTCAGGGAACTTCTCTGTGTGAAGAAGTTCCCCGAGGATGGGCTTCCAGCACGACTTCGAAAGCTCAGAAGACAAAACCTCTGGTCCCGGTGACCGACCCAGATTGGATACTGGAACATTATCCTGGGACATGTACCTTTGGCCTTCTTTCCTCTGCTGCATTTCAGAAAGAGAGCTGGATCTGGAAGAAACAGCTTCCGACAGGCTGCCCTCCTTGTCTCAGTGAGAGAAAATTAAGGCAGAGTAAAGAGCATCAGGTGTCCCCATGCTGGAAGGCTAAGGAGGACAGAAGACCCTACCTTCTGCAAAGCGGGTGGGAAGGGGCTGTGTATTGAACCTAACCATGTTTTGGACCAAGCATTATAGTTATTTGTGAGGAAAGATACCTGGTGAAAGGGTATCCGGAGTTTCCTGAATTGGCACCAAGAGGCATTTCCCCTGCAAGGCAGCCCAGAACCAATTAATATTTTTGATGCTCACGGTTTTGATTTTGTTTTCATTGCAGATCCAAATATTGGATTTTAAACGAACACCCACCCCACACCCACACACCAAACAACTTGGAATGGCATAGCTAGGTTATGTCAGTGCCCTTCTTGCAGCTTTGAAAAGCAGCCATTGGAGACATGGTAAAGGATTTTAAAAAATAACAACACAAAACAGCAAATGTTGGCTGATCTTGGGTTCTTTTTAAAAATGTAATATTGATTTTTTTTTTGTAAATTGTTTTTTTTTTCCTTATCTATGTACAAATTCTTGGCCATTCTTTGTTTTTACATGTTCATGCTGTGTAATTTTGAATTGTTAACTGAAATACTGAACATAATGTGCATTTTTCTGTACAGATGAAACGGATGAATTTAATAAAAAAGAGTCTGCAGGTTTTATGCTTTTTGCTGTTTTTGTCTCAGCTGCCTTTCATGATCAATCACCCATCTGAGTTCTGCTACTTTTCAAGATTATTTAATGGCGATTGGTGTCTCCGGACTTTGCCCTTAGTATTTTTGAATTTCTCAAAGGACTCCCTGATCTTCCTTATCTTACTGAGGAACCAGGGGGATCAGTTCTTTATGAACAGATGCCCCAGATCAGGGGGTCTCCATCCTTGGCAACTTTAAGCCTGGCGGACTTCAACTCCCAGAATTCCCCAGCCAGCAAAACAAATTATGGGCCACACAGCAAAGGCTTGAAAACAATCTCAGCTGGAGGGTGCTGGGTGAGATGTTTTATTTATTTTGGAAAATTTATATAGCCGCCTACACAATCATGGCAACTCTAGGTGGCTTACAGAAAATAAAAACACAATTGTTGTGACTCTGCCCCCCAAGCCTGTTCTCATGGAGAAGGATGACTCGGAGAGTGAGGGAGAGGAGCCGACAAGGCTCCCTCTCCAGGTCCCTCCTTCCTGGCAACATCTCAAGTGCCAGCGGAAGGCCAGGAAGAAGGCATGTCAGAGCCCCCACAGATAGAAGACAAGGAGGATCAATCCTGGATTGATCCTAGGCAGCGTCGGCAAGAGAGGCGTGCACAGCAGAGGAAGAGGTGTGGCAGGCCCAGAGAGTGCTGAGTCACTGAGCCACACCCCACAAGGGATAAAAGTGGGTGGGGTTGCCATCTGGCCCTTGTGACGGACAAAAGCTACTAAGTATGAACTGCATCGTGTGAGCTTCAGACAGTTTTTGGATTTAAGGCTTGGACTTTCGTGAGTAACTCTTGACCATTCTTTAGACTCCTGGTTGCTCTGGCAACGGACTGTAAACATGCTGACTCTTGATAAGAACTTGGCAGGCACTTGGGGAATAGCTGCCAGAACTTCCCTCCGCCAAAGGAAACCAGGCCAACTTGTAAATAAATTGCTGGCAGACGTCCTTCAGCACATGTGTGTTCTTCGGTGAGGGGGGTGGACAGAACAACAATGTAGAAGAAATAAAATAATAAAATAACCCCCACTTGGCAACAATACACACTCAAACCGGCCATTTGATGGGCTCCATCTCACTCTGGTTTCCTAGGCCCACTGGCAAAACCACATCTTCAGGGCCTTCTGAAAGAGGGCCAGAGTGGGGACCAGTCTAATTTCAGGAGGGATGATGTTCCAGAGGAAGGCAGCCACCACAGAGAAGGCCCTTCTGGGTCTCGTCAGTTGGAACTCCTTAGGGCGGGGGTCTCCAACCTTGGTCCCTTTAAGACTTGTGGACTTCAACTCCCAGTCCCTTAGCCAGCAAAGCTGGCTGAGGAACTCTGGGAGTTGAAGTCCACAAGTCTTAAAGGGACCAAGGTTGGAGACCCCTGCCTTAGGGGATGGAACGTGCAACATTCCTTACCACCCTGCTCTAGTGTATCAGGTGAATGTGAGTGGCAAGAGACGGTCCCTCAGATAACCTGGTCCCAAGCTATGAAGGGCTTTAAAGGTGACAACCAGCACCTTGAATTGCACCCAGAAGCAAGCGACAACCAATGCAGCTCCCGTAGGCCTACACAAAACCATGTGGGCCGCTGCATTTTGAACCAGCTGGAGCTTCTGTATGCTTTTCGAGGGAAGCCCCATATATAATGCATTGCAATAGTCAAGACAGGAGGTGACTAGGGCATGAGTGACTTGCGTGTTAAGAAATCTGAGTCTTCAAATTCTTGCCAGAGGACCCAGGCAGTAACACAGAGGACATGGGCAATGGGAACGTTTTCCTTCCCCAACTCCCATTCCTGGTGTGACTGAGCACAGGTTGATTGTGCTTTGGGGTCCCCTCTTCCCTCCATCAGAGGAGAAGCACCTGAGGCTGGATCAGGCCAACATCCATTTGCACCCGGGTTCTGGGTCTCACAGTAATTGGCCAAACAGCTCAACGCCAGCTGTTCTTCATTGCTTGGCTACCCATCAATAGATGGATTCAGAGCAGCCAACAGCAGGTGGCTAGACATCTCTGGCAACTGATTTTCTTCTGAGGTTTTGTTCAGCCCATCTTTAAAACTCAATGGTGATTGTCTCCATCCCTGGCTACTCAGGTTCTGTGGCTGATCTTTGCCATAACCTTTTGACTGAGCTGTAGGTTAACTCTCCTAGCACATCCTTGTGTGGTGGGTAGATCTTTTAAGTCCATCTTGACTGGGTGACGAGGAGAGCAATCCCTGCAGGATTTTGCCACTTTTTTTCAGAAGTGATTTGTTGCTTCATTCCGAGTGCCAAGTATCACTGGTCTAAAGTCATGCAGCTGGCTTCATGCTTAAAGCAGGACTAGAACTCACAGCCACCTGCTTTCTAGTCAAACACACTCCACCATTACAGAAAACAGGCTTAGTTTGAACTGCTGATGGCTACGAGTCCTTGCAGATTTCTTGGCAACCTTTTTAGAAATGGCTTTGCCAATGCTCCTTCCTAAGGCTGAGAGAGAAGGCTTGGCCCAGCTGGCCTCATGCAAATTATGGTCTCTAGCCTGGTGCCTTAACCATGACAACAAACTGATTCTTGTGCTTCAGTCCTGACTCCTAGTGACTACATGGAGGAATTCCTGCAGTTCTCTTGGCAGTTTTTTGAAGCACTTTGTCTTCTTCCTGTAGCTGAGGGACCGGCCTTAGGTCACCCAACTGGCTCTGTGTCCAAGGAACGACTAGAACCAGGGGTGAAATCTAAAAATTTTCCCTACCGGTTCTGTGGGCGTGGCTTGGTGGTCAGGTGACTGAATGGGCATGGTCAATAATAATAAATAATAAAAATAATAAAGTATACAAAGCTTGGGAGGCACCGGTCTACCTTCTTTAAAAATAGAGGCCCCAGTCTACCAAGTGCCTTTTACTGAGAGGACCCGGTCTACCAAATGCCTTTTTTTGGCAGGCACCGATCTACCTTCTTTAAAAATAGAGGCACCGGTCTACTCGGCAGTCATTTAAGGCCGTTTGCAGCTATATCACCACCGAGTGCTTCAGGGACAGAGAAGAGGAACAGCGAGGCGTGGGGGGGGCAGGGATTTTTGCTACCAGTTCTCCGAACTACCTGCCCCCCATTGCTACTGGATCGTGCGATCCGGTCTGAACCGGGAGCATTTCACCCCTGACTAGAACCCCTCTCCCTGCTTCTGGTCCAGCACTTTCACCTCTAGATCAGATCGCGTCTCACGCTTTGAGTTTTGCTTGATTCCTAGTGACCTGTATGGTTCAAGTTCTAGGCAGCATATGCCAATGAAGACTGAATCAACCAGGCCAAATGCATTTTAAAAAGCTAAATCATGGAAACGAGTACGAAAGTACAACAATCTGAAACGTTTTGCTTCCCATCTAGGAAGCTTCATCAGTCAATAAAAGAAAAAATTAGGTGGGGAGTCAAGAGAATCAATCCCTGCCACACCAATTGACCCCCAAATGCATTGCAATATGCCAGTGAAGACTCCATCATCCGGGCCAACAGCACCTACGGATTTTGGCATGCAACTCTCAGTTCTGGCTCTACACTTAGTGCAATTCACTGGACTTCTAATCGAACCAGATCTTAAAAGGATCGTTTCTATTTGGAGGTTTGAATGCTGGCAGGTCTGACAAAAGGATTCTCCACAACTGTTGCCCCCAGTTGCCCCTGCCATTGCAGCCTCGGGGCAAGATCGAGATTCAAGTAAGAGGCGCCCATCGGGTTTATGCAAAAAGACGAACGGGCAGCAACCTTTTCTGCTTCTTCTTGGCAACTCATCAAACAGTAGAATAGAAATATTATTATTATTATTATTATTATTATTATTATTATTATTATTATTATTATTATTAATTAATTAAATTTTTATACCGCCCTTCTCCCGAAGGACTCAGGGTGGTGTACAGCCAAGGATAAAAAACAAAATATATACAATTAAGATAACAATTAAAACAAAGCAAATTATAAAGGCTGATAGTTAAAAATTAGATTTAAAATTTTTAAATAGTAAGAAAACCCAATTAAAATCCAACACTAATAGAAATAGAAATAGAAGAACCGAAGAGAAGAACAGAATGGAACAGAATAGTCCTAATGTTCCCTTTATTTGTATTGATTTTATGTATTCAATTCATGTTTATACATATACATATACATATACATATACATATACATATACATATACATATACATATATATATATATATATATAGGTCTTTGGTTGTTCGGGTTTTCTCCCGTGTAAAATTGGAAGTGTCTTGGCGACGTTTCGACGAAGTCTCATTCGTCATCTTCAGGCTTCAGCTTCGTGCTTCTGGGAGCAGTGTGTGATCGCAGCTGTTTCTTCCTTTTAACTGCTAGTGGGGGTTTGAACTGATTGGGTGGGAGCTTGGCTGTGCTCTGATTGGATGGGGGTTTTTCTGTGCTCTGATTGGCTGGGGGTGTGTCCTGTGTTGGTGGGGGCTTGGTTGTGCTCAGTCTAGTCTGTGCTGCAGGGGGATTTGAGCTGGTGAGCTGCATTGCCGTTGTTTGGCTTCGTGGTCGTGCTACATCTTCATAGTGGGTGTCAGTCTGCTGCATGTATGGATTGGAGGGGTTTGAAATGGCTAATGTTGCAGCTGCGGTCTGGCTTCTGGTCCTTGGTGTTTTTAAAGTCAATATCATGTCTGGTGACTTTAAAAATATCCACCATCCTAAGAAACCCCAAAGACAAAATTGACTTAGAAAATCAAGGAGTATATGAAATCCCATGCACCGCCTGCCCCACCACATACATCGGACAAACCAACAGAAGAATAAGTGCACGCATTGAAGAACACAAGAACTCAGTCAAAAAAGAGGAACCAACTTCTTCCCTGATCCAACACCTTTAAAGTCACAGGTCATGATATTGACTTTAAAAAGACCAGAACTATCGCCAAAACTGAACACTTTAACAGCAGAATAATCAGACAAGTCATTGAGATAGAAAAACGCCCACACAGCATGAACAAACGAGATGATACCTCCCGCCTACCAGCCATTTGGAAACCCGCCCTTATTGACAAACGAGTCCCTAACACGAGGAATGACACCAGACCCACACTCACGAGGTCCACACAGGATGTCAGCACCGCACATCCACCGAGAAAGCAGAGCCAAACCACACTGATCATGAAGCACGACCAAGGACCAGAAGCCAGACCGCAGCTGCAACATTAGCCATTTCAAACCCCTTGATCCATACATGCAGCAGATCGACACCCACTATGAAGATGTAGCACGACCACGAAGCCAAACAACGGCAATGCAGCTCACCAGCTCAAATCCCCCTGCAACACAGACTAAACTGAGCACAACCAAGCCCCCACCCAAACAGGACACACCCCCAGCCAATCAGAGCACAAAAAAAGCCCCATCCAATCAGAGCACAGCCAAGCTCCCACCCTATCAATTCAAACCCCCACTAGCAGTTAAAAGGAAGAAACAGCTGCGATCACACATTGCTCCCAGAAGCATGAAGCTGAAGCCTGAAGATGACGAATGAGACTTCGTCGAAACGTCGCCAAGACACTTCCAATTTTACACGGGAGAAAACTCAAACAACATATGTACATACATACATACATATGTATGTATATATACATTTATATATATAAAATCTAATCATACTTGACAAATCAAATAAATAGAACAGAACAGCAGGAAGGGACCTTAGAGGTCTTCTAGTCCAGCCCCCTGCTCCAGCAGGAGGACCTAGACCAGGGGTCTCCAACCTTGGCAACTTGAAGACTTGTGGACTTCAACTCCCAGAATTCCCCAGACAGCTTTGCTGGCTGAGGAATTCTGGGAGTTGGAGTCCACAAGTCTTCAAGTTGCAGACCTCTGATCTAGACCATTTCAGATAAATGACTGTCTAGTCTCTTCTTAATTTGGCTCCGGTTCTTGCCAAGTAGGCGCGGCAGCGTACGTTGCATTTGACACGATCCTCCGGCGGCGCTAAAAAAGCCGATTAAAAACTGGTCCAACTTCCACCAGCCTCCAAGCAAACCGACATACAACGGGAAGAGTGCGCAAGCGCACTACCAAGGTTTCCCCGGCGCTCTTCGTGGCTGGTCGCGTTGGCTCGACCAAAGTGCGTCTGCGCCTGCGCCCACTCTTTTACGCTTTTTTTCCCGCCCCCTCCTCTCGCCCCCAGCGCCGATTGGCTGCAGCCCGACGGGTTGCGCCACTGGCAGCCGCGCGACCTTGTCGCACGCGGGGCTGGCCGTAAAGCGCGGGCGGAAAAAACAAACAAACCACACAGGGGAAAGGTCGCGCGCCTGTTCTGCGCCCGCCCCAGGTCGACGATACCTGTGGGGGCGGGGCCGAGTATGCAGATGACCCGCCGCGGGGCGGGGCCGATGATGCAAATTAAAGCCTCCAGGCAGCGCGTCCAGGTGAGCGCCGCGCCGGAGGCCATCCAGGTGGGTCCTTGGCGGCCGGGCTGGGCACGGGGGACGTTCAGGCGGCCCCGAGAGGAAACCCGGCCGGGGGGAGGGGGGGGTGTAACCGCGTCGCCCTTACCTGCCTTGCACTCCGAAGGGTAGGAGCGGCGCTCCCCCTCCCCACTTGCAGCCTTTATAACCCGGAGGCCCCCCCCGACCCCCCCTCCTCCCCGGCTATGGGAAAGGCTTCTCGGCATGGGGGGGGGGGGTTGAGAAAAATGCCTTTGCTTGGTGGGTTGGGGGAGGACATTGCCCCCCCTTCCTCACCTAGGCTCAAGAACCACAGGTGGACCCCCTCCTCCATCTCTTTCCTTTGCTCCTCAACGACCCCTCTTGGGAGGGGTGGGGCTCAGAGAGCAATTTGAGACCCCCTCCCCAATAGGATAGCACCCCTGGGGTTAGTTGGCCTTACAAACCTGCCAGGCAGGTAGATAGCCCCGCCCCCCCAAGTTTCTTACTGGGTTTGTCTATTAAATTTGTATGCCACTCGTCCCATTGTTGGTCTAGGTCAGGGGTTTCCAACCTTGGCAACTTGAAGACTTGTGGACTCCAACTTGCAGAATTCCTCAGCCAGCAAATTCTGGGAGTTGAAGTCCACAAGTCTTCAAGTTGCCAAGGTTGGAGACTCCTGCTCTAGGTGGCTTATCAAATGATATATAAGGTAAGGCAGGTAGTCCTCGACTTACAACAGTTCATTTAGTGACGGTTCGAAGTTACAACAGCATTGAAAGAAGTGACTTGGGACCGTTTGTCGCCCTTATGACCGCTGCAGCATCCCCCAAGGTCGGGATCAAACTCTAGACAAGGGACTCAGATTTATGACGATGGCAGTATCACGTGATCGGCTTTTGCAAACTTCCGACCAGCAAAGGCAACGGGGAAGCCGGATTCACTGAACAACCGAGTTACTAACTGAACAAGTGTAGTGATTCATTTAATAACAGTGGCAAGGAAGTTCGCAAAATGGGGCAAAATTCACTTAGCAAATGTCTCACTTTTGGTCTCAGTTGTGGTCGTAAACCAAGGACCTACCTGAAGAAAATGGACCAAATTAGTGGAAAATCTCACAAAGAGATCATGGCTGAATTTGCATCTGGTTTCTTGGATTCAAATCCACCATGCAAATCTGTACAGAACAATAAAAATTAAGAAAGATTAAATAAAGACTGAAAAGTAAGAAGACGGATGACATAGAGCGGGTGGCTGGGATCTTATCTCCATCCTATCAGTCAGTCCCAGCAGAGAGCATCCCATTGGGGCCCTGAGGCAGCTGGCAGAGCCAGGATTTAAAGGTCTTCCAGCAGGCCAGGAGTGTGGGGACCCCACCCCACCACCCGTAGGAGAAGAGTTCAAAGAGCCACAACAGGAGAAGGGCTCTTCTCCTGGACTCCACCAGCCGAAATTCTTTGGCAGAAGAGCTCCAAGTACATCTCTTTACTGGGCTGAGTTGGACCAGCTTGGGCTGAGATGGCTCCTCCAGGGAACCAGATCTCTTTGATCAAGCACAAACAGAAGGGGGAAAGATAACCTCATGCTGAAGAGAATTGTAATGATACTGTGGGAAAAGAAAAACAGGTTCTGATTTTGAAAAAAAAATGGAAGAAGAATGTTTCAGATATGAAAACTGGCTGGGTGACCTTGGGACAGTCTCTCTCAGCCCAACTCACTTCGTAATGTCCTTGTGGGAAAATAGGCAAGTGGATTAGCAATGTTTTCCACCATATATATGTATATATTTTAAAAAGCAGGATAAAAAAATAATCATTATAAAAAAATATCCAGGGGCTTAACCATAGCAGTTATTTATATCATATCCTGGGTATTTCAAACAATAGAAATAATTCTATTTCTTTTGTTTGATTGTATCCAGTTATTGGAGACTCCCTGGATAAGTCCCTGCAGTTTTCTTGGCAAGGTTTTGCAGAAGTGGTTTGTCATTGCCTCCTTCCTAGGGCTGAGAGAAAGCGACTGGCCCAAGATCCTCCAACTTGCCTTGTACCGAAGATGAGACTAGGACTCGTGGTCTCCCAGTTTCTAGCCTGATGCTGAATTTGCTCTCCAGTTATAAATTACCATGCAATAAATAAAACCTTTGAGGATTTTTATAGAGATTTGCCTTCTCTTCCATTTATTGCCACATTGTGAGTCTTTTCTAGGAGATGACTTTTGTACTTAGGGGCAAGGTGTGACTAAGTCAGTGCTTCCCTGTGGCATTAAATGTGCGTTTGACATTCAGTGGGTAAATTGTTTTTACCCATGGAATTGTGCCAAAGCACAGGGAGATAAGACAGGTGGCATTTCTTCTCTGGCATATTGGCTGGATTCACACTAGATCAAACTAACATGGTTTTTGATGGGTTGCAGGTTAAATTCACCTGGGTCTGTTTGCATCACATTAAGTTGTATAATACATACTTGTACATGTTGTATGATTGCTTAACTGGACTTGGGATCAAGTATATTATGTAAATGTATCTATATGAGGCTGAAAGAGAAGAGGTTCAGCCATTGAACTTGACCAAACTTGCATATCCTTCAATCTGAGGGGCTTCCATCGTTCCACCAATATCCCAGGTGGAAGAAGCGAGTGGGGATTATTGTACTTGCAGAAGGCATTTTTGTAGTGCTCATATTCTTTATTTGGGTGGAATTATATGGTTTGTCCCAACATTTCCTATTGATTTTTTAAAAAGTGTGCAATGTTTTTGTTTCAATTTGTGGCTTCCAAATACTAAAAGTAATAAAAATGGCTTCTGATGAACTATCACTACAGTCATTTTCCAAAAAGGGCCAGATCTGTACTCAAACTTTTACAAGTTCCCACCCATCCAAAAACTTTAGGAACCCTGATTCTCTTCACATTGGAGATGGTGATGCTGATCGATCTCATTGAAGTTGCTCAAATCGTATTCCAAGGATAATGAAAAGCATGTTCTTCTTTTGCAGAGCTAGCAGCAGCTGTGAAGATTTATCTGTGCGTCTTTGGAGAACGACTAACCGTCAGCATGATGTTTCTCCAACGACTATTAGACCTCCAGTGGCAAAGAATGACTCTGACGTGGGGGAGGCTGTGTGGCTCCCGGTGCAGTAGCAGCAATGGAGCTGAATCTCACTTGATGCCCCTGCCAACACAAGCACAAGTGGTTATCTGTGGTGGTGGAATCATGGGCACCTCGGTGGCATATCATCTCTCCAAGCTAGGATGGAAGGACATTGTCTTACTGGAGCAGGGCAGGTAAAGGATTATGTTTTTTGAGAATGTCACCAACTCTGTCCAATCATAACTTCCCTGGTCTTCCTCCTCTCAAACCACCCACAATTTGTTCTGAAATGAATCTTCATTTATCCTCTATAAATAATCAGATTTTCTCACTCTGCCTTTTTTTGCACTGGCTGCTTCTTTTCTATAAAGTGTGCCTTCATTGAGCCCTTTTTTGGGAGTAAAAGAAATGGAAGTGAGCTGGTCATAGAGCAAGAAGAACTGAGGGCAGGTGGACCAAGGCGATCATAGAATGAATCAAAAGCATCCACAAAAGAGACCTAAAACAAGATGGAGAGATGACATCAGCAAGTATCCCAGGCCCAATTGGCAAAAGAAAGCTCAGGTCCGTCTGGGTTGCAAACCTGTGGAAGAGGCCTCCATCCTGCAGTGGATAGACAGTGGATACAATGAATGAATGAATGAATGAATGAATGAATGAATGAATTGATCCCCTGTTCCAGGGGTGTCAAACTCAAGGCCCACGGGATGCTTAAATTTGGCCCGTGAGGCCAGCCTGGAAATAGCAAAGGACTGGCCCTCAGTGCCTCTGGCAGCCAAAATGGCGCACCGGGGGGGGGCCTCTCGCAGTCCCCCCCGCACCCCATTTTCTGCGTGTATGGCCTCCACCATTTTGCTGGCCAAAACAGGGCGGGGGGTGGGTGGGCGCATGGTCGTCCAGGCAGAAAAAGGGACATGGAGGGGGCTTGCATGGGCCCCCTGTGCCCTGTTTTGGCTGGCACAGTGCTGCAGGAGGTGTCTGTCCTGTCTCTTCCCTCCCCCCCGCCCCCCCTCAGTTGGCCTGCGGAGGAGGACAACTATGCTGATCTGGCCCTCGAAGAAATCCAGTTTGACAACCCTGCCCTATTTGTTCTGGACCGCATCTCTGCTTGTTTTACCATAAAGGTGGTCCTTAGCTTATGACGGTAATAGAGCCCAGAATTTCTATCATATGTCATAAGGGCGGTAAGTCGAGGCACCCATATCATCAACCCTTTCTGTGGCCATCACAACTTATGACCGTGATGAGCAGACTCCATTATGGTTGTAATTCAAGGACTACCTGTACGTATAACTTGCAGTTGAGCTTGTTCTCTTCTCCCTCTTGGGATCTGGAGTTTCTCTTCAGCTCTCTGGCTTTTCTCTTTCAGGCTGGCAGCCGGTTCCACTCGGTTCTGCGCAGGCATCGTAAGCACAGTGCAGCATTTGTCCATTGAGCTGAAGATGGCTGATTACTCAAGGAAGCTCTATCAGCAACTTGAGCAAGAGACAGGTGTGAAAACTGGTAAGAACCGGAGCTATCAGTTTGGGGAAAGAAGATATCCTGCATTTACTTTGTTGGCACCCTCCAACTGCATCAGGAGTAGGCAGTAGACTAGAGTAGAACAGAATAGAACAGAATAGACTAGAAAAGATCTTGGAGACTTTCTACTCCAGCCCCCCTGCCCAATCAGGAGACCCTGCCTACACCATGTCAGACAAGTGGCTGTCCAGTCTCTTCTTAAAAACCTCCAGTGATGAAGTGCCCATGATTTCTGGAGGCAAGCAGTTCCACTGATGAATTGTCCTCACTGTCAGGAAATTTCTCCTTAGTTCTAGGTTGCTTCTCTCTTTGATCAGTTTCCATCCATTGTTTCTTCTCCTGCCTTCAGGTGCTTTGGAGAATAAGTTGACCCCGTCTTCTTTCCGGCAGCCCCTCAAATACTGGAATTCTGCTATCACGTCACCCCTAATTCTTCTTTTCTTTAGACTAGCCAAACCCTTAATGACCATTAGAGCAACCTCGTGGTCCTGTGATCAAAATTCAGATGCTTGGCAATTGACTCATGACAGTTGCACTGTCTTGGGATCACGTGATCCCCCTTTTGCCACCTTCTGACAAGCAAAGTCAATGGGGAAGCCACTTGACAGCCGGGTTATTGACTTATCAACTGCAGTGATTCACTTAACAAACATGGCAAGAGAAGTCGTAAAGCGGTCAAAACTCACTTAACAAATGTCTCACTTAGTAACAGAAATTTTGGGCTCAGTTGTGGTTGTAAGTCGAGGACTGCCTGTATAACAATGGTGTGGTTTAAACTTGCTTAATTTCATGGCTGTGGAGAGATTGGAAGTCTGGATTCGCTTGTCCAAGCTCTTCCCTCTAACGCAGGGTTCCCCAACTGTGGCAATTTCCATATTGACCAACGCCCAGAATTCCACAACCAGCATAGCCATTGCAGGGAATTCTGGGAGTTGATGTCCACTCACCTTCAATTCGCCAAGGTTTTCTTTTATGTACACTGAGAGCATCTGCACCAAGACAAATTCCTTGTGTGTCCAGTCACACTTGGCCAATAAATTCTATTCTATTCTATTCTATTCTATTCTATTCTATTCTATTCTATTCTATTCTATTCTATTCTATTCTATTCTTTTCTACTCTACTCTACTCTACTCTACTCTACTCTACTCTACTCTACTCTACTCTACTCTACTCTACTCTACTCTACTCTACACTACACTACACTACACTACACTACACTACACTCCTATTCTATTCTGTTCTGTTCTGTTCTGTTCTGTTCTGTTCTGTTCTGTTCTAAAAGGTTGGGAAATCTTGCTCTTAACACCTGCTTCCTTCCGTTATTCTCCCATCCAAGAATCCAAGTAATGCAGAAAATGGGACTGAATGGAGGCTGAGAATGGGCTATATTTTTGGTTCCAGGTTACATGAGGACGGGCTCCATCTCACTAGCTCAGACCCAAGACCGGCTGATCTCGCTGAAGCGCATAGCCTCACGACTCAAGTAAGCTGGCGCATATGCGCGTCTAGTGGGGCGGCACCAGCCTGGGTGGAACAAGTGTAACGGTTCCTCTGTGTCTCCGGCAGAATCATGGGTATTCCCTGCGAGCTTATCCCGCCAAAGAAGGTGGCCCAGCTCCACCCCTTTATCAACATCCACGACCTGGTGGGGGCCCTGCATGTGCCCGAGGACGCCATCATATCATCTGCTGATGTGACCCTCGCTTTGGCCAATGCTGCTGCGGCAAACGGTATGATCCAGCTTCCCCAGTGTCCTGCCGGGACTTCCTTTCTCACGGGGTGGGCACTGCTTGGGAGGGAGTGTGTGGAGTGATGTTCCAAACCCACAAGGATAGATTCCCCTCCAGCTTTCCTTTAAGACATTGTGTTGTGGCCCCTCCAGCAGCCGAATCAGAGGAGGAGGAGGGGGCGTGGGAGTCAGGGTCAGCATCAAGGCAACCTGAGAGCTCCGAGGGGGAAGAGGGAGTGGAGCTGGCAGAGAGAGAGAGAGAGAGAGAGAGAGAGAGAGAGAGACAGAGAGAGACAGAGAGAGAGAGACAGAGAGACAGAGAGAGACAGAGAGAGACAGAGAGAGAGAGAGAGAGACAGAGAGAGACAGAGACAGAGAGAGAGACACAGAGACAGAGACAGAGACAGACAGAGAGAGACAGAGAGAGACAGAGAGAGAGAGAGACAGAGAGACAGAGAGAGAGAGAGAGAGAGAGAGAGAGGCAGAGCCATCAGCCCTCAGATGGAGAGTCAACAGCCCCCAGGTCTGGAGGTGGCTGATGAGGAAGAGGAGGAACAGCTGGGTCCAGTGCCTGATGAATGGATGCACAGAAGGCAGAGGAGAGGAGAGCAGTGGAAATCTATGGGCCGGTCCTTGGGACAGAAGAGCCACTGCTGCTAGCGAAGCCCCACCCAGGGCTGCTGGCGCTCCTAATAAAGGAATCATTGATTTAACTTCAGAGGATTGGTTGTGTTTGGGGAACTGGGTCAGAACACATTGGGTGTATGTTGCTTTGTGAGCATTTTGTGGGAAGCAGGTTCAGTCTGATGGTTATAGAGGAAACTGTTTTAGGCCATATCCTGAAAACCAGGAAGCCTTGGCTGATGGAGAGTAATGTAATTATCATTGCGTCCTGTGCTTTCACCCTAAGCAGGACCAGGTTTTTAGATGGTCTCTCTTGGACAAAGGGCAGAATCTCTTTTCCCTGCTGACTGGAGTGGCACGAAAAAGCCCACCCTTGCATGTCGGGTTGTCCTTGACAGTAGACAGTATTGGGTCTCCAACTCCCAGAAGACCCCAGCCAGCAAGTCTTAAAATTGCCAGGGTTGGAGATCCCCTGGGCAAGAGGTTGTGAGAGTTGAACACTGTTATCTCTGGGGGAACCTCATTGGGAGTAGGTGGCCACCTGTAGGCTTTTAGGAGCCCTCCTTCACCCTTTAGTGACAGCAAAGGACATTGAAATCTTGACATGGTGTGAATGGAAGTTGGCATTGCAGAGGGCTGTCTTTTTCAAAGCAGCGTGTGCTCTTTGTAGTGAGCAAGGGGAGGCCATATCAAGAAGTCCCACAGAATTAGAAGATGTTCTTCGGCCTAGATTGCAAAACAACCCTGGTGGCTTTCTTGGACCCATGGGTGTTTTTTTTTTAAAAAATCCTTAGCTGATTACTCTAAATGCTCTTTGCTTATTTGTGACATAAAATCAGTTACAAACAATGACAGTATCACGTAGATGACGGCTGACATCTCCCCACCACTTTCAAGGGGCCAAAAGTTGAGTCTTTCCCAGCTCAGTGGTGATACAGCCCCCTTGGCCAGACCAGTAACTGTAGTAGACCAAAGAACTCTGTGCCAAGTGGGCCTTCTAGTTGCAGAAATAACAATAGCACTTAGACTTATATACCACTTTACAGTGCTTTACAGCCCTCTCTAAGCGGTTTACAGAGCCAGCCTATTGTCCTCATTTTACCCACCTCAGAAGGATGGAAGGCTGAGGAAGGAGGGAAGAAGGAAGGAGGGAAGAAGGAAGGAGGGAAGAAGGAAGGGGCCTCTGTGGCTCAGACTGCTAATGCAGTCTGTTATTAACAGCAGCTGCTTGCAATTACTGCAGGTTCTAGTCCCACCAGGCCCAAGGTTGACTCAGCCTTCCATCCTTTATAAGGTAGGTAAAATGAGGACCCAGATTGTTGGGGGCAATAAAAGTTGACTTTGTATATAATATGCAAATGGATGAAGACTATTGCTTAACACAGTGTAAGCCGCCCTGAGTCTTCGGAGAAGGGTGGGATATAAATTCAAATTTAAAAAAAAAAAGGAATGGAGGAAGGGAAGGAAGGAAGGAAGAGCAGTAGCACTTAGACTTTTATAATGCTTCATGGTGCTTTGCAGCCCTCTCTAAACTGATTTACAGAGTCAGAATATTTGCCCCCAACAATCTGGGTCCTCATTTTACTGACCTCAGAAGGATGGGAGGCTGAGTCAACTCTGAACCGGTCAGGATCGAATTGCCAAACTGCTGGCAACCAGCAGGCAGCTGAGGTAGCCTACAATATTGCACTCTTACCACTGCGCCCCCGTGGCTCTGTGGGGCTCCTACTTGCTGAAAAGCTCTTAAATTCAGGCTTAACTAGCCTCTTTTCAGTAATAGCAATGGTTCTTAGACTTATATACTGCTTCACAGTGTTTTACAACCCTCTCTAAGTGGTTTACAGAGCCAGCATTTTGCCCCTAACAATCTGGGTCTTCATTTTACCCAACTTGGAAAGATGGAAGACTGAGTCCACCTTGAGCCAGTCAGAATCGAACTACTGGCAGTCGGCACAATTAGCCTGTAATACTGCATTCTAAGCTGTGCGTCACCAGGGCTTTACAATTAGCCTGCTTCCATGTTTGCAATTTGTTTCATTGCTACAACTGAATTCCTTAAGTTTCTTTAGTTTTGAATGCCACAAAGGGACTTCTTGCCTGCAGATGCAGTTCTGGATCTGTGATCCGGTCCACAAACTCCCACCTTTGCTTAAGAGCACCAGAACTGCCCTTCTGGATCAGGTCAAAGTTCGCCTTTACTGATTCTGGCAGAATTTGCTCAAGATTTCTGAGCAGGACTTGAGTGTGGCTTCTGCCCACATCTGTGTCAAGGTGTCTTGCTGTGAGATGATCTCCTTCTGAAGGCAGCATTCCGTAGGTCAGACTGGGCTTGTCAAGGAGTGTGAGTGGCCGTGAGATTCTGTTGAGTTGTGTTTCTGCTAAGTTGTGTTCCTTCCAGGGTGGCATTTTGGGTGAGCAGAGTCCAAGAGTTACAGCGAAAGATCAGGCTCTTTGCAGCTTTCCCTTCCAATGGATCACCAGAGATCACCCAACTTCCTCTCCACTGTTGTCTCCCCAGGTGTTCAAATCCACGAACGAACCAGTGTCATCCACGTCTTGGGCCAGAAGGGCTGCGTAACTGGAGTGGAGACAGACAGAGGAATGATTGAGTGCCCATACTTCGTTAACTGTGCTGGGCAGGTGAGATCCTGATTGGACCGTGGGGCTGAAGGGCTTGTGGGCCTGACCATAGCTGGATCCTCTCTTTGGGGGGGTTCTGGGACTGCCTGCCAAAGTAGACTTATTGAGCAGATTTTACGTGGCTGGGCCTTTTGTGCAACAAGCAAGAGGCACTTATTCAAGTTGGCAAGCTGCTCATGTTATTAGATGGGGAATGTAAAATCAAATGAGCTGGAAGGGGCCTTGGAGGTCTTCTAGTCCAGCCCCCTGCTCAAGCAGGAGAACCTGTCCTATACCATCTCAGACAGTCTCTTCTTAAAAACCTCCAGCCATGGAGTGCCCACGATTTCTGGAGGCCAGCTGTTCCACTGGTTATTTGTCCTCACTGTTAGGAAGTTTCTCCTTAATTCCAGGTTGCTTCTCTCTTTGATTAGACTCCGTTGCAGTTGAGCTAAATGGGGTGGCTGGTGGGATGGAGGGCAGGGGACGAGTGGATGGCTCCTTGTTGTAGGCACAGAGCTGCTGGAAGACCAGAAGGGGCTCATGAGAAGGTTCTCGATCTGCTTTTCTCACTGTTCTGTTTGAGTTCTGTGATCCTCACTAATTATGCAGAGCTTGGAATTGTGCTCAGCGAGTGTTAAACCATATTAGCCAATATTTGCTAACCGTTTGTGTGATTCACTAGTTGAAAAACAGGCTATAAAACGAAATAATAAATAACTTGTAGCTTACGTATTTTGCCTCTGGTGACAAGAGGTGTAAAGAACAGATCCTTGCTATTTCTTCCCAGGCAGCTGTTCACATCCATCCACATGTGCTACATATTAGATATATTATCACTGCTGTTTCTTTGGCAACAATAAGAATCCCATTAACTAAATTTCCCCTCTATTAGAGCAAATCCCAGAATTGACCAAAAAGAGTTGATAGATGGCATTAAAGCTGCTTCTTAAAATAACAGTAATTCTAGATTGAACTGGAAAAGTTGTAATCATCATATTCATAGTTCTATTTCTGAATCTACTTGTTCTGCTTGAATTTTTTTGTTTTGAAAAAAATGTTAAAGCAATTAAAATTGATAAATCATCCCAATCTTACTGGTAATTTTTTCCCAGCCCTTACGATGCAGCATAAAAAAATTAATTCACTACTTGTAGCAAAACAGCCTTTCTTTACATCAGTGATATCTAAAAATATGGGAAATAGCACTGTCTGAAAAATTAACACAACATAAAAATAGTTTTCAAGCACTTTGTTTAAAACTTATTTTACTCACATTTCGTTTCTATAGTTTCAGTTTAATGAAAGAAATTCCTGATGGATTAAATGTAAGAGTCCTTTTGGAACAAAATATTGAAAATTAACAGTTGTTTCAATCCTCGAGGTTACAAACCAACTTACATACACTTCTAAATTGTCTGGGTTTTTATTTGTTCCTATAAAATGTGAGGCTTTGGGCTTTGTTTTTTTATTATGGTGTCTTTTATTCCTGCATTGAAACAGTGGGTTGAAATGTTTCTTTCAAACAATGCAGCCCATGTTGAAGAATGAGCCCCATTGAGGTAAAATCAAATCAACCCTTCAATTTCCTTCTTTGCTTTCAGTGGGCTTACGAGCTCGGCCTTTCCAACGAGGAGCCGGTCAGCATCCCGCTGCATGCCTGCGAGCACTTCTACCTTCTGACGCGCCCCCTGAAGGCCCCCCTGGAGAGTAGCACTCCAAGTGAGGAACCTTCTCTTGCGCTGTCTTGCAGGTGCTTGGGCTTTGGCACAATGGCAGGCCGTGGGTGTTTAGTGTGTAGGTGCTTGGCATCCACATGCAAAGCAAAGGTTGGAAGCCCCAGGTGTTCAGGAGCTATCAACTCCAGGGACAGGGGGCTTAGGTACAGGCTGACTGTGTCCCAGTTGGACACTTGGAGCCCCAGAGATTTCTTGTCTGAGTTAAAGGTATCCAACCTTGGTAACTTTTAAGACTTGTGGACTTTAACTCCCAGAATTCCCCAGCCAGTGTGGCTGGCTGGGGAATTCTGGGAGTTGAAGTCCACAAATCTTAAAGTTGCCAAGGTTGGACATCTGTTCTGACCCAGCACCCCAAGGATGACAAGCCCTCTGAAGTTAAATCAATGATTATTAGGAGCGCTGGCAGCCCCGGCAAAAAGTTTCCTTCTCACCGCAGGCTAACAAGTCTGTCTGGCAGGGAGATGAATAGTTCTCTGCCACACCTATTCATCTCCGCCCCCTGCCTTTTATCCCAGAGCAAGGGTGGGGCTTTGCTAGCAGCAGTGGCTCTTCTGTCCCAAGGACCGGCCCATAGATTTCCACTGCTCTCCTCTCCTCTGCCTTCTGCGCATCTGCGTGTCAGGCACTGGACCCAGCTGTTCCTCCTCTTCCTCATCAGCCACCTCCAGACCTGGGGGCTGTTGACTCTCCCTCTGAGGGCTGACGGATGGCCCAGGCTCCGCCTCTGTCTCTCTCTCTCTGCAAGCTCCGTTCCCTCTTCCTCCTCGGAGCTTTCAGGTTGCCTTGATGCTGACCTTGACTCCCACACCTCCTCCTCCTCCTCCTCTGAGTCGGCTGCTAGAAGGGCCGACGGCTGACAGGCCACAACAACATCCCTTAGTTTAAAGGGTATGAACAGGCTTAAAAGGCCTTGACCAAAGACCTAAGGGAGTGAGGCAGCACAGTACTGGGCCTGATTCCATTTAGAGAAGATTCTTAGCTCTCTTGAGGCTTGTTGAAGCTGGCTTTCCAATGTTTCCTGGAGCCGTGGTGGTGCAGTGGTTAGAATGCAATATTAAGGCCGACTCTGCCGACTGCCAACAGTTCAGTCCGTCTCAAGGTTGACTCAGTCTTCCATCCTTCCGAGGTGGGTAAAATGAGGACCCAGATTATTGGGGGCAAGAGGCTGAGAGTGTAAACTGCTTAGAGAGGGCTGGAAAGCACCGTGAAGCAGTATATAAGTGCTATTGGTATTGCTGAGGAATACTTTGGCCGAGTAGCTATAGTTCTGAAGAAGCCCCCAGCTGCTCTGGAGAAGAGCGAAGATAGTCTTTGGGGTGCCCTTTGCTTGTGCTGACACTTGGAAGTGGCCTGCTTGAGCAGAGGGCAGCACCAGAGCATCCCAGGGATCTCACACCTAGATGGGTTCCTGCTGGGGCTCCCTTTGCTAGAGGAGGTCTGGCCGGCAGCCCTTCTTCTCTGCACTCGGCTGCATGAGAAGGAGCCCTCCTTCATTCACCCTTGAGTGACAGCAAAGGACATTGACATCACAACATGGTGGGAATGGAAGTTGGCATTGCAGAGGGCTGTCTTTTCCAAAGCAGCTTTGTGCTCTTCGTAGTGAGCAAGAGGAGGCCATATCAGATGGCCTTGCTGGGTGAAGATTTTTGAAGAGGTTCTTAGGCCCAGATTGCAAAACAACCCTGGTGGCTTTCTTGGATCCATGGGTGTTTTTTTAAAATCCTTAGCTGATTACTCTAAATGCTCTTTGCTTATTTGTGACATAAAATCACTTACGAACCATGACAGTGTCACATAGATGACGGCTGACATCTCCACACCACTTCCAAGGGGCCGAAAGTTGAGTCCTTCCCAGTTCAGTGGTGGTCCAGCCTCCTTGGCCAAAGAACTCTGTGCCAAACGGGCCTTCTAGTTGCATGAGAAGGCAGCCTGGCCCTGGGTGCAGGAATCCTGTGTGCAGTGGGGTCCTTAGCAAGCAAGGAGAGTCCCCCGCCTCTGTGTTCTGGGTTGGTTTTCCCCTCCCCGCCTCCTGTTTTTCTCCCTGGGTTCAAGCCTTTGCTTCTCTCCTCCGCAGCTATTGTGGACCTTGATGGGAGGATCTACATCCGCAGCTGGCAGGGGGGCATCCTCTCTGGTGGCTTTGAAAAGAACCCCAAGCCTATTTTCACCGAGGGCAAGAATCAGCTGGAGATACACAGCTTGCAGGAAGACTGGGATCACTTTGGTAAGGCGGCCAGGCCATTGGTGTACAGCAGAGGAGGGGAACTCTGGCCCCTTTATGACTTGTGGATTTCAACTCCCATCATTCCCGAGGCAGCATTCCAGCTGTCCACAAGTCATAAAGGGACCGTAGTTCCCCACCCCTGGTGTGAAGGAATGCCCGTTTTACTGACTTATTTTTCTTTATTTACTCCATTTTGATGCTGCCCATCAAAAATGAAGCTCACAAAAATAAATAGTTTTCTGGATATCCGAGCAAAGCAGTTGGGGAATGAAGGGGCTCCCCAGGGCTGCATTGCAGTTTGGAGGAACTTTGCACATATATCCTGGTTGCTCTTTTCCACTTTCCCTATTTTTCAGATGATCGAGGTATCTTTCCTGCCAGGTAAGGACAGGTAGTCCTCGACCTATGACCAAAATTTAGCCCAGAATGTATGTCACTAAGTGAGATATTTGTTAAGTGTGATTTGCCCTGTTTTACGACTTTTCTTGCCACCGTTGTTAAGTGAATCACTGCAGTTTTGTTAGATTAGTAACACGGTTGTTAAGTGAATCTGGCTTTCCCATTGACTTTGCTCAACAGGAGGTCACCAAAGGGGATCACGTGACCCCGGGATAATGCAACCGTCATAAATGTGAACCACCTGTCAAGCGTTTGTATGTAAATCACGTGAACTTTGAAGCATACAAAGTGTGAAAAATGTTCATGTGTTGTTTTTTTCAATGCCGTTGTAACTTTGAACCATCAGTAAATGAACTGTTGTAAGTCGAGGACTATCTGTCACCTGTCACTTAAGATACTGTGACGTTGCTAAGGCACCCTGCCGAGCAGAATACAGGTTGTCCTTGACTTATCACCGCAATTGAGCCCAATATTTCTGTTGCTAAGCAAAAAATGCTTAAGTGAGTTTTGCCCCATTTTAAGACTTTTTTTTCAACAGTTGTTAAGTTAATGACTACAGTTCTTAAGTTAGTAACACAGTTTTTAAATGAATCTCGTTTCCCCGTTGACTTTGCTTGTGAGAAGGTCACAAAGAGTGATCAGTGACCTCAGGACACTGCAACCGTCATAAATATGAATCATTTGCCAAGCTTCCAATATTTTGATCACATGAACTTGGGGATGCTGCAGTGGTTACAAGTGTGAAAAATGGTCATAAATCACTTTTTTTGATGCTGTTGCAACTTCAAATTGTCACTAAATGAACTGTTGTAAGTCGAGAACTACCTGTGTGTGTGTATATATATAATTTTTAAAAAAGTATACATCCATATTACGTGTGAACAGTGTTAGTTCTGAGCATCATTCGTATTGATCCAATTTATCACAATATTAGTATTCTTTATCACATTTATCAAATTTAAATAATCCTTTTTGTATTATTTAAACATACATTTAAAAAAAATGCCTAACATCTATAAACCTTTAATCTTTCTCTTATTTTTTTATCCTATTGAAAAAAAATTCCCCTATCTAATTTATTTCTGCTTCCTTAATATTTAGAAGGCATTTTTTTCTATCCATCGTCTCTTGCCCGCTTTAGTGCTTCTATTACTACCTACTACCAGAAGGCCGGCTGGGCTAGAAAGTGTCACTGTTGGAGGCCTGGCACTCTCTTGGGGTGGCGGGAGACGTAACTGTCCACTTTTTTCTCTGCCATGGATGGAAATCATTGTCTGCTCTCTCTTGGGGGATTAGAGCCACTGCTGAGTGCTTTGCTGCGGAGGATGCCGGATATGGAGGCCCTGGAGATAGTGCAGCTGGTCAATTGCCCAGAATCCTTTACTCCAGACATGCGGTGCATCATGGGAGAATCCCCCACCAGACAGGGCTACTTCGTCCTCGCAGGAATGAATGCAGCTGGGACATCTTTTGGAGGTGGTGCAGGCAAGTAAGTGGACTCATCTCCTGTTGAGGAAGGACAACTGAAGTCAAATAAATGAAGAAAAATAGTATGCCTATGTAAAAATAGGAATGTGTGTTGTAACTACCTTTACATCTCATAAACAAACCCATTAAACTTAATTAACCTTTTATTGTAAAAAAGATTACAAAAGCCTCTTTTCAGTATAGTGATGTGTCATCTGCGAACTTCAGTAGTTTAACAGATGGATCGTTGGAGATGCAGTCATTGGTATACAAAGAGAAGAGAAGTGGGGAGAGCACACAGCCTTGGGGGGCCCCTGTGCTAATTGAACAGGTATCTGATGTGATCCTGCTTAGCTTCACCTGCTACTTCCTGTTTGTTAGGAAGCTTGTGATCCACTTACAAGTATGTTCAGGTACCTGTAGCTGGTTTAGCTTAGTTAGAAGAGTGTCTGGAATGATGGTATTGAATGCTGAGCTAAAGTCTACAAAGAGGACCCTTACATAGGTCTTTGGAGATTCAAGATGTTTTAGGATGTAGAGCCATATTAACAGCATCATCTGTTGATCTATTTGCTTGGTATGCAAATTGCAAGGGATCTAAAAGCGGATCTGTGATGGTTTTCAAGTGGGACAGCACTAGCCTTTCAAGGGTTTTCATGACTACAGATATTAGAGCAACTGATCTGTAGTCATTCAGTTCCTTGATGGTGGGCTTCTTCGGTACTGGGATGATAGTAGAGCGTTTGAAGCAAGAAGGAACATAGCACATCTCTAGCGATTTATTGAAGATACGGGTGAAGATATGGGCCAATTGGTCAGCACAGACTTTTAAGCAAGAAGGAGTTATCTTGTCTGGGCCTGGAGCTTTTCCTGGCTTTTGTCTTTGAAATAGGTCTTGCACTTCCTTTTTTGTGATCACTAGGGGTTGTGAACCCAATGGGATGGGGTCAGTTGTAGGAGGCTTGGCTGTTGTTGGTGTGTCTGAGATGGAGGTTGTGGAGATAGGTGGCTGTAGTTTTCTTTCAAACCTGCAGTAAAACACGTTCAGGTCATCTGCCAGTTGCTGATTTCCTTCAGCCTGGGAGGGAGGTTTGCCGTAGCTGGTGATATTTTTAAGAGTTTTCCACATGTTTGCTGGTTCATTTGTTGAGAACTGATTCTTTAGCTTTTCAGAGTAGCTTCTTTTTGCTGCTCTGATCTCCCTTGTTAATGCATTTGTGGCCTGATTGTACAGCATTTTATCAACTTTTCTGTAGGCTTCCTCTTTGGAACAACATAGCTGCTTAAGTTTAGCTGTGAACCAAGGTTTGTTGTTACGGTATGTTCGCAAGTTCCTGGCTGGTATACATGGGTCTTCATAGAAGCTGACATATGATGTTACACTATATGTGAGTTCATCCAGATCTGCAGAGGTATCTTCAAAAATATTCCAATCAATGCAGTCAAAGCAAGTCTGTAGCTTTAACTTTGCCTCCTCAGTCCAGGTCTTCATTGATTTAATTGTTGGTTTTGTGGTTTTAAGTCTTTGCCTGTAAGCAGGTACAAGGTGAATCATGCAATGATCAGAGTGTCCTTCCTACAGCTGCTCCTGGTAAAGACTGATAAGCATCTTTTAGTGTTGTGTAGCAATGTTCTAAAGCAGAGGTCTCCAACCTTGACAACTTTAAGACTTTTGGACTTCAACTCCCAAAATTCAAAGCAAAGCTGGCTGAGGTATTCTGGGAGTTGAAGTCCACAAGTCTTAAAGTTGCCAAGGTTGGAGACCTCTGTTCTAAAGTATTCTTGCCTCTGGTGGGACAATTGACATGCTGAAAGTATTTTGGTAGCTCTTTCCTTAAGTTTGCCTTGTTTAGATCTCCCAAAATAATGGCCAGTGAATTGGGGTATTTGACTTCAGCCTTCATAATTTGGTCAGCTAGAGTTCCTAATGCCTTGTTTACACAGGCTTGTGGTGGGACATAAACAGCTATTAGTAGAAATGAGGAAAATTCACGAGGCAAATAGTATGGTTTGCAGTTGATAATTAATGTCTCTAAGTTTTCGTCACAGGCGAAAACTTAGAGACATTAATTTATATATTAATGAATCTATATTAATTTATATATTAATGTCTCATTAATAATTATATATTATACCTGTAGTTATATCCTGAGACCAGCTGTTGTTGATATATAAGCATAAGCTTCCTCCCTTCTTTGTACCAGATGTTTCTGCAATTCTGTCTGATCATTGAATCTGAAACCCTGTGATGTGCATAGGATATCCATAGATCGTGGATACGTCCCTTTTCCTTTGTTTCTAGTTTCTGCAAACAAGACTTGTGTTTATCCTTCTTTGCAGAAAGTGGCACTGCTAACGACTCTGGGATGCTGCCCCAAATGCTAGGGTTGTGACCTATGAGTTGCCTTTCTGAGTTCCTCTTACGGTTTTCCTCGCATTTCTCATTGCGCAGTTTGGAATCTGTGACTCGGAGTGATGGGTTTTCAGGATATCTTCAAGAGATTCGAAAGCCACCTGTCGGGGGTGTGTGTGCTTTGATGCAATTTGTGCTGCAAATGGATGGACGTGTTGGCCTTCGCAGTCCCTTCCAGCTCTGTGTGTTTTTGATAACAGGTACCTGGCTGAATGGATGGTGAATGGCTACCCTTCCGATAATGTCTGGCCCTTGGACCTGAAGCGCTTTGGAGCTCTGCAGAGCAGTCGTACCTTCCTCCGTCATCGGGTCATGGAAGTGATGCGTAAGTAGCCCCGAAGTTTGCCTGCCTCTCGTGCTCCCTGGACTCGCCACGTGGCTCATGAAGGTGGGCGAGGGGGTTGAGCTCATGTCCTGGCTGGCAGGTGGTGATTCATTCGTTAGAACCTCTCAGCCATGCCATGAAGCTCAAGATTTTGGAAGCTGTTTCTCCATGGGTGAGATATTTAATGATTATTTTCCTTGGTTGCACAGTCAGCCAAATGCCTAGACTGGATTTGACATTTTTGTCCACCCATCAAGTCCTTCCCAAAGGTCTGGAATAGGAAAATGTTGTATTGCTTGATGGTATTGCCACAGAATGTAAGCTCTTCTGATTAAAGCTGCCTTTTGCAATTGACTGGTGGTGATTTTGTCAATGCCGATGGTGTTCAAGTGGTGCTCCAGATGTTTCGGGATTGCACCCAAGGCATCTATTGCTATTGGTATTAACTTTGCTTATATTTATTACTGTATTGCCAAGAAAGAGCAAACAAAACTCTTCTTGGCCTTTTGGGTAGAATTAAGTGGTTTGGAACCTCTTAGGGAATCACATTCTCCTCCTGTTTTTAGGAAGGTTCATATTAACCATAGTTGGCTTTCAGTTGTTCAGACCAGCTTAACATCCTAGCTTCAATTTCCCCTTTAAAGCTAGACATAGTCAGTGGAAACCTTATTATATAAGTAATGCTTCCCCATAGGTCATAATGAGAGGAAGAAAGAAATTACACACTTTTCTTCCTGACTACCTAAGTTGGCTTAAGAGATCAGAAGGAACAACTTTTCCAAATCCAAAAGTCGTTCCCCACAAGGAGCTTCTTGAGTTTGGATTGATATCCTGGTGGTCTTTTTTTACTATTAAAGGCTGATCCAGATGTTTTGGTGACTGTAAAAGGATATTCTGTCTGGATTGGGAAGATAATGCGCTGTGTCCCTTCCAGTACATTGATTCTGTGGTTCTGTGGCCCTTCTCCAGCCCTGATTTACGACTTAAAAGTTCCCCGCTGGGATTTCCAGACCGGCCGGCAACTCCGCACGTCTCCCCTTTACGACAGGTTGGACGCCCAGGGAGCGAGATGGATGGAGAAGCATGGCTTTGAGAGGGCAAAATTCTTTGTCCCTCCGGGGAAAGGTGAGAGTGATTTCCCCCCTGGATGCACCCCGAAACCCTACAGCCACCTTTGGGGGCCCATCCTGAGCCTTGTGCTTCCTCTCCTGCAGATTTGCTGGCTCTGGATCAGAGCAAAACGTTTTACAAGCCGGACTGGTTTGACATTGTAGGGGCAGAGGTCAAGTGCTGCAAAGAGGCCGTGTGTGTCATTGACATGTCTTCTTTCACCAAGTTCGAGATAAGCGTAAGTGCTTCTTCCTCCAGAGCTTTCCTTTTCATTTGGAAGCATTCCATGGTTGCAGGGTGTCAGGAGTGCCGCCTCCCTGCCAGTCTGCCATGAAGGGGGGAAGCTGGAAGGGCAGGCGAGGGCCTGGGGGAAAGGGAAACTGAACTGGGAGAACTAAGTTCCCTGGGAGAAGAATGCCAACCCGTAGAGTGACCATTTCCAAAACATCTCTTTTAAACTTGATTGGACCATGAGACACACATAATGGGAAGGGACCAAGGGAGGAAAGTTAACTGGCAAAAATCTGGCGCGAAATCTCAGCTCTGGCTTTACGCCACTGTAACTCACTATACCTGTCTCAATAAATGGAGGATCGTTTTTACTTAGAAGCCCAAGTTGATGCAGGTCTGACACAGAGACTAGACTTCAGACATATGTTTTTAAGCTTTGACTTTGGCTTAGTAACATATTGTCAATGTAAGCAGTGGGGCATGTACGTAAGTCTTTATTGCTTAGTGTCATTTGCAAATGCAACCAATTTGGGGTAGGGTAAAAGTTTTAAATCTTTTACAGTTCAAATCTTTTATCTTCGAATCTTTTACGGTTCGAATCCCTAGTGCTGCCGTGTAATGGGGTGAGCTCCCGTTACTTGTCCCAGCTTCTGCCAACCTAGCAGTTTCGAAAGCACGTAAAAATGCAAGTAGAAAAAATAGGGACCACCTTTGGTGGGAAGGTAACAGTGTTCCATGCGCCTTTGGCGTTGAGTCATGCCAGCCACATGACCACGGAGACGTCTTCGGACAGCGCTGGCTTTGAAACGGAGATGAGCACTGCCCCCTAGAGTCGGCAACGACTAGCATGTATGTGCGAGGGGAACCTTTACCTTTACCTTAAAAGTTTTAATTGCAAGTCCTAACTTTGTGTAACATGTGAAGCATTAACTTTCTATGCCTTAAGAAGGTAGAGATTATTTTTAGACAAGCTCAAAACACAAACATTGTGATCTGCCAAACTTGGTTTAAGGTTAAGGACTTTTCATAGTTTTAGCTCCTTCCTTTTTGTTTCTTTTGTTTCTTGTTCCTGGCAACCAGTGGTTCACAAATAAGTTTCCTCTGGATGTGGAACTTTTATTTAAATTGTTCATAGATGCCCTGGACAGGTACGTTGGTGGTTGCTAGTACCCAGGTACCAAGTTATCTCTGGATCGGAGGCAGTTTGGCTCCAAATGCCTCGACAGCAGAATAGTGCCAGGAGACACCATGTCTCCATCTCCTCTCTCAGGCAGCTGATAGGCATCAGATTGGCCACAGCGAGTACTAAAATGCTAGTGTCTGATGTGTCTAGGCCACATCTGTCAAGCTGTTCTTACGTTTTGTGTTCCTTCTCCTGTTTGCTGCAGTCCACGGGAGGACAAGCTTTGGAAATTCTGCAGTATCTCTTCTCCAATGACCTGGATGTACCAGTTGGACATATTGTGCATACGGGGATGCTCAATCACAACGGAGGGTATGAGAACGACTGCAGCATAGCCCGCCTGAACAAACGCAGGTAGGGTCTCCCCTCTGGGGCCTTTGGTGACTTGCCATCCATACCGGGAATATGGTTGAAGCCATGATGATGACTGAATGGTAAACTCAATGTGCCATCACTTGCATGATTATGTCACAGCACATGATATTACTGGACCATCGCTGTAGCTGGCCTTGGTTTCTATATAACACCTGTCTGTTTGGGCGCCGGCACAAAAAAAATTGAGTTTAAACCTGAGTTTAACTAGAAAAAGGAGGGATCTTTCCACATTCCATACTTTAATTTCATATAAACAGATTCAGAAGACAGTCCAGGAATTTCTTGTCTTGCTTAGCCAAAATGTGTTGTGTGTTATTTTTCCTTAAACCATAATCAGTGATGTTGTAAGGACTTGCCTCCGCTCTTCATTCAAGAAACCAGAACTCTTGAAACGATTGGCATTTCAAAAGGAAACATTTATTGAGGGAAAGTGATAGCAAGACAAAGCAGGATCTGAGGATTCTCCGTGCAATTCCATTAGGTTAAAGCAGTTAAAAACCCCTCCCCTTAGTCCAGGGCAAGCTAATCTGTAGGAGCAAAGTTGTTTTCAGGCTGAGAAGGTGATAAGTTGCTCCAGTTCTGAGACAAAACAGTTGGCCCTCAATTCATTCCCTCCCCCGCCCCTTGCTTTTCCTGGAAGGTAAATCAAAGTACAGGATAAGCAGGCAACAGGAAAAAGGTTATAAAGTGAGGAATGCCTCCAGGCCCTCCCCACCAGAACGGCAGTGCCCTGATATGGATCTCTAGGACCTGACAGATGTAACCTGTAGTGTCAGGCCAATCACTTGTGGTTTATCTGATAAATTATGGTTAAGCAGTTTGTTGATAGTGTGATATACACAACTGGGGCCTTGTGCAAGCCTAGAGAACTGAATACTGTAGAATATATAAGGTGCTCATTGTATTGAAGGTGCCTTTCCAGAAATGAGACAAGCAAGAAAGTTGCTAAATGAAATAGAAACCTGTTGTGATCAGAATTGCATGATGAACACCTGACTGGCCATGTTCGTTGGCTGGGTCTTAAGACAGGTGTGCTTTTTAATAAAATGGTTTATTTGGAAAAGGTGATGCCACACTTTGTGTCCTACTCCTGGTTCCAAATACTGACTCACACACACTTGCTATGTAATTCATATTTTACTCAAGGTCTAAGAGATAGCAACAGCCAAAGCCTGCAAATCAAAGCAAAGTCTCTGACAATTGCTTGCCTGAATGTTTAGCTTTTTAAAAGGAGAATGCAGAGGAATAGTCCAAAATCAGTCCAAGAATCCAAGAGCTGGATCAGGGTTGTCAGCTAGAATTTCACAAGCAGAAGCCGCACAGATGCCACATAAGAGCCAGAGATCAGATGGATGTTTCTGGCAAAGGAAACATGGGTCAAGAATTGCTTCTTAAAATCAGGCTGGAGTCAGCTTTCATTAAACAAGAGATTTACTCCCTTGCTTGGCAAGAAGCCCTCTCCCTTCCGCAGTTCAGATTGGGATTGGCCTTGCTTGGAGAAGGGCAGTTAAGAAATAGAAAATATAAATTTATATTTATAAAATATAAATAAATAAGAAGAACCCTCATAGAACGGGGGTCTCCAACCTTGGTCAGTTTAAGTCACAGAGTTCTGGGAGTTGAAGTCCACAAGTCTTAAAGTGACCAAGGTTGGAGATCCCTGTCATAGAACATCTTTGGCCGCCTCTCTGGAGGCAGGGACTATGAAGCCTTACATCGTTCAATTGTTCCAGGTGCTCAGGTGGTGCCTGATATGACCAGATGCAGGTGATTCCTTTCTTTCTCTCTCCTGAGGCTGACATTCCACAGATTTTTGCTGGAGCAGCATCTTCAGCATCCTGGGCATAACACTCTGCCTGATGGAATAAGTAATGAAGTTATCTGACAGCATCTTTTCAAAACCTTTGTATAAAAATGGTCCTTAAATGGGCTTAATTTGGGCTTAAATGCGCTTCCTGTGTTTCATACTGCAGCTTCTTCATGATTTCCCCCACAGACCAGCAGGTTCACTGCTGGGCCTGGTTGAAGAAGCACATGCCCGAAGACAGCAACCTCTTCTTGGAAGATGTAACCTGGAAATACACAGGTGAGGGGAGCTGCCAGTTGCTGGCCCAGCTAATGTGGTCTGGAACTCCTCTGGACCAGGACCAGGGTCCTTCTCCAAGGGAACCTCAGATTCTGCAGGCTGGCCTCCTGTTTTGTTTGCAGGGCCTGCCTCTCCTCTCCATTCAAGGAAGCAATTACCATTTCAAAAGGAACCTTTTATTGAAGGAAAGTGAAAGCACAACAAAGGAAGCAGGATCTGAGGATTCCCGCCCTGCAATTCCATTAGGGTTAAAGCAGTTAGAAACCCCTCCCCGCAGTCAATCCGCAGGTGTAAAGTTGTTTCGAGAATCGCAGGCTGAGGTGAGAAGAAGTCCTTCTCAGGCGTGGCTTGCTGGAAACTTTGGAGCTGAGACAAAACAGATGGCCCTCCCCCCTTACATTCCCAAGAAGATAAATCGGAAGAAAAGTACAGGATAGATAATAGGCACCATGAAAAAGGCTGTAAACTAAAGAGTGCACCCAGGCCCCCTCCCCACCAGAATGTCCCAATAGGGATCTATGGGACCTGACACTAATCTGGAACAGATCTCCAGTCAGGGGATTCAGTGTTCCTGCCCACCTGGTTGAATCTCTGAGTTAATGATCATCCATCCAGAGGAGCCTCAGCTCTCTGAGTTCCTGAAACTGAGTGAGTCAGGCATTCAGCAATGACTTGTTTCCCCCTGGGCCTTTTGACATGTAATATTTTTCAGAGCAAAAACCATAAATATAGCAAATAGTTTTAATCTGACAATAGATACACAAGGCTTGTTGTGTCTCTTGGTTAGTGTGTCAGTGGCAGATCCAAGTTGGTGTCTTTGTTTTTCTCTTTCCCTTATTATTTTTACAAATCACTCAAGGCAGCGAACATATCCAACATTCCTTCCCCTTATTTGCCCCACAACAACAACCCTGTGTGGTGGGTTGGGCTGAGAAAAAGTGACTGGTCCAAAATCACCCGCCGGCTTTTATGCCTAAGGCAGGACTATAGCACTTAGGAAGAGCACTTAGTCTTATGTACCGCTTCAAAGTGCTTTCCAGCCCTCTCTAAGCGGCTTACAGAGTCAGCCTCTTGCTCCCCACAATCTGGTCCTCAGTTTACCCATCTTGGAAGGACGGAAGGCTGAGTCAACCTTGAGCCTGGTGAGATTCGAATTGCCAAATTGCAGTCAGCTGGCAGTCAGCAGAAGTAGCCTGCAGTAACTGCACTCTAACCACTGCACCACCGTGGCTCTATAATTCACAATCTCCTTGTTTCTAGTCTGGTGCCTTAACCACTAGACCAAACTGGCTCTTCCATCCGTGGCTGCCATGATATGGGGTGGACAGTTGATGTTGCTCTCATATCCCAGAGGCTATGGAATATGAGAAAGTTATTTATTTATTTATTTATTTATTCACATTTTTATACCGCCCTTCTCCGAAGACTCAGGGCGGTGTACAGCAAGTAAAACGACAATAATCCAAAACCATTTAAAATACCATAACAAAATTAAAAATCTAATTAAACTGCTATATACTTAAAACTATTAGGTAAAAAATACAAAAGATAAAAACCCCTGTTAAAAAACCCGCTAAAATCCCCAAATATTAAAATCAATCAATCAGGCCAGCCCTGCTTGATGAAAAAAGAAAGTCTTGAGCTCGCGTTTAAAGGTCCGAAGATCAGGGAGAAGACGGAGTCCCACAGGCAGATCGTTCCACAGGGCCGGAGCCCGCACAGAGAACGCTCTTCCCCTGGGGGCTGCCAGCCGACATTGGTTGGCCGACGGCACCCTAAGGAGGCCCTCCCTGTGAGAGCGGACTGGACGCACTGGATGATGGGAGGTACCTGGCGGCAGCAGGCGGTCCTGTAGGTATCCCGGTCCCATGCCCTGGAGCGCTTTAAAGGTGATAACCAACACCTTGAAGTGCACCCGGAAGACCACCGCAACCAGTGCAGCCTGCGCAGGAGAGGTGTTACATGGGAGCTACGAGGAGCTCCCTCAATCCCCCGCACAGCCGCATTCTGTACCAGTTGGAGCCTCCGGATGCTCTTCAAGGGGAGGCCCATGTAGAGAGCATTGCAATAATCCAGGCGGGAAGTGACGAGGGCATGAGTGACTGTGCATAATGAGTCCCGGTCCAGGAAAGGGCGCAATTGGCGAATCAGGCGGACCTGATGAAAAACTCCCCTGGCGACGGCCGTCAAATGATCTTCTAAAGACAGCCGTGCGTCCAGGAGAACGCCTAAATTGCGCACCGATTCCCTGCGGGCCAACGATTCGCCCCCCACAGTCAGCAATGGGGTAAGCTGACTGTGCCGGGACGCCGGCATCCACACCCACTCCGTCTTGGATGGGCTGAGTAGGAGCCTGTTCGTCCCCATCCAGACCCGATTGGCTGAGTTGGCTGAGAACAGTTGCTCAATGTGGGCTTCAGCGTTTGGCAGAGCTGGGTGCTTGTTTTGGAAGGCTGATATGAGAAGCCTTCAACTGGAGAAGATCCAAGAACTTGCCTTATCTTTTCCCATTTAAGTGGTCTCTCACCCAGATGAAATCCGATATCAGATTCCGAGTCCTTTCCCAGCTTTTGCCGATTTGTGTTGCGCTGACAAGCTGCAAAGAGAAGAGTGAGGGAAGTAATGGGGCAAGGCTTCCTATTCTGCAGTTGCCTCTGACGCTGAATTCTTTTCCTTTTATTTCCTCCAGCCTTGAATCTGATTGGCCCACGTGCCATGGACGTCCTGTCGGAGCTCTCGTATGCACCAATGACGCCCGAACACTTCCCTTCCCTCTTTTGTAAGGTAGGGGACTTTTCCATTTCATTTAGCAACTTTCTTCCTTCTTATGCAGATGCTTACAGGTAGTCCTCTATTTACGACTTCAGTTGGGGTCAGAAAATTCATCATTAAACAGTGCAGTCATTAAGAGAGGAATCACATGGTTGTTATTTGCAGCTTCGCTTGCAGGCTTCTCCATTGGTTTTGCTTGTAGGAATCCAGCTTGCCTCAGTTATAAGATACCTCATTGAACAAATGGGTTTTTTGTATCTGCTCTTCCATCTTTCCCTTTGTGCAAAGGAATCAGTAGCCATGGCAACAGCCCTTGGGCTTATATACCGCTTCACAGTGCTTTGCAGCCCCTCTCTAAGCGGTTTTACAGAGTCAGCCTTTTGCCCCCAACAATCTGGGTCCTCATTTTACCAACCTCGGGAGGATGGAAGGCTGAGTCAACCTTGAACCGGTCAGGATCAAACTGCCTGGCGGTCGGCAGAGTCAGCCTGCAGTACTACATTCAAACCACTGCGCCACCACAGCTCACCTCAGTAGGGGTGATCCTTGAGTATGATGGCAGTTCAGGTTGGGATTGCCCTTGCTAAATGATGCAGTTGCAAACTGTGACACCGTATGATTGTATCTGTCGTGTCCCACCCCCACTCCGACGAACGAGTCAAGAAAGTCCATAACAAACTTGGCAACGAAGTCTCTGCAGCTTGCCAAGTTCCTTTGAGGTTTATCAGGGTAGGCAGGAGTCCAAGTTGTGACTTCAGCGATAGGGTCCGATATCAGCAAACTAGATAAGACTTTGCTTGACTCAAGGTTGGAATGCCAAAAGCAGGTCCTTTATATAGGCTGTGGGGTGTGGCTCCATGACTCAGCATTTATCCAGGCCTGCCCCACCCTTCCTTCTACTGGCGTCGCCTCTCAGATCTCCAGAAGCGAGGGTCCACCGACTCTGAAATGTCTTCAGATGGATCTGCTGTCAGCGTCTGGGAAAGGGAGGGGTCAGAGGGAGTAGCCCGTGTAATTCCACCACCTGGCTGGCTTCCTGCTCTGAAGGCTGAGCCAAAGGAACACACGCTGTATGAGTGAGGTTTATTGGGCTTCTCCTTTCACTCCTTGAATCCTCTCCGGGCATGGGGCCAGGGCCGGGGGCTGGAGTCATGACAGGCCGTTCATCTTCATTATCAGACTCGGAGTCTGATAAAAGGCCCGGTTGGAGACGGGAGGGGCCTGGCTGAGGAGAGGAGGGAGGATGAGTCACAACAGTATCACTTAGCGACAACAATCCTGGCAGTCCCTGTTGCGACTGTAACCTCAGGACCATGTAGGTTGTTAAGTGGGAAGAGGCGGGAGGCTTAGTTAAGGAGTGCAGGGGATGGGGGGGGTTGCTGGGGAGTGTGGCACACGTGGCTGGGGAATTCTGGGAATTGAAGTCCACTTGTCTTAAAGTTGCCAGAGATGAGTAATGCTGGCCTAGAATACACTCTAAGACTCGAGAACAACTCAAGCCTGGCTGCTTGGTCCCGGCTCCGGTTGTGTGATTCTCCCGGCAGCCGAGAGCGAGGTCTTTGGACCTCATTGAGCTCTCGGCTGCTGAGTGCGGAGCCGAAGTCCTTGAACAGCGGCGGATGGCGGCGGCCATGCTGGGGGCGCGATGAGACGCCCGCCTGACCCAGCTGTTTGGCGGCGGTTTTCGCCGCGGATGTCATCATCGGCTGGGGGAGCGTGCCAAACATCGATGAAGGATGGAGGACATCGACATCGACGGCGGTATGCTGGGTTCTGGGTGTTGGACCGCAGGTAACACCGGTGGTTGGAGTGGGGCCTGCACGGGCATGATTATTGCCCCTCCCCTTTCCTTCCTTCCTCCCTTCATGGCCCGGAACATCGTTCTTCCCCCCACTGCTGACTTTTTTGCCAAGGCCTGCCAAAAATGCCGTAATTTCACCAACGGCTTACAGCTTTCCGGGTTGTTTTTCCATCGGCGACAGAGGTGGCTGGGCCTGGTCACTCACAACAGCGGCACAGCGGCGTGCTGGGGCCTTGTTGGGCCCAGCGGTAAAATCTGGCGGCTGGTTGGCGGTGGTACGGACGGCGGTATGGACAGCACTGACGGCACTGGCGGCATGATCTCGTCCCGATTATCGTACCACACGGGTTTTTGTCCCGTGATGGTACGTTGCCGGGAACCCGAGGGAGATTTTTATCCCGGCTATTGACTTTTTCCATCTTTGTAGCCGAGGAAACAACCAAGGGAAGGCTATTATGCCAACCTCCGAGGTGGAGGTCATTAGATCGGGATCGGACTTTCGGCCCCTTGGTTGTTTCTGGACCCTTTGGATTTTCTACGGACTATAACTAATATCATCGCCCGAGTGGCCAGTAATATGACTAATACCGGGTCGGACGAACTATCGGTACGACCGGAACATCTCCGCCGGTTAGGGATGGACATCCTTTCGCTGTATATTGACTATTTCCCATGAGATACTCGTTTGCCGAACTACTACGACTGCGAGGTTCCCCCGCCTCGCAGGAATGGCCCTCCAAATTATCGAGGGCTTACCTTAACGAAGGGTCTTGGGACCCAGAGAGGTGGTATGCCAAGAAGAAGTTGTGGGGTTTTTAAATAGTTTTTAAACAAGGGTTTTTAAGGGGGCGGATTTGACGGTGGGGTGAGAACCCGTCGGGGGGATCCAGCCCTGTGCTAGTTCGCGACACTATTCCATCTTGTCTGAAGGCAGGGGAGGACGCCCAGGTTTAGAGGGTTGCTCGATCTATACGGTAAGTGGGAGAGGCAGATATGGCGGGGAGGGGCCAGTCGAGTTGAGGGAGCACGCTGCTCGATGTTTGAGAGCGATCGCGTGCTCCGCCCCTCAGTCCCTACCTGCCTCGGGTGGCCATGATCCTCAGAGCTTGGATCTTCGGTTGATGTTATGTAATGCCCGGTCCGTGGTTAATAAGGCTCCCTGATCTGCGATCTTATTCAGGGGAGTCCGGACCTTATGGGCATTACGGAAACCTGGTTGGGCCCAGAGGGGGTCCCCTTGTTGAGATGTGCCTCCAGGTTTCCGAGCATTTCATCAGCCGAGGCCCAAGGTAGGGGTGGGGGTGGCGGTTGTTATCAGGAGGATCTAGAGCCGAGGAGACCACTGTTCCTCAGATTGCCGGCTGTGAATCCTCTATGTGCGGTGGGGCTATAGGAATCAGTTGGGCTTGGTGATCGCGTACCTGGCTCCTTGCTGCGTGACCACAGCCCTGCCCGAGCTGTTGGAGGTACTCGCTGCTGTGGCGGTTGAGACCCCCAGACTTATAGTCATGGGGGACTTTAACCTGCCATCAGTTGGCTTGTCATCGACGGCAGCTCGGGAGTTCTTGGCTTCCATGACGGCCTTGGACCTGATTCGAGTAAATGATGGCCCTACGCACACGGGGGGAGGCACACTGGATCTGATTTATATCTCTGGACAGTGGTTAAATGATCTGGTGTTAGATGATTTAGTAACGGAACCAATGTCATGGTCGGATCATTTTCTCCTTCGCCTAGACCTTCGAACCGCCATTCACCACCGCAGGGAGACGGAACCTATACGGTGGTTCCGTCCCAGGCGCCTGATGGACCCCGAGAGGTTCCTGACGGAGCTTGGGCCATTCCTGAGGAACTGGCCCACGGCACGGCTGAGGAACTGGTCGTGGCCTGGGAACAGGCCGCGCCGGGCCTTGACCGTGTCGCGCCTTTGCGGCCTCTGACCCGCGAGGTCTCGTCCGCCCTTGGTTCTCCGAGGGGCTGAGGGAGATGAAACGCCGGAGAAGACGCCTGGAGAGCACCTGGAGGTCCAGTCGCCCGGTTGATCGGACACTAGTTAGATCCTACTCTAGGACCTACCTAGTGGCAATGAGGGAAGCGAGGCGCCCTATGCCTCCACCCTCATTGCGCCGGCAGATAACCGCCCGGCCGCCCTGTTTCGGGTGACCCGCCTCTCCTACATCAGGAGGTGCGGATGACCTTGCAGGGACGAGCCGAGGAGTTTAGTGGTTATCTATACGATAAAATCGCTCAGCTGAGGGACGGTCTGGACCGAATTTGGGATGATCCAAGCGAGGGAGAGGAGGCACGTCTTGTTGAGCCCATTTGGGATGAGTTTGACCCTGTGGCTCCCGAGGACGTCGACAGGTTGTTGGGGAGGCTGCACGGCACGACATGTTTACTGGACCCGTGTCCTTCCTGGCTGGTACTGGCCACTCAGGCGGTGACACGAGGCTGGCTCCAGAGGATTATCAACGCTTCTTTGTTGGAAGGGGTTTTCCCTGCCGCCTTGAAAGAGGCGGTGGTGAGACCCCTCCTTAAGAAGCCCTCCCTGGACCCAGCTATTTTAGGTAATTATCGTCTAGTTCCAACCTTCGCTTTGTTGCGAAGGTTGTAGAGAGTGCCGTGGCGCGACAGCCACCCCAATACCTGGATGAAGACGTCTATCTAGACCTGCTCCAGTCCGGCTTCCGACCCGGATACAGCACGGAGACAGCTTTGGTCGCATTGGTAGATGATCTCTGGAGGGCTAGGGACAGGGGTTATTCCTCTGCCCTGGTCCTATTAGACCTCTCAGCGGCGCTCGATACCATCGACCATGGTATCCTGCTGCACCGGTTGGGGGATTGGGAGTGGAGGCACCGATATCGGTGGTTCTCCTCCTATCTCTCCGACCGGTCGCAGACGGTGTTGACAGGGGGCAGAGGTCGACCGCGAGGGCCTCACTTGTGGGGTCCTCAGGGTCGATTCTCTCGCCCTGCTGTTCAACATCTACATGAAGCCGCTGGGTGAGATCATCAGTGGTTTCGGGTGAGATACCAGCAGTACGCTGATGATACCCAGCTGTATTTTTCCACCCCGGCCACCCCAATGAAGTTGTTGAAGTGCTGTCCCGGTGTTTGGAAGCCGACGGGTCTGGATGGGGAGAAACAGGCTCAAGCTTAATCCTCCAAGACGGAGTGGCTGTGGATGCCGGCATCCCGATTCAGTCAGCTGCAGCCGCAGCTGGCTGTTGGAGGCGAATTATTGGCCCCAAAGGATAGGGTGCGCAACTTAGGTGTCCTCCTGGATGATCGGCTGTCGCTTGAAGATCATCTGACGGCCGCTCCAGGAGGGCCTTCCACCAGGTTCGCCTGGTTCGCAGTTGCGCCTTCCTTGATCGAGATGCCTTATGCACAGTCACTCATGCGCCTGCTACCTCTCGCTGGATTACTGTAATGCTCTCACATGGGCTCTTGAAGTGCACTCGGAGGCTCCAGTTAGTCCAGAATGCAGCTGCGCTGGTGATAGAGGAGCTACTGTAGCTCCCATGTAACACCGCTCCTGCGCAGACTGCACTGGCTGCCTGTGGCCTTCGAGTGCACTTTAAGGTGTTGGTTACGACCTTTAAAGCGCCCCATGGCTTAGGACCTGGGTACTTACGGGACCGCCTGCTGTTACCACATGCCTCCCACCGACCCGTACGCTCCCATAGAGAGGGACTTCTCAGGGTGCCGTCCGCCAAACAATGTCGGCTGGCGGCCCCCAGGGGAAGGGCCTTCTCTGTGGGGGCTCCACACTCTGGAACGAGCTTCCCCAGGTCTACGCCAAATACCTGACCTTCGGACATTCCGTCGCGAACTAAAGACACATCTTTATTCGCGGGGCTGGCCTAAATTGGATTTTAATGGGAAATTTTATTAATTTTAAACGGGTTTTAGTTTATGGTAATTTAATTTCAGGCTAATTTTAAATAAGTTTTTTAAATGATATTTTAACTTGTATATTTGTATTGCTGGTTTTATCTTGCCTGTACACCGCCCTGAGTCCTTCGGGAGAAGGGCGGTATAAAAATCAAATAAAATAAATAAATAAATAAATAAATAAACAGATGTGTCCCCCCTCCATTCTGCAAGTCACCCACATTGTGATCTTAAGCGCTGGGCCAAGTTTCTTCTGGTGCAGAATGTCAGTTTGTTTCCCCCCAACCTGTTCCTTGCTGGTTTACCTATGGCCAAGGGCACAACAGCTTTCCTTTGTCTTTGGAATTTTGTTCTGGAGGTCTTCATGGTGCGTTCCCTCTTTCTGCAGGAGATGAGTGTCGGCTATGCCAATGGCATCCGGGTCATGAGTATGACGCACACGGGAGAGCCCGGCTTCATGCTTTATATCCCCATCGAGGTGAGTGGGGCCTGGACCTAAGGGGGCCTAATCCCCAGATGGCATGACGTCATCCACAATTTGTGTTTTAAGAACTTTTGCCAAAAAATACAGGTGGGAGTTATGAGCACAGTTAAGCCCAAATTTATATTTATATTTAGTGAAAACGTCATTAAGTGAGTTTGGCTCATTTTACAACTTTTATTGCCGCCCTTGTTGACTGAATCACTACAGTTGATAAGTTAGTCACCCGGTTGTTAAGTGAATCTTGCTTCCCCGTTGATTTTGCTTGTCAGAAGGTCACAAAAGGGATCACATGACCCTGGAACAGTCATAAGTACGTGCCAGTTGCCAAGCGGGCGAATTTTGATTATGTGACCATGGGGATGCTGCAAGGGTCATAACTGTGAAAAAACAGCCATAAGTCACTTTTTTCAGTGCCGTTGTAACTTTGAACGGTCACTAAATGAATTGTTGTAAGTCGAGGACTACCTGTGCCTGGACAGTGCCTGTATCATCTTTTCAGGTTCCTAAATTAAGTCAGGGAAGTTTGTTTGGGGAAGTGGCCCCTAGAGGCCATGTTGGGGAAGGCCGATCTATGCTCAGCTCGTCTGCCGCGTCATCGGAGATCATTGACCAAGACTTGCGTCTTGAAGAGACAAGTGACCACGGAACGCTATCAGCCTTCGGTTTCCAGGCTGGTTATTTAAATGCACCTTGTTCTGATCTAGGCTTCCCAAGAGCGTGAAGCAAACTCCTTGTCCTGACAAAAAACCCTTTTCATTAAGTTACTGTGAATTCTTCTCATTCACATCACATCCAGCGAAGTCTTTCAAGGGAGAATTTAGAGTCCCAGACCTTATCTGGCTTGTGGAGCTGCCAGGCCGATATCTTCAAAACTTGGCAAGGAGTCACAAACCGATCAAGCGAACTAATTGTCTCCTGCAAACTCCCCTTCCCTTTTGCTCCTCTTTTATTCCCTCTGGGAGGGGCCCTTCATCGTCCACCTGTGGCTTTACTCCCAAGTCGACCCTTGTTCTTTAGCCTTTCCCTTCGTCTGGCAACCCTGAGCATGCGCACACCGGGAACAGGCTCCAGCTGTTCGTCTGCCTCATTGATGTCTGACTCCAAAGGCAGCTGACAACTGTCAGATGGCCCTGGCCCCCACTCTGCCTTCAACGCAGAGCCCTTGTCAGAGCCTTCCCCAGACTCCAGGACTGGCCCATGTTCCTCCCCAACCTCCTCACTGCTGCCAGATCCATTGGCTGCTGGCGGCCCGCAACACCTCTCTCCGCTCTCTCTCTCCCCTCTGCAGTATGCCCTCCACGTGTACAATGAGGTGATGAGCGTGGGGCAGAAGTATGGGATCCGGAACTCTGGCTATTACGCCCTCCGCAGCTTGCGCATTGAGAAGTTTTTTGCCTTCTGGGGACAAGACCTGGACGCTTTCACCACCCCGATGGAATGCGGGCGAGAATTCCGGGTGAAGCTGGACAAGGTGAGCAGAGGTGGTCCCTGAAGGGCAGGCTTGGGGGGAGTGAGTAGCCTCAAGAAACAGGGTGGCAGTTTCTAGCACTGTGCCTTTCGGCCTCCCACCGCCTCCAGTTGCTGCCTCCTTTGGGGATCGCAACAGGGCGACAACACAGAAGGTTCCGAGTTAGGCTTGTGCGTTGGGAATGGGCCACGCACAAGGGAGTCCTCAACATACCATTTATGTTCCCCAAAATACTCTTAAGGGTGTTTATTCCTTTCAGCCAGGGGTCTCCAACCTTGGCAACTTTTAAGACTTGTGGACCTCAACTCCCAGAATTCCCCAGCCAGCATTGTTGGCTGGGGAATTCTGGGAGTTGAGGTCCACAAGTCTTAATGTTGCCAAGGTTGGACATCTCTTACTTTAAGCCCAACATCCCCCAAAATGATTTTTCATGGCAGGAGCATTTAAGATTTTAATTTTCAAGAATTAGGGGATTGGAACAGACCCAACACTTCAGCCCAGCTGTTCCAGTAATGTCACGTGCCCCCCACCCCCCCAAAAGTTGTAGACAACGTCTGTGTTACAACCACAGATTCTTTGGGTAGCCTGGGGAAGTTTCTGTTATTCCCCACCCACTCTCTCTCCATCCCCAAAAACAGTATCATGCTCTTGTGAGAAATCCGAAGTAAACTTCATATGAAGTATGTGTCAACCGTCCCATTCAGTCGTCTAGCAAAGAAAGACCCCTGGCTGTTCATGTTTGCCAAGAGTACACTTTACTGAAGCTTAAAGGGTTACAGAAGTAGTGAAGTTGAATCTGAGGTTTTCGCACACCAACAATACAAAGTAAATTCTCCTCTTCCATCCCCCAGCAATCCCTCTGTTATTTGTAAACATCCAATTAGGTGCTTGTATATTGTTTAGGAAGCAGGCGCTCAGTTCCTAGCTCTGTATATCGTTAGTTGACCTTGGCTGGCTGAAGCTTCTCACAAGGCTCAGCTGGGCTTTTATCCGCCCCCCTTCTTCTTTACAGTCCAGTCTCCCCCCTCCCCTCCGTCGCTAATGTCAGGCTGTCAGTTCGTGAAACTTAGATAGGAGAGAGGCAGCTATGACAGTTTTCTTCTAAGAAGTATGAAAATCCCAGCACCACAAACAACTTTGGAATAGAATAGAATAGAATAGAATAGAATAGAATAGAATAGAATAGAATAGAATAGAATAGAATAACTTTATTGTCACTTTGAATGTACAGAAATCGGCATACGTTAAAATGAAATTTTGTTGCATACAGCTCTCAAAGGGTACACCTCCAATACACACTACATAAATGTGACTAAATAAATAAATACCAAATTATGCATATGCCCACATATATTATATGACAGGGAGAAACAACACAGTCTAGTTTGGATGTATACATGTACATGGTGAGAGAAACGAATCTTGTGAGTTTGCCAGATGGATGGCATAGGAAACAAAGCTGTTACAGAATCTGGTAGTCGTGCTAGAAATACTTTGAAACCTCCTCCCAGAGGGGAGCAACAGAAACAGACTGTAAAGTGGGTGCGTGGGTCTCTAACAATGCTTTGAGCTCTAAGCACATAGCGCTTATAAGCAGCATCCTGAATAACAGGAAGCGAGTGCCCTATAATCATCTACGCTGTCCTCACCACTCTCTGTAGGGACTTTCTATCTGAGGCACTGCAGCCACTAAACCAAACAACAATGCAGTTTGTTAAAATGCTCGCCAGTGGGTTGCTTGCCAAGTGGATCTTTCCCAGCAGTAAGTAGACGAAAGAGCTGAAGTGGATCGAATCCTGTCTCCTGATGTGTCTGTGTCTCTCTCTCCCTTCAGGGCATGGATTTCATTGGGAGGGACGCTCTGATGGCTCAGAAGCAGGAAGGGGTTTACAAGCGTTTCACCATGTTCATCCTGGAAGACCATAACACTGACCTGGACTTGTGGCCCTGGTGGGGGGAGCCCATCTATCGCAATGGCTGCTATGTGGGCAAGACCACCAGCAGCGCTTACAGTTACACCCTGGAGAGGCATGTCTGTCTAGGCTTTGTTCAAAACCTGGACCCCGAGACCGGCAAGGAGCAGCTGGTCACCCCAGACTTTGTCAACCGGGGCGAATACGAGATCGACATTGCGGGGCAGCGCTTCCAAGCCAAGGCCAAGCTGTACCCCTTCAGCTCCCTCTTCACCTCCCGCCGGCGCAAGGACGAGATGGAATTCAGCGGCTTCCAGGGAAAATAATCCCGCAAAGCGCCAGACTTTTCCCACATTGCTCTTTGGACTTCTTAAGACTTCCTGGTCTGTTACATTTTGTATATTTTAACCCTTTCCCTTCCTTCCTTCCTTCCTTTCCCAAAGTGATCCTGCAGCTCCCAATCTAAAGGGGTATTTATGACGGGGAGGTGCGACCCTCCATTTCCAGAGCAAGCAGCGACTTCTCTGGTCCCTCAGCTGTCATGGAGAGTTTGAGGTCTGGGGAACTTGGTGGGATCCCCTTGGGATCTGGAATGGCCTGCAGATTGAGACCTGTTGCTCACTAGGGGCGCCTGCTAACGTTCGCTCACTTACTGGCCCTGGCCCTACCAGCTACCCTTCAAGAAGGGTCAATAGAAATGGCAAGAGGATTATCTCATCTTTATCTCCAGGGCAGGAGATGGTGCAGTCTGTGAGCAGGAGGCTCTTGGTAGTTGTGGCGTGCATCTGCATCGATCTATGGCAGGGGTCTCCAACCTTGGCAGCTTTGCTGGCTGGGGAATTCTGGGAGTTGAAATCCTCCAGGATTAACGTTGCCAAGGTTGGAGACCCCCGATCTATGGGACCACGGAAGTCCCTCAGATAGGAATAGAGCTGCCTGATGTTACTTATCTCCTCCTAACAGCCCTCTGCTCCCTCTTCAGGATCTCTTTCATGAGAGCTGCCTCTCAGGTCGTTGTCCTGTCACAGCCAACTCCATCTTGGGTGCCCTCCAGAGACGTGGACTTCAGCTCCCAGGATTCTCAGCACAGACATGGGAGATAATGAGAGACTGCAAGGCAGCAGGGCTGGAGGAAGCCCTTTCCTTGCATATCTGCGGCTTGTGCAATAGACGGGGGTGGGGGTGGGGGTGTCGAGACTTTGGGGTAAGCAGCGTGCTTAGTAATTTTTAAGGCTAATCCAACATGCAGCTCGCTTTGGGATCTAACCGTTGTTCCCCCTCATCCCCACCTCCCCGATCTAAACTATTTGGCCGAAAATGATGCTAGTGCTGTAGCTCCAACCCTGGTGATCATCTCATCAGCATGAGGTTGGGCAATCGGCAACCCACCTGGAGACTTCCTTCCCTGTCATTTTTGGAGCTCCAAAGGCCCACCGCATGATGACAGCGGCAAGGTTCTGCCACAAACCAAAAAGGCCGCCACAGTGCAGCTTTTTGCTTGGTGGGAAGTGCAGATAAGCAGTGATGAAGTCTTCTTGTAGTGCTTCTGGCCGGCTTAATGCTTTGCCTCTTTGTCTCCTATCCTGGCCACCCACAGCGGGGCGGGTGTGTGTGTGTGTCTCAGCAATTCTTGGCCAGGGAGACTGGCTCTTTGGACACCTAGCCTTGCCTCTTCTCTCGCCAAGAGAATAAACGCCATGCTTCCTCTTCTTTCCTCCTAGCCAGCTCGTTCACTCTAATCCTCCTCTTTTAGCCTCCCTCTGGATGGAGAAGGCTGGGGAGGAGGAGTTGTGGAAAGTGGTTCAGTTCCAAAGGTCTCTTCATTGGCTGCCAGCGATGTTTGGATGGGCTCTTCTCCTTGCCCTTCCTTTGCTCTACCTGTGATCTCTCTCCTCTGCCAGTCAAGGTGTGTGTAGCACCTGCCCCTCTGAACCTGCCAGTTTCCCATCCTGGGATGAGCAGTAGGGAAGAGTGTTTTCCAAACATCTCTTTGTGAAAAATTCCCTTTATAGGGATTTTTGTCTCATCCTGAGAGTCTGTTCAGGCCTTGTTTACGACCCAAGGTGGTATCTTCAGGCTCCGGGGACGAGGGCAGTTTGGAAGCAGCACCGACTGAAGCCCAGCAGGGTCTGCTGAGAATAGCTCAGGGGCTGCCCAGAGACCCTCAGCCTCTCTGTGCCTCTTCCTTTCAGGCTGGCTAGGCTGCAGCACCCTGAAGGCTGGAAAGAGGGGCAGAAGAGCTGGCCACTCCCATGGGAGAATACTGGGCAGGAGGATCAGAGAAGCCTCTGGTGACAGCCAGCCTTCCCCAATGGGTGCCGCTCGGGTTGGGTTGCACTATAGTTCCCATCACCTATCCCCGTTGAGGGGTCTGTTTTTTGCCTATCCAAGCTCTTCCCCCTTTGTCCTTGTGCCAAAGAGATGATCTGCTTCGTTGCCTTTTGCATCATCAGCGTTGCAAGAGTTTGAGTGAAGACCTTCCGCCCCCTCCTCACTTTTTGCACTGCCTACCAAGCTTCTCCCTGTGTGTTTGCCCGGGCTCACGTTCTCCTTCCAGAACCTCTTCTGTGCAGTTCTCGTCTTTCTTTGCCTTCTGGCCTAGCTGCCCCTCCCTTTTGGGGAAATGCTGGAGGACTCCTGCCGGGAACCACATGTCCCTCTGCCGCCCGCCTTCCCTTGCAGCCCCTTCCTCCTTTGTCATTCTCCGATGCACTTTAGGAATGTTCCGCTCCTTTGGCGTTGAATGCCCCTCCAACCTGGATCTTGGGTTTCCTTCTAGAATTCGCCTCCCAAATCGATGGAGGGAAAGATCATTGTTATTAATACGTCGTGATCATTTACGAAAACTGAAAAGCTTCCCTGGGCAGCTACTTCCACATGGCCTGAAGCTGAGGAAGCCGCCGCTGCTCCTCCTCTTCAGAGTGCCTTACGCTCGCGATGTGACCACGGAGGGCTTAGCTCGGCCTTGCCCTCTGCCCCGTCTCAGCCAGTTTAGTGCCTAAAAGCCTTGGACTCATCCGGACACCATTGGCTGAGACATAGAAAACCCTCCTGGCTTTGCAAGGTATCTTGGCAGACTTCGCTGGGGAAATCTGCTTGTCTGAACTCCGCAGGTCTTCTTCAGCAGATTGTTCCCGGCCTGAAGCCCCCCCATGGGAGCATCAGCTTCTCCCCACCCTCTACCAGTTCTGCCCTTCTCCAACTGGGAAGCTGCTGCTTCAGCACACAACCTATCTGCAAGGAACTCCTGTCCCAGAGGTTTGTTTTTTTTGTAAAGGCCACCGTGTTTGTACATCAATAAAGACTTGATTAGCTACAAATGCCGGCTAGTCTGGATGTTGGTTTTGGAGTATTCCAAATAACTAGGCAGAGTTTGGGCTGCCAGCCTCTGCATCTTGGGTTAGGGAGGGACATTCCTGAGCAGCCTGTGAATCCAGTGCTGGCTCAGTGCTCATTTGGGAAGGATGTGAGTGCTAGGGCAGGGGTCTCCAACCTTGTCAACTTTGCTGGCTGGGGAATTCTGGGAGTTGAAGTCCGCCAGGCTTAAAGTTGACAAGGTTGGAGACCCCTGGTTTAGATACTCTGCCTTTGGGGGCTCAAGCGGCTAAGCAGCCAAGTTAGGAATATGCAGCGGATGAGGATGGGGGCAGCTCTTTGCACTGCTTTGGCATTTGGGGAAAAGAGCAGCCCATTAGCTTCAAAAGATGCGCTCGTCCTGCCATGCACTGGAGCCCCAATAGTTGATCGGCAGAATTGCAGCCTCAGTTTCCCACATGTGCCTGCTACGCATGTGACCAAGTTTCTGAAGGGTCACTTTTTCATTCATAAAGCAATCTTCCCATGAGCCCACCTTACAAAGAAAAAACAATTTTGTTCTTATTTGGACCTACAGTAGTCATTCCACACTGTTGCCTTAAATTAATCGACTACGTATAATAACCAGCCTATGTAGTCATCTATGGGTCTCTCTTGGGCTAACTCAGAAAACTGAATTCAAGACACCATGCATAGGTAGACCTAAGAGTAGAACTAGGTTGGTTTGCAGTGGGAGGGAAACAAATTGGGACTCTTTTCAATTAACAGCTCAGAAACTTACAGGTAATTTGCCAGTCGGAAAAAGTGCTGTCAGCTGTCTGGTTTTTAACCAAGGGCAGTTGTGTCTTGCAAATGCAGCTATGCTATCCCTGCCGCTTGAGTGCACAAGATGGGCACCTGCGCATTTGGTTAAGATGACCGTGACTGAGCAATGCTTCTCAAAAAGTTGTGGGCCTTGGATAGCATAGTTGTGGTTGCCACCAGCTTTTTTGAACACCTGTTCCCAAAGCTTATGACCTTGTTTCCAATCTTGATGATTTCTTCTCCATCGGATGACTCACCACAATTTTTTATATCAGCCAAAGCATTTGACACAGGATGATGGCAAAACACTGTATTTTAATAACTATCTATACATCAAATTTGGTTTGCTTATAAACAGGGTTCACTTGTATTGTCTGAGCGAGGCTGTTTTAACCCAGATGCCTGTAAACGATTCCCAGCCAGGATGGGAGGCAAGTTATTAAAAAACAACAACACCAAACCAATTTCTGCCAAAAGGTGTCACAGCCACCCAGCTCTTGATGGAATGTAGTGATTATGATGGTCCAGAAAACTATCCGTCTCTCTTCACCCAAATGGGGAATAAATGCTAGCAGCGTCCTCTTGGACCTGGCCAGAAAGGTTGCAATCCTGAACAGCTCTTTTTACCCACATCCCTTGGCTGAATTTCCAAGCTCTGCAGAGTTTCATGCCATTTGGCCTTCTTGTGTTTAAAAGCAGCACAAAAACTTGCATTCAGGCTCCATCTGATAAAGCTCCTTGACCCTTCCTGGGAGATTGCTCTTGCCTGCAAAGATTTATGTGCCTTCCAGCTGTTTCTGCCAGCTGTTGCAAGAACTCCAGTTGCTGTGGTTGGTCTTCCTTGAGGAGCTTCCCATCTATCACTTCTCCACAAAGCCTCTCGAAGGGACCAGATCATGGGGAAAGTGTACAGCCAGGTGGACAGGAGAGAGGAGTATCTGGTTCAACAGATCAAGGCTTGCTTTGGCCTCTTTCATGGCCCATTCTGCATAGAGCAGGGGTCTCCAACCTTGGCAACTTTAAGACTTGTGGACAGAGTTCCTCAGCCAGCAAATTCTGGGAGCTGAAGTCCACAAGTCTTAAAGTTGCCAAGGTAGAGAACTGCACCCTCAAGGTTCCTGCCACATCTGGTAGTCCTGGCCTTCTCCAAGGCCCGACAGGGTTTCAAAGGGGCTCAGAATTCATACTGGGAAACCAACACTGTGACCTTGAAGATGTGCTTCCCTAGAAGGATCTTCTGGGCAAATTCGCTCATTTCCACCTCGGCCTCCAGGATCGCTGGGCCCAGGACTGAGCGGGTCAGCACCAGTTCCCCCGTGTGCTGGTCCGAGCGCTGGATCGCAAGCCTCCCCTGGCTGTTGCCCCCTAGGAGAGCGAAGCGCAGGCTGTCCCCCAGAGAGCTGCTGGTGGACATCTTGAAAAGGACCCAGGGCACGGAGTGGTTGGACTGGAGGGGCAGGTAGTGGAAGGAGATGGCGTGGGCAGCTTTCTGGCAGGCTTGGCTGCCCATGGGGCAAGGGCTCCGTTCACACTGCCTGCAAAGAGGAGGCGGAAAAGAAACACGCAGTCAGGGCTACAAGAGTTTAAAGCCATCTTAGGTGCCCCAAAACATGTCTGAATTGGGGGAAGCATCCTGGCTCTCAGGAGGGAGTTTGCCTCGGGACATAATGGCTGTTGGGTGGGCAAGGGCAGCCCAAAACACCCATTGACCAAAAGGCAGATGGTTGAGCTGCCACTCCATTCCACGGGTCAAAAAGAATGAGATGGACAATCTAAGCCGGCTTGCTTTAATGGCATATTTAATGGTTGCCCACCATCTTGATATTTTCTGATCCCACCTGGCCAATTATCCTGATCATGAATCTTTTCTGGCTGGGGGTACAGAGGGAAAGAGAAAAGGAGAATAAAAAAGGGGAATAAAAAGAGGGCCTTTCCTTAACTAATCTCCCTGGGCTGCCTGAGTCCTCTGACTTGTAGGATCCCTGTGTCTGCCTTTCAATCCTTGCCAACTTCAGCCCGATTTGTTTTGATAGGCATGGCCTGTTCCTGCAAAGGGCCCCCCTTCGATTCCAGACAGCAAAGGGGTCAGTTTCCTGTTCAGAAACTCTTCCAAAACCTTCGCCATGATGAGCACAGAAAGGCTGGAAGTCAGTTCCGGAATTCCTTAGGACAATTCTTAGGACAAGAACAGAACAAAATAACAGAGTTGGAAGGGACTTTGGAGGTCTTCTAGTCCAACCCCTTGCTCAGGCAGGAAACCCTGTACCATTTCAGGCAAGTGACTGTCCAGCCTCTTCTTAAAAGCCTCCAGTGATGGAGCACCCACAACTTCAGGTGGCAAGCTGTTCCACTGGTTAATTGTCCTCATTGTTAGAAATGTCTCCTTAGTTCCAGGTTGCTTCTCTCTTTGATTAGTTTCCACCTATTGGTTCTTCTCCTGCCTTCAGGTGCTTTGGAAAATAGGGTGTCCCCCTCTTCTTTGTGGCAGCCCCCTAAATATTGGAACACTGCTATCATATGAAACATATGAAGAACGGTTGCAGGAACTGGGCCTGGCTAGTCTAGCGAAAAGAAGGATCAGGGGTGACACCCTATTTTCCAAAGCACAATGAGGCAAGACAAGCAACAATGAATGGAAACTAATCAAGGAGAGAAGCAACCTAGAACTAAGGAGAAATTTCCTGACTGGTGCTTTGGAGAATAGGTTGACTTTGTGGCAGCTTCTCAAATTCTGGAAGACTGCTATCTTGTCACTCCTTGTCCTCCTTTTCACTAGACTCACCCTACCCAATTCTTGCTGTCATCTTTAGCCCACTAAGGACCCAGCCCTCCATCCTCATTCCTGGAGCGTCTACTTACGAGGCCGACGTCTTGACGTAGGTTGTGTTGAACTGAGTCTTGGGGCATTCGGGCTTCACGCAACGGAAGCCCCCAAAGACATTGACGCAAATCTGTCCGCGGCTGCAGTTGTCTTGATTTACGGCACATTCATCCACATCTTGCAAAGACAACAGAGAGAGTCTGTCTGCCTGTCTCATCCCTGGTGGTCTGGAGCCCTGCTGTGTCCTGGCAAACATTAGAGACCCTCACCCTGCTCTAGGAATTTGGCAGAGGGTCAGAACTGCTCTGGGCTGCTGGCACTGTGCCACTTCAATCCCAGCAAGGACCCACAGCAAACAGACAGGGATACAGATGCTGTTGTGGCTCTAGCCCCCACCCCGGGCCTGGCCTGGCCCCATGCCAGAGAGTGACTCAGAGAGTGAGGAGGAAGGGCCATCAGGGCTCCCTTCCGCAGGGCCGGCTTCCCTGGCTCAGCTCCAGGAGCCAGAGGCAGGCCAGGTGGAAGAAATAACAAGGCCTTTGTCTCCTGTATCTCCCCCTGGCCCAGGCAATGCTCCCAGACCCAGCTCAGGACAATCAGTCCTGGTTGGACCCTAGGTTTTGTAGACAGGAGAGGCGGGAACAACAGAAGCAGGGATGGGGCAGGCCCAGGAAGTGCTGAGTCACAGAGCCACACCCCACAGGGTATCAAAGCAGCAGGGGCTGCTATACTACTCCGTGGCGAACAAATCAACTGCTTAGAGAGAACTTGAGCTGAAGTACTGTTTGTTCCTGGTTTCCTGGTTGACTTGCTGGCATCAAGAAAAGATAACAGATTTGGCTGAGATGGCAAAAATCTCAGCCTTTTTGAAAGACAATACACAAGAAAGATACTTAAAGGAATGGAACAAATGGATTGACTATATTCAAAGTAGATATCAGACTAAGAGTTATCAGACTGCCTTTGAATGATTAGGATGTATTATTTCTGATTGTTTTGGGGGAAGTTAGGAATTGATGAGAGTTGTAGGAGTATAATTGAGTTAGGAGAAATTTTTTTTAGCATATATTTGTTTTATTTTTAACTATACCTTGTGTTTATTCCGGAAAGTCGGGGGGGAGGGGGGAGGGAGGTTTGTGAAGGGAGGGGGGAGGGGGGAAAGGGGAAAAAAAAGTTTTGTAAAACTTTTTCAATAAAAAAAAAGAAAAAAGAAAAAAAGAAAAGAAAAGAAAAACTTGGCAGACGCTCGCTAGTTTGCTGCCAGAGCTGATAGCTGCCATGGACTGAATTGCTGGCTAATTAAGTCATCGCTCGTGTCTCCCGGACTGAGGTGGGGGGGACAGAACAGATGCCAGCTCTGTGCAACTCCCCACTGCAACTGATAGCAATATACATGCTGGCTCTGAAGAGATTAGTATGGGGCAGGGTTGTGGCATCCATGCGCTGAGTCCAGCCTCCCGGTACCTCTGGAATGAATGGAGCCAACACTTTCAGCCCCATGTTTTTGCATTTCATGCAGGTAGTCCTCGACTTACAACAGTTCATTTAGTGACTGCTCAAAGTTACAACAGCTGACCATTTTCACAGTTATGACCTTTGCAGCATCCCCATGATCATGTGATCAAAATTCAGGTGCTTGGCAGCTGATTCAGGTTTATAATGGTTGCAGTGTCCCAAGGTCATGTGACCCCCCTTTTGCGACCTTCAGACAAGCAAAGTGTTGGAATACATGCTAGGATGCATTTTTTTGTATTGCAACAAGTTCAGCATCATTCAGCCAATAGAGGGCAGTGTTTAGTTTGCCTCCATGGTTATCATCTATGATAGCTGAGGCAGTTAAGCAGCAAGGCCCCTTGTGACTGTACACTGTGCACACTTCGATTGAGTTGTATGGTTACGTAGCCATCTTTTGCTACCAATCTATATGGCTATTTAATACAGTTAATCCTTCACTTACAACAGTTCATTTAGTGACCGTTCGAAGTGACAATGGCACTGAAAAAAGTGACTTTGCAGCATCCCCGGGGCCATGTGATTAAAATTCAGATGCTTGGCAACTGGTTCATTTTTACGACCGTTGCTGTGTCCCAAAGTCACATAATCTCCTTTTACGATCTTTTGACAACCAAAGTCCATGGGGAAGCCAGATTCACTTAACAGCCACGTTACTATCTTACCAACTGCAGTGATTCACTTAACAACAAAAGATTGTAAAATGGGGCAAAACTCACTGAACAAATGTCTCACTTAGCAACTGACAAGTTTGTGGTCATAAGTCGAGAACTACCTGTAACCCTCTGCTACTATACAACAAAACAAAATACACTAAAACAAAATTTCTACAGAATAACACAAAGTCAAGGGGGAAACTGGATTCACTTAACAACCAGATTACTAACTCACCAAATGCAGTGATTCTGTTAACAACTTTTGCAAGAAAGGTTGTAAAATGGGGCAAAACCCACTGTCTCGCTTAACAACAGAAATTTTGGGCTCAATTGTGGTCATAAATTGAGGACTACCTGTACTTTAAAACACACACAGCTGTGCCTGATCATCATCTTTTAATGACCCCATAATCCCTTGCGGGGTGGAGTCTGGGCAACTGAACGGAGCTGAGTGTTTACTGGCCAGATGCCCTTCCTGTCGCCAGTGTGGAGGGTTTTTTTCAGCAGATATATTCTCATTGTACCCAGAGAGAGAAATATCTGCCTTTACCTAGGATCAAACCCATAGCCTCCTGATTGTGAGGCGAGAGCTCCACCTCTAGGCAACCACACCACTGCCTGATGAGGAGGGTAAAATGAATGGTCTACTTTTCTACAATTTATTCACGAGGATGGGAAGGACTCACCGCTGCATATGTTCTGCTCAGCCTGAAACCGATAGCCTGACGGGCAGGTGCACCGATAAGACCCAGGTAGGTTCATGCATTGATGGAGGCAGATCCTGGTGTGGTAATTGGATTGGTACAGCTGGCACTCGTCCACATCTGCAGCGGAGCAGGAAGCTGCTGAGCGGGCAAGAAAAGAACTCCCCGATCCCTGCTCAACTCAGTGCTCCAGAGAGGGTAAATGCACGCAAATGGGGTTCCCCACTTGGGGTACAATGCTCAGCAAAGCATTGTACCCCAGTGGGCACCGTAGAGCCAAAATGGGCACCGTGGAGCCAAATCACAGTAGAGGGTCTGTTTAGGGTCCTGGAGTGGAGAAGCATTGGCACATTTGCAAAGTGTGCCACAATGGAACCAGAACACAATGAAATGGTTCACATTATATTCTAAGGCAGGGTTTCTCCATCTTGGCAAATTTAAAACATGTGAATTGCAACTCCCAGAATTCCCCAGCCAGCATAGCTTCTGGGAATTGAAGTCCACGGGTCTTAAATGAACTCCCCCCTGGCCTACGTCAAGTGCCTGATCTTCGGACCTTCCGTCGTGAGCTAAAAACATACTTATTTACTCAAGCGGGACTGGCATAATAGTTTGATTTTAAATTGGGGTTTTAAATTTAATTTTAATTATTAGCCGTTTTTGTAATTTTGCTGTTTTAATTTGTTTTAATTGTACATATTTTGTATTTTATCTCTGGCTGTACACCGCCCTGAGTCCTTCGGGAGAAGGGCAGTATAAAAATTTAATTAATAATAATAATAATAATAATAATAATAATAATAATAATAATAATAATAATAATAATAATAATAATAATAAAAAATTTTTTTGCCAAGATGGAGAAACACTGTGCTAAGGCAAAAGAAAACCACCCTATGATAACTTAACCATGGTCTGGTTCACATGACACTCTACAACAGGGGTCTCCAACCTTGTCAACTTTAAGCCTTGGTGGACTTCAACTCCCAGGATTCCTTCCTTCCTTTCTGAACCGAAAACAACCTGTGGAAATGTTCTGTATGGGCTCTTTGGGATTGAGTTTTGCTGGCTGGGGAATTCTGGGAGTTGAAGTCCTCCAGGCTTAAAATTGCCCAGGTGGGAGACCCCTGCTCTACAACATGATGATGGGCAATTCCCTGAGATTGTCCTGCCGACACTCAGTGGCAAAATGACTGGACTTCACCAGTGCAAAGCCAAAGACCCCACCCCCTTTTTCTTAATATCCATTTTCCTCTACTCAAAATCAGGTAGATGTCGGACCGAGAAGATTCCAGGAAGCAGAGCGCCCCATTTCCTCCCTGGCTAAAATGGACTAAAACAGCAGGGGTCTTTTTTGGAGGGGGGGTGTATTTTCAGAAGACTTAAGGGTAGAAATGTGAGTGAGAATAGGAATAGTAGATATCTAGCTTCTTTTTATTTTTTGGTCAAGCAAGATTGGAAGAATCTATGATGCAAGAAATGGTAGAATTCCAGGAGCAGAAATTGCCCATTTGGTTGAGGGTCCCAGTTGGGGTATATGGTTGCTATTATGCCCCCACCCCGTAATCTTACCTTGACACATGCCTCTCCTCGTCAACAGGAAGCCAGCGTCGCAGCTGCATTGGCGGGAGCCCCCCGGATTCTCAACGCAGCGGGGTTGACGGCTGAACGTTGCGTTGCTCACAGCTGCCCTATCTGTGGTCAAGAGGTCACCATTAGGGTGGACTTTGCAGTCCAACGAGCGAGCGAGAGAGAGAGACCAACGAGCAGAGCAGAGGGTGGGGAAGAGATGGGGCCTTTGGGGTCTCCTAGTTGAACAGGCTTTTTACAGCCTCCGCTAGAGGTAATCCTCTACTTATGACCAGTTATTTAGGGACTATAGGTAGTCTACCATAGGGGTCTTCAACCTTGGTCCCTTTAAGACTTGTGGACTTCAACTCCCAGAGTCCCTCAGCCAGCAAAGCTGGCTGAGGAACTCTGGGAGTTGAAGCCCACAAGCCCTAAAGGGACCCAAGGTTGGAGACCCCTGGTCTACCACATACAACAGTTCCTTTAGTGACTGTTCAAAGTTACAACCGCATTGAAAATAGTGACATGACCATTTTTCACAGTTACGACCACTGCAGTAGGATCATAGTCATGGGATCAAAATTCAGATGCTGGGCAGCTAACTCATACTTATGACGGCTGCGGTATCCCAGGGTCGTATGATCTCCTTCTGTGACTCACTTCTGATAAGGAAAGTCAGTGGAGAGTCCCGATTCACTTAACAACCCTGTTACTAACTTAACAACTGTTGTGATTCACTTAAGAACTGTGGCACGAAAAGTCGTATAATGGAGCAAAACTCACTTAGCAAATGTCTCACTGAGCGACAAAAATTTTGGGTTCAGTTGTGGTCGTAAGTTGAGGACTACCTGCATTTGGAGTTATGGTGGCCTCAGAAAAGATGCTTTGTAGCCTGTGAAGCACTTTTAGCCACCATAAAGAGTCAGACTGATTCCGCCCCTCCTGCCGTGGGGTCACATAAACACAATTTAAGCTCCTGGCAACTGACTGGCTGCAGCATTCTGGGGTCACATGATTGCAATTTGTGACATATTTTGCCAGTTTCTTAAAACACTTTTTACTGATTTCTGGAAAAATGCCCATTTAGGAGAACACAGAACAGAATCGTATGTTCGGGTCTTTTCCCGTGTAAGATTGGAAGTATTTAGGCAATGTTTCGATGAGATCTCACTCATCATCTTCAGGCTTTGGCTTTGTTCTTATGTGATATTTAAAATCCACATTTTGCTCACAGGGACCTTGTGAGTCATCTAGTCCAACCCCTCCACCCAAGCAGGAGACCCTACACCATTTCTGCCAGATGACAGTCCAGTCTCTTCTTGAAAGCTTCCAGTGATGAAGCTCCTGCAATTTCTGAAGGCAACTTCTGTTCCGTTGGTTGATTGTTCTCACTGTCAGAAAATATCTCCTTATTTCCAGGTTGAATCTCTCCTTGTTCACTTTCCATCCATTATTCCTTGTCTGGCCTTCGGGTGCTTTAGAAAATAGCTTGACCCCCATCCTCGTCTCTGTGGCAGCCCCTCAAATATTGGAAGACTGCTATCGTGCCTCCCCTGGTCCTTCTCTTCACTACTTGAGCCAAGCTTTCCCCGCAGAAAGGACACAGATCCATCCCTGTTGTTTCTTTGGCACCAACAGTTCTTCCTGTCCTCCCTGGCTGGCCTGGGGTCTCCCATTTCAGCCACCACCTGCTGAGAGACCCCCACCCACCTTTCAATCCGATCCAATGGAAATTAAACACTGACCTTTCAGAGGCAGGTGTGGTGCAGGGGGCTAGAATGTCGCTCTAGGTTGGGAGCCCCCACATCCAAAATCCCTGCCCAGCTGCCTTGCCCTCCCTCCCTCCCTCCCTCAAGGGAAAAGAGGAGCAAACAGCCAGTCCTGCTTCTTGGATCCTCAGGATTTTGCTAGCGCAGCAGTCCCAGGGTCTCTGTCACTTACAGGTGTGAAGGGGGGCCTGGCAGTTGCTCCCCGACCAGCCGCTGGGGCACAAGCAGCTGTAGCGGTGGACGGCATCCACGCAGGTCCCTCCATTGGCACAGGGGCGACTGGCACAATCACTGGTGCCTGGTTGGGGAATAAAAGAAGGAGGAGATGCTTTAATTGGCCAAGGGTTGAGAGACCAAGTCTGCTGGGAAGCCAGTTTCACTTAACAACCGGGTCACTAATTTAACATCTGCAGTGATTCATTCAACAACGATGGCAAGAAAAATGGGACAAAACTCACTTAAGATTTCTCTGTTGAGTTTTGCCCCATTTTACAACTTTTCTTGCCAACGTTGTTGAATGAATCACTGCAGATGTTAAATTTCTCTGTTAAGTTAACATACAGTAAATTCGGGGCTCATTTTATACTCAAGTTGAGGACTATCTGTAGATGCATGTGGGAGGCGAGACTGTTTCAAAGTCAATATCACGAGTGGGAGACCCCTCCTTTCACCTACTTTTGCAGAAGGCCTGTCGTCCACTCCAGGTCCTGTTCTCCAGGCAGACCCGAGTCTCAGACCCGGTCAGTGCAAAGCCAGGGTTGCAGACAAAATGGACCTCATTCCCCACGGTCGTTCCCCTGCCCAGCCTCCTGCCGTTGGTGGGCGCAGAAGGGAGAGTGCAGCTCTCTGTGGGGAGCAAGACAGAAGAAGAATAGAATAGAATAGAATAGAATAGAATAGAATAGAATTTTTATTGGCCAAGTGTGATTGGACACACAAGGAATTTGTCTTGGTGCATATGCTCTCAGTGTGCATAAAAGAAAAGATACGTTCATCAAGCTGGAGACACTTCTTGGTACCTCAAACAACTCCTGGCTTAATCAGAAGCGCCTTTCTATTAGAATAACAGAGCTGGAAGGGACTTTGGAGGTCTTCTAGTCCAACCCCCTGCTCATGCAGGAAACTCTATACCATTTCAGACAAATGGTTATCCAAGATCTTCTTTAAAACTTCCAGTGTTGGAGCATTTACAACTTCTGGATGCAAGTTGTTCCACTGATTAATTGTTCTAACTGTCAGGAAATTTCTCCTTAATTCCAGGTTGCTTCTCTCCTTTATTAGTTTCCATCCATTGCTTCTTGTCCTGCCCTCAGGTGCTTTGGAGAATAGTTTGACTCCCTCTTCTTTGTGGCAACCCCTGAGATGTTGGAACACTACTATCATGTCTCCCTAGTCCTTCTTTTCATTAAACTAGACATACCCAACTCCTGCAACCATTCATCGTATGTTGAACAGTTGCAGGAACTCCAGTCCCTTAATCATTCTAGTTGTTCTTCTCTGCACTTTTTCTAGAGTCTCCATATCTTTTTTACATTGTGATGACCAAAACCAATGCTGTATTCCAAGTGTGGCCTTACCAAGGCATTATAAAGTGGTATTAACACTTCACGTGATCTTGAAGCAGCCCAGAACTGTGTTGGCTTTTTTGGCAGCTGCTGCACACGGCTGGCTCATATCTAAATGGTTGTCCACTAGGACTCCAAGATCCCTCTCACAGGTACTACTATTGAGCAAGGTACCACATATACGGTACCTGTGCATTTGGCTTTTCTTGCCTAAATGTAGAAATTTACTTTTTTCACCATTGAATTTCATTTTGTTAGACAGCACCCAGTATCTTTCCTGATCATACAGCTGAATATAGACCTGAGAACTCCAAATACAAAGGACCAGACCCCATTGCTAATTTCTCGTGGCACCACTGTTCATAGAAACTTAGAAGAAAAGAGTTGGGTGGGAATTAAAAACTTCCTGGGCAAACTTAAAAGGCTATTTTCCAGTGGGGAAAATGCCAGCAGACTCAAACAAAGTCTTCTGGTGAAATCTGTTGTGGTTAAAAAATAAATAAAACCAAACAAAATAGTATCTGAAATGCTCTTGGATTTATTTTAACCACAATGCATTAAATATGTACAGTATGACTCAGAATAGAACTGCAAGGAACCTTGGAAGTGTTCTAGTCCAACCCCTGCTCAAGCAGGAGACCCTAGACCATTTCAGACAGACGAAGAGGCAGTCCAGTAATGAAGCACCCACAACTTTTTGGGGCAAGCCGTCCCACTGGTTCTCACGGTTAGGAAGTGTCAGGCTGCCACTTCCATCACTTGTAACTCACAGGACGAATGGAAGAAATCTGCCACCTTCAGAACTGGTTCTCCTTTTCCTTCTTCCTCCCTTCCCCTTTTCCTTTGGTGAGATTTGGAAGAAGCCTGATTGCAGATAATCCACAGCAAGTCTATTGGACTTCTATTGGCAGATCTGGATTCAAATCCAGCCTTGAAACAACCCACCTAGGAAGGTGGGTGTTGTGTCTGCGCCCCCCAAGCCGGGCCTCCTGCCAGAAAGTGACTCAGAAAGTGAGGGGGAAGGGCCATCAGGACTTAGCTCTGGAGCACCGGCTTCCTTGGCTCAGCTCCAGGAGCCAGAGGCAGGCCAGGTGGAGGAGATAACGAGGCCTCCATCCCCTGACTCTTCCCCACCCCAGGCCACGCCTCCAGACATGGCTGATGGCAATCAGGCCTGGCTGGACCCTAGGTTTCGTAGGCAGGAGAGGCGGGAACAAAAGAAGCAGGGGTGGGGCAGGCCTAGGAAGTGCTGAGTCACGGAGCCACACCCCACAGAGTATAAAAGCAGCCCTGGCTGCTCTTCTGCTCCGTGACGAGCAAAAATTGAGCTGAACTCTTTGACTCTTGGAGAATTGAGCTGAACATTAGGCCTGGACTGCTGACCTCCTGGTTGCCTGGCAACCCCAAGATAAAAGGAAGACTTTGGCAGGCAGCTGCAGATTCCCTACCAGGACTGATAGCAGCTGTGAACTCAATTACTGGCTCGTTTAGCCAGCTCGTGTGGCTGAGGCCGGGAGGGGACAGAACAGTGGGATACATTTCAGTAAGGTTTAAAGTAAACCTTTAAAATTTATTCATTTTTATTCCAATGAAATCAACTCAATACCCTTTCCCCCTGGATTCTGCAATCTTTGATTCCACAGGAGCCCATGGAGATGATGGGGTTGGGTAAGGGTGGGGGGAGGGGCAAAAGAAGCAAGATGGCATCTGTAATGTACATGAGAGGCGCCATCTTGACTTTTTGGCCCACCTCTTGGTTTGCTGCCCTCTTACCGTTCCGCTTGGCTGGCGGCTTCTGGGCACTGGCTGGCAGGAGCGCCAGCTGCTTCTTCAGGCTTCGCAGGCTGCGCATCTGGGCCGCCTCATGAGCCGACAGCAGCTTCTGCATCTGTTGGATGGCGGCTGCGACGTGTTGCTTGCTCAGGCAGTTCTGGGCAGAGGGAGGAGAGTGGAGCTGGTTTGGAAGGAGCCCCCCGCAGCTGGGTCCCCCCCCCAAGAAATCAGATCAGCCTAAAAGGATTTTCTTCTGGCTGGCACCTCCTCAGGGTCAGCACCCGATCCACCAGGATCACTTGGGGGTGAAAAGGCAACTTGTGCTTGTGATCCCCAAGGATTTAAATCCCGTCTTTATTATAGGTGGTCCTTGACTTACAAGAGTTCATTGAGTGACCGCTCGATGTGACAACTCCACTGAAAAAATTGACTTACGAATCATTTTTCGCACTTATGACCACTGCAGCATCTCCACAGTCATGGGATCAAAATTCAGATGCTTGGTAACTGACTCATATTTATGACGGTGCCATGAAGTCATGTGATCAGCTTCTGGGACCTTCTGACAAGCAAAATCCATGGTGAAGTCACTTAACAACCATGTTACTAACTGAACAACTGCAGTAATTCACTTAACCATAGTGGCAAGAAAAGTCGAAAAATGAGGCAAAATTAACTTAACAAATGTTTTGCTTAGCAACAGAAAGTTTGGACTCAATTGTGGTCGTAAGTCGAGGAGCACCTGTGTTTTATAAATAACTCAAGGTGACGAACAAATCCAACACACCTTCCTCCTCCTATTTTCCCAGCAGCAACAACAACAACAACCCTGTGAGGTGAGTTTGGGCTGTGGGTGATTGGCCTGAAGTCATCCAGCTGGTTTTCATGCCTAAGGCAGGACTTGAACTCTTGATTCTGCAGTTACTATCTTGCCTTTTCTGACCTCCCCTCCTCTCCTGTGGACAGTGTTGCTACAAGGAATTATGGGAACTGTATTTCTTAACTTACTGGGAGAGGCAATTTTGGACATGTACATTTTAGATCATGACCACAGACGGTTGTAAGTTGCCAAAGAAAACTTACGGAGAGCGAAGTCTAAATATTGAGAATGCATGAATCATGAATATTCTTGGCTTTTGGCTCCTGGCCACCCCAACCAGGAACAGCTGGCCTGTGTCTCCTCAGCTCCCCAGCCCCATGCTTCTGGGAACTGCTGGGCATCACCTTTTCTGGGCCCTTTCTGTGTCCTCTTACCTGTGTACTGCTAAGGGGCAGAGGCAGGATGCCGAGAACCATCAGGAGAGTGGCTAACCTGGGCAACATTTTCTGCTCTCCAGGTCTCCTTAACTAAGAAGGAGAAGAGAGAAGAAAAGTTAAATGAAGCTGGACATTCAGTTATGGTCATTGGCAAAGAAGTCAACATTCTATTCCCAGTTTAGAATGAATGAGCCTCCTGCTCAAGCAGGACAACCTATACCATTTCAGACTAGTGACTGTCCAGTCTCTTCTTAAAAACCTCCAGTGATGGAGCACCCATGATTTCTGGATACAAGCTGTTCCACTGGTTAATTGTCCTCACTGTTAGGAAGTTTCTCCTTAATTCCAGGTTGCTTCTTTCTTTGGTTAGTTTCCATTGTTTCTTGTCCTGCCTTTTGGTGCTTTGGAGAATAGGTTGACGTGACCCCCTCTTCAAATATTCCAAATACTGGAATACTGCTATCATGTTCTCCCTAATTCTTTTCTTTAGATTAGCCAAATCCAAATCCTGCAGGCACTCTTCATATGTTTTAGTCTCCAGCCCTTTGATCATCTTAGTTGCTCTTCTTTGAACTTTTTCCAAAGTCTCAGCATCTTTTTTGTCCTCCTCCTCCGGAAGAGAGTAGATCTTCTCCATCATTTCCTTCCCAACCCATCCCACTTTTGGGGAACAGATTGCAAATGGATGCGATCTTAAGAGGGGATCGATTTATTCTTCAAAGCTCTTGCTGATAGGAGAAGAAGCAATCGATGCAAACTAGCCTGAGGAAGATCCAACCTGGAAATAAGAATGAATTTCCTGACAATCGAGGAGACAGCTTGCCTCCTGGAGTTGTGGATGCTCCATCACTGTCAAGAAAAGATTGGATAGCTGTTTGTCTGGGGTGGAATAAGGGCTCCTCCTGCCTTTGGCAGCACCTGGGGGTGGGAGCAAGGTGTTGCCAACTGGAGGAACAGCTTGGGCTGTTTTAACAGATTAACAGAATTGGAAGGGATCTTATGGGTCATCTAGTCCAACCCCCCCACCCAAGCAGGAGACCCTACACCATTTCTGACCGGTGGCAGCCCAGTCTCTTCTTGAAAGCCTCCAGTGATGAAGCTCCCACAACTTCCGAAGGCAACTTCTGTTCCATTGGTTGATTGTTCTCACTGTCAGAAAATTCCTCCATATTTCCAGGTTGAATCTCTCCTTGTTTCCATCCATTATTCCTTGTCTGGCCTTTGGGTGCCTTGGAAAACAGCTTGACCCCCTCCTCTCTGTGGCAGCCCCTCAGATATTGGAAGACTGCTATCATGTCTCCCGTGGTCCTTCTCTTCACTAGACTAGCCAGGCCCAGTCCTTGCAATGGAGCTGAGGGAGGTTGTGGGTCCGGAAACAACAGCAAGAGAAACCTCCGGGTGCCCCCCCCTCCATCAGAGGTCTCCTGACCAGCCTCCCCACTTCCCAGGGGAGCTGCTGCCCACCCTGGTCTGTGGGTCAAAGCAAAAGCTGCTCCTGCAGCATCAGGATCGGTGGGCTAACTTCGGGGAGAGGAAGGAGGGGGGGGAGCAGCAGGCGAAGCCAGACCAGGGCTGGGGAAGTGGGGTGCTAAACGGGATGCCCCTCAAAAGCCTCTGCTGTGGCTGCATCCCCTCCCTTCTCCAAAGGACGGAAAGAGGAGGCTGGAAAAGAGCCGGGATGGGATGAAGGCGGGCGAGGGTACCCACCTGGCTGAGGGTCTTTCCGGCGGGACCCGGGCGAGGCTCCTCTCCTCCTGCCAGCCGCTCTCGCCCGGCTGCCTTTTATCCCCTTGGCCGGACTCGCCCCGCGTGGGAGGCGGAGGCGCTTCTGCTGGGCAGCCACTCGTTGGACGGGTCGGGGGGGCGAGGGGGGTGGGTGGTCACCAGCCCCGCAGTCTGGGTCCCCCGCCCTCGCTCGGGTGCTGCGCTTTGCCCATCGAAGGAGCCGCGAGGGCACCCTCCGGGTGGAAAGGTGGGGCGGGGGGGGGTCTTCGAATTGCCCTAATTTGAAATTTTTGGAACGATGCAATGGAACAGAAGTTGCCCGCGGAAGTTGCGGGAGCTTCATCACTGGAGGCTTTGAAGGAGAGACTGGGCAGTCCTTGGCCTGGAAGGGTCTAAGGTTTCCTTGCTTGAGCAGGAGGCTGGACTAGAAACCGGGGGTCTCCAACCTTGGTCCCTTTAAGACTTGTGGACTTCAACTCCCAGAGCTCCTTTGCTGGCTGAGGGACTCTGGGAGTTGAAGTCCACAAGTCTTAAAGGGACCAAGGTTGGAGACCCCTGGACTAGATGACCTCCAAGGTCCCTTCCGACTCAAATTACCCTGAAAGGGCGAAGTAACCTCGGATGCCTGTTCGGGAAGCGGAGCCAGCCTCGCTGCTCCGTTCGCTTGTTTCTCCGAGGCTCAGAAAGTGGTCCGGGTTTTCCCTGGAAAAAAGGGGGGTGGGCAAAAGGGCAGGAGAAAGCCCCCATTTATGAGATGCTGCCCACCCCACCCCCAATATAATCACATATCCCTGGCACCCCCAGGACTGAAGGGAGTCCTTGTTTTCCCACCTGGGCACCAGGGAATCGGGGAAATGCAACATTTCAGGGATGTTGAGGAAGCCACAATTCCTAATCTGCTGCAAACCTGGTTTAACCCTAGAAGCCGTTGCTGCGAGTCACTTTTTAAACTCCTACCTGAAGATCAACAGTCCGAAAGCAGCGACCTCGGATCTTTAGAGACTCAGCTGAGAAAATTTGGGGGGCGGGAGGGGCGAGGCGGGAGGCTGGTTCGTGGGAGAGGGGGCAGCCCCCCCCCCTACATTTCTGGAAAATTGGACGGGTGATTCACCCTGCTTCCTTCAAGGGGCAGCTGTAGGGAAATGGGGAGGGGTGCACAAGGGGCCCCTCCATGTCAGCTCCTCCTCCGTCCCTGGAATTCCAAGGCTTGTCCTCAACTTGCAACAGTTCCTTTAGTGACCGTCCGAAGTGACGACGACACTGAAAAAACCGTTTTTCCACAATTACAACCATGGCAGCATCCCCATGATCACGTGATCAAAATTGAGGTGCTTGGCAACTGCTTCATATTTATGACCGCTGCTATGACCCAGGGTCAGGTGATCCCCTTCTGTGACCTTCTAATAAGCAAAGTCAATGGGGAAGCTGGTTTCACTTAACAACCGTGTTACTAGATTTGCAACTTCAGTGAGTCACTTAACAGCTGTGTTAAGAAATGTCGGAAGTTGTGGGAGCTTCATCATTGGAAGCTTTCAAGAAGAGATTGGACTGCCATTTGTCAGAAATGGTGTAGGGTCTCCTGCTTGGGCAAGGGGTTGGAGTAGATGACCTACAAGGTCCCTTCTAACTCAGCTAATCTATTAAAACTGTTACATGGGACAAAACTCACTCAACAAATGTCTCACAACAGAAATTTTGGGCTCAATTGTCACAAATCGAGGACTGCCTGTATTTAATGGCTGATCAAAGTTACAACAGCACTGGGAAAAGTGACTTATGACCAGTTCTCACACTTATGACTGTTGTAGCATCCCCATGGTCATGTGATTATATTAGGGAGCTGGATAACTGGCAAATTTTATGACAATTGCACTGTATCAACATCAGCATATCATTTGTGTGTGAAACACTAGCAGGAATCCAGGGACATCTTTACACACACATCCCAAAGGTCCTTTGTCAAGAGGCAACTGGACTTTCTGGGTTTTTTTTCTTTGAAGTAGTTTTGCTTCTCATCCCAGAAGCTTCTTGGCTTAGGACCGGGTTACTTACGGGACCACCTACTACCACCGTTTGCCTCCCACCGACCCGTGCGCTCTCACAGAGAGGGACTCCTTAGGGTGCCGTCAGCCAAGCAATGTCGGCTGGCGGCCCCCAGGGGAAGGGCCTTCTCTGTGGGGGCTCCTACCCTATGGAACGAGCTTCCCCCTGGACTTCGCCAACTTATTTTATTTTATTTTATTTTTTTATTTTATTTACATTTATATCCCACCCTTCTCCGAAGACTCAGGGCGGCTTACAGTGTGTAAGGCAATAGTCTCATTCTATTTGTATATTTACAAAGTCAACTTATTGCCCCCCCAACAATCTGGGTCCTCATTTTACCTACCTTATAAAGAATGGAAGGCTGAGTCAACCTTGGGCCTGGTGGGACTAGAACCTGCAGTAATTGCAGGCAGCTGTGTTTTAATAACAGGCTTCTTACAGCCTGAGCCACACCGCGGCCCTTCCGGACCTTCGGACCTTTCGCCGCGAGCTTAAGACCTATTTATTTATCCGTGCGGGACTGGCATAGAATTTTAGTTGTTTTAGGGTTTTAAATTTTTAAATTAGGTTTTGGGATTTTAAAAGTATTTTTAGATTGGGCTAATTTAAGTAAGTTTTTTAATTATATTTTATTCTGTATGTATTTGATTGTTGTTTTTATTTTGCCTGTTCACCGCCCTGAGTCCTTCGGGAGAAGGGTGGTATAAAAATTAAAATATTATATTATTATTATTATTATTCAGCTCTGACTGGATGGCTGGGAATGGAAGAATTTATACTCCTTGCAGACAGCTGGTCATTTGCATCCTTTTAGAGAGTCGTTGAGGCCACTTGGAGGTTTGTCTGTGTCCTCAGGGTCACCTGAGTGGTGCAAATAGTTCCTGTAGTCTGCAATTTTTCCCCCCTCTGGAAATCCATTCCACACCATTCCAAGGGTGTTCATCCCAAATTGCATAGATAAAAGTCTGAGGAAGCTTCTTGGATGAGAAGCGAAACATCTTCAAAAGAAAAAACCAGAAAGTCCAGTTGCTTCCTGAAAAAACCACCTTTAGGACAATCCTGACCTGGATGACTGAGAATCGCTACAGACTTTTAGCTATGCAATTTGGGATGAACACCCTTGGAATGGTCTGGGAATAAGGAATGGATTTCCGGGGGGGAAAATGCAGACTACAGGAACCATTTGCATCACTCAGGTGACCCTGAGGACACCAATAAACCCCCAAGTGCTTCAACGACACTCTAAAACAGGGGTCTCCAACCTGCAAAGCTGGCTGGGGAATTCTGGGAGTTGAAGTCCTCCAGGCTTAAAGTTGCCAAGGTTGGAGACCCCTGCTCTAAAAGAATACAAAGCACCTTTGGGATAACCAGGACCTGGATGACTGAGAAGTGAGAATTGCTACAGACACACAGACACAGACACACACACACAAGTGTAGGGTGGCCTTGAGATGCTTGAAAATAAAACCTGGGATCCAATATGGAACAATATGCATCACAGCCCATCCAGAAGCGAAGATGAAGGCAAGCTCTTCTCTGAAAATACTCAGATTTTTTTTTTTTTTTTGCAGGGGGGAATTTAAGCAACAACTTTGGAAAAGCAGCAAAAGTTGGGTGAGCGGGGGCTGGGGGGCTGGGAAGGGGCCCCCTCTCTCCATTTTGCTGGTCTGAAACCGCAGCCCCCCCCCCCCGTGTCCCAGGATAGGTGCCAGGAATGGAGGAAGAGGAAGGGCTGTGGTTGCCCTGCAGGAGGATGGCTCAGCGCCCCTGAAGATGGGTGTGTGTGTGTGTGTGTGTGTGTCGGGGGTGTGTGTGTGTGTCAGCCTGTGCAAGAAGCCTGTGGGTGCAGGAAGAGAGTGGCCCCAAGGCAGAGGCAGAGAGCCAAGGAGGCCCCATGTATGTGTGATGTGGGGAGGCTGGCAGGCGGGGTGGAAGGGAGCAGAGACCTAAACGAGCACCGAGACGGCAGGCAACTCAGCCCAGGCGCCAAAAGGAGCCGTTCAGATTATTCAGGGAGACTCCACATTCATGAATTCATTAAAAAAAAGAGAAGGCTATTGAGCCTGGGATGTTCTTCTTAGCATTTCCAAGACTTTCGCCTGAGGTTAAGGAGGCCCTATTCATGGGGCTTGGGAGCCCTTTTTCAGACCAGACATGGTTTATGGACAGGCCAATCTCTCTCAAACTGCAGTTTGCTTCATTGGCTGCATGGCAAGGATTGACCGATGGCAGATTTGTTTTGACACCATGACTGATGATTGTGTGGATGGATGGATGGATGGATGGATGGTTTGCTTGCCTGCTGAGATTCAGGAACGGTCTTCACTGATGGACATTCCTTCCACACCACTGATCTGGACTCACACATCTCCAAGTGGGTGATGGAAAAAGTTGACCATCCTGTTGGAGTGACACTGGCTCTCCTGAGAAAGCCACCCTGGAGTCCCAAGAGATCCCAGGTTTCAGAGTGAGGATGATCTTTCCAAACAAGATTACTTCTCTATGTATTTTTTATCTGCTTAGGCAATTCTCTTCTGCTGAAAACAAAGTAGTTGGAGATCTCACTTGATAATTGGCTTTTTAAAGAGATTACAACACTTGCTTGAGTTACGGAGGGTAACTATGGAGGCAATAAGGAACTACAAGTACCATGATGCCTATCAGCCTTCTAAGCCCCTTGTCTCTTTAATAATGAAAAAATATTTATAATAAAGGATCTACTTCATGATAATAGTAGACCTTGAAGGTCTTCTAGTCTACTCCTCTGCCTAAGCTAGAGACCCTATACCAGTCTCTTCTTTAAAAACTCCAAACCTCTCCTTGAACTCTGTTACTTCTTGTCCTGCTTTCAGGTGTTTTGCAGAATAGGCCGATCTCTTCTTTTCTGTGACAGCCCCTCAAATATTGCTATCATGTCACCCCTAAACTTTCTCTTTGTTAGACTAAACATGCCCAATTCCTGCAACTGTTTTTCACAAATTTTAGCCTCGGACCCTCTAATCATCTTTGTTGCTCTTCTCTGCCTTCTTTCCAGGATCTTGGCATCTTTTTCTTATTGTGAGGACGTTTCTAAAGACTCTGACTAAGGCCAGAGAAGAAGCTACCAGACGTCCCTGACTTCTTGGCACTGTAGATCACAGTGTCCTCCTCCTACAATCCCTTCATTATGGGGATTGTGAAGCCCTCGCAGGCCCAGCCAGAAGAGTGCCCGGGATGAGCAAACATCTGCTTCTCCTTGGCCCATTCTCAAATGTCTTTGGCTGTGGACGAGTGGAGGTCGCACCCTTGAGGTCCCTGCCAAGGGCAATGTGAAGACTGCACAAGGCATTCATTGGCGAAAAAAGGGCCCCTTTCACAGAAGAGGCTTTGTGTTCTTGGCTGCTTCCTCAATGCCTTCTAGAAGAGTGACGAACATTTATCCTTACATGCAGAATTTCAGAAAAGGTTTTTGGGGAGGAATAGAAGACCAGAGAAACACCCCAGATGCATTTTCTTGCTCTGAAAGTATACATAGAATAATAAGGTCATCTAGTCCAACCCCTCCACCCAAGCAGAAGACCCTATACCATTTCTGACAGGGGGCAGTCCAGTCTCTTCTGGAAAGCCTCCAATGATGAAGCTCCCACAACTTCTGAAGGTAACTTCTGTTTCATGGGTTGATTGTTCTCACTGTCAGGAAATTTCTCCTCATTTCTAGGTTGAATCTCTCCTTGTTCACTTTTCATCCATTATTCCTTGTCTGGTGCTTTGGAGAATAGCTTGACCCCCTCCTCTCTGTAGCAGCCCCTCAAATATTGGAAGACTGCTATCCTTCTCTTCACTAGACTAGCCGGACCCAGTTCTTGCAACCGTTCATCATATGTTTTAGCCTCCAGTCCCCTCATCATCCTGGTTCTCTGCACTTTTTCTAGAGCCTCAACATCTCTGCACTTTTTCTAGAGCCTCAACATCTTTTTTATAGTATGGTGACCAAAACTGGATGCAGTAATCTAGGTGTGGTTTTACTAAGGCTATATTAAATATATAAATATATTATAGGGATGCGGTGGCTCAGTGGTTAAAACGCTGAGCTTGTCAGTCTAAAGGTCGGCAGTTCAGCAGTTCGAAATCCTAGTGCCGTGTAACAGGGTGAGCTCCCGTTACTTGTCCCAGCTTCTGCCAACCTAGCAGTTCGAAAGCACCTAAAAAATGCAATTAGAAAAATAGGGACCACCTTTGGTGGGAAGAGAACATTGTTCCGTGCGCCTTTGGCATTTAGTCATGCCGGCCACATGGCCATGGAGACATCTTTGGACAGTGCTGGCTGTTCAGCTTTGAAACGGAGTCAGGAATGACTAGCACATAGATGCGAGTGGAACCTTTACCTTTACCTATAAATATATTGAATATTAAATAATATTAAGATATTAAAAATAGTTTAGGAAGAAGTTTGAAACTATCTTCTGAAAACAAAGGATTTTTCCCCGTTCCACAACATTTATTCACACCCTTTATTTCTTTTGCCATTTTTGCCTACTGTTCCTTCCACCCGATTCCATAAAGAAAGACCAAGACCAAGCAAGACCCACACTTGGTTGTGCAAATGCTTGTTTGGGCCAAGTTTTTATGGTTCATGTTAAATGTGTTCTGTGAACTCAGGCACTTTACCATATGTGATTGTGGATGGTAACTTCCTCTCTAGGAGCGTATCACCAGCTATGCCCTTGGCCAAATCTCCGTGCAACTTTGCAACTTTTCTTGCTTGAATACTTTTGAATTTAATCTTTCTGTACTCCGAGGTGGGAAGCTGCACTGCTGCATATTACTCTTTCTGCACACACTCAGTGCCTGGACATTGCTAAAGCTATGGTGCTGAATGGGGTCACCTCCAGTGCAATTGTCCAAGAGTCCAATTCTCAGCTGAAGGCTTGAACTCCATTGAAAATTAGGACTTAGACTTAAAACACTTCACAGTGCTTTAAGAAGTTGACAGAGTCAGCCTATCGCCCCCAACAATCTGGGTCCTCATTCAGTGGTGGGTTTCAAATTTTTTTACTACTGGTTCTGTGGGTGTGGCTTAGTGGGTGTGGCATGGCTTGATGGGCGTGGCAGGGGAAGGATACTGCAAAATCCCCATTTCCTCCCAATAAGGTGGGACTCAGGAGGCAGAGAATAGATGGGAGTGGGGCCAGTAAGAACTTTTACTACCGATTCTCCGAACTACTCGAAATTTCCGCTACCGGTTCTCCAGAACTGGTCAGAACCTGCTGAAGCCCACCTCTGTCTTCATTTCACCAACCTCGGAAGGATGGAAGGCTGAGTCAACTTTGAGCAGGTCAGAATTGGACTGCTGGCAGTTGGCAGAGTCAGCCTGCAATACTGCATTCTAACCACTGCGCCACCATGGCTCCTATCAAATAAATCATATCTGTTTATTTGCTTGTTTGCTTGTTTATTATTAAACATATGCTGCCATCTCACCTGGAGGTGACTCTAGGCTATGTATGTCTGCCAAGTCTAAATTACAAACAGACCTCGATTTGCTATCACAATTGTGACCAGAATTTGTGTGGCTAAGCAAGACCGTTGTTAAGTGAGTCACATTTGATTTTATGACCTTGTTTGCTACAGTTGTTAAGTGAATCACTGCAGTTGTTAAGTGAACGATGTCATCATTAAGTGAATCCAGCTTCCTCCCCCTTGACTTTGCTTCTCAGGCTTTGCTTCTCAGCTGGGAAGGTTGCAGATGGTGATCACGTGAGCTGGGGGTGCTGCCCCCTTTGTAAATTCATGCAGGCTTCTAAGCACCTGAATTTTGTTCATACGATGGGGGTGGGGTGGGGGGGAGGAACGGGGACACTCTGATGGTTGTAAGAATTGTTGGAAGAAAAATCCAAGTCCAGTTCCAAGCTGGGAATAAAATGAAGGCTGCTTAAGAAAGAAAGAAAGGTCTGTTTACTGAACAGTTTGCCATTCTGGGACAGCTGTCAAAATGGAGTTGAGAGTGGGTGGGGTTTTTATACCTTCTTTGGGCTTTGTATTTGAGCTTCCTGTTCCTGTGCAAGAACATGTCCTTTAATAGTCTATTGGCTGTTGTCAGATTCCTATGGGGTCACGGCTGGCTCTAGAGGCAAAAGGGGAAATGCAAATCCTAAGCGTTTGTCTGAACTAATCTTCTCAACTTTTCACTTCCCTAATTGTATTGCTTACCTGGAGTCTCTGTCTGACCCAGTCTTTCTGAATGGGTTACCAAGTCTGCATTTCTAAAAGTTGGCTTCCTCAGTTTCTTGCTTGGGGCAGGGAGACTGGGCCTCCCTTAAGATGTTTTCCCATTTCTCCTTTAGGGGAAATATTCTATCCTGCCTTTTTAATATCCCTCAAGATACTTCATTCTCTAGGAGGCAGGGTGGGTGCTCACTTTCTACAGCATGAGGACCAGTTGTACGTCACTTTTTTCAGCGCCATTCTAACCTCAAATACTTGCCAGATGAATGGTTGTAAATTGCGACTACCTGTATAGAATAAGGTTGCATTTATTTATTTATTCATTAAATTTCTGCATCTGCCATCTCATCTACATGATTCTGGGATGTTTTACAACAATAAAAGTGGAGAGATGGTGCCCCCTACTGGTCAGTGGAGGAAGTAAAATGAAGGACACATTTATCCTTAAAAGCATCCTACATTATTAGCCGGCCAGTTTGCAGCCTCTGGAGAGGGATCCAGCATTCAACGTACTAATTCTAATTATTTTTCAACATTGGCAACGTTAAGACGCGTGGACTTCAATTCCAAGAATTCTTCAGCCAAGATAGGGGAATTCTGGGAGAGGTCCGCATTATTTTAAAAGTTGCCAAGTTTGGAATGTACCTGTAATAAACAGAGACATAAAATCAAGATCGCGTGAAGTATGTAGCACTTTATAAAACCCTAGTAAGACCACACCTGGAATACTGCAACTAGTTCTGGTCACCACACTACAAAAAAGATGTTGGGACTTTGGAAAAAGTTCAGAGAAGAGCAACTAAGATGATCAAAGGCCTGGAGACTAAAATATATGAAGAACGGCTGAAGGATTTGGGTTTGGCTAGTCTAAAGAAAAGAAGAATTAGGGGTGACAAGATAGTCATATTCCAGTATTTGAGGAGCTGCCAGAAAGAGGAGGGGGTCAAATTATTTTCCAAAGAACGTGAAGGCAGGACAAGAAAGAAGGAGAAAAGCAACCTGGAATTTAGGAGAAACTTCCTAGCAGTGAGGACAATTAAACAGTGGAACAACCAGAAATTTTGGGTGCTCCATCACTGGAGGCTTTTAAGAAGAAACCAGAAAGTCATTTATCTGAGATGGTATAGATTCTCCTGCTTGAGCAGGGGGTTAGACTAGAAGACCTTCAAGGTCCCTTCCGGCTCTATTCTATTCATAATTAATGTTCAGGCTGAATTAATTCTGAATCAGTTGTGCTCAGCATGTCATTCCAGGGTCAGCCAGTAGATGGCGACCCAGGACTACTGTTGGCAAACAAACTTTCTCCCAAGCCAGACCAAGTGATTATCCTAGTTTAGATTTCTGCAAACTCGGTTTCTTCAAGTTCTGAAATCAGGCAGCTTGGCCAAGCTCTCTCCATCAACCTGCGAGGCCCATCACTTTCGCCCCGGAGTCAGGAAGGAGCCACATGGTCTAAAAGCTTTGCACGTGTTGCTATGGGAGATAAATCTGTTACTATTCCCTCCGTAGGATGAAGAGGAGCATAAAACCTGTGTTTGTGGGGATGGTTGCCCTATATTTAGGGAGGGCTACAAATTCTAGTTTTCCATGGCTTTTCTTTAGTATACAAGTAGTCCTCAGTTTACAACAATTTGTTTAGTGACTGAAGTTACAACGGCACTGAAAAAAAACGATTTATGGCCATTTTTCACACTTACGACCGTTGCAGCATCCCCAGGGTCATGTGATTTACACTCAGATGCTTGACAATTGACTCACATTTATGACGCTTGCAGTGTCACTTTATTTATTTATTTTTATTTTTTTTAATTTGAATTTATATTCTGCCCTTCTCCGAAGACTCAGGGCGGCTTACAATGTGTAAAGCAATAGTCTTCATCCTATTTGTATATTTATATACAAAGTGAACTTATTGCCCCCAACAATCTGGGTCCTCATTTTACCTACCTTATAAAGGATGGAAGGCTGAGTCAACCTTGGGCCTGGTGGGACTTGAACCTGCGGTAATTGCAAGCAGCTGCTGTTAATAACAGACAGACTTAGTCTGCTGAGCCACCAGAGGCCCCAACTTTACAACCAGGTTACAGGTAGTCCTTGATTTACCGCCACAATTGAGCCCAAAATTTATGATGCTAAGTGGGACATTTGTTAAGTGAATTTTGTCCCATTGTATGACTTTCCTTGCCACAGTTGTTAAGTGAATCACTGCAGCTATTAAGTTAGGAACACGACTGTTAAGTGAATCTGGCTTCCCCATTGACTTTGCTTGTCAGAAGGTCGCAAAAGGGACCAGGGGACACTTTCTCCCTACTTCCTGATTGGATCTTTCTTTGATGAGGTTTCATTGGTTCCTTCTTCTCCTGCCACTTTGGAGAGTCGGTCAACCTTCTCATCTCTGTGACAGCCCCTCAAATTTCCAATATTTGCCATCAAGATACCCCAAGTTGTGCTCTTTGTGGGCATCTCTCTGGCTGCCTCTAGGATACGCACCCCCTTAGAAAAATGGGCTGACCATTTTTGAGTGGTTGAGTGGTTGGACCATGTTCAAATTGGGCCAGATCATTGACTTCTCATCCAAATTGGCATCTTGTTTTGAGAATTGGCCACTTCTGATGTCAGGTCCTGAGGTTCCTCCTGACACTTTCCTGGTGTGAGCTTTAGGTGGGACTTCATATTCAAAATGACAAAAGTTCTTCTGCAGTCACAACAGAAGCCTAAGATGTAGCATCTGACAACCAGGCTTGTCAGATGCTACATCTTTCTATCCTGCTCTACCAAGCAAAGAGTTGGTCTCGGACAGAAAGCCACTTGAGACTAGAAGCATCTGAAATGTGGATTTACAGGCGGCTGTTATGTATAAGCTGGGTTGACAAAATTAGAAATGAGGAGGTGATAAGCCGCCTGGGAAAGCCAAGGGAAATCATCAAAACCATAAAAAAGTGAAAGTTAGAATATTTCAGACATGGGATGCAACACCCAGAAAAATACAGCATCCTTCACTTAATCCTCCAGGGAAAGATTGAAGGCAAACGAGATCCAGGCAGAAGAAGAACAACATGGCTTCAAAAGGGCCTCTGGTGGCTCAGCGGACTAAGTCTGTCTGTTATTAACACAGCTGCTTGCAATTACTGCAAGTTCAAGTCCCACCAGGCCCAAGGTTGACTCAGCCTTCCATCCTTTATATATAAGGTAGGTAAAATGAGGACCCAGATTGTTGGGGGCAATAAAAGTTGACTTTGTATATAAATATACAAATAGGATGAAGACTATTGCTAACATAGTGTAAGCCGCCCTGAGTCTTCGGAGAAGGGCAGGATATAAATGCAAATAAAAAATAATAATCTCAGGGACTAGTCTGGGCAAAACTCAGCAGCATTTTTTTGTGAAGCTGTTGATAAAAATAGGATCGCCAACATGATCGCCAATGTCTGATGATGGATATGGCACAAGAAGAAGAAGGGACTTTACACTGCCCTGAATAGTGCATAATTGTCCCTGTTGCCCTGAGGCATTTTACAGGCCACTGACAACTAGGAGCGAGTTAAAACTCCCCAAAACTGCATATGTTGATTTTCCCTTTTCACTCTGTGGAACTTTGAAGGTAGCTAAAAGAGGGGTGCTGCAATTGTCGTCCCCCCGTCTCCTTTAAGTAATTTCTTGTGGACTCAAGCAAATAACTGGTGCAAAAAGTCTAGAGATGCTTTTGGTGTGTTAAAAATGAAGTAAAAAGCTGTATTTGTGCCACTTGGTTACTAAACTGAACTATTTCCTGGGTCTGTACATTACACCAAACCATCACAATTGCATCAGACACCATTAAAAAAAGCTCTTTAAGTTTCACCTTAATCAAATCTTGCATCTTAGGTGAAAGGAGTTACTGGGTCTTCAAATAATTTGGCTAAACTAGTGAAGCTCAGCCGCTATCATTTTTTGGCTGCCGTTGGGGGAAGTGATAGTTAGTTGCTCAGGATGTCCGTAGTAGTTTCTCCCTATTAAAATGTTTCTGAAATGATCGTTTCTTTGATAGCTACATTTGGTTCTCAACGTCTCTCGGTGGGGCTTCGGATTTCATTATCGCTTCTCCACAGAAGCCGGCTGGAGGGGCAGAGAGAGATGAAAAGAAACCCACTTCTCTATCAAAGGCAGGGCGTGGAATCAAGCTCAGATTCTCGGCAATGGCGCTGAGGATGTTTTGCAGAGACATCCCTTGAGATGATCTTTCAAAAGCCGTGACTGTGTGGACATCCTGAAGCAGAGGGGCATCTGGGGGTCGTGTGGATGCCCCCAAAGCCAAGATCATGACCGCGATCAAGTGATCAAAGACCCCTCCCCTTTTCACCTGCATCTCAGGCACAGCCTCTGTTCTCAAAGCAAAAGCTTTCGAAAGGAGAGTTTCTTTCTTTAAACAGAAGAGTAAAAGAAGAAAAAGAAGAAAAAAGTCTGGTTGGGGGGAATATGAGAAAAACAGCAGTTTATTCTTTGGATGTGAGCACTAACTGAAATCCCCCTCCCCCTGCCCTGGTTTCAGCATGTGAGGAGAGACACACATGGGAATAACAGATGTCATAGTGCAGCATTTTAGATAACGGGCAGTTATGGTGGCATAACTCCATATACCTGACAGGCATATTTCCCTTAACTTTTGGGATTTAAGGCAGCCTGCAGCAGCTGTGAAATGCAACCCTCCTATGCTGTTTGCAGCAAATGCATGTCCAAGGAGACACCATGAAGACGTCAATGGGGTATGTGCCTCCGAGGGGCAGAAAGAGACTTTGCAAGAGAAGAAAAACAATGCAAAGTACATTTTTCCAGTGATCTGTCTTCCCTCTCCTCCCTTGCCCTTCCCAGCTCTCTCCCTGTCCATAATGTATCTATATTATCGCTTTGCATAGAGAGATGGGTAGCATAAGAATTTAATGAAATAAAATAAAACATCTGTCTATCTATCTATCTATCTATCTATCTATCTATCTATCTATCTATCTATCTATCTATCTATCTATCTATCTATCATTTAAAACTGCCCATCTCCTCTCTCAGAGGGATTCTAAACAGTGTACAAATAAAATTTTAAAATATATAAAATGTTAAAAATATAAAAACCGAATATAAAATTTAAAACAGGGCAAGAATAGTTATATAGTTATATAATAGTTTTTAAGTGTTTCATCACTTTTAGCGGCTTCCCCAGGGATACTGTAAAAGGATTTTAATTTTGCAAAGTGGATGTCACAGCATTTTCTAGAGCAATGTTTCTTAAACTTTTTCTCTCTCAGGACCTCTTCACACTTTTAAAACTTATGGAGGAGGATGCCAAAAGAGATCTGTTTGTAAGGGTTGTACTGATTGATACCCATCATCCTGAAAATTAAAATCGGCACCGCCACTAACAGCTTTGCATGATTGTTTGATAAGGTTTTAATACAGCATTATATTTCATCGTAAGCTGGCGAATAATTTTGATTTCCTTCAGCCACACTGAGGAATACTTTTCTAGTGCTCAAAACAAAAAGAAAAAAATTTGACTTTGAATTTTGATGTCTGGTTTAGTTTAGTTTAAACATTGGAAGACTAACTAGTTCCAAATATAGAAATGGGTGGCATTTAGTCATTAGGTAAAAGTAAAAAATTGAGATTGTGACTCTTTTGTATTTTACATTTTTTGTATTTCACACACAAAAAAAGTCACTGCTTCTTTTCCTTCCTTCTTTAGACTAGAATGAGCTGAAAGGAGCCTTGAAAGTCTTTTAGTCTAGCCCCTTGTTCAAACAGGAGAACCCATACCATTTTACCTCAGTTTACCTCAGACTTATTTCCCCCTTCTCTTCACTTTCAAATTTTCCTATTATCTTTATTTTTATTTATTTTATTTTATATTAAGATAAACTTCAGTAAAATCTTAAATTAAGAAAGAAGAAGGAACACTTTTCTAGAGAGTAAATTGGACACTTATAGCAGAAATGGGCCCGGTGGTAGAAGTGGTGTGTATATGTCAGTCAAAAGAGTCAGGATGGCGGTCGGGACCACACCCTAAAAGCCCCTTTTTGCATGTGTGGTGATGGTCCATGTTGCTGGGCCTGGGAAGTCTTGGCCTTCCTCTGCTGCTTCTGAGGGCCAGACCTGCAGCTCGATGGAGGCAGAGGAAGTCCTCCCATCCAGGGTTGAGGTCCTCTTGTGTGGATGGGTTCAAGCGAGGCTGGGGTTGTTGTGAGCCCAGTTTCATTCCTGCACAGAAGTGAGAGCCAGCCTTGTCATTCAGAATAGAATAGAACAAACTGGAAGAGACCCTGGAGGTCTTCTAATCCAGCCCTGTACTCAAGCAGGAGAACCTACACCATTTCAAACAAGAGACAAAGCGAACAAGCTGAAGATGGCAGACCTGACACATTACTTCTTTCAGGGGGAATCTACTTTTGTGAGGAACCTGGCTTGCAGCAGGCCAATTGAAGGTCTTCTGGTACTCACACACTGGCTGGGACCTTTGGTGCAATGCACCTGTTCTGGGTTGCCCACCCCTTCATCTTACTTGCCCCAGATGTCTTCTCCTCCATCCAGACTCACCTCTCTCTCTTTTTTAATAAAGTTTTTTATTCAATATACAGTTAAAAACATTGGACATAGTCTGACTTCTCTGGTTCCAACATTCCCATCAAATTTTTCTTTACAAGAACTATAATTCATATTCAATATATAACGGCTCCGGGTGCAGGATTACCAGGGCAACCGCATCCCTGTTCGAGGACAACGACCGTCGAGGTCAAGTACGGGACATACGAAAAGACCCTGCCCATCACGTTAGTCGAGGAACCTTGCCAAGCTTGCTGGGGCTAGACTGGTTCAGGCGTTGGGAATGGGGTGACTGGCGTCCACCGGAGCGGATGCAACCTGCAAACGCCCTAATGGAGGAATTCGCAGACGTATTCGAGGACCGTTTAGGCAAGTACAAGGGACCCCTATCTCCTTCAATTTAGACCCCAAATAGCTCCCATTAGGTTAAAGGCAAGGAGGGTTCCTTTTGCACTCAAACCTAAAATCGACAAAGAGTTAGATAAATTAGTCAGCCAGGGATACTAGTGCCAGTTGACCATGCCAAATGGGAGACGCCAATCGTCACCCTATAAAACCAGACGGGTCCATAAGAATTTGCGCTGATTACAAGGCTACCTTGAACAAAGCATTGCAAAAGCGCCTACCCAGTTCCAGTAGTGCAACACTTATTGCACTCACTAGGACACGGACAAGTTTTCGCCAAATTAGACTTGGCACAAGCGTACCAACAGCTACCCGTAGATGCTAGCACAGCTGAAGCCCAGACCATTGTAACGCACCGGGTGCCTTTAAGTGCACCCGGTTACAGTTCGGGTGAGTGTGGCCCGGGCTATTCCAAAATTTGATGGGCGGCTCCTACAAGGGTTACCGGAGTCGTGCCCTATTTCGATGATGTGTTGGTATCAGGGAAGATTTAAGAGAACTGGGGAAGCGATTAAGGAAAGTTTTGGCCATTTTAGGTCGGCAGGATTAAAAGTCAAAGCAAGCAAGTGTCAGATAGGGGTCGAATCTGTTGAATTTTTGGGCTATAGAATAGACAAAAAGGATTCACCCACTGAGAGCAAAGTCAAGGCGATAAAGAGAGCCCCAGCACCCAAAAACAAGACAGAACTCCAGGCTTTCCTGGGTCTGGTAAACTTTTACGCCGTGTTTTTAAAAGACAAGGCAACCGTTGCTGAACCGCTGCATAAATTGCTTGGAAAAAACACTGTTTGGTCGTGGGGGAAGTCAGAGAATAGGGCATTTGAGGCAGTAAAAAGTTTGCTATCAAGCGATAGCCTGTTAATACAATACAACAACAGACTGCCGTTAGTATTGGTTTGTGATCGTCCCCTATGGAGTAGGAGCGGTACTTAGCCACAGACTCCCAAAGCGGCACTGAAGCCCTATAGCGTTCTATTCACGAGCGATGTCCCGGCTGAAAGGAATTACAGCCAGCTAGATAGGGAGGCTCTCGCAATAGTGTCAGGGTGAAAAATTTCACGAATCGTTTTGGGAGTGATTTGAAATTGTCACTGATCACAGACCGCTATTGGGGTTACTGGCTGGCGACCGCCCAACGCCAGTAGCACTCTCACCTAGACTGACCAGATGGACTATTTTTTGACCGCATACTCCTACAAACTGCAGCATCGGCCTGGAAAGGAGCTGGGGCATGCGGACGCATTGAGCAGATGCCCATTGCCAGGGAAATCGAGGACCCCACCCGGGCACCCGTTCTACTAATTGACTCTTTGGACTCGGGGCCAGTCACATCGCAGGAAGTGGCTCGGGCCTCCTACCGGGACGTTGTTTTAAGGACTGTAATCAGTTGGGTTCAAAGGGATGGCCGCTGCGCCGGGCGACGTTTCAAGGAATTTGTAAAGAAAAAGAATTGTCTGTGCAAGGGGTGCCTGCTCTGGGGGATAGGGTGGTAGTTCCAGAGAAGCTGAGAAAAAGTTCTGGAACTCCTGCATGAGGTCACCCAGGAATTGTGAGGATGAAGGGTTTGGCTAGGAGCTATGTCTGGTGGCCCCTAATGGACAGGAAATCAGTGACAGGGTTGGCGATGCCAAGTATGTCAGGAATCCAGACCACTACCACCACGGCCCCAGTTTTGGAGTGGGAGAAACCCCAAGGCCCTTGGTCCCGCATACACATTGATTTTGCGGCCCTTCCACGGCCAAACATTTCTAATTGTGGTGGATGCATTCTCCAAATGGCTGGAGATCATCCTAATGAAATCCACAACCGCGGAGCTGTCATCTCAGCACTAAAACACCTTTTCGCCACGCACGGGCTACCGGACACCCTCGTGTCCGATAACGCCCACAGTTCACCGCAGCATTATTTGAAGGGTACCTGGCTGAAGAGGGCATCCGACATGCCCTCTCAGCGCCCGTTCCACCCTGCGTCGAGCGGCCTTGCTGAGCGTTTTGTCCGAGTGCGAAGAAGCGCTATCACGAAGCGGCCCGGCGATTGGCAGGCACAAATCGACGATTCCTAACCGTCAACACAGGACCCCTGTGTGGCCACCGCCGCAGCCCAGCCGAGCTATTAATGGGGCGGAAGCTACGGTGCCCGCTAGACCGGCTACACCGAACTACGTGCAGGACGGGTTCAAAACAAAACCAGATAGAATCCGAGAGTTAAACATAGGAGACTCAGTGTGGGCACATAATTACAGCGGCGGCCCTAACTGGAAGAGGGGATAGTCATAGACAAAGCGGGCCCCAAATCTTATCTAGTGGAACTAGACGATGGCAGAATCTGGGCGCCACATAGATCAATTAAGAAACAGATTGAGCGATAAGGCAGAATTAGGCGAGAACAGCCCTGACTATGATTTAATTAACCCCACAGCTGACTGGAGCCGAGAACAAACAGAAAGCGTAAGCAAAGAACCAAACAGAGACTTATCTGAGTCAGGCGAGGTCCAGCGACACCCTCCGGTCCCTCTAGAGGACAGCAGGTCCGAGCCGCCGAATAATCCAGGGCCGGATGGCCGGCAGGAGGAGCTCAGAGGAACGAAAAGTCCCTCCGGCAAGCTCGACTCAACTCCAGAAAGTGAACTGCGCAGGTCCGGGAGAGTCAGGAGACGCCCCACGTACCTGCAGGACTACGTAGAGAAGTAATATGCAAATATTGGCAAAGTGCCTTCTGGGAGGGAAGGAGTGTAATGTATTACTGTAAGTTTTGGCGGGAGTTTTAGGCGGGAAATATCTCGTTTCTGATTGGATGCAGCCTCAGGCTGAAGTGTATATAAGGAGAGGTTTTTCTCCAGAGTTTTGCTGGGTCACACTATATTAAAGAGCTGTTGTCACTAACCTGGTCTCCTGCCTCGTCAATACCCAAACTTAACAGGGCAGTTATGGTGGCATAACTCCATATACCTGACAGGCATATTTCCCTTAACTTTTGGGATTTAAGGCAGCCTGCAGCAGCTGTGAAATGCAACCCTCCTATGCTGTTTGCAGCAAATGCATGTCCAAGGAGACACCATGAAGACGTCAATGGGGTATGTGCCTCCGAGGGGCAGAAAGAGACTTTGCAAGAGAAGAAAAACAATGCAAAGTACATTTTTCCAGTGATCTGTCTTCCCTCTCCTCCCTTGCCCTTCCCAGCTCTCTCCCTGTCCATAATGTATCTATATTATCGCTTTGCATAGAGAGATGGGTAGCATAAGAATTTAATGAAATAAAATAAAACATCTGTCTATCTATCTATCTATCTATCTATCTATCTATCTATCTATCTATCTATCTATCTATCTATCTATCTATCTATCTATCTATCATTTAAAAACTGCCCATCTCCCTCTCTCAGAGGGATTCTAAGCAGTGTACAAATAAAATTTTAAAATATATAAAATGTTAAAAATATAAAAACCGAATATAAAATTTAAAACAGGGCAAGAATAGTTATATAGTTATATAATAGTTTTTAAGTGTTTCATCACTTTTAGCGGCTTCCCCAGGGATACTGTAAAAGGATTTTAATTTTGCAAAGTGGATGTCACAGCATTTTCTAGAGCAATGTTTCTTAAACTTTTTCTCTCTCAGGACCTCTTCACACTTTTAAAACTTATGGAGGAGGATGCCAAAAGAGATCTGTTTGTAAGGGTTGTACTGATTGATACCCATCATCCTGAAAATTAAAATCGGCACCGCCACTAACAGCTTTGCATGATTGTTTGATAAGGTTTTAATACAGCATTATATTTCATCGTAAGCTGGCGAATAATTTTGATTTCCTTCAGCCACACTGAGGAATACTTTTCTAGTGCTCAAAACAAAAAGAAAAAAATTTGACTTTGAATTTTGATGTCTGGTTTAGTTTAGTTTAAACATTGGAAGACTAACTAGTTCCAAATATAGAAATGGGTGGCATTTAGTCATTAGGTAAAAGTAAAAAATTGAGATTGTGACTCTTTTGTATTTTACATTTTTTGTATTTCACACACAAAAAAAGTCACTGCTTCTTTTCCTTCCTTCTTTAGACTAGAATGAGCTGAAAGGAGCCTTGAAAGTCTTTTAGTCTAGCCCCTTGTTCAAACAGGAGAACCCATACCATTTTACCTCAGTTTACCTCAGACTTATTTCCCCCTTCTCTTCACTTTCAAATTTTCCTATTATCTTTATTTTTATTTATTTTATTTTATATTAAGATAAACTTCAGTAAAATCTTAAATTAAGAAAGAAGAAGGAACACTTTTCTAGAGAGTAAATTGGACACTTATAGCAGAAATGGGCCCGGTGGTAGAAGTGGTGTGTATATGTCAGTCAAAAGAGTCAGGATGGCGGTCGGGACCACACCCTAAAAGCCCCTTTTTGCATGTGTGGTGATGGTCCATGTTGCTGGGCCTGGGAAGTCTTGGCCTTCCTCTGCTGCTTCTGAGGGCCAGACCTGCAGCTCGATGGAGGCAGAGGAAGTCCTCCCATCCAGGGTTGAGGTCCTCTTGTGTGGATGGGTTCAAGCGAGGCTGGGGTTGTTGTGAGCCCAGTTTCATTCCTGCACAGAAGTGAGAGCCAGCCTTGTCATTCAGAATAGAATAGAACAAACTGGAAGAGACCCTGGAGGTCTTCTAATCCAGCCCTGTACTCAAGCAGGAGAACCTACACCATTTCAAACAAGAGACAAAGCGAACAAGCTGAAGATGGCAGACCTGACACATTACTTCTTTCAGGGGGAATCTACTTTTGTGAGGAACCTGGCTTGCAGCAGGCCAATTGAAGGTCTTCTGGTACTCACACACTGGCTGGGACCTTTGGTGCAATGCACCTGTTCTGGGTTGCCCACCCCTTCATCTTACTTGCCCCAGATGTCTTCTCCTCCATCCAGACTCACCTCTCTCTCTCTCTTTTTTTTAATAAAGTTTTTTTTATTCAATATACAGTTAAAAACATTGGACATAGTCTGACTTCTCTGGTTCCAACATTCCCATCAAATTTTTCTTTACAAGAACTATAATTCATATTCAATATATACCTTTGTACAGTCTATCAAAATTCAGCTACATAGATCTCTTCGTCTACAGAAATTACATTTAATACCAATACAATTCCTACCTATCACATAATACTAACATAATAATTCTTAAGCTATTGATTTATCCATATTTCTCTATCTTGACATTTCTCCTCCTCTCCATTAATGTATTTTATTCCAGATTTCATGATGTTCCGTTTCACCCTTGTCTTATCCAGACTCACCTCTTCAGCCTTCCTCGTGTCTCTGCTACCTACTCTCAGTTTCCTGTTCTGTTCACACACCTCCAGAGGATTAAGTTTATTCCCTGCCTTTGCCAGAAAGCATCTCTTTCCCTCCACCCATTCCCACGAAGGATTCCAGCCATAAGAAGACCGAATCATGCGATTCTTCTTCGGTCTATTGCAGACGAGAATGGCTTATGGGCAGAAACGTCTTGATGTCCCAGTTTGAAGCGACTGTCAGGTGTGATTGCATCACCTGTGCTCAGTTCAGTGGCACGGAAAGCCATCGAGCTGGGTTGGTTGTCCCTTTGTGGTGTCTGTACAGGGGGAAGAGCGAAGGTCTCTGAGGAAGGTTTTATAAAAGGAAGAGTGTGACCTTTTCTCAATAGCATCAGCTTCCCCAGGACTTGTTTCTCTTTGATACTTTCAAAATTATCTTTGCATTAGCTGTTCCAGCTAGTCAAGAGGCGGATTGAACAAAGCAGCTGTCAGATTCCCTGTTCTGAAGTTCATGAAGCTAGCAGAGAAAAGGAGCTAGAGGGCTATTTAAAAGCAAAGAGGGAAGATGGCCTTTTGAAGCAGAAGAAATCATTCCTAAAATCAGTTTGGACTCATTTCTTGATCCCCAAAATATAAAAAATAGTGTTGTACCATAGAGGAGGAGGGGGGGAGAAAAAGAGGAGGAAGAGGAGGAGGAGGAAGAGGAGGAAAATGAGGACGAGTAAGGGGAGGGGGGGAGGAAAAGGAGAGGAAGAGGAAGAAGAGGAGGAAGAGGAGGAGGGGGAAGAAAAGGAGAAGGAAGAGGAGGAGAGGGAGGAGGAAGATAGGAGGAGGAGGAAAATAAGGAGGAGAAGGAAGATAAAGAGGAGAGAATGCTGGTGATCTTAGATGAATTTTCTGGAATATGAAAATTCTTCTGGATTTTCTGGAATACGAAGCTCTTCTCCATTTTTCAAGAGGGTTGTCAGCATTCAAGGCAACCCTCAGTCCTCTCTTTTGCCAGCCTGCAGCCAAGCCAGCTGCCCTTCGCTCTCAGGACCCCGCAGTGTCCCAAGGCCTCCTCCTTCTTCCCAGGACAACGTTGCAATCCTCTCACGCTGGCTTTTTTTGCAAGACACACCAAACAAGGCCCCCCGACAGGCATTCTGAAGCCCTGGGGTGGAGGTGGGGGGATTCAAATGATTTAACAACCGGTTCTCTGCCCTAATGATTTCCTCCAATGACCAGTTTGCCAAACTGCTCAGAAAGTTAACAACCAGTTCTCCTGAAGTGGTGCGAACTGGCTGAATCCCACCACGGGGAGCACCTGACCATAAAGTAAGCCTTTGGCTCAGGAAGTGGGCTGTAACTGGCAGGATGGTAATGGGGTAGGAGGTTGGTCTTGCTGAGTAGACAGGGGAAGATGTCAGAGTCACCTTTGTATAAAATCAGGGAGCTTTCTAGGGAATTTTGCCTTTGGTTTAAGATTTCCCGTCCCTTCAGCTTCTGCTAAGGCTGAATATAATAATGTTGTGACTCGTCCTCCCTCCTCTCCTCAGCCAGGCCCCTCCCGTCTCCAACCGGGCCTTTTATCAGACTCCGAGTCTGATAATGAAGATGAACAGCCTGTCATGCCTCCAGCCCCCGGCCCTGGCCCCATGCCCGGAGAGGATTCCAGGAGTGGGAGGACAAGCCCGATAAACCTAACTCATACAGCGTGTGTTCCTTTGGCTCAGCCATCAGAGCAGGAAGCCAGCCAGGTATTGGAATTGCTTGGGCCTACTCCTTCTGACCCCTCCCTTTCCCAGACAGCAGATCCAGCTGAAGACAATTCATAGTGGTAGGATCCTCGCTTCTGGAGATCTGAGAGGCGACGCCAGCAGAAGAAAGGGAGGGGCAGGCCTGGATAAATGCTGAGTCATGGAGCCACACCCCACAGCCTATATAAAGGACCTGCTTTTGGCATTCCAACCTTGAGTCAAGCAAAGTCTTATTGAGTTTGCTGATACCGGACCCTATCGCTGAAGTCACAACTTGGACTCCTGTCTGCCCTGATAAACCTCGAAGGGACTTGGCAAGCTGCAGAGGCTTCATTGCCAAGTTGGTCACGGACTTCCTTGACTCGTTCGTCGGAGTGGGAGGTGGGACACGACACATAACAGGTTCTTTCCTTGTGGGGGGTGGGAAAACATTTCTGTTTTTCTAATTTTCCCCAAGGTGTTTACAGATTCCTTTTTGGGCTGCTCTTGGTGGTATTTTGGGGCGGAATTTTTGGGAAGACGGGACAGAAGGCTTTCTGCTCTGCAACTTTACATCCTTCTGAAATTCCTGGCTGGCTTCATTCCCCCACTTGGAAAAATAAACAAATAAGTCAGGCAACGGACTTTTCAGTTTTCTAAATGAAAAATCAGGATATTTGCACCAGGTGTGGGTTCTACTTACCTTTACGACTGGTTCACATTGTGCCTGCGTGCATGTGCAGATCACTTTGATGACATTTGGGTCAGTGGGCGGAGCCTCCCGCAGGTTTTACTACCGGTTCTAGAGAACCGGTGTGAACTGGGGGCAACCCACCACTGATTTGCACACAACCAGAGGTGGGTTTCAGCAAGTTCTGACCAGTTCTGGAGAACCGGTAGCTGACATTTTGAGAAGTTTGGAGAATCGGTAAATACCACCTGTGACTGGCCCCGCCCCCATCTATTCTCTGCCTCCCAATTCCCAGCTAATCAGGAGGAAATGGAGATTTTGCAGTAACCGTCCCCTGCCACGCCTACCAAGCCAAGCCCACCAAGCCATGCCATGTCCACCAAGCCACACCCACAGAACCGGTAGTAAATTTTTTTGAAATCCACCACTGCACACAACCCTTGTCTATCTTAGAATCGTTGCTTTTTGCTGCAGTGAGATAATTCACAAAAGTTTCCATGAAAAAATAAATCCCTAAATGCAAATGCTCCTTCATCAGCCTTGGTGCGTGAACAGGTAGGAAATAAATACTTGGACAGATTGATTTTCTCTGTCCTGACAGCTCTGGTATCTGCCGTTGCATCTTTATCCCATTATTTCAGTAGCTTAGAAGAAGAGGAGCTCTTGTAGGAGGAAAAGGGTGTTCAATTTGAAATCCACTTACGGACACCGCCTGGAATAATTAACTAAGCCTTTGCTTGGAATGCAAGAATTAAAGGCGGACGTGAAAAAAAGGATGATGCTCTTTTGAACAACAGAGATTTTGTCTTTCAAAGGGGGAGAAACATTATTAGATCAGAAGCAGTTTTCTAGGCTCCTGGGTGATTTGCAATACATAGCACAGGGATGGTTAACATTTTTGCTGTTCCGTGCCAAAAGCGGGGGGAGTGGGGGGGGGGTCGAGCATGTGCCTATTCCCCTTCTCCCAAGCCCTCCCCCCCTTGACCAGTCTACCACATTCAGATTTGGTGTTTTGTAACAGCTTTGAGGTTTGGTGCCTCATTGGTGGAATTTTGCATTCCGCTCTCACACTCATGTCCTTGGATGCGGGAGTCTGTTCAGGACTGGCACCTCTGATTCCTGTCATCCTGCCATCCTTTCCCCCTTGCATTCCCATTCTCGCCCTCCCCATGTTTTAGGCTAGGATGCCAGCGAAGTGAACAGGCAGAGGTGTTTACAATGGCAGACCTGACATCTACCTTTCCATATTTCAGCTCAGGTGCAGTAGATGCTGTTCCACCTTTAGGGGACTGAAGGACATTTTTCGAATAAAAGCGATACTGGGGACCCTAACCTAACCGTGTCAGCTTTCTGCTATGTTATACAGCCTGTGTATGTTCATATCCATCTCTCAGTGAGAACTCTTAAGCAGTGGGACAGCCTGTCCCCTGAAGTCATGAGTGTAATCCCTGGAGCCTTTCACAAAGTAATTGGACAGCCAATCTCTGTTCAGAATAATATGGAGATCCCTGCATTGAGCAGGGGGTTTGAGTAGAAGACCTTCAAGGTCCCCTCTAATTCTAGGATTCTGTGATTCATCGCTATATGCTTAGGATGGCAACACGCTTCCACTTTCAAGAGAATCCTTCCTCTTCTAACCACTAGATGGCAATAAGCACCTGCTAGATCAGTGGTCTCCAACCTTTTGGACCACTAAATTCATAATTTTAAATCCCACAGACCATTAATATGATCTGCCTAATGACCGCCTGGGTGGTCATGTGACTGGGTGGGCATGGCCAATTTGATGTCACTCATATTGAGGGGCACTTCGCTGGCCTCTACTCGCCCCTCCCCTCCCAGCCACTTCTCCCCTGCCTGCCCAGGCTCCTTAGGGTCCCAACAGGAATCAGTTGTTGGAGTTAAGCAGCCACCATGAGAAAGAGTTGGCAAAACGGCTCAGTTCAAATTGGATCTGACCGAGGAGGAGGCTCAGCAGAAGCACCTCACTGAGGACTAGGAGCATAGGCTTTCCAAGCAGAGGGAGGACCCCTGATTTAGTGCAATATTAAAAAATGCAAATAATTTTTCTGCAGAACACTAAAATTTTCTCTCGGACCACCAGTGGTCTACTTTGCTAGATCACTTGAGTAGGGATGCAGTGGCTCAGTGGCTAAGATGCTGAGCTTGTCAATCAAAAGGTGGGCAGTTTAGCGGTTCGAATCCCTAGTGCCTTGTAACAGGGTGAGCTCCTTTTACTTGTCCCAGCTTCTGCCAACCTAGCAGTTTCGAAAGCACGTAAAAATGCAAGTAGAAAAAATAGGGACCACCTTTGGTGGGAAGGTCACAGTGTTCCATGCGCCTTTGGCGTTGAGTCATGCCGGCCACATGACCACGGAGACGTCTTCGGACAGCGCTGGCTCTTCGGCTTTGAAACGGAGATGAGCACCGCCCCCTAAAGTCGGGAACGACTAGCACATATGTGTGAGGGGAACCTTTACCTTTACATCACTTGATTCCACAGCTAGTGGTAGCTAGTTTCCAAAGGTCTGTGCAGATTCTTGATCATCCAGGTCATGGTTGTCCCAAAGATGCTTTTCAAAAGGCAACTGGACTTTCTTGACATTTTCTTTTCTTTTCTTTTCTGAAGAATTGAAGAAGTTTCTTGGATGTGCAGTGAAACGTTTTCAAGGACATTATCTGCGATGTTCATTCGAGCAAAATGCACAGTAATTTCTATGGGTGAAGAAGGAAAGCGGTCAAAGTTGAACTGATTTGGATTTCACTTCTTGTGCCTGAAACATGGTGCACAGTTCGGAAGAGAAGGGCAAACAGATACCTCTTTCTTCCTGCTTCTCCCCACAGTGCTATTGAGTCCCACTCTGGTGGGACCAGAAATCTGGACTCTTTCCTGGAAATCAGAATGGGATCTAAGAGCAACTAAGATGATCAAAGGCCTGGAGACTAAAACACATGAAGAACAGTTGCAGGATTTGGGTCTGGCTAATCTAAAGAAAAGAAGGACTAGGGAGGACATGATAGCAGGATTCCAGTATATGAGGGGCTGCCACAAAGAAGAAGGGGGTCAACGTATTTTCCAAAGCACCAGAAGGCAGGACAAGAAACAATGGATGGAAACTAATCAAAGAGAGAAGCAACCTGGAATTAAGGAAAAACTTCCTAACAAGGAGGACAGTTAACCAGTGGAACAGCTGGCCTCCAGAAATCGTAGGTGCTCCATCACTGGAGGTTTTTAAGAAAAAACGAAACAGGCACTAGTCTGAAATAGTATAGGTTCTCCTGCCTGAGCAGAGGTCTGGACTAGAAGACCTCCAGGGTCCCTTCTATTCTATTCTATTCTATTCTATTCTATTCTATTCTATTCTATTCTATTCTATTCTCCAATCTCCCTGGGTTACAGGTAGTCCTTGAGTGACAACCGTGATGGAGGCTGCCCGTCATGATTGTAATTTGTGAGGATTATAAATTGTGTCACCCATGTGAGCCATCTGATTTTGCCTTTTTTTTGCAGGGAACCAATTTGTTTGCTATTAGTTTTGTTGAAAACTGAAAGTAAATGCAAAATCATTGTAAAATCTCTGTTTTTGCCTGCGATGGCTTCCTGCAATCCTCTGCCAGTAAAAACTGAGCTCAGGAGGGCCACCCACGGCCCTCCCGAGCTCCGTTTTCACTGGCAGAGGCACTTTGGCTGTTTCCAGGGCAGTCCCAGGGCCCAGATCTAAGCACCCTACCCCCGTTGGGTTTGACATTCCTGCTTTAGAAGTTCTTCATAGCGCTCAGCCTCCAGCCTCCTGATCATTTTTGTTGCTCTTCTCTGAACTCTTTCTAAGGCTTCAGCTTCTTGCTTGTATCATGGTGACCAGTATCGGAGGCAGTATTCCAAGTGTGGCCTCACCAGTGCATGGTACTAACTCAATGTGGGACCACCTGAGGTTACACATCGAAGAGAAGTGAGTGGGGGTATATTCAGTAGGCACCAGCAGCATTTTAGCGGGTTTCTATTCACTTTTTTTATTTATTTATTTACATTTATATCCCGCCCTTCTCCGAAGACTCAGGGCGGCTTACAGTGTGTAATACCAACTTGCAGTTTGGTATCAGCGCCTGGCTGACCTTTGATGATCTCAGAAATCAGAAAGTGATAAGAACTTTTATCACTAAACTAAATCACTAAAAAAAAGAAAGCTACTGGTTTGTGAGAACTGGAAGTTAGCTACCAGTTCAGTGGTTGAACCGGCAGTTTAAAAAGCTACTGATTCCTCCGAACTGGTATTTCCGACAATCAGCTGTGCAGCAGGGTTTAGCTTTGCTAGAAAGCAGGAAATTCTGCTTTCTAGCAAAGCTAAATCGCGCGCCATAGCTGATAGCCCCCCCCACGCTGTTCTACTTACCTTCCCAAGTCTCCTTTTCGCCTGTACTGTGCATGCATGCGTATGAACAGAGCATGTGTTTGATGCACAATGCGCATGCAAATGCTCATGCAGCAGGCGTTTGGCATGCAACGTGCATGCGCACGCAACATGCATTTGGTGCGCAACACACATGTGTGGCCAGAGAACTGGTAGCAAACTGGTTCGGATTTAATCACTGGGCAGGAGAAGTAATGGATGAAAGATGATCAAAGAGAGATCCAAGCTAGAACTAAGGAGAAATTTCCTATCAGTGAGAAGAATGAACCAGAAATTTTGGGTATTCCATTGCTGGAAATTTTCAAGAAGTGATTCGACAGCCTTTTGTCCAAAATGGTATTCTCCTAGTCAAGCAAGGAGGTTGGATTAGAAAACCTCCAAGGTCCCTTCCAACCGTCTATTTGGTAAGATGGGGAATCAGCAAATAAGGTAAAGAACAGCAACCATTTTCATATCCTTTATTTATACCAAGAAAATAACTTGGACATACGGATGAAATTACAAAGAGCTGAGTTTGCTTGGGGCCCTATATTTTGCCAGGAGGAAATGCAATAATCTCTAGTAACTCAGAGCTCCTCCTCCTCTTCCCCAAATCCTGATTCTGAATAAACAGGCATTTAGAGAAAAGCACGCCAGATGCTCACCCTAAATGCCTGCGATCCAATTTGCTTCAAAAAGTAAATCCACGCTTCCATTTCCACCCTTGCTGTGTAATGTGACATTATACTCGGGAGCAACTCAGGGGGAAGCTGCCTGGCATGTTGTGAGCAACGTGTTGAAGCAGCTGCAGCAGTGTGAATGCGAACCCAACGAGCATCGCGGTATCGGGTTGCCAGGCCCACCAGCAGATTTGAGATGGGCTGAAGAAACCAGCTGCAGGAGAACTGTTGGTGCTGTGGACGAGGTTAACCTGGGCTGCTCCCACAGTGGGAAAATCTCTTACAGGTCATCTTTGACTTGCAACAATTCGCTTAGTGATTCTTTGAAGTTACAACAGCGCTGAAAAAAGTGACTTATGACCATTTTTCACACTTATGACGATTGCAGCATCCCCATGGTCGTATCATCACCATCATCCTCTTTTAACGGCCCCATAATCCCTTGCAGGCTGGAGTCTGGGCAACTGAATGGAGCTGAGTGTTTACTGGCCGGATGCCCTTCCTGTCGCCAATGTGGATCAAACTCACAGCCTCCTGATTGTGAGGCAAGAGCTCCACTTCTAAGCCACCACACCACTAAGTCGAGGACTACTTGTATTGTCTCCATAATGATACCTGGGCTTTTAGCCAGAGAGAACCTCAATGTACCCTCTGATGAGGAAGGGCTTTGCTATCTCGAATTGCTCATGAACTCTGTGCAAAAAAAAAAAAAAGAAAAGCTGGAAATTGGTGGATTTCTAACATCTGGGCCGGTTGCCAAAAGTTGTTCAGATCTCAGATACAGATACAGTTTAACAGGGTTGGAAGGGACCTTGTAGATCATCTAGTCCAACCCCCCGTCCAAGCAGACCCTACACCATATCTGACAGATGGCAGTCCAGTCTCTTCTTCAAAGCTTCCAGTGATGGAGCTCCCACATCTCCTGCCCATTATGGTCATAACTTGAGGATCACTTTTATTAGCTTCCAAGCAGGAGCACTTTTATGCTTGCCTCATTCCTCTAAATCTGACCTGTAAATGTTCCCCTTCTTATGACAGTGATGTTGGCTTACTCTGATCAAAAAACATTCTATTAAACCATGATTGAATCAAGCCATGATGGTTTGCAGTATCTATGGGCCAATCAGAGGTTGATGGTGGCTGAGCTGGATGATTATGACTGACAACAGTTCATTTAGTGACTGTTCAGATACAACACCATGCAAAAAAGTGACTTATGACAGTTTTTCACATCACGACTGTTGCAGCATCCCTATGGTCATGTGATCAGAATTCAGACGCTTGGCAACTGACCCATATTTATGACGGTCGCAATGTCTCAGAGTCACGCGATCCCCTTTTGCGACTTTCTGGCAAGCAAAGTCAATGCCAGATTCACTTAATGACCATGGGACTAGCTTAACCAACACAACGATTCACTTAACTCCTGCGGCAAGAAAGGTTGCAAAATGGGACAAAGATCACTTAACGACTGTTTCCCTCAGCACCAGAAATTTGGGGCTCCATTGTGGTCGTAAGCCAACTTGGGGAAAACCTGTAGGCATCTACCGAGCTTTGCAGAAATGGAGAAAGGATCCAGAATGGGCCTAGGAGATTCCTTACCCCAAGAGGTTGATTTGCTCTGAAACCTCAGTGACTCTGCTGGATCTCTTTGTCCCGTTCTTGCTTGCTCCCAGGAGAATATAAAGCTGGGTTACGAGGGCCATGAGCAGGTTGGGGAACTTGTGTTGCAGAGTTTCCGCCGCATTAGAAAGTGATAGAAGAAAACCCAGAGCATTGGTGGCCTAGAAATGGGATGAAAGGAGAATCAGCTTGTCCTCACCAGGTTACTTAGATTCATCATCATCATCTTCTTTTAATGACAATATAGTCCCTTGCGGGGTGGAGTCTGGGCAACTGAATGGAGCTGAGTGTTTACTGGCCGGATGCCCTTCCTGTCACTAATGTGGACTTTTGTTCAGCAGATACATTCCCATTGTGCCCAGAGAGAGAAATATCTACCTCTACCTAGGACTGAACTCACAGCCTCCTGATTGTGAGGCGAAACAGGTTACTTAGCTTACAGTTTCCAAAAGTGGAACTCCTTTGATGTGGAGACGAGTAGCACAAGTGAGACCGAACTGGGGACAAAGAAATTGGTAATAGAATAGAATAGAATAGAATTTTTTATTGACCAAGTGTGATTGGAAACACAAGAATTTGTCTTGGTGCATATACTCTCCACCTATTAGGTTATTGGCAGGGTCCTTGGTGCTGTCTGAGTGTGGGTTTTTTTGTTGCAGATGTTTCATGACCCAGCTAGGTAACAACATCAGTGCTAGAAGAGTTAGGCTGAGAAGTAGGATTAGGGTTAACCTCCTCCTCCTCCTCCTTCTGATGTTACTTGGTTGAGTAATGAACTGTCTGCAAGAAAGCAGCCAAGCTGATAGAGCACCAAGGACCTCACAGTCCTCCTCCTCCCTCTTCCTCTTCTTCCCCTTGACTCCACAAACCCCATTCCCTTCTAGCCTTGATGATGTTACCTAGTTGGGTCATGAGACGCCTGCAATAAAACCACCAAGCTCAGAGAGTACCAAGGACCCCACAGTTCAAACCTGGACTACAAATATTCTCTTCCACGTCATCAAAAAAGCACAACAAAGAATGTTCTTCCGGCGCCAACTCAGAAAGCTCAAACTGCCCAAGGAGCTGCTGATCCAGTTCTACCGAGGAATTATTGAGTCTGTTGTTTGCACCTCTAGAACTGTCTGGTTTGGTTCTGCAACCCAACAAGAAAGACACAGACTTCAGAGGATAATTAGAACTGCAGAAAAAATAATTGCTACCAACCTGCCTTCCATTGAGGACCTGTATACTGCACGAATCAAGAAGAGGGCCGTGAAAATATCTACAGATCCCTCGCATCCTGGACATAAACTCTTTCAACTCCTCAAAACGACACTACAGAGCATTGCACACAAGAACAACTAGACACAAGAACAGTTTTTCCCCGAAGGCCATCACTCTGCTAAACAAATAATTCCCATAACACTGTCAAACTATTTACTAAATCTGCACTACTATTAGTCTTCTCATCGTTCCCATCACCCATCTCCTTCCATTTATGACTGTAACTTTGTTGTTTGTATCCTTACCATTTATACTGATATCGTTTCCTGATTGCTTATTTGTAGCCTATGACTATCGTGAAGTGTTGTATCATTAAGTGTTAAATTTGTACCCAATGACTATCATTATTGTAAGTGTTGTGCCTTGATGAACGTATCTTTTCTTTTATGCACACTGAGAGCATATGCACCAAGACAAATTCCTTGTGTGTCCAATCACACTTGGCCAATAAAAATTCTATTCTATTCTATTCTATTCTATTCTATTCTATTCTATTCTATTCTATTCTATTTCTTTTATGCACACTGAGAGCATATGCACCAAGACAAATTCCTTGTGTGTCCAATCACACTTGGCCAATAAAAAATTCTATTCTATTCTATTCTATTCTATTCTATTCTATTCTATTTCTTTTATGCACACTGAGAGCATATGCACCAAGACAAATTCCTTGTGTGTCCAATCACACTTGGCCAATAAAAATTCTATTCTATTCTATTCTATTCTATTCTATTCTATTCTATTCTATTCTATTCTATTCTATTCTATTCTATTCTATTCTATTTTCTATTCTATTCTATTCTATTTCTTTATATTTATTTTACATCATCTTTATCTAAAAATTTAATCATTAAAACTAATTTCCATTCTTTTTTATCATTCAAATTTTACAGTCCCAGTATTAATACAATTTGTTTACATTTTCAAGATTACAAAATATACTTCATCTTTCAGCTTTTCTGGCTGAGGAACTCTGGGAGTTGAAGTCCACAAACCTTAAAGTTACTAAGATTGGAGCCCCCTGATCTAAAAAATATAAATAAAATAAAATAATAAAATAAAATATTTGTGCAGCTTTCTGAGATTTGGTGTATTTCTGTAGTGTTTCACTCTAACTACACAAGCACAAAATCTCACAAAGCTGTATGTGGCATTTTGTGTGTGTGAGTCAGTTGTGTTGTGTTGTGTGTGTGTAAAGTGTGAAAGTTGGTTTTTGAGCTTTTTGTGGCTGTGTGAGGTTCCTGCTTCTTGCAGGAGCCATTTTGGGTGAAGTGCAGCTGCTTTTACATTGTGTGTGAGTCAGTTGTGTTGTGTTGTGTGTGTGTAAAATGTGAAAATTGGTTTTTGGTACCTCTTATTGTTTTGTATACTTTGTTTATTATTTTTATTATTTATTGTTATTGGCCACGCCCACCCAGTCACATGACCGCCAAGCCATGCCCACAAAATAAGCCAGACCCACAGAATTGGTAGTAAAAATTTTTAGAACCCACCCCTGAAAAGAAGTATTAGGGGCAACATAATAGCAGTTTCCCAGTATTTGAGGGGCTGTCTCAAAGAAGAGAGGGTCAGATTATTCTCCAAAACCCCAGAAGGCAGGAGAAGAAACAATGGATGGAAACTCATCAAAGAGAGAAGCAACCTGGAATTGAGGAAAAACTTCCTAACAAAGTAGACATGTAACCAGTGGAACAGCCTACCACCAGAAGTTGTGGGTCACTGGAGGCTTTTAAGAAATTTATCTGAAATCGTATAGGTTCTCCTGCTTGAGCAGGGGCTGGACTAGAAGACCTCCAAGGTCCCTTCCAGCTCTATTCTATTCTTAAAAACAATTTCCCCTAGGAGAGGCACATGAATATATGATTATTTACAATGTCGGTACTTTTGAAGAAATCCCTTAATCCACTCAAAGGTCATAAAACCAATCACGGAGCCAGGGTGACCTGCTTTATGACCGGCCCAACTTACAAGCTATAAGGCTGGGCTCATTCACAGCTGAAAGTCGAAAGGACTGCCAGCAAGAGATATTAGGAGGGGACCAGTGCTCAGCCCTCTTCTGGCTTAACAAATGAAGTTGACAAACATCACACGCTTTCCAAACGCGATCAGGGCCCATGGGAAGACGCGTTTGGGATCCAGAGGTTTTTCCTGAAGGCTTTTATTCAATGTATAATAATAAGCATCTTTTTGGAGGACATTAGATCTCCCCCCAGGGGAGTGTTCAGCTCTCTGCATCTGTCCTACTCTAGGCATTCCCATTTCTGCTGGAAGATGACCAAGCGTGGAGATGTTCCAGACATTGTCGATGGTTGATGGTTGCCACCATCCTTCTCCATTGGCACCTTTGGCTCTGTGACCTTCTCGTGGAACCTTCTCCTCTCTCTGAAATTAAATTGTCCTGTCTTTCTCCAGGGCCTGTTTCCACATTCTCCCTGCCAGGTCCTGTTTCCATGATATTCCTTCGTGGTCCTTCATGATGTAAGAATTCTCTTCGTGCTTCCTCACTTTCCCCGAAGACCAGCTGGAAGGGAGGTGCCCAGAGGGTCATTTTTTGCCCCCTCCCCTCTTTGGAAGAGCTTGATAGCTCCCGCTGCCTTAAGAAAGTTCAAAACATTCCTTAAAGATCCATCTCATTCTGGGACCCCTGTTTTGAACTATTACCATCTGGCAGACGGTACAGGACAATAAAAACAAGGACAAATAGGCTGAAAAACAGCTTCTATCCCAGAGCAGTAACTATACTGAATTCTCCTGTAGAGTGCAATATTAATGCAATATCAGGGGTTTTCAATTCAATTGCATACAATATGAAGGAGGTGTGTTTTTGTTTTATTTTTATAGGGTTTTTAAAAAGTATAATATACAATGAAGATGGCACTTAATTTCATTCTATGAGGTGCCATGACAATATATCAAACTATGAAATTATTATTGCTTGGGCTCAGAGATCGTCCTGATGATTTTGGAGAGTTGACTCCTAAGAAGACCCGGCTTGATCCGATGGCCCCACTGCCGAAAGAGTTCTTCCACTGAGTCAGCTGCAGCCTGAACCACCGAGGCTTTGCAATCAGCTTGCATATTCAGGAGACCTGAAACAAATCCAGAAAACAAATGATTTCCAGGATCGACCGGGAGAACTAACCCTGATCAGCGACTGAGCTTCTGGAGAAAAAAATCACCGCTTCAAGTGAGGGAACTTTTGAATCTCACCCAGGAAAACTTCTTCCAGTTGTTTGGAAGTCACCACATCCAGTTTCATGTATTGCGCGCAGCAGCCTAGGCACATAAAAAGAAAACGTTGGTTAGCAGAGAAGGCTAAATCAACTGATTCAAGAAAAAAAACACGCAATTCATTGGTTTCCACTTGAAAGAGTCGCTTTGGGACTTTACGGGATGGATACAGGGATTGGGTATGTCACAAAGTCTAATGATAGTGAGCTGGGTGACTTTGAGAGTTCCAGTCCCCCCTTAGGCATGCAAGCTGACTGGGTGACTTTGGGTCAATCACCAGGGAATTGTGAGTTATAGTCCCTCCTTAGTCATGATGGCCAGCTGGGTGACTTTGGTGTAGTCCCTCTCTCTCAGTGCAACCCACCTCACAGGGTTGTTGTGAAGAAAATCAGAGGAGAAGAAGAAGTATTAGGGATGGCCACCATCTTAATAATAATAATAATAATAATAATAATAATAATAATAATAATAATAATAGTAATAAATTTAATTTGTATATCGCCCTTCTCCCGAAGGACTCAGGGCGGTGAACAACCAAATAAAATACAAGAAACAAAACACATACAATATTAAAAACAACCCTTAAAAAACTTATTCAATTGGCCAAAAATTTAAGATAAAATTACACCCTATAAAATTACAGGAATTTAAAACCCATTTAAATCAAATTAAAATTTTTCTTTTTTAAAAAATCAAGCCAGTCCAGCCATATGAAATAAATAGGTTTTAAGTTCGCGGTGAAAGGTCCTAAGGTCAGGCAGTTGTCGAAGTTCAGGGGAAAGCTCATTCCACAGGGTAGGGGCCTCCACAGAGAAGGCCCTCCCCCTGGGGGCCGCAAGTCGACATTGTTTGGCTGACGGCACCCTAAGGAGTCCCTCTCTGTGAGAACACACCTGTCGCTGGGAGATAGAAGACGGCAGTAGACGGTCCCGTAGGTATCCCGGTCCTAAGCCATGAAGCGCTTTGAAGGTGGTAACCAATATCTTGAAGCGCACCCGGAAGACAACAGGCAGCCAGTGCAGTCTGCGCAGGATAGGAGTTACGTGGGAGCTCCGAACTGCTCCCTCAATAACCTGCGCAGCCGCATTCTGGACTAGCTGGAGTCTCCGAGTGCTCTTCAAGGGGAGCCCCATGTAGAGAGCATTGCAATAGTCCAAGCGAGAAGTAACGAGAGCATGAGTGACCGTGCATAGGGCATCCCGGTCCAGGAAGGGACGCAACTGGCAGATCAGGCGAACCTGATAAAAAGCTCTCCTGGAGACGGTCGTCAAATGCTCTTCAAAAGACAACCGCTTGAGTTATTTATAAAAATAAGAAAGGCAGGACAAAAATAAATAAATGATTCGTATACTCTAATCTGGAAGAAAAGAAGCCAGCTTCGCTCCTACTTACAACCACGAAGCGGATGTATGGAGACTGGTATACATTTCATAATCAAACAAGTTGCTAGGAACGTCCCCCCAGTTCATGAAGGAGACACAGGAGTTGAGGGTGTTCCTGGAGAACTGGCCGAGGGAGGAAGAAGGAGATGCTGTCACCTAGTTGGGTCATGAAAGGTCTGCAAGAAAACAACTTCAGGATTGTCCAGAACCTCTTTGCATTCTCCAGAGTGTCCACGTGGTACAACCACGTTGCTCTGAGTGAAGATGAGGGTAAAGAGTGGTCTGACTGAGAAGGGAGCATGAAGAGACCGGGAGCTCAGGTTACTCAGCCCTTCAACTCACCTCTTTTGTCCGATCATTTGACAGTTGGATGAATAGGGGAACAAGGCTGTTCAGGATGTTTTCGGTCACATTACTGTTACGTATCTCCTTCAGTCCTTCCAGGAGCAGACCGAAAATAGTGATTGAGGTATTCCTCAATTCGATGTCGTCCTACAAAGGAAGAGAAACAGGTTAGTCCCTCCAATAGCAGAAAATGGATGTAGCTCAATGCTGAACTGTTGGGTTCTTGGGGTGGTTGGTGGCTGCCGTGCAGAAGTTTCTTGAAGTTTGCAGGAGAACAGACAAGTTCAGAGCACCCCTATTCCCAGTTCAATGTCCATGGAGATGGTCAATCATCCAGGTCATGGTTGCCCCAAAGATACTTTTGAAAAAGGCAAGTGGATTTTCTTTTTCCTTGAAGACCTTTCACTTCTCATCCAAGAAGCTTCTTCAGTACTGGCTGAATGGTGGAGGGTGGAAAGATTTACCTTCCTTGCAGTCATCTGGTCGTTACTGCTAAAGACAGTAATGTCGACATGATGACGACAGGAATAGAAATCCTTCCATCCTTCCATCCTCCACCGTTCAGTGAGAATGGCTCTCCACTAGATATACTATTAATGAGCACTTTGAACATGCTCATCAATCCAAGTAGGTATCTGTTTAATTGTTCCAAAGGTGCTTTTTCAAAAGGCAACTAGACTTTGTTTTTCCTTGAAGATGTTTCACTTCTCATCCAAGAACTTCTTCATGTCTGCTAATCAGAACTGAAGAAGCTTATTGGGTGAGAAGAGAAACCTCCTCAGGGAAAAACAAAGTCCAGTTGCCTTTTGAAAAAGCACCTTTGGGGCACCCATGAGCTGGATGACTGAGCATCTCTTCAGATATATCTGTTTAATCGTCATACTGTCCTGTCTTCATTTAGCAAGCTTGATCATTGGGTGCTTTGTCAAACACTTTGCTGAAATCAAGATCTGTTATGTCTACCACATTCCCACAATCTATTACGGACATTTTGGGGGATTTTTAAAAATTTGTTTGTTTTGGTACTTTGGACTCCTGGCAACTGCCTGCAGTAGCCCCCACAAGAAATTCTTTTGGTCAGGAATATTTTGGAAATGGTTTGCCGTTTTTGCTTCCTAGGAGTCTGGGAGGGCGTGTGACTGACCAAGATCACCCAGCTGGCATCAAGGCTAAGGAAAGACTAAAAGTGATGCTTCCTTGTTTCTAGCCTTTAACCTCCACACCAAACTGATTTTCTATTAAGGAAGTGTGATGTGTTGTGAGAACCTAGAATAACAGACTGCAACCTACACAACAGTCAGCTAAACAAAATCTGAGACCAGGCAGAAATTTAAGGGGAGAAAACATCTCAAATTTGATTCTCCTTTGTTTTCTTAAAGATAAAGGCAGGGAGGGCTCCACTCACCCTATAATAAAAGCTTTTTAAAAAAAATTTGCATTTATATCCCGCCCTTCTCCGAAGACTCAGGGCGGCTTACACTATGTCAAGCAATAGTCTTCATCCATTTGTATATTATATACAAAGTCAACTTTGTATATAATATACAAATACTGCTACCGAATACCTCTCACCGACCCGTGCGCTCTCACAGAGAGGGTCTCCTCAGGGTGCCGTCAGCGAGGCAATGTCGTTTGGCGACGCCCAGGGGAAGGGCCTTCTCTGTGGGGGCTCCCACCCTTTGGAACGAACTACCCCCCGGACTCCGTCAGCTTCCGGACCTTCGGACCTTCGCCGCGGGCTTAAAACATACTTATTTAATTGTGCAGGACTGAGCTAGATTTTAAATTTCTGGGTTTTAATTGGGTTTTATCTGTATATTTTAATTAACGGGCTTTGAAATAAGTTTTTTAATTGTTTTTATTCTGTATTTATATGTTTTTAAGCGCCTGTGAACCGCCCTGAGTCCTTCGGGAGATAGGGCGGTATATAAATATGATTAAATAAAATAAATAAATAAATAATAAAGGGCCTCTGGGGGTGGGAAAGGTCATTTTCGCCTCACCAGCTTCCTAGAAAGGCTCTGGAGGGCGAAAAACGGCACTTCCGGTCCCACCAGAAGTCGGCAAATGGGCCGTTTCTGACCTCCAGAGCAGTTTTATCTCCTTCAATTCGCTTCACTCTGCTCTGCTCTTATCCCCTCCAATCCACTTCGCTCTGCTTTGCTTTTATCTCCTCCACTCCACTTCGTTCTGCTCCACTTGTGTCTCCTCCACTCACCACTGCTCTGCTTTTATATCCTCCACTCAGTTGCGCTCTGCTCTGTTCTTATCTCCTCCACTCAGCTCTTATCTGCTCCTCCACTCTGCTCTGTTCTACTTGTGTCTTCTCTCCTCTGCTTTGTTCTTTCCGCTTTTATATCATCCACTCCACTTTTATATCATCCACTCCACTTTTTTCTGCTCTTTGCTCCTCCACTCCGTTCTGCTCCGCTCCGCTCCGCTCCGCTCAACACAAATCAAATCAACTATCCTACACTCTCCTCTCCTCAACTCTCCACAGGTCCCCTCTCATCCCTTTTGCCTTTATATCTCTGTCCCAGGGCTGTGATATCACAGAATTATGATCTCATAGGGGACAGCTGATGTCATGACCCAAGGGGCCTCTTCCTTCCCAAGTTAATAGGGATGGGATATTGATAAACCTCTTGATAACATTTGAGATATCATGGGGAGGAAAGCTAGGGATCACCTGTGGAATGACCCAGTGTGATGGTGTCCCTCAACCTGCTAGATCTCAAAAGAACCTAACCAAGATTAAGGCTAGTCAACTTTATTCTTTGATTGGCTTAGTCTGCCACTGAGCTTGGTTTTTTAAATTTATTTTTTATTATGAGATATGATATATATGAGATATGATATACTGAAATGGTGTAGGGTTTTTTTGCCTGGGCAGGAATAGAATAGAATAGAATAGAATAGAATAGAATAGAATAGAATAGAATAGAATAGAATAGAATAGAATAGAATAGAATAGAATGAGCTGGAAGGGACCTTGGAGGTCCTCTAGTCCAGTCCCCTGCTCAAGCAGAAGAACCTCTAGCATTTCAGATAAATGGCTGCCTAGTTTCTTAGAAACCTCCAGTGATGAATCACCTACGATTTCTGAAGCCAAGCTATTCCACTGGTTAATTGTCCTCACTGTTAGGAAGTTTCTCCTTAATTCCACTCTAGGGATTCACTTAACGGTGGCAAGGAAGGTCGTAAAATGGGGCAAAACACACTTAAAAACCATCTAGCTTAGCAACCTAAATTTTGGCCTTGATTGTGGTTGTAAGTCAAGGGTTACCTGCATTTTAGTTTTGTTGAAGACCATCCAGAATCTCTTCCATTCAGAGATGGACAATCCTTTAACTTATATGAATAAAGAAATAAAGTTTGTTTTTTAGTGTGTGATTTTTGTGATTCAATGTAGCTTCTGGTTTCAGAGCTGAATTTGCTTTAGTGGCTTTAGACACCGTCAGCTTTTTAATTGTTGAGTTTCTTGATCGTTTCAGCTTTGAACAACCTTCCTGGCATCAGATCTCCCTACAATCAGTTTTGCACATCACAATTCCTTCTTTGTTACGGGGTCACACGGCCTATCAAGGTGTCTGCTATTTCTTTTTTTTATTTTGTCACAACAGTATACACAAGCATCAACATAAAACAACAACACATCACACAAGCATATATATGAGCAAAAGTATGCAACAACTATATCAATCTGATACAATGAAAGGAAACAATAGGACAGGAATGGTAGGCCCTTTTGTGCTCTTATGCACACCCCTTATAGTCCTCTTAGGAATGGGGTGAGGTCAATAGTAGACAGTTTTTGGTTAAAGCTTTTGGGATTTTGAGAAGAAACCACAGAGTCAGGTAGTGTGTTCCAAGCATTAACAACTCTGTTACAAAAGTCATATTTTTTGCAATCAAGATTGAAGTGGTTAACATTAAGTTTAAATCTATCGTTTGCTCTTGTATTATTGTGATTGAAGCTGAAGTAGTCTTTAACAGGAAGGACATTGCAATAGATGATTCTGTGTGTTAAACACAGGTCTTGTCGGAGTTGGCGGAGTTCTAAGTTTTCTAATCCCAGGATTTCAAGTCTGGTGGCATAAGGTATTTTGTTGTTTTCAGTGGAGCGGAGAACTCTTCTTGTAAAATATTTCTGGATGTGTTATTAATGTCAGAGATGTGGTATGGGTTCCAGACAGAATAGAATAGAATTTTTATTGGCCAAATGTGATTGGACACAGAAGGAATTTGTCTTGGTGCATATGCTCTCAGTGTACATAAAAGAAAAGATACGTTCATCAAGGTACAACATTTACAACACAATTGATGGTCAGTATATCAATATAAATCATAAGGATTGCCAGCAACAAGTTACAGTCATACAGTCATAAGTGGAAAGAGATTGGTGATGGGAACTATGAGAAGATTAATAGTAGTGCAGATTCAGTAAATAGTTTGACAGTGTTGATGGAATTATTTGTTTAGCAGAGTGATGGCCTTCAGGAAAAAACTGTTCTTGAGTCTAGTTGTTCTGGTGTGCAGTGCTCTATAGCGTCGTTTTGAGGGTAGGAGTTGAAACAGTTTATATCCAGGTTGCGAGGGGTCTGTAAATATTTTCACGGCCCTCTTCTTGATTCGTGCAGTATACAGGTCCTCAATGGAAGGCAGGTTGGTAGCAATTATTTTTTCTGCAGTTCTAATTATCCTCTGAAGTCTGTGTTTTTCTTGTTGGGTTGCAGAACCGAACCAGACAGTTGTAGAGATGCAAATGACAGACTCAATAATTCCTCTGTAGAACTGAATCAGCAGCTCCTTGGGCAGTTTGAGCTTACTGAGTTGTCGCAGAAAGAACATTCTTTGTTGTCCTTTTTTAATTATGTTTTTGATGTTGGCTGTCCATTTTAGATCTTGCGATATGATAGAACCTAGAAATTTAAATACAGGTGAATACAGGTGAGCTGTTCAAGAATAGGTCTAGCAAATGTTTTGTATGCTCTGGTTAGTAGTGTAGAGTTTTTGGAAAAGAAGCTACGCAAAATTAAGTTTACAACTCTTAGAGCCTTTTTTGCTATGTAGTTGCAGTGGGCTTTGGCACTTAGATCATTTGATATGAAAACTCCAAGGTCTTTAACAGGGTGAGGGTCATCTGTAAGGTAATATCCATCAAGCTTGTACTTAGTGCTTGGGTTCTTTTTTCCAATATGTAAGACTGAGCATTTGCTGGTTGAGATATGGAGTTGCCAAGTTTTAGACCAAGCGGTTAGATAATCAAGGTCTTTTTGAAGGGTAGTAGTATTGTTGGTGGTGTTAAATAGTTTGACATCATCAGCAAAGAGAACACAATAACTTGAGATAAGGTCACAGAGATCATTTATGTATAGTATGAAGAGCATTGGTCCAAGAACCTTGCACATAGACCATCAGGCCCAATAGATAAAGATGGTTTCAGTTTGTGAAGAGCTTTTTCAACATTATCTTCTGTGAAGTCTATATGTGTTAAGTCGTTGTACTCATTGTTGGTACGATTGGGGAATGTCGGATATGAGCCATCACTGTTAACAAAGACTGAGCCAAAGAATGTGTTAAAGAGGTTTGCTTTAATTGTATTGTCATTACATTCTTTGCCGTTAGATTCTTTTAGTGGTGGGATGGATCTTGATTCTTTAAGTTTATTGTTCACAAAATTATAAAAAGCACGATTGGAATTTGTGCATAGAAGGTCTTCTTCTTGTTTGGTGTGGTAAATGGTGCATTCAGTTTTTATTTGGTTGCAAATATTTCTGTAGTGATTTTTGAAGTTTGCTACGTAGCCCTTTTTGTTTCTTCTCCAGAGGGATTTTTTTTTTGATTGAAGCTTTTTTATTGATAAGGGTAATTTGCTTTTTTTGCTTTTGGTTTCTCCAGAGATTTGAGCTGCCATTCACTTGCTGAACATTTTCTGGATTGGACAAAAATAGTTTCATTACTGGAAGAGACTTTAGACATGAAATAAATGATAATAAGTCAAACAAGAATATGAGATCGTGTTACGTTCAGAGTCCCACCATCTGTTAGAGATATACCCTTCTAATAATGGTCTTGGATATTTTGAATGCCTTTGCTGAACATAACCATCTGCTGTTTCCCACGAGTCACAGCTATTGTCTTAATCAGGTGAACTTTGAACTGAGTAGAATTCTCCAATTATTTCAGAATAACAGAGTTGGAAGGGAACTTGGAGGTCTTCTAGTCCAACCCCTAGCTCAGGCAGGTGACCTTACATCATCTCTGACAAATAGTTGTCCAATCTCTTCTTAAAAACTTCCAGTGTTGGAGCAACCACAACTTCTGAAGGCAAGTTGTCCCACTGGTTGATTGTTCTCACTGTCAGGATGTTTCTGCTTAATTCCTTGATTAGTTTCCATCCATTTAAGAAGAGATTAGACCAGTGATGGCTAACCTTTTTTTCCTTGGGTACTGAAAGCGCATGCGCAATAGTGCGTGTTTTCGTGCCCATGCCCATAATGCAATGACCCCCCCCGCGCGTACCACCTGTGCATGTGTGCGTGACCCCCTGTGCTCCCCTGCCCCCCATGCATGCATGCGCAACCACCACACTTCCCCCTCCCCCCAAGCATGCGTGCGCAACCCCCCTGAGCCCCATTTTGGGTCTAGCAGGCTCCCTGAAGCCTCCTGGAATCAAACACTGGCTTGGGAGGGGGTTGCTGTGCCCGCTGCCCCCGCGCATGGATGCATGACTTTCCCCCACCCCCCCGCGCATGTACGCGTATCTCCCAGAGACCCAAAATTAGCTGGCCAATGGGAGGTGCGCGTGTATGTGTGGTGGAGCCCGCAGAGATGGCTCCGCGTGCTATCTGTGACACGCATGCCATAGGTTTGCCATCGCGGGACTAGACAACCACTTATCTGAAATGATAGAGATTCTCCTGCGCTTGACCAGGGGGCTGGATTAGAAGACCTCCAAGGTCCCCTCCAGTCAATTGGAGGGCTGATTTACCACCAGCTGATCAGGTTCCTAGAAGCCGAGGGCTTGGCAGTGCAAGGAAACAACAGCCATCAACACACCAATCAACCAATAGGAAGGCACCCCATAAATATGAAGCCTAGAATAGCTCATATTCCAGAAGTTCCCTGAAGATGGGCTCCAGCAGTAGTTGGTTTCACTGACCTTCGCTACCGGTTCAGAACTGTGAGCATGCTTTGCTTGCAGGCGGAGCTTCTGCGCATGTGCAGAGCATCCATGATGATGTCCAGATGGGGTGGGCGGAGCCTCCTGCCACCACTGCTACTGGTTCACCCAAACCATGGTGAACTGGTAGAAACCCACCATTGGGCTCCAGCACGGGTCCAAAAGCTGAGAAGACTGACCCAGATTGGACCTTGCAACATTATCCTGGGACTCCCAAAGGTGTTTTTTCAAGAGGCAACTGTTACTGGACTTTCTGGTTTTTCTTGGAAGACATTTCACTTCTCATCCAAGAAGCTTCTTCAGCTCTCTTGGATGAGAAGTGAAACATCTTCAAAGAAAAGCTGAGAAAGTCCAGTTGCCTCTTGAAAAGGCACCTTTGCGACAACCATGACCTGGATGACAGAGAAACTCCATAGACATTATCCTGGGACACATATTTGTCTTCATTTAATCAAATTAATCTTTCATTTCCTTCTCTTTGTCTTTCATTAACACAAACAGATAAGAAATTAGGGAGAAACGGAAGGCACGCTTCGTATTATATGCCCTAAATTGGCTTGATATAGGAATTGTCCTAGAAGGCACCCCGACATTCCTCTTCCAAGCAGTTTTTCTGAAATATAATTTGGTTTCCAAGTGGTCTTTTCTTCAGCAGATGGCAGCACCGATCTGCCTTTTTCTGGTCTTCCAAAATCCCAGATGGCTTCAAGTCTTCAAAGGCCGATAGACCAGGAAGTAGGGGAAGAGGTAGATTAAAAATAAATAAATAAATAAATAAATAAATAAATAAATAAATAAATAAATAAATAAATAAATCCTGGAAGGAGGCAAAGAAAAACCAATCATGCTGAGAAACTGACTGGGACATGTTCAGAAAGTCCAAACAAGGTATGCAGTATATATTGCAGGGATGTGCTGAGGAATTTGGAAGGTATCTGCACGATAAAATCGCTCAGATCCGGGATGGGCTGGACGCCGATTGGGTGGATTCAGGCGGGATGACGCAGATACGTCTTGAGAACATTGTTTGGACTGAGTTCGACTCTGTGACTCCCGAAGACATGGACAGGATACTGGGGAGGTTGAATGCCATCACATGTTTATTGGACCGGTGTCCCTCCTGGCTGGTATTGGCCACTCAGGAGGTTACACGTGGCTGGCTTCAGAGAATTGCCAACGCTTTTTTGATGGAGGGTGTCTTCCCTACCGCCCTGAAGGAGGCGGTGGTGAGCCCCTCCTCAAGAAGCCTTCCCTGGATCTAGCCGTTTTAGCGAACTATCGTCCTGTCTCCAACCTTCATTTTGTGCGAAGGTTGTTGAGAGTATGGTGGCATGGCAGCTCCCCCGGTACCTGGATGAAACCATCTATCTAGACCCATGCCAGTCCGGCTTCAGGCCTGGGTACAGCACAGAGACGGCTTTGGTTGCGTTGGTTGATGATCTCTGGAAGGCACGGGACAGAGGCTGTTCCTCTGTTCTTGTCCTTTTGGATCTGTCAGCGGCGTTTGATACCATCGACCATTGTATCTTGCTGCGACGGTTGGGGGGTTTGGAGGTGGGAGGCACCGTTTTGCGGTGGTTCTCCTCCTACCTCTCCGACCGTTCGCAGACGGTGTTGACAGGGGGGCAGAGATCGACCGCTAGGCAACTCACTTGTGGGGTGCCGCAGGGGTCGATCCTCTTGCCTCTCCTGTTCAACATCTATATGAAGCCGCTGGGGGAGATCATCCGTGGTTTCGGGGTGAGTTGTCAGCTGTACGCTGACGATACTCAACTGTACATTTCCACCCGAACCACCCCAACGAAGCCATTGATGTGGTGGCTCGGTGCCTTGAGGCCGTTCGGGTCTGGATGGGGATGAACAGACTCTGACTCAACCCATCCAAGATGGAGTGGCTGTGGATACCAGCGTCCCGGCACAGTCAGCTAACCCCAATGCCCCCAGGGAATCGGTGCGCAATGTAGGTGTTCTCCTGGACGCACGGCTGTCTTTAAAAGACCATCTGACGGCCGTCGCCAGGGGAGCTTTTTATCAGGTTCGACTGATTCGCCAATTGCGCCCTTTCCTGGATCGGAACTCATTATGCATGGTCACTCATGCTCTCGTTACTTCCCGTCTGGATTACTGCAATGCTCTCTACATGGGCACCCGGAGGCTCCAACTGGTACAGAATGCGGCCGCGCGGGGGATTGAGGGAGTTCCTCGTAGCTCCCATGTAACACCTCTCCTGCGCAGGCTGCACTGGTTGCCGGTGGTCTTCCGGGTGCGTTTCAAGGTGTTGGTTATCACCTTTAAAGCGCTCCATGGCATGGGACCGGGATACCTACAGGACCGCCTGCTGCCGCCAGGTACCTCCCATCGTCTAGTGCGTCCAGTCCGCTCTCACAGGGAGGGCCTCCTTAGGGTGCTGGCGGCCAACCAATGTCGGCTGGCGGCCCCCAGGGGAAGAGCGTTCTCTATGGGGGCTCCGGCCCTGTGGAGCGATCTGCCTGTGGGATTGCGTCTTCTCCCTGATCTCCGGACCTTTAAGCGCGAGCTCAAGATCTTCTTTTTTCACCAAGCGGGGCTGGCCTAATTGATTGATTAATTTTAACACTGTGGGTTTTTAGTGGGCTTTTAATAGGGGTCTTAATCTATTTTGTAATTTTGTAATTTTCTTTGTCTTATTTAATATTTTTAACATATAGCTATTGAATTAGATTTTTAACTGAATATTGTATTTTAAAATTTTTTGATTATTGGTGTTTTATTTTGCTGTACACCGCCCTGAGTCTTCGGGGAAGGGCGGTATAAAAATTTGAAAAATAAATAAATAAATAAATAAATAAATAAATAAATAAATAAATAAATAAATAAATATATTGGGAGACTTCAAAATTGCAAAATCAAATTCTGATTTATTTTTTTTACAGAACTTGTCTGAGGGAAGACTCGTAAGATTATGCCATCGTCTGCTGAAAGAATTTAGAAAGACTTGGCAGAAAGTGGAGAATGAAAAGAAAGGAAACCCAGGCCGGCATGCAGTAAGGTAGTCCTTGACTTACAACAGTTCATTTAGTGACAGTTCAAAGTTACAATGGCACAGAAAAAGTGACTTACGACCGTTTTCCACAGCAATGTCCTGGAGTCATGTGATCAACTTTTGTGACTTCCTGAAAATCCAAATCAATGGGGAAACAGGATTCACTTAACGACAGTGTGACTAATTTAACAATTGCAGTGATTCAGTGACCGGAATGGTCGTAAAATGAGGCAAAACTCACTTAACAAATGTCTCACTTAACCACAGAAATATTGGGCTCCATTGTGGTCGAAAGTTGAGGACTACCTGTGTTAAGTATCAGGCAGTTGTTGACTTACAACCATTCATTTAGTGATGCTTTGAAGTTAAAACAGTCAAAATAGTGGCTGATGACCATTTTTCATTCTTATGACCGTTGAAATATTCCCACGGTCAGATGATCAAAACTCAAGATGCTTGGCAACTGGCATGTACTTATGACGGTTGCAGTGTCCTGGGGTCACGTGATCTCCTTTTGCGACCGTCTGACCAACAAAGCCAATGGGGAAGCCAGGTTTACTTAACAACCTTGTTACTGATTTAACAACTGCAGTGATTCACGTAACAACGGTGGCAAGAATGGTTCATAAAATGGTACAAAACTCACTTAAAAATGTCTCATTTAGCAACAGAAATTTTGGGCTCAATTATGGTCATACGTTGAAGACCAGCTTAGCTTGTTGGAAATCAATCATGCTGCAGTGGTCATGAGTGTGAAAAAGGGGTATAAATCACTTTCTTCAGTGCTATTGTGATGATACCAGACTGCATTAATATAAGAAGAAATATGTGGGAAGGAAAATCAACAGTTTTTCTTGTTCTTGCTCAACAATTCATTTCTCCAAAACCTGGTTCTGTTTGATTTTGGTTCATGGCTCCATTTTGTACCTACTTTGATTAAAGTTCAGGACTGCAACATATGCACAATCAGAGCTTGCCTCAGGAGGCTGAGCTGAACTCTACAGAAATTGGTAAATTTAAAGAATTTGTGCAGCATTTTGAAGTCTCTGTTGCCAACCCAAAAGGCAACCACAAAATACACGAATGCATTAAAAAACAAAACACACATTGAAAAGAATAACAGAGTTTTGGAGGCCTTCTCGTCGAGGGGTCTCCAACCTTGGTCCCTTTAAGACTTGTGGATTTCAACTCCCAGAGTCCACAAGTCTTAAAGGGACCAAGGTTGGAGACCCCTCGACTAGTCCAACCCTCTGCTCAGGCAGGAAACCCCTAAACATTTCAGACAAATGGTTGTCCAATCTCTTCTTATAAATTTCCAATGTTGGAGCATTCACAACTTCTGGAGTAGTAGTGGGTTTCAATTTCGGTCGCTACCTGTATATCTCATGTGCACGCGTATGCTAATTCTGTGCATGCGCAGAGATGTCCAGGTGGGTGGGCGGAGCCTCCTGCCACCACCGCTACTGGTTTGCCTGAATCGGTAGCAACCCACCACTCTTCTGGAGGCAAGCAAGCTGTTCCACTGATTCATTGTTCTAACTGTCAGGAAATTTCTCCTTAGTTCTAGATTGCTTCTCTCCTGTCAACTATGAAATGCTTCTGAAACATTCAACTTGCCAATGAATTGCAGGGAGGGAAGGAAAGGTGAGAAAAGAATGCAGACGATCCAAGAATAGACCGTATGAGCCAAGAACCCACCAAGGTCACTACTGCAGGTGTCCGACGGAGAAATAAACTGTCCTTAAAAGACTGGTGGATAATTGGCCAGCGTGATCGTTGTGGGTGGGAAGAAGGGGAAATGAATGTTTAACAATGCAGTATTGTGTGGGAAAACCTCAGAACTGGTTTTAACTCTTCAGTGCCGAAATGGTGTATTCAATAAAGTTTTACTAATGAGCCATGATGGCGCAGTGGTTAGAATGCAGTATTGCAGGCTACTTCTACTTCTACTGACTGCTGGCTGCCTGCAATTTGGCAGTTCGATTCTTACTAGGCTCAAGGTTGACTCAGCCTTCCATCCTTCCGAGATGGGTAAAATGAGGGCCCAGATTGTTGGGGCCAAGAGGCTGACCCTGTAAACTGCTTAGAGAAGGCTGTAAATCACTCTGAAGAGGTATATAAGTCCAAGTGCTACTGCTATTTCAAAATGCTTGAGTGCCTATTTCCCTTGGGTTTGCTATTCGGATGGTTTATTAGTTTCCATCCATTACTTCTTGTCCTACCTTCAGGTGTCCTGGAGAATAGGTTGACTCCCTCTTCTTTGCTATGATTGAATAGAATAGAATGAATGAGCTGGAAGGGACCTTGGAGGTCTTCTAGTCCAGCCCCCCTCTCCAGCGGGAGAACCTATACCATGTCAGACAAGTGACTGCTAGGTCTCTTGTTAAAAACTTCCAGTGATGGAGCACCCATGCTTTCTGGAGGCCAGCTGTTCCACTGGTTAATTGTCCTCGCTGTTAGGAAGTTTCTTCTTATTTCCTGGTTGCTCTTCTCTCTGATTAGTTTCCACCCATAGTTTCAACCATCATGTCACCCCTAGTCCTTTCTTTTCATTAAAGAAAACATTAAAAAAATAATGACTTTTCTTGCAGGCTCCCAAGATTGCAGTCTAAAGTTTTGCAATAAAATACACACACACCCCCATTAGTTCTGTTTCCTCTCCCTGCACTAAAAAGATACCAGGCGATATGCAGAAGTTGTGCACTACAGTAAGAGGTTTGTTGGGCGCACACACGTTTGCAGTCAGGCTGCAAACCAGCAACACTCCATTGTGGCTCACTGCCAGCCTTCTGTGTCGGTGCTGCTGTCAACAGACCACAAATAGCTGTTTTAATTGCCAGCTTTATCTGTGCTCTGCCCATTCTTACCCCTTCCTCAAGCAAACTGCCTACAAGCCCAAGCATGTCTTTGCAAAGGCTTTGAGGATGAGGATTATGGGCCATGACCTGGAATGAACCCTTTGGTTGTAGGGGAAGCTGGCTCAAGGCAAATCAAACCAGCTGCCTCCCGACTGCCAAGATTTTAAAGGTGTGCTGCCAGTTGTGTGTGTGTATGTGTGTTTGTGTGTCCTGAGCTCCTCCACCCTGCATCTTCCACCAACAATTTCTCATTGCTATCAGTTGCAGCTCCGAAATAGCAATAGCAGCAGCCCTTAGAGTTCACAGTGCCTTCCAGCCCTCTCTAAGGGGTTTACAGGGTCACCCTATTGACCCCAATAATCTGGGTCCTCATTTTACCAACCTTGGAAGGATGGAAGGCTGAGTCCACCTTGAGCCTGGTGAGAATCGAACTTGCTGGCAGTCAGCAGAAGTAGCTAGGAGTACTGTATTCTAATCAATGCGCCACCAAAGCTCTTATAGGGAGGGATAAAGGGGTGTGTGGAGCGTTAGAGGGAAGAGGTGAGCAAAAGGAATTGCTGAGGTGGAGAAAAAATTAAGAAAACTTCTAAAGTCACAAATAAAATGATATTTCCTGCCTGGGCTGTTAATTTTTAAAATGAAACCAGCTGGCATAATAGCAATTGATCCTGCATAATTTTGTGAATACAACTATTGGTTGGTTTACAGGAATGCTTGCTTAAGTTGTCATGAGTCTCTCTGATACTCCAGGGACCATAATAACACCCAGGCTTAACAATTATTGATAAGAAAGACAAAAAATGGATCTGGAATCTGGATAGTGGAAATGGTGATGCCTGGAAACAGCAAAGCAGAAGAGCAAAGATGGAGAAAATCACAAAATACAAAGAGAACTAGAATAATTGTGGCAAAATAAAGCAAAGATAGTACTAATACACGTAACCCTCTACTTACAACCACAACAGAGCCCAGAATTTAAGTGGCTAAGTGAGAAATTTGCTGAGTGAGTTTTGACCCATTTTACGACTTTTCTTGCCACTTTTGTTAAGTGAATCCCGGCAGTTGTTAAATTAATAACATGGTTGTTGAGTGAATCTGATTTCCCAAATTGACTTTGCTGGTCAGAAGTCTGCAAAAGATGGTCACATGAAACCAGGACACTGCAAACATCATAAACATGAACCAGTTGTCAAGCATCTGAATGTAACCATGGGGACGCTGCAATGGTCATAAGCAGGGGTGAAATGTAAAATTTGTTACTACCGGTTCTGTGGGCGTGGCTTGGTGGTGGCTAATGTGAGTGGGTGGGCGTGCCCAACTTTTTTTTTTTTACTTTTAAAAGCGTTTTTTCTACAACCTCTTTTAATGCTTTTAAAAGCCTCTGATGATCAGGCAACTCAGCTGAGATCGCCAGAGGAACCTTTTAAAAGCATTTCTTTTATAGCCTCTTCAGCCAAAGAGCTTGTAGAAAAAATGCTTTGAAAGGGTTCTGACAATCCCAGGTGAGCCGCTCAATCATCAAAGGCTTTTTTTTTACTTTTAAAAGCATTTTTTCGGCCAAAGAAATTGATTGCATGGCTCAGCTGGGCATGCTGTGGGTGGGGGGAGGGGAGGCAGGGATTTTTCGGGTGATCAGGTCCGAACAGGGAGCATTTCACCCCTGGTCATAAGTGTGAAAAATGGTCAAAAGTCACTTTTTAAAAAAATGCTGTTTTAACTTCAAACGGTCACTAAATGAACCATTGCAAGTCAAGGACTAACTGTAGTGATAGTCACTTTGGATGCAATCCCAAAATATCCGGAGCACCATTAAATGCCACTGGCATTGACAAAATCTCCATCGGTCAATTGCAAAAGGCAGCTGTATTCGGATCATGCAACGAAGTACTGAGAAGAGCAACCAAGATGATCCAAGAGGCCTGGAGACTAAAACATACGAAGAACGGCTGCACAATTTAGGTTTGGCAAGTCTAAAGAATAGAAAAATTAGGGGTGACATGATAGCAGTATTCCAATATTTAAGGGGCTGCCACTAAGAGGAGAGGGTCAAATTATTCTCCAAAGTACCAGAAGGCAGAACAAAAAACAATGGATGGAAACTAATCAAAGAGAGAAGCAACCTAGAATTAAGGAGAAACTTCCTAACAGTGAGGACAATTCATCAGTGGAACAGCTTGCCACCAGAAATCAGGGCACTCTATCACAGGAGGTTTTTAAGAAGAGACTAGACAGTCACTGATCTGAAATGGTCTAGGTTCTCCTGCTTGAGCAGGGGGCTGGACTAGAAGACCTCCAAAGTCCTTCCCAGCTCTAGTCTATTCTAATTCTGATAGCTTTTATACCTTCAAAGAAGAGGCCACCTGATTCCCAGCCACCTCCACTTACCTTCAATTGCACAATCCTGAAACAGAATATAATTACCTATCAAATACATGTTTTCCTGTTTATTACATGTTCCCCATTAGCTAAGCTGGGGCTTAATTGTGTTGCACAAGTAATTTGTACTGATTTAAAGGTAGTTTAAAGGCAGCTAATTTGCTTTGGTTTGGACACATGTTCAAGTCACACTATGGGAAACGCTATCTCTAAATTTCTGGCTGCTGATTTTCATTATTCCTTCTTCTGCCTTTGTTACACCTGAGAAAACGTTCACCCCCACACTCAAGGCAGGATAAAATCTCTCTCATATTCTGCAATCTGACTTTGACTTGGTGGTGATGTGCATGTTCTTGCATAATGGGCAGATATAATGAAACATTTACATGGATTAAGAAGCTGTTATCAGATGTACCATCTTATGCAATTGATCAAGCAGATTAAACCTTCTCACAATTAAAGTGTTCATTGAAAAGCACGCACAAATTCCCACAGCACATCAAGGAAAGAAAGAAACTTAGAATCAGGGCTGGAAGGAACCCTGAGATCTTCCAGTCCAACCTTATAGTATCACAACAATAGCTGTCCAATCTTTTATTGAACCCTCCAGTGATGGTGCGCTCACAACTTTGGGAGGGAAGCTGTTCCATTATTTAATTACTCTCACTCATGAAGTTTCTCTTTAGTTCTCCTTCTCATGAGCTTCCACCCATTTCTCCTTGTCTTGCTCTTGAGTGCTCTGGAGACACTCTGTTTTCTCTGACAGCCCTTCATCAAATCTTCAGAGGACACCAATCTGGGTTGAAACAGCCAACACAATAGACTCAAGATCCAGAAGAGTCTCGACAGACTTGAACACGGGACCCAATCCCACAAAATACAGTTCAGTGGTGAGAACAGTAAGGTTTTACACTTGGGCAAAAAAATCCGAATGCACGGATACTTGCCAAAAAAGCTCTTGATACTATCCCTCAGTCTTATTTGCACCCTATGACTATCATTAAGTGTTGTGCCTTATGATTCTTGATGAACGTATCTTTTCTTTTATGTACACTGAGAGCCTATGCACCAAGACAAATTCCTTGTGTATCCAGTCACACTTGGCCAATAAAAAAATTCTATTCTGTTCTATTCTATTCTATTGACTTTGCTTGCAGCTGCAGTACACTGCTGGCTCAGAATTAAGTGGCTGTCCAGTACAGGGGTCTCCAACCTTGGTCCCTTTAAGACTTGTGGACTTCAACTCCCAGAGTTCCTCAGCCAGCTTTGCTGGCTGAGGGACTCTGGGAGTTGAAGTCCACAAGTCTTAAAGGGACCAAGGTTGGAGACCCCTGGTCCAGTAGGACTTCTAGGTCCCTCTCACAGTTACTACTGCTGAGCCAGGTACCACCTACTCTGTACCAATGGTGGGATTCAAAAATTTTTATTACTGGTTGTCTGGACATAGCTCGGTGGGTGTGGCTTGGTGGGCATGGCTTGGTGGGCATGGCAGGGGAAGGATACTGCAAGATCTCCATTTCCTCCCCACTCCAGGGGAAGGTTATTGCAAAATCCCCATTTCCTCCCAATCAGCTGGGACTCTGGAGGCAGAGAATAGATGGGGGCAGGGCCAATCAGAGGTGGTATTTACCGGTTGTCCGAACTACTTAAAATTTCCGCTACCGGTTCTCCAGAACTGGTCAGAACCTGCTGAATACCACCTCTACCCTGTACCGATGCATTTGGTCTTTCCTGCATAAGTTTAAAACTTTACTTTTTTCACCACTGAATTGCATTTTCTTGAAAGCACAGATACTGATCTCTCTGTAAAGGAATGATGGTTTCTCTAATTCAGGAGTGTCAAACTCAATTTCACTGAGGGCTGCATCAGGGTTGTGTTTGACCTCGGGGGGCTGGGGTGGGCATGGCCAGGATGGGCGTGGCCAGGATGGGCGTGGCCAGCTCAATGTCACTTGTGTCCGGGATGCCTGTGGTGGCCCGAGTGCTCTGCCAGTGAAAACGGGCTCCTGAGTTCCGTTTTTGGCTGCTGCAGCCTCCTGCAACCCTCTGCCAGTGAAAACGGAGCTCGGGAGGGCCGCATGCGGCCCTCCCGAGCTCCATTTTCACTGGCAGAGGGTTGCAGGAGGCCGCAGCAGCCAAAAACGGAGCTCGGGAGCCCCTTTTTGCTGGCAGAAGCATCGCGGGGCTGATCCTGTGCTGTTTCCAGGGCGGCCCTGCGGGCCAGATCTATGTACCCTGCAGGCTGGATCCGTGTCCCGGGCCTTGAGTTTGACATCCCTCCTCTAATTCCTCTCTTCTAATAATATTTATTCAAAAGCTAATAGTTCTGCTAATTCCCCAAGTCCTGTTTCTCAAAACCCCAAGATCCACTAAATATTGCTGGAGAAACTCGCTCACTCCATTGTTCATCAGGGGATTATGAAATATATTTGGGTGCCTGAATGCCCCTAAAGAACAATCTCTTTCAATAGCCTCCGGACTGGTTTGGGAGATCATTTTCAAAGCTGGCTTGTATAACCATGTTTCATCCAAACACAGCGGTGAGCACATGGCTTTTCTGAAGAGATCCCGCAGCTTCTTTTCTAAAAACTCTACACTACTAACTAGAGCATACAAAACATTTGCCAGACCTATTCTTGAATACAGCTCATCCATCTGGAACCCATACCACATCTCTGACATAAATACAATAGAACGAGTCCAGAAATATTTTACTAGAAGAGTTCTTCACTCCTCCGAAAACAACAAAATACCGACAGACTTGAAATCCTGGGATTAGAAAATTTACAACTCTGTCGACTCCGACGTGACCTGTGTTTAACACACAAAATCATCTATTGCAATATCCTTCCTATAAAAGACTACTTCAGCTTCAATCGCAATATTACAAGAGCAAAAAATAGATTCAAGCTAAATGTCAACCGCTTCAATCTTGATTGCAGAAAATATGACTTCTGTAACAGAGTTGTTAATGCTTGGAACTCATTACCTGACTCCATAGTCTCTACTCAAAATCTCAAAATTTTCAACCAAAAACTGTCTACTATTGACCTCACCCCATTCCTAAGAGGACTATAAGGGGCGTGCATAAGAGCAAAAAAGTGCCTACCGTTCCTGTCCTATTGTTTCCTTCATTATATCAAATTAATATAGTTGATGCATATTTTTTACTCATATATATATATATTTTCTTCAAGATATGTTGTTTTATCTATGATAATTGTTTGTGTATACTGTTGTGACAAAAAGAAATTAAAAAAAAAAATTGAACCAGAATCTCCATGCCATCCCAGGTGAAGCGCTCACGTGAATGTGGACTGCATATGTATGTGTGCAACAATTGTAATTTCCAGAATGGATTCCAAGTAACTTTTTAAAATCTGTTGTAACTTTGAATAACTATTAAGTGACCAGTTATTAAGTGAGGACTACCTCTATCAGCACAGTCAGCAAGAGATAAAGACACAAACAGCATCAATATCGGTATCCTTAAACAACTGATACAAACAATGTACGTCCATAAAGGACTCTAAGCTTGGATTCATACAACACACAAAGTTTTGACTTATTATAATTGTGGCTGGCTGAATATGCCACAATAGCCTGAATTTACACAAAACTGTAAGCCATATTTACATGCTTTACAACGCACAATGCAGGTTTCCACTAAAGCATCACCCTGGCTTAGTCAGCTGTGTGAACTAGGCTTGGTTGTGGGTGTTTGACTCGAGAAGGTTTTTGTGGGAACACTTGGTCTTGGCCATATCTGTCAGCAGGAGTCAATATTTGAGCATGGCCAAAAGATAATGCAAAAAAAAAAATCAGAACATTTTAAGTAAATATTACCCAACCAATAAGAACTGTCCATCTCAAAAGTAAGTTGTAATTTCGACATCGCCGTGTTTACTTTTGGAGCTGAATGTTAACAAGAACATCCAGATTGGGAAATCTGCGTATTCATCTTGAAACTTCTGCACAATTGCTGTTCCACTTTGGACGTTTGCTCCCACACACATGCATGTGTCATGCCACGCAGTGCTGCGAGATGCTCCCACAAAAGCAGGGGAAATGTTGGTGGACGTAGTTCTGGACTCTCCTCCTTCCAACTGGTTGCCATCACTCCAGCCTCAGTGAGGTCACCAGGGCTTTGGCTGCACCCTCAGCCCTCCTGCCGCTGCCGTCGTTTTTAAAGGGGAGGGTGGAGCTAAAAACAGCTTCCACAAAAAAGAGTTCTTCTGGCCATGCGTTAGACATGTGGAAGTTACTGCGTGTCCAGCTCGCAGTGTGCTGCTACTGATATAGGATCTCCAAAGATGCCAGCAGGCACTGCAAATGGAAAGTGCATTTCAAGGCTTCCAGAGGTGTCCCTGTTTGCTTTAGCTCAGCATGGATGGATTCCTTTACCTAGTCAGAAAAATTGGGGATTTTCTTTGGATAGTTCGGTAGCAAATAAAGGAGTCGCTTTATTTCATATTTAGACTTAAATAGATTAGTAGCTACACAAGACACGTTAGGAGGCATCATCTGCAAAATTAAAGTATAACTCAATCAGTTTCTCTCTCAACATAGCAACATAGCCACTGCCATACCTACCCCAGCTTATACTCCTAAATGGAAATGACCCTTGGTTCCGTTTGTTGAGAAAGTTATGGTTTTATTAGAAGTCCAGTGTATTGCAGTAATGCAAAGCCAGATCTGAAAATCGCCTGCCAAAATTCCTAGGTTCAATTTTTCCCTCCCTCGCTACCTCCCATTGTGTGCGCGCGCGCACCCACACCCACACAAACACACACACGTCTCTATGCAACCAGTCAGGTTCAGGCAAGATGTCTTCATAACTGTCAGGCCAAGCACAGTTTGGGATGCAGCTGGTCTGCCGGTTGACCTTGAAGCAGCATCTCAAGGAGATGAAGCACTTACTTTCATTTCCCCCCAAGCCTTCCCACTTACATTCCCTCCTCCCCTTAGTTCATGTCCGTCTGTCAGCATATAGCAGCAAAGAACAAGCCAGCATAAGGTGGCAACTGACAGCCACAAGAGGTTAGTCAGCCAGATATTCCGACTGGATTTGGCATTTTTATCCACCTATCAAGTCGTGGGTGGCTCAGGCTGTAAGATAGCCTGTTATTAAAACACAGCTGCTTGCAATTACTGCAGGCTCGAGTCCCACCAGGCCCAAGGTTGACTCAGCCTTCCATCCTTTATAAGGGAGGTAAAATGAGGACCCAGATTGTTGGGGGGGCAATAAGTTGACTTTGTAAATATACAAATAGAATGAGACTATTGCCTTATACATTGTAAGCCGCCCTGAGTCTTCGGAGAAGGGCGGGGTATAAATGTAAATTAAAAAAAAAAAGTCCTTCCAAAGGACTTGAGATAGTCAAATCTTGATGATTAGAATAGAATAGAATAGAATAGAATTTTTTATTGGCCAAGTGTGATTGGACACACAAGGAATTTGTCTTGGTGCAGATGCTCTCAGTGTACATAAAAGAAAAGATACCTTCATCAAGGTACAACACTTACAACATAGTTGATTGTCAATATACTGTATCAATATAAATCATAAGGATTGCCAGCAACAAAGTTACAGTCATACATGTTTGATGGTGTTAGAGGTATAGGCGTTCTATAGTTCTATAGTTACAGTTATAGTTAGTATTAAACTGTTCTAAATAAAGTTGCCTTTTGCAATTGCCTGATGGGAATTTTGTCAGTGCTGATGGTGTTCAAGGGTTGCTCCAGAAGAACGAGGATAGTATTTGCACAAAGATGGAAAGCAGAGAAAATCCCTATAGAGGGAGAAGTAACTAGGAAAATATTGGAATGTGCAGAAATGAACAGATTAATTTTGACAATTAAAGAAAAAAGAGGAATCGGAATATTTTAAGGTATGGGGGCAATTCTATCAACGGTTAGAGATGTGTGTGTGTGTGTGTGTGTATTAATATGTAAGAAATGTGGGAGAAATGTTGTAATAGATGAAATGATACGTATTGGTGGAGCAAGAAGAAAACACAAAAGATGTACTCAGAGGATACACTGAACGATTGACTATGTATTGTATGTTTGTTTGTCTAAAAAATAAAAAAAAACCTTTAAAAAAAAAAAAAAGGTTGCTCCAGAAGCTCTACCACTGGAGGTCTCTAAAATGAGATTGGACTGTCATTTGTCCGGAGTGCTGTAGGGTCTCCAGCTTGAGCAGGGGGGTGGATCCCTTCTAACCCTAGGATTCTATGAACCCACATTTGTTAAATAAGCCATTATTGGCTTCACTCATCCTCCAGAAAAGTGGTTTGCCAATCACCCAGAAGGTTCGCCCCCCCGCCAGACTGAAGAGATTGTGAATTGAGCTTTATAGGCTGCACAATATAATCACAGCGAAAAGAGAATTTCACAGCATTCTGAAGCTGACAAAAATTGCTCCATATTTGCTGTTGTGTTCTTCTGGCCACCGCTTGGAACCGCCTGTCTGTCTGTCTGTCCGGGGATGCTAAAAGAATATTTGGGGTTTGTTTAGCCAGAGTGAAATCACAAGACAAAGCTTTTTAAAGTGACAAGACATGAAAAGGGAAGTTCTCGACCACTTCCCATACAAAACAAACCATTGGTGCTGATTCATCACTGCCCAGAAAAAGTTAATAAACCCTTCCTAAACATAAAAGTGCCAAACCCCAGAATACTTTGAAATTTCAAATAGTCTTTGAGCAACTTTCATTCCCAGAGAAAATTTTCAGTGTTGTTTCCATTCACGCATCACCTTGACTGTTCACGTTCATGGGATGGAAAGCCAAGTTAGCTGAATTTATGGGCACTTTATATCTAGTAATTATCTGATTTATGTCCGTAATTTATTTCCTCTTTAGATTTTCACAGAACTGGGTGCAACAGCTTCGCATCTCAAAGTACAACATTTATAAACTTAGGACATAAAACGTAGAGTCACAGGGTTGGAAGGGACCTCACAGTCTTCTAATCCAGGGTCTCCAACCTTGGCAACTTTAAGCCTGGCGGACTTCAACTCCCAGAATCCCCCAGCCAACAAAGCTGGCTGGGGAATTCTGGGAATTGAAGTCCACCAGGCTTAAAGTTACCAAGGTTGGAGACCCCTGTTCTAGTCTAACCCCATGCTCAAGCAGGAGACCCTGTATTATTCCGGGCAAATGACTGTCCAGTCTCTTCTTAAATGCCTCAAGTGATGAAACACTCACAACTTCTGGAGGCAAGCTGTTCCACTCATTATAGGTAGTCCTTGACTTATGACCACAATTGAGCCCAACATTTCGGTTGTTAAGTGAAACATTGTAGTTGTTAAATTAGTAACACGGTTGTTAAGTGAATCTGGCTTCCCCATTGACTTTGCTTGTCAGAAAGTTGCAAGAGGGGATCACATGACCCCAGGACACTTTGACTGTCACAAATATGAGTCAGTTGTCACAAATCTAAATTTTGATGACATGACCTTGGGGCTGCTGCAAAGGTCGTACATGTGAAAAATGGTCATAAGCAGTGGTGGGATTCAGCCGGTTCGTACCTATTCGGGAGAACCAGTTGTTAACTTTCTAAGCAGTTTGGAGAACCGGTTATTGGAAGAAATCTTATTTTGTTTTTTTTCCACTTTACAGGGCTAATCCTGTAAGTAAGGCAGGAAGGAAACATTCTGGTGGTGTTTCTAGCCTAATCTTTATTGCCCTCCTTACAGAAACTGCCTCTCTGGTTAACCCTTATTACACTGTAACAGCTAAGGTGAAGTGCCCATCAACGTGAGTGACATTGCATTGGCCACGCCCACACAGTCACATGATCACCAAGCCACACCTACCCAGCTCGTCATTAGGGCAAAGAACCTGTTGTTAAATTATTTGAATCCCACCACTGATCATAAGTCACTTTTTTTAGTGCTATTATAACTTCGAAAGGTCACTAAACAAACTGTTGTAAGTCAAGGACTACCTGCAATTGTTCTTAGTATCAGGAAATTTCTCCTTACTTCTAGGTTGTATCTTTTTTTCTTTCTTTCTTTCTTTCTTTAATCAAATTTTTATACCGCACTATCTCCCGAAGGACTCAGGGTGGTTTACAGCCTGATAAAAATACAAATATACTACAAGATAAAACATTAATTAAAAAACTTATTTAAATAGGCCAAAATTTAAAATTACAATTAAAATGATAAAACCCCATTAAAATTAAATTTAAAATTAAAATTCTAGTCCAGTCCTGCACAAATAAATAGATGTGTTTTAAGCTCACAAGGAAGGTTCGAAGGTCAGGAAGTTGACGGAGTCCTGGGGGAAGTTCATTCCAGAGGGTGGGAGCCCCCACAGAGAAGGCCCTTCCCCTGGGTGTTGCCAGTCGGCACTGCCTGGCGGACGGCACCCTGAGGAGTCCCTCCCTGTGAGAGCGCACGGGTCGGTGGGAGGCAATCGGTGGCAGCAGACGGCCCCGTAAGTAGCCCGGCCCTAAGCCATGGAGCGCTTTGAAGATAGTTGCCAAAACCTTGAAGCAATTCTTCAATCCAACCTGCCAAATAAAAGCCAAATAGAAGTTTTATTTAATTTTAGATAAATGGGAGTTATTCATTTAATTTTGGCCAGAGCATCAGGCCAGTGGAAACAAATATATTTATTTCTTTATTAAATTTCTACACCAACATTTAAACCCATTTAAAAGTGCCCTCCACAAAGTCAGCATTGCAGGAGAAGAGCTCTGTTAGTTTATAGTAGCAAAAAAATCAGAAGTTAGCATATATTCCAAGCAGCACATTTTATTCAAAGGCACAAGCTTTCATGAATGACAGCTGACTTCATCATGAAAGCTCACTTGATGCATTTGATAAATTCTTCTGTTTTCCCCCCAAAGACAGCCCAGTCCAAAATGATTGAAGTCCAGCCTATTTAAAGGCAGCTATTGCAGTTGCAGGAATCTTGTTCACAGGAATATACAGTCCATCCAGTTTCTATTTCTATTCTGTGTAGACTGCAAAAATACAGATGGCCACTGGAGGTAGCAACAAGTTAGGGTCTTTGCTATCTCTTTACTGCCATCTGATGGTCATTCATATTTATGCACCCCAGATCTGTTAACCCCACTAGAAGCCAAAGAGGCTGAGTTACAGGATAGGCACATCATAAAGTCCTATGCTCTGAGACAGGGATGTCAAACTCAAGGCCCCGGGGCCAAATCTGGCCCATGGGGTATTTAGATGGGGCCTGTGGGGCCGCCCTGGAAACAGCGGACTGGACTGCTGACCTGTGTTTTCGCTGGCAGAGGCTTGCCAAAAATGGAGCTTGGGAGCCTGTTTTCGTTGGCAGAGCACTCACGCAACCACAGGCGCCCCCCAACATGAATGACGTCAAACTGGCCACGCCCACCCTGGGCCTCGGAGGTCAAACACCACCCTGATGTGGCCCTCAATGAAATCATGTTTGACACACATGCTCTGAGAGGATTGATGGCCCAAGATACAACACAGAACATAGAATCATACATCTGGAAGGGACCTTGGAGGTCTTCTACTCCAACCAACCTCCTGCTGAAGGACATTTGTAGAAGTCAGATTTATTTCCATCTGAGACCACTGCATGGGAAAGAAGAGGCTTAAGGTGTCCCTGCCTCATTTTGTTCCTCCCTAATTAAAATTATACTTGAAAATCCCAGATAGGAACACCAAGGATGGAGTCCATATGTTCCGGTTGTAGGACAAATAGCTATTTTGTGAAGGGGGAGAAAATGGTTTGGAGAGAAAGTGTAAATTAAGACGCCTTAATGTTAACAGAATTAATGATTAATTAAAATTTAATAAATTAGTATTAAATTATATGGGATAGCAGTAAAAATAATAAACACGAATTAAATTACTGCTCCTCAACCTTAAGAATTTTAACTGTTAACCTTTGCAAAGACAATTAATTGTTAATAAATGAATAAAGAATAATTTGCTAATTATCGTTAATAATTATATGTGATGATAATAAAAATAATTATAAAATTAACTAAATTAACGTTCCTCAATGAAATTAGTACTTAGCCTTCCGAACCAATTTAGCCCCATGTGCTGATGCCATTTCTTGTTAAAAAAAAATAAAAATCAGCCATACTCCAGATTTAATTGTTTGCCAGAAAAGCTCCCCCCGTGTCCTTTAAACCAGGAATCCCTGAGGCCTTCAGCTCTGATCTGAAATGGTACCATTGCTTTAATTCCCGAGTTTTGCAGTTCCCACGAACTGAATTATCTTGGAGAGGAAGGGAAACCAAAGGAAAGCAAGCAATTTAACTTCATTTTTTTGGGTGGGGTGGGCAGAAGAAAGAGACAATCTAGACAAGGGGTCTAGAAGCAAAGGTGATGTAGCATCGTCCTGCTTTTCTGGAGTTGGAAGTTTCCAGAAGGACAGGGGAAAAAAAGCCAAGAGGGAAGCATGCCCACCCACCCCCTGTGTCCCAGGCCTTCTGGGCAGCCTTGCTGGGAGAAAGTGGACATTTTTAGTTGGGGGGTGGGCAGTTTCACCAGAACCCTGCATCTCTATGGTGGACTGAACTGCTGGACCTGAGCTTGAGGGATGTATTCTTTGCACTCCCCCACTGTGGTGGAGTGTAGTCTGGATTCCTCAGAAGGAGGGGCTGTATTCCTGAGGGCAAAGAGAGAGTGAAGCTTAGAAAGTTTGCTCTGCAGAAAGAGGGCCAAGATGGCTCCTCCCTAGAGATTCTCAGAGTAAAGCAATAGCAATAGCACTTAGACTTATATACCGCTTTCCAGTGCTTTCCAGCTCTCTCTAAGCGGTTTACAGCCCACAACAATCTGGGTCCTTGTTTTACCCACCCCAGAAGGATAGAAGGCTGAGTCAACCTTGAGCCTGATGAGACTTGATTTGCAAATTGCAGGCAGCCGGCAGGCAGCAGAAGTAGCCTGCAGTACTGCATTCTAACCACTGCGCCACCATGGCTCATAGAAGGTACAGGGATGCAAGTAGTTGCTTTTATTGGTGTTGATTTCTATCTATGGATGAGGACTAATAATGAAACAACTCTATGAGCTTTTCTTGGTTTTTGGGGCCTGATCAGTAATGTCACCCAGAACAGCTTCCAAGCTTCCTTTGTAAAAGCCACACCTGGCAAAGAGATCAGTAGCCCAGCATGGACGAATTCAGAGATGCAGCTTTTAAGGAGCATATTTCAAAACAGGAATGTTTGAGGGGCACAGATTAAGATGGTGGACAGGCACCCGGAGGCCCTTCTCAGATTTTGGGCCAGTCATTTTCTTTCTCAGGCTAAACTTATTCCACTGGAGTCAGCTGGCTAATAAATTCAAACCACAAACACACTCTAACTACAGTATTAATAGGGTTGCTATGGTGGGAAAAAGGAGGGAGGGGATGCCAGCTAGGTGGCCTTGAGCTGCTGAATGACAGATGGGAAAAGAGGAGGAGGAAGAATAGAATAAAATAGAATAGAACAGAACAGAACAGAATAGAATAGAATAGAATAGGCTGGATGGGACCTTGGAGGTCTTCTAGTCCAGCCCCCTGCTCAGGCAGGAGAACCTATACTAATTCAGACAAATGGCTGTCTAGTCTCTTCTTAAAAACTTCCAGTGATGGAGTGCCCATGATTTCTGGTTAATTGTCTTCACTGTTAGGAAATTTCTCTTTAATTCCAGGTTGCTTCTCTCCTTGATTAGTTCCCATAACCTTCCCCCTTCCACAATTTTCCAACTGGCTCAAAAGATGCATGCGTTAGACCGGATTTATCCTCTGTGTAAATCCTGACAGAAGTGGATTCTCCCAGATCAATTTGTTATTAAAAACCCACCTGCCAAATCCATTCCGCCTCCCTCTTTGCGCAGCAGAGGGCAGTATGCCCCCAACCTTGGACCGCCCCTCAGCAGCCTCTGTGCAGCCTGGCCCTGTGCTCCCGGTGGCTGGGTAGATCGCTGAGATTTCAAAGAGCAAAGTGACAGGAAGGGGTGCCAGTCAATCTGTACTGACACAGCATGCTAGCATTGCAAAATTGCCAGGGGGAATACTCCCACTCCAGAGTTAACCCAAATTCCCAATTGGCTGTACTCTTTCTCTTGCTTTCAGAAGTTGTGGGTCCCAACGGTGCTTTTTTCAGGAGGCGACTGGACTTTCTTTCTTTCAATACAATTTGGGACAAACGTCCTTGGAATGGGGTCTCTGGTGGCTCAGACTGCTAAGACAGTCTGTTATTAACACAGCTGCTTGCAATTACTGCAGGTTCGAGTCCCACCAGGCCCAAGGTTGACTCAGCCTTCCATCCTTTATAAGGTAGGTAAAATGAGGACCCAGATTGTTGGGGGCAATTAAGTTGACTTTGTATATAATATACAAATGGATGAAGACTATTGCTTAACACAGTGTAAGCTGCCCTGAGTCTTCGGAGAAGGGCGGGATATAAATTCAAATAAAAAATAAATAAATAAAAATAAATAAATGGGGTGGGAGTAGGAAGGGATTTCCAGAGGAAAAAATTGCAGGCTACAGGAACCAGGAGCACCACTCAGGTGACCCTGAGGACACAGATAAACCTCCAAGTGGCCTCAATGACTCTCTAAAACAGGGGTGCCAAACTCACATCGTCACATATCAGGATTTCCCTCCACTTGGCTAAAAGAGGGGTGGGTGTGACCAGGGTGTGACGCATCCGGCCCACCGGCCAGGAATTTGACAGCTCTGCTCTAAAAGGATGCAAATCAGGAGTGGTAGTCACTTACCTTTGCTACTGGTTCGCAAATGTGAGTGCTCTCGCATGCGCAGAACGTTCGTGATAATGTCCGGACGGGTGGGCGGAGCGTCCCACCGCCGTTGCTACCAGTTCACCCAAACCGGGTAGAACCAATAGAATCCTACCACTGATGCAAATGACTAGCTGTCTGCAAGGAATAGAAATCTTTCCATTCCCCACCATCCAGTCAGAGCTGAAGAAGCTTCTTGGATGAGAAGCGAAACGTTTTCAAAAGAAAAAACAAAAAATGTCCAGTTGCTTCCTGAAAATGCGCCTTTGGGACAACCATGACCTGGATGACTGAAAATCTCTATAGACTTTTCATCACTGGAGGTTTATAAGAAAAGACTGGACAATCACTTGTCTCACATTGTATAGGGTTTCCTGTTTCAGCAGGGGGTTGGACTAGAAGACCTCCAAGGTCCCTTCCAGCTCTATTCTGACTAATAGCCCTTTTATGCTCTCTTGGAAGGTGGTGGCTAAGCCATGCTAATTCAGCAGTCCAGATGAAGGGGGTTGTTTTTTTGTTTTGTTTTGTTTTTAAAAAAGCCAGATCCACAACTTGCATTATTTGGGTGGTGGGATCATGAGGACATAAAAACAACAACAACAACCCTGAAGACTTTTGAACAATTAGGAATTGCTGGGACAAACTCTTTTCTCTTGATAAACTGTGTGTGTGTGTGTTCGTTCTTGGCCTTTCTTTTTCTCAGAGGATTAACGTTAATGCCCATGTACACGAATGCAGGGGTCTCCAACCTTCATCTTTAAGCCTGGCGGACTTCAACTCCCAGAATTCCTCAGCCAACATGAGTCTAATGTTTGCTGGCTGGGGAATTCTGGGAGTTGAAGTCCACAAGTCTTGATGGGGCCATGGTTGCCTGCTCCTGAGCTATATCTTCTATTCTAAAAAACTGTAACAACTAATAAATTAATAAGTGAAGTTCCGGTTTGTCTCCTTCATCAAAAACGTGTCAAAACAAAACGCATATCGAACATTGGCCCTCCTAGCCTGCATATTGTCCTTGCCTCTTCCCTTCCCAATTTATGAAACTGTACGTTCACTTTTCTCAGAGTAATATTATGGTCAGAGAGCAGCCCAAAGACACCGACAGTAACGCCCGTTAAAGACATTTACTAAAAACGACATAGCAAGAAGGAACCAGGTTTTGCTTCCAGAAATCAGTGGAAGTGGATGATGTCTCTTTTTTGCTTTTTCTTGAACTGTTGCTGCACATGTTGTTGTTGCTGGTTGTAAGCTACAAGAATATTTAATTGATTTGGATAACAGAACTGATTTAATAGCGTTAGAGGCCCGTCTCCGTTATTGTAAAAGGGAAAGCAATTCATAGTAGAATACTTAAAATAGAATAATATTAAAATGTCTATGGAGATTCTCCGTCATCCAGGTCATGGTTGTCCCAAAGGTGCTTTTTCGAGAGGCAACTGGACCTTCTGGTTGTTTTTTTGAAGATGTTTCGTTTCTCATCCAAGAAGCTTCTTCAGCTCTGACCTGATTTCATTCCCCACCATCCAGTCAGAGCTGAAGAAGCTTCTTGGATGAGAAGTGAAACGTCTTCAAAGAAAAGCCAGAAAGTCCAGTTGCCACTTTAAAAAAACCCTTTGGGACAATACTAAAATGAGTTCAAATCTCCGTCATGTTGTTCACAGATACTGTATCTCAGGCACACTTTCATGGTCTTTCCTGCTACAAGAATCATTAAAAAGACCTACGGGAGAAACAGCAAAGAACCAAGTGAGCCTTTAAGGTAAAAACTCTGAAGGATTTTGATGGCATAGCCACAGATGCCAATGGACCATTCTCCTCAAAGGATGCCCTGGGACAACATCAGTAGCCAGTTTAAGGTCTGAAAAATAGCTGCCGTGGAGTTGCAAAGTAGTTGCAATGTATGGCTGTGAAAGTTGGACCTTAAGAAAGGCTAAGCACCAAAGAATTGAGGCCTTTGAACTCTGGTGCTGGAGAAGTCTCCTGCGAGTCCCTTGGACTGCAAGGGATCCAACCGGTCAGTCCTAGAGGAGATCAACCCTGACTGTTCTTTAGAAAGTCAGATCCTGAATATGAAACTCAAATACTTTGGCCACCTAATGAGAAGGAAGGACTCACTGGAGAAGAGCCTAATGCTGGGAATGATTGAGGGCAAAAGAAGAAAGGGACAACAGAGAATGAGGTGGCTGGATGGAGTCACTGAAGCAGTAGGCATGAGCTGTAGAGGACAGGAAGGCCTGAAGGAACGTTGTCCATGGGGTTGCAATGGGTCAGACATGACTTCGCAACTAACAACAACAACAACAACAACAACAACACTATTTCTGACAGATGGCTGTCCAGTCTCTTCTTGAAAGTTCCAGTGATGAAGCTCCCACAACTTCTGAAGGCAACTTCTGTTCCATGGGTTGATTGTTCTCACGATCAGAAAATTCCTCCTTATTTCCAGGTTGAATCTCTCCTTGTTCAGTTTCCACCCACTGTTCCTTATCTGGGGCTTCAGGTGCTTTGGGAAACAGCTTGACCCCCTCCTTTCTGTAGTAGCCTCTCAAATATTGGATCCTGTCTCCCCTGGTCCTTCTCTTCACTAGACTAGCCATGCCCAGTTCCTGTAACCGTTCTTCATATGTTTTAGCCTCCGGTCCCCTCAACATCCTGGTTGCTTTTCTCTGCATTCTTTCCAGAGTCTCAGCATCTTTTTTATAGTGTGGGCACTAAAACTGGATGCAGTACTCTAGGTGTGGTCTTTTTCTTAACCTCAGACATGGTCTTCCTCAGTTTGTCTAGAGGAGCATTTTTCAATTTTTGGCAACTTGAAATGTGATGAGTGGACTTCAACTCCCAGAATTCCCCAGTTAGCTTGGCTGGCTGAGGAGTTCTGGGAATTGGAATCCACACATCTTAAAGTTGCCAAGGTTGAGAAACACAGTACTAAAGGCATGGAACTTTGAGACATTGTAAGAGATTATTCTTCCAATCTTGCTGCCTCTGTGCATCTGGAGGGCACCAGGTTGGGGAGCATCTCTCTATGTCGAAAGGTCCCATGCCAATTCTCTCTGCCAGGCAAGCTGAGCCTTTTCTCTTGTCTTCCCCTTGACAGGCTGAATGGCTTTCAGAAAAACTTTAGCGTTCTTTTTTTCCTGAGACAATTCCAGGATCAAGATGTTGGGTGGAGGAACGTAGCAGCCTCTTCTTTATTTAAGACCTGTCAAGAGCTGTCCCTCCTACAAGCTCAGCCAGGTTCTTCACAGCTCCTCCTGCTTTGGCTGTCAGGACATCTGATGAATGGCCTTCTTTTGATTGCATTGTAGGCTCAGTTGGGATGCATGCTTGTTTTCCATGGACTGATGGAGTGGTTAAACTCATAGTTAATCTCAGCTAAGTGCCTTTTGAATCTGAATGAGACAGGAGAAGGTAGGTTCAAGAGCACAGAGTGCTGAGCAGGAGATAGGAGGTTGAGTCTAGATGGAATCCTCTCCTCCTCCTCCTCCTTCCTCAGTTTATATAGCTGCCCCTGTGACTCTGGGTAGCGTATAACAAACCTAAACAGTTTGTAAATACCTAAAAACATTTAAGGAACCCACCAGAGATACATCAAATACAAAAATTTTAGAGGCGCATCTCCAGGGTGTGTCAAAAAAGTCAAGATGGCAACCACAACCACACAATCCAAGCCTTGCTTCTTTTTAAGTAAGTGAGTCTTTTTGTGATTTCTTGGTCTGGTCCACATCTTGGGATTGACATCTGTGTTTTATAATGGAAGGTGTGATTGCTAGTCCTTATTGGTATTATTGAGTGAAGGAGTGGAAGTTTATTTGTCAAGGTCTGCCTGATTTGGGCAATTGTGGCTATTATACCTGAGCAGGTGAATCTTGAGCCAATATTATTCTGGTGGGAATTAGAAGCTTATGCATTATAACTTTGCCAGCTGCTTTTGGGGTTGAAGACTAGGCACTGGAGGGCAAGACAAGAAACAATGGTTGGAAACTAATCAAAGAGAGAAGCAACCTGGAATTCAGGAGAAACTTCCTAGCAGTGAACACAATTAATCAGTGGAATGGCTTGCCACCAGAAATCTTGGGTGCTCCATCACTGGAGGTTTTTAAGAAGAGTTTAGACCACAGATGACAAACTTGCCACATCACGTTGCCATCACATGGCGTTTCGCGTTTTCCCCCCACTTGCAGAGCTGGGGTGGGTGTGGCCTGTGCATGACACATCCAGCCTACGGGCCACCAATTTGACATCCCTGGTCTAGACAGTCACTTATCTGAAATGGTATAGGTTTTCCTGCTTGAGCAGGGAGCTGGACTAGAAGACCTCCAAGGTCCCTTCCAGCTCTATTCTATTCTATTCTTTTTTTTGTTTTGTTTTGTTTACATTTATATCCTGCCCTTCTCCGAAGACTCAGGGCGGCTTACAGTGTATAAGGCAATAGTCTCATTCTATTTGTATATATATATTTTTTTACAAAGTCAACTTATTGCCCCCCCAACAATCTGGGTCCTCATTTTACCTACCTTATAAAGGATGGAAGGCTGAGTCAACCTATTCTATTCTATTCTATTCTATTCTATTCTATTCTATTCTATTCTCTCCCCTCCCCTCTCCTATAATATCCTATCCTATCCTTTCCCAGAAGCTCAGAGGAACATCCACAGGTGTATGTCAAAAAAAAAAAAAAAGTCAAGAGGATGCCTGCACCTAACTATTTCTGAAGTAATCATGAAGTACTTCTCAATGCGACAGAATACTTTTTCTTTCTCATCCTAGACTATGTGGACTTTGGGCTACAAGAACATCGTGTGAATTCCTGACAATTAATTTGAGGAAACCGCTGCTGTTTCTCCTAACACCATGTCGTCTGTCTTTGATGCTATAAATATTCTGCTCTCTGCCAGACAGGAAGAAAGAAAGAAAGAAAGATTGGCCTAGGAGGTGAGAATAATAGATGGTTTGGGCCACTTATGCCCAGGGAGAAAATAAGTTGCTTTCCAGCAGCAAATAGTTATTGCAATAACACTTTGACCTAGCCTTAGTTCTCTTTTTCTTGGAACACAAAAGTTGATGTGAAATTGCAAGCCTCCAGATGCCTGTTGGTCTGGCACGGAGTCAACCAGTTTGGTTTGAATGTTGTCCTATTTCTGCAGCCAGAAAGGGCTTTGAGACTGGAGAAAGGCCTTCACACAGAGACACCAATTCTGGTGGTGTGAACGTCGACGTATTTCTTAAGTGACCTCCTGAAATACCAAGTAGACAACCACGTCATGATGACGATGAAGACAAACCACCTTTACTCCTCAAAAAAGCTCAAGAATGCATGAGACCAGGACATAGCCTCCTTTCAGAGGTGCAGTTGGCACCCATCCTGAAGGCACAGGATTTTTCATAGGTCCTTCCATCTGTAATAGACATCAGTAGAACTGAGCACCACATGCATTTTAAAACTGATATATTGCTGAAGTTCTTACTGCTTGTTGTGTAACAGGGGTCATTTGACATGCCATAGCATGGAAATATTGCTAATAAGTAGGAAGGGACTAATTGGATCTGGCCAAGGTCCATTTTGCTTCTCAGAGTGGCCATGGCATGCTAGCAGTCGAGACCTCTCTCTCCCACCATTATTCCCTTGCAACTAGAGTGTCAACTCACGAAGCTTCCCTAACCTGCTCCTGAGTTGCCGTAGATGGGGGGATGGGGAATTGAGTCTTGCAGCTGCATGGAGGAATTTGCACCTCAGTCAAAGCAACTGTTATGGTCTGCTAGCAGCCTGTGGAGCTGGCTGCAGAGTTGGACAGTGAGGAGGCTGGGGAGGAACATGAGCCAGTCCTGGAGTCTGGGGAAGGCCCGGACGAAGTCTCTGCGTCGGAGGCAGAGATGGGGCCAGGGCCATTTGGAAGTGATGCGCGGACTCTGGAGCCCCCAGAGTCAGACAGCAGAGAGGCAGAGGAACAGGAGGAGCCTGTTCCTAGTGCACGCATGCGCAGAGCTGCCAGAAGGCAAGAGCAGCTAAAGCAAAAGGGACAACTCAGGAGTAAGGCCAGGAGATGATTGGCCCCTCCCATAAGACTTAAAAGAGAAACAGAGGCACTTGGGCCTTTTTGTAGGAAAGCAATGTTGCTAACTCTGTTTCCAGTCGGCATCTCTTGTTTGTTTCTGAACTTCGTGGGGCTTGCCAAGTAAAGCCTTTGGCAGGGTGTCAAAGAAGATAAAGGTTGGTGATTATCCCGAAGGACTTCTTCCAAAGGACTTGTTTTGCAACTAATTGGGACTCAGCTTGGAATGAACAAAATTCTCAACTATTACAATAAAATAGGTTTGTTTGGGACTAATTGTGTCTTGTAATGACTCGGTAAGCCTAGGTCATGACACCAACGTACATCCTAGCCGGCCAAAGTCAAGGCCATCTCCACAGAAACCAGTAACAGCCAGGGTGAGTGATTTCTATGACCTGCGAAATTGCTTTGTTGGGGAATGTGATGCACCTTGGGGGGGGGAGGGGGAAACAAGGTCAGAGGCATGGCGTGAACTGAATGGGGTAAGAGCTGGTTTCACTTGGTCTGTGCTGACATGTTGCTCCTAATAAACAATTGGATTTTTGTTGAAACTTTGCTTGAGTCTCCTGCTTTCATTAGGGCATCGGTCAGACCCCTGACATGGAGTTTGTCAACCCCAACCTGGAGGGAGTCTACGACAACTCGCCACGGCCAAATTTCCATGGCCAACTCACCATGAGACAACTAGCTACAGCCAACTTGCCATAGGAAAACTCACTGCAGGACAAAATAATAATTTTCATTATTATTTTCATTTTCATTATTATTATTATTTATTTTTATTCATTAAACATGAAACTCAGTCAACTGAACATTCAAAAATGCATCATAAATACTATTGACCTGTGCTGATGGTTGATACGGGTTGCTGCCAGTGTCCTAGGTATCAACTAAGTACCTTCTTAAGATATATGATGTTCCAAGTAGCGCAGTTTTTTGCAGTTCTGCTGGTGTTATTGCAGGAAGGTACAATTTGTTGATGTATCTTATAAAATTCTTGGACATGGTACCAAGTGCCCCAATGACAATGGGTATCACTGTTACATGTTTCATCCATAGCCGTGTAGTTTTGATGGCCAGATCGCGATATTTCATGGTTTTTTTCCAGTTCTTTTTCTTCAACTCTGGCATTTCCTGGTACCGCAATGTTAATAAATTGTACATTTCGGTTTTCCACAACTGTGATATCTGGTGTGTTGTGTTCCAAGTGACGATCCATCTGTATTCGAAAGTCCCACAAGATCTTCACCTTCTCATTTTCTATAACTTTTTCCACTTTATATTCCCATGACTTTTGGATACAGGCAAATAATAATTTTTTACATAATGACCAGTGGATTAATTTAACAACTCGGTCGTGTCTAACTTTGTAATCAGTTTGTGCAATTTTGCTGCATTCACATATTAAATGAGAAACAGTTTCAAATTTGTTGTTACAAAGTCGGCAGTTTGGATTGTCGGTGGATTTTTGTATCCTTGCTTTCATGGTATTAGTTTGTAGTGCTTGTTCTTGAGCAGCGAGTATTAAACCTTCCGTTTCTTTCTTGATGGTTCCCATCTTAAGCCATGCCCATGTCAAGTTGTCATCACATTTTCCTTCCATGTTTTTCAAGTGCTGTCCATGCAAAGCTTTGGTTTTCCATCTATTTAATCTGTCATCCAGCTGTTTTTCCTTATATTCTGCCTTTGTTTCTGTTGTTTTTATAATGTTCTCTGTTTTCACAGCCTGCAGTAATTTTTCTGTACTTTGGTTCACATAATCATTCAAACTTCGTTTTTCTTCTTCCACAGTTTGATGGATTTGCAATAGTCCTCTGCCCCTAATTTTCTTGGCAGGTACGACCTGTCGATGTCACTTCGTGGATGTAAAGCATGGTACATATTCAAATTTATATTCATTATTATTATTATTATTTTCATTATTTTCATTATTATTATTGTCATTATTATAGTTGGTCATTGATCTGGTTGATCTGGCATTTTTAATTCACCTCTCAAGTTCTTCCAACAGATCTGGCCTAGGCAGATGCAGGATGTAAGTTGTCTGAAATAAAACTGCCTTTTGACCAATCATGATTTTGTCAGTGCTGATGATTGTCAAGTGGAGCTCCAGATGCTTTAGGATTATATCCAAGGTGCCTATCACGATCAGTTCTATCTTTGCTTTCTTTGGCCACAAAGTCTTTGAATTTTGTGATTTTCTTCATTTCTTCTATTCTGCTGTACCAGCACGGCCACTTTTCAGACTTTTGGTTTGTCTTTCTTTTCAAAGGACGTTATGAGGCAGGTGTTGTCTGTTTGGATTCTAAGACCCCAGAGCAATTGAGCGTCATCTTTTTCTATTACTTTACCTATTTTGTGGTACTACCAGTTCCTGCTTGCAGGCAAATCATAATTCTTACAAATATTTCAATGTACCATCGTTGCTTGTTTATTATTATTATCTGTTTACAACAACATGGAGTCACAGCTGCACAGTTCTGACTGTGCTGACCTTCATAAACATCAAATTCTTTCCAAAATCTAGCAGGCTGTAACGTATCAGTGAAGTATATGTGTGGATACAAGCAGCATGGCCTTTTGCAATTGACTGCTGGAAATGTTGTCAATGCACAGTATTTTTAATCGCAAAGTTCGGCAATGCTCATTGAAACCAAATGAGGCTTCCATCACATTGTGCTGGCTGTCGTCTTGGTTTTGATTTTGATTTTTAGAACCTTTTAAGCTATAATTTTTTTTTTTAAATCCCCACTGTAGGGGTGATGTATACATCATCAACAATTAATCAGTGGAACAACTTGCCTCCAGAAGTTCTGAATGCTCCAACACTGGAACTAACTAACTTATTTGATCAGAGAAAAGACATTAACTACATTTATTGTTAATGGGAAAGCCCCATTATAGATTTTTTGTGTGAAACAGAAAAAAAGGGTTATGATTTATGGTTTTGGTAATTAGAGTAGATTTTTAGAAAGAAGAGAGTTGTAATCATAGAATAATAGGTAAATTTATAATTGTACTTGTAACTTTTGTATGGCGGATAGAAAGCTATTTCTTTGTATATTTTTGTTTTCTTCCTTATTTTTCTTTTACTTGTTTTCCTTTCTTGCACTTTTAGCTTTCTCTTTGATTTCTTTCATTTTCTTTCTTTTTTCTCACTTTAAAGTAGTTTGTATTAGTTTTTTTAAAAGCTTTCATAAAAATATGCAAAAAGGTGCATAGGTGCAGCCAAGCACAAGGCTCTGTTTAGAAGAATGCCAGCTGGCCTTGGAAAAACAAGTAAACTGAGGCAGTAGAAAGCCTCTTGTATAGGGCGTTGTACAGACCACCAGTAGAGGGCAGCAAAGAGATGCAAAACAATTTCTCCATCTCTGTTGCCATCTAGTGGTGACCTGTATTTTTGCAGATCTGATCTGAAGACTTTTCTTTGGGAAATTGGAGCTAAGGGTGGGTCACTAATCTGCCTTCTAGAAAATAAGTATTATGCATCTGTCATGCTGACTATGGCAACTATTCTGTGACAGGACCCAGTGTATGCTCTCCAAGTTCCAGGAGTGCTAAATGGTTCTCCAAAGTTAGGGACCCTGATTTAAGTGCAAAAGGAATTCTTGATTTCCTCTGTTTCTAAACCTATATAGTGGCCTGAAGGGAGTCTAAAAGCTGGGTATCTCAGTATCTGAGCATTGATCCATCTGACTAGAGGCATCTCTTGCCACCCATACCTGGAGAAGTGATGGACAGAATGAAGCAGGTGAGCAGCCGCCGCCAAAAAAGCTAATACAATCCCGGGTTGTATAAACAGAGGCATAGAATCAACATTACCTGAAGTATTAGTGCCACTTTATAAAACCCCAGTAAGGCCACACATTTTATTTTTATTTTATTTATTTATTTTGTCATAACAGTATATATAAGCATTAACATGAAATAACTATATAATATATAAGCATATATATGAGCATAAGTATGTAATAACTATATTAATTGGATATAATGAAAGGAAACAATAGGACAGGAACAGTAGTTGCAGTTTGTGCTCTTATGCACGCCCCTTATAGACCTCTTAGGAATGGGGTGAGGTCAATAGTAGACAGTTTTTGGGTAAAGATTTTGGGATTTTGAGAAGAGACCACAGAGTCAGGTAATGTGTTCCAAGCATTAATAACTCTGTTACAGAAGTCATATTTTCTGCAATCAAGATTGAAGCGGTTAACATTAAGTTTAAATCTATTGTTTGCTCCTGTATTGTTGTGATTGAAGCTGAAGAAGTTTTCATCAGGAAGAACATTGCAATAGATGATTCTATGAGTTAAACTCAAGTCCTGTTGAAGGCGGCAAAGTTCTAAATTTTCTAAACCCAGGATTTCAAGTCTGGTGGCATAAGGTATTTTGTTGTTTTCAGAGGAATTGAGAATTCTTCTTGTAAAATATTTCTGGACACGTTCAATTGTGTTGATATCAGAAATGTGGTAATGGGTTCCAAACAGGCGAGCTGTATTCAAGAATTGGTCTAGCAAATGTTTTATTTAAAAAAGTTTTATTTCCATTTTCCAACAACCTATTCAATATACAGTCTCTTATTCAACATTAGTCATTAACTTTCATTTGTTACTTATTCGGACCTGCCCAGCTACCGCTTCCTTCCTTAACAAACCTTTCCTCCTCCCTTCTCTACTTCCTTCTACTTTCTTCATCCTTCCTCTCCTTCGCTTTTCTACATCCTCTCCTCCTTCCCCACTCTTCTCTTCCACCCTTTCTAACCCTCTCTCTTTCCCCTTTCTTCTTCCTCTCCTTTCCCCCTTTTCTACCTCTCTCTTTCCTATCTACTTTCTTCCTTCACTCACTCCTCTCCCTTTCCATTCCCTTCTGAAATGGCAGCTGAGCAGCCCCGCTTTCATTTCAAATTATTTCTATTTCTTAATTACATATCTTCAATCATTCCTTTACATTGGTCCTTCATCTCCCCCTCCCACCCCCGAGATTTCCCAGAACAAAGTACAGGGTATAAAATTACCTCTATAACTGTCTGGTTTGGTTCTGCAACCCAACAAGATGGACACAGACTTCAGAGGATAATTAGAACTGCAGAAAAAAATAATTGCTACCAACCTGCCTTCCACTGAGGACCTGTATACTGCACGAATCAAGAAGAGGGCCGTGAAAATATTTGCAGATCCCTCGTGTTAAGTTCGGGCAATGAAGAGGCAGGAGACCAATGAGTGGCAACAGCTCTTTAGTTTATTGTGACCCAGCAAAGCACAACCGGCAAAAACCCCTCTTTAAATACTCTTTTGGTTGAGGCTTCAACCAATCAGCAACGTGCACATTTCCCGCCCAAAATTCCCTCTCAAAGTTCAAAATACATTACACTCCTTCCCTCCCAGAACGCTTAGTACCTTTATTTACATAATATTTACATGCTATCTCTCTACGTAGTCACTCAGGTAGACAGGGCGTCTCCTAACTCTTTCTGACCTGCGCAGTTCATTCTCTGGGAGAGAGTCGAGCTGGTCGGAGGGACTGTTTGTTCCTCCCAGCTCCTCCTCTAGGCCACCCGGCCCTGGATTATTGGCTGAATCATTCCTGTTGCCTTCAGGAGGAACCGGTTGGCGTCGCTGGACTTCATCGGAATCAGATAAGTCCTCCGCTCACTTCGGGTTTGAGTCAGCTGCAGATTCAAACAATTGGTAGTCAGGGCTTGGTTGTTTGGTTTCTAGTTTGTTTGGTATACGTTTTCTTAACTGGTCTATGTGGAGTTTCCATACCCGGCCGTCCTCCATGTCTACTACGTATGATTTGGGTCCGGTTATGCCCAGAATTTCCCCCTTTAACCATGTTGGGCCCTCGCTATAGTTGTGTGCCCATACTAGGTCACCCACTGTCATTTCCCTGGTTTTTCCTTGAATACCCTTATACTCGTCTGGGGTATAAGTTGGGTTTAGTCGGTCTAGCGGGCACCTGAGTTTCCTGCCCATTAAAAGTTCCGCTGGGCTGCGGCCAGTTGTTACACAAGGGGTCCTATGTTGGACGGCCAGGAAAGTGTCTATTTTCGTTTGCCAGTCGCCTGGACTTATCCTAGATAGCGCTTCCTTGGTGCTCCGAACGAAACGTTCTGCAAGTCCGTTCGTCGCCGGGTGGAAAGGTGCCGAGAGGACATGTCTGATGCCCTCTCCCGCTAAATACCCCTCAAACTGATTTGCCGTGAACTGCGGGCTGTTGTCAGAGACTAGGGTGTCGGGCAGGCCGTGTGTTACGAATAGATGCCTTAGGACTGTGATTACTGCTTCGGCCGTTATGCTTTTCATGAGGATGATTTCTAACCATTTTGAGTAGGCATCTACCACAATTAAAAAGGTCTGCCCATGGAACGGCCCCACAAAATCTATGTGAATCCTGGACCAAGGCCCCTGGGGTTTCTCCCACTCTCTAACGGGGGCTGTAGGGGGTAGCGACCTCGACTCTTGGCAGGATTGGCATTTCCCTACCCTGTCGCTGATGTCCTTATCCATTAAGGGCCACCATACATCACTCCTCGCTAAACTCTTCATCCGCACAATCCCCGGGTGGCCCACATGCAACAGTTTCAACACATTTTCGCGTAATTTGACTGGGATAACTACCCTATCCCCCCATAACAGACACCCTCCTTGAACAGACAGTTCTGATTTTTTTCCGCAAAGTCTTTGAAACGCTCGCCCGGCGCAGCGGGCCAACCCCTTTGCACCCAACCGATCACAGTCCGAATTGTAATGTCTCTATATGATGCCCTAGGCACCTGCTTGGATGTGACTGGGCCAGAGTCCAAAGAGTCAATTAGTAAGACGGGTGTCCCCGGGGTGGGGTCCTCAATTGTCTCTGGTAGAGGGCATCTGCTCAGAGCATCTGCATGCCCTAAGTCTTTTCCTGGGCGGTAGAGCAATTTGTAGGAGTATGCCACTAGGAAAATAGTCCATCGGGTCAGCCTGGGAGAAAGTGCCACAGGTGTTGGACGGTCACCCGCTAAAAGCCCTAGAAGGGGTCTGTGGTCCGTGACTATCTTGAAATCTCGCCCGAACAAGTATTCGTGAAATTTCTTAACCCCGGAGACTATGGCCAACGCATCTCTATCTAACTGGCTGTAGTTCCTTTCCGCAGAGGACATAGTCCAGGAATAATACGCTATAGGGGCTTCTGTTCCATTCGGTAACCTATGGCTGAGCACCGCCCCCACCCCATATGGTGAAGCGTCGCAAACTAGCACTAGTGGCAACGTGCCATTGTACTGGATGAGGAGGCTATCGCTGGACAAAAGGTTTTTTACCCCCTCAAATGCCCTAGCCTCTTCTCTGCCCCAGGACCACACAGCTTTCTTTGCTAGCAACTTATGTAGCGGCTCGGCTACTGTTGCTTTATTCTTCAAGAATACTGCATAGAAATTAACAAGCCCCAAGAATGCCTGTAATTCTGTTTTATTTTTGGGGGCTGGGGCCTGTCTAATGGCCCGTACCTTGCTCTCCGTGGGGTGGATCCCTTCCCTGTCTATTCTGTATCCTAGGAATTCTACAGATTTCACCCCAATATGGCATTTGTTGAGCTTAACTTCAAGCCCCGCAGACCTAAAAATGCCCAACACCTTCCTTAGTTTTACCCCGAGTTCCTCTAAGTTTTCAGCTGATACCAATACATCGTCGAAGTATGGTACCACTCCTGGCAGGCCCTGTAATAATCGCTCCATTAGGTTCTGGAAGAGCCCTGGGGCCACGCTAACTCCGAACTGGAGTCGCGTACATTTGAAAGCCCCATGGTGCGTGACAATTGTCTGCGCCTCAGCTGTGCTGCTATCTACAGGTAACTGCTGGTAGGCTTGGGCCAAATCGAGTTTGGCGAAGACCTGCCCTTGCCCTAATGAGTGTAGCAAATGTTGCACCACTGGAACGGGGTATGCACTTTTCTGCAATGCTTTGTTAAGCGTTGCTTTGTAGTCAGCGCAAATTTGGACCGAACCGTCCGGTTTGACTGGGGTTACTATGGGTGTCTCCCATTTTGCATGGTCGACGGGGACTAATATTCCCTGGCTTACTAGCTTGTCCAATTCTCGGTCAATTTTAGGCTTTAGGGCGAATGGAACCCTCCTAGCCTTTAACTGGATGGGGGCAACCTGGGGGTCAAGGTTGAAAGAAATAGGGGTCCCCATGTACTTGCCCAGGCAATCCTTGAATACGTCCTCGAACTCCTTCAGTAGTTCGTCCATGAGGATGACGTCGCTCCTGTGGACCCCGGTCACTCCCATGCCCAAAACTCGGAACCAGTCCAACCCTAGCAAACTCGGTAGAGTTCCGTTTACGATGGTGATTGGCAGGGTCTTTGTGAATTGTCCATATTTGACTTGGACGGATGTGGCTCCTCGAACAGGGATCCGATTCCCCTGGTAGTCCTGCACTCTCAGCTTCTGGGTTTGTAGCTGACGTTTAGCGATCGCTGGCAAGTCTCTCATGATGGTGTCCCAGGACATAATTGTGATTGACGACCCAGTGTCTACTTCCATGGGGCACTGCACCCCTTCAATGTAGATTTGGGTAAATATTTTCTTCTCTAGTCATGTTGATGCGTGGCCCACTCTCACAGTGGTCTGGTTTAACTTCGTGCCCTTTTTAAATGGACCAATCCCGGGCCGCTTTGCTGCTCCCTCACTCTGATTGGTCGGTTTGAATTTTTGGCGGGAAGGTTGGGGGGCTCGGCAGGCCCGAGCTATGCTCGGCAGGCCCGAGCTATCTGCACTTTTTTTCACACCGCCGACAAACCACGTCCTTGAATCTGCAGTTTTGCCGTTGGTGTTGTCCCCCACAACTCACACATTCGTCCCGGTCACCTCTCTCCAGCCTCCCGGTGTGGAACACCTCTTCCTCTTCCTCACCTTCCGATTCGGCCTGGACTTCCTCACTGTGGACCGGTGTAGTCTTTGTCCCGGCGCCCTGCGCGTTTGGCTTTTGCAAGGTCTCCGCCGCCTTGGTGGACATTTCATGAGCTCTGGCTTCGTCCAGGGCTATCGCTAGAGTCAGGTTGCTTTTAGACAGCAGCCGCCTTTGTAGTCTGATGTCTCTGACCTCACAAATGAGCTGTTCTAGTAAGGAATCCTCCAAATCTCTGTACTCGCAGTGGTTTGCGGCTTTCCTCAATGCGGCCATGTACACACTTATTGATTCGCCTTCTCGCTGTACCCGTTGCCTCAATTCGAAACGTTGGACGAACTTTGAGGGTTCCGGTGCGTAGTGCGCTCGAAGTGTTGTTTGTAGTGTCTGCCACGGTACCGATTGTACCGGCATTGGCTCTGAGAGTGACTCCGCCGTATCGAAGACCTCTGGACCGCAGTGGCTCAGGAAGTATGCTCGCTTCCGATTGTCCGAGACTCCCTGTAGTTCGTTCGCTTCGAGGAAACACTCGAAACGAGCCATGTACGACCCCCATTTCTCCTTGGCTGGGTCGAATGGCGCTGGCGGCGTGTAGATGGACATCGCTATTCCCCTCTTCGCAAACTGGCTGGGTTTTTTGAATTCCTGGTTCCTTCAGCTCTTTCTTTCGATCTCACTGCCTCAACATCCCACCTTCGTCGCCAATGTTAAGTTTGGGCAATGAAGAGGCAGGAGACCAATGAGTGGCAACAGCTCTTTAGTTTATTGTGACCCAGCAAAGCACAACCGGCAAAACCCCCTCTTTAAATACTCTTTTGGTTGAGGCTTCAACCAATCAGCAACGTGCACATTTCCCGCCCAAAATTCCCTCTCAAAGTTCAAAATACATTACACCTCGCATCCTGGACATAAACTGTTTCAACTCCTACCGTCAAAACGACGCTATAGAGCACTGCACACCAGAACAACTAGACACAAGAACAGCTTTTTCCCGAAGGCCATCACTCTGCTAAACAAATAATTCCCTCAACACTGTCAGACTATTTACTGAATCTGCACTACTATTAATCGTTTCATAGTTCCCATCACCAATCTCTTTCCACTTATGAGTGTATGACTATAACTTGTTGCTGGCAATCCTTATGATTTATATTGATATATTGATCATCAATTGTGTTGTAAATGTTGTACCTTGATGAACGTATCTTTTCTTTTATGTACACTGAGAGCATATGCACCAAGACAAATTCCTTGTGTGTCCAATCACACTTGGCCAATAAAATTCTATTCTAAAATTCTATTCTATTCTAAAATACAACATAAGTCATAATCCATAGTCACTCCTCTCTCTAAAACCTTAACTCCCCTTCCAGAAGCAAAAAAGTACATTCTTCTTCCAGTCCATTATATATCAGTCCATTCCACTCCTAAAATCTTCAGAATCTTCCAATTAAATTAGTATTTCCAATTCATCAATAAAATACATAGTTTTTAATATCCAATCTTCATCAATTAACACCAAATATATATCAATCCATTCCACTCCTGAAGTCTTCAGAATCTTATAGTTTTTAATATCCAATCTTCATCGATCAAGATCAAGACAATATTTCATCTTCCAGTATTCATCAGAAATTCTTTTATAATATACCTTTCTTCCTTAAACAGTCTCCCAAATATAATTCATATTTCCAGCTTAAATTCTTAAATTTTTATCCAATCTCCAAAAATAAACAATATTCTATCTTCTCATATCTTTAATATCACTTACATAAATCAAATAACATTGCTAATATTAATATTTCTTCAATTTACCTTACATCTGTCAAATAATATTTTTAAAATTATAACTTATATCCAAAATATATCAATTATATCAATTAAATTCTATTTAACCAAATACCAACATTACATCTATAAATTTTTCTATCTGTCCTCCAAAAGTTAAACAATATTCCATCTTTCCATTCCTTTATACCTCACATATATCAAATAGTAACACCTTATACCCAAAATAAGTCAGTGGTAAAAATTAAACCCTATATATATATATTTTAAAAAAAAATACCATCAAAATCACATCTTAAGCATTCTCCTTCCCCTTGTCTTCTATCTTACACATTTCCTTACACATTTTCTTACACATTTTCCACCATCTGCTCACCAATCAGCTTAACATCTAACAATAAAGAATTTCCAATCTTTAATATATTGGTGTAAAAATCTCTTGTTTAAAAACTTATTAAGAAAAGATAAGCCTCCAAAAATTCCTATAAAAAAAAATTCCATATTTGAAATGAAGAAGTTTGCAAGATTTTAATAGTTAGTTCTGTTTGCTTAAGAGCCATTCTTAAATTGTAAAATCTACCAAAAAGAGAAAAAAAAATTCAATAAACTTTTCTTCTTAAACATTGTGATAAAGAAAAAAGGTAAAAAGAGAAAAAAATCATTAACAGTTCTTGTTCATTCCATTTAAAAAGTAGCTTGTTATGTTCTTCTTCCTTTGTCCTTTTATAGTTTCACTTTCCTTTGTATATTGCAAACGCCATTTTAAATCCACTCAAGTTGAAAGTTAGTTCAAAGGAAAGCTATTTAAGAGCTGAAGTTAAGATTTATTACTTGCAAATTCTTGCTAGTCCTCCTACTTTGTTCTGTCTGTGTTGAGTTCTCTTTAGAAATAAATCTTGGCACAGAGATGGTCGTGGCTTCTCGTTCTGTATAAACAGAAGCACCCTGGGCACGGGGCTTCGTCAGGCTAAAGGGGAGCTCTCACCCTTCAATTCCCTGGTTAAATTCCAGGGGGTCCCGGGGACTTCTACCCAAACCTGACCACTCTTCCCTCCCCCTTCACCCGGGGGAGAGAATTCCAAACCGTTTGACAGCCCATTTACGCTGTCAGGGACGGTTTGACGAAACCCAGGGCAGACGATCCCAAAGGAACATCCACGAAGCCTGCGTTGCCAACCGGAAGTCCCGGTCTAGCAAATGTTTTATATGCTCTGGTTAGTAGTGTAGTGTTTTTGGAAAAGAAGCTACGCAAAATTAGGTTTACAACTCTTAGAGCCTTTTTTGAGATGTAGTTGCAGTGGGCTTTGGCACTTAGATCATTTGATATTAAAACTCCAAGGTCTTTAACAGGGTAGGGGTCATCTGTAAGGTAATGTCCATCAAACTTGAACTTAGTGTTTGGGTTCTTTTTTCCAATATGTAAGACTGAGCATTTGCTGGTTGAGATTTGGAGTTGCCAAGTTTTAGACCATTTGGGTACAAAGTCAAGGTCTTTTTGAAGGGTAGTTGTGTTGTTGTTGGTGTTAAATAGTTTGACATCGTCAGCAAAGAAAACACAATTACTTGTGATATGGTCGGAGAGATTGTTGATGAAGAGCGTTGGTCCAAGAACGCTGTTGATGAAGAGCGTTGGTCCAAGAACAATGTGTTCTATGAACACATGGAATACTGCAACCAGTTCTGGTCACCATACTACAAAAAAGATGTTGAGACTTTGGAAAAGGTTCAGAGAAGAGCAACTAAGATGATCAAAGGTCCCTGGAGACTAAAACATATGAAGAACAGCTGCAGGATTTGGGTTTGGCTAGTCCAAAGAAAAGAAAAATCAGGGTTGACAAGATAGCAGCATTCCAGAATTTGAGAGGGGGTCAAAATATTCTCCAAAGCACCAGAGGGCAGGACAAAAAACAATGGTTGGAAACCAATTAAAGAGAGAATTAAAGAGAATTAAAGAGAAACTTCCTAACTGTGAGGACAATTAAGCAGTGGAACAGCTGGCCTTCAGAAATCATGAGTGCTTCATCACTGGAGGTTTTTAAGAAGAGACTGGACAGTCTCGTGTCTGAAATGGTATAGGTTCTTCTGCTTGAGCAGTGGGGCTGGGCTAGAAGACCACCAAAGTCCCTTCCAGATCTATTCTTTATTATCCTCTATTTACAGGTTCTTTTCAGCACTCCACCTATGTGTTTCCCATAGCAGTTCTTACATTAGCATCTACACCTTGTAAGTTAAAAGGGTGGACTTGAATATATCGGACAGCCATTTGTCCATGATGGAATAAAAGTCTCCTGACTTGGTCAGGGGGTTGGACTACAAGACCTCTAAGGTCCCTTCCAGCCCTATGATTCTATAATCTTTTTTTTCTTTTCTTTTCTGAGATAAAAGTTTGATTTTCTCAGAAACCCAGGAGTTTCAAAACAAGGGGGGGGGAAATATTAGAAAGTGTTGAAAGGCACCAAAAGAATCGCTGCATTGTTTTCCAGTCAGGAATTTCACTTTGGGAAGCTCAAAACAACTCACTCCTACTTTAAAAAAACAAAACAAAAAACAAACAACCTGGAAGAGAGGAACCCGATGCTGCTCCAGGATCCATCACTTTTCATGAATAATATTTACAACCCTAAATGCATGCCCTACGGTGGCAAACGTACAAGACATCTGCCACACCTTTGCCAGCTGCCACTGAAAAATGGAAGTTTGCTCTAAGCCAAAGTTGGCAGACTGCAGTGGGGAACAGGAAAAAGCCTGAAATGTTGAAGGCATCTTTTCTCTGAGAACTTTGCCTGCTTAACTCTTTCTGGCCCAGCAGAACAAACCCACCAAAACAAACCTGGACTCAAACTCATTCACAAAACTTATTAAACCATAATGTCCTTTGCTTGGATTTAGCTTGTCCATTGTGTTTCATAAACCAGCATTGTCTTGTGTGTGTGTGTGTGAATGTAAAAGAAAAAGGCAAGTTGGTGAAGATGGCATGAACAAGGTACACACAAAAGGGGTTTACATCGCAACTCCCCATCTGCCTCTTTTGATAGAAGCTGCTGACATAAAGCCAACCATTGCAGTCCATGAACCGCTGCTGGTGGCCAGCCAAAAGTGGGTTTATTCGATAAACTCCAGTTAAACAGGCGTTGGCTTAATGTGATGCCTGGATAATATCTCTGGCACTGTGAGCCTGATAAGGCTTTAGGTCAGCGGTTCTCAACCTGGGGTCGTGATCTCATTGGGGGTCGAACGATGATTTGCCAGGGGTAGCCTCAGACCATCGGAAATACGGGAAGTATACTTGCGAGTCAAAGAATTGCGCTCCAGTGGTTGACTCCACAAGCCAGCTGCAGGCTCTTCAAATCGCTAGCCGAATTCAGCTTCAGGCGCGATGAATTAAAAAAGAGAGAAATCTTTGCTCTGATGTCTCCCTCTCAAGCCAGCTGCAATCGCTCCCAATCGCTAGCCTAATCTGGCTTCAGGCGCGATAAACTTAATAGGGGAGGAGTCTCCGCTTTAATGCCTCCGTCCTCAAGGCAATCGCAAGCAGTTCAGATCGCTAGCCAATACGGCTTCAGGCGCGATAAATTCAAAACGAAAATAATTTTACGGTTGGGGTCGCCACATCGTGGGGAATTGTATTAAAGGGGTTGCAGCACCACAGAGGTTGAGAACCATTGCTTTAGGTGGTGGTTTTGCAAATAGATACCTAAGACTGGAATCAGCAGTGGGCATCTCCTTACCAGTTTGCAGAAAATTGGCCGGAAAGAAATTAAGGAAGGCTCTGCCTGTGTGTCTTAGAAGAAAAATGGGTTCCAATGGAAAACAGTTTGTATGCTGACATTTCAATCAGAATAGAGCTGGAAGGGACCTTGGAGGTCTTCTGGTCCAACCCCCTGCTCAAGAAGACAAGTTCAAGTCTCTTCTTAAAAACCTCCAGCAATGGAGCACCAACGATTTCTGGAGGCCAGCTGTTCAACTGGTTAATTGTCCTCAATGTTAGGAAATTTCTCCTTAATTCCAGGTTGCTTGTCTCCCTGATTAGTTTTCCTTCATTGTTTCTTGTCCTGCCCTCTGGTGCTTTGGAGAATAATTTGACCCCCTCTTCTTTGTGGCAGCCCCTCAAATACTGGAAAGACTGCAATCATGTCCCTCTTAGTCCTTCTTTTCTCTAGATTGGCCACATCCATAAATGTTCTTCATATGTTTTATTTTCTGGACCTTTAATCATCTTAGTTGCTCTTCTTTGCACTTTTCCCAAAGTCTCAACATCGTTTTTATAATGTGGTGACCAAAACTGGATGCAGTGTTCCAGGTGTGGTCTTACTAAGGCTTTATAAAACAGTAATAGTATTTCACGCGATTTTGACTTTTTAAAACCCTCTTGCTCTTACTTTGGTAAAACCTGTGAAGAAGCAGTAGCATCTCTGGGAGTAGGGCAGCATGCAAATTTAATAAGAATAATCAAGACCAGAATTAGGGGGAAAAAACCATCAAGCAACTCAGTGCAGATTGTGCAAAGAAGCAGAAGAAACAGTAGATCATACGGTATACTAAGCTCATGCAAGAGGATTGCAGAAACTGATTATAAACAACAACATAACTCAGTTGCCAAAATGATTCACTGGAACATCTGTAAAAATTATGCGCCAGTAATGAAAAATTGGCAGGGAACATAATGTTAAAAAACTTCGAAAATGAGCAGGTTAAAATATTGTGGGATTTCCAAATTCAGACTGATAAAGTCTTGGCTCATAACACACCAGATTTCACTGTGGTTGAAAAAGAAGAAAAATAATGAGGATAATGGATGTAGCAATACCAGGAGATAGGAGAACAGGAGAAAAATAATTGGAGATGATCGCAAATATCAAGATCTGGAAATTTAAGCTGAAAGATAATTGCATAAACTGGCCATGGTGGTCCCAGTGGTTATTGACACAGAGGATGCCATATCAAAAAAAATATATTGGACAGCATTTAGAAAACCTGTGTTTTGACAAAATTTCCATCTATCAAGGGCAAAAGGCCACAGTGCTTGGATCTGCACACATTCTGACTGATATATTATGACATCTTTGGTTCTTGGTAGAAACTCGCTGAGTATGGAGGCCAACACTGGTGAAAGAACCGACAGCTGTGTCTTCACACTGTTGTGAACAGATAATATGCTGTTAATACTTCACAGTGCTTTTTAGCCCTCTCTGAGCAGTTTATAGAGTCAGCCTATTGCCCCCAGCAATCTGGGACCTCATTTTACCCATCTTGGAAGGATGGAAGGCTGAGTCATGATCCAACTGCTGGCAGTGGGCAGAATTAGCCTGCAATACTGTATTCTAACCACTGTGCATCATGGATGGATGGATGGATGGATGGATGGATAGAAGGGCAATATACCGCAGTTATATTGCATTCTAACCAAGGTGCCACCAGGAGTCTGATGATATAATCATCATTATTAGTAAATTTGGTCTTAAAGTAGCCACTGTTCAATGTCTGTTGCATTGTTTGGGTTTTTTACAGTCCTATGCCTGGTGAGGTGTCTGTGAGATATGGTAAAAAAAATGAAGATAGTGGTCAGTATGATGAGGTTGAAGCCCACACATGTGCTGTACACATAAGCAATGAGGGGAATTTAAACTGCATCATTGTGATCCCAATCTGGACTTTTTCTGACCATATCCTGTAAACATCTGGATTTATATTTCTTAGCATTTTGTCAATTCTGTCCTGAGTCAAGTATCAACATTTTGAACATCTTTAAGATGGCTGCAAAATTGTAATATATCATATTCTAGTGACAATCATTTTAATCTCAAGCAAGTCAGAAATAAACTTTATTTTTTTTTAATGAGAGTATCAAGAACGGTATCGATCAGAGTTTTGGAGCTTTTGTTTGGTGTGTGTTGCTTGAAGTGAATGGGTTGCTTCCCCAGGGCTTCCATTCCTGCAGTGTTTACAAAATGCAACCACGGGGCAGGATGGGGAGGGGAAGAAAAGAAAAGAAAATTAAAAGAGTAAAACTCTCAGCATCATTGTGGTTTCGCTTGCGGTGTCCTTGTTCCTGGGAGAGCAAACGGTATGAACATGACTCACTGTCCATTTTGAGAATGCAAAACCAGTTTAGGAGCATCAGGGTCAGCCCACACAATCTTCTCCAGGGGGCCCGTGGAGTTCATTTTTATTTCAAACTTCTGCAAAGGACGAGAGGATGGGGTGGGGTGGGGGGCAAATGTGGAGCCCACAGGAAGAGGTTTCCCCAACCTTCCGTTTTGAGCCCTCCAAATCCCAAAAGACCGAGCTGTATCCCCCGAATTCTCATCTCTTGGATCTTGCTTCGTTCTGGTTATCTTTACTGAGATTTATTGGCACTTAAGGTGAAGACGCCAAATGTAGCAACCAACAGGGCAGAACAAAACACACACCTGTTACAAAACTTTAGCTACTGTAGTTCAGATTGTGACGCTTTCGCGAAATTGCTGCCTTCAAATTTCTTTTCTGAGTTGTTCAGAAGATATTCATTTTTTTCCTTCTTTAGACTGTCTCCAATGTTGGTTCCTTTATTTGCCAGTGTGGTCCAGCCTGAAAGTTTGAATGGTTGAGAGTTGAGGCTGAAATTAATCTTTTTTAAAAATGCAGATTTATGTTGCAAGAGAGACACTTGCAACTAAAATTGTATGAGGAGGACAGTGTTAGTCTACGATGGCTAAGCATCAGAGAGAATCTGGCAGCCCCTTTTCCAACCTGCAGTTTAGGAAAGCCTATGCAGTTTTAATAATAATAATAAAATGTTACTGTAGTTGGAATAAGGGCTATTAGATGCTTTCTGATTATTATTCTTTTTTGCAATAAATAAATAAATATTAAATACATGCTGCCAAACTCTCAATGGACCTTGGACAGCTAATAAAAACACCTAATTCCCTCAGTGCTGCTTAATGTCTACGTACATTAACTCATGTAGTGTGGCTATAGTATTTGTTGTTGTTATTATTATTATTATTATTATTATTATTATTATTATTATTATTATTATTATTCTCCCTTTTATTGGTATTATTATTATTATTATTATTATTATTATCTTTATTCTCCCTTTTATTGGTATTATTATTATTATTATTATTATTATTATTATTATTATTATTATTATTATTATTATTATTATTATTATTATTATTATTATTATTATTATTCTATTGCACTGCACGAACACTGAATGCTTCTGTGCCAGAGACAAATTCCTTATGTGTCTAATCACATTTGGCAAAATAAAATATTCCATTCTATTCTATTGCATTCAAAAATGAATAAAAATAAGCAAAAAAAAAAAAGAGAGAGAGAGAGAGAGCAAATAATTAATACAAAATAAAAACAATAAAAAACAAACAAAGCTGTGAACTTTGCCCCACCGCTCTCCGTTCCTTTAACAAGTAATCCTGAAGTTTTCTTAAATCTCCTCCGTCCTTCCCCAGATTCACTCTCACCATCCAGAGCCCCCACCCCACCCCCATTTCTTCTTAGGGGAACCTGTGGCTGAGCCATTGACCAATTGGCTGAGCCAATAAGAGCTTCCTGTCATGGCATTCACACAGCAGCCAGTAAATCCATAAATGGCCCTTCCCTTTTCCTTTCTAAAACGAGAAGCTGAGCAAAAAAAGGGGGAAAAAGCTTTCCTTTCATCATGGTGACTTCCGACAATCCCCCTGAAGCCCAGCAGAAACTCCAAGCTGCGAGCTGCATTTTTCCTTTGCAGTCCTACTGCAAGGAAAGGGAAGGATAATAACAGATGAACAGAACTGGAAGGGGCCTTGTAGGTCATCTAGTCCAACCCCCACCCAAGCAGGAGACACTACACCATTTCTGATAGTTGGCAGTCCAGTCTCTTCTTGAAAGCTTCCAAATTAAAACCAGAAGGAAGGGGATGCATTATTTGTCCTGTAAAAATGTCCTTGTCCAGTCCACAGAGGGGTGACCTCACCTTTTTCTGTCTGCAAAGGTGGGTGGGCTTGTGGGAAAGGAAAAGAATACCAGTTTTGGGAAAAGAATTTGGGTTTGTGTGTGTATAGGTGGGTGTTGCAGCAGCTTAACTTCAGTTTTTTGTGGTACATCACATCTGGAGGGGGTACATCACATTTCTGGAGGGGGCACTGATGGAATGGCTGGATCGCCATGGTTCCAGGAAAACATAGAGTGTTCCTGAGTTCCATGGACCATCAAATTTGCAGATGACATTAAACTGGCAGGAATAGCCAATACCCAGAAGACAAACTCAGAATCCCAAAAGATTTTGACAAACTTGAACAATGGGTCCTATCCAACAAAATACATTTCAGTCTTTGGTTGCTGGAGAGAGAATTCTCAGAGTTGAAGTCCATACATCTCAACATTCACAAAGTTGAGAAACACTAGCCTACTAAGTCACCCCTTGACAAGGCTAAACAGTCCCAGATCCTGCATTCTGCCTTTGTGGAAACTCAGTTTCCCCTGATCATCCTATTACCCTGCTGTGAAATAGTCCCAATCCATCAGATGCCATCTTAAACAGTGGTGTAGAAACTGGATATGGAAAAAATAGGAAGAAGAAGGCATGCTGGATATATTCACACCCTGGGTTGTTTGTAGAAATAATAAAGGCAGGATACAAATAAATAAATAAATAAAAATACATTTGGGTGGCAGGGGCTGGACTAGAAGACCTCCAAGGTCTCTTCCCTTCCCTTCCCTTCCCTTCCCTTCCCTTCCCTTCCCTTCCCTTCTGTAGAATAAATTGGAACTAAAATCTGTAATTCCGCTGATATAGCATATATAATGGAAAAAGATTAATAAAATAATCCCCTTTAAGCAAAAGATTACACTTAAGCAATCATCAGGGAATCATCAGGGATTTTAGGACATTGCAGCATTTTCCAGAAATCCTTGTGAATTTTGTAGATCTACATGGTGTGTTCTGTGGACATCCCAGCCAATGTCTTTCAGCATTTTTAAGCCTGAAATTCAGACTTGATAAATGGCAAACTTGCTCCCAAATACATCCTAGGGACACGACTAGATGGAGAATAAACTATTTTTGAGTTTAAGTCAAGCTTTTAGGCAGTACAGGATTAGTGCTGTCTCAAACGAGCGCAAAATGCACATGTTTAACAAACAGACCAAGCATTCTTTCAAGAGCACACAAACCCTTGTTTATAAGATGCCTTGTTTATAAGGGAAGCACGCCTTCAGCTGGCAGAAAAACATGCCAGCATAAAAACAATTACTACCCTGAACAAGGAGAAGAAGCTAAGGAAAACAGTGAATTGATTCTGGACTCCATTTTCCCTTCAACAATAGTCACCAGTTGGCAGGGCATACGACTAGTATCAACCACTTTTCTTCACATGGGTGCTGTGGGACCAGGGAGGTATAGGCAGATGCTTGGAATGTTGGGAGTGGCAAGGTCAAAAAAGTCAAGATGGCAGCTAGGAGCATAAAATCAAAACCCAGTTCGCTTTTTAATGCGCCGTGCACTAATTCCCTCTCCCCAACAGCCTGCCTGACAAGTCTCTGGCACAGAGAAGCATGGGGGAAGGCGGGGGTGTGAGCCTTGGGAGTGTTTTTCCTGATTCATCCCATGGCCCTTGTCCTTGGCTGGGACTGGCAGACAGTTATTTCTGGACATAGGTTTAAGATTGCAAAATATCATTTCCCCCCCACATTGAAAGTAATAAAAATGACTACAAGAATGTTCATGTGAAGCCCTCAGTTTGAAACACAGCAGTGGAGACATCCTCTTGAGGGCACTTTCAGCAGCACAGAGTTGGCAGAGTCCAGCTCTTGTCTGCGTATCACTGGCATTCTTGTGTAAGACTCGATCACACTTTGACATGGGCGAGTCTCCTCTTCTGCCCACGGCTGCTTGGAGTCTCCTCTTCTGCCCACACTTTGACATGGGCGAGTCTCCTCTTCTGCCCACGGCTCCTCTTCTGCAGCCACAAGCTGCTTGGCAAAATGGCCACTGGGAGGCCATGTCCAGTGACTGAAGGGCGTCAGCATGGCTGCAGTAGGTGTTGCATAGATCTTGCCCTGGACTCCATCTTCAACAACCTTACTGAGAAAGCCTGCTAGATCGTCTCATGGCAAAAAAAAATAAAATCTGATGGACAAAAAGACACCTTATAGATTAGCACAGTTGGAAGGGACTTTGTGGGTCATCTAGTCCAACCCCCTCCCCCAAGCAGGAGACTCTACACCATTTCTGACAAATGGCAGTCCAGTCTCTTCATAAAAGCTTCCAGGGATGAAGCTCCCACAACTTCTGAAGGCAACTTCTGTTCCACTGGTTGATAGTTCTCACTGTCAGGAAATTTCTTCTTATTTCTAGGTTGAATCTCTCCTTGATCACTTTCCATCCATTATTCCTTGTCTGGCCTTTGGGTGCTTTGGAAAATATCTTGATCCCCTCACCACTCCTTTCTGTGGCAGCCCTTCAAATATTGGAAAGCTGCTATTGTGTCTCCCCTGGTCCTTCTCTTCACTAGACTAGCCATGCCCAGTTCCTGCAACCGTTCATCGTATGTTTTAGCCTCCAGTCCCCTAATCACCCTGGTTGCTCTTCTCTGTACTCTTTCTAAAGTCTCAACATCTTTTTTATAGTGTGGTGACCAAAACTGGATGCAGTATTCTAGGTGTGGTTTTACTAGGGCTTTATAGAGTGGTATTAGGACCTCCCTTAATCTTGACTGTATCCCTCTGTTAATGCAATTTAGGATTGTGTTGGCTTTTTGAAAACTGAAAAATTACACATGATGGTAAGCTGCTTCTGCTGTGAACTGGGGATGCAGGACTATCAACCTCCTGACACAGAAAGGATGACTGTCCTTTCCATGGCTTGGGGGGATGTTATGATGAGGGGAGAGGGAAAAAATGGAGCCCTGACCTCCTCAACAGAAAAACAAAACATGATGGGATCTTCTCTTAATCTATAGGCTTTATCTAGTTTGATAATTGGATTTTCCTTGACTAATTTCCCTTCAGATGCATTGAAGTAATGGAATGTGGGTGGGGGTGAAGGGTGAGAGGAAACAGCATTTTTAGTCATTTCTAGGAAGAGAACTTCCCTATTTCTTCTTCGTTACACACTGTACCTTGGCCTAACTCATCTCTTTCCCAGGCTGAGTAAATGTGCCCCAAAGTTACTGGAATGCAAGTGGATGGGTTGTTGGGTGTGACTCACACCCTTCTCCTTAGTACGATATCCTGCCAGTGAAGCCTGTATCATCAGCAAGGCCCCGACCCCCAGGAAGGGAGCAGAAGGAAGAGAGGAAGCGGAAGGAGGTTGTACTGAGATGAGATGAAGAATTGATTATGCTTAGACTTGAAGCTCCTCTCTTCCCTTTGAATCATCACTACATTTAATAGATTCACAGAGTTGGAAGAGACCTTGTAGGTCATCTAGTCCAACCGCCGCCCAAGCAGGAGACCCTACAGCATTCCTGACAGATTGGCAGTCCAGTCTCTTCTGGAAAGCCTCCAGGGATGAAGTTCCCAGAACTTCTGAAGGCAACTTTTGTTCCATCGGTTGGTTGCTCTCAATGTTGGAAAGTTCCTCCTTATTTCCAGGTTGAATCTCTCCTTGACCAGTTTCCATCCACTATTCCTTGTCTGGCCTTCAGGTGCCTTGGAAAATCGCTTGACCCCCTTCCTCCTCTCTGTGGCAGCCCCTCAAATATTGGAAGACTGCTATCCTGTCTCCCCTGGTCCTTCTCTTCACTATGCTAGCCATACCAAGTACTTGAAACTGTTCTTTGTATGTTTTAGCCTTCAGTCCCCTAATCCTCTTTGTTGCTCTTCTCTGCACTTTTTCTAGAGTCTCAACATCTTTTTTATAGTCTGGTGACCAAAACTGGATGCAGGACTCTAGGTGTGGCCTTAGGTGCTTCTGCTGGAGTGGCCCTCCTGCTGCAGCCATTGCCCCTTTATCAGCCTTCTAATTTTAATTTCCTGGCAGCCCAAATAAGCCCTTCCTTTTTCTTTCTCTCTCTCTCTTTCACACACACACACATTTGCTTATACAATGTGCTTTTCTAGATTGCTGCTGCTTAGCTTGTGATAGGTTCCATCCACAACAAGAAACAAATCTTGTAAAGGAAATTTAATCCTTTATTAAGTACATAGCTTAGTTCAGAGGGAAGGATGGTGTGAGTGTGTGTGTGTGTGTGTGTGTGTGTGTGTGTGTGTGTGTGTAGACATTCACCAGGCCAAAAGACCATTGGCTTTCTTCTTCCTCTTAGCAGCAAAAGCAGCAAAGCATCTTGGAGCACTCTGCTTCACGAAGTTTCGCCTGTATTCATGAATATTCATTTGATTCATTCCCTTTTGGGGTAAGCAAAGATACAAATAAACAAGCAAAAACCCAAAAAACTCAGAAATAATAAATTCAGTAATCCTCAACTGATGGCCACAATTGAGCCCAAAATTTGTGTTGTTAAGGGAGAAATTTTGCCTCATTTTACGATGTTTCCTGCCACATTTGTTAAACGAATCACTGCAATTGTTAAATTACTAACATGGTTGTTAAGTGAATCTGGCTTCCCCATTCTTTGCTTGTCAGAAGGTCGCCAAAGGGGATCACACGACCCTGGGATGCTGTGACCTCCATAAATGTGAGTCAGTGGTCAAGCATCCAAACGTAAATCACGTGACCCTGGGGATGCTGCCATTGTCGTAAGTGTGGAAAAAAGTCAGAAGTTACTTTTTTCAGTGCTGCTGTAACTTCAGGCAGTCACTAAATGAATTGTAAGTCGAGGACTACTTGTAGAGAAAATTAAAGTAGAAGATCAAAGAAAAGAGAAGAATCTATTTAAGAATCAGAATAGAGCTGGAAGGGGCCTTGGAGGTCTTCTAGTCCAGCCCCCTGCACAAGCAGGAGAATTTACACCATTTCAGATAATGACTGTTTTAATCTCTTCTTAAGAACCTCCTGTCATGGAGTGCCCACGATTTCTGGTGGCAAGCTCTTCCACTGGTTAATTGTCCTCACTGTTGGGAATGTTCTCCTCAATTCCAGGTTGCTTCTCTCTTTGATCAGTTTCCATCCATTATTTCTTGTCCTGCCCTCCGCTGCTTTGGAGAATAATTAGACCCCCTTTTCTTTATGGCAGCCCCTCAAATACTGGAATACGGCTATCATGTCACCTCAGTCCTTCTTTTCTCTAGACTAGCCATACCCAATTCCTGCAACTGTTCTTCATATGTTTTAGTCTCCAGGCCTTTGATCATCTGAGTCGCTCTTCTTTGAACTTTTTCCATAAGAAATCTTGTGTAATCTCGTTTACATTGACATTCACACCTCTCCACACTGTTTTCTTCTCACAAATATTCCACCCTTCCACCCCTCCCATATCCTGTCTCCTCTAATGTCTTTTATGTTTTAAGGTCGTCACTTCCCTCTTTTTCAAAATCCAGTCAGAGTTTTTTTGGTTTTCCTATCACTTTCACCTCTTCCTTCTTTCTTCATGTCTTTGTTTTGCAATTTGATCCTAATTCATTCCAATTTATGTTGCCAAACTCTTTTAATATCATTCTTTCACTTTTGCATCCAGTCTACACTCATCCACATTCATATTTTCTTGCTTCACCATGGACTTTTTACAATAAGTCCCCCATTCAATTACTTTCATAGTTCTCCTGACACATTCAACTCTCATTTCCATATAATCAAGGGAGCAGAAGCAGGGTTTTATATACCACCATGTTAGAATACAGGTGGTCCTTGACTTACAACAGTTCATTTAGTGACAGTTCAAAGTTACAACGGCAATGAGGGGGGCCGGATAGCTCAGGCTGGTAAAGCCTGTTATTAAGAACACAGAGCCTGCAATTACTGCAGGTTCAAGCCCGGCCCAAGGTTGACTCAGCCTTCCATCCTTTATAAGGTAGGTAAAATGAGGACCCAGATTGTTGGGGGGGCAATAAGTTGACTTTGTAAAAATATACAAATAGAATGAGACTATTGCCTTACACACTGTAAGCTGCCCTGAGTCTTCGGAGAAGGGCGGGGTGTAAATGTAAACAAAAAAATAAAAAAAATGAAAAAAGTGACTTATGACCAGGGGTGGGATTCAGCCGGTTCTGACCAGTTCGGGCGAATGATCCTGTCCTGTATTTCCTTCTTTCTGGCTCAGTTGATTTCTGCCCCTCCGCTATTCTACTTACTGGGGCTGCCTTAGAAGGTAAGCAGCTGAGCTTCCAATTGCTGCATTTTGAATGCAAAGCATGCGCTCACTGAACCAGCTGTTAAACCGGTTGCATCCCACCGCTGCTTATAACTATTTTTCATAGCTACAACTTTTGCAACATCCCCGTGGTCACATGATCCAAATCCAGATGCTTGGCAACTGATTCGTATTTATGACGGTTGCAGTCTCCTGGGGTCACGTGATCCCCTGGCAAGCAAAGTCCAGTGAGGAAGCCAGATTCGCTTAATGACCGTGTTATTAACTTAACAACTGCAGTGCTTCACTTAGCAACTATGGCCCGAAAGTTTGTAAAACGGGGCAAAACAGACCTAACAATATATCTCACTTAACAACATAAATTTTGGGCTCAATTGTGGTTGTACGTCGAGGACAACCTGTAGTTTTGAAAAGATCATTTCTGCTTAATGCTGAAATACCCCATTAGCTGAATTTTACTGGAACTACAAAGAAAGGCTCATTTTTTTCCCATTGGAAACTTTCTCTTTTTTTCCTCATGGCCTTTTTCCTTCAAGCTAAATATCAGAATAGATGCCCAAGGCTTCTGGATGTGGGGCAAATGTACAACTGGAGTCACAGGATGAGGTACAATAGAAAAAGTTGCAAATTTCCATAATGCAGACTAGCATATAGCTTATGAATGATATATTATACAATTTATATTGGGTTTATTCTTTGTTCAAACTACTTAAAGTTAGTATTTTAAAGTACAGCCACACTATTACACACCCGAAGCCCCAATCACATTTTCTGATTGGAATCATTCCTTGAATTTTCCCACTGCTTGGAGAAAAAGCCACAGGTTGCCCAAGGAAAGAAAAAATGGAGACTTAAAGGGGCAAGTACTCCATCCAAAACTGCTACATCTTTTCTATCCTGCTCTAGGAGTAGAGAGTTGGTCTCGGACAGAAAGCCACTTGAAGAGACTAGAAGCATCTGAAATGTGGATTTACAGGCGGCTGTTATGTATAAGCTGGGTTAACAAAATCAGAAAAGAGGAGGTGATAAGCCGCCTGGGAAAGCCAAGGGAAATCATCAAAACCATAAAAAAGTGAAAGTTAGAATATTCCAGACATGGGATGAGACACCTGGAAAAATACGGCATCCTTCATTTAATCCTCCAGGGAAGGATTGAAGGCAAATGAGGTCCAGGCAGAAGAAGAATATATTGGCTTCAAAATCTAAGGGTCTGGTTTGGACAAAACTCAACAGTCCTTTTTCATGCGGCTGGTGATAAAAATAGGATCACCAACATGATCGTCAATGTCCGATGATGTTTATGGCAGAAGGAGAAGGAGAAGGAGAGGGAGAGGGAGAGGGAGAGGGCAGGGGAAGAGGAGGAGGAGGAGAAGAAGAAGAAGGCAACCTCCACCTCAGCATTTGGAAATGTTGTTTGATGGTATGTGTCTGTGTGTAGTAATTTCCAACACCTGGAGGGAGGATGAGACCCACTAATAACAATACACAAAAAGTTATTCAACAGTGACCCTTTCCAATGTAGCTCAGCCATCTTTCTGCTGCCCTCAGAGAAGCTCACTGGGCCAAATGAGGCTCACTCCTAGAAACTGAAGTCAGGAAGACCACGCAGTTTGCAAGCATCTGGCTGACTGATTTTATTCAAGTGCAAAGGAGGAATTGTCAGTGTCTGATTTTCACAGTCAGCCTTTTTCAGTTCCTTTTGCCCAATTCTGCCTTGGGACCTCAGAGAGCGAGCAAATGTTTCTAAATCCAGAATGGCAGGTCCCATTTATGGTCTTAGAGAGTAATTGCTTACCTTCCGTTTTACTGGAATGCATTTAGTTTTCTGTAACCAAGCACTCTGTCATCCTTGCAGCCATTGTGTTCCTCCGCTGATTTCTCTCTCTCTCTCTCTCTCTCCACCATTATTTTTAAATAGTACTTTAAAAGCTGCAAAGAGGGAAAGACCTGTGCTTTCTCATTTTATAATGAATTACAGAGGGATGGGAAGCAGGGAGGAAAGGAACCTGCAGAATGACAGCAAGCAGCCTCCAATTAAGTCTGGATGAAACCAGGCTTAATCGCAGTAACTGTGAGAAGGATCTCGGAGTTTTAGTGGACAATCAATTAAATATGAGCCAGCAGTGTGCAGCGGCAGCCAAAAAAGCCAATGCAATCCTAAATTGCATTAACAGAGGGATACTATCAAGATCAAGGGAGGTACTAATACCTCTCTATAAAGCCCTAGTAAGACCACACCTAGAGTATTGCATCCAGATTTGGTCATCACACTATAAAAAAGATGTTGAGATCGTAGAAAAAGTGCAGAGAAGAGCAACCAGGATGATGAGGGGACTGGAGGCTAAAACATACGATGAACGGTTGCAGGAACTGGGCCTGGCTAGTCTAGTGAAGAGAAGGACTAGGGGAGACATGATAGCAGTCTTCCAATATCTGAGGGGCTGCCACAGAGAGGAGGAAGAGGGTCAAGCTATTTTCCAAAGCACCTAAAGGCCTGACTAGGAATAATGGATGGAAACTGAACAAGGAGAGATTCAACCTGGAAATAAGAAGAAATTTTCTGACAGTGAGAACAATCAACCAATGGAACAGAAGAAAAAATAGAATATAAAGGTAAAGAGAGATATCAACAGGATATAATTAAGAAAGCCTTCTTAGAATATTATACAAATTTATATGCTAAAGATAAAATATTGAATATGGATATTGATAATTATTTGAAAGATTACAAGGTTAAAAGTTTAACTTTAGAAGAAAAGAAGAATTAAATCGGCCTATAACTTCTGAAGAAATTATTTTGGTAATTAAACAATTAAAAATGGGGAAAACTCCTGGTACAGATGGGCTTACAGTAAGTTATTATAGGAACTTACAGGATGAGATGTTAGGTCCACTTAAGGAATTATTTAATCAAATACAATTAGGAGGGGGAATTCCCCCTTCATGGAGAACTTCTTTTATTTCATTGATACCAAAAGAGGAACAGGATTGTTCTAAACCTGGGAATTATAGGCCAATTTCACTTTTAAATAATGATTATAAGATTTTTGTTAAAATAATAGCAAACAGATTAATGTTAGTTTTACAACGTAGAATTCATACTGATCAATCTGGATTTATAAAAGGGAGACAGATGAGGAATAATGTTAGGCACATTGTTAACTTATTGGAATATTTAGAAAAGAAAATTTTTACATCAGGAGCATTTATCTTTTTGGATGCAGAGAAAGCTTTTGATCTATTGCATTGGGACTTTTTATTTAAATTAATAGAAAAAATGCAATTTGGAGATGGTTTTGTAAGAATAATTAGAGCAATTTATGGAGAGCAAACAGCCCAGATAATAATTAATGGTAACTTAAAAGAAGCTTTTAAGATTGCGAAAGGAACAAGACAGGGATGTCCTTTATCACCATTATTGTTCATTTTAACTCTGGAGCCACTATTGGATAAAATACGAGAATCAAAGGAGACAGAGGGAATTAAAGTTAGACAACATGAATATAAAGTGAGAGCCTTCGCAAATGATTTGGTGATTACTCTAACAAATACTATAAATTCAAGTGTATCTCTGTTGGACATAATTGATCGATATGGAAAGGTTTCAGGGTTTAAGGTAAACCAGGATAAAACAAAAGTGATAATAAAAAACATGACCAAACAACAGAAAGAAAAATTAGAGGAAATAACAGGATTTGAAATTGTAAAAAAGGTTAAATATTTAGGGATTTATATTACAGCATCAAATGTGAAATTGTATAAGAATAATTATGAGGCCTTACGGCAAAAAGTTCAGAAGGATTTTATGGTTTGGAAATGAACGTTTTACCTAGATTTTTATTCCTCTTTCAGATGATACCAATAATTAAGAAAGACAAAAATTTGGAGGAATGGCAGACTGGAATTAACAAATTTATATGGGAAGGTAAAAAGGCCAGGGTTAAAATGGAAATAATTCAAGATTCATGGGAAAGGGGAGGCTTAAAAATGCCTAATTTTAAATTATATTATGAAGCAGCTGTTCTCTCTGTGATAAGTGATTGGTTTAATCTAACGGAGGAGAGAATTTTGAATATAGAAGGTTATGATTTATTATATGGATGGCATGCATATTTAATTTATGATAAAAAAGTGGATAAGGCTTTTAAAAACCATGTGTTAAGAATTGCTCTCTTGCAATTCTCTTGCGCGTCTGGAAGAAATATTTTTATAAATTAAATTATAAGGTTCCCATGTGGGCAAGTCCTAGACATACAATAGAAAACATAAATTTAGAACAGACTCAGGAAATGACTACATATAAAGATCTTTTGTATACTGAAAGCGGTAGTTTGCAATTAAAATCTTTGCACGTATTAAAAGAAGAAGGGAAAAATTATACTTGGTTCCAATACGGGCAATTACGTGCTAGATGGAAGGAAGATCAGAAAATTGGTATAGTCCAGAATGAGAAAAATTTGGTAAAGCAAATTAGAAATCAATCTCAGGAACATATAAAGAGATTGTATAATGTATTACTTGAAATAGACTCTGAAAGGGATTTGGTAAAGGACTGTATGATAAAGTGGGCACAAAATTTTCAGGAGCCAATATTATTGGAAACTTGGGAAAAATTTGGGTTAGAAATGTTAAATTTACGCAGGCACAGAATTTAAGGGAAAATTTTTATAAAATGTTTTACAGATGGCATTTAGATCCTAAGAAATTATCGTGTATATATCCAGATATGCAAGCAAAATGTTGGAGATGTAATTGTGATGACGCTACATATTTTCATATTTGGTGGACTTGTAAAAATATTAAGGCTTTTTGGATAAGAATTTGGTGGATTCTACAAAATGTTCTGAAAAAGAAGATAAAGTTCCTGCCGCAAGTTTTTTTGCTGGGAATTATCACGGACTGTACAGTAATTGAGACTAAGTTGATTTTAAATTTAATAACAGCGGCAAGATTACTAATAGGACAGTATTGGAAGAAAAAAGAAGTACCTACAATAGGAGAATGGATATTGAAAGTTGCCAATTTGGCTGAGATGGCAAAAATCTCAGCCTTTTTGAAAGACAATACGCAAGAAAGATATTTAAGTGAATGGAAAAAATGGATTGACTATATTCAAAACAGATATCAGACTAAGAGTTATCAGACTGCCTTTGAATTATTAGGATGTATTATTTTTTATTCTTTTGGGGGAAGTTAGGAATTGATGAGAACTGAAGGATTATAATTTAGTTAGGAAGGAAATTTTTTTAGTATATGTTTGCTTTATTTTTACTATACCTTGTGTTTGTTCTGGGAAGTGGGGGAGGGGTTTTGGGAAGGGAGGGGGGAGGGGGAAAGGGGGGAGGGGAGAAAGTGGGGGAAAAATTTTATAAAACTTTTTCAATAAAAAAAGAAAGAAAAAAAAAGAAAGAAGTTGCCTTCAGAAGTTGTGGGAGCTTTATCACTGGAAGCTTTCAAGAAGAGGCTGGACTGCCATCTGTCAGAAATGGTGTAGGGTCTCCTGCTTTGGTGGGGGGCTGGACTAAATGACCTACAAGGTCCCTTCCAACTCCATTAATCTATGTCAGGGAGGAAAGGAATGACAGCAAAAAGTGTCCGATGGCACGGGGGACGCTGAAGGATACTGCAGCTTCCCATCACTTAGGCTGCTTATTCCAATAGAAGGGAATATTTGTGGCTCAGGGTTGAACTCTGGCATCTGAGCTTGCTTGCAGACCTTCCATTACCCAACTAGGTAACGTCATCAATGTGAATGAGGAAGGGATTTGCTGCCTGTTGATATGTAGTAAGTAGTCTGCCCTGCCGGTTTTGAGGTAGTTTCCTCCTCGGCAGTTTCTTAATAACAAAAATTATTTTCTGCTTGATTGTTTGTCTAGTTCTCATCCCTGCTTATCTGAATGTGGGCTTTGGGACTGAACGTTAAATTATCCTGGTGTTCAAACGGAGAGGATACCATTAGGATGTGAGTACAAGAATTCTCCTATTTTAGTATTTTTGCAAAGAGGGGACTTTCTTGCCTTACCTTCACTTTGTCTATCTTTCCTGGGAAGAAGTCTACATTTGATTTCCAAACACATAAACATACATTGATTTTATCTCAGTACAAAAAGGAATCGTAGTGCAAACTTAAAGAGATATTAGATGACCTCATATACCCTTCATAGATCACAAACAGCAGAATTAATGCTGAAAATGTTCTTTGTATCTTCTGGTGCAGAGATGGAATTCAGGTGGTTCGGACTGGTGGTTCTGGCAAACCGGTAGCTCTGACTATCACCCACCCCCGCCCTATCCTGTCCTTTATTTCCTGCTTTCTAGCTCATCTCAACTGTGCAGCACAGCTGATTTCTGCCCCCTCCCCGCTGTTCTACTTGCTGATGCTGACTTAGAAGGTAAGCAGCTGAGTTTCTAAATGCTCCATTTTCAACGCGAAGCACACACTCATCGAATTGGTTGTTAAACCAGCAGCATCCCACCACTGTTCTGGTGGCATGCAATATTCAGGAACAGTGTATTATGTAATATTTTAGCAAAATAATATATTATCACTTGCCACTCAGTCCTAAAGATCTTCTCATATGTCCTTTAAAAGAAATGCAAAGTGATAGCACAATCTTGTTTTATTAACAGGCCCTGAAATAAGTATTGCATAATATTGAAAGCAGCCAAAATTCCTAAATTCATTGCTTGGTCTATTAGTAGGAACTTACGTCACTCAAAAGACCCAAAATAAAAAAACAGAAAGCAACACAATCATGTTACATACCAAACAACAGAATTTTAAAGACTAAGATACTCATCAGTCATCAATTGTCAGAAGAATTGAATTTTTCTTTATCCTTGTGAACTTAACTTACTAATTAACTATGCTGCTACAAAAAAGAGAGGAGGGGAGGTTCAACTTATTTTCCAAAGTACCAGAAGGGCAAGTCAAGACACAATGGATGGAAACTAATCAAGGAGAGAAGCAATCTGGAATTAAGGAGAAACTTCTTAATAGCGAGGACAATTAACCAGTGGAACAACTTGCCACCAGAAGTTGTGAGTGCTTCATTACTGGAGGTTTTTAAGAAGAGACTGGACAGCCATTTGTCTCTAATCGTATAGGCTCCCCTATTTGAACAGGGAGTTGGACTAGAAACCTCCAAGGTCCCTTTGAGATCTTTTCTGATTGATTGAATTTCTTTCCTAGTTTGGCATTGCCATCAAAAATTAGTTGAGGGAAAAAAACCTGCAGGGGAAGGAAAGGAAGGACAATGGCTAACTGTAGATTGGGATGTCATGATAGAAACCTTGTGATTTCTGCAGCTGCCCTAATATTAGAAGAGAAACACAAGGGGCCAAGGCTTGCAATGTGATGTCACAACACACATTTCATCATCTGCACATCATTGTGGTTTCTAGTGCATGCCTGAAGTTGTGATTCCTATTGGATAATAAAAACTCGAGTTGAAATTAGATCCCTCTGACATGGCCGTTAATACAGGTAGTTCTCGACTTACGATTTCAATTGAGCCCAACTTTTCTGTTGCTAAGTGGGACATTTGTTAAATGATATTTTCCCCATTTTATGACCTTTTGCACCACCATTTTTAAATGAATGACTGCGGTTGTAAAGTTAGTAACACAGATGTTCAGTGAATCTGGCTTCCCCATTGACTTTGCTTCTGAACAGGTCGCAAAAGTGATCGCATGACCCCAGGAGACTGCAACCGTCATAAATACGAGTCAGTTGCAAAGCATCCAAATTCTGATCACGTGACCACAGGATGCTGCAACTGTCATAAATGTGAGAAATGGTCATAAGTCACCTTTTTTCAGTGCTGCTCTAACTTTGAACAACCACTAAGTGAATGATTGTAAGTCGAGGTCTACGTGCGCAGAACAGAAAATTTCAAACCCAAAGACTTTTTTCTAGTGCCTCTACCTCTTGGCTATTGCAAAGGCACTTTTTTTTTTATTGTAGACATCCTTTCAAATTTAAATTTCAATATTTGCCTTTCATATTCTATGCAAAACCCACAAACCACAAGTTCATTTTTTTCCCATTTGCAGCAAAAACTCCATAAACGGATTCCAATCGCTATTAAATATAGCTTATTTTTTCCTCTAATGAAGGAAGTAAATTTTGCAATCTCTACAAATTCTGTCATCTTCACTAACCATTCTTCCACTCTAGGCATTTCAGAGTCTTCCCATTTTAGCGCATATAATAATCTCATTACAGTTACCATGTCCAAAACTAGTTTTCCATAAGCCTTTTCTAGCTGTCTGCCACTTATTCTCAGGAAGAAAAGGTCTGGTTTATAATTATAACGGTAATTTCCATCTGTCAGAAAACCGCTAGGTTTGAGAAAATAAAAACTCACCTGATTGCAATGAACTGGAACTGATTTTTGTATTTCAGAGAGTTCTCAACTTACAACCACAACAGAGCCCAACATTTCTGCTGCTAAGTGAGAAATTTGTTAAGTGAGATTGGTTTCACTTTATGACTTTTCTTGCCACCGTTGTTAAGTGAATCACTGCAGTGGTTAAGTTAGTAAAACGGTGGTTAAGTGAATCTGGTTTTCTTATTGACTTTCCTGGCCAGCATGTCACAAAAGGGGATCACGTAACCCTAAGGAGACTGTCATAAATAAGAGTCAATTGTCAAGTGTCTGAATTTTGATCACGTGACCATGGGGATGCTGCAATGGTCATAAGTGTGAAAAACGGCCATAAGTGACTTTTGCCGGTGCCGGTATAACTTTGAACAGTCACTAAATGAACTATCGTAATGCGGGGAACTCTCTGTACTGTATCCAAAGAATTCAAAGTTTTGGCATTTCAGAAATATAGAATCCGGTTTTTCTATTGGCGTGATTAACCAGGTCACCTTTGGATGCTAGAGAAGATTCACACCAAACAAGATGCAAACCCCTCAGGTTAATTTTTCTTTCATCCATACAAACATTCACCATATGAATTCCCATCCATCAATTCTTACGCCTATTTAGTAGCTGGCCTAGTAACTTTAGATCTGTTCTAGACTCACAAAGACATCACTCCTTTTTTACAAAAAATGTTTATCAAAATATAAAATACAGAAATACAAAGGAAAAGGAAGGCAATGGGAAAATAATAGAGGAAAAGGGGAAGAGAAAAAAGTGTAGGATAATGGGGAAAAGAAAAAGAAAAGCATTGACTTCCGATCCTTTTGGTGCAGTAGAATAAGGTAGTAACATCAACTTTTTATTTTTATATAATAATCTGTACTAGCCATTTCTATAACAACATATATATCTAATCAACAATACCCCAAATCAAGGAAAACCTGGAGTTTTTTTTCCATCTCAAGCGGTGGTGGGTTTCAAAAATTTTCTCTACCAGTTTGGTGGGCGTGGCTTGGTGGGGGCATGTGACTGAGTGGGTGTGGCCAACGATGTCACTCATGCCCACGGCCATGACCCCCCAACTTGCTGCGCCCACAGGAAAAGGTAGGAATTTTTTTTGAATTTCTACCTATCTACCCCTGCACTCCCTTCGTCAGTTGCCCCCATTTCCCCTCCTTTAGCAGCCCTGGCCCTAGCCCCACTTCCTCCCGCACCACTGCCTCTTTGTTTGGGCTGCTTACATTCCGCGGCAGCTGGTCCAGAGTCCTTCCGGAAAGCTGACTGGAGTTTTCGGCGATCCCCAGATAGACACCGCTGCTGGAAAGCGGCTGGCACAGAAGCCTCCCTCTTTGAGAGCCACTTTGCAGCTGTGGCGGCTGGCCACCGGCCACCGAAAAGTACTAGAGGTCGTGGAAAAAGCTGCTGCCATCATCGCCATGTTCTTTGCGCATGCAAGGCAAAGGGATACGCGTGTGCGAAGAACATGACGGCGACGAACATGGCAGGCAGAGTGAGCGAGCGGTGACCGGGGAACCAGTTCAGGGGTGTGGCCAGCCGGCCATCACTACCAGTTTGGCAACCTTGGCCAAATTTCCGCCAACAGTTTGTGCAAACCAGTGCGAACCGGCTGAATATCACCTCTGATCTCAAGCACGGAGTCCCAAAGTGATTTCCAAGTAGAAACAAAATTAATTATGTCCCACTGGATGATCATTTGCATATGAGCCACCAATGTGCAGCCCCCGCCAAAAAAATCTAATACAATCCTGGGTTGTATAAACAGAGGAATAGAATCAAGATCACGTGAAGTATTAGTGCCGCTTTACAAAACCCTAGTAAGGCCACACCTAGAATACTGCAACCAGTTTTGGTCACCATACTACAAAAAAGATGTTGAGACTTTGGAAAAAGTTTAGAGAAGAGCAACTAAAATGTTCAAAGGCCTGGAGACTAAAACATGAAGAACAGCTGCAGGATTTCAGTTTGGCTAGTCTAAAGAAAAGAAGAATTAGGGGTGATATGATAACAGTATTCCAGTACTTGAGGGGCTGCCACAAAGAAGAGTGGGGGGTCAAATAATTCTCCAAAGCACCAGAGGGCAAGACAAGAAACAATGGGTGGAAACTAACCGAAGAGAGAAGGAACCTGGAATTAAGGAGAAACTTCCTAAATTTCCTGAGGACCATTAACCAATGGAACAGCTTGCCTTCAGAAATTGTGGCCGCTCCATCGCTGAAGGTTTTTAAGAAGAAACTGGACAGCCACTTGTCTCAAATGTCTCCTGTTTGAGCAGGGGGTTGGACTAGACTTCCAAGGTCACTTCCAGCTCTATTCTGATTGATTGATTGATTATGTGTTCACTGCATTGTCTCCAAGTCTGATATCTTCCCAGGAATCCATGAAGATGCTAAGATACAGCTTCCAGATCACATAGCTTTAGGCTTGGGGCTCCTAAAATGTTTATTTCACTATGCTAGACAACATTATATTTGTCATCCATGCCTGGGAGCATCTTGTCTGACTTTCATATCCTCTTTATTGATGGACTGCTATTCTGAAGCAAGTTGTGAGCTCTGTGTGGCTACAAGATTGGACAGTAACGTGACTGCCACAAGAGGATAAAAATAAAACACCAAGACACAAATTAACCAACACATAGACGCCAACGAATGGATTCAGCCTTTTTTCTGCTGAACTATTTATTTATTTTTTGTCTTCTTATGCAGCCCATGAGAATCATTCCTCCAATGAACTTTTGAACTCTTTTAATAAGCTGATGTGTCACCCGGGGGGCGGGGGGGGGGAGTGTATGTCTCAGCTCTTTGTTTTTACCTTCTGATTGAATTAAGGTTGGTTTTCCCTCTGTGTCCATTGTAAGGCCAGTTTACTAAAGTATTTTAAAGGCCATGGCTGTGTTTGTCATTTAAATAGCAAGAATCCATTCTGCAAACTACAGTTCCTCATCTATCTGGTCTGCCTAAAAAAGAAGGAATTCCTCTCAGGGGTGAAATCCAGCAGGTTTTGACCGGTTCTGGAGAACCAGCAGCGGAAATTTTGAGTGGTTTGGAGAACGGGCAAATACCATCTCTGTCTGGCCCCAGAGGGGGGTGGGAATGGAGATTATGCAGTATCCTTCCCATGCCACGCCCACCAAGCCACGCCCACAGAACCAATAGTGAAAAAATTTGGATTTCAACACTGATTCCTTTCCTTCATGATTGAGTCACGTTTTTTTAAAAGCTTTTGGCAACAACAGGACAAGCAGAAGAATTATGCACCTTTTGACTTATTGATCACATCTCTATGGGATTAGAAAGGATGCTGCGGTTGTTTATTCATGGTTTATTGACTTAGACACAGTTGGCTTGATAAATCTATATGCTAAGTCATAAATCATCGTTTATGAAACACAATGGGTGAGTTCACACAATCTGGAAAGTCAGGAGGGACCACAGTTCTAAAACTTCAACTTCTAAAACTTCTAAAAATCCAACCTTCCTCTTCCCAGTCATTTCATATTGACGCTGCACTCCAAAGGTACCATGTTTCCCTTTCTCTTCAAGAAATTTTAAATTTCTCTTATCCCAGTAAATTTGGTAAGCCTATCAGCATCCAAGGGAGAAGAATACATTCATGTATCTGGGAGGAGTCAAATGTGATGCTTGTGTGTATATGTGTGATCCTCCAAGTTATTCTAGCGGAGATGGAGCTATGTCTGCTATACACCGGGAACATTGCGGGTTCACCTAATTTGGTACTGAACTAAAGCATTTTCTAAGACGGGGTCACCAACCTTTTGGACCTCAGGGACCACTAAATTCATAATTTTAAATTCCACTGACCACTAATATGATCTTCCTAATGATCGGCTGGGTGGGCGTGACCAACTCAATGTCACTCACATTGAGGGGGGCCTCGCCAGCCTATACTCGCCCCTCCCCTCCCAGCCCCTCCTCGCCTGCCTGCCCGGGCTCCTTAGGGCCCCAACAGGAAGTAGCTGTTGGAGCTAAGCAGCCGCCACGAGAAAGAGTTAGCAAAACAGCTGGCTCAGTTCAAATTGGATCTGACTGAGAAGGAGGCTCAGCAGAAGCACCTCACTCAGGACTAGGAGCATAGGCTTTCCAAGCAGAGGGAAGACCTGCAGGAGTGCAAGGCCAGATATTGGCACCTGGAGGTTCAGTGGGATGAGATGGTCAGCTAGTTCCAGGCCATGATGAAGTCCCACTGGAACAAGGCCCTCTGGCTCTTCACCACCAGCAACGCTTCTCTCCAGCCTTCACCCAAAGTCCTGCACCAGGAGGCTGAAGCAGACCCTGAATCAGAATTTCTGCCCCCCTCTGCCCCACACAAAAAGACCCCGAAGGGGGAGACTCTCTGCAGCAACACAAATGTTCATTGCACGTATCCAGCCCAGGGGCCATAGTTTGAGGACCCCTGATTTAGTGCAATATAAAAAATGCAAATAATTTTTCTCTGGACCACCAAAATTTTCTCACGGACCATCAGTTGGTGACCGCTGGACTAGAAGACCTCCAAGATCCCTTTCAGCTCTACTGTATTCTGAACTGAAATGGGATTATCTCTCGGACTATGCTTTCACTCAGGATGCTTTAGACTGAAACTGATGGTGTGAATCAAGCCATTGTGGCTTGCTTAGCACATTGCATTAAAGGCAACCAATTTTCTGTGAGCCAATTTTTCTCTAAATCATGGCTATGCATGCCGTACCTTATTATGCTCTCCAAGTCCTGCTCTGTTCCCTGAGACCTTTGCTGTAGATTATGAGTCCCACCAGACTTTCCAGCTACATGAGTAGAAGCCAACTGTAGGAACGGCAGAGGTGATTTTCTAGGCTAAAGAACATGCTGGAGAAGGGGGTGGGGGGGCTGGAGAGGAAAGCCAGAACAGAGAAGGGCAGATCTGGAGCTAAGGGGGTTAAGCTTGTATGATGTTTAAATGGTGGAGGTCTCTGCAGAATTCCTTTGGCTGCTGGAGTTAGCCTCTGAGTGGAGAACTGGATTGTCCCCAGACCCCCAAGACAGGGGCCTGGCACCAGAAGGACGCTTCACAAGTGTTGCTGCTAGCTGGCTACACTCCCAAGCATATTATGTGCACGTCACCATGGCCCCTCGGAGGAAAATTGCTGTCTTGCTTCTTTATTTATTTGCGCATATATTTGATTATTAAGGTCAAAACGATGTCATGTCAGTTGGCTCCACACCAGAATTTGGCTTCTTTTCCCCCCAAACTGCCCCTTCTTAGCACCAACTCTTTCTGAAATATCATAAATAACATGAATGCCCTTTGTCTCAGTTCAGCTGAGTTGGAATCATTTAAGGTTTTGGGGTGGAAGAGGAGTGAAATGTGACCAATCTGATCCAGAGAAGAAACAGCCATTTTGAAAGAAGCAGCTGCTCAAATATTTATTTATTTATTTATTTATTTATTTATTTATTTATTTATTTATTTATTTATTTATTTATTTATTTATTTATTTTGTCACAACAGAATATATAAGCATAAGCATGAAAGTAACTATATAATATATAAGCATATATATATAAGAATAAGCATGTAATAACTATATTAATTGGATATAATGAAAGAAAACAATAGGACAGGAACGGTAGGCACGTTGGTGCTCTTATGCATGCCCCTTATAGACCTCTTAGGAATGGGATGAGGTCAATAGTAGACAGTTTTTGGTTAAAGCTTTGGGGATTTTGAGAAGAGACCACAGAGGCAGGTAGTGTATTCGAAGCATTAACAAGTCTGTTACAGAAGTCATATTTTCTGCAATCAAGATTGAAGCGGTTAACATTAAGTTTAAATAATAATAATAATAATAATAATAATAATAATAATAATAATAATAATAATAATAATAATAATAATAATAATAATAATAATAATATTTTAATTTTTAATTTTTATACCGCCCTTCTCCCAAAGGACTCAGGGCGGTGAACAGGCAAAATAAAAACAACAATCAAATACATAAAGAATAAAATATAATTAAAAAACTTATTTAACAATTTAAAAATACTTTTAAAATCCCAAAACCTAATTTAAAAATTTAAAACCCTAAAACAACTAAAATTCTATGCCAGTTCCGTATGAATAAATAAATAGGTCTTAAGCTCGCGGTGAAAGGTCCGAAGGTCCGGAAGTTGGCAAAGTCCAGGGGGAAGCTCGTTCCATAGGGTAGGAGCTCCCACAGAGAAGGCCCTTCCGCTGGGGGCCGCCAGCCGACATTGCTTGGCTGACAGCACCCTAACGAGTTCCTCTCTGTGAGAGCGCATGGGTCGGTGAGAGGCAAACGGTGGCAGTAGGCGGTCCCGTAAGTAACCCGGTCCTAAGCCATGGAGCGCTTTAAAGGTGGTAACCAACACCTTGAAGTGCACCCGGAAGACCACAGGCAGCCAGTGCAGTCTGCGCAGGATTGGTGTTATATGGGAGGTCCGACCAGCTCCCTCTATCACCTGCGCAGCTGCATTCTGAACCAGCTGGAGCCTCTGGGTACTCTTGAAGGGGAGCCTCATGTAGAGAGCATTGCAGTAATCCAAGCGAGAGGTAACAAGAGCATGAGTGACCGTGCATAGGGCATCCCGGTCAAGGAAGGGGCGCAACTGGCGGATCAGGCTCTCCTGGAGACGGTCGTCAGGTGATCTTCAAAAGACAACCGCCCATCCAGGAGAACGCCCAAGTTGCTCACCCTCTCCATCGGGGCCAATGACTCGCCCCCAACAGTCAGCCGCGGTTGCAGCTGACTGTACCGGGGTGCCGGCATCCACAGCCACTCCATCTTGGATGGATTGAGCTTTGAGTTTCTCCCCATCCAGACCCGTACGGCTTCCAGGCATCGGGACAGCACTTCGACAGCTTCGTTGGGGTGGCCTGGGGTGGAAAAGTACAGCTGCGTATCATCAGCGTACAGTTGGTACCTCACCCCAAAACCACTGATGATCTCACCCAGCGGCTTCATATAGATGTTGAACAGGAGAGGCGAGAGAATCGACTTCTGCGGCACCCCACACGTGAAGCGCCTCGCGGTCGATCTCTGCCCCCCTGCCAACACCGTCTGCGACCGGTCAGAGAGATAGGAGGAGAAACACCCATAAACGGTGCCTCCCACTCCCAAACTCCCCAGCCGGTGCAGCAGGATACCATGGTCGATGGTATCGAAACCCGCTGAGAGGTCTAATAGGACCAGGGCAGAGGAATAACCCTGTCCCTGTCCCTCCAGAGATCACCAACCAATGCGACCAAAGCCATCTCCGTACTGTATCCAGGCTGGAAGCCGGACTGGAACAGGTCTAGATAGACAGTTTCATCCAGGTATTGGGGTAATTGATGTGCCACCACACTCTCTACAACCTTTGCCACAAAGCGAAGGTTGGAGACCGGACGATAATTTCCTAAAACAGCTGGGTCCAGGGAAGGCTTCTTGAGGAGGGGTCTCACCACCGCCTCTTTCAAGGCAGGAGGGAAAACCCCTTCCAATAAAGAAGCATTAATAATCCCCCGGAGTCAGCCTCGTGTCACCTCCTGCGTGGCCAGCACCAGCCAGTCCAGTAAACATGTGATGGCATTCAACCTCCCCAAAAACCTGTCCATGTCCTCAGGAGTCACAGGATCAAATTCATCCCAAACAGTCTCAACAAGACGAGTCTCCGACCTCTCACCTGGGTCTACACAATTTTGATCCAACCCATCCCGAAGCTGAACGATTTTATCGTATAGATAACCACTAAACTCCTCGGCACGCTCTTGTAAGGGGTCTTCCCGCACCTCCTGTTGAAGGAGAGAGTGGGTCACCTGAAACAGGGCGGCCGGGCGGTTATCTGCCGATGCAATGAGGGAGGAAACGTAAAGACACTTCGCTTCCCTCAATGCCACTAGGTAGGTCCTACTATATGACCTAACTAGTGTCCGGTCAGCTTCCGAACGGCTGGATCTCCAGGCACTCTCTAGGCGTCTTCTCCGGCGTTTCATCTCCCTCAGCTCCTCGGAAAACCAAGGAGCTGGTTGAGACCTGCGCCGGGTTAGAGGCCGCAAAGGCACGACACGGTCTGGAGCCCCAGCCGCAGCCAGTTCCCAGGCCGTGACTAGTTCTTCAGCTGTGCCATGGGCCAGACCCTCAGGAAACGGCCCAAGCTCCATCAGGAACCTCTCCGGGTCCATCAGGCGCCTGGGATGGAACCAACGTATTGGTCCCGTCTCCCTGCGGTGTTGAGTGGCGGTCCGAAAGTCCAGGCGAAGGAGGGAATGATCTGACCATGACAGAGGCTCGGTGACTAAATCTGTTGTGACCCAGGTTCCTGGACCCGGACTCCTGGACTCGGATGATTCAGAAAGTGAGGGAGAAGACCTGGTAAGCCCTGCTTCTCTTGAGCCCTTTCCCTCCCTGGCACCCACTCAAAGGGAGGAGGAGGGGCCGGCAAAGCCTGATTCCCTGGAGCCTCCTGATTTGGCAACGCCTCAAGAACAGTTTTGGAGTGATGCAAGATTATGCAGACGTGACCGGCGTGCGCAGCAGCGGAAGAGTTGGGACAAAGCCAAGTCATAATTGTCATGCAGTGACATCTGCAGAGACTATAAATAGGAGGCAGGACTTCCTGGTTTTTTGTCTTGGACAAAGTAATGAATTTGCGCGGGCAATCTGTATCAACGGAGGGAAGAATATATTCGTGAGTAATTCTGGCCTTATCTGTAATTTCCTTGTTATCTCCAGAAACTTGGCAGGCCTGTGGGTAGACGTAGCCAGGACATTTATATATATGTAAATAAATCAGAAAAGAGGCCTCTGACTGACTCTTTGCTGGGAGTATTGGGGGAAGGGAAACAGAACATTTTGTCCAAGACCCCGACTAAAACATCTTCTACCAAAGATGGACCAGCAGCAGGTACAACAGCAGTTACAGCAGCTACAAGCGGCTAATCAACAGCTCCAGCAGCAAGTGGCTCACTTGGCAGGCCAACTTGCTGCCGGGAATGTGCCTGCAGCCCCCCCCCCATCCTCCCACTCCTCCTCCTCGTCGCAAGTGCCCGATAACCGTGCCGCATAAGTTTTCTGGGCAGCCTGAGATGTTCCCGACCTTCTTGGGACAGTGCCAGCTCTACATGGCTATGCGGCCAGAGGATTTCCCAGACGACCGGGCTAAGGTGGCCTTCGTGATTAACCTTCTTTCCAGCTCAGCTGCTCGATGGGCCACACCCCTCTTGCTCCAGGATAGCCCCCTGCTGGTGGACCAACAGCGTTTTTGGCAGCACCTGCGCACCATGTACGAGGACCCAGTTCGAATGCTGACGGCAACCAGGCGCCTTAAGGAACTCTGTCAAGGGAAACGCCCCCTGCAGGGGTACATCGCCGAATTTTGTCTTTTGTGGCAGGACTCTGGCTGGAATGATGGCGCGCTGGTGGGAGCGTTCAGGAGGGACTCTCAGAGGAATTGCAAGATGAGCTGGCCTGGGTGGAGGCGCCGCGGACCCTCGACAACTTGGTGCCCCTTTGTCTCCGACTCGATGCCCGTCTGCAACGGCGACCGTCCTGTCGCACCCCCCGGGACCCGCCGTCGACATCTGCACCCCCACTTCCTGCACCACCAGCACCCCAGGTCGCCCCACATTTTTAACCGCTGCGGAAGAGCCCATGGAGTTGGGAGCGGTCAGACCTCGCCTGACAGCCCAGGAGCAAATCTGGAGGCACCAAGGGGGATTGTGCCTGTACTGTGGAGAGCCCGGCCACTTCGCCGCTTCTTGCCCCAGAAAGCGAAGTGGGGCACGACGCCGTCCCGAATCTGGCGTGACCAATCGGGAAACGGAGCAGGCCCGACCTCGGGGAAGCCCTAGGTCGGGCACGTACTAAGCCCCCACTGGACGTTGCGGAAGTAGACTCTGGGCCCCCTCGGCATCTGATTCTGGACACACGGATATGGTTGGGGCTCCAGGCGCATGTGCTGGTGGACTCAGGGGCCACAACAAAATTTATGGACCAGGCCTTTGTGACCCAGTTTGCGGTCCCCGTGGTTCCGGTGGACCCTCCGATGCGGGTAGAGACAATTGATGGACGAGAACTGGTGTCCGGCCCCATTAAATTCGCCACCCAGCCTTTGCGCCTGGCTATTGGGGACCATGAGGAGGCGATCCAGTTTTATGTCACGGCGGACCTTCATTTTCCCTTGGTCCTTGGGATGGCCTGGCTTCGGACCCACGATCCTCAGGTGGCCTGGTCGCAGAACGCCATCTCTTTCCCGAGTCTGCAGTGCGTCGACCACATCCGCCACACCTGTGCCGGCCAGAACGTCCCCACCGCTGCCATCACCTTGCCTCCTGAGCTGACGGACTTCGCCGACGTGTTCAGCGAGAAGGAGGCGGACCGACTACCCCCGCATCGGCCCTACGATTGCCCCGTGGACCTTCTGCCCAACGCACCACTGCCTGTGGGACGTCTGTATTCCATGTCGGAGCCCGAGTTGGCCACCCTCAGGGACTTCCTGGACAAAAACCTGACCCGAGGGTTCATCCAGCCTTCAAAGTCCCCTCTCTCGGCCCCGGTCCTCTTCGTGAAGAAGAAGACAGGGGACTTGCGCCTGTGCTGTGATTACCGCCGGCTAAATGCCATTACGGTACGGAATCGCTACCCCCTGCCGCTCATCCCGGAGCTACTGGAGAGGTTGCGGGAGGCCACGATCTTCACCAAGCTCGATCTCCGGGGGGCCTACAACCTGGTGCGGATGCGAGAAGGAGAAGAATGGAAGACGGCATTCGGCACCCGATACGGACACTACGAATACACTGTCATGCCATTTGGGTTGACCAACGCTCCCGCCGTTTTCCAGCACTTCATGAACGACGTGTTCCGAGACATGTTGGATCGGTTTGTGGTTATCTACCTGAACAACATCCTGATTTACTCCCGGTCCAGGGAAAGCCACCTTCGACACGTCGGTCTGGTTCTGCAACGCTTGCGGGAGCAACAACTCAATCGGCTGAGAAATCGTCTTCTTCCGGACTTCCATAGAATTCCTCGGGCATATCATCTCGCCCGAGGGCATAGCCATGGACCCATGTAAAGTAGAAGCTTTGTGTAGCTGGGAAGCCCCTCGTCGGGTGAAGGATGTTCAGCGCCTGCTGGGCTTCGCCAACTACTACCGGACCTTCATCCCAGGCTTCGCCACACTGACGACTCGACTTACCCAGCTCCTCAGGAAGAAGGTTGCGTTCCGGTGGGGTCCCCCACAGCAAGAAGCATTCACAGCCCTCAAGAAAGCCTTCGTCACGGAACCCGTCCTGAGGCATTCCGACCCGATCCGGCCTTTTGTGGTGGAAACGGACGCGTCCAATGTGGCTCTGGGAGCGGTGCTGCTACAGGCTCCGACGAATGGCGGCACACTTTTTCCCTGCGCTTACTACTCCCGGAAACTCAATCCTTCCGAGCGCAACTACACTATCTGGGAAAAAGAGTTGCTGGCTATCAAGGCTGCATTCGAGGCTTGGTGACACCATCTGGAGGGGCCCGACATCAGGTGGAGGTCGAGCGGACCATCGGAATCTCGAGCACCTCACCACAGCTCGGAAGTTGAACCAGCGGCAGATCCGGTGGTCGTTGTTTTTGCCGGTTCAACTTCCGCGTGACCTACATTCCCAGCGGTCACAACCGGAGGGTGGATGCCCTGTCCCAAGCCAGAGTACCTCTGCGCCAAGGACCCCTTCCTCCACGGACAGTGCTGCGGCAGAAGCCTTGGCCGCAGCACGGAGCCAGTGGACTTGCGGGCCCAGGTGCGAGAGGCACAGCGCCAGGACGCCTGGTCGCAGCAAAGGAGAGCGGAGGTGGGCCCCACGTCTCCTTGGACCTTGGAGGAGGACTTACTCAAGTTTCGGGGGCGATTATATGTGCCCACAGGACCACTCCGAGCCCTCGTCATGACCCAGTGCCACGCAACCCTGCAGCAGGACATTTTGGGTTCTTCAAGACCCTCCACCTGGTGACACGGACCTTTTGGTGGCCCCGAGTGCGGCATGATATACATGCCTACGTGACATCCTGCGTACCGTGCCGGCAAGCCAAGACCGCCACGGGGGCACCTCCCAGGCTCCTCCAGCCCTTGCCGACACTCGACAGACCCTGGGGGGCGATCTCTATGGACTTCCTGACAGACCTGCCGCCGTCCTCTGGGTTCACCACGGTGCTGGTGGTGGTGGACATGCTCACCAAGATGGCACACTTCATCCCATGCCGCGGACTGCCCACAGCCGCAAAAACGGCCCGTCTCTTTCTGCAGCACATCTTCCGCCTCCATGGTCTACCGGACAGGGTGGTTTCGGACCGCGGAGTTCAGTTCACAGCCCGCTTCTGGAAGAGCCTGATGGCCGCGTTGGAGGTGCAGGTGTGTCTGTCGTCATCGCACCATCCGGAGACCGAAGGGGGAACAGAGAAGGTCATCGATATACTGGAACAGTATCTCCGTTGCTTTATCAACCAGCAACAGGACAACTGGGCCGACTACCTGTCCCTGGTGGAGTTTGCTTTTAACAACTCTCAGCACACCTCTACTCAGATGACCCCGTTCTTTGCCAATGTGGGGTACCATCCGCGGCTCTTCCCTCTGGCACCACCGGACTCTCCTGTTCCCGAAATGCAGACCTTCCTGACGGAATTGCATGCGGTCCAACAGTTGGTACGTCAGCAGCTGAATCGGGCAAAGGAGGACTACAAACGGTCCGCTGACCGCTCCCGACGGGCAACGCCCCCGCTGGCAGTTGGAGACTGGGTGTGGCTCTCCACCAAACACCTCCCGTCCGACCGCCCGGTAAAGAAGTTGGACCACCGATTCATCGGCCCGTTCCCTGTCGAGGCAGTCATCAACCCGGTAGCCTACCAACTGACCCTGCCACGATCCATGCGGATCCACCCGTTTTCACCGGTCCCTTCTGGTTCCTGAGGCCACACCGAGTCCCCTTCGGTGCCCAACAGCACCGTCACTATCGCTGAGGACGGATCGGAGGAATACAAAGTCCCACAGCGTACGAGACTCCCGCTGGCTGAAGGGACGTTTCCAATATTGATCGCGTGGAAGGGATACGGGACTGATTTCTCCTGGGTAGATGCCTCCGACGTTCATGCCCTGACCTGCTGCAGGCCTTCCATGAGCAGAACCCAGCCCGACCGCATCGATCGTCAGCCCGGGGAAGGGCCCTGCGGTGAGGATAGTGTTGTGACCCAGGTTCCTGGACCCGGACTCCTGGACTCGGATGATTCAGAAAGTGAGGGAAGACCTGGCCAGCCCTGCTTCTCTTGAGCCCTTTCCTCCCTGGCACCCACTCAAAGGGAGGAGGAGGGCCGCAAAGCCTGATTCCCTGGAGCCTCCTTCTGATTTGGCAACGCCCCAAGAACAGTTTTGGAGTGATGCAAGATTACGGAGACGTGACCGGCGTGCGCAGCAGCGGAAGAGTTGGGACAAAGCCAAGTCATAATTGTCATGCAGTGCCCCAGTGACGTCACCCTCCTGCTGGGTGCTCTAACAGAGCACTCCGTGTTAGAAGATTGTAAAAGTCAGTGAAACAGAAAAAAAAATCACTGTTCACTGAGCTTAGCATACCCTCTGGGCGAAAGAGGTTATCAGAGTTGTGGAAGAGTGGCAGGTCTGACAGGGGGTTTGCTCTCAAGAGCGAATTTTCCTGGATTTATGACCCCATCGAATTCCACTCCTCCAACTTCAACCCGCTCCTGTTTTTATCAGGAAAAGGAGTGGAATGTCGCTTCTGCTCAAAGGACTTATTAAATTGATTGATTTTCTAAGCAGACGGGAATTTCACAAGCGTTCGATCTTTGATGTAGAATCAGCACGGCAAGTACCGACTCCCTTTTTGAAACTTGAAACCTTTCTTTGTCTTTGATTAATTGACTTTTAAAATGGCGTCTGAAAGTGAAAGTAAAATTTTTTTAGTACGATGAAGTAGCGTTATTTGTGGATTGTTACAAACGGAGTTTTTTTATACTGAAAGGAGGGAAGGAAAGTTATTAAGTTTGAATTCCTGATTCTTTTGAAGACAGAATGGCAGCTAAACCTTTAAAGCCTTCTGGGAGAAGGGGATCTGAACCAAGTCTTGAGGAAATATTGAAAGAACAATTAAAACTTTCTGAAGATAGGCAAAAAGAGATGATGGAGAATTTTAATGCAAAAATAAGAGAAGATATTCTCATGGCAGTTCAAGGACTGAGTAAAAAAATTGAGGGATTGGAAGTGGAAATGCAACAGATCTCTCAGTCAAATAAGCATTTAGAAGACAAAATGAAAGGTGTTCAGAAAAAAGTGGATCAAAATGAAGATCAGGTTGTGATATTACAATATAAACTTATGGAAGGAGCTCTTAGAATTCGTGGTATGCAAGGAGAAGACTTAAGAAAAATTATATCTGAAGCATTGGCTGAATTTATTGAAGTGGAACCCCAAGAGGTAGCTTACCAAATTGATAAAATATATAGAGTTAATTCCTGGATTGCAAGACAGAGAAAGCTTCCTCGACATTGTGGTTTATTTTGTGAAAAGGACTATGAGAAATCAGATTCTGCAAGTTTCATATCAGACAACTTTAAAATTGGAGAACAGGAGCTGAAGGTGTTGAAAGAGATTCCTTCAAAGATGTTAAGAGATAGGAAGGAATTTGCTTTTTTTACATAAGAACTTAAAAAACATCAGATTCAATTCAGATGGGAGGTGCCAGTTGGACTGACAGTATTCTATCAAGGAAGGAGATATAGAATTGATACTGTTTTAAAGGCAAAGGATTTTCTTTCTACAGTTTTGAAAGTCGAAATAGAAGTGATAGAAAAACTTCAAGAGATTCAAGAAGGCGTGGTGATCCAAGAGCCTTCATTGCTGCCAGTATTAGAGGAACCACAAGAGCAAAGGGTGACAAGAGGAGCCCTTAAGCGTAAAGAAGAGCAACAGTCTCAAAGTAAAAGCCAGGATCCCAGTATGGAAGCTGTGGGAGGAGCTAGACGGAAGATACCGGAGGAGGAGCTTCCGTTGTCTGCTTCAAAGCTTCAGGAGGCCAGTAATGGCAAATAGAATCTTGTCATGGAATGTTAATGGCTTGAATTCAGCTCAGAAAAGAAGGAAAATATTTCACTACTTGAAACAATTTAAAAATGATGTGATTTGTTTGCAAGAGACACATATAAAATTATCAGACCAAAAATATTTAATTAATTCAAAATTGGGTAACCATTTTGTTGCATCAGCTTTGGAAAAGAAGCATGGAATTGTTGTATATATCAGGAAGGATATACCAGCTAAGTTAATTGAGGCAGATATTCAAGGAAGATTTATTGCTATTGAACTGGTGATAGATGCAAAAAAGACTTTGCTGATAGGTATTTATGCACCTAATCAGCAACAAGAAAAGTTTTACAAAATGTTACATGAGAGGTTGACCCTCTGGGATTATAGTTCGTTTATTTTATTAGGAGACTGGAATGGAGTAATTGATACAAGAAAGGATAAGAGAACCTCCTCCAAGAAGATACCTATACATGCAAAATTACCAAAATCCTTTTTTGAAATGATGGAAGACTTTGAGTTTAGAGATATATGGAGGTTACGGAATCCAGATGAGAGAGATTTTACTTTTTTCTGATAGGCATCAATCTTTTCACGTATTGATTTTATTTTAATTTCTAATGACTTGCTTTCTAGGGTGAAGAAAACGAAGATATTTCCGAGGTGTTTAACTGACCATAGCCCAGTATGGATGGAATTATTACAAGGGAAAAAAGGTGGTAGAACATGGAGGTTGAATGAAAATCTGTTTAGATATGAGGATAATGTAACTTATTGTAAGAAACAGTTGAAAGAATTTTTTGATTTTAATATGTACAAAGGGACACCTATAGGAACTGTGTGGGAGGCGAGCAAAGCGTTTATTAGAGGGATATTGATTTACTTGGACAATAGGCAAAGGAATAATAAACAAAGGCAGCGTAGGTACTTGGAAGAAGAAATTCAAAGGAAGCAACAGTTATTAATTCAAAACCCACAAGATCACAAACTATACAGGCTATAAAAATATTACAGAGTCAATTTAATATGTTAATGGCAGACCAGGTGGCAACGAATATACAATATGCTAAACATAATACCTTTTGTAATGCAAATAAACCTGGGAGATGGTTGGCATATAATTTAAGGAAGAAACAGAAAGCACGTGTCATACAAAAAATAGAATATAAAGGTAAAGAGATATACCAACAGGATAAAATTAAAAAGGCATTCTCAGAATTTTATACTGCACTATATGCAAAAGACAAAATATTGAATAGGGACATTTATGATTATTTGAAAGATTATAAGGTTAATATTCTAACATTAGAACAGAGGGAGGAGCTGAATCGGCCGATAGCTACTGGAGAAATAGTGGAGGCAATTAAACAATTAAAATGGGAAAACCCTGGTACAGATGGTCTTACAGCAACTTATTATAAAAACACAGGATGAAATATTAGGCCCACTTAAAGAATTATTTAATCAGATACAATTAGGGTGGGAATACCCCGTCATGGAAAACATCTTTTATTTCATTGATACCAAAGAGGAGCAAGACTGCTCTAAACCCGGTAACTACAGGCCGATTTCACTTTTAAATAATGATTATAAGATTTTTGTAAAAATAATAGCAAATAGATTAATGTTAGTTTTACAACAAAGAATTCATACTGATCAATCTGGTTTTATAAAAGGGAGGCAGATGAGGAATAATGTCAGACAGATTATTAATATATTGGAATATTTGGAAAGAAGAATACTTCAGCAGCACTTATTTTTTGGATGCAGAGAAAGCCTTTGATCGATTGCATTGGGATTTTTATTTAAATTAATAGAAAATGCAATTTGGAGACTGTTTTGTTAGAATAATTAAAGCGATTTATGGAGAGCAAACAGCACAGATTATAGTAAATGGTAGCTTGACAGAAGTTATTAAGATTGCGAAAGGAACGAGACAGGGATGTCCCTTATCACCATTATTGTTTGTTTTGACTCTGGAACCATTATTAGATAAAATACGAGAATTAATGAAAATAGAGGGAATTAAGATTAGACAATATGAGTATAAAGTTAGAGCTTTTGCAGATGATGTAGTGGTTACGTTAACGAATCCTATAAATTCAAGTAGATTTTTGTTGGAAGTAATTGATAAATATGGAAAGGTATCAGGATTTAAAATAAATCAGAATAAAACAAAAGTGATAATTAAAAATATGTCTATACAACAGAAACAAAAACTAGAGGAAATGACAGGATTTGAGGTAGTAAAAAAGGTTAAATACTTAGGGGTTTATATTAGCTCATCGAACAAGAAACTTTATAAGAATAATTATGACTTGCTATGGCAAAAAGTTCAGAATGATATGAGTGTCTGGAAGAAATTGCAGTTATCCCTATTGGGAAGGATTGCGGCAATTAAAATGAATGTGTTACCTAGATTTTTGTTTCTGTTCCAGATGATACCAATTGGGATTAACAAATTTATATGGCAGGGTAAAAAGGCGAGGGTTAAAATGAAAATAATACAGGACTCACGGGAAAGAGGTGGTTTAAGAATGCCTAACTTTAAACTATATTATGAAGCAGTAGCCCTTTCAGTAATAAGTGACTGGTTTAACTTAACAGAGGAAAGAATTTTGAATATAGAAGGTTATGACTTGTTATATGGATGGCATGCGTATTTATTTTATGAAAAAAAAGTGGATAGGGCTTTTAAGAATCATGTGTTGAGAAGTGCTCTTTATGGTCTGGAAAATATATTCCTATAAATTAGAATACAAGATTCCTATATGGGCGAGCCCTAGACATGCAATAGAGAATATAAATATAGAACAGAAACAGGAAATGATTACTTATAAAGAACTTTTGTATGCTGAAGGAGGTAGATTGCAATTAAAATCATTACAGGTATTAAATGAAGAAGGGAGGAATTATACTTGGTTTCAATATGGGCAAATAAGTGCTAGATGGAAAGAAGATCAAAAAATTGGTATAATGCAAAGGAGGAAAATTTAATAAAGCAAATTAGAAATCAGACCCAGGAGCATATAAAGAGATTGTATAATGTGTTGCTTGAAATAGATTCGGAAAAGGATTTGGTAAAGGATTGTATGATAAAATGGGCACAGAATATTCAGGAACCAATAATGTTGGAAACATGGGAGAAAATTTGGGTTAGAAATGTTAAGTTTACACAAGCACAGAATTTAAGGAAAATTTTTATAAGATGTTTTATAGATGGCACTTAGATCCCAAAAAATTATCATGTATGTATCCTAATATCCAAGCAAAATGTTGGAGGTGTGATTGTGATGATGCTACATATTTTCATATTTGGTGGACTTGCAAGAAAATTAAGGTCTTTTGGATAAGAATTTGGTGGATTATTCAAAATGTACTGAAGAAGAAGATAAAGTTCCTGCCACAATTTTTCCTTTTGGGAATTATAACGGATTGTACAGGGATTGAGACTAAATTGATTCTGAATTTAATAACAGCAGCAAGACTGTTGATTGGACAATACTGGAAGAAAGAAGAGATACCTACAATAGAAGAATGGATACTGAAAGTTATTAATTTGGCTGAGATGGCTAAAATCTCAGCGTTTTTAAAAGACAATACGCAGGAAAGATATTTACCGTATATACTCGAGTATAAGCCGAGTTTTTCAGCACGTTTTTTGTGCTGAAAAACGTCCCCTCGGCTTATACTCGAGTATATACGGCTTATACTCGAGTTTTTTTTTTCTTTTTTTCACATTATACCGGATGGTGCAAACTTGGCAGGCTTTTGCATTAGCGCGGGGAAGCCCTGCCGGTGCAGTGAGAGGGGGGGGGGGGGGAGCCGCCAGCCTTCTCGGCTGAGGGAGGGAGGCTTTCCCTGACCGGTAGCTGCCTCATTTCCCTCCCTCGGCTTATACTCGAGTCCCCAGTTTACCCCAGTTTTTTGGGGTAAAATTGGGGACCTCGGCTTATACTCGGATCGGCTTATATTCGAGTATATACGGTAATTGAATGGAAAAAATGGATTGATTATCTACAAAACAGATATCAGATTAAGAAATATCAGATTGCCTTTGAATAATTAGAAAGTTATTTTATGTAATGGGGAGGGGGTTGGGAGATGAAAAGCTTTGGATGTGGTTATTTGGATTGGAAGGGAAAATTTTATTCTATGTTTGGTTTATGTATAACAATACCTTGTGATTGACCCGGGAAGCCGGGGTGGGGGTGGGGAGGGGTTTTTGGGAGGGGGGAAAAAGGGGAAAAATGTTTTTGTTTTTTAAAACTCTTTCAATAAAAAATAATAATAATAATTGTCATGCAGTGACATCTGCAGAGACTATAAATAGGAGGTGGGACTTCCTGGTTTTTTGTCTTGGACAAAGTAATGAATTTGCGTGGGCAATCTGTATCAACGGAGGGAAGAATATATTTGTGAGTAATTCTGGCCTTATCTGTAATTTCCTTGTTATCTCCAGAAACTTGGCAGGCCCGTGGGTAGACGTAGCCAGGACATTTATATATATGTAAATAAATCAGAAAAGGAGGCCTCTGACTGACTCTTTGCTGGGAGTATTGGGGGAAGGGAAACAGAACAAAATCTCCTAATTCCAGATCATTTAACCACTGCCCAGAGATAAAAATCAGATCCAGTGTGCCTCCCCCAATGTGAGTAGGGCCATCAACTACTTGCGTCAGGTCCAAGGCTGTCATGGAGGCCATGAACTCCCGAGCTGTCGTTGATGACAAGCCGGTCGATGGCAAGTTGAAGTCCCCCATGACCATAAGTCTGGGGGTCTCAACCACCACCCCGGCAAGCACCTCCAACAGCTCGGGCAGGGCTGTTGTCACGCAGCAAGGAGCTAGGTACGTGATCAAGAAGCCCACCTGAGTCCTACGGCCCCACTTCACATAGAGGGTTTCACAACCAGATATCTAAGGTACAGTGGTCTCCCTTGGTTCTAGGCTTCTAGGCCACCCCCCACCCCTACCTTGGGCCCTCGGCTGATGGAATGCTCGGAAACCTGGTGGGCACATCTCAACGAGGGGAGTCCCCCCTTCCGTGCCCAACCAGGTTTCCGTAATGCCCATAAGGTCCGCGGTCCCCTCCTGAATAAGATCGGAAATCAGGGGGGCTTTGTTCACCACGGACCTCGCATTGCATAACATCAGGCGAAGGTCCAAGCTCTGAGGAATCTGGTCACTTGGGGAACAGGAGAAGTCTGAGGGGCCGGATCACGCAATCGCTCTTAAACAGTGAGCGCGTACTCCCGAAACACGATATGGCCCCCTGCTTCTGCCATATCTGCCCCTCCCACTTACCGTGTCGATGGAATAACCCTGCAAACAAATCTATTGTTTGCTCTTGTATTGTTGTGATTGAAGCTGAAGTAGTCTTTAACAGGAAGGACATTGCAATAGATGATTCTATGAGTTAAACACAGGTCCTGTCGAAGGCGACGGAGTTTTAAGTTTTCTAAACCCAAGATTTCAAGTCTGGTGGCATAAGGTATTTTGTTGTATTCAGAGGAGTGGGGAACTCTTCTTGTAAAATATTTCTGGACACGTTCAATTGTATTGATGCCAGAAATGTGGTATGGGTTCCAGACAGGCTAACTGTATTCAAGAATTGGTCTAGCAAATGTTTTATAAGCTCTGGTAAGTAGTGTAATGTTTCTGGAGAAGAAGCTACGTAAGATTAGGTTTATAACTCTTAGAGCCTTTTTTGTTATGTAGTTGCAGTGGGCTTTGGCACTTAGATCATTTGATATGAAAATTCCAAGGTCTGTAACAGGGTGAGGGTCATCTATAAGGTAATGTCCATCAAGCTTGTACTTAGTGTTTGGGTTCTTTTTTCCAATATGTAAGACTGAGCATTTGCTGGTTGAGATTTGGAGTTGCCAAGTTTTTGACCATTCTGACACAAAGTCAAGGTCTTTTTGAAGGGTAGCTGTATTGTTGGTAGTGTACTCCACCCTTTTCCAATTGAACAGAAACGCTGCCTCTTTGGACCAGTTTGGACCCTGGAGAAAAACTATCCAATCCCCCCCTGCTCTCCCCCCACCCCAAATAGGAAGAAGCTTAAGAATGTGGTTCTTCTGGGTGCAGCTCAGGCTTCAGCTCCATCCTTACCATTTCTGATCTGTACCATTCAGTTGAATGCAGGGATGTCCAATCTTGGCAACTTTAAGACTTTTGGCCTTCCAATCCCAGCATCCCCCAGCATAGCTACATTTAGGGGAGCAGGCTGAATTCTGGTCTTAAGCTCAGGAAGGTTGGAAATGATCAATCACGCAGAGTATCTGCTTTTAATATTTTTTTAAATATCAGTCTTCCTTTCCTTGGATCCCAAATCGCAGCTGGGACTGGAGTTTCTATAGTCAGGAGGTCAGAAAAGTCAAGATGGCAACCACAATTAGGCAGCTGAAGCTAGACTCCTTTTCATATGCCATGCACACAAAGTAGCATATAGAATGTAGACCATTAGGGTTGAAAGGGACTTTGGAGATCTGCTAGTCCAACCCGCTGGGCAAGCAGGAAATCCCACACCATCCCAAAGGTGCTTTTTCAAGAGACAACTGTACTTTCTGGTTTTTCTTTGAAGATGTTTCACTTCTCATCCAAGAAGCTTCTTCAGCTCTGACAGCTGATCCTTCTGAGGTGGGTAAAATGAGGATCCAGATTGTTGGGGGACAAGAGATATTTTACAAGAAGAGTTCTCCATTCCTCTGAAAACAACAAAATACCTTATCCCACCAGACTTGAAATCCTAGGCTTAGAAAACTTGGAACTCTGTTGCCTTCGACAAGACCTAAGTTTAACTCACAGAATCATCTATTATAATGTCCTTCCTGATAAAGACTACTTCAGCTTCAATTGCAATAATACTAGAGCAACCAATAGATTTAAACTTAATGTCAACCGCTTTAATCTAGAGTGCAGAAAATATGACTTCTGTAACAGAATCATCAGTGCTTGGAATACTTTACCTGACTCTGTGATCTCTTCCCATAATCCTAAAAGCTTTAACCAAAAACTCTCTACTATTGACCTCACCCCATTCCTAAGAGGACCATAAGGGCTTTAACCAAAAACTGTCTACTATTGATCTCACCCCATTCCTAAGAGGACCACAAGGGGCGTGCATAAGCGCACAAAAGTGCCTACTGTTCCTGTCCTATTGTTTTTCTTTTCTTCTTCCTATATACATATATGCTTATACCTCCTTATATTTACTCATGTATGTGTTTATATATTATATAATCTTTTTGTATGATACCTACATATATTGTTATGACAAAATAAATAAATAAATAAATAAATAAAATAAGAGGCTGACTCTGAAAACTGCTTAGAGAGGGCTGGAAAGCACTGTGAAGCAGTATATAAGTCTAAGTGCTATAGCTATCATGTTCCTGATGGAGAGAAATCTGTTACATTGCCAAGATTTGTTTTGCTGGTGTGGGAACTCCATTCCTAAGTTTGTTTCTTTGGAAAAGCGCTCACCTCCTCCTCGCTATGATCAGGCTTTTAAGCAATCTTCTCCAGCATCTTTTATTGCAAGTTTATAGCAATTTGCAAAGTGCAACTAAGAGCAGTAGAAAATAAACCGTGTTCATTTCATTGTTATTTTTAAAAAGTTACATAAAAGAAACCATATAATACAAAGTTAAAACAAAGACACTGAATGCAATAGTAGAATAAATTTTCTCAGCTTTTCTACAAGACTAAAATAGTAATGCCATCCTACAATTCAGTTTTTAAACTATGAAATAAACCAAGACAGAATATGTAGAATATGCCCAAGGGATATGGAAAATGTTAGTGGTTCCATTGCCTGGTTGCGCTGTTAATTTTTAGGTAATTATTATGATAATTTTCAGCTGCCTATGCATATAGTTTGTAACTGTTTTGATATTTTTTAATGGTTTTGATTATTGTGATATTGTTTGCTGCTCCAATCAATTGGATTGAGATTTATTTATTTTATTTATTTATTTATTAATCACATTTATATACCGCCCTATCTCCCGAAGGACTCAGGGCGGTTCACAGGCAAATAAAAACATATAAATACAGATTAAAATAACAATTAAAAAACTTATTCTACAAGGCCGAATATTTAAAAACAGTATAAATAATAAAACCGACCTCTGCCCCCCCGTCAACACCGTCTGCGACCGATCGGAGAGATAGGAGGAGAACCACCGATAAACGGTGCCTCCCACTCCCAATCCCTCCAACCGGCGCAGCAGGATACCATGGTCGATGGTATCGAAAGCCGCTGAGAGGTCTAATAGGACCAGGGCAGAGGAACAACCCCTATCCCTGGCCCTAGGGTGGCCATAGAAATTCGATCAAACAATGTGAACAAATAGTCTGATTTTACTACGCCAGCAACATTCTCCAACTTCATGTAGGACTACAACTCCTATCATCCCCAGCAGGGAAGTGTGCATCGTTGCAGCTTTCCCCAACAGAGGTGATAAGAATAGCTTGGGAAGCATTGTAGTTTAACATATCCCGGAAAACCCAGTTTGGCCTTCATCCAAAGGCATGATGGTGTGGCCCCCATACCATAATAATAATAAAAAATAAATAATAATAATATTTATTATTTAATAATATTTAATAATAAAAATAAAAATAATTAAAATAATAATAATAATACATAAGGGGCGTGCATAAGAGCACAAGCATGCCTACCGTTCCTGTCCTATTGTTTCCTTTTGTTATATCCAATTAATATAGTTATTATATACTCATGCTTATATATATATCATTATGTATTTAGTTATTTCATGCTTATGCTTATATATACTGTATGACAAAATAAATAAGTAAATAAATAAAAATAAATACCCAAATGGTGGACTTTAGGGACCAGAGGATTCTCTCTTTGCAAGGATGTGTGTATGTGTAGCGATAGTGGTAATAAGCAGAGTTTAACAAGGAATAAATTATATCAGAATTTAAGTTTGGCACTTTTTCAGGAGGCAACTGGACTTTCTGGGTTTTTTTTGAAGAGGTTTCGCTTCTTATCCAAGAAGCTTCTTCAGCTCTGACAGGATGGTGGGGAATGGAAGGATTTATTTTTATTTTATTTTATTTTATTTGAATTTATATCCCGCCCTTCTCCGAAGACTCAGGGCGGCTTACATTGTGTTAAGCAATAGTCTCATCCATTTGTATATTATATACAAAGTCAACTTTTATTGCCCCCCAACAATCTAGGTCCTCATTTTACCTACCTTATAAAGGATGGAAGGCTGAGTCAACCTTGGGCCTGGTGGGACTTGAACTTGCAGTAATTGCAAGCAGCTGCTGTTAATAACAGACTGCATTAATCTGTTGAGCCACCAGAGGCCCTTTTATGCTCCTTGCAGACAGCTGGTCATTTGCATCCTTTTAGAGGGTCCTTGAGGCCACTTGGAGGTTTGTCTGTGTCCTCAGAGTCACCTGAGTAGCGCAAATGGTTCCTGTAGTCTGCAATTTTTTTCTCTCTGAAACTTTATTCCTACTCCCTCACCACAGCACTACTCAGGTGTCCCTAGAACTTGCCCAGGAGCAATTCACAGTCTGTTCCCTAGTCCAGGGGTCCCCAACCTTGGCAATTTTAAGCCTGGTGGACTTCAACTCCCAGAATTCCCCAGCCAGCTTTGCTGGCTGGGGTGTTCTGGGAGTGGAAGTCCTCCAGGCTTAAAGTTGCCAAGGTTGGAGACCCCTGCCCTAGTCAGTCTTGGTCACTTCTTCTAACTACGGTAATATCTTCCATCTCCTCTACCAATAATATGGTCAATTTCTGGATTTCCCATTTGATGACGCCTATGTATATGAGACTTTGGAAAAAGTGCAGAGAAGAGCAACTAAGATGGCTAAAGGCCTGGAGACTAAAAAATAAAGAAGAAGAGTTGCAGGATTTGGGTTTGGCTAGTCTAAAGAAAAGAAGAAATAGGGTCAACATGATAACAGTATTCCAGTATTTAGGGGGCTGCTACAAAGAGCGGGGGGGGGGGTCAACTTATTTTCCAAAGCACTAGAGGTCAGGACAAGAAGCAATGGATGGAAACTAACCAAGGAGAGAAGCAACCTGGAATTAAGGAGAAACTTCTTAACAGTGGGAACAATTAACCAGTGGAACAGCTTGCCACCAGTAGTTGTGGGTGCTTCATCATTGGAGGTTCTTTTTTTTTTTTAATTTGCATTTATATCCCGCCCTTCTCCGAAGACTCAGGGCGGCTTACAGTGTGTAAGGCAATAGTTTCATTCTATTTGTATATTTACAAAGTCAACTTATTGCCCCCCCAACAATCTGGGTCCTCATTTTACCTACCTTATAAAGGATGGAAGGCTGAGTCAACCTTGGGCCTGGTGGGGCTTGAACCTGCAGTAATTGCAGGCTGCTTAACAAGAGACTGGATAGACACTTGTCTGAAATGGTGTGGGTTCTCCTGCTTAAGCGGGGGGATGGACTAGAAGACCTCCAATGTCCCTTCCAGCTCTATTCTATCATTTTGGCTGTTTCAATTCTGTGCTAGCAATGAAAGAAATCTCCAGACTTGCAGAAACTGATCAGTCCTTCTCCCCTTTCAAAAGGTCTTACTTTTCAGCCACCTGATCGTCCTTGTGCCCTTTCAAGAATGTAAAGGCAACCAAAAGCTGAATATTGGTTAAATACAGATTAGTGATTCCTTATTGGGAATATTTTACAATAATTTGCATTTTGCATATATTTGCACTTAATGGTGGACTCTGGGTTGCATTCTATGGGTCCGCCTGCCAGCATATTTGCAGAAGAAAGAAAGAAAGAAAGAAAGAAAGAAAGAAAGAAAGAAAGAAAGAAAGAAAGAAAGAAAGAAAGCAGACTGGGGGAAATAGGCTAGAAGAACCGTCGGTTGACTACGAAGCCTTCCTATTTGCCAGATCATTTCTCCCTCTCAGGGTTGGGCAATATCTCACTTCTCATCTTTCCTGTTATGATACATAACTGATCTGTGGTTGAAACCTGAAGTTCACAACCCTCCTTAAAACAAAAAAGGAAAAGAAAACAAGAGGCAGCCGTAGGAACAAGCTTCTTTCTTGCCACTTTTGCTGCAACATTATGTAAATCTGCAAGCCCCCTTTCCTGCAAAGGAAAGTTCTGCTTCAGGTCGATTTCTCAAAAGAGGAAGCCCTCCTTGTTTATCCTGGTTGACCCAAATGTGCAACATTTCCTGGGGACAGGCCAAGGGTAAAATCAAAGAAGGCAGGTCTTTTGTGTGGTTGCTGGCTTCCTATCACACATTCTGGAGGGAAAGGAAGAAAATGACCATTTATTATAAGCCCAGCACCTTCTGAGGTTGCTTATCAGATTCATCAATGGAAACAAGGATGTCCAAGCAACGTGATCACCCCCTTCTGAGGGATTATCTCTCCTCCACATCTGGTTAGTTCCGGAGAGCTTCAGGTGGTAGCCAAGGAAGGTTCGTGCAATTCACAAGATAAAAAGAGTGGGGGTGCGATTTAGGCAAGGAAGGGGTCAGCAGTACGATAAGGTGGAGTAGCGCAGAATAAGAAGGTCAAATGGGACCCATCTCTTAACTTCTGCAGTTTCAGATTGATTGACCACAGGGAGACAATCTGGAATCGCTCTTGAGACATTCTTTGAAGGTGGCTGTCCTCAGGGACAGGGAATATTAAAAAGTTGGCTTTCATCAGAAATTGCTTGAACTTTTGCTGCTGATTTTCATTTGTAGCAACTCAAAGAATGCCTCTTGCTGAGTGTCCCTTCCTCCTCAGGGAGGAAGAGGCAAGAAGGGAAGGCTTTCCAGCTGTTCAGCCTCACTTCTGGATAGACTTCTATCCCCAGGAATGGTGGCTGGGACTTATGTCTTAAATGCACCAGGCAAAAGCAGTGTTCCAATATCTCAGGAGTTGCCACAAAGAAGAAGGAATCAAACTATTTTCCAAAGCACCTGAGGGTAGAACAAGAAGCAATGGGTGGAAACTAATCAAGGAGAGAAGCAATTTAGAACTAAGGAGAAATTTCCTGACAGTTAGAACAATCAATAAGTGGAACAACTTGCCTGCAGAAGTTGTGAATGCTCCAACACTGGAAATTTTTAAGAAAATGTTGGATAGCCATTTGTCTGAAATGGTGTAGGGTTTCCTGCCTGGGCAGGGGGCTGGACTAGAAGACCTCCAAGGTCCCTTTCAACTCTGTTATTATGTTTTGTTATGTTAAAAATACTCTTCTCCCAAATAGTCCCATAATTGGCTTTTGATTTTGATCTCACTGGATTTTCCTTTTGCTAATGCATTTTAATGATTTTTGTTTCTTTTCAGTTTTAAAAAAGAAACTGGCACAATCTGCCCAGGGTACGTTGGTTGCTGTGTAGATTAATCATTTAATCCATATCTAAACATTAATAATTTGCTTCCTTTTATTTTAGGGCTGGTCACATAAACAAATCTCATTAGGGGACGGGCTCCTTTCTAAGTTATATTATTATGCAGATCTTTTCCTTAAGTTGGAGGAGATGTAAGAAGTGATCAAGTCCTGATTTGATTTTAACCATATTTGTATAAGCCATAGTAGAGTGATTCATGCTTAAAACTAACCATATAAACATGGTTTGCAAGTCACAATGACTATATTCTCAATCCACTAAGTCAAAGCCAAACAAATTGCATTCTAGCTTAACACAATGTGTGAATTCTGTGCCTGAGAAGAATTGTGGCTCACTTCAAATATCCCAAATTGAACTTACTGAATGGATACCTTGTATGTGTACAATTGAAACCACAGATGCCCAATCCTGCCATCATGATAGTATGTCTACAAACAGTTGTGTTTATATTATACTCACCTGTCTTAAGTAAAGACCTTTATCTAACTCGCTCAGCTGTGATTAGAATTGGTTAAATGTTTTGGTCACCTGGTGTCTTATGTAAATCCAACCCCATATAGATAATTTATAGCTCAATATTCATACGTGGTAAATATATCAAGCAAGTTATTTGAATTGATAAAGGATACGGAAAGTAGGAAAGCTCATTTGTAGCAGCAAAGTTGGAATCCTCTATAGAGGTTTTGCAATCTTAGAGTGCAAAGTTAAAGATGATTAGAATGGAATCAGTCCCTCTGGAGGTTCTCAACTTGGCCCAGGCATACAATAATATTAACTGAATTATTAATTGCTGATTGGATGAATTGCCGGTTAGGGCAATCTATGGATAAAACTAATTTATCCCCACTTCTATATATCAGCTATTCTCTCTCATACAGACATGCATGCTTGTGTATCTTTCTTCCCATCAGAAGCAGCAAAAACGAAGAGCAGGACGGGGGAACAGTCAGGAGGAAGGGATGGCTGTCTTGGGAAAGAGGAATAAAATGGGATGGAGATGAAGTGGCAAAGAAAGGAGAATATTTTGGATTAGGAATCAAGATGAGCATCACTGGGCAACTAGCCTCTATCCTAAATTCCAGCTCCCATGTTTTCCAACAGCAAGGTCTCCAGCAATTGGCACTTATGGCTTATTTATTTCAAACACTTCCGTCTTACATTTAGCTGGGTGCCCCCTCTATTTCACATATAATTATCTGGAGGGAACCTCCTCTTGCTCCTCTCCTTTCAACCTCAGCAACTTTAAGATATGCAGGAACACAGAATAATAGGATTGAAGGGGATCTTGGAGGTCTTCTAGTCCAACATCCTGTTCGAGCAGGAGACCCTATGTCATTCCAGACAAGTGGCTGTGTAGTCTCTCCTTAAAAAGTGTCGGAGCACCCACAACTTCAGGATGCAAACAGTTCCACTGTTCCAATTGTTCTCCCTGTCAGGAAAGCTCTCCTTAGTTCTAGGTTGGATTTTTCTTTAATGATTTTCCACTTCTTGTCTTGCCCTCAGATGCTTTGGCGAATGTGAACTTCAGCTCATAGAATTCCACTGCAAGCATGCACTGGAGCTGAAGTCCATATTTTTAAAGTTGCTGAAGTTGAGAAATACCGTTCTGGGAGATGAGAGCCTTACAAAAAACAATCAGCGGTGGAATGCTGCTGGTTTAACAACCGGTTCAGTGAGTGTGTGCCTAACACTCCTTACCTTCCAAGTCAGCAATGGTAAGTAGAACAGCGAGGGGGCAAAATCAGCTGTGCCGTGCGATTGAGATGAGCTACAAAGCAGGAAATAAAGGACAGGATAGAGCAGGGGCAGGTGGGCGGGGCCAACTGATAGTTGGCGCTACTGGTTCACCTGAACCAGGACAAACCGGCTGAATACCCTCTCTGAAAGCAATTGTATTCTGCCTTTTTTGTGTCCTGCTAATCTCTTCATGGGTAAGAAGATAGTTTGTGGGATGGAGTCATAGTGAATAAAAGGTGGATCAAGACAGGAATGCTTTGAAGGATTTCAGCCAGGCAGGATATGGTCAAGAAACCCTCACATAAGTGAGGGTTTCTGGGAGATGGTGCTCACCAGATGCTAAATGTCTATGGAGATTCTCAGTCATCCAGGTCATGGTTGTCCCAAAGGTGCTTTTTCAAAAGGCAACTGGACTTTCTTGAAGGTGTTTCGCTTCTCATCCACGAAGCTTCTTCAGCTTCTTCACAACTGAAGAAGCTTCTTGGATGAGAAACAAAAACAAAGAAAGTCCAGTTGCCTTTTGAAAAAGCATCTTTTGACTCCAGATGATAAGCAGCTGCTTTTACTCCTCACTCAGTTAAGCCGGTTGCTCTGGTGCAGATGAAGGATCAATACACTGATGGGGTATTAATGGTGGTAGCTTCAACAGGTTCCCCATGTTTGCTCTGCAAGTTGAACAGCAAGACAACAGCCTGAGAGTCATAGGATGTTGGGAGAAAAGTAATTTTTTAAAAAGTTGTCATTAATTTAATGTGCATCTCCATGATGGATCTGTTGGCGTTCAGGACCTCTGTCATCAGCGTCTCAACGTAATAAAAATTTGGGCCCCATCAAGCCCAGCTTTTGCTTCCACTTCAAACATGCTTGCAGTTCCTATTGCTTACCAATTCTCAAAGAAAGACTGTGTGTTGAAAAGTGGGCTGCTTTTTCTATCCTTTTTTTAAAGAAATAGGAAATAGTTGTTTGTGTGTGTGCATGCATTTATATTTGTGTATGTGTATGTAGCAATAGTGCTTATATGCTTCTTTATAATGCTTTACTGCATTCTGTAAGCGGTTTATAGAACCAGCATTTTGCCATCAACAATCTGGATCCTCACAAAGATGGAAGGCTGAGTCAACTTTGAGCCGGTGAGAATCGAACTGCTGGCAGTTGGCAGAATTAGCCTGCAATACTGTATTCTAACTACTGTGCCACCTGGGCTCTTTTAAACACATACCAAGACCAGACACTTACATGACACTTAAGTTACTTCAGTTAAATTCTTAAATTAAGTTCCGTTGATGATGATGGCTCAGTTCTACTTTAAGTACAGCTTCAATGCAGACTGAACTGTCTGGACTGAACATTCTCTTTTAGTAAGAAAAGTGTACAGTGCATGTTTTAAAGATTAGGGCTATACAAAACTTCTGCTCTATTTCACAAAGCCACATAGATGTGGTAGAAGGTAGTCTGGATTCCCAGAAGGGAGAGGCTGCATTCCAGGGGACAGTTTAGGTAGTTTGGTTGGAAGATAGACAGTTAAGATGGCTCCTCCCTAAAAATTCTCAAAGTATGTCTTTCATGATGCAAGTTGTTGCTGTAGATTGGCAAGATTTCTATAGGTGAGGAATAATGAAGGAAACTGCTTAGAAGTAACTGTCAGACCTGCCCAAATTTGGTCTTTTAGGAAAGAAAGACTCTTGACTCCATTCGTAGTGAAAAATATACTTTTGCTAAAAGCCAAGTGGATACAGTATAGCAAAGCCAGAACTAAAAGTTTGCGCATGAAGGTTCCTCAGTTAACTTTCCCTTGATGAAGGTATTTTTTTTTCTTTTTCTTTTATGTATACTGCGAGCATATGCACCAAAACAAATTCCTTGTGTGTCCAATCACACTTGGCCAATAAATTCTATTCTAGTCTATTTCCTGTTCCTCCCCCCGTTATCTCCCTATTGTCCAGCTACATTTGAATGAATTGTTTTGGTAACAGTTCCTGGATCGCCAACATGATCGCCAACGTCCGATGATGGATATGGCACAAGAAGAAGGAGAACAGTCCCTGCTTCAGCGGGATAGATGGTGAGCTCTTGCATTCCACTCCCAGGGCTTTGGCCTTGGGACAGTGAGCCAATGTCTCAGGAAGACATGATAAGTAGTTTCGGTTTCCCCTTCCTAGCAGCTCCCTCTCCCTATAGCAGGGGTCTCCAACCTTGGTCCCTTTAAGACTTGTGGATTTCAACTCCCAGAGTTCCTCAGCCAGCTTTGCTGGCTGAGGGACTCTGGGAGTTGAAGTCCACAAGTCTTAAAGGGACCAAGGTTGGAGACCCCTGCCCTATAGTCTATGGCAGGCTGACATCTAGCAAAGGGAGGCTGGAGTGCAAGATGGTAGTTCTAGCAATAACTTTGTCTTTCCTGGTTTTGAGGGCCTGACAACAGCCTGTGTACGTCCAAAGTGCCCTTCCTGTTTGACATATTGCTGGTGGCTTCGGTCTGCTGCGTCAAACTTTCCTGCCGTTCCCAATTCCTTGGTATCAGCAGACTCCTTTGGCAGTTTCCAAGTGACAGAAAACATCTGATGAAAGCAAATGGTTCTTCCTCCTTGAGAAAAGCCACTCTGTTTCCTCCTTAGAAGGGCACATCCAAAACATTGCAACCACATGCCTACCATAATGGAAAATGAGAAGACGTATCAAATTAGCTACTTTAATTTTGTGTCCATTTTGGAAAAACTGACCAAATACTGACCAATACTTCTATCCTAGTCCATGGTGACTGCTGTTTTTGGAAATGTTCAGAAAAAGAAAGCATGGTTTGGCTAAAACGGAGGCAAACACAAGTCTTGTTATATTCTTCTCTATATATCCATCCTCTCTCCAGATAATTTTAGCATTAGTAATGATCCTCCTCGCCTCTAGGAAAGTTCTGGGACCCTCCTTTTGAAATAATTGTTCTTGATTGCGTGAAATCTCAACCTTTGCTGATATCTGGGACAACGTCAGAAGATGGAGGTGGAGAATCCTTGGTAGAGGATGTGGATAAAGTTCTCTGTCTTGAAACGCAAAGAGAAGACTCTGGCAAGGTAAAGGTGCAGCCAGTGAGATCTGTTAGATCAGCCAGGCTGGGGTATGAAAGAAGATGGCTCCAAATAGAAATGGAGGAACAGAAGAAGAGCAGAAGTACTAACGGACTACATAAAGTCAATCAAATAAAAAGCTTCTCTCTTTTTTTAATGACATTGTCTTTGAGACTGAGATTTCACTCCTGAGTTAAATTCAAATTGCAGTCTTGAAATTTCAGGTCAGATTCTCCAGTGTGGCACCAGGCTGGGAAAAGCTGTCTTCAGATTCTGCAATCTCTGAAGAGCTTCTGAGGAACCCTGTCTTTCATAGACACATCATCCGAGAATTGCTGTAGCAAGCAGTGGAGTGGATGGTTGGACCCACTTCACTCATCCTGAAACATTTATTTTTTATTTTTTGCTTGTTTGTTTGGTTTACACAGCGGCCTGCTTCCTGGGTTGACTTTGGGCAACTAGCAAAAGTTAAAAACATCCAATACGGAGGAAAACGATGAAATGATAAAATAATAAAACTTACTGTGCTGAGGGTCATAGACACAACTCATACAGTTACAAAGTAGGTCAATGCCTGGAAGAGAAAACAGATCCACAGTGGCTTCTTAAAGGCTAGCAGGGTTAGGTTGAAGTCCAACTGAATTCTGAGAAGGGGCATGATGGAGGTCTATAGAGGGCTATGACCGAAAAGGTCCACCTCCCAGGCTCAAGTCCTCTCTCCCTTTCTCCCTCTTCCTTCCTTCCTTCCTTCCTTCCTTCCTTCCTTCCTTCCTTCCTTCCTTCCTTCCTTCCTTCCTTCCTTCCTTCCTTCCTTCCTTCCTTCCTTTTTTTCTTTCTGCCTTCCATCTTACCATAGAGTAACTCTGGACAGCTTACAGTTATGTATACAGTTAAAACATACAAAAAATTAAAACCGACATTAAAACCAAGGACAAATGGGGAGGGTGGGGGCCGAATGGGGGAGACGTGGATTCTATTATTAATCAACCACCCCCATTGTGCTGCTCCCCAACTGATGCCCCAAGCCGACTGGCACAGCCCCGTCTTTAGGCCCTTATGAAAAGGAGGGTTGGGGCCAACCCCACATCGAGGGGGCAAGATATTCCAGAGGACAGGAGCCGCAGCAGAGAAGGCCCTCCTCCTGGATCCCTTGGGCTGATGGGACCCGCAGCATGCCTCCTCTGCTGGCATAAATGGGACAGGCCAACCCCAGTGGATTTAGACCCTTGTCTCCTTAAATCTTAAGAGACGTGGTGGCTCAGTGGCTAAGATGCTGAGCTTGTCGATCGAAAGGTCGGCAGTTCAGCAGTTTGAATCCCTAGTGCTGCATAATGGGGTGAGCTCCCATTACTTGTCCCAGCTTCTGCCAACCTAGCAGTTCAAAAGCACGTAAAAAATGCAAGTAGAAAAATAGGCACCACCTTTGGTGGGAAGGTAAGAGTATTCCATGCACCTTTGGCATTGAGTCATGCCGGCCACATGACCACGGAGACGTCTTTGGACAGCGCTGGCTCTTCGGCTTTGAAGCAGAGATGAGCACCGCCCCCTAGAATTGGGAACGATTAGCATGCATGTGCAGGGGAACCTTTACCTTACCTCCTTAAATCTGGGTGCCATTTTACAATCCTTTTCAACTGAGTCTCCAGCTCTGCTTAAAACCTTTTTCCTGTTTGTTCTCTACAGGCAAGTAACTCCATGAATGTTTTGCAAAAACTTGCTCTTGATAGCTAGCACAGAATTAATTGACCTGCTGCTGGATTTTCTTCATGGATTTCTATGAATGGTGCCTGTTTTCATTGGAACCTTCAGCAGGTAACTCCCCTGCCGAAAAAGACACAAGACACGTCTTCTGACCGAAACATCTAAATTATATCAGGATGGAATGCCCCCCCTCCCGCAAACCAATAGAACGATTCATTTCAAGGTTACCTGACTTGGCATGGAATAGGGTTGGCAGCAAGAAACACGCAGATTGGTCCAAAAACAATTACAGAGAGAAACGACTGCCAATTGTTGTAAAATCCTAAATCTTGGAAGGGATGTTTTGCCATTAGCAATATTTCTGTGGAACAATGAGGATCACAAAATTAAAGAACGTATACTTGGCGGCATCGCTCCTGCTTCTTAAACAGCCCATTGTCTTCCAGTGCAGATCATGGTGTTACTTTAACTAGAAGGAATTCTCACGTATACAGTTAAAAAAAAATGTTCGAGAAAAACGAAGAACAAGATTCAACACGACTCAGAAACGCACTTTTCCCTTTTTTAAAAAAAACTATCTTTCTTCATGCCATTTTCTCAATGACAGTTTAATTTTGATTGATTTCAAAGATATAGTGGAAGCGAAAGGCATCTAATGCAGGAAAAGTCAGAACTGGATCTGATGTTGTGTGTGTGTGAGTGGGGGGAATTAAGGGGAAAGGAAAAGACGGTGCTTGAAATCAAAGTCAAATTCACACGGGTTCCTCTTTCAGGGCATTCTTTATTATTTATACACCAATTTCAGTGCCTTGTTGCTGACCTTTTAAAAGCATTCAGCTGCATTTGGGGCATTTCGGGACCCAAGGATTGCATTTCAAAACTGACAGAAGGAACGTGGATGACAATGGCTCATTTAAAAGTCTGGACTGAATGTGGATTAACCTTCAGGCTCCCCTTCCGACATGGAGAGAAACTCCATTCTCTTTGCACAGCAGCTACTCTTCCTCCTGCAGTGCAGGTGGTCCTCGACTTGTGACCAGAACTGAGCCCAAAATTTACGCTGCTAAGCGAGACATTTGTTAAATGAGTTTTGCCCCATTTTACGACCTTTCGTGCCATGCTTGTTAAGTGAATCACTGCAGTTGGTAAGTTGGTGACACGGTTGTTAAGGGAATCTGGCTTCCCCATGGACTTCGCTTGTCAGAAGGTCGCCAAAGTGGATCATGTGACCCTGGGACTCTGCAACCGCCATAAATGTAAGTCAGTTGTCAAGCATCACATGACCAGGGGGATGCTGCAACGGTCGTAAGTGTAAAAAATTCAGTGATGATGTAACTTTTAATGGTCACTAAATGAACTGTTGTAAGTTGAGGACCGCCTGTATTTATGAACTCAGTCTTCTTTTAGGTTGATTGGAAGCCCAACTTCCTTTCTTCCGTTACCCAAATTTAAATTTCTTGTTACAGAAGCACACAAATAAAATCACATTTGTTACTTTTTATGAGCCACGGTGGCGCAGTGGTTGGAGTGCAGTACTGCAGGTGACTTCTGCTGCCTGCAATTTAGCAGTTCAAATCCCACCAGGCTCAAGGTTGACCCATCTTTCCATCCTTCCAAGGTGGGTCAAATGAGGACCTAGATTGTTGGGGGCAAGAGGCTGACTCTGTACACTGCTTAGAGAGGGCTGTAAAAGCAATATGAAGTGGTATATAAGTCTAAGTGCTATTGCTAATGCTAGTGCTATTTATAATTTTAATCAAGGCCTAAGTACTTCTCTGCTTACTTGCTACAGCAATCTCTCGGGAGGAAAAAAAAAACCAAAAGAGAAAAAAAATCTTGCTTGGTCTACTGGAGCCGTTCCTTACTCAGCCCAGTTGAGTACGCTGACCATATACTATGATAGATCTGCCCATAGGAGGCACCAACCTCACCATATCCCCGAAGGCAGAAAGTGTCCTGATTCTCTGGAGAATGTTGTCCTGGCCAAAAGGGCGCTCTCGTTTGAGGCCTCCATTATAAATTATCTTTACGTTGTGGTTCCTTTGATCTCCTCTTCTTGAAGACCTTATGCTCAAAACCCGAGGTAGAAATATTTCAAATGAATCATTTTTGCATAATCAGATTATGTTGCTTGTGACTTGATGCTATCACGGACACCTGTGCACTAAATCTCACAGACAAGTTAACTGACTTTGGCGAATGTACTTTGCTAAGTTACTTACACAACCAGCAGCTGCATTCACACGACACTAAGTCTTAAGGCTGGGAAGGCTGAGCAAGGGTGCAAGCTCAGAGTGTTTATAGTTAGTTTAGTTTTAATTTCAACATACGAATTTCCAACCAGATCTGCAGCACAAAATTGCAGAGGGAGAGTTGGGTTAGTCTATGGCAAGATTATTGGGTTAGAAGATTAGAAGAAGTCTGATGGCACCTTTTTAGACACAGACAGCTTATTACCAGGCAGAAGCAGCTCTCTTGCCTCATCCCAATTTAAACCCTACCCCATCAAGCCCCTCTAAGCGCACAGTACCTTTTAATAAAATGGTTACATTACATAAAATTATTACATTATTTGTAAAGCACATTAGTGCTTTGCATTAAAGTACTTTAAGCACATTAGTGTGAAGAAAGCTGCCAGTGCCAGGTAATATGCAATATAAGTAGCTTAGTCCTTTTCAACTTGGAGTTCCACCCATGAGCTCTGAGGGAAGTCTTGATCTTTGGCCTTCCTTGTCCCAGATAGTCCTTGAGAAGGTGGACAGACGTTTAAGGAGAGTTGAATCACCTGCCGAGGTTTTGAGGCAATGCAAAAGGCATTGAGGAAGCATGGAGCTCCTTCCTGTGTGAAACAAAATCCGCTTGGAAATAAATAACCATAAAAACCATGATAAGGTCACATGCCTCATGATCCCAAAAAGCATCACCTCTGTTATTGGCCTCATCTTCCCCCTTTACTCCCTCCAAACCTTCATCCTTGGGTCGCTTTAGCTTATCTATCTATCTATCTATCTATCTATCTATCTATCTATCTATCTATCTATCTATCTATCTATCTATCTATCTATCTATCTATCTACCTACCTACCTACCTACCTACCTACCTACCTACCTACCTACCTATCTATCTATCTATCTATCTATCTATCTATCTATCTATCTATCTATCTATCTATCTACCATCTACCTATCTACCTATCTACCTATCTACCTATCTATCTATCTATCTATCTATCTATCTATCTATCTATCTATCTATCTATCTATCTATCTATCTATCTATCTATCTATCTATCTATCTATCTATCTATCTATCTATCTATCTATCTATCTATCTATCTATCTATCTATCTATCTATCTATCTATTTAGCATACGGCATCTACAGAGGTCACGCCAATCACTGATATACAATACTAATGAAGCACATTATACATACAAACACAAATATAAGTTTAAATAAAGCATCAGCAAACACACCTTTGTAAAATGTGTGAAAAATACAATAGACAAGATAAAATATTAGAGTAGAACCATGATAAAGTTGCTATAATGTGGTGCCACACAGTTTCAGTAGGATTTCAATGAAAGCTTCCCCTCTAACCACTTCTGGTACGCACGCACTCAATTTCTTTGAAAATCTTTTCAACAGATGATTTACATCTGCTTTAAAATGTTCCTGACTTCTTCTGGAAAGGTGAAGTTTGTGAAGAGCCACTAAAGAAGCAGAGGAGTTGCCCTCTCCCACCCAATTTCTCTGCCTTTGCATTAATCCACAATCAGGAGGTGTCTGTAGAGCTGGGTTGGTAGGTGGGAAAGGAGTCAAAAAAGTCAGGCTGAATGAAGCCCCACCCTTTTCCAACATAAAAAGGGCAAAGCTTTAATCACACAGGTGTGGCCGTCATTGTTCTGGTTTGCTCTTGTCTTTATGTGAGCTAAAAGGGAAGCCATGGCCTTTGTCCCTTCTTGTTCTGAAAACAGATTACCTCTCCCCATGCTGGCAACCTGGGTGCAGAAGAAGGAATCCAGGGTGGAAAAGGGATGAAGCCCCCTGGATTAGGATTAGGAAGGCAGGCACTTTGTTTCCTAGCTCCTCAAACCAGGAGCAAAATCTTAATTAAACTAAGATTAGAACTGTAAACTGCCCAGGGTCACGTGATTAAGTTGGGCGGCTATAGAAATTGAACAAGTCAATAAAATAAAATAAATAAATGCCAGGGAACACAGGGCAGCTTCTCGCACATTGAGGCTGCCAGCATAATTACAAGGGCATTGCTGAGCTCTTAGGAGTTGATCCATTTCCCATGCAAATAGATTCCTCACTGGCCAGGAAGGGTTCTATCCAGTGGTGGGATTCAGCCAGTTCGCACCACTTCGGGAGAACCGGTTGTTAACTTTCTGAGCAGTTTGGCAAACTGGTTGTTAGAAGAAATCATTAGGGCAAAGAACCAGTTGTTAAATTACTTGAATCCCACCCCTGGTTCTAGCCGAACCAGGTTCAGGTACATCAAGGAAAATTCATCGCCTCCTTCTGTAAATAAAAAGACATACATCTTAGGACAGGGGAGTCAACCTGGATTTCTCTGAGGGCCAGATCAGCATCGTGTTCTCCACCACAGGCCAGCTGGGGGGAGGGAGGGCAAGGAGCAAGAGGAGAGATGGGACGGATGCCTCCTGCAGCACTCTGCCAGCCAAAAACGGGCTGCGCGGGGGCCTTGTTTTTGGCTGGCAGAATGCTGCAGGAGACCATGGAGGCTGAAAACGGGCCTCGCAGGGGCCGCCTCCACCCCCGGCCCATTTTGGCCGGCATAAGCACCGCAGACCTATCCTTTGATATTTCCAGGCTGGCCGTAAGAGCCAAATTTAAGCACACTGTGGGCTGGATCCGGCCCATAGGCCTTGAGTTTGACACCCCTGTTTTAGGACAAATTTGTCAGCATGTCTGTCTTTTTTTTATTATTATTATTTGAATTTATATCCCGCCGTTCTCCGAAGACTCAGGGCGGCTTACACTGTGTTAAGCAATAGTTTTCATTCATTTGTATATTATATACAAAGTCAACTTAATTGCCCCCAACAATCTGGGTCCTCATTTTACTTACCTTATAAAAGATGGAAGGCTGAGTCAACCTTGGGCCTGGTGGGACTTGAACTTGCAGTAATTGCAAGCAGCTGTGTTAATAACAGACAGACTTAGTCTGCTGAGCCACCAGAGTCTTCACCCCTGACCCTTTTCAAACAGACCTTCCCCATGGATGGTAGATTTTCCCAATCCCGTGGGCACTGTACAGCTATCTTAGAACTGTTGCTCAGTGGAGATTCACACCAGGTTACAAATTTCTGGAGATCTGAAGGTTGTAGCTGGTTCCACAGTTTTATTTTCTCAGTTTGTACAGCCCCTCTGATCACTACTGCTAAGAGATTGCATTATGTTCTGCCATTTCAAGACAGGAAATGCAGCAAAATTGGAACATGCCTTAATATAAGTGAAATAGTTCGTTTAACTTAGTAAACATGAGCAGTTGCAGAAACAAAGACCATTTTTCAATCAAGAATAGATCTGATTTCCCAATTGACTGCATAATTGCCATTCTTGGTAGTACTGTGTTTCCCCGAAAATAAGACCCTGTCTTATTTTTATTTTTTTAAACCCTGAAATAAGTGCTTGGCCTTATTGCCATGTGCTCAAAAGCCAGATTGAGTTTATTATCAGAGGATGTCTTATTTTGGGGGAAACAGGGTATCAAAACATCACATTGTGAGAAAGAGCAAAGCAAGGGCTGTGGTAGCTCAGGCTGTAAAGAAGCCTGTTATTAAAACACAGCAGCCTGCAATTACTGCAGGCTCGAATCCCATCAGGCCCAAGGTTGACTCAGCCTTCCATCCTTTATAACAGGGGTGTCCAAACTTGGTCCCTTTAAGACTTTTGGACTTCAACTCCCAGAGTCCCTCAGCCAGCAAAGCTGGCTGAGGGACTCTGGGAGTTGAAGTCCAAAAGTCTTAAAGGGACCAAGTTTGGACACCCCTGCTTTATAAGGTAGGTAAAATGAGGACCCAGATTGTTGGGGGGGGCAATAAGTTGACTTTGTAAATATACAAATAGAATGAGACTATTGCCTTACACACTGTAAGCCGCCCTGAGTCTTCGGAGAAGGGCGGGGTATAAATGTAAACAAAAAAAACAAACAAAAAAAACCAAAGTCTAATGGTACTAAAAATGTATTAAAAATTAGGACTTGTATGCCAACAGCCCCCTAAGACCAATCACCATTAAAGTATGCAATGGAATTTCCCACACTGAAGGAGATGGATATAATACAGATTGACCTCAACTTACAACAGTTCATTTAGTGACTGTTCAAAGATACAACGGTACTGAAAAAAGTAGCTCATGACTATTTTTCACACTTATGACCATTGCAGCATCCCTATGGTCACGTGATCAAAATTCAGACACTTAGGAACTGACTTATGTCTATGACAGTTACAGTGGTTCCAAGTGCTGGTTAAATTGGTCTAAAAATCAGATCTGGAGTTTAACAGAGCAGTTCCCCTTTATCTTAAGCTCCACCTCTGCTTCTCCCTCTTGCCTCTTGACTTCGATCTTGTTTAGAGCAGAATTTCTTAACCTTAGAAATCCCAAGTTGTGTGGACTTCAACTCCCAGAATTCCCCAGCCAGCTATGCTGACTGAGGAATTCTGGATGTTGAAGTCTACGCATCTTAGAAATGTCAAGGTTGAGAAATACTGGTTTAGAGGCTCCATTGTTTGAGCTTCTGCAATCACTTCTTCCCTTTCAATTTAGACTTTCTAGTGCTGGTAATTAACATCATTACTTCATTATCATCATTACAGTGGTGGTGATGAGATGGAGCCTGGGGAGGGCTGTTTTTGGGCCCTCTCACCCTTTGGGTGGTGCCTAAATCACTCAGCCACAAGGAGGATTTTATCTCCCAAAGCTTCTCCGTTCCTAATCCAAGCGCTTCAAGGATTACAGCCAGTAGTCCACAAGTATTATTATGAGCCACTTAGGATATTATTGTGAGCTCTCTAGGATTATCTTCTATAAAATAGGTGGCCATCTATGTTTCTAAATAAACAAAACAAATGAAGTACTGTTGAAAGGTGAAAGGGAAGGTACAAAGATACAAGTGATGGACAATTGTTGAACACTGACCCAACCAAACAACAGCTTTGTTTTAGAACATAGAATAATAGAGTTGGAAGGGACCTTGGAGGTCTTCTAGTCCAACTCCCTGCTCAAGCAGGAGGCCTATATCAATCTGGACAAATGGCTGTCCAGTATTGGAACATTGCTATCATATCATCTCTAGTCTTTCTTTTCACTAGACTAGACATACCCAATTCCTACAACTGTTCTTCCTATGTTTTAGTCTCCAGACACCTTTATCATCTTTGTTGCTCTTCTCTGCACTCTTTCTAGAGCAAGGTTGCCAAACTCGTGGCCCGTGAGCCGGATGCATCACACACTGGCCACGTCCATGCCCAGTTTAGTGAAGGAGAAAAAAGTTGTGATAAATCACACAATGACGCTGTGAAGACGCGAGTTTGACACCCCTGTTCTAGAGTCTCGTCATCTTTTTTCGGATAGTGGTGAGCAAAATTGGAGACCATAATTGGAATTCCAAGTATGGTCTCACAAATGCTTTGTGTTTAAGAGCAGCTCTGATGGATCAGGATAAAATTCTATTTAGGCCAAGATGCTCCTTAAAATGGCAAAGCAAGCCAGAATGTTCCTGAGACTTCTTGAGTTGAGCATGGAGATCACTGATCTCCCCAATGGGATAGTTGTCCTGCAGCTGGTATACAGGTTAGATTTAATTGTCAGTAGCTATGCTGAATGACAATCAGAAATTTAAGAGTGCCAGCATCTCTCCATCATCATCATCATCATCATGCCCACATTTTGTGCTATGCTTGCTACTAGTTGTTGCCGCTGTTAGCAGCCTTGGAGCTCCAGCAGAACATGAAAGGGAGAGGGAGGGAGAGTTGGTGGCCCTGGATCACATCATTATTGTGTAAAGCTCTTGTTCTTAGTTTGGTTCTTGAGTTCCACAGATGCCTGCTGTGCTTCACACTTATTTCCTGTTTTAGGGCCATCTGTGATTAGGAGATAAGATCTTTGGAAGTTCTGAGCTTCCTCTTCTATGGTCAACATCTGTTTCAAAAATGGCCATTCACAGCTCTTGCACGAGCTGGCTCTGGGTGGGACCTCAGTAAGTATGTACAACCAAGCACCCCAAGTCAAGAGTCATTGCCTCTTTTCAGAAATGTCACAATGTTTTGAAATGATTTCGCTGTGTCGGGGAGAAGCATATTTGGGGACAAAGACTAATAACAGGAAATACATCTCTTCCATCCAAAGTCTGAATGATGCCTTCAGAGCATTTCCAAAAGTAACCATCCTGAATTTTCAATTTCAGATTGACAGGAGAGGAATACCATTAAAATACAGGGGAATCGAACCCCGTTCATTGTGTTGAATGATTTTCATTTGATCTTAATATTAAATGGCATGCAAATGTTTTCAACTTTTTTGGGACCCTTCCTATTTCATGGTATTTTTGTGCGTGTGTGCAACCAGAAGAAGCCTTGATGAATGTATCTTTTCTTTTATGTACACTGAGAGCGTATGCACCAAGACAAATTCTTTGGCCAATCAAAAATTCTATTCTATTCTATTCTATTCTATTCTATTCTATTCTATTCTATTCTATTCTATTCTATTCTATTCTATTCTGCTCTTCTTGGGGGAGTGTGGGAGTGTGCTCCTTAGCCTGAAAAAATGAAGACCATCTCACATTTAGTCTTTTTTCAGATGCTCCCATGTTTGCACACCTCTGGCTCCAATGCTAGCTTCTTAAAAGTGCTCAATAACTGGTCAGACGGTGGCCTCTTCTTGGTATTGACCATGCAATCTTTGTTGTACCAGTAACGTTCGAAGCTCTAGAGCAGGGGTGTCCAAACTTGGTCCCTTTAAGACTTGTGGACTTCAACTCCCAGAGTCCCTCAGCCAGCAAAGCTGGCTGAGGAACTCTGGGAATTGAAGTCCACAAGTCTTAAAGGGACCAAGTTTGGACACCCCTGCTCTAGACCAACAACTGTTACACTTTTCAGAGCAAGAAGCCATTACAGGTAGTCCTCAAAATACCACTACAATTGAGCTCAAAGTTTTTGTGGCTAAGTGAGGCATTTGCTAAGTGAATTTTGCCCCATTTTACGATCTTTCTTGCCACCATTGTTAAGTGAATCACTGCAGTTATTAAGTTAATAACACTGCTGTTAAATGAACCTGGCTTTCCCATGGACTTCGCTTGCCAGGAGGTTGGAAAAGTGACCCTGGGGCACTGCAAGCATCATAAATACATGTCAGCATCTGAATTCTAATCACAAATCATGGGGATGCTGCTGTGAAAAACAGCCATAGGTCACTTTTTTCAGTGCCATTGTATCTTTGAACGGTCACTAAATGGACTGTTGTAAATCGAGGACTACCTGTGATTTAAACCAGGAGCCTCCAAACTTGGCAATTTTAAGACTTGTGGACCAACTCCCAGAATTCCTCAACCAGCCATGTCCACAAGTCTTAAAATTTGCCAAGTTGGGACATGGGCTTAGACAACTTAGAGCCACGCTGCCTTCAGTCTGATCTAAGCATAGTACATAAAATTATCTGCTACAATGTCCTACCTGTCAATGACTACTTCAGCTTCAACCAAAACTAACACACGTGCACACAATAGATACAAACTCAAGGTAAACCGCTCCAAACTTGATTGCAGAAAATACGACTTCAGCAACAGAGTGGTCAATGCCTGGAATGCATTCCCTGACTCGGTGGTTTTATCCCCAACCCCCCAAAATTTTAACTTAAGACTATCTACTGTTGACCTCACCCCATTCCTAAGTGGTCTGTAAGGGGCGTGCATAAGAGCACCAGCGTGCCTACCGTCCCTGTCCTAATGTTCCCTTTGATTCGTATCCAGTTCATGTATTCATGTTTATACTTAGATGCTTGATGAAATTAATTAATTAACTCCTGGTTTTAAAAAAATAATTCCAGGAGTCCCTGATGAAGAGGCAAAGCTCTGGTAATAGAAAATTAGTGCTTTCAAGTAAATGGCTGTTTGTTTTTGCCTTTAGTCCCTCAGAGAACCCAGTCTGAAAATCTACAAAATCCTGCTCTAGATTTAAATCAACCACTCCATCCTTTGATAACATGTTGCGATGTGATAGGAATATGACAATTTTTGTTTCTTTCTTAATATTCTCTTCCAGGGAGTGTCTTTAAATTGAAGGCAGGAAAAATATTTTGGGGGCATGGACGGCATTTTCATTTCTTTCAAAGGGCTTCTAAAAGGTAGAAGGTGGGGTTTTTTTGTTTTTTTTTGTTTTGCAAAAATGCAAAACAATTCTGACCAGAAATGTTTCTCAACCTTGAAAGCTTTAAGCAGTGTGGACTTCAATTCCTAGAATTCCCCAGCTGGCAGGAGAACTAGCAGGCTAACTGGGGAATTCTGGGAGTAAAAGCCCATGCTGCTTATACAGCTCCCAAGGTTGAGAAACATGGGTCTGGAAAGATTTATTTTGATTTCCTTCCCCTCTTCAATCAGTTATCCCACCCAATTCTGTAAGGTGTGAAAACTGGATTAGTAATCCCTCCTACCTCTTCACCCAATTTTACATAACAAAATATTGAAGAGAAAAGGCCTTGGGAAGGATCCTGGGGGCACTCAGTTGAGTCTGAGGATGAACCATGGATTACAGTTTAATTTTTGAGACAGCCACAGATTCACTTGATTGTCACTAATCTGTATTAATTCAGTTATTAAAAGTTCATGGGGAACGTTCTCCAGTCCTTTGCTAAATACCAGGGTGTTTGATGTCAACAATCCTGAAATCACACAATGAAAAAATGAGGTTAGGTTAGTCTGACAAGACAATTTCTGATAATTACAGTCTTGTTTTGAAGGTGTTGATAGATGACTTTATGATCTGTCCTAGAATCTCCCAGAATATTGATATTAAGCTGGGTATATCTAGTTCCTTGGATCCTTCCCCCCCCCCCCCGCCCTTTGAAGAGAAAGTCAACACCTTTTCTGCTCTTTGGGCATTTCTCCTATTCTTTAGGACTTGTCATCGGTCTCTTTCCCCCTTCCTCAATATCTTGAAATAAATTGAAACTGGCCCTGGACAGGAAAATGTGTATAAAACCTTGCTGCTACCAGCAGACATCTGACAGTATATAGGAAGAAATATTATTAAAATCAATTGCAGTTCTGGAGTTGGAAAGGAAAAGGAAGGGAAGGGAAGGGAAGAGAAGGGAAGGAAAGGAAAGGAAAAAGAAAAGGAAGGGAAGGAAATGGAAGGGAAGGGAAGGAAGGGAAGGGAAGGGAAGGGAAGGGAAGGGAAGGGAAGGGAAGGGAAGGGAAGGAAAGGATCTCATGATAAGAAAAAGTAACAAGGAAAAGAAGATTGAAGTAGGTGGGAATCCAAGAAAGACAAACCGAAAGCACGATTCATACAAGTCCAATAAAGGAGAAAAATTGGAGGACAATCAAAGACAACCAAACAACATGGTTATATATAAATCATCAATAAAGACTGGAAAATGGAAAATGACTTATATAGGAAGTATAAAGAGGTAATCAAGGATGTATACAGAGAAATAATGTGGAACCTTAGAACTTTGGGGAAATGAAACTTCACAGCCAGCCAGGTTGGTGAAGAATGCTAACATAAAAAAGACAATTTGCAGTTATGTTGAATTAAGATGCATTGATATTTTAATTAAAAAGAAGAAATAACAGTGGCTTAGTGAGATTAGAAAATGCTAACAAAAAGTTGTAAAAAAACCACAACGTTGGCTTAGCCTCCTCCAAGAAGAAGGCATGTATTTTATCCAGCAAGGAGCAGGATTTAAGCATGAGGATGATAAATATGGCAAAAGAATATTTATTCATTGTGAATAAGATAGGAATATTTTCTAGCAACCCCAGAACTGCAATTGATTTTAATAATATTTCTTTCTATACATACTGTCAGATGTCGGCTGGTAGCAGCAAGGTTTTATATATATATATATGTACATGTACATCTATATATGTGTGTGTGTATGTACATGTGTATGTATGTAGACACATACATATACATATACACAGCAGTGGTGGGTTCCAACTGGTGTTACCACCGGTTCGCTTCGCGCTTCCGCTTTGGGTGCGATTGCTTTGCTTCGCTCGCATGCATGCCAAACTTGCGCTTTGCGCAAGTGCATTGAATTGCTGAACAGCTGAGACATGGCAATCCGCTCTGCTGTGCCTTTCAGCTGGGCTAAAAACGAAGGAATAAAAGTAGGTACAGTGCAGGGGCGAGCGGGAGGGCCTAGCTGACGGTCGGAGTGAACCGGTTCGCCCTCACATCACCATCACGAACCACGAAGAACCGGTAGCAACCTACCACTGATGCACAGGCCAAAAATGGGAGGAGTTTTGTGTTCCAACTTTAGATGTTTGTGACTATAAATTATTATAAATAATCTTATTGGAAAAAACTCTGAGTTATAATATGGAATGCAAGAAATTAGGCAAAACATCTTTTTAATCTAACTTGGAAAGGCTTTATTCAGTTTGCTAAAAATTAAAACCAATTAAAACCTGCCAGAACCAATTAAAAAATATCAGAACTAGCCATGAAAGAGATTAGTGGGGTGAAGATAAGTGAAAACATTGAAGGGAGGATCAAAGAAGGAATCAAGAATCATCCATAAGGTTTGGCATTGGTATGTATATTTTATATATTTTTTTCATTTTTACTCTTATGTTTTGAGTCCTATTATTCTAATCTGTTAATTGCAACTGCTGCAATTTTAAGGTTTGCAGTATCCATAATAAAAAAAAGTTCACAATATCAGCATTTCAGAAACTTAGAAGCTCTAAATGTTAGTAAAATTCAAAATACTGAATTAGACTAGATAAGGACACAACTTCAAGAGAGGCCTCAAGAAATCTGTGCTCCATAGTTTGGCTGACTTACAGTTTTCAACTTTTTACCTCTTAATGGCTACCCTTTCATCTCTCAAATGATATCATTCTTGTGTGTTTCCCCCCCTGAGTTGCTTTTACCAGAAAGGAAGCTCCAAAGGTAGCTGAATAATGGAACCTGTTTGATACCGATGCTATCAATTTTCCATGAAGAATAACCCATCACAGTATTTCTAGAGAATGCAGATAATTTTGGTTTAGTGAATTGACCTTGGGAACGTTCTTCTGGCATTAGAGGATGAAGCACCTTGGAGAAACTTCTCGTGCCTACTCTAGATAGAAAGAATGGGCAGAGCAAAATGTGGCAGAATTCAGGTCTCAACATTGGAGTTTGCACTTAGGGATTTATGCAAAAATGAAAAAACAAGAGCTAAAACACAGCCCTGTCTCATCCCTCATTGAAGCAACAAATATGAGGAACCTTTGAAAGCTAGAGTGAACCTACATAGCTCTACCTGACAGGCTTACCTCCTCATTTCTGATTTTGTCAACCCAGTTTATACGTAACAGCCGCCTGTAAATCCACATTTCAAATGCTTCTAGTCTCTTCAAGTGGCTTTCTGTCAGAGGTCAACTCTCTACTGCGTAGAGCAGGATAGAAAAGATGTAACTTCTGACAAGCCTGATTTTGGTTAGATATCATCAAACATTTTTAGAGGACAATTCTACAGCCCTCCTCTGAAGAAGCATATTTTTCTTTGCTTCACTCATATTACTAATTCCTTTTGGTACAAAGATCTAATCTCATCTTTTGGCCAATCTGTCACAGAAATCTAAAAGACAAGGACTCCATTAATTGCCTTTCAGCGTGTGTGAACCAGCAATTCTTTGGAGATTACATCCAGGTTGTACTTGATCTAATGACCATATAATGATAGTTTAGTACATCTTCTCACATTTAAGGTAGGGATAAAATTTTAACCACCTTTATGGATATCTTTCTCTTTTATCTAGGATGATTTCTCAACTCGCTTTATGTTTTTACAGCTTTCAAATCGACACTGTAGTATCTCCCCAGCTTAGCGTTCAGGAATCTAATTGTATTTAGTCAATAGTTAAGTAACTGTAATTTTAGCTTCTTCAGATAAGTTAGATCTTTTGTGTTCTGGTATTTTCACTCTGAAATATTTTATCCCAATTTTTGTAATTTGTCCCGTAACTATTCTGGGGTTTTTTTGTGTGTCTTTTTTAAAGCTTTGTAACCTTTGCCATGGTTGAATCTGGTCATTGATGGAGTTGTGTGAGGCCCAGAGGTTTCCTTACTTCTAGGTTGAATCTCTAGGTCTACTAGTCAAGCCTCCTGCTCAAGCAGAAGATCCTATATCATAAAAACCTCCAGTGATGAAGCATCCACAACGTCTGGTGGCAAGCTGTTCCACTGGTTAATTGTCCTCCCTGTTAGGAAGTTTCTCCTCAATTCCAGGTTGCTTCTCTCCTTGATTAGTTTCCATCCATGGTTTCTTGTCCTGCTTGAACCAAGAACTTTATGCTGATGAAGCCAAGGTTCCATCACCGCCTCCAGGCCTTCCAGGTTCACCTTTTTTCTTGCAGAACAAGTCAAACGTGTTCCTACTTTGGAAAAGAAAAAGACAAAAAGCTGCATTAGTCCATGAAACAATGCCTCATAAACCAAAGGTGCAGATGCACAGTTCCCATTAGAAGAAAACTGCCCTTTTTTAAGGGAGATATTCATTCAAACTCATCCAGGACTATGAATATAATGTAGCCATAAAGCATTACTAATGTAGAGTCATCAAAGTAATAAAAAACATACATAAGGAAAACATGATGCTTTAATAAACGAACCACAATTGTTGGCTGATCTGATCTTGATAATTCCATAATTCAACATATTTTTCTAGATCCCTGTTTATAACTATACTTTTTGATACATTTTTCTTATCCAGACAAGAGACATAAACTTAATTTGACTGCAGCTAGAATTGTATTTGCACAACAATGGAAAAGTGAAGAGATGAAAGTGTGATTAAAAAAACACTAGAATGTGCAGAAATGGACAGAAAAACACTTACAATGAAGGAAAAGAAAGAAACTGAATACTTTTTGACTGGGATTTATTTTATCAATAGTTAGCTGATAAAAACAGGAGTTAGAAACAGGGAAATATAAGGAAAGGATCAATGATATAAGGGAGGTATGTTAAAATGAATAAGTAAATATTATCATTATTATTATTATTATTATTATTATTATTATTATTATTATTATTATTATTATTATTATTATTATTATTATTATTATTATAATAAAATCAATACTAATGTAACAAATATTGTTGTAAATGATTATTATCTCCTAAAACTATTTGTACCCAGTGTATTTGACAACATACTGTTTAATTGAAAATGGAATTTTTATAAGTTATAAAATAAAAAACTTGATGGAAAAAAAAGAGAGACATAAACTCAATTTAGCCAGGACTAAATGGGAGAAGAATGTTGGTTAGATTTCCCAGCTGCTACAAATGGTCAACCAGCATTTCAGATTCTTCCTTTTGAATCCAGGTTACTTGCACGTTTGAATGAAGAGGTGGGCAGGTGAGCCTAAAATCACAAGGGCCACCCTTCCTTCCCCAAAGATGCAAGTAGGGGCCTTCTGCAATTCATGGTACTTACTGATCTTAATCTTTCTGTTTGGGACTGTGACTGCATGTGAATTGGCAAGCCTTGTCTCCTTCTGGTTGGCCATGTGAAGGAGGAGGAGGAGGAGAAGAAGAAGAAGAAGAAGAAGAAGAAGAAGAAGAAGAAGAAGAAGAAGAAGAAGAAGAAGAAGAAGAAGAGGAAGAGGAAGAGGAAGAGGAAGAGGAAGAGGAAGAGGAAGAGGAAGAGGAAGAGGAAGAAGAAGAAGAAGAAAGTATCTAGGCAGGAACAAAACTGGAACGAAGGACATGCCCATTTTAGAGGAGCAGGCTCCTGAAACCATCCTGTCCTTCAAATTTCTGGTTGATCCGTGTGTGATTTGCAACCTGGAAGTTATGATCAACTCTGAGAAGATCAATTAAGCTCAAGGTTTAAATTGGGCTTCAACCAGTTCATTCAAGTAGCAATGTAATGTGCCCAACTCAGTTACGGTCTTGGTGTCCCCCGATACAAAGCTAGAAATCCTCTAATGTCAGAAGGCAAAATGAAGCCACCTCTTTGGTGTACAGATAGTCCTGACTTACAACAGTTCACTTAGTGACCAAAGCTACAACAGCATTGGAAAAAGTAATTTATGACCATTTTTCACACTTATAACTGTTGTAGCATACCCATGGTCACCTGATTTACATTCAGATACTTGGCAACTGATTCACATTTATGACGGTCACACTCTTGCCAGCACCTTAGATGCATAGAACATCATCTTCATGTCCAAATCATTATGAGAAAAGGAATCAATCAAAAAAGGCTGTAATAACTAAATTATGGTACAAGGCTGGAGAAATAGAAGGAGAGAGAAAGAAGGACTTTCCCTTCCCTTCCCTTCCCTTCCCTTCCCTTCCCTTCCCTTCCCTTCCTTCATATGTTCCTCTTCCAGGGTGGCACTTCTATGTCTGCAAACATGGCTTTGTGCATCCTACTTAAGCATGATGTGGTTGAACTTGTCAATTTTTGACAGCACGCAAAGCATGGAGTCAGCATAAACTGAGGCACATAACACTGGAAATGTTAGATTGCCAATAAATTTGTTCTACATTCCAAATCAGAACATAGTTAAGACAACCTATGACACAGTTCTTAACCACAAGAGTGCAAAGGTTGGGAAGACAAAATTAGAGGCCAAAAATAGAGCTGAACTCGGAAAGGCATGAAATTGGGTGAATTCTGTATCATCAGCATATTTTTCTACAGAAATCTGTTTGGCGCCAACAGTTTAACCCTGTATTATGCATCCCCCCCCCCGATTTATAACATACGCTATAAAAGTGATCTCTTTTTTAACCATCTCAGCTTATCTCTCAGGCTAATACAGTTTCAGCTTTGTACTAACCACTATTTTAGGAGGAAAAAGAAGGCTTAAGTGGTTTATCGCAGTGGGGAATGGTGGTGGGAGCTTAACTGTTCATCTCCAAAGGCTGGATAAGTAACATTGCCAATGCTGATCATGGTCTGGGACAAAGACAATTTCCTACTTGAAAAACTTGGTGTTTTTCACATAGTGCTCAGTAGTGAAATTCAGCCGGCTCTATCCAGATCACATGATCCGGTAGTGCCGGCAGCGGGAGGCTCTGCCCACCCGCCTGGACGTCATCAAGTCCCATTTTTGACCTTCTGCGCATGTGCAGAATGCTCTGTGCATGCATGGAGGAGGTGCGCGCGCCTACATTTGCAAACCAGTAGCACCACCTCTGATAGTGCTGTATTGTATAACCTAACTTTTGTGTTCCAATCAACAGTTTTGTGGGGAAGATGAGGACTACAATGTGGACGGAACATCTGGACAAGCAATTTTTCTCTAGAAGTTTGGGCATTTGGGCTTTTTGTCTTCTAATCATTATTTGCCCATTTTAACCATTATTTTTGTTTTGTATTATTTGCCTACAGATGTTGCCCATCTCTAAAAAGGACATGGTGCCATCAGTTTTCAGTAGAGGGCACCAAGAATGGCATGTGTAGGCGATTTGAGGGCTGCATGCAGCCTCGGGAACACATTTGACCCCTCTTGATTTGGTATGTTGCGTAAAACCAATGTATTGTGGTTTATTCAATTAATCCTGATAAACCGTGGCTTAATATTATGATCCTAGCCTGGTTTGCCTTCCCCTCATATCTCCATTCCACCAATGAATGATTCCAGCTGGTGAACAGGAAGATGGACTTTTCAAAGGGTTCTATCCTAATTATGAAGCATTTTCTTCAGGAAGGTTGAGGTCCATGTTTTTTATTATTACTTACTTCCTTATCTAGCCCTGGAGTTCCTGGTGGTCTCCCATGAAGAACCGTCCAGGCCCAACATTTAGTTTTTCAAGATCAAAATTGGGTTGCTCCCACCATCTACAGTAGGTGGTTGCAACACTTGATCATTGAGATATAAATAGTCAAAAGAGGAAAAAATTGTAGCTTTACATTGCTTCACAGGGTACCCTCTTTACTGGTAATGCTACTCCTGGTGTTGCCATGTAGGGCACAGACTAAAATATTCAGCAACATCAAGATACACATAGAATAGAATTAGAATAGAGGAGAGGAGAGGAGAGGAGAGGAGAGGAGAGGAGAGGAGAGGAGAGAAGAGAAGAGAAGAGAAGAGAAGAGAAGAGAAGAGAAGAGAAGAAGGAATATAACAGAACAGAACAGAATAGAATTCTTTATTGGCCAAGTGTGATTGGACATGCAAGGAATTTGTCTCTGGTGCAAAAGCTCTCACTGTACATACAAACAATAAAGTGATAGGTCATTTTTCATAGATCATACTTACAATCATTAATCATAATATACAACAACAAGTGATAAATCACAGATACCAATAAGTGAAGGTAGTAGGAAAGATGAGAAGATGAGAAGGATAATATCAATACAGCCCTACTACATGGGTAAATATATTTAGGCCTAAGACAGTGTTGTGAGAATTAAATGGAAGGCAGGCTGGTTGCAATTGTTTTTTTCTGCAGTCCTAACTATCCGTTGGAGTCTGTATCTATCCTGTTTGGTTGCTGTGCCAAACCAGACAGTTACTGAGGTACAAATGACAAACTCAATAATTCCTTTGTAGAATTGTATCAGCAGATCCTTGGACATGTCTACATGGAGAACGTCTAAGGGTATGTGTGCAACTCCTCCAACCTTTCCTCTTCATAGTAATGACTCAGCAAAGAAAAAAATGTCAAAGAAATGGAGGAATTCATGGGATGTTTATGAAGGGAGGATGCTTTATCAAATTCTGAGAATGTGGCTGGACAATAAAAGAACCATCTGGAAGTTCAGTTAGGTCTAGTAGGCTATGCTAGAATACCATCAAAAAGGGTTCTCTTCTTTTGGGTTCTTTTGCATGAAGAACCTGCCTAATGAGAAACACAGGAGAGCTAAAGTCACTGATTTCTTTCCTCATTTTCAATATCTGAAAAATATTAGTGCGAATCATAAATCCATCCATTGGTAAATCAATTTTTAAAAGGGCAGTTAGCGAAAGATCCAATCAAGTGACCTGCTTACATTATTGGATTTCTCTGAGCAATACAGTTCGATTTATATTATGGTGATATATTACAAATTTTCCAGTTTATCTTCAGTAGCTTTTTAATCTATCTTTAAAATGCATTTTTTAAAGATGCATTTTATCTTGGGGAATTAAGAAAAAGTTCACCATTAAATCTAAGGGGCTCTGATTAGAACCAGAACTTCTAGCATGTCAATGCCAGGGGTATTTTAAATGCTAAAGGTGAAACCGTTTTGCTTTGCCAAAAAGTTGTTTCTGGAGGCCAAAAAAGCCCAGTGGATCTCAGCGTGGAGACATTCCTGGGCTGAGACATTCCACAGTCATTTGGAGCAACTTGTTTTGCGCGGCTGGAATGGCTCCCCAGAGGCTGTGGCCCAGAGTTAAGGATCGTGCTAGAGGTTGGGCTGCAGGGGAACAATGGAGCTTTTATGAGGAAGTCAAGGGATTATGGGACGAGTAGTTCCTGGGTTTGAAAAGTCTAGGACATTTTTCACATACCTCCCTCCTAGGATTCTCTAGTACGCTGGAGACGTGCATTGCTAAACCAGTTTGAATTGGACCTTTGTTATTCTGGACCTTGGTGGGACTTTCTTCTCAAGACCAGGGCTATGGAAAGGTTGTCAGGAGGAAGAGTCAAGTCAACAGTTATGACAGTCAGAGATCAGAGACCGAGAAGGAGGAAGAGTGAAGATGAGAAAACCGAAGATAGGGGCCAGTGTGAAGGCTCACCAGCGTGACCCAAAATGCAGCTCTCTGGTTACGTGTCTTCCCTCCCCCACACAAAAACCTAGTGTCCTCCAAATACATTGTGTTACTAATCCTATAAACCCCAGGCAGGCTATTGGGGTTTGGTTTGTAGCTCTCGACTGTAATAAGCACAAATAGATTTGTAGATCAAACATTATCTTAAAAATGATGTTTGTTTCTTTTGCAAAGTCACTTTTTATGGTAAATTGCCTAATATAGCTTTCTCTAGTAGTTCATTCAGACATGCTGTTGCAAAGAAATTAAGGGCCACATTTTTGCAATACAAATTCTGCCTTATATTTTGTGTCAAAACAATCAGCTACCTACCCAAATGTTACATCGACCGGTTGTAATTTTTTCAAGGTATTGGTCTATTAAAAGTTTTTTTTTCATCTTCTCTATAGCTCTACTTGGGGAACAAAGGCTCAAGAGCCAGATGGATCTTGGCAGACTTGAACATTGGGCCCTATCTAACAAAATGAAATTCAATGTAGAGAAAAGTAAAGTCTTACACTTAGGTAAGAAAAACAAATGCACACATATAAACTGGGGGAAACTAGGCTTAATAGCAGTGACTGTGAGAGAGATCTTGGAGTCTTAGTGGACAATCAGCTAAATATGAGACAGCAGTGTGTAGCGGCAGCTAAAAAAAACAACACAATCCTAAATTGCATTAACAGAGAGATACAATCAAGATCAAGTGAGGTACCAATACCACTCTATAAAACCCTAGTAAGACCACACCTAGAGTACTGCATCTAGTTTTGATTCACCACACTATAAAAAAATATGTTGAGACTCTAGAAAAAGTGCAGAGGAGAGCAACCAGGATGATTAGGGGACTGGAGACTAAAACATACAATGAACGGTTGCAGGAACTGGGCATGGCAGTCTAGTGAAGAGAAGGACCAGGAGAGACATGATTGCCATCTTCCAATACTTGAGGGGTTGCCACAGAGAGGAGTTTTCCAAAGCACCTGAAGGCCAGACAAGAAATAATGGATGGAAACTGACCAAGGAGAGATTCAACCTAGAAATGAGGAGGAACTTTCTGACAGTGAGAACAATCAGCCAACGGAACAGAAATTGCCTTCAGAAGTTGTGGGAGCTTCATCACTGGAGGCTTTCAAGAAAAAATTGGACTGCCATTTGTCAGAAATAGTATAGGATCTCCTGCTTGAGCAGGGGGTTGGACTAGGTGACCTATTAGGTCCCTTCCAACTCTATTAATCTGATACAACCATATAATAGAAGTCTGGTCTATTTTGTTGTCCATATTTCTCATAGGGTTATTGTTGTGGGGAGAATAAAATGTGATGGGTATGTTTGGCACCTTGAGTTATTTGTAAAATAACTCAAATTAATAAATTAATTGGACACTGTAGGGATAGACTTTTTCCATAATGATTTGTCACCAACCAAATCCCTCAGATCTTCTAAAGTTGGTCCCATCACCACTGCAACTGAGTCCCTCCACCTTCCTGCTGATGCTCTTCTTCTCTTTCTTTCCAGCTGTCAATCTTCCCAATTTGGTCAATTAGAAAAGAAAGACTCTCAGGCCCATGGTTAGCCAAAAGTACACTTCACTAAAGCCAAGAGAAGCAGCAAAGCTGGATGTGGGGTTTTCACACCCAAAGCATATGGTTAACTTTTCCCATGTTCCCATCCTTCCTCCTGGTTATCAACAAGCATCCAATTAGGTGCTAACAAATTGTTTGGGTAACAGTTCCTGTCCTCATGGGTTGGATGGTTCTGCATTCCTTAGTATGACCTTGGAACGGTGGGCAGTTCTCACAGGATGGCACGATGCATAGTTTCATTTCTTAGACTTAGAATAACTTTATTGTCATGTGGAATGGGAACAAACACCACCTGTTATTGGTCCTCCTAGCACCTCTACCACAAGCAGAAAGAGACACATGGAAAAAGTTTTCAAGCACCCTGAGAATAAACTGAAAAAAACACGTGGACCACATTTTGCTTCCCTAGATGTCAACGTCACAAATGTCCACATGAGTGCATTTGAGTTCACATTGGTGCTTTCTGTACATAGCAAGATGGACTTGTAAAGAAGAGCTAATCCTTGCATTGTTGTTTGGAAGGCACACCAGCTACGGCTTCCCTCTTTTGATGTGGGATTACATCACACAGAAATTAGCCAGGACATTATGAGATGCATTTTATAACCTCCTGTGCCTTTTAAGAAGGACTTTCTTGCTTTGATGTTGTCATCCTTAATAATATTGGGACTTAGAGTCTGGTCCAGAATAGGGCAGCTTTCTTGATGTGACAAAATTTTATTTTATCTGGACTTATTGTTGGTTCTTTGTCCCTTTTATGAACTAAGCATGAGCTACTAACAACCACTTTGGAAGAGACAATGAAAATCATATAGAATGTGCTCTATTGGAACAATAGTCTATTTTCCTTTGCAATGTATGCTCTGTGAAGACATTAATATTCATTATATAATTAATAATAATTATGAACCTTGTGTGCCACAGACTCTTACCATCTCAGGGTGGATTACAATAATCAAATTACAATCAAGCATAAAAAAATAAAGAAAAATAATAGCTATTTTTTTATTTAATGGTTGTTAATAAAATAATGATTTCATTAATAGTTAATTTTTCAGGACCCTCAATTTATTCTACTTTCAGTACTTATGAAACACTCTGTAAGTGTTCTAAATTTTGTTTTAATGAATTCAGAATTGACTGCCTAGGATTCATGACCTATTTTGTTGGATGTGGCAGTTTTATTTGTTATATGGATTGTATAATTTTGGTCTTTGAATGTCATGAAGAACTGAAGTATTTTAAACATTTGCACCAGTTTTGGGAGAAAGAAAAACTTGCCCAAGACGTTTCTCTCAAGCAGAAAACAACTCCTTAACAATGGCGCTATAAATAAAGCTCCGCACAAGGTAAAGTTATCCTATACAGTATTTCTTGACAGGGTTACCACAACAATTGTGTTTACTCTCTTATCCAATAAACCCTTAACAGAGGAACAAGTGTGAGCTTGACTGGCTAATTAAAAAACTTTCAATTATTTGCAGACCAGGGTATGGAAGGTCGCCACAAAGAGTTGCCCAAGAATTAAGCACTGTGCCCATAACTCATAACCTATTGTGTTGTTTGAATTCTTTGAGGCCCCAGCCTTCATGGCACATATAATTGGGTCACCACCAGGGTGTTTGAGGAGGCTATGAGCGAGGAACTGTCGTTATGTAACTGGGGGCAGGTAACGTTTGAAGTATGCCTTTTCTTTCATTGGCCAAATAGACATGTTTGAAATAGTTGCTGCTTTATATGACAGGCTCAGGGATTTGCAACAGCAATTAAAAGAGATCCAGAAAGAAGAAGCTCATCATAGAAAGACACTCAGCAAACTGCTTGGTCCCCATTCGAGTGGTTTGTCTGGCTCACTGTTGTCCACTCTGTGCTTCTTCCTCTCTATGGTGCCTTCCTCAAATGACTGAGAATTATGGGAGGTTAATGTCTAATTTATTTGGTAAGGGCTAGAAACTGGTAGAAATTCCAAGAGATTAAGACAGCAGCCGTTCCCAAACCTGTCGGAACTGTTGAGACTCACCTTGGGAGTTAGAGAAAATGCTGAGGGTAGCTAGTAACTGTGAGACTGGATGTGGGGGGATCACATCTGAAGTTTACCAAGGAGGAAGAAACTATCGCAGGGAGAGCAAAACTTTGCCCTTATGAGCAGTGGTGGGATTCAAATAATTTAACAACTGGTTCTCTGTCCTAATGACCAACTGAGTAGGCATGCTGGGTGGTCATGTGACTGAGTGGGCGTGGGCAACTCAATGTCACTCACATCAAGGGGCGCTTCACTTTGCCTGGCCTCTTGTGACCATGAGGATGCTACAACGGTCGGAAAAAACACTAAAAGGAGATTTTTTCCAACAACTGGTTCTCCAAACTGCTTAGAAAGTTAACTGCTGGTTCTAGCGAATAGGTGCGAACCGGTTGAATCCCACCTCTGCTTATGAGTTAGCTGGGGGCTAGCACTTTAATTTCACTTTATTGAAATGAATACTAGTAGAGAAGACCCAGCAACTCGATTGATGTGCCATCAAGCAATCCTTGACTTTTAGATACCATTAAGGCTAGGTTTTCTCTGTCCCTTACTTGGTCCTTCAGCTCTTCCAGCAGTGACTTACCAAATGTCCACTTTGGAAAAGTGGGGTAGCAAGGCCAAAGGAACAGGGCCCTTATCTTTTTCATTTCTCAAGTAGAATCTGAAGGTTTGGCCTGCTCCCAAGTTCTGAGTGTTGCCAATCCCAAAGAAGGAAGACTGTGAGCATTTGGCATCCAAGATAGCAATAGCAATAGCACTTAGACTTCTATACTGAATATACTTCTATACTGAACCTCAAAAATATTCAAGTTGCACATAAACTTTCTCTTCCTGAAACTATTGTATGCGACCTGTCCATTAACACCACACTTCGATTCTTACTATGCTACAGAGCCCCTGATTACGACATCGCTCATGCAAATATGTTAACCTCACTGCTAACATGGGCCACCTCCTGCCCATATCCTCTCATCTTCCTGGGTGACCTAAATCTACCTTTTATTAACTGGATAACAAATGAATGTACAACTGAACCAATCCATACTACACTATACAACGCTGTTACAAACCTAGGTCTTGAACAACTAGTAACTAACAATACAAGACTCTTTTGCAATAACACAAACTCAATTTATGGACTACAAATAAAAGAATAATAATACAATAATAATAATACAAATAAATGAATGTACAACTGAACCAATCCATACTACACTATACAACACCGTTACAAACCTAGGTCTTGAACAACTAGTAACTAACAATACAAGACTCAACAACTGCCTTGACCTTATATTATGTAATAACACAAACTCAATTTATGGACTACAAATAAAAGAACCCTTTTCCAACAGTGCACTGCATGACAGACCACTGCATGATAGACTTTTGTCTCAATATACGCCCTCACATAAATCGTCATAATAATAGTACTCCTAACTATTAACTAACAATTTCAAAAAAGCCAACTATGACCTTTTAAACAACAACCTCTCATCTCTTTACTGGCAAAATCTGTTCTCAACCTGTATCACTGCCGAAGACCACTATAGAGTTTTCCTACTTGAAATCAATAGAGTCATTAAACTATACGTACCACAAACAACCACCAAGATCAGGAAAAGCAAACTACCCATATCAATAAAAAAGCTTCAATCCAAAAAAAAAATCCCTCTGGAGAAGAAACAAAAAGGGCTACGTAGCAAACTTCAAAAACTGCTACAGAAATATTTGCAACCAAATAAAAACTGAATGCACCATTTACCACACCAAGCAAGAAGAAGACCTTCTGCGCACAAATTCCAATCGTGCTTTTTATAATTTTGTGAACAATAAACTTAAAGAATCAAGATCCATCCCATCACTAAAAGAATCTAACGGCAAAGAATGTAATGATGAAACAGTTAAAGCAAACCTCTTTAACACATTCTTTGGCTCAGTCTTTGTTAATAGTGATGGCTCATATCCGACATTCCCCAATCGTACCAAAAATGAGTACAACAATTTAACACATATAGACTTCACAGAAGATAATGTTGAAAAAGCTCTTCACAAACTGAAACCATCTTTATATATTGGGCCTGATGGACTATATGCATACTTCTTAAAAAAACTTTCCACTGATATAGCAGAACCCCTAAGCATAATCTTTGATAAAGCTTTCACGACTAGTTCCCTTCCCAAACTTTGGTCTCTAGCCATAGTCATCCCTATCTTCAAAAAAGGAGATCCCAGCCTAGTTGAAAATTACAAATCAATCTCTCTATGCTGCATCACCTGCAAAGTAATGGAATCTATTATCAACCAATCCATTACCCTCCACCTAGAAACAAACAACCTACTCTCTAATAAACAATTTGGTTTCAGAAAAAAATTATCATGTAACTTACAACTTCTCCACTGCAAAACATATGGACTACTAATCTTGATCAAGGCTAAGCAATAGATGCAATCTACATAGACTTCTGCAAAGCTTTTGACTCAGTAGTACATGATAAACTTCTCCTAAAACTAAAATCCTATGGCATTTCAGGACCTCTTCACAATTTTTTTTTTTGGTTTACATTTATACCCCGCCCTTCTCCGAAGACTCAGGGCGGCTTACAGTGTATAAGGCAATAGTCTCATTCTATTTGTATATTTTTACAAAGTCAACTTATTGCCCCCCCCAACAATCTGGGTCCTCATTTTACCTACCTTATAAAGGATGGAAGGCTGAGTCAACCTTGGGCCGGGCTCGAACCTGCAGTAATTGCAGGCTACTGTGTTCTTAATAACAGGCTTTTACCAGCGTGAGCTAAACCGGCCCTGGATAACTGCTTTCCTGTCAAACAGACAAGTGGTCAAAATTGGCAATGCTCTATCAAATCCTGTTCCTGTCAAAAGTGGCGTTCCTCAAGGCAGGGTTCTTGGACCAATGCTCTTCATACTATACATAAATGATCTCTGTGACCTTATCTCAAGTTATTGTGTTCTCTTTGCTGATGATGTCAAACTATTTAACACCACCAACAATACTACTACCCTTCAAAAAGACCTTGATCATCTAACCGCTTGGTCTAAAACTTGGCAACTCCAAATCTCAACCAGCAAATGCTCAGTCTTACATATTGGAAAAAAGAACCCAAGCACTAAGTACAAGCTTGATGGATATTACCTTACAGATGACCCCCACCCTGTTAAAGACCTTGGAGTTTTCATATCAAATGATCTAAGTGCCAAAGCCCACTGCAACTACATAGCAAAAAAGGCTCTAAGAGTTGTAAACCTAATTTTGCGTAGCTTCTTTTCCAAAAACTCTACACTACTAACCAGAGCATACAAAACATTTGCTAGACCTATTCTTGAATACAGCTCACCTGTCTGGAACCCATACCACATCTCTGACATTAATACAATTGAACGCATCCAGAAATATTTTACAAGAAGAGTTCTCCACTCCTCTGAAAACAACAAAATACCTTATACCACCAGATTTGAAATCCTGGGATTAGAAAAGTTAGAACTCCGCCGACTCAGACATGACCTGTGTTTAACACACAGAATCATCTATTGCAATGTCCTTTCTGTTAAAGACTACTTCAGCTTCAATCGCAATAATACAAGAGCAAACAATAGATTTAAACTTAATGTTAACCGCTTCAATCTTGATTGCAGAAAATATGACTTTTGTAACAGAGTTGTTAACACTTGGAACACAATACCTGACTCTGTGGTCTCTTCTCAAAATCCCAAAAACTTCAACCAAAAACTGTCTACTATTGACCTCACCCCATTCCTAAGAGGACTATAAGGGGCGTGCATAAGAGCACAAAAGTGCCTACTGTTCCTGTCCTATTGTTTCCTTTCATTATATCAAATTAATATAGTTATTGCATACTTTTGCTTATATATATGCTTATATGATGTGTTGTTGTTTTATGTTGATGCTTGTGCATACTGTTGTGACAAAATAAATAAATAAATAAATACCACTTCACAGTGCTTTCTAAGCTGTCAGAGTCAGCCTGTTGCCCCCAACAATCTGGGTCCTCATTTTACCGACCTTGGAGGGCTGGAAGGCTGAGTCAACCTGGAGCTGGTGAGATTCGATCTGCTGAACTGTAGCTAGCAGTCAGCTGAAGTAGCCTGCAGTGCTGCACTTTAACCACTGTGCCATCATGGCTCTTGATGAAGATGAAAGAGAACAACTGGTGTCAACCCAACACTACAAACCGAGCAAAGATAATTGGCTCCTACAGCAAATCCCGGAAAAAAATAGCCAGTGTTAACATTCAACAAGTTGGCCTGTTGTATGACTGCCGCCATTGCATCCTGAAAGGACCTGGTTCAGCTTGTTGAGTTCAGTCTTGGCTTATTTACTACTCTAGAACTTCCAGTGAAGTTTTGATAAGCTCTGCTGGAGAGATGGGAGAGGGAAGAAACGAAGAAAAGAAAAATCCCAACTGCCTCTCAGGGATTCCAATTCGCTCTTCCAGAAATTGTATGGAGTTGTTGTTGTTTTTTAAATCAATACTGAGTATCTTGCTTCCCTCAGAAGGACGGGCCTTTGTTTATTCCTTCTGTGCAGGTGGCAACTTGCCCATGTAAACATGATGCTACATAAATACCAGAGATCACTATTTATGATATTTCATAAACTTCCCCAGATGGACAGGACTCGTTACAAATAATAAGGACACTGACCTCATAAATTAGGAACCCATCTAGCATTTCCTGAGAGAAATGTTGGGCGCATTCCAGTTTAAACAAACACGAAAATGAAGCCAATGGTCCACATGAAGGTGCTCTTTAAAATCTCCAAGCCACAATGCCTCTCAATTTCTTGGAAAGATCCAGGAGACACCAAAAAATAAACTGTGCAAGAAGCCCAGGGTGCATGTGAGGGAGGGAATGGGGTGTAGAAAGTTAACACCCACCCCTCTCGTAGAAGAATGAAATATTCTAGGAAATATTTAAAAGGCAGAATATTTCTCCTAAAAGAGAAATAAAAATCTTAAAGGAAACAGAAACAAAAGACCCCAGCTCCCTACCACCAGCAGATATTCTGACGCCAGCCTATCTACAAGACAAAAGACTGGGCCAGACTATCTACAAAACAAAAGACCGCAGCTCCAGGATGATGGGATTATCCTTCAGGGCAAAGCCATTCAGCCACAATCGGAAATTGCCTTTCATTGCATCACCCAGCAAGATTCAACCAAGCCTGGGACACAGACAGTCTACAAAGTTAGCTAAGAGCCCCCCACCCCCTGGGAGTCGAGCAAACAATAGGATACCTGCCCTTGCACACGAACAGGAAGCTCTAGGGCAAGGCCCAAGAGAGGGTATAAATATCTCTCTCTCGCCACTCCATGTGGTCAGCTACCCAGAATCACATGTGCTGGTGGTTCTGCTTCACCACTAAATCATCCTTCCAAGCAGCCCTTATGTTTCCAGTGTCTTTCTTCCCACTTGCAACTGAACCCAGATGGACATTTCTTCCAACAGGGGGAAAGTGTAAAAAAACCTCAAGGTGGAAGCTATGGCTGTTTGGGGCTTCCACAACGTGATCTTGGCCAACATTTTGACTTTTTTGATGGCCCTCCATTGATGGCCCTGTGAAGAAGCAAAGGAATTTAAACACAACCAGAATTCATAAACCCAGAATTCATGCCACATCACCTCCATCACAAATTCTGTGATATACAGAATAACAGAGTTGGAAAGAACCTTGGAGGTCTTCTAGTCCAACCCCCTGCCCAAGCAGGAGACCTTATAACATTCTGGACAAATGACCATTCAGTCTCTTCTTAAAAAACCTCCAGTGATGGAGCACATACAACTTCTAAAGGCAAGTCATTCCACTGATTAATTGTTCTAATTGTCAGGAAATTTCTCCTCAGTTCTAGGTTGCTTTTCTCCTTGATTAGTTTTCATCAGTTGGTTCTTGTCCTGCCTTCAGGTGCTTTGGAAGATAGGTTGACACCCCCCCCCTGTTCTTTGTGGTAACCCCTGAGATATTGGAACAGTGCTATCATGTCTCCCCTACTCCTTCTTTTCATTAAACTAGGCATATCTAGTTCCTGCAACCGTTCTTCATATGTTTTAGCCTCCAGTCCCCTAATCATCTTACATCACACCTTCTTTTTGGAGGATGGAAGTGGGTTGAGGGTTCTGTTAGAAGGCATATTTCAGAATTTTGAGAACACGCCAGAATTGCTGTCTGATGCAATAGCTTTCAGATGCAACAAGCTGCAGAATAGCCATTCACAAGAAGACTATCTGGTGAGGACATTCCTATCAGCCCTATGAGGTAGACTGGAACAAGAAACTAATGCCACTTAGGTTTAAAACAATTTCTTTTTAGGGAAAAGCTATAGGAACAGACTCTTGCAAGGGTAAATGTGCTCCCCCTTTGCCCCCTAAATTCACTTTCTCTCCAGTGAATTAGGGAGGGGCTGGCCTCAGGGCTTTTCCTGAGGCATTCTTTCTGTCTTCTATAGTTCCCTTCTTACTTCTGTAACCTCCCCAGACCTCCCTGACTCGATCAGTGTCCAGGACTGCAGAGGTCACCACGACAAATGACTGCAGGAGGAGAACCATCAAGGTAAAATAAAAGATGATTTGATTCTAGGGATGGAGGGAGGGCAAGAAAGAAACTCAGGGTAGACCCATCTTGATTCCGTTGCCTATCAGAGGGGCAGGAAGGATATTCTGCTAGGCTAATAAGATTCAATCAATCAGAATAGAGCTGGAAGGGACCCTGGAGATCTTCTAGTCCAGCTCTTTGCTCAAGCAGGAGATCCTAAAACATTTCAGACATGAGGCTGTCCAGTCTTTTCTTTAAAATCTCCAGTGATGAAACACCCACAACTTCTGAAGCCCAGCTGTTCCACTGGTTCATTGTCCTCTCTGTTAGGAAGTTAGGAGGATTCTGTTATTATACCTGAGATTCCTGGAATCCTTTTGGTGCCTGGCCTACCTTGAAGGGCGGGAGATCAGTCAGTCGGCCAGCAGTCTTCCAACCAAAGGCCAAGGCTACAGTCGCCCACCAATGTGTGAGGCTCCTTTCTTTTGTGCAAGTGGCAACTTGTCTATGTAAGCAGAATGCTGCATAAGCACCAGAGATCAATATTTGCGAAATGTTATAAACTTCTCCAGATCGACATAATAGGGTGTGGAGTTTAAAAAAAAAATTAAGATGCAGTAGTGAAGGAGCTGCCCCAGAAATCAGGAAATTGTGAGTTCTAATCTTGCTGTAGGCATGAAAGCCTTCCAATATTTGAGGGGCTGCCACAGAGAGGAGTGGGGGGGGGGGTCAAGCTATTCTCCAAAGCACCTGAAGGCCAGACAAGGAATAATGGATGGAAACTGATGAAGGAGAGATTCAACCTGGATATAAGGTGAAATAAGGAAAGAACAATCAACCGATGGAACAGAAGTTGCCTTCAGAAGTTGTGGGACCTTCATCACTGGAAGCTTTTAAGAAGAGGCTAGACTGCCATCTGTCAGAAATGGTGTAGGGTCTCCTGCTTGGGTGGGGGATTGGACTAGATGACCTACAAGGTCCCTTCCAACTCTGTTAATCTGTTAACTTTTACAGAGCCCTTCCTCCTGAAAGCAAGGAAAACACGTGTAGCTTAATCAGTACGTACACTTGGTTGTTTGACCATGAACAATTTTCCATCAACGCCAATCACCTCAAATTACGGAACTTGGGCACAAACCCTGGACAGACAATTTGACTGCAAATTTTATTTATTTATTCAATGTATATGCTGGCATCTCTCAGTCAATGACTCTGTGTGACTTGCAAAACATCTTGAAAACAAAAGTTCAAAACATTGAAACATGAGGTATTAAAATGTGCAAAGATTAAGTACTGGAGTAATGGAGACGAATCTCCCTTTGTCTGACATTCCTAAGGTTTGCACATAATGTCAAATGGCACATTATAAGCTGCCAAGGGCTCGGAGCTCAACGGCTCAGCACCTTGGAGAAGCAGAAAAACATTTAGATTGGTTGACCACAAAGTTATAAGCATATACTTGGCTGGGATGATTGGTCTGCATTGTTTTCACATTAAAACAGACTATTTGTATATCTGATTCGGTTTTGTATATCTGTGGTTCTAACTAAAGACACTTTGCTCAGCTTAAATATTTGCAACCTCTCTAGTCCAATTAAGCCCCATACATCCTACATGGGCAGAGGTTACATCAGGGCATTCATGCTCCATGTGGGCCTCTGGGAATCCATGAAATGTTTTGGATCAAGGGCCGTACTTTTTCTCTCGCGTTTTCAGTTTCTGAGGGCTTCCAAGGAAGAAAATGAAAACTGCATCAATTTAGTTAAATTGTTGGCGGCTGAATTTAGGGTTGAAGAGGTTCTGGAAAAGAAGCCAAAGGTTGTTCAAGGCTGGGAATAGCCTGTTTCTAAGGCTCCTCCACACAACCATCTAACTCAGCGTATCTCAAACTTGGGAAGTTTAAGATGTTTAGACTTCAACTCCCAGAATTCTCCAGCCAGATGGCTGGCTGGGGAATTCTGGGGATTGAATTTTCCACACATCTTAAAAGTTTTTAGGCTTGAGTAACACCAGCCTAACTACAGCTTGGAGATGTCTCGCTAACCCTTCTTCTCCATAGATTGCCCTCCCTCCCACACCCAGTCAAGGCTGCCTCTCTTCCTATTTAACTGATTCACTATTGACGTTTCCATCTAGAGCAGGGGCTCCAACCTTGGTCCCTTTAAGACTTGTGGACTTCAACTCCCAGAGTTCCTCAGCCAGAGGGACTCTGGGAGTTGAAGTCCACAAGTCTTAAAGGGAACCAAGGTTGGAGACCCCTGATCTAGAGTACTAACACAGTGTGATTTCTGGGGCTTCGACAATGACCAAAGTGGTGATGTACAAGGAAGGGGAAAGGTGAAATTGATGAAGGGATGAATGATAGATAAATGACTCTTGGGGCCCAGGCTTTTAAGAAGAGATTGGTCGGCCATTTGTCTGAAATGTTTTAGGGCAGGGGTGGTATTCACTTACCTTCGCTACCGGTTCGCGAATGTGAGCGTGCAAGAGCCACCTACACAGATGCGCAGAGCATTTTGCGCATGCACAGAGGGTAGAAAATGACATCAGGGCAGGTGGGCAGAGCCTCCCACAGCCGCAGCTACTGGTTCGTGCGATCCGGATAGAACCAGCTGAATTGCATCACTGGTTTAGGGCATGGGTGTCAAACTCACAACGTCATGTTGTCTTCACATGATATATCACAACTTTTCCCCCATCACTAAATTGGGAGTGGGCGTGGCCAGTGCATGACACATTCGGACCGCGGACTGCAAGTTTTGACACCCCCGATTTAGGGTCTTCTGCTTCTTCTGGACTAGAAAACCTTTTCAAGGTCCTTTTCCATTCTATTCTGATTAAAAAGCAAAGTCTCTTGAAGCCAAGCTGGGCTCCTGATCATCGCTCAGGAAGTTATCTGCCAACAATATGCAGATTGTTCTCACATCCAGGCATTACCTATAAGGTGATAAAAATTTGTTCTGGGTCCTGCCAGGCAGGAAACAGATGGCAGGGCAAGCAAAATAAAAATTGGACCACAGGTTGAAGTCCAATTCTGCTGCAGTATTTCATATCTTACCATTTCTGCTACGTATTTTGCCATTTGCTATTGTTTCCATCCCTGATTTGGGACCCAAATCTCTCATAGCTTTCCAGAATCGTCCAATTCAGATGTCAGGTTGTGTGATCCATTCAAAGAGTAGCAACTTGCAGAGTACAGATAATCCTCGACATACGACCATCCATTTAGCAACCATTCAATGTTACGGATCTGAAAAAGTTACTTATCACATGTCCTCATACTTGTGACCATCACAGCATCCTCATGGTCATGTGATCTCAGTCTGGGTGTTTGGCAACTGGATGACATTTATGATGGTTGCAAGGTCCTGGAGTCACATGATCGCCATTTGCAACTTCCCTAATTGCTTCCTACAAGTTAACTGGGAACCTGGCGAGGGAGGTCACAAATTGTGATCATGTGATGTCTTCCTTAATGACCACAGCATAAAATTGGGTGAGGTCATGTGATGCCCCATTTAATGGCTGCACTGGTTAACAACAACATTATATGTCCCAATTGTGGTTTTAAGTCAAGTGCTACCTGTAGAAGCTTGTTTGCCATTGGAAAAGATTGGAAAAGATTTGTTAACCAGCTGGTCTGTCATGGCTGCCATCCTGTTAGCATCACATCCTGCCAGCCTGACATTGCAATGGGGGGAGGGAGGAGAAGGGAACGTGGGACATGGGGGGAATCTGGGAGCCAAGCACTGCCAGCCCAATGAGTGAGATGTGCCAATTCTGCCCAAGGTCACCTGAAAGAATGTGGAGATGGCGCAGATGCGCATAGAAGGTCCATTACCCAAACACGAAACCTTTTAATTGGTCAAAGACTGATAACAGGGGGAAGTCCTGGGGGGAAAGGAACATTAACTACTGTATATTGTTTGTGTGCCATATTGGTAGACTCCTCTTTGCTAATTCTGGAACCATTTGTGCTTCCAGCAAAATATACTCATGATCAAAAGAATGGCCCATAAGTCTTTCTTTGCTAACTAAAGAAAGTGGGATGGATGACATTATCTTTACTATGCCAATCTTTCTTCTTTTTTCTTTTCTTCCTTTTCTTTTTTTTCTTTCCTCCTCCTCCTCCTCCTCCTCCTCCTCCTCCTCCTCCTCCTCCTCCTCCTCCTCCTCCTCCTCCTCCTCCTCCTCCTCCTCCTCCTCCTCCTTCTTCTCTCTCTCTCTCTCTCTCTCTCTCTCTCTCTCCCTCCTGGATCAGCAACACATTTGGGGATTTTAGTCTTGCAGGAGATGGAGCCTCTGTTCTTTCCTCTGGTGGGATTTTACAACCCTCTGGAGATGAAATTGCCAGCCGGGTTGGAGTTTGACAGGTGATGTAACCTGCTGATCTGGGCTGGGACCTTCCTCAAGCACTGTCAAGCAGAATCACAGATGATGTTTGGACTGGATTTGATTTCTAATTTAAGGGAGGTGCCCAAAGAGAGGCCCAGGTGTCACCAGGATCAGATTAAAGGAACGGATACTATCATCAATAGATAAAAATCAATAACTCAAATTCTTGGCAACTCAGACACCTCGGAGGCAACTCAGAGGCAACTCAGACACCTCACCTGCATGAGCAAGACTCAGGTGGCCTCTGAGCATGGATGGGCACAAGCTCCTTCGGCTTTTCTTTAGTGGGCCAACTTTATATTTATTAGAGTGGACATTTCTTGCCAATATTTTAAAATTGTGACTGCTATATGGCACCTTTGGGTTCACATTCAAGGGAGGCTCATTCAATTTCATTGTACACATGTTGTGCATTGACAATAAAGGTTTGATTTGATTTGATTTGATTCGACATTTGGTGATATCCAGTCCTCTGAAAATTGAGATCGAAGTATAGATAGGAAGGAAGGAAAGAAAGAAAGAAAGGAGAGGGGGGAAGGGGGAGGGAGAGAAAATTCATTTCAGACATCTTGGAAAGATGATAGATATTTGTAAAAAGTTTTGCTTTTCTCTCCAATAAGCAGGCTTCTTTCTGTTCTCATTTTACTAAAGAGCAAAATGATTTGAGAGAGAGCTAGATTGTGACATTTTGACAAATGTACTCCTTGAAACATAAGTCAAGTTGTTTTAAACAGTTTTAGGAACATATGATTGACTTCTGTAGTTTTCTTAGAGCTTAGTTCTGTCCCTACTATGGGCTTTTATAGCTAGAATGGAACAGTGAGAAGATCCTGCAGAAATAGTTATTGTAGTTGAGATGAAACTAAACTACAACTGATCACTTACAAATTACCAGAAAGTCCTTTGGTTTCTTAGCCCCCCATCCCAGGTATTTTCTTATATTGCTTATTTTTTCTAAGCAGATAGACAAACTGCCCAACAAGGTTTGGTAGTTGCAGCTATCACCATTTTTAAAAAAATAAAAATTTGGAAAGAAAGATGACACTTTGCCAGCTTTTATTTAGGTTTAGACTTATAAGTTTGCCCAAAAGTCCTCTTCCCATTTTACTTGGCCACTGGCTATGCTCCAACAAACCTTCCTAGCAGCTCATCCAGGACGTTGCACTATCCCCCCAGTTCAGGTGGTAAATTATCTACAGATAATTCTGTTGTTTTGCAAAGTGGTCTTGACTATGTATCTGAATGGTCATCTATTTGGCAACTTCAAATTTTGATTAATAAATGCTCTGTCTTACATATTGGTAAACATAATCAGAATGTCAAGTATAAGTGCAAGTATAAGCTAGGTGGCATTGATTTAGCAGATGACCCTCGCATCCTAGGTTAATGACCTAGGTATACTTTTCTTTGACGATTTATGCTCCAAAGCTCACTGTAACAGCGTTGCTAAAAAGCATTAAGAGTTGTAAACTTAATTTTATGAAGCTTTTTTCCTGGAAACATTGTGCTGCTAATTAGAGCTTATAAAACTTATGCTAGACCGACTTCCGCTTGGCGCCACCTTTCTCGCTGGGTGCTAATTTATGGCACTCCGCACTGGATATGGTAAAAGCCGGTGAAAACAGCAACGAACAGCTGTTCCCGGCTTCAATTTCCCTCTCTGGTTGAAAGAGAGAAAGAGCGGGAGAGAGTGGTAGATTCCCCTAGGGGCTTTGTTTTTATTATGCAAAGTCCCGAAAGGTCGAATCCCATTGAATCCTCCTTTAATCTCCAGTATTCAGTGCGCTTCTGCAAAAGCAGGAAAAGAGGAAGGTGTCCACTTCTGCTAACAATTGATTTCTTTTTGTGGATTTCTATAAGCAGACGGAAGAAGCATGAGTGAACAATTATTGGTTTGCAAGTATTTTTGACTTTCTCACTTCCATCTTCTTTAAAAAGAGAATTTCCCCCCCCTTCCTTTAATTGTTTAAAATGGCGTTTGAGAGCAACTGAAAGTAGAGCGATAAAGGGAAGGGAAAGGAAAGGAGCCTTGCTGTGAAATCGAAACTGAATGGAGATTTTATCTTATTGTGTTGGACTGTGGATTGTTGGATTATATTATGTTGTTTAAGTATTTCATAAGGGGATTCTCAGGAAGAACTTTGCCATGAAGGTTCTTTCAGAAGAAGGGATTCGTGGCTTTATACAGGATTACACAGAAAGAATGTATTTAATTATTCAAAAATACAAATTGATAAAAAATGGGGACGTTTTGGATGAGAGCTTGGAGGAAATTAACCAGTGTAATCAGGACTTGGAAAATGGAATGGAGGAGATACAAACAAAAGTGGATAAATATGAAGATATGATCGTGAATAAACAAGTTGATGTAAAGAAGTTTTCTTTAAATAGTTTGGATGAAATGCCTGAATTTGTGCTACAGGAGGCTGTCTCCTGAACCGAAAAAACTTACAGGATTAATGCTTTCCAAGAGTTCTCTTTTTGGACTGATGAAATATACGGCAGTAATTTGTGGATTCTTGGACATAAGGAACTACTAGGAAATATTGTGATTGACTTTTCAAAAGGAGTAATGAAGGAAAGACAGAGATTAATGCATCAAAAAAAATGGCAAGAGACAAAAGTATTATCCTTGAAACAAGGTTGTTTTGAAATATTAACAGACAAAAATATTAGTGTCCCTGAAAGACAATATGTGAGGAAGATCTGGAAGAAATGGGTTGATTATATGTTTTATATCTATCATAAAAGACTAGATATTTGGATTTATACTGGATTTTGACGAGGAAGGACTAAAGTTGAATAGATATTGTAATTTTCTGTATTGAAATTTTATAATGTGTTGTACTGAATTTTAAATAGAATATTCTGGAAAGATCTTATGTAAGAAAGACCTGGGGGGAAAATTATATGGTTATAGAAGCTATAAGGGAGATATTCTCTGAATGGGATTGGATTTTTATGCTTTAGCTGGTTTTAAATACTTTAGGATTAATTTGTTTATTTATTTATTTATTTATTTATTTATTTATTGTTTATATTTATATACCGCCCTATCTCCCAAAGGACTCAGGGCGGTTTACAGGCATTTAAAAAACAAAAAATACAATAAATACAATTCTAAAAACAATTAAAAAACTTATTCAAAAGCCTTAATTAAAAATATAAAAATTAAAACCCAAGATAAAACCCACAAACTAAAATCTAACTCAGTCCTGCGCAGTTAAATAGATATGTTTTAAGCTCGCGGCGGAAGGTCCGAAGGTCCGGAAGCTGACGAAGTCCTGGGGGCAGTTCATTCCAGAGGGTGGGAGCCCCCACAGAGAAGGCCCTTCCCCTGGGCGTCGCCAGACGACATTGCCTCGCTGACGGCACCCTGAGGAGTCCCTCTCTGTGAGAGCGCACGGGTCGGTGAGAGGTATTCGGTAGCAGCAGGCGGTCCCGTAGATAACCCGGCCCTATGCCATGGAGCGCTTTAAAGGTGGTCACCAAAACCTTGAAGCGCACCCGGAAGGCCACAGGCAGCCAGTGCAGTCTGCGCAGGATGGGTGTTATACGGGAGCCACGAGGGGCTCCCTCTATCACCTGCGCAGCCGCATTCTGGACTAGCTGCAGCCTCCGGATGCCCTTCAAGGGGAGCCCCATGTAGAGAGCGTTGCAGTAATCCAGGCGAGACGTCACGAGTGCGTGGGTGACTGTGCACAGGGCATCCCGGTCCAGAAAGGGGCGCAACTGGCGCACCAGGCGAACCTGGTAAAACGCTCTCCTGGAGACGGCCGTCAAATGATCTTCCAAAGACAGCCGTTCATCCAGGAGGACGCCTGTTGCGCACCCTCCATCGGGGCCAATGACTCGCCACCGATGGTCAGCCGCGGATTTAGCTGACTGTACCGGGATGCCGGCATCCACAGCCACTCTGTCTTGGAGGGATTGAGCTTGAGCCTGTTTCTCCCCATCCAGACCCGTACAGCCTCCAGACACCGGGACAGCACTTCGATAGCTTCGTTGGGGTGGTCCGGTGTGGAAAGGTACAGCTGGGTGTCATCCGCATACAGCTGATACCTCACACCAAAACCACTGATGATCTCACCCAGCGGCTTCATGTAGATGTTAAACAGAAGGGGCGAGAGGATCGACCCCTGCGGCACCCCACAAGTGAGGCGCCTCGGGGTCGACCTCTGCCCCCCTGTCAACACCGACTGCGACCGGTCGGAGAGATAGGAGGAGAACCACCGATAAACGGTGCCTCCCACTCCCAATCCCTCCAGCTGGCGCAGCAGGATACCATGGTCGATGGTATCGAAAGCCGCTGATCTATAATGGGGCGGAAGCGGCTGCCGCTGTTGCGGCCCTGGAGTTGGGTCAGGCTGAACCCAGAGTTCTGAGATCCAAAACTAGGAAGTGATAAAGATATTTGGGATTGTGTTGGTTTTCCTTATTCTCTTTTGTACGATATTCTGTTTATTCTTGACTCTTCTTTATTACGTTTTTAAAATTTGTAAATTTAGCTACTTCGTGTCACCTGCTTGCCATATGGCTGTTGTATGTGTTAAAAAATTTGAGTAAAATTCTTATTTTAGATAAGAAAACTGAAAATTTACCATACCTGATATGTATTTGTATAAACCTTTTTTGACTAATAAAAACTTTTTGAATAAAAAAAAAAAAAAAAGCCGCTGAGAGGTCTAATAGGACCAGGGCAGAGGAACAACCCCTATCCCTGGCCCTCCAGAGATCATCCACCAACGCGACCAAAGCCGTCTCTGTGCTGTAACCGGGCCGGAAACCGGACTGGAACGGGTCTAGATAGACGGTTTCATCCAGGTGCAGGGGAAACTGATATGCCACCATACTCTCTACAACCTTCGCCGCGAAGGTTGGAGACTGGACGATAATTACCTAAAACAGCCGGGTCCAGGGAAGGCTTCTTAAGGAGGGGTCTCACCACCGCCTCTTTCAAGGCGGCCGGAAAGACACCCTCCACCAAAGAAGCGATCGTAATCGCCTGGAGCCAGCCTCGTGTCACCTCCTGAGTGGCCAGCACCAGCCAGGAGGGGCACGGGTCCAGTAAACACGTTCTATTGCTTTACATATCTTATTACTGTTAATTGTAAAAAATTTTTGAAGGATTTTGGTTATGTTAGGAGGAAGTCAGAGCTAGAGAGGGAAAATTGATATAATAGTTTTGGGGAAAAATTTTCTTAGCATATGTTTGTTTTATTTTTAACTATACCTTGTGCTTGTTCCAGGAAGTCAGGGGGGAGGGGGGAGGGGATTAGTGAATGGAGGGGGGTTGGGGGGAAAGGGAGGGGGATTTTTTTTTGTAAAACTTTTTGAATAAAAAAAAAAACTTATGCTAGACCAATATTAGAGTATTGTTCAACTGTTTGGAATCCCCACCATATATCTGACATCAGTATAATTAAGTGGGTTCAGAAGTATTTCATTTATTTTATTTATTTATTTATTTATTTATTTATTTATTTATCATATTTATATACCGCCCTATCTCCCGAAGGACTCAGGGCGGTTCACAGGCGCTTAAAAAACACATAAATACAATATAAAAACAATTAAAAAATTAAAAAATTTCATGAGACAAGTCTTGCACTCTTCTCTAAATTCCTTATGCTACTAGGCTCGAAATTCTCAATTTGGATAACTTAGAACTGTGTCGCTTGTGGTCAAACCTAGGTATTGCATATAAAATTATACATAGTAATGTTTTACCTGTAAATGACTTTTTCTGTTTTAATCACAGTAATATGCGCGCGAACAACTCAGTGTAAATCGTTCCAAACTTGACTAAAAAATACGATTTCTGTAATAGAGTTGTCAAAGTCTGGAATGCCCTCCCTGATCCAGTTGTCTCAGCTACAAATTTTCAGTTTCAGTCACAAATTGACTTCCCTGGACCTTATTTCATACTTAAGTGGTCAGTAGAGGGTGCACTAATGTCCCTATCATTGTATTTTTATTCTCTTATTCTTGTTCTCGTTTTTGTTTGACAACTTCCAATAAATAAATAAATAAATAAATAAATAAATAAATAAACAAACAAACAAACAAACTGTTTCCAGACAGCAAAGGGTGACAAAGCTTGGAGAACATTAACAATTCATCTCCAACCACAGGCATCTCTTGAGCATTGTTTATGTTCAATCCACAACGGGACATGTACGGTCTTGCAGGAGGAATAGACTGACCTTCCCTTTCTAATCGTTTACACTCCTTGGTTTCAAGCGCTCCACCTCAAAGTTTCTCATGAGCCAGTTGATCTTGAAGGAGAAAGAGAAAATAAAATCCAGAGGGTATTTACAGGTTCTACAGACAAGCAACCTTTAAAATGTGCTGTTCTCACAATACAAAAGGAATAATCTAAAACTGCTATTTGTAAACAGAGATCATTTTGCACAGGTGACTAGCATTTATACAGCACTTTTCGAAAGTCAAATGTTTTCAGATATGTGATGTTATTATTCTTTAAAAGGAAGTGGACAGTGTAAAGTTCTAAAACTGCGCATGAAAAAAACACCTTTCCTCCAAGTCCCCCAAGCACGAGCCTGAAGGAAGGGGTTTGCAGGCACCACTAATTAAATTTATGGGGATTATCAGTGACTCATATTTTTTTAAAAAAGGACTTTAATAAATCTACCTGTGACCACAGGGAGTGGTGAGACAATACAGAGAAAAGGGCTAGGAACATTTCCTCAGAATGGCCTGCTCACTTCTGCTAGGTAATAGAGCTAAGGCCAGGCCAAGCAAGAGGGTCTTGAGGAAGGCCAAGAGAGGGGGTATTGCACCCCATTACTAAAGCAGGGGTGGGAAACTATGGACCTTTGATGACTTGTGGACTTCAAGTCCCAGAATTCCGGAGCCCCCAGCTCGTAAATTGGCATAAATAGATCTCAGCCAGTGGTGGATTGCCCCCAGTTTGGACCGATTCTATAGAACCAGTAGTAAAACCAGTGGGAGGCTCCACCCACTGACCCAAAGGTCATCAAAACTCTTCTGCGCATGCGCAGAAGAGCGCACACCGACCAGAATGAGTCCGCGTGCGTGGGCACGATGCGAACCGCTAGTAAAGGTAAGTAGAACCCACCCCTGATATCAGCCCCCAGCAGCCTCCAGACATTTCAGTCACTTTCTAACCCTTAACCTAAACAGGCGGGGAATATGAAATGCAGGCAGTCCTCGTCTTACAACAGTTCATTTAGTGACCGTTGAAAGTTACAACGGCACTGAATAAGCGACTTACGAGGGTTTGCCATACTTAGCACCATTGCAAGCATCCCCATGGTCACGTGATCACATTCAGATCCTTGGCAACGGTTTATGACAACTGCTGTGTCCCAGGATCACATGATCCCTTTTTGTGACCTTCTGACAAGCAAAATCAACGGGGAAGCCAGATTCACTTAACAGCCAGGTTACTAACCAGGTGATTCATTTAACAACTGTGGCAATAAAGCAGGGGTGACCAAACTTGGTTCCTTTAAGACTTTTGGACTTCAACTCCCAGAGTTCCTCAGCCAGCTTTGCTGGCTGAGGGACTCTGGGAGTTGAAGTCCAAAAGTCTTAAAGGGACCAAGTTTGGACACCCCTGCAATAAAGGTTATAAAATTTGGATGCTTGATGACTGGCCTGCCTTTATGATGGCTGCAGTGTCCCGGGGTCACGCGATTACCTTTTGCAACCTTCTGACTTAAGTCAATCGCAGCACACTGTGACTCCAAAAACTCTGTGTTGTGTCACATTCTCATAATGTCTCCTTCCTCTGATCTCCAGTCTGCATCTCAGACAGTTTCAGAGTCTCCTTTAACATACAGGTAGTCCCCGACTTACGACGGTTTGTTTAGTGACCGTTCAAAGTTAGGACGGCACTGAAAAAAAGGATGGTTGGCAATTGGTTCTTATTTACGACCGTTATTGTGTCCCAAGATCACGTGATCCCCTTTTATGACCTTTCTTTTTTTGGAAAATGTTTTTTTATTTTTAAAACATACAAACATAAAAGCATCTTCCATTCAAATCAAATACAATGTGTCGGTGGGTGGGTTACAATTTTTTTGTGCAAGCAACAATTACTTATCATTAATTTTTTTAATCATACATTTTATCATCTAATTTATATTCAATATTTTAATCAATTGATCTTTAAATCAACTATAATATTTTATTCTCTAATTTAATAGTCATTCTGAAACAATATTTTATCTTATTGCCCTATTTATTCCATCATTTTAAAACAATTATATCACTCAATAATTCATGTCTTAAAAACTCCATTCTTCTTTATCATAATTTCCCCTCTAACCATCAATAAAATAAATCCCATATCTTACAATATTGCTTATCCTTCTGTTCTCTAATTTCAAACATAAGTTTACTCATTTCTGCACATTCCATTATTTTCTTAATAATTTCATCCTGCAATGGCAATTTCTCATTTTTTCAATTCTTTGCAAATACAATTCTAGCTGCTGTTATTGCATTCACAATCAAATACCTTAATTCTGTATTATAGGTTTCAGGTAAACCTCAATAAAAACCTCAATAAAAAAACTTCTGGTTTAAATGAGCTTTTCTATCATTTTCTCCAACCATGTATGTATTTTAGTCCAGTATCTTTTAGTTTCTGTGCATGTCCACCACATATGGTAATAAGAACCAGGTATCTGTTGACATTTCCAGCATTTTTCTGATTTGTTCTTGAACATTCTGGCTATTCTTGACAGGAATAGGTGCCACCTGTAAAACGTCTTATACAAATTCTCTTTATATGCAGTAGATATTGTCATCTTATAGTTTTGCGTCCACAGTTTCTGCCATATTTCTAGATCAATCCCATGCCCAAAGGTTTTCCCCCAAGCAATCATAGTCTCTTTTCTTCTTCTAATTTAACCTCTAATAAATATCCATATAGTTTTCTAATTAAATTATCACCCGTACCTGTTAAAATTTTATCTAAGTTAGTCAGGTTATTATAGAAACCTTCTGTTTTGAAATCTTTGTCATATCTAGAGTGTATTTGCAAATATGAAAACCAATTCATTTTATACCTTGTAGTTCTAATTCTTGGATCGTTTTTAATTCACTCTTCTTGTTCAGCAATTCATTGTATCTAACAATTTGTTCCTTTCTAAATATTAATGAATAAGAGAATGCCTCAATCATTGATACTCAGACTGGAATTTTAAGATAATGATTTTTCTTAATTCTTTCCCAGTTTAATAACAAAGCCTCTCTTATAAGATGTCTTCTAAAATACCCTTATAGTAGGGTATACCATACCATAAAAATACATGCCATCCCAACCCTTTTATGACCTTCTGATGGGCAAAGTCAATGGGGAGCCAGATTTATTTAATAACTGTGTTACTAACTTAACTTCAGTGATTCACTTAACAACTCTGGCAAGGAAGGTTGTACAATGGGGCAAAATTCACTTAACAAATGTCTCACTTAGCATCAGAAATTTTAGGCTCAAATGTGGTCGTAAGTTGAGGACTACCTGTGCTGCATCCAGGGACAATCCCATTAGCTACATTTTCACATGTCATGCTAACCTGTACACATCAGGGTGTCTGCAGGCCGTGGCCAAGAGACGGTGACTGGAACAGTTCAGCGTCTCGTTTTTATATGCTTTGACCCTGCCATTGCGGCCACCATTTTGCCTGCTTGGCCACGCCAGGTGGACATCCTGCATGTATGTAGCGTTGCAAAAACAAGTTTTTTCTTGTCCCCACTTATTTTTTTCTCTCTCTTAAGATGACTTTTTGATTCCTAAGTTTGCACTCGGGGGTCAAAGGCAGGTCTTGGTGCTCAAGAGGCACTCCTAGAAGGCCTGCGGTCTTTTTATTCCTGCCTATTACAGAGAAGCAGGAGGTCTGCCTGAGAAAGGAGTCCTTGTTTCATAGTCTGATTGGACGACACTGCTCAAATTCCGCTTCAGCAGGGCAGCTTTTGAAAACTCTTAGGAAGAATGTTCTTCCACACAGGCTTCCCTCTGTGACATTAACTTCTCTCAATCTATTACCATTGTGAAGGGGTGACATGATAGCAGTGTTCCAATATTTGAGGGGCTGCCACAAAGAGGAGAGGGTCACATTATTCTCCAAAGCACCAGAAGGCAGGACAAGGAACAATGGTTGGAAACTGATCAAGGAGAGAAGCAACCTGGAATTAAGGAGAAACTTCCAAATAGTGAGAACAATTAACCAGTGGAACAGCTGGCCTTCAGAAGTTGTGGAATAAAATTTTGATCACACGACTGTGGAGAATGCTATGATGGTCGTAACCGTGGGGACCAGTCACAAGTCAGTTTTTTCAGGGCCATTGTAACTTTGAATTGTTGCTACAAATGGTTGTAAGTCAAGGAGTACTTGTAAATGGCAGTTCAGTCCAGGTAGCCAGAAACCTGTGAAGCATCTCAAATCATTTGAGAAAATTCAGCCTTCATGAACTCACTAAAATTCCTCCTGCGGCTTTCGAGATTCAGTACTAAAGGGATATCACTGAAATCTATGTACCGCCATTGCTTGCCCAGCTGTGGGTGCTAGACAGCACATGACGCACAACACCTATGTTGGAAGTAAAATCCATCTGGTTCAGTTCCAAACTGGGAGAAAGATGCTGGAAACAACATGAGGACTGATTGGAAAGAAAGTTTAATGATGAACAGAACCAACAGCAGTTCTGGGTCAGCTGAACAAATGGTTGAATGAGTGGATGGATCTTTTTAGGTTTCTGTGACTTTGAAATTTGAACTGTTCTGGGGAGTTGTGCAATGAAGGGACTTGTGTCTTTGCTAAATGGTGGTGGGTTAATCCTATTATGTCCTAAACCTAAAGGCTCATGTCCTGTTCTTAGAATTGGAGTGGAGACGAATGTAAATTTTAATTCCATCCTTAGAGGTGAAGTTGTTTTGTTTTGTGAATAGGCTGGCCCAGTCTTTCTTACAGGACACAAAATATCTGCTGGGGGGCTATTAAGAAAAGGCTGAGTCTGCTTTCTGTCCATTTCTCTTTTATTTTTTTATTTTTATTTTTTATTTACATTTATATCCCGCCCTTCTCCGAAGACTCAGGGCGGCTTACAGTGTATAAGGCAATAGTCTTAGGTCATTGAGACTGTGTTGCCCACACATATTCAAAAATTTATGGGGCACAGGGGTGTCTCCAGCCTGTAAATATTTCCTTATATTTTAAGGAAATATAATATCCTGCCTCTTAATATTTCCCCAAAATATGTTAGTCTTCTATGGTGGGGGGGCTTCCCACAACCTTAACAGTGTAACAGTAACAAAAGAGGCCTCGTATTTAAATCTCTTCCAGGCTACAGACCCAGCCCTAGCCGAAATTTGGCATCCTTGCTCCATCCGTTGCAGGATTTAACCATCCTGCAAAAAGGATGCTGGGACATTCAGTACCCCCACACTTACAGGCTGGAGACGCCCCTGTGCCCCATAAATTTTTGAATATGTGTGGGCAACACAGTCTCAATGACCTAACAGCCCCACTCACACAGCGTGCTAAGTTTAGTACTTTTCAAAGTTTACTTATTTTAAAGTTTACTAGGTGTGTAGCACCAGCTTACTTGGTTCACTGATGATTCTGTGGGTTGTATAAAGTTAGACAATGAGTCAGTTCAGTTAGCAAGCGTGGTAAGGATGTTTAACAAAGAGAATCTTTGTGCAAACTACCGATTGGATTGTTTGGGAGAGCTTTATTTTAAAAGGTGGTGTTTTTGTGTTGTCAAAACAACACAATTTCTTTAAAATATATTCGTTAACTAACAGTTTCAACCACAAATAGTTGGATTGATGTCTTTCTTGCCATGTCCCTTTTTGCAGAACAGAAATAGAAACAAAGGTCAACAATTAGCAGAATGATGCTCAGAATATGCTCAAGAAATGAATGGTCGGGAGCAGTGGTGGGATTCAAATAATTTAACAACTGATTTTCTGTCCTAATGATTTCTTCCAACAACAAGTTCACCAAACTGCTCAGAAAGTTAACAACCGGTTCTCCCGAAGTGGTGCGAACTGGCTGAATCCCACCACTGGTCAGGGGAGCTTTTAATGTTTTTATTTATATTGCATCATTTATGTACATCTGTCCAAGAGAAATGCTATCTGAAATAAATCCAGGGAAGCAATGGAAGGAATGGAAAAAGGTTATTGTTTGAATCTTGCACGCAGTTCATGTACGACTGAGAATGTGAATTTGAAGGGAAATGTAGTAGGCAAATACCCATTGAATAAAGTGACAAAGAACTGTAATTTTTCAACATGCAAACAAGCCAGCAAAAAGAGAGAAAAATAAAATTTAATTTAAAGCCCATTTGGATATTTGCAGCACATGCAAAAATCTTGGACTGATATTGGGAAGAGAGCAAATTTGGCAGTAGACCTTCCTCCGAAGGAAGGAAGATTCCACTGTGAGAATTGTGGGATAACCGGGGGTGACTTTCTTCTGGATCATCAATCATCAAACATTGTAAGCATGGAAATTTATTCAGAGAAAGCCCACAACTGCCTTGGATTGGTCTGTAGAAAGTTAGCACCCACCTCTCTCCTAGAAAAATTAAATATTTTAGGAAATATTAAAAAGGCAGAATATTGTATTTTCCCTCAAGGAGAAGCATGTTTCTAAAGACATAAACTCAGATCCTCAGCTCCCTGCCTGCCTCCCCAGCAGATATTTTGGTGCCAACCTAACTACAAGACAAAGGCTGGGCCATCTTATCTACAAAACAAAAGACATGGCCCTCAGGACATGACAGGACTAGCCCTTGCTCAAGATCCAAACCAGGACATAGCCATTAAGCCATAATAGGAATTGCCCAAAGCCCCTTCATTACATCACCCAGCAAGATTCAACCAAGCCTGGGACTCAAGACAACCTACAAAATTACACCTGCATGGCCCCATGGAAGTCTGACCACCAATCAGAATACATTTCTTACACAGGAACAGGAAGCTCCAAGGCAGGGCCAAGAGAAGGCATAAATCTCTCTCTCTCTCTCTCTCTCACCCATGTGCTCTTTTTTTGCCCAGGACCTCAAAACCATGTGGTCCTGTCCACCATTAAACCATCTTTCCAAGCAGTCTCCATGTTTCCAGTGTTTTTCTTTCCACTTGGAACTGAACCCAGATGGGCATTTCTTCAGGTTCCAAGGACTTTACTGGCCAGCAGTACTGTGATTTGCAACCTATTGTAGTCCGATAACTCTTTAAGAATGTGTGCAATGCACTTTTTATCAGTGGCCCCATTTGTAGCTTGGCAGCAACATTTCAAACAAATCCATTTTGTGGTTGAAGACTGTGCCATATATGATACCCTTAATTTCAAGAAAGAGGGAAAGAGGCAAGAACTGACAGGTAAGAAACTCTGCCCTGTGACTTTGCAGCGTAAACTCATCCCTTCCCTACTGCACTTGGGTGCGATGACATCATGGTGCCCGTACAAAGGGATGAAGCTTGTCCTGTGATGTCATGATGTCCATTTGCATCTCTGTGAGTAGGAACGAATGCTTTAGTTCATATAGGCCAACAGAGCGTGGCCAATGAAAATTTCAATTTAAAGAGAAGAAAAGATAGTATAGGAAACTCTTCATTAAATAAATGAAAAGCAATGAAGCAATGACTCCAGGCTCTGATTCTTAAAATGATTGTAACAACCTAGTGCGAGAGCTTTTATTCCATTGAACTGAAAAATATCAGTTTTGAGGTCATTACCATAGCTCTGATGCAGAAAGCATCTCAGAATTGCTCAGGAGCACTAAATGTACAGAAACTAAACAGAAACGACTATGGGAAGTGATAAAATAAAAGAAGTGAACAGGTATCATCTTTGGGGCTGCATATTAGTCCATTGGGGACGCAGCATTTCGTAGGACTGGCTAACTGGTTGGTGAGGAATAAATATCACGTGTGAATAATAATGATATGTTTGTAAAAATCCTCCATGCAGTTTCTTATAAAACACTTCTAGCTAAACTGTCCTTAGAGTTGGACTATAGAGAATTCAAAATGCAACAGCTATATTTTTTTCCTAAAATTCCTCCCTTAAGCAGCCGAAACAAATGGAAAAGAAAGAGCAGAAAGAACAGAAAGAGCAAATAAATAAATAAAAATAAAAAATAAATGGGTGGAAGGAGCCTTTTGCCCTGTGTGGATTTTTGGTTTCCGATGACCTTCCCCAACGTCTTGCTTCTTGAACTCAGTCTTGGGAAGCGTAGGATGGGGAATGTTAAGACAAATAGGCTAGGGAATGATCTCAAAATTCTGTCTGGTCAATTGACTTTCTCCTACTTTCTTTTTCCTTTTTTGCCTCTTTGACAAATACTCTTTGCCTGGAAAGGATGCCCGTTTTGAGGCAGAAAGAAGGATTGCCAAGGTTGAGAGAGCGCCTGGGCCACAAAGAAGAGACGTGGGCATAATGCCAGAGTTTGGCAAACAGAAAAATTTATAGACTTTCATGTATAAACAAGAACAAATTCTTGGGAAAAAAATCTAATACCACTTCGAAAAGGCAATAATTTCTGGCTTGTCAAAAGAGAGAGGACGTCCTTTTTACCACCAGCAAAATCCACAATAAATTTCTCCTACAACAGAAGTTTTAAAAAGTTGCCTTAAATGTAAGGCCAATTTAACGAAGAACGAAAGACCTTCAGGCTTTTTTGTTTACATTTATACCCCGCCCTTCTAAGAAGACTCAGGGCGGCTTACATTGTGTCAAGCAATAGTCTTCATCCATTTGTATATTATATACAAAGTCAACTTTTATTGCCCCCCAACAATCTGGGTCCTCATTTTACCTACCTTATAAAGGATGGAAGGCTGAGTCAACCTTGGGCCTGGTGGGGCTTGAACCTGCAATATTGCAAGCAGTTGCTGTTAATAACAGACTGCTTTAGTCTGTTGAGCCACCAGAGGCCCTTTTGAAGAAATGTCTTAAACACAGCCCTTCCCTGCCCTCCCCCTTTATACAATTCAATTAAATCATGAGCTCTGTTAGTGCAGTGGTCAGAGTGCAGTACTGCAGGCTACTTCTGCTGATTGCCGGCTGCCAACAGTTTGGTAGTTTGATTCTCATGAGGCTCAAGGTTGACCCATCCTTCCGTCCTTCCGAGGTTGGTAAAATGGGGAGCCAGATTGTTGGGGGCAAGAGGCTGACTCTGAAAACCTCTTAGAGAGGGCTGTGAAGCACTGTGAAGTGCTATATGTTATTATAAATGTTATTGCTATTAGATTTTTTTTTATTTATTTTTTTAACATTTATATCCCGCCCTTCTCCGAAGACTCAGGGCGGCTTACATTGTGTAAGGCAATAGTCTCATTCTATTTGTATATTTATATACAAAGTCAACTTATTGCCCCCCCAAGAATCTGGGTCCTCATTTTACCTACCTTATAAAGGATGGAAGGCTGAGTCAACCTTGGGCCTGGTGGGACTAGAACCTGCAGTAATTGCAGGCAGCTGTGTTTAATAACAGGCTTCTTACAGCCGGAGCCACACCGCGGCCCTGTGATGATTATAAACACATTTACTGAACTCAGTGTGCACAACTGGCCATGTCTTTTTTATTTCCAGAAAGTGTGACAGTTTTGGAGTAAAGAAGATAATGCAGAGCAGGGCTTAACTTTAACAATATTTAACTTTCCAGTCAATCTGGATTGGAGCCTTCAAAAATGTTAATTTCTTTGTTTTTGAAGCTGGGAATTGTAACCAGAAGAAAAGATTGCTCCACTATGGATAAGACTACCTTGATCAATCCATTTGACCCATTTTCATTTCTAAGTCAGGAGTATTTTTCCCTAAATTGAGGAAGTCACATGATTTGAGTAGGTTTCTGTATTTTTCCCCCTGCCCAGCCCATGAAAAGAGCCCATGTCAGAAGAATTAAACAGCTGATGTTAATATCTCCATAGATGGAATTGGAAAAAAGAAAGTAATAATAACAATCCCTCCAATGAGGCCCTACCGTGACAAGGTTGTGGGGCTTATGTGCTTTGAAGAAAATGAGAGCTGTGCCAGAGATTCAACCATAGAGGACAGGACTCATCAGAGGGGCTTGGCGAAGAGTGTCTTTCAGGGGTGAAATGCTCCCGGTTCGGACTGGATCAGCCGATCCGGTAGTGATGGCGGCAGGTGGTTTGGAGAACTGGTAGCAAAAATCCCATGCCCAGCAGAGAATGGGGTGTGGTCTAGGTGTGGTCTTACTAAGGCTTTATAGATATGTAAGAAGCAACTTGCCAGCGGCCACTCTGGCACACAGGCTGTTCGTATGACTTCCTAACTCTAAAGGCCCTGATTCTCACTGGAGCTTTAAACCTGAGCAGGCTCTCCTGCTTGCTTGTCTGTTGGAGGCCCTTCAGGAAATGCTGCTAAACACAGCAGCTGAAATCTGATCACCAAGCCCAGAATTCCCCACTCATTGTTTGTTTTGGGTTGTGGTTTACAATCACTGACAACCAACAATCTATGGTGAAGTCTGAATGCTATCCCTGTTGATGGATTTTTTGGGGGGGGGGGAGGCACCATAATTTCTTGCAATTATCTCAATTTTTGGATTACAGGCGTGTGTGACTCATGGGAAGAGCAGACTGTAGTATCTTTGTTTGAGTAAATTGTTCATACCTGAGGATTGAGGAATGCAAAATATTGCATCCATTGGCTATGAGGTCTGCCTGCAAAGAACTGCCAGAATCTGAGTGGGCTTTGTGATAACAGTAACTACAGCTTTGCACATTCCTGAAAAGAAAATGTGCTATATTCCCTGTTCTGTTTCCTCTGATAATATTTTTTTATTCTATCATTTTGACAGTGACTTCTCACTTTGCGGGAAGAAAACTTGGAGGCAGCCTTAAAAAGCCAACCAGTGGCTCAAGGTGATCCAGTGAAGCTCCTGAAGTTTAGGAGCTGTTAGCCTCCTAGGACAACCTACCTGATCTGCATACCAGATTTAAAAAATAAATACATAAAAAAGAACCCAGAGATGTTCTGCAGGTACATAACAAATCATGGCAATCTGTTCACCATTACCTGGGGCCGGGATAGCTCAGGCAGTAGAGAAGCCTGTTATTAGAACACAGAGCCTGCAATTACTGCAGGTTCGAGCCCGGCCCAAGGTTGACTCAGCCTTCCACCCTTTATAAGGTAGGTAAAATGAGGACCCAGATTGTTGGGGGGGCAATAAGTTGACTTTGTAAAAAAATATACAAATAGAATGAGACTATTGCCTTATACATTGTAAGCCGCCCTGAGTCTTCAGAGAAGGGCGGGGTATAAATGTAAACAAAAACAAAAAAACAAAAAAAACCTTATGCTAATTGATACACCTGGTGTTAAGTTTGGGCAATGAAGAGGCAGGAGACGATACCAGTGACTACAGCTCTTTGGTTTATTGTGATCCCAGCAAAAGCCAACAGGCAAAAACCCCTCTTTAAATAGTATTTTGGCTGAGGCATCAGCCAATCAGCAACGTGCATTTTCCCGCCCAAATTTCCCTCCTAAAATTCAAATACATTACACTCCTCCCCTCCCAGAACACATTTTACCATATTTACATAGTTTTTTGCATAACATTTGCATGTTACTTTTCCACATAGTCACGCAAATAGACAGGGCGTCTCCTAACTCTTTCTGACCTGCACAATTCATTCCCTGGGAGTGAGTTGAGCTGGTCAGAGGGACTGTTTGTTCCTCCCAGCTCCTCCTCTGGGCCATCCGGCCCTGGATTATTGTCAGAGTCGTCCCTGCTGTCCTCTGGAGGAGCCGGTTGGCGTCGCTGGACTTCTTCAGACTCAGCTAAGTCCTCCGATCGCCTCGGGGTTTATTAATTATTATTTATTTATTTTATTAGATTTCTAGACCGCCCTTCTCCCGAAGGACTCAGGGCGGTGTACAGCCATGATAAAAATAAACAATGTACAATTAAAAATAAATTAAAAAACTTATACAGTTTGGCCGAGAAATTTAAAATATATAAAATCTAAAAAAACCCAATTTAAAACTTTAAAACTTTAAATTTAAAATCTAGACGATTTAAGAGAGCCCCGCGTGAACAAACAAATATGTTTTCAGTTCACGGTGAAAGGTCCGAAGGTCCGATATTTGGCGTAAACCAGGGGGAAGTTCATTCCAAAGAGTAGGAGCCCCCACAGAGAAGGATCTTCCCCTGGGGGCCGCCAGCCGACATTGTTTGGCGGACGGCACCCTGAGAAGACCCTCTCTGTGTGAGCGTACGGGTCGGTGGGAGGCATGAGGTAGCAGCAGGCGGTCCCGTAAGTATCCAGGCCCCAAGCCATGGAGCGCTTTAAAGGTGGTAACCAGAACCTTGAAATGCACCCGAAAGGCAACAGGTAGCCAGTGCAGTCTGCGCAGGAGGGGTGTTACGTGGGAGCTACGTGGAGCTCCCTCTATCACCTGCGCAGCTGCATTCTGGACCAACTGAAGCCTCCGAGTGCATCTCAAGGGGAGCCCCATGTAGAGAGCATTGCAATAATCCAGGCGAGAGGTAATGAGAGCCTGAGTGACTGTGCATAGGGCATCCCGATCAAGGAAGGGGCGCAACTGGCGAACCAGGCGAACCTGGTGAAAGGCTCTCCTGGAGACGGCCGCTAAATGATCTTCAAACGACAGCCGTGCATCCAGGAGAACACCCAAGTTGCGCACTCCCTCCTTTGGGGCCTATAACTCACCCCCAACAGTCAGCTGCGGCTGCAGCTGACTGTATAGGGGTGCCGGCATCCATAGCCACTCCGTCTTGGAAGGATTGAGCTTGAGCCTGTTTCTACCCATTCAGACCCGTACGGCCTCCAAACACCGGGACAGCACTTCAACAGCTTCGTTGGGGTGGCCCGGGGTGGAAAAGTACAGCTGAGTATCATCAGCATACAGCTGATATCTCACCCCGAAGCCACTGATGATCTCGCCCAACGGCTTCATATAGATGTTGAACAGGAGGGACGAGAGAATCGACCCCTGCGGCACCCCACAAGTAAGGTGCCTCACGGTCAACCTCTGCCCTCCTGTCAACACCGTCTGCGACCGGTCGGAGAGATAGGAGGAGAACCACCGATAAACGGTGCCTCCCACTCCCAACCCCCCCAACCGGCGCAGCAGGATACCATGGTCGATGGTATCAAAAGTCGCTGAGAGATCTAACAGGACCAGGGCAGAGGAATAACCCCTGTCTCTGGCCCTCCAGAGATCATCCACCAAAGCGACCAAAGCTGTCTCCGTGCTGTATCCGGGTCGGAAGCTGGACTGGAACGGGTCTAGATAGTTGAGTTAGCTGTTGGTTCAACTATTGGGTAGTCAGGGTCTGGCTGTTTGGTTTCTGGATTGTTTTGTATTCTTTTTCGTAATTGATCTATGTGGCGTCTCCACACTCGGCCATCCCCCATGTCCACTATGTATGCCTTTGGGCCCGTCACTCCTACAATTGTTCCCTTTAGCCACGCTGGGCCCTCACTATAGTTATGTGCCCATACCGGGTCACCTGTTCTCATTGTTCTGGTTCTTCCCTTTGTGCTTTGGTACCCATCAGGGGAGTATGTTGGGTTTAACCAATCTAGGGGGCACCGGAGTCTTCTACCCATTAATAACTCCGATAGGCTGCGGCTGGTGGTCACACAGGGAGTTCTATGTTGAACTGCCAGGAAGGTATCAATTTTGGATTGCCAATCTCCTGGGCTAATTCTAGATAGCGCTTCCTTGGCACTGCGTACGAAACGTTCTGCAAGTCCGTTCGTCGCCGGGTGAAAAGGTGCCGAGAGGACATGTCGGATGCCCTCTTCTGCCAAGTACCCCTCAAACTGGGTGGCCGTGAACTATGGCCGTTATCGGACACTAGAGTGTCGGGCAACCCGTGTGTCACAAATAGATGCCTCAAGACTGTGATTACAGCTTCCGCTGTTGTGGTTTTCATGAGTAAAATTTCTAACCACTTCGAGTAGGCATCTACCACAATTAAGAAGGTCTGCCCATGGAACGGCCTGGCAAAATCTATGTGGATCCTGGACCAAGGACCATGGGGTTTCTCCCAATCCCTTATGGGGGCTGTTGGGGGTAGTGGCCTTGATTCTTGACATGCTTGGCATTTCCCTACCCGGTCGCTAATGTCTTTATCCATTTGTGGCCACCACACGTAACTTCTCGCTAGGCTTTTCATCCTCACAATCCCCGGGTGGCCCACATGCAATAGTTCCAACACATGCCCTCGTAATTTCTCCGGAATAACCACTCTATCCCCCCATAACAGACAACCCCCTTGCACCGAGAAGTTCTGAACGCTTTTTTGTAAACTCTTTGAAACGATCCCCCAGTGCAGCAGGCCATCCCCTCTGCACCAACCGATCACAGTTCTTACGACAATGTCTTTGTAAGATGCCCTAGTCACTTCCGTAGATGTGACTGGGCCAGAGTCCAAAAAGTCAATTAACAAGACGGGAGTCCCTGGGGTCAGGTCTTCAATAGTCTCTGGCAACGGGCATCTACTTAAAGCATCCGCATGTCCCAAGTCCTTGCCCGGTCGGTGAGACAGTTTGTACGAATATGCTGCCAGGAAAATAGTCCAACGGGTCAGCCTGGGTGATAATGCAACCGGTGTTGGACAGTCCCCTGCCAAGAGTCCCAATAAAGGTCTGTGGTCTGTGACTATTTTAAATTGCCGCCCAAACAGCTACTCGTGGAATTTTTTAACCCCAGAAACTATAGCCAGGGCTTCCCGGTCTAGTTGGCTATAGTTCCTTTCCGCTGCGGACATCGTGTGGGAAAAATATGCGATAGGGGCTTCTGAACCGTTCGGTAACCTGTGGCTGAGGACAGCCCCTACCCTGTAGGGTGATGCATCACAAACTAGTACTAGTGGCAACGTCTCATTGTAGAATAGAATAGAATTTTTTTTAGAATAGAATTTTTTTAGAATAGAATAGAATTTTTATTGGCTAAGTGTGATTGGACACACAAGAAATTTGTCTTGGTGCATATGCTCTCAGTGTACATAAAAAAAAAGATACGTTCATCAAGGTACAACATTTACAACACAATTGATGGTCAATATATCAATATAAATCATAAGGATTGCCAGCAACAAGTTATAGTCATACAGTCATAAGTGGAAAGAGATTGGTGATGGGAACTATGAAACGATTAATAATAGTGCAGATTCAGTAAATAGTCTGACAGTGTTGAGGGAATTATTTGTTTAGCAGAGTGATGGCCTTCGGGAAAAAACTGTTCTTGTGTCTAGTTGTTCTGGTGTGCAGTGCTCTATAGTGTCATTTTGAGGGTAGGAGTTGAAACAGTTTATGTCCAGGATGCGAGGGATCTGCAAATATTTTCACGGCCCTCTTCTTGATTCGTGCAGTATACAGGTCCTCAATGGAAGGCAGGTTGGTAGCAATTATTTTTTCTGCAGTTCTAAAGTTCTAATTCTTGTACTGAATTAGAAGGCTATCGCTGGACAAGAGATTCTTAATGCCTTCAAATGCCTTAGCCTCAACCCTGCCCCAAACAGCTTTTTTCGCTAGCAGTTTATGTAGCGGTTCGGCTACCATTGCCTTATTTTTTAAAAATACTGCATAGAAGTTTACAAGCCCCCAAAATGCTTGTAATTCTGTTTTGTTTTTTGGGGTTGGAGCCTTTCTAATGGCTCACACTTTGCTCTCCGTTGGGTGGATGCCTTCCTTATCTATCCGGTAATCCAAGAATTCTACAGATTCAACTCCTATATTTGTTGAGTTTAACCTTAAGCCCCGCAGACCTGAAAATGCCCAAAACCTTCCGCAATTTGACCCCTAATTCTTCCAAGTTTTCTGCTGATACCAGTACATCGTCGAAATATGGAACTACTCCCGGTAGACCCTGTAGGAGTCGTTCCATTAGGTTTTGGAATAACCCGGGGGCTACACTAACTCCGAACTGAAGTCGAGTGCATTTAAAAGCACCCCAATGTGTGACAATCGTCTGCGCTTCGGCCGTTCCGTTGTCAACCGGTAATTGTTGGTAGGCTTGAGCCAGATCGAGTTTGGCAAAGACCTGTCCCTGCCCTAACGAGTGCAACAAATGTTGCACTACGGGAACGGGGTAAGCATTCTTTTGCAATGCTTTGTTAAGCGTTGCCTTATAGTCAGCGCAAATCCGGATTGATCCGTCCGGTTTGACTGGGGTCACTATTGGTGTCTCCCATTTTGCTTGGTCGACGGGGACTAGTAGTTTTGTCTTTCATCCCTCCAGAAAGTGAGCAGGGCGGAGAGCTCATATGCCAGCATTGGGAGGAAGGGTGCCAGGAAAAGTGCCCCAGAAGACACGGGGTGGCAGTGAGACCTTGGAGCCAAGATATGTAAGATCCAGTTGGTCTCTGGAAGGGGAGGTCTAAAAGATTCACTTTATGGACCCAGCCATCCTGATTCACTGGATCAGGGCTTCCCAACCTTGGCAACTTTAAGATATGTGAACACCAACTCCCAGAATTCCCCAGGCACCATGCATTTGATATATAGGTAGTCCTCGACTTATGACCACCATTGAGCCCAGAATTTATGTTGCTAAGTGAGATGGTTGTTATGTGAATTTTGCCTCATTTTATGGCCTTTCTTGCCACAGTTAAGTTAGCAACATGTTTATTAAGTGAATCTGGCTTTGCCATTGACTTTGCTTGTCAGAAGGTTGCAGAAGTTGATCATGCGACCCTGGGACACAGCAACCGTCATAAATAGGAACCAGTTGCCAAGCACCCGAATGTAAATCATGTGACCATGGAGATGCTGCAACGGTCATAAATGTGAAAAAATAAGTCACTTTTTTTCAGTGCTGTTGTAACTTTGAATGGCCACTAAGTGAACTGTTGTAAGTGAGGACTATCTATAAAGGTAAAGGTTCCCCTCGCACATACATGCTAGTCGTTGCTGACTCTAGGGGGCGGTGCTCATCTCCGTTTCAAAGCCGAAGAGCCAGCACTGTCTGAAGACGTCTCCGTGGTCATGTGGCCAGCATGACTCAACACCAAAGGCGCATGGAACGCTTGTTACCTTCCCACCAAAGGTGGTCCCTATTTTTCTAATTGCATTTTTTACATACTTTCGAACTGCTAGGTTGGCAGAAGCTGGGACTAGTAACGGGAGCTCACCCCGTTACACGGCAGCACTAGGGATTCGAACCGCCAAGCTGCCAACCTTTCAATCGACAAACTCAACGTCCCAGCCCCTGAGCCACCGCATCCCTGTGAGGACTACTATATAAGCACTTAATATTTAACCAAATGACTTCTAGGAATTTTCACTGGGATCAAGGTAGGAGGATGTGATTTGTGGGGAAAACCTCAGCTGGTGTACAGTACCAGCTTCCTCTCACCAGTTGCTCCTTTGGCTGAGGATCCCAAGAGATCTTGACAGACTTGAACAATGGACCCTATCCAACAAAACGAAATTTAATGTGGAGAAAGGCAAAGTTTTACACCTGGGCAGAAAAAAGCCAAAGGTACAAATACAGATTAGGCGACACCAGTCTCCAAAACAGGAACTGTGAGAGGGATCTTGGAGTCCTAGTGGACGATCACTTAAACATGAGCCAAAGCAGTGTGTGGCAGAAACCAAAAAAGCTAATGCAATCCTTGGCTGTATAAACAGAGATATAGAATCAAATTCATGTGAAGTATTAGTACCCCTTTATAAAGTCTTAGTAAGGCCACACCTGGAATACTGCATCCAGTTTTGCTCACCACATTACAAAAAAAATATGTTGAGACTTTGGAAAAAGTGCAAAGAAAAACAACAAAGACAATTAAAAGCCTGGAGATGAAAACATATGAAGAATAGTTAGAGGTTTTTGTTTTGGCTAGTCTAGAGCTGGGGTTTCCAACCTTGGTCCCTTTAAGACTTGTGGACTTCAACTCCAAAGCTGGCTGAGGAACTCTGGGAGTTGAAGTCCACAAGTCTTAAAGGGACCAAGGTTGGAGACCCCTGCTCTAGAGAAAAGAAGAAGTGGGGTGACATGACATGACATGAATATGTGTTCCAATATTTGAGGGGCTACCACAAAGAAGAGGGGGGTCAACTTATTTTCCAAAGTCCTGAAGGTAGGACAAGAAACAATTGATGGAAATTAATCAAGGAGAGAAACAACCTGGAGTGAAGGAGAAACTTCCTAACAGAGAGGACAATGAACCAGTGGAACAGTTTCAGAAATCATGAGCGCTCCATCACTGGAGGTATTTAAGGAGAGATTGGACAGCCATTACACAGAGAGAATGTTTGAAATGGTATAGGATCTCCTGCTTGAGCAGGGGGCTAGACTAGAAGTCCTCCAAGGTCCCTTCTAGCTCTATTCTGATTCTAATTCTGATTCTGATTTGGTCATTTCTAGGGTGGCCTGTTTGTCATCGGAGACCCATGGCTTACATAAACACTGACCAAAAGCATCCCCACCGGTCCCCAAAACATATTGCTCTCAGTGGTGGGATTCAAGTAATTTAACAACCGGTTCTCTGCCCTAATGATTTCTTCCAACAACCAGTTTGCCAATCTGTTCAGAAAGTTAACAACCGGTTCTCCTGAAGTGGTGCGAACTGGTTGAATCCCACCACTGATTGCCCTGCATGCTCCCTTTTCTGGGTCTCTTTCTTAGCAGTGTCCTCCCTCCCTCCAGGATCAGACGTGGCCCAGTGAGAACCCATTGCCCCATTCCTTGGCAAGTGCAAACATCCCCTTGGTCTTCAGGCTAGTAAAGGGAAAACCAAGATACCAAAGGTGCTTGAACCATGACTCAGGAATGATGGCTTCTCTCCAATGGTTGCAGATCTGGGGCTCTGTGCGCATGGGAGTTTGGGAGGGAGACAGAAGGGAGGGAGGGTCAGGGAAGGCGAAGGAGATTCGTGGAGCTGCTGGTGGGAATTGGAAGCCAAGCGAATGAGATTCAAAGTCGGTAATTATGTATGATTAATTTACTGAGTAATGATCGCACCTGGTACAGAGGCTTTATGAATTTTCATGCTGGAGCATGCGATTCAAAACAAACCGGGTCAATGTTTCTTAACAAGCTGTTGTTTATTTTGGAGTCCTTGGTGCACAAAGAGGCACATACTTCCCCTGCATTTCACTGTCATCTGTCCATCTTTGGTTTCCTACTTGCACTGAAATTTGAATGGTGAGCAAAAGCCAGGCAAAGAATGTGCCAAGGAAGGAGTCCTGTATCCAGAGTGAGGAATATCAGTTCCAAACACCTTGGGTGGGGGTGACCTTGTCTACAATTTCAAAACCTGGAAGTTTTGCGCACTGATACAAACTTGATGTCACCCTCCGTGATCCATAAGCACAAATTCAATTTGCAGAATAATTTCTGCATGCAAACTCAGAGGGACCAACTGTCCTGTCTATATGGGTGGAAGAGTTCCCTGTTCCTGAAGCAGAAGTTGGGGCCCAAATACATAGGTCATCTAAATATTCAGCTTCGCTTATTTATACTATATTGTGGAATCTGCCTTCACGTTAAAAATGGTTCCTTTTGATTGAAACTCATCTCAAATCGTAGGGCCAGGCCTGGAGAATGAGGGAAGTGCCAGAGGACTAGGGAAGGGCATATATAATCTTCCTTTCAAGAAAGGGAAAATAAGATAATCCTAGTAATTATTAACAATTAACATTAATTGTTGGAAAGACATGAGAGTAGATAATAAAGCAGGCCGGCTGTAATTAGCTTGAAAACAATGCCACGATTGCTAAGAAGTACAAATAAGACACATGAGACTAACCTCCTTTCCTTTGATAAGATAACTAGTTTAGTGGACTAGGGATATACTCTTTTGTTTTTTTAAACTGCTGTGGATATAATCTACCACAATTTCAGCAAAGCTTTTGATGTAAGTAAGTAAGTAAGCAAGCAACTTCCTTCATTTCGGTCAATGTTCAGCATTAGTAAAGGTAAAGATTCCCCTCGTACATATGTGTTAGTTGTTCCCGACTCTAGGGGGCGGTGCTCATCTCCATTTCAAAGCTGAAGAGCCAGCGCTGACTGAAGACGTCTCCGTGGTCATGTGGCCGGCATGCCTCAACGCCAAAGGCGCACGGAACGCTGTTACCTTCCCACCAAATGTGCTCCCTAGTTTTCTACTTGCATTTTTTAAATACTTTCGAACTGCTAGGTTGGCAGGAACTGGGACAAGTAACAGGAGCTCACCCCGTTAAGCGGCACTAGGGATTCAAACCGCTGAACTGCTGGCCTTTCGACTGACAAGCTCAGTGTCTTAGCCACTGAGCCACCGCATTCCCAGCATTAGGTATTTGGATAAAATTCTACGTGGACACAAATACATAAACTAATTCAGACCAGGGGTGAAATGCTCCCGGTTCGGACCGGATCAGACGATCCGGTAGCGATGGCAGCGGGTGGTTCTGAGAACCAGTAGCAAAAATCCCTGCCCCTTCCCGCCCATGTCCACCCAATCATCCGGTCGCCCAGTCGCCCGCTTGCCCGCTTGCTGAGCTGCGTGATCATCAGAGACTTTTTTTTACTTTTAAAAGCATTTTTTTACAATCTATTCGCCCGACTAGAGAGAGAAAACTGAGCTGCTTAACCCAGTCTTCATGCAAAAAGAAACTATAGCCCAACCTACCAAAATCCCAACTGTAAAAGACGGACTAGAAATAAAAATTAAACTAAGCAAGAAAATGGTTAGAGAACACATATCTGATCTTGATAATATAAGTCACCAGAGGGCAGGACAAAAAACAATGGATGGAAATTAATGAAGGAAAGAAGCAACCTGGAATTCAGAAGAAATTTCCTAACAGTGAGAACAATTAATCAGTGGAATAGCTTCCCTCCAGAAGTTGTGGGTGCTTCATCACTGGAGGTTTTTAAGAAGAATCTAGACAGTCACTAGTTTGAAATGGTGCAGGGTCTCCTGTTTGAGCAGGGGGCTGGACTAGAAGACCTCCAAGGTCCCCTCCAGTTCTATTCTGATTGATTGATTGACTAAAAGGTTATAAAGACAAATTTAAAATTGAAACTGGAGGTTTTTCTTTTGGGACTAACATCTAGAACTTTGTATGCAAGACAATTGCAGGGAGATTGCAGGTAGTCCTCGAATTACAACAGTTCACTTACTGACTGTTGAAAGATCACTGAAAAAAGTGACTTATGACCATTGTTCACACTTACAACCATTGCAGCAGCCATCTTGGTCATGTGATCAAAATTCAGATTCTTGGCAATTGGCTCATATTAAGAAGGTTGCAGTGTCTTGGAATCACGTGATCCCCTTTGGTGACCTTCTAACAAGCAAAGCCAGATTCACTTAACAACGGTGGCAAGAAAGGTCATAAAATGGGGCAAAACTCACTTAACAACTATCTCACTTAGCAACATAAATTTTGGGCTCAGTTGTGGTCATAAGTTGAGGACTACCTGTATTATATCTCAAATGTAGAAAGGTTTGGCAAGGGAGGGATGGTTGGTTAATATGTTGGATTAGAGGGAATATCTACATTTATGGCTGACTGGAAATTCAGCTTTTTGCATGTAACAGAAGTTCCCCGAGAGAACTCTGGACATAATGAGTGAAGTTCATGCAAGTTCAGGAAAAAGACAATACAACAAAAGACGCTGCAGAGAAGACAAAAGACAAGTGGAATGAATAACTTAGGCTAGTTTGTGTGTGCAGGGCCAGCTTTAGGCTAAGCCCAGGGGTGTGCTGGCCTGGGGCAGCTAAAGCTTACAGGGCACCAACGCTGTCCCTCCAACAGAATCATTCTAAAAATATGAATGTTCATATTGGCAGGAGGTGGCGCTGACAGTCAATGTGGACTGGAGGTACTATAACCTTGAATGGACAGTATGTGTCTAAATGTGTGTGAGAGAATGACAGAGGTGTGGATGGATGGATGGATGGATAGGAGGCTGGAAATGGATAAATCAGGGATCTCCAAACTTGGCAATTTTAAGACTTGTGGATTGATTTCAACTCCCAGACCACTCCATAACTGGCTGCACAAACCTTAAAGTTGCTACGTTTGAAGACCCCCAGGATAGACAATCTTTCTGGCTATTCTTATGGTTGGGTACAATTTGGACTTTGCAAGGCATCTTCCAAGCAAAATGCACCTGCTCAGGTGTAAGTTTACCAACTATGATTCCTTCTCTGAATGCTCCATTTCACCTCTTCTCATGAGCATATAGAATCCCTAGAAAGGGTTTTTTTTGGGGGGGGGTGTGTGCAAGGTGGGGTGGGATGGGGGGTTGATTTGCTTTTTCAACTTTTCAAGTTTGAAATTGAAGCTTGAGGAATACAGATAGTCAGGTATCTTGGTGAAATTATACAACTGCATGAAACTTTTAATTGTATATACTCGTTTATTGTCCACTTAATTTTTCCACTTCTCCAATACAAGTAGTATTCAACTCACGATCATAATTGAGACCAAAACTTCTGTTGCTAAGTGAGACATTTGTTAAATGAATTTAGTCCCATTTTATGATTTTTCGTGCCACCGTTAAGTGAACCAATGCAGTTCTTAAGTTAGTAACACAGTTGTTAGGGGAATCTGGCCGCCCCACTGACCTTGCTTGACAGAAGGACACAAAAGGGGATCACATGATCCCAAAACACTACAACTGTCATAAATATGAGTCAGTTGCCAAGTGTCTGGATCTCAACCATGTGAACACAGGGATGCTGTAATAGTCATATATGTGAAAAACAGTTATAAGTCACTTTTTTCAGGGCTGTTGTAACTTTGAACGGTCACTAAATGAACTGTTGTAAGTCGAGGACTACCTGTACAATAGCTCGGTCTTCGGAATTTACAAGATTTTTTTAAAAGAGAAATTGAACTTGGTTGGGACCTTGCAATCGCTCCCCACCAAATCTTTCTTCCACTGAAGCTGTCCTCTTGCTTATTTCTTGGCCCCCCCTCCCCCACCAGTTCTTCCAGTTGGCAGAAAAGATATAAAGCCAGAGATCATGCTGACTGGGGGAGGGGGGCACAGTGTAGTCTAAATAACTTGGAGTTGTTGCCAAGTCAACTTCACAACATTTGTGGCTAATCACAACCTCCCTTCTGTTAGAAGTTTCTTCTGCCACGGGTAACTTTCCTGCCTGCAGCCACAAAAGTATTAAATAAATATATGGGTGTTGAGAGTTTGAAGTGGGTAAAAGCAGCCAGAGGGATAATGGTTTGCTGTATAATTGCGGGGGGGGGGGGAATCCACACTCCAAGCTAGCAAAGGTGTAAAGTAAACTTAGCGGACTGAGCCAACTTAGAGATCCTGAGAAAACAATGAATTTGTTCTGCCATTAATCATCACAACAAACCCATTCCAGACAAAATCTATCATGGGAGTCAACAACCCGTAATAATCGCTTAATTGCCTGTGGCTGGAGATGAGTCAGAAGCTGCTTTGGGAACAACAACCCCCCAAAAAAAACCCTTCAGAAGAGACCTTTCCAGCCTTAGGTAGGAGCCATGGGGTTGGACTTTCCAGATCAGGGGTCTCCAACCTTGGCAACTTTAAGACTTGTGGACTTCAACTCCCAGAATCCAGCAAAGTTGGCTGAGGAATTCTGGGAGTTGAAGTCCACAAGTCTTAAAGTTGCTAAGGTTGGAGACCCCTGTTCCAGACTGAAGACCATCCTACTAATGATCTTCCTTGTTTGTGGTGAGCGCAAACCTCCGCACCCATGGCCGTGCAGAAATAACTAGGGCACGGGGCTGTGAGCCCATGTGCCCTCCTCCACTGAAGCAGGAATGGTCAGTGGTGGAATACCAATGCAGCCTTTTCACTTCCTTCAGCCTGGTGAATTTCAGTTTCTCAGAGGTGGTTGAGGGACAAACATGCCCAAGGCAGCCACTCATGCTTCTCATTCCGCCTTGCTGCTCCAAAACAAGTTTAACAAGGACCAAGTCAGCACCTGCTTATCTCTACACCAACCCATAAAATCCAGGGTTAAAAGGAAAGCATTCCTCAACAAGTATGCACTGTGACCTAAAGATCGCATCTCATAGTGGTGGACAGCTGGAAGACAGCAAAATGAAAAATAAAAAATTCCATCCTTTGCAATATGGATCCTGAAAGCCAGCATATATCATTTGAGGAGCCTGGATCTCAAAGGAAATAGAAATCAGTTTAAAATATATAAAATGATAAAAATCTCAAGTTTGCCAACCTGAAGAAATGTCATCATTCTTGTCAGAAAAAACCCAGAGATGGCAGAGATTCTCTGGAAAATTAAGAGATTTTGCAATCTCAAAAGATTTAGAGTAGTTTATTAAAGAGCTGAAGTAGAAGTGACACCTTCATAATTGGGCAAAGTCACACAGGGGCTCTTGCTGCCAAAAAGATGGCCAACCTCTGCTTTATACTAGGAAGGGGGTTCAAAGTCTGCAGAGGATGATGAACCAAAGAAGCTAAGGGACAATCACCAAATGCTGGTGGACTATACTGTAAAATATCTTCTGAATCAAGAACATTCTTGTGTAAGTAGCAACCTGCCTTTTTACAGAGTGATGGCACCATGTGCTTGTCATGTCTGGTGGAAGTGCCTTCTCTTCTCTTTTAGAAACATCTTCCTCTCTGCATCCCCTAATCTCAGGAAGGCCATAATGACAACTAAAAGACCATCTTAGACAAGTTGCACAGACCTGCCTTTCATAAACTGCTAAATAAACTCATGGTCTTTATTGCCAATGGGTCTCAAGAGACAATTGAAGAGAGGTACATGGTTTTTTTTGTTTTTTGTTTTGTTTACATTTATACCCCGCCCTTCTCCGAAGACTCAGGGCGGCTTACAATGTATAAGGCAATAGTCTCATTCTATTTGCATATTTTTTTTTTTACAAAGTCAACTTATTGCCCCCCCAACAATCTGGGTCCTCATTTTACCTACCTTATAAAGGATGGAAGGCTGAGTCAACCTTGGGCCGGGCTCGAACCTGCAGTAATTGCAGGCTCTGTGTTCTAATAACAGGCTTCTCTATTGCCTGAGCTATCCCGGCCCCTAATGTTGGTCCCCATTATTGAACAGAGAGGATAATGTTGAACGATCCAACCTGGGTCAGTCACTGGAACCAGAGGTTTTGTCTTCTGAGCTTACGGATTAGAGTTGGAGCCCACCTTCAGGGAACTTCTCTCTAGAGAGAATAATGGATTGGGATTTTGGAGTCTTACAGATTTTACAGATTAACTGAGTTGGGAGGGAGCTTGTAGGTCATCTAACCCACTGCCTAAGCAGGAGACCCTACACTATTTTTGACAGATGGCAGTTCAGTCTCTTCTTGAAAGCTTCCAGTGATGAAGCTCCCACAACTTCTGAAGGCAGCTTCTGTTCCGTTGGTTGATTGTTCTCACTGTCAGAAAATGCGTCCTTATTTCTATTGCTTTGGAAAATAGCTTGACCCCCTCCTCTCTGTGGCAGCCCCTCAAATATTGGAAGACTGCTTTCCTGTCTCCCCTGGTCCTTCTCTTCACTAGACTAGCCAGGCCCCGTTCCTGAAACCATTCTTCGTATGTTTTAGCCTCCAGTCCCCTCATCATCCTGGTTGCTCTTCTCTGCACTTTTTCTAGAGTCTCAACATCTTTTTTATAGTGTGGTGACCAAACCTTGATGGCAAGCCTATGGCCCTCTCTGATGGCATGCAAGCCCCAGTTCAGTTCTGCTGCGCATGCGCATGTGCCTCCTGCCAGCCAGCTGGTCTTCGGGTCTCTGCCTCACAGGGAGCGGGGTGCAGGCAGGGGGGTCACGTGTGCATGTGAGGAGGTTGGGGCACATGCGGGGGGCATGTGCAGGGGAGTCACGTGCATTCCAAGGGGGTGGGGCGCGTGCAGGGGGGTTGCATGTACATGCACAGGGGGTGGGGTATGTACGGGTGGGTGGGTGGGGTTGTGCGTGGATGCACAGGAGGTCCTTTGAGACAACCATGACTGGGACGACTGAGAATCTCTATAGAATTGTAAATAAATATAATATTCAGTAGAGAATTGTATAACCTTAATTTTCTATAAGAAACTTTTTCCTCCTTATTCTTCTCTTCTGCTTAATCAGACCAAATACAGCCCCCAAGGCCAGACCCAGGGGTGAAATCCAGCAGGTTCTGACAGGTTCTGGAAAACCGGTAGTGGAAATTTTGAGTAGTTTCGAGAACCAGCAAATGCCACCTCTGACTGGCCCCAGAGTGGGGTGGGAATGGAGATTTTGCAGTATTCTTCCCTTGCCATGCCCACCAAGCCACGCCCACCAAGCCACACCACACCCATTAAGCCACACCCACAGAATCAGTAGTAAAAAAATTCTGATTTCCCCACTGGCCCACCCCCATCTGCACTTTCTGGTAGTTGCATTTCATGTCCTATAAGCTCCTTATAGAATAGCCATTGTCTACGAGGTTGATGACAGCTGTAGCCCAAGAGCCTGGAGAAGACAGAGAAGGTGGCCTTATCATATTTAATACAATAATAACACAATTATCCATCCAGCTGTACTTAATAGTTGCAGGTTCAGAGTGATCTAATTTAGGAGTGGTATTCATGTATCTGTGTGTACCAATCTGCAGCAGGGATGGCATGCATGAAACCAAGTATGTGACCTTGTGCCAGACAGTTTTTCGCAGCCCTAGATAGCAGCCAATGGCAAACCACTTTTGATAAACCTTGCGAAGAAAACTTGAGGGACTTGTTCAGGCAGTTTCTAATAATCAGACATGAAGAGAAGAAGAAGAAAAGTACTCGTCCTTTCAATCCATTACTCAAACTCTCCAAAAATCCTGGTCTCCCAAACTTTTTCAACTCTCCCTCCCCCATTTTTTTTACATGCATTTTCTGACCACAAAAGTCTCCCAACCATGACTGACATGGTGTGTAATGCTTTCATTTTTGAACAGTGTGATGATGGGCGGAGGTGATCTCTTGCACATCCCTCTAGTATGGGCTGACATACAGAACATAGAACATAGAAATGTTGGAAGGGACCCTGGAGGTCTTCTCATCCAAGCTCCTGGCCATGGAAGGAGATCTTATATCATTCTGGACTTTCTTTGGGCTTGATGGGATGGATACACATGAACCTCAAAAGAACAACAGAATAACAAAACAGAATAATAAAGTTGGAAGGGACCTTGGAGATCCTCCAGTCCTACCCTCCCCCCTTAGCAGGAGACCCTAAACCATTTCAGATAATCCCTTCTTAAAAGCCTCCACCTCCACAACTTCTGTAGGCAAAATAATTAATTGTTCTCACTGTCAGGAAATTTGTCCTTAGTTCTAGGTTGCTTCTCTCCTTGAGGAGTTTCTATTCATTGTTTCTTATCCTGCCCTCTGGTGCTTTGGAAAATAAATTGACCCCCCCCCCCGCCACCTTCTTTGTGGCAGCCCCTGAGATATTGGAACATTGCTATCCTTCTTTTCATTAGACTAGCCACACCCAAATCCTGCAACGGTTCTTCATATGTTTTAGTTTCTAGCCCCTACTCATCTTTGTTGCTCTTCTCTGCACAATTTCCAGATTCTCAACATCTTTTTTATATTGTGGCAATCAAAACTGGATGCAGTATTCCAAGCGTGGTCTTACCAAGGCATTATAAAGTAGGACTCACATTCACATGATCTTGATTCTATCCCTCTATTAACACAGCCTAGATTTTCTGCACTTTCTGAGAGGTCTGTGGGGAAACAGAGCCTCATTCATGGTCCTGGCACATACATATTGATGCCTCAGACATGGCGATACCACCTTTGAGTCCTAAGGCTTGGTTTCCCAGCTGTGGAGAAGAGCTGCCTGGGAAATAGTCCACTCCCTTTCCCACAGTAAACAAAGCAAGAGCAACAACATCATACCTGGGCAAGGCAAAACCACAGTAACTGGTTTGATCCAAGAATCTACCAAATGAAAGACTGGCCAGCGAGATAATTTGCTCATGGAGCATAAGAGCAATCAGTCACCCAGAATTTCATTGCTAGAACTGGAGTTGACATGATACAAGTTCATGGGTATTCCTCTAGCTGCTTCAGTTATATAGAGTTGTTTTGATACAAGATGGGCTGCAAATAAATTTAATATATAAATAAATAGCAATAAACAATGCCCATTGTTTCCTTAATGATGGTTGGAGGATGGAGGGGCCCTAACAAGACTACACTTCTCTTTGGAAAGGCTATCAAAACACGGAAGACTTTATCTTCTGTCACGCTTTATCATTCTCTCCCTTAGGAACAACTTTTGCTTTAAATACATGCTGTAAATAAATTAAAAAGTCCTATCTTTCCTCTAGGAAAGTTTGGTGCAGTGGTTAAGACATAGGATGAAAGCTGGGAGATTGAGAGTTCTAGTTCCACCTTGGGCACAAAGCCAGCTGGATGACCCTGGGCCAGTCACTGTCTCTCAGCCCTAGGAAGCAGGCAGTGGCAAACCACTTCTGAATTCTGGAAGCTGAGGCACACAGATTTTAAAGTTGCCAAAGTTGGAAACAGTATTATAAACTATGGATTGTAAACTACTTGGGACTGGGTCAGTATTTTGCACTAGGCCCAAACCAAGTCAACCATAAACTGGCAAAGCATAATGTGTGAATCAAGCCACCTTCTTTGTGGTCCCGATTCTGGCTTACAATACGGTAACCTTGAACTAGGATGGGCTGAGCAAAGGACAGTCTGCAGTCTGAAGGTGTCCTCTGTCTCAGAGTTTCTTAAATAACATTCTGTGGAATGCCAGCTTTCCCGTTGTGACTTGGAGATGTTAGACAAGCAATTATTTTGTCCTTCAACATCTCTTTGTTAAAAAGCAGGTTTTCAGCACCAGCTACAGTCAAGAACCAATTCTGAAACGAGTTGAATGCTCCGACGCCTGTAGATTTTCTTGAACAAACCTCACTCCAGAAGTTGATGAAATATGTCAGCATATGCTAACACCTCCATCCCATTAAGTTTTAGAATTAGTGTCTTAAGTGTAAAGGAGAAGGAAGAATATTGTTCACACCTTTTTGTTTCACCATTCTTACTGGGGTTTTTTAAAGAAATAGTTATGGGTGTATATATTTGTAGAGAGGAGGAGGAGGAAGAGAGAGAGGGATAGAGGGTGGGCAGATAGACAGATAGACTTTTTAAAAAATGTTTTGTAGTCTTCAAACCTTTAGGAAATCTTAAACAATTCAGTCAAAGCCAGAACCCAAAGCAGGCAGGAATTTTTTTTGAAACATCCTCTTGGCAGCCAGCATCCAAATCTTTGCTATGGGGGGAAATACCAACTTTCTATTTCATTGATAGTTATTATTTCCCCATTTTGAAGAACAGATGACCTGGAAGTGAGCTGCCATGTTTCCCTGCCACCCCCACCCCCACCCAGCAGTTCTGTGTCCTCTTTTGTCCTCTGATGCCAATGTGGAGGTTTCACCTACTAAGGCGTGACTAACAGCCGGCTTAATCCCTTCTGTAAAGCAGGCATGCCAGGATCCATCCCCCACCTCCCATATTTCAGGGCCCTGGATTCACAGGCTAATTATGTGCTTTGAGAATGGCAAGTCCTCCTGCAGTGCCTGTTAAGAAGGATCTGTCTATAATCCACGTTCCCACTGATAATCTTGTCATCACGCAGAGGAGGAAAAGAAGGAGGAGGTGAGAGAAGCTTTTCTCCTCCATTCAGAAAGCAGAAGGGTTGCCTTTCAGTTTGTAGGAATTTAGCACCCACCCACCTCCTAGAAGAATGAAATATTCTAGGAAATATTTTAAAAAGCAGAATATTATACCTTCCTGGATGAGAAATGGAGAAACATATTTTAAAGACAAAGGAGCTCCCTGCAACTTCCTGACTCCCCCCCCACCTTTGTCAATGGGCCATTAAAAGCCTCAGCTAAGCTCACTCATTCTCCCCACCTTTGTCAATGGGCAATTAAGGCTTCAACCAAGCTCACTCAATCCCCCCATGATTTGCAACACAATACAACTGAAACTCACCACATGGCAAGGCTCAAGCAAGCTTGAGAGACAGCCAGCAAGGCTAGCTAAGACCCCCACCCCCTGGGAGTCTGACAACCAATCAGGATACTCTTCCTGTGCCCCAGAAAGGTCAAAGCTCAGAAAAGCATAAAACCAGGGAGCACACAGGATCTCAGCCCTTTTCTGTTCAGGAACTCAAGCCATGTGATCCTGACCACCATTAAACCATCTTTCCAAGCAGCCTCCATGTTTCCAGTGTCTTTGTCCCCACTTGGAACTGAACCCAGATGGATATTTCTTCCAACAATTGGCGACCCAGATGGGACTCCAAGCTAACCTAACCAATGGACCTGGCCCAGGTAAGCCTCCCTTGCTAGCAGCAGACCCATTGAGTCTGTGGGTAAGTTTTCCTGGACCTTGGCCATTTGGAACTAGGTTTTAAAGGGGTTTTGAGTGTTGAGCTCAAAGACTGCTTGGAAAGAAGGTGAGTACCTCTAAATTTTAATTTTAAAGCATGGAAAAGCATGGGAAATATGTGTATGCCTGCATGTGTGTGAATGAGAGAGCCCTTCTCCCAATCATAGCTGGATCTTGCATCCTCTGTGCATTTCCTAACCGCAGAAAGACCAAAAGTCTGGAGCATGGGGTTTTGCCAGAGCACAAGACCTTCTGTTAGGGAAGGAAGAAGTGTGTGTGGGATTCCACCTAAGGAAACAGTCTGATTCCACCTCTTTGAGCAACCTCTAGCCGCACCTCTGCCTACTGCTAGCTCCACCGAGCCGTGACCGGTAGGATAGAGAAAGCAAGGGGGGGAAGCCAAACGTGGAACTTTGTGTTTATTGGGAACGGAAGCCGAGCGAGAGGAAAGTAAGTGTGAATGAAGCAATTAAGAGAGTAAAAAAAAGAAAAAAGGAGAAAAAAAAGGAAGCAGGAGATCTGTTTGGGGCCCTGGATGCCCGGAGGCTGCCAGTACTGCCTGGTATGCGAAAAAGGAAGCAGGAAGCAGTGTTGAGGAGGTGCTCGTACCTACTGGCAGGGCAGTAGGTCCTCTGGGATCACCTTTTTTTGATCCAAACTGGAAGCTCCCTTAACAGGAAGGTGCTCATACTTCGACAGAAGGGAGTCGAAGTCCTTCCCAGAACTTTTTTTTCTGAAAACTGTAGGAGGATCCACCCGGCTAAGCCAAAGTGAAAAATAAAACCTCACATCGGAGAGGGAAACATGGGAAGCAGTAGCTCGAGGGTGGAGGGAAATCCCTGAAAACCTGCTGGGGCCTGGAGTGCCCGGAGGCTGCCAGTTTTACCTGGTATGCGGAAAAAGAAATTCAGGAAATTGTGTAATAAAGATGAGAATAGGAAACAAATCTGGCTAAATAAAGGTACTTAAAAGAAAAGGGAAATATATAAATAGGAATGTTTGGGTTTTTGTTTGTTTTGTTTGTTTGTCTGTCTCTTTCTTTGTCTTCTATGGAACCACATGGTCTGTCTGTTAAGATTTGTGCCTTCCCTAATTTAACTGAGATTTATGGCGGAATGATCAGTGTGTGTAAATCTCAGAGTTTTGTTTTCCTCTCTGTCCTCCTTGTTTTTATGTGTGTATGTCTGTCTTTGTGGGCCCTTGAGGTAATTGTAACTGTAAAATGTATCTGATCTCTAGAGACAAGAATTTTAAATTGTTAGGGAAAACAAAACAAAAGGTTGAAGCAATAAAATAGGGAAGAGAGAGAGAGAAAAGAAAGAGCCTTTTTCCTGTCTTTGTCCGCCAACAAAATAGTAAAAGGACTTTTCATCCTATTTCTGTTTTTCTCCTCTTTATCTTAAAGTAACAACTCAAGTTTATAAGGAAACATTTTAAGTTCACTTACAAGATAAGTTTATGAGGAAACGTATTAAGTTCACTTACAAGAGAAAAAAAATTCAGTCTTGCATTTACTGTGTGTTTAAATGATTTTACCTGTTCCTGAAGCATGTGAATCCAGTTTTTCTTCTCATCAGTTGTTGAAACTGCATTTTGTTGAAACTGCATTATCTTTTAGTAACTGCAATATTGATGTGTTGTTTCTTTTCAAACTCTGCCTGCAAGATATCTACCCCCCTTTAATCCTGTTACAATGCCTTTCCTGAGAAGATTACCCACAAAAGTGGGGAGGAGATCCTGTTCTAATGTCTTTCAGCCCTGAAAAGATGACTCTGCAACTGTGGAAGCAGAGCACATGGTTCAGATGCTGCCCCAGAGGAGACCTTCTATTTGTTGGAGCCAGGAATTGAGTTTGAATCCAGCCCCCACTGAAAATCATCATAGCAACCAGATTTGGAGCAGACCTTTCCAAACCTGACTGACCACCAAGCATGCTACCCAGCAGACATGAAAAAAAAGGACCCTGAGATGTACAAGTAAAGACTAAAAGACTCTTTTCAATTCCCAGAAGACAACTGGAAAGACTATGGGGGAGGTTGTAAGGTTTTCTTGTCTCATTTACATTGTAATCAGTCTAAAGTATTCATGTAAGGATTGTATTTGAAAGTGGCTGCCACAGTTACTTCTGAACACCTGAGATTTCTGTCTAATGGTAGGGAAATTTGTCCAGCATGTTTGTATTGTTTGTACTGCCTGAATTGTAAAGGTAGCTGCATACACAGGCACACACAGAGAGACACACCATTCAGAATTAGTCTATTCCCTTCACTTACCTCCACACAAGGCTTCCCCTAGGTTGATTTTGCTCTGTGGCACTAAAAGCCCAAGGAGTCAGATCTCCCTGCTAATTCCATGGGGGAGAGGCATCCCCCTCAGGCAATTCCTCACTTGAAGAGATAGCAGAAAAAGTGATATCCAAAACCCAAGCCCTGACTATGACTCACAAATGATGCTGCCCAGTTGCCCAGTAAAGCAAGATATGTTGCACTGGTGGTATCATGAGTAGAAGTCCCAGGGCTCATTGTGTGTAATTTTTAAAAAAAAAAAAGAAGAAAGGAAAAAGCCTGGATTGCACACTGATTAACCTCAATTTGGACTGGAAAAAAAAAAATCTTGGATAGACTTAAGTAAGAGCTAGGGCAGGTTTAGTAACCAACCCTTGGAAATGGGCAGCCTGTAATTTAAAGGAAAACCATGGCTGTGAAAATTTTGGGATGTGTGCTTGCTTGACCTGACTGGAAGCTCTCAGAAAGTGATATCTAACAGCTGAAATTAATTGGCATAGAAAATTGGATACTGTAAAATTCTTACCAGAACTTTTCCCTGGCTGCTAGACCTTCATGGTTGAAAGCTTTTGGGAGCCACTGAAGGAATCTTTTTCTGTTGTCTCTATCAATGGCTTCCTTTGCATCAGGAAAATTAAAAGCACCCACTGATTTGATCAATTTTAATTTTTAAGAGCATGTTTCAAAACTCACGTTTTGAAAAAAAAAAAAAGTAGGGATTGTAGGAATTTAGCACCCACCCCTCCTAGAAGAATGAAATATTCTAGGAAATATTTTAAAAGCAGAATATTATACCTTCCTGGATGAGAAATGGAGAAACATATTTTAAAGACAAAGGAGCTCCTGCAACTTCCTGACTCCCCCACCTTTGTCAATGGGCCATTAAAAGCCTCAGCTAAGCTCACTCATTCTCCCCACCTTTGTCAATGGGCAATTAAGGCTTCAACCAAGCTCACTCAATCCCCCCATGATTTGCAACACAATACAACTGAAACTCACCACATGGCAAGGCTCAAGCAAGCTTGAGAGACAGCCAGCAAGGCTAGCTAAGACCCCCACCCCCTGGGAGTCTGACAACCAATCAGGATACTCTTCCTGTGCCCCAGAAAGGTCAAAGCTCAGAAAAATCATAAAACCAGGGAGCACACAGGATCTCGGGCCCCTTTTCTGCTCAGGAACTCAAGCCATGTGATCCTGACCACCATTAAACCATCTTTCCAAGCAGCCTCCATGTTTCCAGTGTCTTTGTCCCCACTTGGAACTGAACCCAGATGGATATTTCTTCCAACAAGTTACAATGATCTTGTCATCCAAATCGATCCACCTTGACACTCCCAGAAGGAGAGGCTAGGAAGCAAAGCAGGAGCAACATTCCCAGCTCAATCAAAAACCTTTTCCTGCCTAGAGCAGGGGTCTCCAACCTTGGTCCCTTTAAGACTTGTGGACTTCAACTCCCAGAGTCCCTCAGCCAGCAAAGCTGGCTGAGGAACTCTGGGAGTTGAAGTCCCCAAGTCTTAAAGGGACCAAGGTTGGAGACCCCTGGCTTAGAGTACAGGTAGTCCTTCGTTTGAAGTTACAACGGCACTGAAAAGTGACTTATGGCCATTTTTCACACTTATGATTGTTGCAGCATCATGTGATTTATGTCCGGCTGCTTGACAACTGACTCACATTTGTGACAGTTGCCGTGTCCCAGGGTCATGTGATCCCCTTTTGTGACCTTCTGACAGGCAAAGTCAACAGATTAATCACCGTGTCGCAAAATGGGGCAAAACTCACTTAACAAATTTCTCACTTAGCAACATAAATGTTGGGCTCAATTGTGTTCGTAAATTGAGGACTAGCTGTATTCCTAAATGACAACTTTGGTTGGAATAACTATCACATTGAGTTATCCTGCACCTAAAAAGGAACCACCGGATTTAATTGCAGTTTGCTTTTTAATAGTCAGAATTCCTCCTTTCCCTAGATGGAACTTCAGGATGGGATATAATCCATGCATTGTATTATTTTTAAAATTATATGAATCAACTAAAGTATAGATCCAATTATAGACATTCCTTTGGGTTCGAAGAAGAACACAAATCCAACACAACCACACTAGAGGATCAATGTTGCCTCAATGCTGTTAAGCCTAGCAATTAAAAAAGAAGCAAAGAAAAAGAAAAGGGGGGAATTATGGGAAATTATATGATAAAAAGAATAGCTCCCCTGTCTTCTTTCTTGCCCTTTTGATGGAAAAAGACGAATTCAAATGACAAACTACCCATCTCAACAGTTCATTCTTGCAAATGAATTCTTGCAAAAAGACTAGACTGCCATCTGTCAAAAATGATGTAGGGTCTGCTTGGGCGGGGGGTTGGACTAGATGACCTACAAGGTCCCTTCCAACTCTGTTAGTCTGTAATCTGTAAATCAGGTGTGGATTTTGCCTTCCTCAGATGAAACCAATCCTCAGCTTGTTCTCCTCAATGACCTGCTTTATCAATACAGCCATGGAACCACAAGAGAATAGGTGATAAACCAGAATTTAATTGCATCCCCAGGAATATATCAGCAATGAGAGGAAAGTGATCCCTTGCTCTGCCCCTCTATTTTCTGCCCACTGCATTAGAGGGGTGCCCTTGGTGGGTGGGTGGGGCATAAAAAAAGATGGCACCCAAAGGGGCAGGGTTTAGATTGTGTATTTGGGCCACTGTTTTGAGTGTTTTTGAGCCTGCCTCAGATAGCCTGATCCTCTTGTCCTCCGTTGTTTTGTCCAGTAAAATCAATAGCCAAGTCAAATACAGGTGTGGGTGAAGCCAGGATACTGCAATAATCCCTTTGTTGGGGAAGCCAATGCATAACCTCAATGTCTGAATGGTTGCCTGTCACTGGGTTGAAGCTTCAGTTCCCAGAAAAGCATCTTCAGGAAAAACAAAGCAGGAAAGAGCCTTATTATTAACCTTATAAACCTCAGGGAAGTTTACTGTTTGTTTGTTTGTTTGTTTTATAGGAGTGGAATTTCTACTGCTTTAGATAAATTCATTCATCTGGAATACTTACTGCAATTGTTTCTCTAATTGTGGCTTTGTAATTTACAAATATTAGTAAGCAGTTGCTTATTGTTAGTGCTTGCATTCTTCTCATTTGACATGCTGCTTCAGGTGCATTTCAGAGACAATAGCAATAGCACTTAGACTTAGACTTAGACTTAGACCAGGGGGAGAGCCTTCTCTGTGGGGGCACCTACCCTCTGGAATGAGCTTCCTCCAGGACTTCGTCAACTTCCCGACCTCCGGACCTCTCGCCGCAAGCTGAAGACATATTTATTCTTCCACGCAGGACTGGCATAAAATGGGTTTTATTAGGATTTTTAATGGGGTTTGATGATGTTATGTATTTTATATTTAAATTATCGGCTAAATTGAATAAGCTTTTTAATTCTGGTTTTATTGGATTGTATTTGATTGTTATTTTATCTGGCTGTTAACCGCCCTGAGTCCTTCGGGAGAAGGGCAGTGTTAAGTTTGGGTATTGACGAGGCAGGAGACCAGGTTAGTGACAACAGCTCTTTAATATAGTGTGACCCAGCAAAACTCTGGAGAAAAACCTCTCCTTATATACACTTCAGCCAGAGGCTGCATCCAATCAGAAGCGAGATACTTCCCGCCTAAAACTCCCGCCAAAACTTACAGTAATACATTACACTCCTTCCCTCCCAGAAGGCACTTTGCCAATATTTACATATTACTTCTCTCGTAGTCCCGCAGTGCATGGCGTCTCCTGACTCTCCCGGACCTCAGCACTTCTGGAGTTGAGTCGAGCTTGCCGGAGGGGCTTTTCGTTCCTCTGAGCTCCTCCTCCCGGCCATCCGGCCCTGGATTATTGCCGGCTCGGACCTGCTGTCCTCTAGAGGGACGGAGGTGTCGCTGGACTTCGCCTGACTCAGATAAGTCTCTGTTTGGTTCTCGCTTTCTGTTTGTTCTCGGCTCCAGTCAGCTGTGGGGTTAATTAAATCATAGTCAGGGCTGGTCTCGCCTAATTCTGCCTTATCGCTCAATCTGTTTCTTAATTGATCTATGTGGCGCCCAAACTCTGCCATCGTCTATTTCCACTAGGTAAGATTTGGGGCCCGTTTGTCTATGACTATCCCCTCTTCCAGCTTGGGCCGTCGCTGTAATTATGTGCCCACACTGAGTCTCCTATGTTTAATTCCCGGATTCTATCTGGTTTTGTTTTGAACCCGTCCTGCACGTAGTTCGGTGTAGCCGTCTAGCGGGCACCGTAGCTTCCGCCCCATTAATAGCTCGGCTGGGCTGCGGCGGTGGCCACACAGGGGTCCTGTGTTGGGCGGTTAGGAATGCGTCGATTTGTGCCTGCCAATCGCCGGGCCGCTTCGTGATAGCGCTTCTTCGCACTCGAACAAAGCGTTCAGCAAGGCCGTTCGACGCAGGGTGGAACGGCGCTGAGAGGCATGTCGGATGCCCTCTTCAGCCAGGTACCCTTCAAATAATGCTGCGGTGAACTGTGGGCGTTATCGGACACGAGGGTGTCCGGTAGCCCGTCGTGGCGAAAAGGTGTTTTAGTGCTGCAATGACAGCTCAGCGGTTGTGGATTTCATTAAGATGATCTCCAGCCATTTGGAGAATGCATCCACCACAATTAGAAATGTTTGGCCGTGGAAGGGCCGGCAAAATCAATGTGTATGCGGGACCAAGGGCCTTGGGGTTTCTCCCACTCCAACACTGGGGCCGTGGGTGGTAGTGGTCTGGATTCCTGACATACCTGGCATCGGCCAACCCTGTCACCGATTTCCTGTCCATTAGGGGCCACCAAACATAGCTCCTGGCTAGCCCTTCATCCTTACAATTCCTGGGTGACCTCATGCAGTAGTTCCAGGACTTTTTCTCAGCTTCTCTGGAACTACCACCCTATCCCCCAGAGCAGGCACCCCTTGCACAGACAATTCCCTCTTTTCTTTGCAAATTCTGAAACGGTCGCTCGCAGCGGGCCATCCCTTTGAACCCAACTGATTACAGTTCTTAAAACAACGTCCCGGTAGGAGGCCCGAGCCACTTCCTGCGATGTGACTGGCCAGAGTCCCAAGAGTCAATTAGTAGAACGGGGTGCCCGGAGTAGGGTCCTCGATTTCCCGGCAATGGGCATCTGCTCAATGCGTCCGCATGCCCCAGCTCTTTCCAGGTCGATGCTGCAGTTTGTAAGAGTAGGCGGCCAAAAAATAGTCCATCTGGTCAGCCGGGTGATAGTGCCACTGGCGTGGCGGTCGCCAGCCAGTAATCCCAATAGCGGTCTGTGGTCAGTGATAATTTCAAAGTCTCCCAAAAACGATTCGTGAAATTTTTCACCCTGACACTATTAAGTAGAGCCTCCTATCTAGCTGGCTGTAATTCCTCTCAGCCGGGACATCGTTCGTGAATAGAACGCTATAGGGGCTTCAGTGCCGCTTTGGGAGTCTGTGGCTAAGTACAGCTCCTACTCCATAGGGGACGATCACAAACCAATACTAACGGCAGTCTGTTGTTGTATTGTATTAACAGGCTATCGCTTGATAGCAAACTTTTACTGCCTCAAATGCCCTATTCTCTGACTTCCCCACGACCAAGCAGTGTTTTTCCAAGCAATTTATGCAGCGGTTCAGCAACGGTTGCCTTGTCTTTAAAAACACGGCGTAAAAGTTTACCAGACCCAGGAAAGCCTGGAGTTCTGTCTTGTTTTTGGGTGCTGGGGCTCTCTTTATCGCCTTGACTTTGCTCTCAGTGGGTGAATCCTTTTGTCTATTCTATAGCCCAAAATTCAACAGATTCGACCCCTATCTGACACTTGCTTGCTTTGACTTTTAATCCTGCCCTAAAATGGCCAAAACTTTCCTTAATCGCTTCCCAGTTCTCTTAAATCTTCCCTGATACCAACACATCATCGAAATAGGGTACGACTCCGGTAACCCTTGTAGGAGCCGCTCCATCAAATTTTGAATAGCCGGGGCCACACTCACCCGAACTGTAACCGGGTGCACTTAAAGGCACCCGGTGCGTTACAATGGTCTGGGCTCAGCTGTGCTAGCATCTACGGGTAGCTGTTGGTACGCTTGTGCCAAGTCTAATTTGGCGAAAACTTGTCCGTGCCTAGTGAGTGCAATAAGTGTTGCACTACTGGAACTGGGTAGGCGCTCTTTGCAATGCTTTGTTCAAGGTAGCCTTGTAATCAGCGCAAATTCTTATGGACCCGTCTGGTTTTATAGGGTGACGATTGGCGTCTCCCATTTGGCATGGTCAACTGGCACTAGTATCCCCTGGCTGACTAATTTATCTAACTCTTTGTCGATTTTAGGTTTGAGTGCAAAAGGAACCCTCCTTGCCTTTAACCTAATGGGAGCTATTTGGGGATCTAAATTGAAGGAGATAGGGGTCCCCTTGTACTTGCCTAAACGGTCCTCGAATCGTCTGCGAATTCCTCCATTAGGGCGTTTTGCAGGTTGCATCCGCTCGGTGGACGCCAGTCACCCCATTCCCAACGCCTGAACCAGTCTAGCCCCAGCAAGCTTGGCAAGGTTCCTCGACTAACGTGATGGGCAGGGTCTTTTCGTATGTCCCGATTTGACCTCGACGGTCGTTGTCCTCGAACAGGGATGCGGTTGCCCTGGTAATCCTGCACCGGGCCGTTGTTTCTGTAGCTTGCGCTTTGCGATGTGCGGCAAGGCTTTCACAAAAGTGTCCCAGGACATGATTGTGATAGCTGATCCTGTGTCTACTTCCAGTCGGCACGGTACGCCTTCAATTGTCGGGTTTGTGAAGATCTTTTCTTGATGCGGGTAGCTGCGTGGTCTATGGTAACAGTCATTCGGTTTGACTTCGCTCTTTCTTTCCTGGCCAATCGCGGTCGCCTCGCCGATCTCGCGCTCTGATTGGCTGGTTTGAAATTTCGGCGGAATGTGGGGTTTGCATCTCTGACTCAGAGCCGCTCTGATTGGCCGATTTGAATTTTCGGCGGAAGGTTGGGGTGCTCGGCAGACTTGAGCCAGGTGCCCTTCCTTTCACACCGCCGCAAATGGCGCCCTGAACTTACATCTTTGGCGCTGATGTCGCCCGCAACTTCCGCATTCCTCCGGTCTTCCTTGTCGATTTTCCGTGTAGTGGACTTCTTCCTCCTCTTCGCTGGTTGACTCACGATAGGTTTCTTCGTGGTGGACTGTGCTCGGCTTTGCGCCGCCATCGGCGTGAGTCGCTTTGTAAGGTGTCTGCTGCATGGTTGGACATCTCATGGGCTCTCGCTTCGCCCAGAGCGTTTGCCAATGTCAGGTTGCTCTTGGCTAGCAACCGTCTCCTCAAACGGATGTCTCTGACCCCCCGTATAAGTTGTTCCAGCAGCTCTTCGTCCAGATCGCGGTACTCGCAATGCTTGGAGGCTTGTCTCAGGGCTGCCATGTAGTCGCTGGTAGGCTCGCCTTCCTGTTGGCCGCGCCCCCAAACTCGCACTGCCGAACGATTTGGACGGGGCTGGTGCGAGTGATTCTTCAGGAGGGTCTGAAGGGTCTGCCACGAACGGAGTGTAGCGGTGTTGGCTCCGCTAGGGCTTCTGCGACGGCGATGACTGCGGACCCACAGTGGCTTATGAAGTAAGCCCGTTTGCGGTTGTCGGAGACTCCCTGTAGCTCGTTTGCCTCCAGGAAACTTTCGAAACGGGTCATATATATTCCCCATGTCTCCTGGGCAGGGTCAAACGGAGTGGGTGGCGTGTAGCCGGTCATCGCTGCATTCGCTATCACCTTGCTGGGTTTGATTCTCGCAGTGAGTTCAGCTCTGTTCTGGTGCTCTGCCTCAAGATCCCACCGCCGCCAATGTTAAGTTTGGGTATTGACGAGGCAGGAGACCAGGTTAGTGACAACAGCTCTTTAATATAGTGTGACCCAGCAAAACTCTGGAGAAAACCTCCTTATATACACTTCAGCCTGAGGCTGCATCCAATCAGAAGCGAGATACTTCCCGCCTAAAACTCCCGCCAAAACTTACAGTAATACATTACAGGCAGTATAGAAATTAAATAATAATAATAATAATAATAATAATAATAATAATAATAATAATAATAATAATAATAATAATAATAATAATAATAATATACCACTTTACAGTGCTTTACAGCAGTCGTGCTTGCTACCGGTTCGTCCCAGATCAAGCGAACTAGTAGCGGCATTGGGAGGCTTCCCCCACCCACCTGGACATCTCTGCGCATGCACAGAGGTGTAGCACATGCACACAAGTGCGCAAGTGCCCACGAGCAAACTGGTAGCGGCCGAAATTGACTACTGCTTTACAGCCCTCTCTAAGCAGTTTGCAGAGTCAGCCTCTTGCCCCACAACAATCTGGGTCCTCATTTTGCCGACCTCAGAAGGCTGGAAGGCTGAGCCAACCTTGAGCCTCTCAGGATCAAACTTAGAACTTCTTCTGACCACAAGGAGCCATGGGTTCTCCATTGCAAGCAGAATTACAACCTTTTGAAGGTTGACAGGTCTATGGAGATTCTCCATCATCCAGGTCATGGTTATCCCAAAGGTGCTTTTTCCAAAAGGCAACTGGACTTTTTTCCTTTGATCTTTCCCCTTTGGGTTGAAGGTTGACAGCATCTCAATGTTTTAACAAACTTATACTCTCTCCTAACTCCAGTTCTGAAAGTAAGCCAACCTTTCTGCCTCTGCATTGCAGAGAAAGGGGCACAGTGTCTACAGCAAACTCAATTTCATTGAGGGCCACATCAGGGTTGTGTTTGATCTTGAGGGGGCTGGGGGGATGGTGGCCCGGTTGGGCATGGCCAACTTGATATTGCTTGTGTTGGGGGCACCTATGGTGGCTCAAGCGCTCTGCCAGTGAAAATAGGCTCCCGATCTGTTTTCGGCTAGGACGGCCTCCTTCAACCCTCTGCCAGAGAAAATGGAGTTCGCGAGGGCCCTCCCTTTTTGCTGGCAGAGGCACCGCAGGCCGGTCCTTTGCTGTTTCCAGGGCAGCCCCATGGGCCAGATCTAAGCACCCTGAGGGCCGGATCCAGGCCCCGGGCCTTGAGTTTGACGCCCCTGGTCTACAGGGTATGGGTAAAGAAGGATGGTGGCCAGGATGGTATAATTGACTTGGTGCCCTGATGGGGGTGTCCCACTCTGGAGGTGTTTGGTAAGCTAAGAAGATTCCACTTTTGTTTTTGTGCATCTATCTATCTATTTATCTATCTATCTATTATCTAGGTTTTTTTGTTAACTTTTAATCAGTGGTGGATTTCTACCAGTTCTGAACCAGTAGCGAAGATAACTGGAACCCACTATTGTTTTTAATGTTCAGTGTTTTTATGTTCTAATTGTCTCTGGGGATTCTCAGTCATCCAGATCATAGTTGTCCCAAAAGTGTTTTTTTCAAGAGGCAACTGGACTTTCTGGTTTTTCTTTGAAGAAGTTTCGCTTCTCATCCAAGAAGCTTCTTTAGCACTAATGTTCTAATTCTTTTATATTGATCTTGTACGATGTTATAAGCCTCCCAGAGTCACTTGACAATGAGATGGGTGGCATGTAAATTTAATCAATTAACAAATCAAAGCTCTGCCTATTTTTGATGTATGTTGTGAGCTTCAATTGCACAGCAGTGAGTACCAACTTCATTCATCTTGAAGGGACCTCTGCCAAGGGGCAAAGGGACAATGTAAATCAGAAGGTATATTGTGAGCAGGGGATGCTTGGTTCTCTGAAGCCCTTCACTAAAACACAGGATATGTGCACAGTGAAATAAAGAAAACTAATTTCAAGTGATGCCACTGAAGGTCTGGATTCGTGTCTGGAGGTTGCAGGGTTCTGGATGAGGAAGAACAACCTTCAGTTCAACCCCGAGAAAGACAAAATGGTTGTGGGTCTTGAGATCTCTTCCCTTCACCCCAAATCCAGACCACATTTCTGAATGGGGTCACACTTCTCCAGTCTGAATCGGTGAGCAATTTGGGGATCCTCCTGAACTCTATTCCTGCTAAAGGATCAGGTGGCAACCCAGGCACAGGTTTATCTTGCATGCCAGTTGTGTCCGTTTCTGCACTAGGAGAATACCTCTTACCTTCTGCTTGGACTACTGCAATGCTGTCTACATGGGACTACCATTTGAAAGTGTGGCTTGTCCAAAATGCAGTGGTCAAAGCAGGTTTGGGTGCTCCACGATATGCCCAGGTTGTACCTCTGCTGCAAGAGCTGTGTCGGCTTCCAGATGCAATTTGAGGTGATGTTTCTCAGCTACAAGCCCCAATATACTACAGGACTGGATTACTTGTGAGACTCCCTGTCTCTGGTTGGCTCCGCTCATCCCACCACAGAGATGGCAGGCTCCAGGTCCCTTCCATTAAGAGGTGTCATCTGGTGGGACTCAGCAGTTGTGCCACAATTATATAGATGGATGGATGTGTACTTCTGAAGAACTCTCTGGTCCAAGGCCTATTGATCCTGGAGATACTGGTATTGAAGGCCTCTACAGTTGACTGTTAGCTGATGGTAACCAAAAATCAGAAGGTGACTGGGAGTATCTTTCCCAAGCAATAAATCATCATATCAGATTAGATCACATCACATACAGAGCCAAGGTGGCATAGTGGTTAGAGTGCAGTACTGCAGGCTATTTCTGCTGACTGCCAGCTGGCTGCAATTTGACAGTTCGAATCTCACCAGGCTCAAGGTGGACTCAGCCTTCCATCCTTCTGAGGTCGGTAAAATGAGGACCCAGATTGTTGGGGGCAAATAGGCTGACTCTGTAAACTGCTTAGAGAGGGCTGTAAAAGCACTGTGAAGTGATATATAAGTCTCTATCATAGCCTTTCAGCTTATGCCAGTGAAGAAAGCTGCTCCTGGGATCCTGATTTTTAATGACAAAACAAAACAAAGCAAAAAAACAAAAAACAAAAAAACACCAACCCACAGAACTATAATAAAAATGGAAATTTTTCTTGGATATAGGAGGAGACAACAAACATAGAACATAGAATAATAGAGTTGGAAAGGACCCTGGAGGTCTTCTGGTGCAGGGGTCTCCATCCTTGGCAACTTTAAGCCTGGTGGACTTCAACTCCCTGGGAGTTGAAGTCTACCAGGCTTAAAGTTGCCAAGGTTGGAGACCCCTGTTCTGATGGAACCACCTGTTCGAGCAGGAGACCCTGTACGATTTCAGACAAACGGTTGTCCAATCTCTTCTTAAAGCCTTTGGTGATGAAGCACCCATAACTTCTGGAGGCAAGTTGTTCCACCAATTAATTGTTCTTCCTCCTTAGTTCTAGGTTGCTTCTCTCCTTGATTTCCATCCATTGTTGAAATTTCAAATAGTTGGCAACTGCTTCATACTTATGACCATTGCTGTGTCCCTGGGTCCTGTGATCCCCTTTTGCATCCTTCTGACAAGCAAAGTCAACGGGGAAGCCAGATTCACTTAAAACCCTGTTATTAACTCATCAACTGCAGCGATTCACTTAACAATTGTGGCAAGAAAAATCGTAAAATGGGGCAAAATTCACTTAACAAATGTCTCACTTAACAACAGAAATGTTGGGCTCAGCTGTGGTCATAAGTTGAGGACTACCTGCACAGTGTTCTTTTTCTCGAGTCATGAGATCATGAAGCATGCGCGGAAAAAGGCAGGCTAGAAACATGTACTGTTTTCCTGTCTCCAGTGATGCTTCGGCCCTGGGTTAAGATCATAATTATAGATCAAAGTTAAAAAAAATTAAGAACCCTGATAATAACATCAATCAGTCCTTGACAAGGAGGAGTTTCACTGCCTTCGCCTGATCTGTCTTGTGGGAAGGGCGTAGCTGCATCTCCAGGCTCTGTGATGTGCTCGCAGCCTCGGTTGTACCGAATGCGGTTAAATCCAGGCGATGTAGCTGAACAGGTGGGATTCTGCGAACTGGAGGAATGCTGTGGGAAAGGAGGGACCTCCGTGCAAACCTCCCCTTTCCGAGAGTCTGACATGAACCCCACTCTCGATCGGCAGAGGAAGGACTTGCCCCTAGGAAGGTTGAAAGGGGTGGTGGGGAGTGGCAACCCAAGGCTCATGTTGGGTCTGCGGTTGCCTGACACATCCAGATAGCAGAGGCAGGTGGGGCTTTGAGTGTCCCAACAGGAGGGTGATGTTGACAGTCCAGACACAGCAACACCCCGGCTTAAAAGAGGACATATCGCGCAGGGAGAACAAGCCTTGGGAAAGTTGGCACGGAAAGAGGTTAGGCGAGGTAATTGCCAGAGGCAGTTTGAAATAGCAGGTTGCTCAGTCAGCCCACGTTTGTACAAAAGTCCAACAGAAGAAACCACACTCCATTGAAGAGCCGTCGGGGCGGCCAGGTCGAGCGTGATCCTCTATAATCTGGTGGATCATGTGCAGTGTCCTGCCAGGCTCCAAACAAGCATCTGGGAAGGGAGAAGAAGCAACCTTTGTGCCAGTGGTCCTCTGGAGGCTTAGAGGGCATCTCTGATAGCTTTTCCTTTGGTTGGGGCTTCCTTTGAAAGGTCTCCAAAGTGGGGGAGCAGGGAGGGGCAATGAGTCAACCCCCTGGAAGGGAGGGAAAGGTAGCCAAGCAGGCAAGAGAATCTTTCCGTTGGATAATCCCCTCCCCCAAGGCAATTGAGCAAGGGATCCCGTGGTAATCTCCCCAGGGAATGCTTCGAAGGGAACTCAGCAACCTTTCTGGATTTGTCCTAAGAGGAGGCCTTGCACAAACGGACTGGAGGGAGTGGGGCCTGAGACTAAAGGAAGAGGGACACGATTTAATGAAGATTTAAACTCAGTTTAAATTGTTCAATGGATTCATTTAAGCACAGGTACAGTTCTCGATTTACAATTAGTGACCATTCAAAGTTACGACAGACCTCCTGTCGAAATTATGGCATGCTTATGACCCAGATTTGAAGTTCCAATGGCCACAGTCACATGACCACATTTAGGACTCTCGGCAACCGGTTCGCATTTACAACCATTTGCAGTGCTCCAGGATCACACCTGACTGTGACGTCTGGCCTTTTCTGCTGGAAACCAGAGTCATCATTATCATCATTTGCAAGATGAAGGCCTCTTCTGCACGTTTCCAACCAAGACTGTCCTGAGCTTTCTTTTGCCAATTGGGCCCGCCACACTTGCTACTGTTGTCCCTCCATCTTGTTTTAGGCCTGTTTCATGGACGCTTTTTATCAAGTGGGATCTATTCTGTGACCGCCTTGGTCCACCTGCCATCAGGTCTTCTTGCTCTGCGACCAGCCCATTTCCATCCCAATTCTTTTACTCTCTTGGTGATATCCTATACTTTCAGTTGTTCTCTAATCCGCATGCAAGTCTTTCTATCTTGTCTTGTGATTCCACGGCTCTTTGTGCCACTCATACCTTTTGTATCGATTGTGAGGTTAGTGTCCCTGTTTCACTGGCGTATAATAGAACAGGTAGCACACACTGATGGAAGACTTTTCTCTTCAGGCCCAGGGGGAGGGAGCTTATTCTTGAAAATTACGCTTAGCTTGCCGAACGCCTGCCAGCCTCAGTTAAAAACAGAGTAAACGCAGCAGTGTGAGGATAGTATAATTTTTGGCAGGCCAAATTCAGAAGTGATGCAAGTAGGGGACCTTCTGAGGAGTTGCAACGTCAATGCATTCGACCATGTTCCAGGTCGAACTTTGGTTCAAGGGAAATGTGACGGCCTTGTTTGTTCAATTCTTTGCCTCTGCCTTCATAGATAAGCTTTTTCTGTATGACGGGGGAAGGGTGGTTTAATTTCCATTTCAGGGGAGTGCAGGGAAAGAGACCAATCATTTTCCATCCTGCTTTACCTCTTCTTCATCCATGTCCTCCTAATACCTGCCTGGCTCATTTATGACCACTGAAGGCAATGGAACGGTCTCCCTTTTAATATTAAAATCAGACCCCTTGACCCATTGACATCAATGTTTCCCAACCTTGGCAGTTTTAAGATGGATTGAATTCTGGGCATTGAAATCCACCTGCTTTCAAAATTGAGAAATAATGTTCTAGAGCAGGGGTCTCCAACCTTGGCAACTTTAAGACTTGTGGACTTCAACTCCCAGAATTCCTCAGCCAGCTTTGCTGGCTGAGGAATTCTGGGAGTTGAAGTCCACCAGGCTTAAAGTTGCCAAGGTTGGAGACCCCTGTTCTAGAGAACAGGAATGGTTCATGTGTCTATATTAGGAAGGGTGCCATTGTTGGACTGATTAGCTTTCAGATAGGACCTTATTTTGACCAATGGAATTTAATAAAACCTAAATGTTTTATTAAAAGTTTTAAAGAGAACATAAAAACTGGCATAGACTACTTCAAAATAGAAAAAGTGAAGAGCAACAAAGGTGATTAAGGGGTTTACAGGTTTAATTGGGTAATGAACAGTTGAGAGAACTAGATCAGTGGTGAAAGTCAACTTTTTTTACTACCGGTTCTGTGAGCATAGCTTGGTGGGCATGGCAGGGGAAGGATACTGCAAAATCCCCATTTCCTCCCAATCAGCTGGGACTCAGGAGGCAGAGAATAGATGGGGGCGGGGCCAGTCAGAGGTGGTATTTACCGGTTCTCCGAACTACTCAAAATTTCCGCTACCAGTTCTCCAGAACTGGTCAGAACCTCCTGAAACCCACCTCTTAACTAGATATGTCTAGTCTAACACAGGGGAGACATTGATAGCTGTCTTTCAACATTTGAAGGGCTGACACAGAAAAATGGGGATTCTTTATTCTCCAAAGCACTTGAGGTCAGGACAAGAAATAACGGGTGGAAGTCCATTAACGAAAGATCCAATGTGGAACTAAAGAGAAATTTCCTGACAGTGAGAGCAATTAACTAATGGAATAGCTTGCCTCTGGGAATTGGGTGTTCCATCACTGGAGGCTTTCAAGAAGAGATTGGACAGCCATTTGTCTGGAATAGAATAAGGACTCCTGCCCTGGTCAGGGGGCTGAACTAGAAGATCTCTAAGGTCCCCTATAACCAGGGGTGAAATGCTCCCGGTTTCGGACCAGATCAGCTGATCCGGTAGTGATGGCGGCGGGTGGTTCAGAGAACCGGTAGCAAAAATCCCTGCCCCCCCCCCAACTCATGCCCAGCTGAGCCATGCGATCATCAGAGATTTTTTTTTTACTTTTAAAAGCATTTTTTCTTCAGCTGAAAAAATGCTTTTAAAAGTAAAAAAAAACTCTCTGATGATCGCGTGGCTCAGCTGGGATCGCCAGAACCTTTTAAAAGCATTTTTTTACAACCTCTTCGGACAAAGAAGTTGTAGAAAAAATGCTTTTAAAAGTAAAAAAAAAAAAGTTGGCCACACCCTCCCAGTCACATTACCCCCCCAAGCCACGCCCACAGAACAAATTTTACATTTCACCACTGCCTTCAGCCCTATGGTTCTGTGAAAAGAAAGAAAAGAAAGAAAGAAAGATAAAGAGAGAGCAAAAAAGACAAAAGTGCAGAAAAAAAATGGATAAAACAATTTATATTTTGCTCTGATTACAAAAACCCTCATTTTTTATTATCTACTTGTTTTTTCTAATCATCAAAACCACAAGTCATTTTTTCTGTTTCATGAAAAAAATTATTGAAAGGGTTTCCAAGCAGCCATAAATGTAGATATTGTCTTTTCTGAAACCAGACAGTTTGGGCTGAAAGAGAGCATGCAAAAGGAGAAGAAATACTCAAAAACCATTCACAATTAAACTATTAGCTTTGAGGTAAAAAAAAAAAGATATATTCTTCTTCTCTGCAATTTTCACACCAGGCTACTTACTGGATCCCCAACGAAATCTAAAATAACCAACTGTTCAAATGGTCAAAACACTTCAGCATGAGCTACTCTGTAGATGGGAAAACAGAACATTTAAACAATACTGTTGGGCCTTCTAATCTGATAAGGATGGTGATGGGCATGTAGAATTCATAAAAAGGCTTTATATTGAGATTCCAGTTACTGATTAACAAAAGAGCCACTGGGCTTCCTACCTTGACCTTTATTTTCATTTGAGCAAACAGGCCTATCCTGACATTTGTAAATAGTACAAGTTACAAACCCTTCGCTTTGTTGAATTTTTCCCCCTTTGCTTCAGATCAAAGATGTTTGTGATACAATTTAGATTTGTGAAATTTGAGATTTGAGGGTCTGCTTCTATTGCATATTTTTTCTGTATCTGCCTTATTTCATCTGAGCCCATACCTGAATTCCATCCATGGATAAAATACGAAATACTCTCAGCAGTGATCTCCCACAAACCCTTTGGAGCAAACGGAAATAAGAAAGGAGCAGTTTGCATTCATAATGCCTGGATTAGAATCTCCTAGTTTATAAAATTAAGAAGAAATAAATTTATCCTTCAGAATCCCCTAGAGATACACTCAGGTCCAGTGTGAAAGAAAGAATTTCACAGGCAGAGCTGCAAATGAAACCTCCTCAGAAGAACTCTGAAACTGCAAACCAGTTTACTTGTATCTAGAACTAAAGAGAAATTTCCTGACAGTTAGAATAATTAATCAGAGAATAGAATAGAATAGAATAGAATAGAATAGAATAGAATAGAATGAGCTGGAAGGGACTTTGGAGGTCTTCTAGTCCAGCCCCCTGCTCAAGCAGGTGAACCTATACTAATTCAGATAAGTGGAATGAGTTGCCTCCAACAGTTGATGATGCTCCAATACTGGCATACTCCAATATTTGAGGGGCTGCCATAAAGAGGAGGGGGTCAAATTATTCTCCAAAGCACCTGAAGGCAGGACACGAAACAATGGATGGAAACTAATCAAGGAGAGAAACAACCTGGAATTAAGAAGAAACTTCCTAGGAGTGAAGACAAGTAACCAGTGGAAAGCTCACCTCCAAAAATTGTTGGTGCTTGTTGTTGTTGGAAAATGGGAGGTTTTCAAGAAGGGACTGAACAGCCATTTGTCTGAAATGGTACAGGGTCTCCTGCTTGAGCAGGGAGCTGGACTAGAAGACCAACTTGGTTAAGCTGTTATTCTTTTATTTGCTTTTGCAAATAAATGAGAATATGATAGTCAGTTGCTATGTATATTCTGCTTCATTATCAACACAACTTAAAATAATGTTTGTATCTGAAGAAGGACTTTCTTAAGAAGAGCAAAATTAAATCTCACGCACGATCTCGGAAGAAGGATCTCTCTGATCATTTTCCACTTCTTGGGAGTGACAGGAGATTATTTATTTGTCTGTAAAACAAAGTCAAGGACCCTGAAGGAGAAACTTCCAGAAACAGAGCATCTGGATCCAACAGAAATGGGTCCATAGCCTCTTCCAACATGTGAAGGAAGTCCAACCAGGAAAACATCCCAGTGGATTATGCCCTCAACTTTTTCCCCGATCCATGACATTTTGTCCTTTTCAAATTTCTCAGGGGGAAATTTAATTTCTGAGATGTGAGAAAGTAGTACCATATTTTTCAGACTATAAGACGCACCTAAATTTACAGGAGGAAAACAAGAAAAAAATAGTTTTTGGCTCTACGCGTCACATTTTCACTCTCCCAGGCCCCCAGAATCACTCTGCAGTGCTCTGCATGGTCCGTTTTCACCCAAAATGCCCCCATTTTTGGCCTGCAGAGTGCTTCTGGGGGATGTGGAGGGGAAAACACGACGAATGGAGAGCTTGGGAGCCCAAAAATGGGCCTCTTTTTGGCAAAAATGGGCCCGTTTTTGATGAAAATGGGCCATGCGGAGCACTGCAGAGTGCTTCTGCGGGGTGAAAACGTGATGCGCAGAAAGTTCGGGAGGCCAAAAATGCCCATATTTGGTTTATAAGATGCACCTAAATTTTCACCCACTTTTAGGGGGGGAAAGGTATCCTCTGAAAAATATGGTATTTTGAATGAGATGATCAGACCCATCCCATTCAGCTTTGACTTAATGTAGTCCCATTCAGAAAAGAGCTGGAAGGGACCTTGGAGGACTTCTAGTCTAAACCATTGCTCAAGCACCATTTCAGACAAGTGACTGTCCAGCCTCTTCTTAAAAACCTTCAGTAATGAAGCACCCACGATTTCTGGTGGCAAACTGTTCCACTGGTTAGTTGTTCTCATTCTTAGGAAGTTTCTTTTTAACTCCAGGTTGCTTCTTTCCTTGATTAGTTTCCATCCATTGTTTCTTTTCTTGACTTCTTTGATGCTTTTTTGTACCAAAGTGACCAAAACTGGATGCAGTATTCCAGGTGTGGTCTTACTAAGGTTTTATAAAGTGGTACTGTTAAGTTCGGGCAATGAAGAGGCAGGAGACCAGTGAGTAACAACAGCTCTTTAGTTTATAGTGAACCCAGCAAAAGACAACAGGCAAAAACCCCTCTTTAAATACTATTTTGGCTGAGGCTCCAACCAATCAGCAACGTGCTAGTTCCCGCCCAAACTTCCCTCCAAAAGTTTAAATACATAACACTCCTTCCCTCCCAGAACGCATTGTACCCATATTTACATAAAATTGGCATGTTATTTTTCCACGTAGTCACGCAGGTAGACAGGGCGTCTCCTAACTCTTTCTGACCTGCGCAATTCATTCTCTGGGAGTGAGTCGAGCTGGTCGGAGGGACTGTTTGTTTCTCCCAGCTCCTCCTCTGGGCTGTCCGGCCCTGGATTATTGGCAGAGTCGTCCCTGCTGTCTTCAGGAGGAACTGGTTGGCGTCGCTGGACTTCATCGGATTCAGATAAGTCCTCCGCTTGCCTCGGGTTTGAGTCAGCTGTAGATTCAAACATTTGGTAGTCAGGGCCTGGCTGTTTGGTTTCTGTATTACTTGGTATTCGTTTTCTTAATTGGTCTATGTGGCGTCTCCAAACCCGGCCATCCTCCATGTCTACTACATATGATTTCGGCCCGGTTATGCCTAGAATTGTCCCTTTTAACCATGTTGGGCCCTCGCTATAGTTGTGTGCCCATACTGGGTCACCCGCTGACATATTCCTAGTTTTTTCTTGGATACCCTTGTACCCATCTGGGGTGTAGGTTGGGTTTAGTCGGTCTAATGGGCACCTGAGTTTCCTGCCCATCAATAGCTCCGCTGGGCTGCGGCCAGTTGTCACACAGGGGGTTCTATGGTGGACTGCCAAGAAGGTATCGATTTTGGTTTGCCAATCGCCTGGACTTATCCTAGATAGCACTTCCTTGGCGCTCCGAACGAAACGTTCTGCAAGTCCGTTCGTCGCCAGGTGGAAGGGTGCCGAGAGGACATGTCTGATGCCCTCTCCCGCTAAGTACCCCTCAAACTGGTTTGCCGTGAATTGGGCATGGGAGTGACTGGCATCTACAGAAATGACTTTAACCTAAAGGACACACTCATGGGCGAATTCGAAGATGTTTTCAAGGACTGCCTGGGCAAGTACAAGGGACCCCTATTTCCTTCAATTTAGACCCCAGGTAGCCCCATACGGTTAAAAGCAAGGAGGGTCCTTTGCCCTTAAACCCAAGATTGACAGGAGATAGACAAGCTCATCAGTCAGGGATACTGGTGCCAGTCGATCACGCAAAGTGGGAGCGCCAATCGTCACCCAGTGAAACCAGATGGGTCAGTTAGAATCTGCGCTGACTACAAGGCAACGTTAAACAAAGCCTTGCAAAAGCGCTTACCGGTCCCGTGGTGCAACACTTGCTGCACTCGCTGGGGCAAGGCACGTTTTGCCAAATTAGATTTGGCCCAAGCCTATCAACAACTGCCTGTAGCGCCAACACAGCCGAAGCCCAGACAATTGTGACTCACAGAGGTGCTTTCAAGTGTACCCGGTTACAGTTTGGGGTGAGTGTGGCACCTGGTCTATTCAAAATTTAATGGGCGACTTCTGCAAGGGCTCCCGGGGTAGTCCCTATTTTGATGATGTATTGGTATCAGCCGAAAATTTAGAAGAATTGGGGAGCGTTTGAGAAAAGTTTTGGGCATTTTCCGGTCAGCGGTCTAAAGGTTAAAGTGAACAAATGCCAAATAGGGGTAGAATCCGTAGAGTTCTTGGGCTACAGAATAGACAAGGAAGAATCCACCCACTGAGAGCAAGGTCAAGGCAATAAGAAAGGCTCCAGCGCCCAAAAACAAAACAGAGCTACAGGCATTCCTGGGTCTAGTGAACTTTTACGCGGTCTTTTGAAAAATAAGGCAACCGTTGCGAGCCGCTACATAAGTTACTGGGAAAGAATACTGTTTGGTCTTGGGGAAAGTCGGAAGCTAGGGCTTTCGAGCAGTAAAAACCTACTCTCGGCGATAGCTTACTGATCCAGTATCATAGCACAATGCCATTGGTATTGGTTTGCGATGCTTCCCTTACGGGTGGGTGCTGTGCTCAGCCACAGGCTTCCAAATGGCACAGAAGCCCCAATAGCCTTCTACTCCAGAACGATGTCCTCGACAGAGAGGAACTATAGTCAGTTGGATAAGGAAGCTCTAGCTATAGTGTCAGGGTAAAAAGTTTCACGAATACGTTTTTGGTAGAGACTTTGAAATTGTTACAGACCATAGACCACTGTTAGGGTTACTGGCTGGCGACCGCCCAACGCCTGTGGCACTTTCGCCCCGATTGACCCGATGGACTATCTTTCTAGCTGCCTACTCCTATAAACTGCGGCATCGGCCAGGAAAAGAGTTGGGGCATGCGGACGCATTAAGCAGATGCCCACTACCAGGGGCGATCGAGGACCCCACTCCGGGGACGCCCATACTGTTAATTGACTCTCTGGACTCTGGCCCAGTCACGTCTAAGGAGGTGGCTCGGGCGTCATACCGGGACATTATTTTGAGAACTGTACCTGGTTGGGTACAAGAGGGTGGCCAGCTGCGCGGCGTTTTAAAGAGTTTGTAAAGCGTGGGGAACTTTCGGCTCAAGGGGTGCCTGCTATGGGGGGATCGAGTGGTGATCCCAGAGAAATTGAGGAAAAGGGTGTTGGATCTACTCCACGAGGGTCACCCAGGGATCGTAAGGATGAAGGGTTTAATGGACTCGGAAATTGCTGAAAGGGTAGGGAAATGCCAGGCCTGCCAGGAGTCCAGACCGCTACCCCCAACAGCCCCGGTTAGGGAATGGGAGAGACCCCAAGGGCCCTGGTCGAGAATCCACATTGATTTTGCGGCCTTCCACGGCCAAACCTTCCTGGTAGTAGTCGGCGCCTACTCCAAATGGCTGGAAATCATTCTCATGAGATCCATGACAGCCGAGGCCGTGATCTCAGTCCTCGGCACCTATTTGTAACCCATGGGTTGCCGACACGTTAGTATCCGATGTGACCGCAATTCACGGCAACCCAGTTTGAGGAGTACTTGGCAGAAGGGCATCCGGCATGCCCTCTCGGCGCCTTTCCACCCTGCGACGAATGGCCTTGCAGGCGTTTCGTCCGGGCGCAAAGAGGCATTGTCAGACTCAAGCCAGGCGACTGGCAAACAAAATCGATGTTTTCCTGGCCGTCCAACACAGAACCCCTGTGTCACAACCGGCAGAAGTCCAGAATTATTAATGGGCGGCTCAGGTGCCCACTAGACCGTTTAAATCCAAACTATACACCGGAGGGTTACAAGGGGACTCGAAAAACAAGAGGATGGACATAGGCGACCGAGTGTGGGCACACAACTATGGTGAAGGCCCGACCTGGGTAGCAGGAAAATCCTAAACATAACAGGTCCAAAATCATACTTGGTGGAGATACAGGACGGCCGGGTATGGAGACGCCACATAGACCAAATAAGAAAACGCATAGCCGAACAATCCGAATTAGACGAAACAGGCCCTGACTATACAATGTTTGAATCCACAGCTGACTCTAACCCGGGAAAATCGCAGGACTTATCTGAGTTCCCGGAGGTCCAGCGACGCCAACAGGTTCCATTAGAAAACAGCAGGGACGACTCGGCAAATAATCCAGGGCCGGATGGCCTAGAGGAGGAGCTGAGAGGAGCAAACAGCCCCTCCGGTCAGCTCGACCCACTCCCAGGGAATGAACTGCGCAGGTCCGAAAGAGTCAGGAGACGCCCAGTCTATTTGCGTGATTACGTTGAAAAATAATATGTAAATATCATGTAAATATTGGTAAAGTGTTTTCTGGGAGGGAAGGAGTGTAATGTATCTTTAAATATTCTGGCGGGAAACGAGCACGTTGCTGATTGGTTGAAGCCGCCGGCTAAACTGTATATAAGGAGAGGTTTTTCCCCAGCCGGGTTGCTGGGTTCACCATATATTAAAGAGCTGTTGTCACTACCCTGGTCTCCAGCCTCGTTACTGCCCGAACTTAACAGTTTGTATCTGAAGAAGGACTTTCTTAAGAAGAGCAAAATTAAATCTCATGCACGATCTCGGAAGAAGGATCTCTCTGATCATTTTCCACTTCTTGGGAGTGACAGGAGATTATTTATTTGTCTGTAAAACGAAGTCAAGGACCCTGAAGGAGAAACTTCCAGAAACAGAGCATCTGGATCCAACAGAAATGGGTCCATAGCCTCTTCCAACATGTGAAGGCCTATGCAAACCAATTTCAGGAAGTCCAACCAGGAAAACATCCCAGTGGATTATGCCCTCAACTTTTTTCCCGATCCATGACGTTTTGTCCTTTCCAAATTTCTCAGGGGGAAATTTAATTTCTGAGATGTGAGAAAGTAGTACCATATTTTTCAGACTATAAGACGCACCTAAATTTATAGGAGGAAAACAAGAAAAAAATAGTTTTTGGCTCTACGCGTCACATTTTCACCCTCCCAGGCCCCCAGAATCACTCTGCAGTGCTCTGCATGGTCCGTTTTCACCCAAAATGCCCCCATTTTTGGCCTGCAGAGTGCTTCTGGGGGATGTGGAGGGGAAAACACGACGAATGGAGAGCTTGGGAGCCCAAAAATGGGCCTCTTTTTGGCAAAAATGGGCCCGTTTTTGATGAAAATGGGCCATGCGGAGCACTGCAGAGTGCTTCTGCGGGGTGAAAACGTGATGCGCAGAAAGTTCGGGAGGCCAAAAATGCCCATATTTGGTTTATTTATTTTTTTATTATTCGAATTTATATACCGCCCTATCTCCCAAAGGACTCAGGGCAGTTCACAGGCATATAAAAACATCAATATACAAATTAAAATAGTCATTAAAAAACTTATTCTAATGCCCCAATCATTAAAATGGAAATATAAATATTAAAACCAATTTAAAACCCCTATAAATTTAAAATCTAAGCCAGTCCTGCACAGATGAATAAATGTGTCTTGAGCTCGCGGCGGAAGGTTCGGAGGTCCGGAAGTTGATGGAGTCCTGGGGGGAGTTCGTTCCAGAGGGCGGGAGCCCCCACAGAGAAGGCCCTTCCCCTGGGCGTCGCCAGACGACACTGCCTAGCTGACGGCACCCTGAGGAGTCCCTCTCTGTGAGAGCGCACGGGTCGGTGAGAGGTATCTGGTCGCAGTAGGCGGTCCCGTAGATAACCCGGCCCTATGCACCTAAATTTTCACCCACTTTTAGGGGGGAAAAGGTATACTCTGAAAAATATGGTATTTTGAATGAGATGATCAGACCCATCCCATTCAGCTTTGACTTAATGTAGTCCCATTCAGAAAAGAGCTGGAAGGGACCTTGGAGGACTTCTAGTCCAACCCCCTGCTCAAGCACCATTTCAGACAAGTGACTGTCCAGCCTCTTCTTAAAAACCTTCAGTGATGAAGCACCCACGATTTCTGGTGGCAAGCTGTTCCACTGGTTAATTGTTCTCACTCTTAGGAAGTTTCCTTTTAACTCCAGGTTGCTTCTTTCCTTGATTAGTTTCCATCCATTGTTTCTTTTCTTGCCTTCTTTGATGCTTTTTTGTACCAAAGTGACCAAAACTGGATGCAGTATTCCAGGTGTGGTCTTACTAAGGTTTTATAAAGTGGTACTTCCCTTGATTTTGATTCTATGCCTCTGTGTATCCCAGATGTGATAGAAGGTAGCCCAAAGTCACAGAAGCAAGGGGCTCGTTCCCACAGGAGAGGGTTTCAAAAATTTTAGCAAGGGGGTCTCTGCCTGGTTGCTGGGCAAGTGTAGCCATGGTGGGCATGGCCTAGTAAGCCTCCTGCACCATGACACAGGGGGTGGGTTGCCCTCCCCAGGCTCCTGAGGTTTTCCTTGAGCCTCCAGGAGAATGAAAATGGCCTCCCCAGGCTCTGGAGGCCCTCTGGAGGCTGGAAATGGGCTTCCCTGAACTTCTGGTAGGCCCATTTTTCGCCCTCCCCGAGCCTTCGCGCACGCCCTGCACTTACCTGCATACAAAATGGCTGCATGGGGACCTGTGAGGGGAGGGGTGGGCGGGGTGGGGCCATCCAGGAGTGGAATTTGGGGGTTCTTCAAACTGCACAGAATTTTAGCTAGAGGTTCTTCCAAACCTCTGCGAACCCCTAGAAGCCCACTCCTGCTTTCCTAGGGAGCAAGAAGACAATGCAGCTTGCAGTCTTTGGTATTCCAGAAAAGAGCGAAGGTGCCCCCCCCCAGCAGTTCACAGGGTATATCTAATAATGATGCAGATAAGTGTTTGAGTCTGGTAAGATTCCTGTCTATAGGTGAACAGTAATAAAGAAACTTTTTTGTAGTAATTCCTCATGTCCTTCTTGGTTCCTTGGGCCTGACTCAACTGGATGAACTTCCACAGAATTGGCATTTGCCCATGATCTGCAAATGTCATAAGAAGAGGTACCACCTGGAACCTGAGCTAGACACAGCCTTTCTTACCCTCCAGGTGGATTACTTAGCTAAATTGGCTGAAGTTTATGGGTATTAGAGATGGCGAAGTTGACTGCTCTGCTTAGAGACAATAATTTGACTAAATTCCTTGTGGCTTGGAGACTTCTGTTAGATTTCCTACAGGAACAGGAGAAAAAAGAAATGTTGACTTTGGGATTTGAGGATTAGGTTTGATTTCATTAGAGAAATATTACGTATTGTTAAATATATGGTTATTTGTTTATAGTTAATAGATGATTGGTTGTCATCTATTTTTGGTTTTAATTTGTGAAATTGATAAATCATTATTTTACCAATTTATTATGTTTTAATGCATATGTATAGAACATACATTTTTATGACTGTAAGCTGTCCAGAGTTACCCTAAGGCAGGGATACCCATGGTTGAGTCCATGGACCAACACTGGGCTGTGGCATGCCAGAAACCGGGCCACGCAAACAAACAAAGCCCCTTCTGCCAGATGCAGGCAGCGCATGAAGCCATGCCCCCTCCGGTCACAGAAATCTCTCCGTCCATCAAATCGGTCCCTTGGTGCCCAAATGGTTGGAGGACACTGCCCTTGGCCAATAAATTTTATAAATAAATAAACTTGTATGAGATTAAGCTAAGACTAAATAATTTCTTTAAATGCTATTTAGTATTCTAAAGATTAGGGTTGATATTATGTACATCAACTTAGAAGTTGTTGTATTTTATTATTGTTTTTGCACTGGAAAAAGTCAAAAGTCACTTTTCTAATATATTTGTTTTATGTATTTGTGTGTGTGTCCCTTTTCAACTTTAGCCTCTTATCCCCATTCCTTTTTTTCTTTACATGTTCATTTATATGTTATTATTTTAAAAAATTAATAAAGATATTCTTTACAAAAAAGAGAGAGAGACATTTATGGGATTAAAAATTTAGCAAGCCACCACATTGGATTTAGACAAACTGTTTTTCCTTCTTTAGATTCTTCAGAAAACATGCGGAAGAGAAATCAGATAAGATTTCTCTTATCCGGTGTTACTTTGGAGTAAAACGTCCCCCCTACAATTCACCTTCCATAGCTTCTAAAATTTCACAGGCAAAAATATGTACTCAAACTGATAACTAAGCAAACATTGATGGGCTTTTTCCAGAGCCTGCTTTGACGCCCCCCTATCAGCTCTGCTGGCAGGAAGATTTCACTATCTGCAAAAACTTTGCCCTCGTGGATCCAGGAAAGAGAAAGCCTCACTCACGCATTTCTCTTCTCCTCATGCATTTGTGAATGTTCCAACACTTCCAGGGTAGGTATAAGAGACCACCAATGGCAGAACAGGTATGGGTGTGTGGTAAAGGAGAAGTCGAAGATATCTCACAAGTTTTATTGTACTGTGAGTTATACAGAGTATATAGGTCAAGATATATTCTCCCTTTACTAGAGAGATTGCCAGGGAGGACAGGCGACTTTTATGTAGGCTTTCTCCTCCAAGACTCAAACCCGGCTACCACGCATGCAGTGGCAAAATTCTGTGTTGCTGCAATGGCCACAAGAAAAAAAATGGTTACAGAATTATAGATGTCAACTTGTGCCAATTTTTTGGAGATATCTATAACAATTTTTGGGAAAAATACATTTACTCACATACTTATCGGCTCTCCACTCATGTAAATTAGGGAGTGACCCTAATGGTTTGAGATCATGTATTTTCATAAAAGGGATGTTATTATTCACAATTAATGTCAGTATTATTTTTAATTTATTGTATGTCTATTGCTGGTCGATGACCATAATAAAATTTATATTCTAAAAAATTCCAACACTGGAAGTTTTTAAGAAGAGATTAGACAATCATTTCTCTGAAATGGCATAGGGCTTCCTGCCTGAGCAGGGGGTTGGGCTAGAAGACCTCCAAGGATCCTTCCAACTCTGATATTCTGTTAAGTCATCCAGCTGGCAGTCATGCCTAAGGCAGGACCTGAACTCACAGTCCCCTGATGATTGTCCTAAAGTCACCCAGCTGCAGTGGTGGGATTCAGCCAGTTCGCACCACTTCGGGAGAACCGGTTGTTAACTTTCTGAGCAGTTTGGTGAACTGGTTGTTGGAAGAAATCATTAGGGCAGAGAACCGGTTGTTAAATTATTTGAATCCCACTACTGCCCAGCTGGCTTTCATGCTTAAAGCAAGATTAGAACTCACAATCTCCTGCTGATTGGCCCAAAGTCATGTCCTCATATGGTACCCTTTCTACGATGTCCCAAGATGTAGTCTGATCGCCCAACCATTTCCAACCATTTCCACAAGGCCATAGAGGTAAATTTGCTGTTTATTTTTTTTAAGGGATGCTAACCCTACACTCACATATCAGGTGGCTGGGTATCTTGGTGAAGTTATACAACTGCATAAAATTTTTCATTGTATGTACTGTTTTATTGTCCACTTATTTTTCCCCTTCTTCAATACAGGTAGTATTCAACTTAAGACCACAACTGAGCCACTGGAAGAAAGAAGAGGTACCTACAATAGAAGAATGGATATTGAAAGTCATTAATTTGGCTGAGATGGCTAAAATCTCAGCGTTTTTAAAAGACAATACGCAGGAAAGATATTTAATTGAATGGAAAAAATGGATTGATTATCTACAAAACAGATATCAGATTAAGAAATATCAGATTGCCTTTGAATAATTAGAAAGTTATTTTATGTAATGGGGAGGGGGTTGGGAGATGAAAAGCTTTGGATGTGGTTATTTGGATTGGAAGGGAAAATTTTATTCTATGTTTGGTTTATGTATAACAATACCTTGTGATTGACCCGGGAAGCCGGGGGGGGAGGGAGGGGAAGGTTGTTTTTTGGGAGGAGGGGGAAAAAGGGGGAAAATGTTTTTGTTTTTTAAAACTCTTTCAATAAAAAAAAAGAAAAAAAAAGACCACAACTGAGCCCAAAATGTCTTTTGTTAAGCAAGACATTTATTAAGTGAGTTTTACTCCATTTTAAGACCTTTCTTGCCACACTAGTTAAGTGAATCCTTGGAGCTGATAAGTTAGTAACCTGGTTGTTTAGTGAATCTGGCTTCCCCCATTTATTTATTTATTTATTTATTTTGTCACAACGATATATATAAGTATCATACAAAAAAGATTATATAGTGTATAAACATATATATGAGTAAATAATAGGAGGAATAAGCATATATATATATATATATATATATATATATATATATATATATATATATATATATATATATATATACATATATATATATATATATATATATATATATATATGTTTTCTGAGGTTTTCACGGGTGTTTGTATGTAGGTCTTTGGTTGTTCGGGTTTTCTCCCGTGTAAAATTGGAAATGTCTTGGCAACATTTCGACGAAGTCTCATTCGTCATCTTCAGGCTTCAGCTTTGTGCTTCTGGGAGCAATGTGTGATCGCAGCTGTTTCTTCCTTTTAACTGCTAGTGGGGGTTTGAACTGATTGGGTGGGAGCTTGGCTGTGCTCTGATTGGATGGAGGTTTTTTTGTGCTCTGAATGGCTGGGGGTGTGTCCTGTTTGGGTGGGGGCTTGGTTGTGCTCAATTTAGTCTGTGTTGCAGGGGGATTTGAGCTGGTGAATATATATAAAAATATATAAAAATATATAATATGTAAAATAAAAATTATATAAAAATATATAATATATAAAAATATATATGAAGAAGAAAAGAAAAACAATAGGACAGGAACGGTAGGCACATTTGTGCTCTTATGCACGCCCCTTATGGTCCTCTTAGGAATGAGGTGAGGTCAATAGTAGAAAGTTTTTGGTTAAAGCTTTTGGGATTATGGGAAGAGACCACAGAGTCAGGTAAAGTGTTCCAAGCACTGATAACTCTGTTACAGAAGTCATATTTTCTGCAATCTAGATTAAAGCGGTTAACATTAAGTTTAAATCTATTGGTTGTTCTTGTATTATTGCAATTAAAGCTGAAGTAGTCTTTATCAGGAAGGACATTACAATAGATGATTCTATGAGTTAAATTTAGGTCTTGTCGAAGGCGACGGAGTTCCAAGTTTTCTAAGCCTAGGATTTCAAGTCTGGTGGGTAAGGTATTTTGTTGTTTTCAGAGGAGCGGAGAACTCTTCTTGTAAAATATTTCTGGACACGTTCAATTGTATTGATGTCAGAAATGTGGTGAGGGTTCCAGACAGGCGAGCTGTATTCTAGAATTGGTCTAGCAAATGTTTTATATGCTCTGGTTAGTAGTGTAGTATTTTTGGAAAAGAAGCTACGCAAGATTAGGTTTACAACTCTTAGAGCCTTTTTTGCTATGTAGTTGCAGTGGGCTTTGGCACTTAGATCATTTGATATGAAAACTCCAAGGTCTTTAACAGGGTGGGGGTCATCTGCAAGGTAATGTCCATCAAGTATGTACTTAGTGTTTGGGTTCTTTTTTCCAATATGTAAGACTGAGCATTTGCTGGTTGAATTTGGAGTTGCCAAGTTTTAGACCAAGCGGTTAGATGATCTTTTTTTTTTTTTTATTGAAAGAGTTTTAAAAAACAAAAACATTTTCCCCCTTTTTCCCCCCTCCCTCCCAAAAACCCCTTCCCCTCCTCCCCGGCTTCCCGGGTCAATCACAAGGTATTGTTATACATAAACCAAACATAGAATAAAATTTTCCCTTCCAATCCAAATAACCACATCCAAAGCTTTTCATCTCCCAACTCCCTCCCCATTACATAAAATAACTTTCTAATTATTCAAAGGCAATCTGATATTTCTTAATCTGATATCTGTTTTGTAGATAATCAATCCATTTTTTCCATTCAATTAAATATCTTTCCTGCGTATTGTCTTTTAAAAACGCTGAGATTTTAGCCATCTCAGCCAAATTAATGACTTTCAATATCCATTCTTCTATTGTAGGTACCTCTTCTTTCTTCCAGTATTGTCCAATCAACAGTCTTGCTGCTGTTATTAAATTCAGAATCAATTTAGTCTCAATCCCTGTACAATCCATTATAATTCCCAAAAGGAAAAATTGTGGCAGGAACTTTATCTTCTTCTTCAGTACATTTTGAATAATCCACCAAATTCTTATCCAAAAGACCTTAATTTTCTTGCAAGTCCACCAAATATGAAAATATGTAGCGTCATCACAATCACACCTCCAACATTTCGCTTGGATATTAGGATACATACATGATAATTTTTTGGGATCTAAGTGCCATCTATAAAACATCTTATAAAAATTTTCCCTTAAATTCTGTGCTTGTGTAAACTTAACATTTCTAACCCAAATTTTCTCCCATGTTTCCAACATTATTGGTTCCTGAATATTCTGTGCCCATTTTATCATACAATCCTTTACCAAGATCAAGGTCTTTTTGAATGGTAGATGTATTGTCTGTGGTGTTAAATAGTTTGACATCGTCAGCAAAGAGAACACAATTACTTGAAATCTGGTCACAAAGATCATTTATGTATAGTATGAAGAGTGTTGGTTCAAGAACGCTGCCTTGAGGAACGTCACTTTTGACAGGAACAGGATTTGATACAGCATTGCTAATTTTGACCACTTGTTGTCTGTTAGACAGAAAAGCAGATATCCATTTGTGGAGGGGTCCTGAAATGCCATAGGATTTTAGTTTTAGGAGAAGTTTATCATGTACTACTGAGTCAAAAGCTTTGCAGAAGTCTATGTAGATTGTATCTATTGTTTTGCCTTGATCAAGATTTGTAGTCCACATGTTGGATAACCATCTGACTGAGATGGTGTAGGGTTCCTGCCTAGGCAGGGGGTTGGACTAGAAGGCCTCCAAGGTCCCTTCCAACTCTGTTGTTATGTTATGTTATGTTATGTTTTTACAGTGGAGAAGTTGTAAGTTGCATGATAATTTTTTCCTGAAACCAAATTGTTTATTAGAGAGTAGGTTGTTTGTTTCTAAGTGTGAGGTGATGGATTGGTTGATGATTGATTCCATGACTTTGCAGGTGACACAGCACAGAGAGAATCCATTGATTCTGCTTGTCAGGCGGTTGCAAAAGGGGACCACGTGACCCCGGGACTCTGCAACCATCATAAATATGAACCAGTCACCAAGCATCTGAAGTTGATCATGTGATCATAGGGATGCTGCAAAGATTGTAACTTTGAAAAATGGTCAAAAGTCACATTTTTCACTGCTGTTGTAACTTTCAATGGTCACTATATGATCTGTTGTAAGTTGAAGACTACCTGTAACAAATTGCTGTATTACATTATTTCCCTTTGTACTGTACTCATTTATTGAAAAGGCTGGTCAAAGACAAGATGAAAGAGATTTGATTTATTTTACTGATACTGATAAGAACCAAAGCGACGCTGCAGTTTTCTTCTGACTCTGAAGGGCTTTGCTCATCACTTGTACGATGGCAGCTAAATCTTCACGAATTTGTCAGCTTGGTTGAGTCCCAAAGTGGCTGTCAAACCGAGTTCTTCTAGAACTACTACTCATTTTTCTTCCTTAGCAGATTTTGTTTTGCATGAAAGACGAAAATGCAAATTTATTTATTTACTTATCACATTCTATACTTGGCATCACACCTGTGTGCCAAACGATGGTGGGAAGACATCAGAAGTTTACAGATGAAAGACAACAGGTTTTGGATCTCTTATCATTCTGCGAAAGAGATAAAACAATTACAGAAGAAACCTTGGTGGGTAACACTCCTAGGCTGTGTTTATTCCTTGAGTTATAGGTGTATTATAAAAAGAGAAGCATTTTATGAATATGTGTTCCCGTTCTTTTTTTTTTTAATTGTTCATTTTCAGTTGGAAATTGCTACAGTATATGGAAGAGAATTAGTCGTGAATGGTTAAAGCAGAAGGCTGTAAAATCTTGACCCTTAAAGAGACTCTTCTCCAACAATTCCAGTTCCCTCAGTTAAGCCTTTGGTGAATCTCTAGTCCTGGAACTTATGTTTTAAACCAGGGGTGAAATCCAGCAGATTCCGACAAATTCTGGAGAACCGGTAGCGGAAATTTTGAGCAGTTCAGAGAACCGGCAAATACCACCTCTTGCTGGCCCCAGAGTGGGGTGGGAATGGAGATTTTGCAATATCCTTCCCCTGGAGTGGGGAGGGAATGGAGATTTTGCAGTATCCTTCCCCTGCCATGCCCACCAAGCCATGCCCACCAAGCCACACCACGCCCACCAAGCCATGCCCACAGTACCGGTAGTAAAAAAAAAATGGATTTCACCACTGTTTTAAACTCGTATTTTATTTTCATATGGCTATAAACTCCACGCTACGATGTTAGCACCTGCAAAGCAGCAGTTAAATCAGGGCTGTCCAATCTTGGCAACTTTAGGACTTGTGGACTTCAACTCTCAGAATTCTGCAGCCAGCTTGGTTTCACTGGGGAATTCTGGGAGTTGAAACCCACAAGTCTTAAAGTTACCAAGGTTGGACAGCCTTATTTTAAATGTTTGAGATTGACGCACCAAATAAGGGCTGTTACTACCCAGGCACAGAATCTAAGAAAACGGGTCTTCTGTTTTTATCCAGAATTTGTCCAGGCAGATTTTTTTTTAGAAATGTACAATCTGGCAGATGCTTGCAGTGATGTCACAGAGTTTACTTTGCTGATGGGGTCTTAGCTTCATTGCTTCCTTCTTTCCCTTGCAAATGAATGATCAGCTGAAACTCTGCAGCTGAGTCACATACACCTCAGGTGCACAAGGTGAAAGTGTTGGCCTTTGCCAGTCAATGCTATGATTCTTGATCATGAATGGTAATTGTTTGTATTAATTAGAAACTCCTTGAGGGTGTGTTACGTCATTGCATAAATGGGTCGAGAGCATTTGGGAGGGAGACTCTGGTTTTTCTTGTTTTTTTCTTTTCTTGGTTGAAAAGCTTCAGCATTCGCAGACTCCAGCATTTGCTCAACTCAGGGTTGAGCCAAACAAAGCTGGCGCTCTTATTTATCCCGTCATTGTTCCATACAATTCTCTTAAGGATGTTGAAACCGAACGCAGACGCTTACATCTAATTTATGATAAAGCATTGTTTAATTCCAGCGCTGGTGGAAATCTCTTATATGGGACTTTTGAGAGTCTATGCAAGAGACAGCAGGCAGCCTGTCAGAGAAAAGAGAGCCGTGGATGAAGGACAATAGGCTAAGGTTAGGCGGAATGGAATGGAATGAAATGGAATGGAATGGAATAGAATAGAAGCTGGAAGGGACCTTGGAGGTCTTCTAGTCCAGCCCCCTGCTCAAGCAGGAGAACCTGTAGCATTTCAGATAAGTGACTGTCTAGTTTCTTTTTAAAAACATCCAGTGATGGAGCGCCTACATTTCTGGAGGCCAGCTGTTCCACTGGTTGATTGTCCTCACTGTTAGGAAGTTTCTACTTAATTCCAGGTTGCTTCTCTCTTTGGATTAGTTTCCATCCATTCTTTCTTGTCCTGCCTTCTAGTGCTTTAGAGAATAATTTGACCTTCTTTGTGACAGCCCCTCAAATACTGGAATGCTGCTATCATGTCACCTTCTTTGCACTCCTAACAGTGAAGACAATTAACCAGTGGAATAGCTTGCCTCCAAAAATCGTGGGCGCTCCATCACTGGAGGTTTTTAAGAAGAGACTGGACAGCCACTTGTCTCAAATTGTGTAGGGTCTCCTGCTTGGGCAGGGGGTTGGACTAGAAGAGCTCTAAGGTCCCTTACACTCTTCTCTTCTCTTCTCTTCTCTTTGATTTTATATTTGTGCTGTAGTCCTTGACTTACGACCACAATTGAGCCCAAAATTTCTGTTGTTATTCTTTTGAAACATTTGTTAAGTGAGTTTTGCCCCATTTTACAACCTTTCTTGCCTCGGTTGCTAAATGAATCATTGCAGTTGATAAGATAGTAACCCGGTTGTTAAGTGAATCTGGCTTCCTCACTGACTTTGCGTGTGAGAAAGTCACGTGATCTTGGGACACAGCAACGATCATCAGTATGAACCAGTTGCCAAGTGTTTGAAGTTTCACCATGTGATCATGGGGATGCTTCAAAGGTCGTAACTGTGAAAAACAATCGTTTGTATGATGGACTTGTAAGAAAATTAAGTCTTTCTGGATAAGAATTTGGTGGATTATGCAGAATGTTCTGAAGAAGATGATAAAGTTCCTACCACAATTTTTCCTTTTGGGAATAACAACAGACTGTACAGTGATTGAGACTAAATTGATTTTGAACTTAATAACAGCAGCACGACTGTTGATTGGACAATATTGGAAGAAAAAAGAATTACCCACAATAGAAGAATGGATATTGAAAGTTTCCAATTTGGCTGAGATGGCTAAAATCTCAGCCTTCTTGAAAGTCAGTATTCAAGAAAAATATCTAAATGAATGGAAGAATTGGATTGATTATATTCAAAATAGATATCAGATTAAGAAATTTCAGATTGCCTTTGAATGAAGGACGTTGTTTTTGATTTTAATGGAAGAAGTCAGGTTATGTGAGAGAGAAGGATTATAATTGTGTTAGATTTTAAAAATTTAATGTATGATTGTTTGTTTATTGAACTATACCTTGTGTTTGCTCCAGGAAGTCGGGGGAGGGGTTTTGGAGGGAGGGGGGAAGGAGGGGAGGGGAAAAATTTAATTGTTGTTGTAAAATTTTTTCAATAAAAAAACAAAACAATCATAAGTCACTTTTTTCAGTGTCGTTGTAACTTTGAACGGTCACTAAATGAACTGTTTTGCATTTCAGCTTTCATACATGAGGTCTTGGCCCTAAATCAGGGGTCGGCAACCTTGGCAACTTTAACCCTGGACGACTTCAACTCCCAGAATTTAGCAAAGCTGGAATTCTGGGAGTTGAAGTCCTCCAGGCTTAACTACCACCCTTTACCCATGTAGGACTTTGCCTTTGAACGAATTTCGGTAGACTCCTCTCATGAAATGGATCAGGAACTGGATTGGGTGAAAATGTAGGAGTATTTCTTGCTCCAACAGTTGCAGATAACCATTCTGGTTTACGTGTGTGCAGAGGGAAGAACCTCCAGCACACTGATGGGCAGATACACCCATTCCCCTTTTTGAGCTTTGAAACTGCGCTTGCCATGTGTACAATTTTAAATGCACTAATATTAATTTATTATTTTATTAAACAAATGTATGTAGCTGCCCAATTCATGCATAGGACACTCTGGGCAGCTTATGAAGTTGTTGTTTTTTTAAATCCGTTTTAGAATAGAAACCTGCTAAAACGTCTTAATCCAGATAAGCCACCTGCCTGAGCTCTCCAGGAAAGCACCTTCTCTCTTATCAGCAGAAACACCATTCAGGGGTGCTGAGCGAGCACTTATTTCTGGGAATCCCTGAATTGCAGGGAGATTCTTTTGTAATCAGCCAGCAGGGCTCAGTCATCCTCGCAACTCATCGGTCCCACCTACGGATGGTTCATACAAGCAGACAACATGCTGGGTGCCGTTGCAACCCGGAATCTGCCTGCTGCAGTTATCTGTTTGCAGCACCTGCCCCCCCCCATTCAGGCAATCCTTCCTTTAAGAAAGCCCATAAGGTCATTGGGGAGTGGGGCACCTTTTAAATATAAAGTCCAATGGTTTCTTTTTAGGTGAAGGATAACTCAATGCAATAGTTATTCCAATCAAAGCTGGCAGTTAGGAATATAGCTAGTCCTCAGCTTAAGATCACAACAGAGACCCAGATTTTTGTTGCTAACCAGTGGGTGGGCTGCTGCCGGTTCGGACCGGTTCGGGTGAACCGGTAGTTGCGACCTGCACCTGGGCACAATCCTGTCCTATATCACTGTGTTTTTAACACCACACCCATGCACAGAAGGCGCATGTGAGCAAATTGCTGGGGTTTTTTACACCATACGCATGCGTGGACGGCGCACACAAGTGAATTGCCGTTTTTTGTGATGCCACACGCATGTGCGGATGGCATGCGTGCTCACATTTCCTGTGTTGGGCGAACTGGTTGTTACTGTTGCTAACTGAGACATTTGTTCTGTGAGTTTTGCCCCATTTTATGACCTTTCTTGCCACAGTTGTTAAGTGAATCAGTGCAATTGTTAGCAACACGATTGTTAAGTGAATCTGGCTTCCCCATTGACTTTGCTTGTCAGAAAGTCACAAAAGGGGATCACGTGACTCCAGGACACTGCAATTCCTTACTCTCGAGAGCAGGTTTGCTTAAGCCTTTTAATCTCAGGACTCTTTCTCATTTTTAAAAATGATGGACGTCCCCCAAAGTAACAACACTGAACCCGTTAAATATTAACATAAACGATTTTTTCATGAAAAGCCCTGTATTTTTAGAAAAAGACAAAAAAAATAACAATGAGAATGGTGGCATTGTTTTAAATTTTTGCAAATATCTTCAATATCTGGCAAATCATTTTGATTTCATGGACTCCCAAAAGGGTTTTGTGAGACACCCCCCCACCCCACCCCCCAAGGGCGGTCAGAGCATACTTGAAGAAATGCTGCTCAAGAGAAAAGGCCTAATGGTTGAGCACCGGGAATCGGAACACCCCATTCCTCAAATCCCATGCTTGCCCATTTGACCAGCACAGCTCTGTGTAGAGACTCTGATGATATTTGTGTTACAGTCTTTCTGGGCTCACACCATACTATCTTGCTAGGGGTTTTTGTATAACACTGGTTTTCGTAATACTGGTTACATTGCTTATTAGACTATAAAATTCCAAATACATATAAGCAGTGGTGGGATTCAAGTAATTTAACAACCGGTTCTCTGCCCTAATGATTTCTTCCAACAACCAGTTTGCCAATTTGCCCAGAAAGTCTCCCGAAGTGGTGCGAACTGGCTGAATCCCACCACTGGATATAAGACATATGAAAGGGCATATTACTAACAGGATATATTGTAGATAGCAGGGGACGAAGGGGGCCTGAAGACCTATCTCTCAGTTCCACTTTATTTTTATTTTTATTTATTTTTATTTATTTATTTTGTCACAACGGTATATATAAGCATAAGCATGAAAGTAACTATATAATATATAAGCATATATATATATAAGCATAAGCATGTAATAACTATATTAATTGGATATAATGAAAGAAAACAATAGGACAGGAACGGTAAGCACGCTTGTGCTCTTATGCACGCCCCTTACAGACCTCTTAGGAACAGGGTGAGGTCAATAGTAGACAGTTTTTGGTTGAAGCTTTGGGGATTTTGAGAAGAGACCACCGAGTCAGGTAGTGTGTTCCAAGCACTAACAACTCTGTTACAGAAGTCATATTTTCTGCAATCACGATTGAAGCGGTTAACATTAAGTTTAAATCTATTGTTTGCTCTTGTATTGTTGTGATTGAAGCTGAAGTAGTCTTCAACAGGAAGGACATTGCAATAGATGATTCTATGAGTTAAACACAGGTCCTGTCGAAGGCGGCGGAGTTCTAAGTTTTCTAAACCGAAGATTTCAAGTCTGGTGGCATAAGGTATTTTGTTGTATTCAGAGGAGTGGAGAACTCTTCTTGTAAAATATTTCTTCTATTAGCCGTCAGTTAAAGAGCTTTATGAGCATGTGCGAGAGCATAGGATCACCATTAGGGATATCAGATCTAGGTTGCAGACATCTGAACAACTACTAGAGGCCCACTGGAGACCGGAAACGGACCTGTTTCCGGCCTTCCTGAACTTCCGGTAGGCCCGTTTTTCACCCTCCCTGAGCCTCCACGAGTGCCCTGCACTTACCTGCATCCAAAACGGGCTGTGTGGGGACTTCTGGGAGGGAGGATGGGCGGGTCAGCTAGGATTGGGATTTGGGGTTCTCCGAACTGCACAGAATTTTAGCTAGAGGTTCTTCCAAACCTCTGCGAACCCCTAGAAGCCCACCCAGATTTTTGTTGCTAACCAGTGGGTGGGCTGCTGCCGGTTCGGACCGGTTCGGGTGAACCGGTAGTTGCGACCTGCGCCTGGGCACAATCCTGTCCTATATCACTGTGTTTTTAACACCACACCCATGCACAGAAGGCGCATGTGAGCAAATTGCTGGGGGTTTTTACACCATACGCATGCGTGGACGGCGCACACAAGTGAATTGCCGTTTTTTGTGATGCCACACGCATGTGCGGATGGCATACGTGCTCACATTTCCTGTGTTGGGCGAACTGGTTGTTACTGTTGCTAACTGAGACATTTGTTCTGTGAGTTTTGCCCCATTTTATGACCTTTCTTGCCACAGTTGTTAAGTGAATCAGTGCAATTGTTAGCAACACGATTGTTAAGTGAATCTGGCTTCCCCATTGACTTTGCTTGTCAGAAAGTCACAAAAGGGGATCACGTGACTCCAGGACACTGCAATTCCTTACTCTCGAGAGCAGGTTTGCTTAAGCCTTTTAATCTCAGGACTCTTTCTCATTTTTAAAAATGATGGACGTCCCCCAAAGTAACAACACTGAACCCGTTAAATATTAACATAAACGATTTTTTCATGAAAAGCCCTGTATCTTTAGAAAAAGACAAAAAAAAATAACAATGAGAATGATGGCATTGTTTTAAATTTTTGCAAATATCTTCAATATCTGGCAAATCATTTTGATTTCATGGACTCCCAAAAGGGTTTTGTGAGACACCCCCCCACCCCACCCCCCAAGGGCGGTCAGAGCATACTTGAAGAAATGCTGCTCAAGAGAAAAGGCCTAATGGGTGAGCACCGGGAATCGGAACACCCCATTCCTCAAATCCCATGCTTGCCCATTTGACCAGCACAGCTCTGTGTAGAGACTCTGATGATATTTGTGTTACAGTCTTTCTGGGCTCACACCATACTATCTTGCTAGGGGTTTTTGTATAACACTGGTTTTCGTAATACTGGTTACATTGCTTATTAGACTATAAAATTCCAAATACATATAAGCAGTGGTGGGATTCAAGTAATTTAACAACCGGTTCTCTGCCCTAATGATTTCTTCCAACAACCAGTTTGCCAATTTGCCCAGAAAGTCTCCCGAAGTGGTGCGAACTGGCTGAATCCCACCACTGGATATAAGACATATGAAAGGGCATATTACTAACAGGATATATTGTAGATAGCAGGGGACGAAGGGGGCCTGAAGACCTATCTCTCAGTTCCATTTTATTTTTATTTTTATTTATTTTTATTTATTTATTTTGTCACAACAGTATATATAAGCATAAGCATGAAAGTAACTATATAATATATAAGCATATATATATATATAAACATAAGCATGTAATAACTATATTAATTGGATATAATGAAGAAAAACAATAGGACAGGAACGGTAGGCACGCTTGTGCTCTTATGCACGCCCCTTATAGTCCTCTTAGGAACAGGGTGAGGTCAATAGTAGACAGTTTTTGGTTGAAGCTTTTAGGATTTTGAGAAGAGACCACCGAGTCAGGTAGTGTGTTCCAAGCATTAATAACTCTGTTACAGAAGTCATATTTTCTGCAATCACGATTGAAGCGGTTAACATTAAGTTTAAATCTATTGTTTGCTCTTGTATTGTTGTGATTGAAGCTGAAGTAGTCTTCAACAGGAAGGACATTGCAATAGATGATTCTATGAGTTAAACACAGGTCCTGTCGAAGGCGGCGGAGTTCTAAGTTTTCTAAACCGAAGATTTCAAGTCTGGTGGCATAAGGTATTTTGTTGTATTCAGAGGAGTGGAGAACTCTTCTTGTGAAATATTTCTTCTATTAGCCGTCAGTTAAAGAGCTTTATGAGCATGTGCGAGAGCATAGGATCACCATTAGGGATATCAGATCTAGGTTGCAGACATCTGAACAACTACTAGAGGCCCACTGGAGACCGGAAACGGACCTGTTTCCGGCCTTCCTGAACTTCCGGTAGGCCCGTTTTTCACCCTCCCTGAGCCTCCACGAGTGCCCTGCACTTACCTGCATCCAAAACGGGCTGTGTGGGGACTTCTGGGAGGGGAGGGATGGGCGGGGTCAGCTAGGATTGGGATTTGGGGGTTCTCCGAACTGCACAGAATCTTAACTAGAGGTTCTCCCAAACCCCTGCGAACCCCCAGCAGCCCATCCCTGAGCTGCACCCACCCACCATGCCACCCTCGCAAAACTTGAATTTCTTCTGCAATAGAACCAGATCAGTCATATCTGTAGTTTTCTTAAGATTGAAGTCCTGGCCAGGACCTCCCAGGCTTTGAATGCCTCTATCCTCTCTTTATGCCAGGGGATCGATGGCCTGCTACACCACTGCCCTGACTGAACATGGTCTAGTTTGGTTCTTGCAAATAGCTCAGACGATGATTGGTGGGAAGACATCCAGCTTCATTTTGGAGTTTGCCTCCACAGAGGAGAGCGGAACAAGTAGAGCAAAAACCTGAGAAGAGAATAACTAGAAAATAACAATGTCTAAACTCTTCAGATGGTTCTGTGAAGGAGAGACGATTGCATAATAAATACAGCTTAACTTTGTGCCAGGTTTGTGGTTTTTAATAGATATATGTATTACATTATTACTGCTGTTCTTTGGGAGCAGCCCAGAATTTGATATAAAATGTTAATATATGTTTATATAAATAAATAAACCAGAAGGCTTGTCTGGAAACCACTGAAATGGAGACTTTTGTTCAGTGTTCTTGGACAGAGGATCAACCATCAAGAAGAAGAAAATGAGACCATCTCAGGAAAAAAAAGGGGTTATTGTGGTTGCCTCAAAATTGTCCTGATTGGGTGACATTCCATAAAATTAATCAAAATGAGGCTGACATGAAGGGAACTAGAGAGACAGCAGATTTATCTCTATAAGAAGTTGAAAATAGGCTGGGATGAGGCTTGGGAGGGGACAGTTACAGCCATGAAATAATAAGATCCATTCTTTCCCTGCAACGGAATCTTCTCAGAGAGAGGTCAGAAGTTGGTTTTTGGATTCTGCTCATTGTCGGCTCGCAAAGCATCCCAGTCCGAAAGGCATCACTTTGAATTGGAGCTCCCTAGGGGGCTGTTGAAAGCTGTTTTCCATTCATAGCCCTCCCTGATGCAGACTCAGTAGTATGCTTCTCAGAGGTCTGATTTGGGAAAGACTTTTCCCTTGGCTAGGTGAGATAGCATGTCCTTCATGAGAGGGAGGTGGGATAGGTTGTGTCCGTGCACACAGTTTATACCTCTAAAGTTTATGCATAATCTCATAGTTCCATAGACCGTGGTTAGGTTGATCAAGCATCTAGTGCAGCCTCAGTCTATTAGGGCTTGAAAAGTCCCCTGGGTCCCTGTTTTTGGGGCTGTGAGACATATTGGGAAGATAAAAGGATGGATCGGTTCACCCACCATTGGGTCGTTTTCGCCTTCGTCCTCGCTTCATGGTAGCCTGAGTTTCTCTCCATGCACCCCAGGGGGTCAGGGAGCGACTGGAGAGCTGGGGCTCAGGAGCCCCAGTTATTTCGAATTAGTTTTGAGACACTCAGATTAACACTGAATTTTGCACTTTTATCCCACAGTAAGTCATAGCTGCTTTTAATTTGGGCCATTGTGATGATTTTAATATAATTAATATTAGTTAGTGAGTAAGGTAGTCATTTAACCATCTTTGACCACATTCTGCAAATGCCATTGGGAGGAAATAATAATTCGGAAGGGAGATCCACCTTAAGGGGCAACAAAGTCATTTAACCTGCAAGAGGTCCTCAATTCTTCCTCACATGGAAGTTTGAAAAGATTGACCAATAAGCTTATCCAATGTGTATATATCCTGCATCACAAAACATCTATATTTCATGTGTCTTCACATCTGGGAAGGATTTCTGTGTCCCTTAATTGTTACCTAAGCTAGAATTCAAGATAAAAGGCTTTCAGATCATGAAAAGTTTGGTTGACTTCACAAAGTCTAGGCAGATTTTTTTAAGCAGCAGTACATAAGTGGCTCACAATTGCCTTCAACTGGGAGATTTTTCAATTGATTGATCTAATCTACAACATTGGGATTCCACAAATGTCCACATCCAAATGCTAATCAGATCCAGCTTTGCAGACTAGAAAAAGTTGGCTAGCTGCTAACACCACCTCAAATTTCAAAAGGTGCTTCTAAATCCATCCATCAGAATAGAGCTGGAAGGGACTTTGGAGCTCAAGAAGGAGAACCTACACCCGTGATGGTGACCTATGGCACGGTGCCCAAAGTGGCGCACAAGGCCATGTCACCCGGCACGTGCAACCTTGCCTGTGTCCTCTGGATTTCTGGCGCGCAGCGATCAGCTGTCCTTCTCAGGTGTGGCAGTGCTGAAAACCAGTGCGCGCATGTGCACCGGCCAGCTGATTGTCAGGCGGACATGCGTGCCAGAACCTGGAATTTTGGCTTTTCCGGAGCATGATCCCTTCATGCGCATGGCAGTGCCAAAAACCGGCCTGTGCATACGCACCAGCCAGCTGAGAGTTTGGCATGATCTGTTTTTAACAAACCCATGCTGGCTTTTTGTTATCACGTCATTTGTTTCTAGAGGTTTGCAGATTTGTTTTTTGATTATCTTTTCCAGTATCTTCCCTGGTACTGGTGTTTCTGAATGTCTCTCATGAGATGGTACAAACTCGCTCTTGGTCATAAGCTACTTACAAACACATGCCCTGGTGCCATGATGGGTAATGCAGGTCCAGTGACAATCAAAACTGAATTGTGTGCGTAAGGAATCAAATTTGGGTCAACATAACACAAAATACAAGTTGAGTGGACACGATCTTGTAGACGACCCTCACTCTGTCAAAGACCTTGGAGTACTCATCTCAAATGATCTAAATGTCAGAGCTTACTGTAACAACATTGCCAAAAAAGCATTTAGAGTTGCGTAGCGTCTTCTCCAGTAAGATTACACTATTAACCAGAGCATACAAAATATTTGCTAGGCCAATTCTCAAATACAGCTCATCTGTCTGAAACCAACACTGCAATACTTATATATATTGTTGTGTTTGACAAAATAAATAAATAAATGAATAAATGAATGAATGAATGAATGAATGAATGAATGAATGAATGAATGAATGAATAAATAAATAAATAAATAAATAAATAAATAAAAAATATCGGACATTAATACAATTGAGCATGTCCAGAAATATTTCACAAGAAGAGTCCTTCACTCCTCTGCTCGCAACAAAATACCTAATGCCACCAGGCTTGAAATTTTGAGCTTAGACAACTTAGAACTATGTCGCCTTTGTTCTGATCTAAGCGTAGTACATAAAATTATCTGCTACAATGTCCTACAATGACTACTTTAGCCTCAGCCAAAACAATACATGAGCACATAATAGATACAAATTCATGGTAAACCGATCCAAACTCGATTGCAGAAAATTTGACTTCAGTAACAGAGGGGTCAATGCCTGGAATGCACTACCTGACTTTGTGATTTCTTCCCAAAATCCCCAAAGCTTTAACCAAAGACTGTCTACTGTTGACCTCACCCCATTCCTAAGAGGTCTGTAAGGGGCGTGCATAACCGCACAAACATGCCTACCGTCCGTATCCTACTGTTTCCATTTATTTGTATTCATTTTATGTATTCAGTTCATGCTTATACTGATATATATTATCTAATACGTACTTGACAAAATAAATAAATAAATAAAACATTTCCAACTTCCAGTCACATCAGCTCAATTCTTGAGGCACAAATCGCATTCAAAGGATTTGGCCAAACCAAGAAATAGGTCTACTGTTGATAAATTTTCTATATTATATTATTGTATTATATACTTTGGAGAGTCCCAAATTTTATCATAATTATATTATAATTTGGGACTCTCCAATGTATATGTTCACAGTTTCCAACAAAGTATCTTCTTCAAGATGCGTCCAGCCCATACTCTTCAGAGCATGTCCCTGTGACTGGATCAAATGTGCCAGTGTAATTCAATGCAGGTGAATGAATAAGATGAGCATCCAGAACGAACTGAGGTTCCACTGCTCAGACTGATAGACATGAGAATGACCTTTACAAAACCTCAAGCAACAATCCCAGTCCAAAGCTTCACTTAGGTACAAGACGCATCAAGTTTAGAGGGCTGGGCCAAGATAAATATTTGTCACTCTATGTAGAAGTATGTCAGGCACCGTGGGTGTGTAACTTGGGCTCAGCATCAACCCCATTAAGAATATTTATTCATCCATAGCACCATAAAAGAAATGCAAAGGAAACAGATCGGCTGCCTTTGCATTTCTTGCCTTATGGTATACTATAAAAGTATACCGTATCTTTTCTTTTATGTACACTGAGAATGTATGCACCAAGACAAATTCCTTGTGTGTCCAATCACATTTGGCCAATAAAAATTCTATTCTATTCTATTCTATTCTATTCTATTCTATTCTATTCTATTCTATTCTATTCTATTGCATTCCAGCCAAACACTTGTGCAGCTGTCTCTACACAACCACAAAGATTAACACATCACTTCTCTAGATTATTGGTTCCGTGGTCAAACTTCTCCCTTTGCTAGGAACTCCTTTCCAACACTCAGTCAGAACTGGCCTTTGGAAAACAGAAAACACAACATTTTCCTTCCAGGCTCTAAAGCAAGGGTCTCCAACCTTGGTCCTTTAAGACTTGTGGACTTCAACACTCAAAGTCCCTCAGCCAGCTTTGCTGGCTGAGGGACTCTGGGAGTTGAAGTCCACAAGTCTTAAAGGGACCAAGATTGGAGACCCCTCCTCTAAAGGATGCTGTTGCAACAAGCAATCAAGGAATGCTACAGTTGAAAGAGGTTACGAAGGCTCAGTCCCCTACTCAGTGCAGAAACCACCCCAAAGCATCCATCCTCAAGAGAGGGTCATCCAGTCTCTGCCTAAAGTAAGGTTCTGTCCCACTCTCCTTGCTCTTGGGATGTATATTTTCTCATTCATTTTCCTATTCAGGTGGACTTGCAGTCATTTGAAATTAGAATGGCACTGGAAAAAATAGAATACAGAATAACAGAGCTGAAATTCTGCAGAATTTGAAAGCAGGACTGGACCGCTACTAGGCCTCCAGTGGCCCCCCAAGTTCCACTTAACAACCTGCACATTTGTTTTAGATTTCATTGGGGAGAGCAAGGATGTGAAGGTTGTTAGGAGACCTGTTTCACCTAAACAACTGCCACAACATTGGGCGGGCTCCATTAAGATGGTATCTCGAGGATTACCTGTATTTCGTTCCAGCAGGACAGCAGCTTTCTAGGTGAGTAACTCTGGTATTTCAATTCATTGCATTAATTTTTTGGGAGGCGTTTTTTTTTTAAAAAAACCAAAAACACAGCATTTTTTAAAATTGAAAATTCAAAGCAAAATTTTCCTAGGTGGCTTACAGACATTTTAACATCACACTTTAAAAACGTAAAACTAAATACAGAGACTACAAATGCAGAAGCTCTAAGCTGTAATAAACATAAAAATAGCAGAAATCAGAAGAATGAACATGTAGATCTATTGCAGTACAGAGATTACTGTTAACATATTCAGGTATAAATATGAAGGGAAGAAACAATAATAAAACTGAGGCCCAGTGGACTTCACTGAGACCCAGTGGACTTCCATATCTATGAGGACTACTAGGGAGAAGACCTCCCAGCTTCACCGAGTCTTATCATCCTTCGTTGGGCAGGCTCTTATAACCTGGTTCTGGGTCTAGTTCACACAGGTTGCTCTCATTTTCCCCCTCCTGGATTATTTAACAGATTAACAGACTTGGAAGGGATCTTGTAGGTCATCTGGTCCAACCCCCACCCAAGCAGGAGATCAGTGATGGTAAACCTTTTTGGTACTAAGTGCCCAAACCAGAATGCGTGCACGTACGCCAGGTAGCTGGAAACCAGAACACCAGCTGGTTGGTGTGCATGCGTGTGCCAGCCAGCTGGTCTTTGGGTTTCCAGCACTCCAGCGCATGAGAAGACCAGCCGGCCGGCATGCTTGCAGGCACCAGAAACCTGAAGACTAGCTGGCCGGCATGCTTGCGGGCGCTGGAAACCAGAAGAGCAGCTAGCGATGGCGAGTATGCCCACAGAGGGGGCTCTGAGTGCCACCACTGGCACGCATGCCATAGGTTCGCCATCATGGCCCTACACCATTTCTGATAGAGGGCAGTCCAGACTGCCAGCTTCACAAATCCTTCAGCTCTTGCTTCCTCCTCTATCAAAGCTTCTGCCCAAGGATGTCGAGATGGTAGACGATCATTCACCCAAAGAAATCTGAGCTGTTTTGAAAAGTAATGTTCAGTTTATGCAGCGGTTCTGCTTTGAACAGGAAGCTCTGGAGAGAATTGTTATCTTATTATTGATGGTGCTGAATGTGAGAACTGGGAAAGCTCGTCCTTGCTGCAGTAATGAATGTTGTGGATATTTGAAATGTGAGGGAAGACATTTCCCAGGATCATTTCTAAACGTCTTGTCTCTCCAGGGGAGACATGATAGCAGTCTTCCAATACTTGAGGGGCTGCCACAGAGAGGAGGGGGGCAAGCTATTTTCCAAGGCACCTGAAGGCCAGACAAGGAATAATGGATAGGAGCTGATCAAGGAGAGATTCAACCTGGAAATAAGGAGGAATTTTTCGGACAGTGAGAGCAATCAACCCATGGAACAGAAGCTGCCTTCAGAAATTGTGGGAGCTTCATCACTGGAGGCTTTCAAAAAGAGACTGGACTGCCATTTGTCCAAAATAGAATAGAATAGAATAGAATAGAATTTTTTATTGGCCAAGTGTGATTGGACACACAAGGAATTTGTCTTGGTGCATATGCTCTCAGTGTACATAAAAGAAAAGATACGTTCATCAAGGTACAACATTTACAACACAATTGATAATCAATATATCAATATAAATCATAAGGATTGCCAGCAACAAGTTATAGTCATACAGTCATAAGTGGAAAGAGATTGGTGATGGGAACGATGAGAAGATTAATAGTAGTGCAGATTCAGTAAATAGTCTGACAGTGTTGAGGGAATTATTTGTTTAGCAGAGTGATGGCCTTCGGGAAAAAACTGTTCTTGTGTCTAGTTGTTCTGGTGTGCAGTGCTCTATAGCGTCGTTTTGAGGGTAGGAGTTGAAACAGTTTATGTCCAGGATGCGAGGGATCTGCAAATATTTTCACGGCCCTCTTCTTGATTCGTGCAGTTCTTGATAGTGTAGGGTCTCCTGCTTGGGGGAGGGGGGGTTGGACTAGATGACCTATAAGGTCCCTTCCAACTCTGTTAAGTGTAAACAATAACTTTGCAGATACCATCATTACAGGTGTATCATCAGTCCTAAGCAAAAACCTGGCATCTAATACACCCTGATCACTTTGGAATGAAAACGTGGCTTTAAAGTTATGCTCCTGAACCTAGCAACAGTTTCCAAAGAGAACCTAATTGAAGAATGATTATGCAGAGGTACTGAGCTTCTGCAGTTTCGACGCATGGAGAGATTCTGTTTGGGCAGCTTTTGATTTCAGGTCCAATGCTACCCTGGGAATAATTAGGAGGTTTTGCAACCATTTGTAATCACTTTGCATGAATTAATAAGAAAAGCAGACTACCAGCGTTGATGCCAGTTCTCATGGCATCGGCCCGAGTGAAATTACTGTCTCCCCTTGCTATGATTCATACAGGTTGTTGACTCTGGAGAGAATATCTTGATTGACTCGGTTTCTCAACAGCTTCTGAGCATAATTCAAGGAGGCCTCCTGCCAAATCTCTGCATGAGTGAAACTCCCCTCTTTTCACTTGGGTAGGCAAGAAGGGAAAAAACTTTCAGGAAGTATATATTGGATCAAAGATCAAGGACACACCCCGAGTAAGATAAATCCTGATATTTGTGAATATATCATTTATATCACGGGTTTCCAACCTTGGCCCCTTTAAGACTTGTGGACTTCAACTCCCAGAATTCTCCAGCCAGCTATGTTTTTGGGAGTTGAAGTACACAAGTCTTAAAGTTTGAAGGCCTCTGATTTAGATCAAGGTGAGGGGGGGGGAGATAATAATTGCTATCATGGGAATTTTGCTACCCTGTTTCCCCAAAAATAGGACCCAACCGGAAAATAAGTCCTAGCATGATTTTTCAGGATGCTCATAATATAAGCCCTACCCCCAAAATAAGCCCCAGTTAAGCTTGTCAGCCAGATGGATGCATTTAGTACCGTATTTCCCCCAAAATAAGACCTAACTAGAAAATAAGCCTAATGTGTCTTTTGGAGCAAAAATTAATATAAGACTCAGTCTTATTTTTGGGGAAACATGGTATTTGGAGGGGCAACCTTCCAGAAGGCCAGGCATGATTAAATGGGGCTGGGTCTGGGGTTGCTTTCCTCTCTACTCCAAGCAGAGGTACCCCATGGAGCTTCTGAAGCTGGAGGATGTCTGGTGTAGCCGGCAAAGGGTAGCGAAACCTGAATCCCAATGAGGCAACCTTCCTACTCTGTCACTTGAACAGGCCATCTTACATAATTTCATAGAACAGAATAATAGACTTGGAAGGGACCTCTAGCCCAACTGAGCAGGAGACCCTAAAACAGTTTAGATAAGTGGCTGTCCAGTCTCTTCTTAAAAGCCTCATGTGCCATGAAAGGCCGGACATTGGACTTCCTCCTTGGCTTCCTTGCACCAAGAAAATGCAAGGACAGGCCCTTTAAAATGTGGAGGCTTCATGGATCTTGGAAAGCAAATCGTCTTTCGCCAAACTGGATTATGAGGGCATGGAGTGGTAGAAACCTCTCAACCCAGGGGCGAATGGTGACTGTCAGCTGTTTGGTGGGAACATGCTGAATATTGTATCATTTCAGAGTATGTATGTGTATGTGGAGGAATAGAATAGAATAGAATAGAATAGAATAGAATAGAATAGAATAGAATAGAATAGAATAGAATAGAATAGAATAGGAGATGGAAGGGACCTTGGAGGTCTTCTAGTCCAGCCCCCTGCTCAAGCAGGAAAACTTATACCATTTCAGATATGCGGCTGTCCAGTCTCTTCTTAAAAGCCTCCAGTGATGAAGCGCCCACGATTTCTGAAGGCAAACCTGTTCTACAGCTTAATTGTCCTCACTGTTAGGAAGTTTCTCCTTAATTCCAGGTTGCTTCTCTCCTTCATTAGTTTCCAACCATTGTTTCTTGTCCTGCCCTCTGGTGCTTTGGAAAATAGGTTGACTCCTTCATATTTGCGGCAGCCACTCAAATATTGGAACATTTTATCATGTCTTATCATGATAAGACTGGCCTTGGTTACATCATCACCTTCATGGCAGACCTCAATGTTTTTCTCATGCTGGGCTGGGCATTCTGTGAGATGAGTACAACACATCTAGAAGCTGCCATCTAAAGACTATAAATACTGTGAAGATATTACAGATGGGATATTATGAAGTAAGAGCCATTGGTCAGTAAGAGCCATTGGTCAGTGGAATGCGTTTGTTGCATGGAGTTCCCCTTCAGTGGAAGTTTTCAAAGAGAGGCTGGATTGTCATCTGCTGGAGCTGGTATATTGTGATGAATCCCGAAGTGTGCAGGAGATTGGATGATGACGACCTTGTAATTCTATGACTGAGAAGGCTATGTTACCTAGGCCTAGACTGACAGAAGGCAGAGGAGGACATCCCCTGAATTACTGTTGAGTAGGTGTGCTTCCATTACATCTCTTCCTAAGCCTTTGCTTCCCCTTCATGGATTCCATCCATCAGCAGATTCTGCCAATTCTTCACGTATTTTATGAAGTGCTCAGAACATGAGAACCAAAGAATGCCTTCTAAAATTTCAACCGATTATCACAATGCACAATGCAAAGTCTAGGGCAGAAAAGAACAGAATTAAGTGGGAATATAATAAGTGTATGGGGACATTTTAATGGAAATTATCTTTGGTTGTTTGTCCACTCAGATCCTTCTCATGGACCACATCTCCCTGGCCTTCAACCTCATCCCTATGATCAGCTGCATAATATATTTCTGGACTAAACCCAGTTCTTGGCTTTTGAGTGCCTACCTGGAGATAGGAATTTCAAAAACATTTTCCAAGTCTTCTGGATGAAGAAGTCTAATAACACCTAGGTAAGTAGTTGCATGATGAAGAGGGAGTCACTGGTTGGGGGTGTTATTTGAATCCCAAACAAAGCCAGATATATTTGGAGATAAACCTCCTGGGTTGATTAAGGGGCCATTATGGGTAGTTCAACTGGCAGGCTCACACCAGGTAACCTTACAAGCTTGGCAGCTGAGTCAAACTTGGTTCTCTGAGTCATCAAGAAACCAACGATGAGACAAGAATTGGTGGTTGCTTATCATAAAGAAAAAAACCAGGAGGAAGGGATTCAAAATGCTTAAAGAGACATCATCTTTGAAATTCAGTAAGAAAAGACTAGATTGTGGCTTCACTTATTGTCTATCTTACCCCAATTCTTGCATTGAAACTCCTTATTGGACTCCGTATTATCAGTTTTAACAGAGTTGGAAGGGACCTTGTAGATCATCTAGTCCAACCCTCCACCGAAGCAGGAGACCCTACACCAGGGGTGTCGAACTCGATTTTATTAAGGGCTGCCTCAGGGTTGTGTTTGACCTTGGGGGTCAACTGGGCATGGCCAGTTCGATGTCACTCTTCAGGGGCGCCTGTGGCAGCCTGAGCGGTCTGCCAGTGAAACCAGCTCCCGAGTTCTGTTTTCAGCTGCAAAGACCCTCTGTCAGTGAAAATGGAGCTCGGAAGGGCTGCCCATGGCAATCCTCAGCTCCATTTTCGCTGGCAGAGGTAACATGGGCTGGTCCTTTGCTGTTTCCAGGGTGACCCCATGGGCCAGATCTACGCATCCCGCAGGCCGGATCCAGCCTGCGGGCCTGGAGTTTAACAATCCTGCCCTACACCATTCCCAACAAATGGCAGTCCAATCTCCCCTTGAAAGCCTCCAGGGATGAAGTTCCCACAACTTCCGAAGGCAACTTCTGTTCCATTGGTTCATTGTTCTCACTGTCAGAAAAGTCCTCCTTATTTCCAGGTTGAATCTCTCCTTGCTCAGTTTCCATCCATTATTCCTTGGCTGTGTTCTGCATCACACACGTGACCCTTAAAACTCAGTAAGCTCAAACTGCCCAAGGAGCTGCTGATTCAGTTCTACAGAGGAATTATTGAGTCTGTCATTTGCACCTCTATAACTGTCTGGTTCGGTTCTGCAACCCAACAAGAAAGACACAGACTTCAGAGGATAATTAGAACTGCAGAAAAATAATTGCTACCAACCTGCCTTCCATTGAGGACCTGTATACTGCACGAATCAAGAAGAGGGCCGTGAAAATATTTACAGATCCCTCACATCCTGGACATAAACTGTTTCAACTCCTACCCTCAAAACGACGCTATAGAGCACTGCACACCAGAACAACTAGACACAAGAACAGTTTTTTCCCGAAGGCCATCACTCTGCTAAACAAATAATTCCCTCAACACTGTCAAACTATTTACTAAATCTGCACTACTATTAATCTTCTCATCGTTCCCATCACCCATCTCCTTCCACTTATGACTGTAACTTTGTTGCTGGCAATCCTTATGATTTATATTGCTATATTGACCATCATTTGTGTTGTAAATGTTGTACCTTGATGAAGGTATCTTTTCTTTTATGTACACTGAGAGCATATGCACCAAGACAAATTCCTTGTGTGTCCAATCACACTTGGCCAATAAAAATTCTATTCTATTCTATTCTATTCTATTCTATTCTATTCTATTCTATTCTATTCTATTCTATTTCTTTTATGCACACTGAGAGCATATGCACCAAGACAAATTCCTTGTGTGTCCAATCACACTTGGCCAATAAAAAATTCTATTCTATTCTATTCTATTCTATTCTATTCTATTCTATTCTATTCTATTCTATTCTATTCTATTCTAAATAGCCACTGAATTAACCTATTCAGAGACTAGACCGAAGAAAAAGTGTCAGGTATAGGATTCTTTTTGATACAGTAGGTAATAGCATAACAAGCTTTTTACTTCTAGGTAGTAATACATACTAACCATTTCTATGTACGAGCCATGATGGCACAGTGGTTAGAATGCAGTATTGCAGGCTGGTTCACTGCCCACTCCAGGAGTTCGATCTTGACCAACTCAAGGTTGACTCAGCCTCCCGTCCCTTTTATTTTTTTTTATTCAAAAGGTTTTACAGAAAATTTTTCCCCCTTTCCCCCCACCTCCCCTCCCCCCTCCCTTCACAACCTCCCTCCCCCCCCGACTTCCCAGAATGAGCACAAGGTATAGTTAAGAATAAAACAAACATATGCTAAAAAATTTTAGAACTAAGGAGAAATTTCCTGACAGTTAGAACAATTAATAAGTGGAACAACTTGCCTGCAGAAGTTATAAATGCTGCAACTGGAAATTTTTAAGAAAATGCTGGATAGCCATTTGTCTGAAATGGTGTAAGGTTTACTGCCTGGGCAGGGGGTTGGAGTAGAAGACCTCCAAGGTCCCTTCCAATTCTGTTATTATGTTTATGTTTATATATAAAAAACACCTCAACAGAAATGCATAAAAGGATGAAAACCTCCTTGAATGTCTAGGGCAGGGGTGAAATGCTCCCCGATTGGACCGGTAGCGATGACAGCTGCTGGTTCGGAGGACCGGTAGCAAAAATCCCTGGCCCCGCCCCCCCCCCCCGCCTCTGCGGAGCTGCACCATCTGCAGAGGGTTTTTTTTTAATTTTTAAAAGCCGGTTTTCCTTCAGCCAAAACATGCCTTTAAAAGTCAAAAAAAGCTTTTGAGGATCCTGCCCCTCAGCTGAGATCGGCAGAGCTTTTAAACTTAAAAAAAGAAGTCTCCTCTGGCAATCTCACCTGAGTTCCTCATCAGCAGAACCTTACTTGTACTCTTACTTGTAGAAAATATGTTTTCTACAAGTAAGAGTAGAGATTCTAAGGCACTTACCTGATTACTGATGAACGCATGGCTTTTTTTCCAGCCCGAAAGCCCCAGTTTCACTTTCAGCCAGACAGAATCAATTGCTTAGCTAATCTATTTCCTCGGTGATCAACTGGCTGGCTTTGCTGACTGAGGAATTCTGGGATTTGAAGTCCACAATAAAATAAAATAATAAAATAAAATATTTGTGCAGCTTTCTGAGATTTGGTGTGTTTCTGTAATGTTTCACTCTAACTACACAAACACACAAATTCTCAGAAAGCTGTATGTGGCATTTTGTGTGTGTGTGTGTATGTGTGTGTCAGTTGTGTGTGTGTAAAGTGTGAAAGTTGGTTTTTGAGCTTTTTATGGCTGTGTGAAGTGTGAAGTGCAGCTGCTTTTACATTGTGTGTGAGTCAGTTGTGTTGTGTTGTGTTGTGTGTGTGTAAAGTGTGAAAGTTGGTTTTTGGTACATCTTATTGTTTTTTATACCTTGTTAATTATTTTATTATTTATTGTTCTTGGCCACACCCACCCAGTCATCTGATCACCAAGCCACGCCCACCAATTAAGCCACGCCCACAGAACCAGTAGGGAAATTTTTTAGATTTCACCCCTGGCCTAGGGGTTGATATAAAGGGAAAAAAGAATGACATTGTCAGAGGTGTAGATTACAGGCCACCCAACCAAGCACAACAAATAGATGAATTGTTTGCTAATCAGTTAACTAATATAGCAAGAGCAAGAGCACTTAGGCTTATATGCCGCTTCACAGTGCTTTTCAGTCGTCTCTAAATGGTTTACAGAGTATTGCTCTGAATAATCTGGGTCTTCGTTTTACCCACCTCAGAAGGATGGAAGGCTGAGTCAATCTTGAGCCAGTGAGACCTGAACTGCCGAACTGCCGAACTGCAGGTAGCCAGCAGTCAGCAGAAATAGCCAGCAGTATTGCATTCTAACCACTGCACCATCATGGTAGATAGGAAATATGCCACAGTAGTAATGGGGGACTTACTCCGGAAACTGGAAAATAAATTCTGCATCTTATAGAATTGAATAGGACAGTAGAATTGAATGGGTTCCTTACGAGCCTAGCTGAGTGAGCCAGACTGATAGCAGCATTCCAATATTTGAGGGGCTGCCACAAAGAGGAGGCGGGCGGGGGGGGGGTGTCAACCTATTTTCCAAAGCACCAGAAGGCAAGAGAAGAAACAATGGATGGAAACTAATTAAGAGAAGCAACGTACAGCTAAGGAGAAATTTCCTGAAATGAGAACAATTAATTAGTTAATTAACATTAATTAATTAATTAGATTGCCTCCAGAAGTTGAGGGACTCCAGCCGTTATGGGTGCTTCATCACTGAAGATTTTAAAGAAGAGATTGGGTGACTATTTGTCCAGAATGGTGTAGAGTCTCCTGCTTGAGCAGGGGGTTGGACTGGAAGACCTCCAAGGTCCCTTCCAACTCTGATATTGTTTTATCTGTTAAATAAGACAGAGGAAAAAAAAAACTATGAAAGTATCATTCATCACACTGCTATTAATCTCCATGGCGATCTTGGGACAATTAGAAAGGTTGGAGCAGATTCCTGAAACTCCTGGACAACCCACTGACCCGGAACTAGTTATACTAGTTTCCACATCACGGCTTCTCCCAACGAGCCCCTGGGAACTATTGTGATGTGCTGAGAGTTTTCTGATCTCTCTCCCTGTGCCAGAAAAACAATGGTTAGAACTAGTTAAGCCTTTTCATATTCCTTGACCACAATTCATTTCTGGTATGACAGCATTGTCATTCTTTAGATGTTATTTCATATTTTATCTCCCTTCCATCTTCCCCCTTTCCCTTTCTTAATCTTTGTATGGAAATAGTGGATTTAAACCCAGAGGAGAAGCACTCTATTGGAAAATGGTATTTTCCCCTAACATTTTATTTATTTTATTTATTTATTTATTCGTATTTGTATACCGCCCTATCTCCCGGCGGTTCAGGGCGGTTCACAGGCAAATAAAAACATATATGTACAAATTAAGATAACCATTAAAAAACTTATTCTAAAAGCCAAATTATTAAAAATAGTATAAATATTAAAACCAATTAAAACCCCTATAAATTTAAAATCTAGTCCAGTCCTGCGCAGATAAATAAGTGTGTTTTAAGCTCGCGACGGAAGGTTCGGAGGTCCGGAAATTTTGCCTTCATAGTTTTTCTGAAAAGGAAGACCAACATGAGTCCATCTTTTCTCCTTCTCCCACCATTCTTGGAAATGTGCAGGGGTGGGATTCAGCTGGTTTGGACCGGCTTGGCCAAACCAGATGCTAATTTTATATCTGGTTCACCGAACCGGCAGTTGCAAGGATTCACTGGCCCCACCCACCCCACCTCGCCCCTCTCAGGAGTCTCCATGCAGCCCATTTTGGATGCCAGGTAAGTGCAGCACCTGTGCGGAGGCTCTGAGAGGGCGAAAAATGGGCGTCCCGGAAATTCTGGAAGTCTGGAAATGGGCCCGTTTCCGATCTCCGGAGAGCCTCCGGAGCCTGGGGGAGGCCATTTTTGCCTTCCCGGAGGCTCAAGGAAAGCCTCCAGAGCTTGGGGAGGGTGAAAACACCCCATCATAGTGCAGGAGGCCGAGTAGGCCACGCCCACCATGGCCACGCCCACCCAGCAACCAGGCAGAGAACCAGTTGCTAAAATTTTTGAATCCTACCCCTGGTCATCTGTCAGTTGTCACCTCAAGTGAATCAAATAGAATGGCTGTTTATTAGAAATCTGAGGATGGGAGATCCTTCAGCAACCTCAAAAATTGTATTTCTGGTCTGCTGCAGTTCATCAAGCAAGCATAGAAAAACTGGTGTTGAAAGAAATATCCATCTGGTTCAGTTCCAAGTGGGGAGAAAGACATTGGAAACATGGAGGCTGATTGGAAATAGGGTTTATTGATGGACAGGACCACATGGATTTGAGGTCCTGGGCAGCTGATCACATGGAGTGGAGAGTGAAGGTTATTTATACCTTCTCTTGGGCCTTGCCCTTGAGCTTCCTGTTCCTGTGCAAGAATATGTATTCTATTGGTTGTTATAGGGGTCACTGCTAACTTTGTAAGCTGTCTGAGTCCCAGGCTTGGTTGAAGCTTGCTGGGTGATGCAATGAAGGGGCTTGTTGTGCAATGTGGTGAACTCTGCTGCTGTATGGTAAAGGGCTAATCCTATTATGTCCCGAGGGGTCATGTCTTAATCCCACCACCCTGGAGCTGAAGGTCTTTTGTCTTGTAAATAGGCTGGCCCAGTCCTGCTGGGGCTATTAAGAAAGGTGGGGGCTGCTTTCCAAGAGCATTATTTCTGCTTTAAAGGTAAAGGTTCCCCTCGAACATATGTGCTAGTTGTTCCCGACTCTAGGAGGCAGTGATCATCTCCATTTCAAAGCCAAAGAGCCAGTGCTGTCCAAAGACATCTCCGTGGTCATGTGGCCAGCATGACTCAAAGCCAAAAGCGCATGGAACAGTGTTACCTTCCCACCAAAGGTGGTCCCTATTTTTTCTACTTGCATTTTTACGTGCTTTCGAACTGCAAGGTTGGCAGAAGCTGGGACAAGTAATGGGAGCTCATCCCGTTACACGGCAGCACTAGGGATTCGAACCGCTGAACTGCCGACCTTTCGATCGACAAGCTCAGCGTCTTAGCCACTAAGCCACCGCATCCCCATTGTTTCTGCTTTAGGGAAATATAATATTCTGCCTTTTTTAATATTTCCTAAAACATTTCACTCTTCTAGGAGAGGGTTGGGTGCTAACTTTGTACACTGGTATAGTGTAAAACAAGGTTTACACTTTCGTCTGGCTTAAAGTCTCATCAGCAATGGAAACATGACCTAGAACTTGTCCTTTTCATTTCCATTTCTAGGAACATCAACTGTCTAATACTGTGGATAACTGCAGTCTGGAAGAGGAGTCAAGAACAATTTCATTATGTGCAATTTTTTGTGTGTGTGTACAGTAGTTATTTTGGCAAAGTTGGATTGCTTAAGAACTGTGGTTTGGTGGACACAATTTTAGGAAAGAGCAACAGAGGAAAAAGCAGCTCCTCTGCAGAATAAGAAGTGTGTTAGACCTTCCTTGGAGTGAGAAAGGTAATATTGTATATTAACTAAATGCAACCTTCAGAGAAAGTTAATCTTCGATGTCAGAAATTCCATGATGAATTCCAAGAGCTATAGGATTCCCAATACTATTTTGTTGTTGTTTTTTGAGCTTACCTAATTTGCTAAATTCACCCTAGGCAGCAAGAACCAAATTCATGCTATAAAACTGTTTCCTGGAGCCTAACATGAGTTTGAGAAGTCTTACCTTCCATTTACAGTTGAATCACTGGAAAACCACAACCAACTTTAGAGGCTTCCATAATACTACTTTAAAACACTGCCTTTGAATAACAGATCTCAAACTGTATCAAATTACAGATCCTAAACCCCAAGATCTTCCACATCAGCTGTTCCTGACCTGAAGGTCTTTGAAGGTCTTTGGAACACAATTTGCTAAGGAAGCCTGCCCAACATTTTCCACAGTCTAAAAGGCCGAGTGAAGAAATGTTCAGCCAACATTCAGCCAACAATCCTAAGTTGCATTAACAGAGGAATACAATCAAGGTACTGTTAAGTTTGGGCAATGAAGAGGCAGGAGACCAGTGAGTGACAACAGCTCTTTAGTTTATTGTGATCCCAGCAAAATACAACAGGCAAAAACCCCTCTTTAAATACTCTTTTGGCTGAGGCTTCAACCAATCAGCAACGTGCTAGTTCCCGCCCAAACTTCCCTCCTAAAGTTTAAATACATAACACTCCTTCCCTCCCAGAACGCATTGTACCCATATTTACATAAAATTTGCAAGTTATTTCTCTACGTAGTCACGCAGGTAGACAGGGCATCTCCTAACTCTTTCTGATCTGTGCAATTCATTCTCCGGGAGTGAGTCGAGCTGGCCGGAGGGACTGTTTGTTCCTCCCAGCTCCTCCTCTGGGCCATCCGGCCCTGGATTATTGGCCGAGTCGTCCCTGCTGACTTCGGGAGGAACCGGTTGGCGTCGCTGGACTTCATCGGATTCAGATAAGTCCTCCGCTCGCCTCGGGTTTGAGTCAGCTGTAGATTCAAACATTTGGTAGTCAGGGTCTGGTTGTTTGGTATCTGTTTTACTTGGTATTCGTTTTCTTAATTGGTCTATGTGGCGTCTCCAAACCCTGCCATCCTCCATATCTACTATGTATGATTTCGGCCCGGTTATGCCTATAATTGTCCCTTTTAGCCATGTTGGGCCCTCGCTATAGTTGTGTGCCCATACTGGGTCACCCGTTGTCATCTCCCTAGTTTTTCCTTGGGTACTCTTGTACCTGTACCCATCTGGGGTGTAGGTTGGGTTTAGTCGGTCTAATGGGCACCTGAGTTTCCTGTCCATTAATAGTTCCGCTGGGCTGCGGCCAGTTGTCACACAGGGGGTTCTATGTTGGACTGCTAGGAAAGTATCGATTTTGGTTTGCCAATCACCTGGACTTATCCTAGATAACGCTTCCTTGGCGCTCCGAACGAAACGTTCTGCAAGTCCGTTCGTCACCGGGTGGAAAGGCGCTGAGAGGACATGTCTGATGCCCTCTTCTGCTAAGTACCCCTCAAACTGGTTTGCCGTGAATTGCGGGCCGTTGTCGGAAACTAGGGTGTCGGGCAGGCCGTGTGTTACAAATAAATGCCTAAGGACTGTGATTACTGCTTCGGCCGTTGTGGTTTTCATGAGGATGATTTCTAACCATTTTGAGTAGGCATCGACTACAATTAAAAAGGTCTGCCCATGGAATGGCCCAGCAAAATCTATGTGAATCCTGGACCATGGCCCCTGGGGTTTCTCCCACTCTCTGATTGGGGCTGTAGGGGGTAGTGGCCTTGACTCTTGGCAGGATTGGCATTTCCCTACCCTGTCGCTAATGTCCTTATCCATTAGAGGCCACCAAACGTAACTCCTCGCTAAACTCTTCATCCGTACAATTCCCGGGTGTCCCACATGCAACAGTTCCAAAACATTTGCGCGCAATTTTTCCGGGATAACCACTCTATCCCCCCATAACAGACACACCCCTTGACCCGACAGTTCTGCTCGTTTTTTGGTATAGTCTTTGAAACGCTTGCCCGGCGCAGCGGGCCATCCCCTTTGCACCCAACCGATTACAGTCCTTATTGTAATGTCCCGATACGATGCCCTAGCCACTTCCTTAGATGTGACTGGGCCAGAGTCCAAAGAGTTAATGAGCAAGACGAGTGTCCCTGGGGTCGGGTCTTCGATAGTCTCTGGTAATGGGCATCTACTCAGAGCGTCCGCATGCCCTAAGTCTTTTCCTGGGCGGTGAAGCAACTTGTAAGAGTATGCTGCCAGGAAGATAGTCCATCGGGTCAGCCTGGGTGAAAGCGCAACGGGCGTTGGGCGGTCCCCCGCTAGGAGTCCCAGTAGGGGTCTATGGTCCGTGACAATCTCGAAATCTCGCCCGAACAAATATTCGTGGAATTTCTTAACCCCGGAGACTATAGCCAATGCCTCCCTATCCAGCTGGCTGTAATTCCTTTCAGATGAGGACATTGTTCAGGAATAATACGCTATAGGGGCTTCTGTTCCATTCGGTAGCCTATGGCTGAGCACAGCCCCCACTCCGTAGGGAGAAGCATCACAAACTAGTACTAGTGGCAATGTGCCATTGTACTGGATGAGGAGGCTGTCGCTGGACAGAAGGTTTTTTACCCCCTCAAATGCCCTAGTCTCCGCTTTTCCCCAGGACCAAACAGCTTTCTTTGCTAGTAATTTATGTAGCGGTTCGGCTATTGTTGCCTTATCCTTTAAGAATACCGCATAGAAGTTAACAAGCCCTAAGAATGCTTGTAATTCCATTTTATTTTTTGGAGCTGGGGCCTTCCTGATGGCCCGTACCTTGCTTTCAGTGGGGTGGATCCCTTTCCTGTCTATTCGGTAACCCAGGAACTCTACGGACTCTACCCCAATTTGGCATTTGTTAAGCTTAACCTTAAGCCCAGCAGACCTGAAAATGCCCAAAACCTTTCTTAGTTTTACCCCTAGTTCATCTGAGTTTTCAGCTGATACCAATACATCGTCGAAATATGGTACCACCCCTGGTAGACCCTTTAACAGTCGTTCCATTAGGTTTTGGAACAGCCCTGGAGCCACACTAACCCCGAACTGCAGTCGCGTGCATTTAAAAGCACCACGGTGTGTGACAATTCTTTGTGCCTCGGCTGTGCTGCTATCTACGGGTAGTTGCTGGTAGGCTTGAGCCAAATCGAGTTTGGCGAAGACCTGCCCTTGTCCTAACGAGTGCAGCAAGTGTTGCACTACTGGGACGGGGTATGCACTCTTTTGCAATGCTTTGTTAAGCGTTGCCTTGTAGTCAGCACAAATCCGGACCGATCCGTCCGGTTTGACTGGGGTCACTATGGGTGTCTCCCATTTTGCATGGTCGACGGGGACTAGTATTCCCTGGCTTACTAGTTTGTCTAACTCCCGGTCAATCTTGGGCTTTAGGGCGAATGGGACCCTCCTAGCCTTTAACCGGATAGGGGCAACTTGTGGGTCTAAGTTGAAAGAAATAGGGGTCCCCACGTACTTGCCCAGGCAGTCCTTGAAGACGTCCTCGAACTCCTTCAGCAGTTCATCCTTGAGGTTGACGTCGTTTCTGTAGACCCCGGTCACTCCCATGCCCAAAGCTCGGAACCAGTCTAGCCCTAGCAAGCTCGGTAGAGTTCCATCCACTATGGTGATTGGCAAGGTCTTTTTGAACTGTCCATACTTGACTTGGATGGACGTGACCCCTCCAACAGGGATCCGGTTTCCCTGGTAGTCTTGCACTCTCAGCTTCTGAGGTTGTAGCCGGCGCTTTGCGATGGCTGGCAAATCCTTCACGATGGTGTCCCAGGACATAATTGTGATTGATGAGCCGGTGTCTACCTCCATTTGGCACGGTACCCCTTCAATGTAAGTTTTGGTAAAAATCTTCTTTTCTAGTCGAGTCGCTGCGTGGCCCATTCTCACAGCGGTTTGGTTTAATTTCGCGCCCTTTTTGAATTGACCAATCCTGGGCCGTCTCGCTGCTCCGTCGCTCTGATTGGTCGGTTTGAATTTTTGGCGGGAAGGTTGGGGGGCTCGACAGGCCTGAGCTATGTGTCCTTTCTTTTCGCACCGCCGACAAACCGCGTCTTTGAATCTGCAGTTTTGTCGTTGGTGTTTGCCCCCACAACTCACGCACTCATCCCGGTCACCTCTTTCCGGCCTCCCGGTGTGGAAAACTTCTTCCTCTTCCTCACCTTCCGATTCGGCCTGGACCTCTTCGCTGTGGACCGGTGTCGTTTTTGCTCCGGCACCCTGCACGTTCGGCTTTTGCAAGGTCTCTGCCGCTTTGGTGGACATCTCATGAGCTCTGGCCTCGTCCAAGGCTATTGCCAAAGTCAAGTTGCTCTTAGACAGCAGCCGCCTTTGCAGTCGGATGTCCCTGACCCCACAAATGAGTTGTTCGAGTAAGGAGTCCTCCAAATCTCTGTACTCACAGTGGTTCGCAGCTTTCCTCAACGCGGCCATGTACACGCTTATCGATTTGCCCTCTCGCTGTACCCGTTGCCTCAACTCTAACCATTGGACGAACTTTGAGGGTACTGGTGTGTAGTGCGCTCGAAGTGTTGTTTGTAGTGTTTGCCACGGTACCGATTGTACCGGCGTTGGCTCTGAAAGTGACTCCGCAGTATCGAAAACCTCTGGACCGCAGTGGCTCAGGAAGTACACTCGCTTCCGATTGTCCGAGACTCCTTGGAGTTCGTTCGCTTCGAGGAAACACTCAAAACGAGCCATGTACGACCCCCATTTTTCCTTGGCTGGGTCAAATGGCGCTGGCGGCGTGTAGCTGGACATCGCTAACTATCCGCCCCTGAAACTGGCTGGGTTCGCGAATTCCTTTGCTCCTTCAGCTCTTTTTCTGATCTCACTGCCTCGATCCCACCTTCGTCTCCAATGTTAAGTTTGGGCAATGAAGAGGCAGGAGACCAGTGAGTGACAACAGCTCTTTAGTTTATTGTGATCCCAGCAAAATACAACCGGCAAAAACCCCTCTTTAAATACTCTTTTGGCTGAGGCTTCAACCAATCAGCAACGTGCTAGTTCCCGCCCAAACTTCCCTCCTAAAGTTTAAATACATAACAGGTACTAATACCACTCTGTAAAGCCTTAGTAAGACCACACAGTACTGCATCCAGTTTTGATCACCACACTATAAAAAAGATGTTGAGACTCTAGAAAAAAAGTGCAGAAAAGAGCAACAAAGAGGATTAGGGGACTGCAGACTAAAACATATGAAGAATGATTATAGGAACTGGGCATGGCTAGTCTACTGAAGAGAAGGACGAGGGGAGAGATGATATCAGTGTTCCAATATTTGAGGAGCTGCCACAGAGAGGAAGGGGACAAGCTATTCTCCGAAGCACCCAAAGGCCAGACAAGAAACAATGGATGGAAGCTGATCAAGGAGCGATTCAACCTAGAAATAAGGAGAAATATTCTGACAGTGAGAGCAATTAACCAATGGAACAGCTTGCCTTCAAAAATTGTGGGAGCTTCATCACTGGAAGCTTTCAAGAAGAGACTGGACTGCCATTGTCAAAAATAGTGTAGGGTCTGCTTGGGTGGAGGTTTGGATTAAATGACCTACAAGGTCCCTTCCAACTCTGTTAATCTGTATCTGTATCTTTTTTTTTTGGTTTACATTTATATCCCGCCCTTCTCCGAAGACTCAGGCCGGCTTACAGTGTATAAGGCAATAGTCTCATTCTATTTGTATATTTTTTACAAAGTCAACTTATTGCCCCCCCAACAATCTGGGTCCTCATTTTACCTACCTTATAAAGGATGGAAGGCTGAGTCAACCTTGGGCCGGGCTTGAACCTGCAGTAATTGCAGGCTACTGTATTCTAATAACAGGCTTCTTAACAGCCTGAGCTATCACGGCCCCTTGGTATCCTTGGCACTTTGAACTGTGCCGGTGGAAAGTCCAAAAGGTGCCGCTGCTTTCAAATGTCCATGCCACCTTCACCTTGGCTGCTTTCACACAATAGACTAGGCTAGGTTAAAATGGGTTCAGTATGTTGTGAGAAACCCAGAAGGTTTGTGTGTGGTCTTCTGAAGCAGGTCAATGCATAAGCCACAATCTGCAAAAAATGTTTTTCAGTAGAGCAGTTGTGATTTCAGTACAGCAGTTGTGTTTTGTTAACTGAGATTTAGGGATTAGAGTCTTGTATACATCTAGTCGTGGAGTCATAATATATTAACTGGATTTAACTGGCTGAATATCATCCAAATTGAAGCACGGCAAAGGTTTGAGCCCTCCTGCTTGGCTCAGGGCTTGACTTAACTTCCCTGCATTCTGCCCAACTAGCTCGTGGCTCTTTTCAGAAGCTCTAAAGCAGAGGGAACCTCCTGAGACATCACCCTGTGAAGGATCAAGGTACCCTTTTGCTCTTCCTCTGAAATATCCAGTATTTCAAGGGGGAATGGGGGAAATTGGGGGAGGAAGAAGCACTGATATCAGAACAAGCTGCCCCAGGAGGCCAAGAACGTTGTTCACCCAGGCAGAACCAAAAGAAGTTCTGATCCGCTTACCGGGCTAAAGGCAGGCGTCACATGAAATATGGATTAAGCACAAACACACCCCAATTGGCCCCGAGCAAAGTAGAACAAGTGTCTGCTGGCTGGGATGGATGCCTGGTGGGTGATTTTCAACCCGTGAATCAAAAGCAGCAATATGGAAATATCCCGGGATTGCCTGAAGGCAGAGTAGAAGTTTCTCCTCCTGGAGACACTTTGTCTTTTTTTTTCTTTCTTTTCTTTTCCTGACACTACCAGCTCCAGCTCACAAGGGACTCATCACAACACCGCCCACGCATTTGCCTTCTTTGGTTTCACTCCATTTTAATTTCAGCAAACTCTGCTCTGGGAGTTGAGAACTGGGGCTGCAGGCCTGCTGTGTGGGGTCTGCTCAGGAGTCAGGGCGGACCAGAGCTGGCCCTGCTGTGATTTTGCAGCATTGCCAAACTGGGGTGATTGGCTTGGTTGGTTCCTTCCTCAGGTGGCAAAAAGCTGTCTAGGTTCCCTCTGAATCCAAGAATCAGGCAGTTGGGATGGGCCATTAAAACCTTTCAGGCCAAGCTCCTATTGAGAACAAGAACCCTCCCCCCTCACGTATCCTCTCTCAATATCTGACATCTCAGCTATTCAACATGACCCCCAAGGTTTTCTTTCTCTGACCATTTACAGACAAAGTGCCAGAGGGCAGGAAAAGAAAGAATGGATGGAAACTGGTGACGGAGAGAAGCAACCTGGAATTATGGAAAAACTTCCTGACAGTGAGGACAATTAACCAGTGAAATAGCGGCCCTTCAGAAACTGTGGATGCCCCATGGCTGGAGGTTCTTCAGAAGATACTACAGTCACTTATCTGAAACGGTATAGGTTCTCCTGTTTGAATAGGGGCTGGACTAGAAGACCTCCAAGGTCTCTTCCAGCTCCTATTCTATCTCTATCTCTATCTCTATCTTTATCTCTATCTCTAATTCTATTCTATTCTATTCTATTCTATTCTATTGTATTCTATTCTATTCTATTCTAGCATCTATATCCAAGTTAGGGATCTGAGCCATAAATGAGGCTATATGTCAAATACTTTCCGAAAATCCAAGTAGCCAACATCAACAGGATCAGTTCTATTCACATATCTTTATCACCAGTGTTTCTCAACCTCAGTGATTTAAAATGTGTGAACTCCAACGCAAGGTGGCTTGAGAACTCTGGGAGGTGGAGGTCACATACCTTAAAGTCACTGAGATTGAGAAACGCTGCATTATGTGCATTCAAAAAACTAGGTTGATTTTCCAGATTTCCCCCTGGTTCCCTTTTACAAAAACCAGGGTCACGTTGACAACTTTCCAGTCCTTTAGCACTGAGTCTGATTTGAGAGACAAGTTACATATCTTTGGGGAGGGGGGTGTCAGCCATCTCATATTTGAGTTCTTCAGCTGTGGCCTCACAAGATGCTCCAGGACAGAGTTTTTCAATATCTTCTATGATGCTCTTGATGGGAGTCCGTAATAGACTAAATGGAGAGGAGGGGGAGGCGGAATCATTCAAATATTCTATCTTTAGAACTTTACTTCTTGATCAGGCAATTTTTTTTAACACATTCCACCATTTGAAAAACTTGGAAAACCCATGCTTAGCATATCTTCCTCATTTCCTCAGTTTTGCTTTAGGTACTTCTGATTGTTTTTCCCTGACTGGGCCCATGCATCTGTAATCAACACAGCCATGACGAAGTCATAGGAGGACACCATGTCCTCTTCCTCCTCCTCTTCCTCCTAATTCATTGATTCCACAGTTTATCTCAGAAGTGGGGAACTGTGCCCCTTTATGACTTGTGGACTTCAACTCCCAGAATTCCTGAGCCAGCATGGGAGTTATTAAAGGGCCATAGTTCCCCACCCCTGGCTTATCTGAAACTTTCCCTGAACATTTTGTTGGATTCTCCCTTCTTTTAAGTTAAAAGCATTCTTCCATGTCCTTCTATGTCCTGTACATGAGGTCTTTGATCTTGTCTCTCAATCAGCTTGGTTTAACTCTTGGCTTAATAAACTATGACAGTATAATCTGTGACCCAAAACAATGAAAAACACTTTCCTAGTCTATTGAAATGGTATTCGAGAATCTTGATTCCTGAGCAATTTAGAAACTAATAGGACAAATGTCTGGCTCTAGTATCTCAAGCTGTCCTCATGTTTTATGGACGTGAGAACAGTACAAAGCAGTAGTGAACTGCTACTGGTTTGCACCTGTTCGGGCGAACTGGTAGTGATAAAAATTACCAGTTCGGGCAAACCAGTAGTAAAAAAAAAAGCTACCAATTCCTCCGAACCAGTATTTCCGATGATCAGCTCTGCCGCATGATTTAAAATCTCTAGAAAGCAGGAAATCCTGCCTTCTAGTGAATCTAAATTGTGCAGCAAAGCTGTTTCCCTCTCCCCCCCTCGCTGTTCTACTTACCTTCCCAAGCCTCCTTTTTCCATGTGAAGTGGGTGTTTTCCATGTACTGTGCACTCATGCAGCACTCATTTGGCACGCACCACATGGTAGTAGTAGTAGTAAAAGCATACCTTTTCTCTACCAGTGGAGTCAAGTGTCTTTCCTAGGTGTCCAAGCTGGGAGAGGGCTGACAGACTCTTCCTTGAAGTGGTGAGGAATCATCCCCTGATTTCCTGGTTGCCTTATGCTCAGAGGCTTTGCTCCAGTGACATCTCAGCAGAGGTGTTATCCTCAGGCCCACATGCACGCAAGGGAAAGGGAAGGATCACCCTTCAGAGGAGTGGCCCAGAGGAAAATGTAAAATGTGGGACCTCAAGACTTTTGCTAACACGCTCTGCAAAAAAAGCCCTTTCAAAGGCTTTGGTAGCCCTAAGGCCTCGGCTCATCCTGCGTGCTGCCAACTGTCTTCAGGCAGCCTCATTAGTAGAAGAAATTCTGAGGCTTTCTAAGAAGAGAATGTAGTATTATATACTGCAATGACATTTATAGACATGACTTATTATTCCTGGGATAATACAGGTGAGATTCACCCCAGCCTAAATACAATCCAACTGATTTCCACTCTCACCATCTCGGTTTTTTCCCCAGGCAGCAGCAGAATCCTGCCAGAGTTTACATATCATATTTTTCCTCCTTGGGTAGCTTTTTGCTCTGTGCAGCAAATCCCATTTTGCCAAACTCACCACAATTCTATACTCCACAGCATGAAATTTGCAGGTCCCAGTCATGGATCCTTTAGCTATGTGTGTTGACAGGCAGAGACACCTCTAAGAAAACCAGTTCAGGATTTTGCTGATCACAACATTCACATCAAAGACCTGATATGTCCTCAGGGGGTGGGATTCTTGTCTGGCAGTGGATTGGCACATGTTGGGCATGGTGTACCGATACCAAGTATGCATGTACTAGCTGGAAGAAAGCCAATGCTTCACTACTTATGAAGACCCTTCAGGTCAAAGGGGAAGCTTCCAGAAAGGGAGACTAAAACATATGAAGAGTGGTTGCAGGATTTGGGTTTGGCTAAGTCTAGAGAAAAGAAGGACTGGGGGGAACATAATGGCATTATTCCAACATTTGATGGGCTGCCACAAAGAGGAGGGGGTCCATTTATTTTCCAAAGCACCTGAAGGCACGACAAGAAACAATGGATGGTAACTAATCAAGGAGAGAAGCAACCTGGAATTGAGGAGAAACTTCCTGACAGGGAGAACAATTAACCAGTAAAACAGCTTGCCACCAGAAGTTGTGGGCTCTCCATCACTAGAGGATTTTAAGAAGAGTCTAGATAGCCACTTGTCTGAAATGGTATCGTATCTCCTGCTTGAGCAGGGAGTTGGACTAAAAGATGTCCAATGTCCCTTCCAGCTCTACTGATGGCCCTACGCACACAAGGGGAGGCACACTGGACTTAATTTATATCTCTGGACAGTGGTTAAATGATCTGAAATTAGATAAGTTAGAAACAGAACCGGTGTCATGGTCAGATCATTTTCTCCTTCGCCTAGATTTTTGGACCGCTATCCACCACTGCAGGGAGACGGAACCAATGCGTTGGTTCCGTCCCAGGCGCCTGATGGACCCGGAGAGGTTCCTGATGGAGCTTGGGCCGTTTCCTGAGGACCTGGCCCATGGCACGGCTGAAGAACTAGTTGCGGCCTGGGAACAGGCTGCGGCTGGAGCTTTGGACCGTGTCGTGCCCTTGCGGCCTCTGACCCGGCGCAGATCTCGGCCGGCCCCTTGGTTCTCCGAGGGGCTGAGGGAGATGAAACGCCGGAGAAGATGCCTAGAGAGTGTTTGGAGGTCCAGCCGTTCCGAAGCTGACCGAACACTAGTTAGGTCTTATTCTAGGACCTACCTAGTGGCAATGAGGGAGGCAAGGCGTTCCTACGCTTCCACCCTCATTGTGTCGGCAGATAACCGCCCGGCCGCCCTGTTTCGGGTGACCCGCTCCCTCCTGCATCAGGAGGTGCGGGATGACCCGTTGCAGGGACGTGCCGAGGAGTTTAGTGGTTATCTATACGACAAAATAGTTCAGCTCCGGGATGGCTTGGACCGAAATTGGGATGATCCAGGTGAGAGGGCGGAGTTGTGTCTTGTGGAGACTGTTTGGGATGAGTTTGACCCTGTGGCTCCCGAGGACGTGGACAGGTTGCTGGGGAGGCTGCATACCACGACATGTTTACTGGACCCGTGCCCTTCCTGGCTGGTGCTGGCCTCCCGGGAAGTGACACGAGGCTGGCTCCAGGGGATTATCAACGCTTCTTTGTTGGAGGGGGTTTTCCCTGCCGCCTTGAAGGAGGCGGTGGTGAGACCCCTCCTCAAGAAGCCTTCCTTGGATCCAGCTATTTTAGGTAATTACCGTCCGGTCTCCAACCTTCGCTTTATTGCGAAGGTTGTAGAGAGTGCCGTGGCACGGCAGCTACCCCAGTACCTGGATGAAGCTGTCTATCTAGACCCGTTCCAGTCCGGCTTCCGACCCGGATACAGCACGGAGACAGCTTTGGTCGCGTTGGTGGATGATCTCTGGAGGGCCAGAGACAGGGGTTATTCCTCTGCCCTGGTCCTGTTAGATCTCTCAGCGGCTTTTGATACCATCGACCATGGTATCCTGCTGCGCCGGTTGGGGGGGTTGGGAGTGGGAGGCACCGTTTATCGGTGGTTCTCCTCCTATCTCTCCGACCGGTCGCAGACGGTGTTGACAGGGGGGCAGAGGTCGACCGTGAGGCACCTTACTTGTGGGGTGCCACAGGGGTCGATTCTCTCGCCCCTCCTGTTCAACATCTATATGAAGCCGTTGGGCGAGATCATCAGTGGCTTCGGGGTGAGATACCAACTGTACGCTGATGATACTCAGCTGTACTTTTCCACCCCGGGCCACCCCAACGAAGCTGTCGAGGTGCTGTCCCGGTGTTTGGAGGCCGTACGGGTCTGGATGGGGAGAAACAGGCTCAAGCTCAATCCCTCCAAGACCGAGTGGCTGTGGATGCTGGCACCCCGATACAGTCAGCTGCAGCCGCAGCTGACTGTTGGGGGCGAGTTATTGGCCCCAAAGGAGGGAGTGCGCAACTTGGGTGTTCTCCTGGATGCACGGCTGTCGTTGGAAGATCATTTGGCGGCCGTCTCCAGGAGAGCCTTTCACCAGGTTCGCCTGGTTCGACAGTTGTGCCCCTTCCTTGATCGGGATGCCCTATGCACAGTCACTCATGCTCTCGTTACCTCTCGCCTGGATTATTGCAATGCTCTCTACATGGGGCTCCCCTTGAGATGCACTCGGAGGCTTCAGTTGGTCCAGAATGCAGCTGCGCGGGTGATAGAGGGAGCTCCACATAGCTCCCATGTAACACCTCTCCTGCGCAGACTGCACTGGCTACCTGTTGCCTTTCGGGTGCATTTCAAGGTTCTGGTTACCACCTTTAAAGCGCTCCATGGCTTGGGGCCTGGGTACTTACGGGACCGCCTGCTGTTACCTCATGCCTCCCACCGACCCGTACGCTCGCACAGAGAGGGCCTTCTCAGGGTGCCGTCCGCCAAACAATGTCGGCTGGCGGCCCCCAGGGGAAGATCCTTCTCTGTGGGGGCTCCTACTCTCTGGAATGAACTTCCCCCCGGTTTACGCCAAATATCTGAACTTCGGACCTTTCGCCGCGAACTGAAAACATACTTGTTTGTTCGCGCGGGGCTTTCTTAAATTGGGGAGTTTTTAAATTTAATTTTTTAGTTTTAAATTGGGGTTTTTTAGATATATTTTAATTTATCGGCCTAACTGTAATAAGTTTTTAAATCTATTTTTAATTGTATATTGTTTATTTTTATCTTGGCTGTACACCGCCCTGAGTCCTTCGGGAGAAGGGCGGTCTAGAAATCTAATAAAATAAAATAAATAAATAAATAATAATATTCTAATTCCGATTTTAATTCAACTTATCCCAGATGGGAGCTTCCTTTTGCTTTTCTATTCCCTTCCGGTGCTGGACTGGGCCCAGACTGATTCATCCTGAGGAAGCCCAAGACTGCAAAGTGATCTCACCAACCGATCCCAAATGGGACCTTCCCAGATACAACAGCCATCAACTACTGGGAGTCCCCAACCAACATGGCCAAGATGATTATGGAGTTGGAAAGTCCATGTTTATGGGATTGTGGGAGATGATAGGTGACATGGTGAAAATGCCTGAGTCTGGAACAGATTCTGGACTTTGCAAACGAGGTTATGTGGAATTACTCTTAATGGATGACTAAATATGTAACAGCCAGTTATTCTGAGTTGTTTTTCTGATCTTTATCAAGCTCCCATAGTATGTCAAAAACCTTTTTTAGTCTTTCCAGGCCTGATGTGGAACAGGCAAACTCCCTTGTATGTTCTTAAAAAAGGAAAACAAGATCTATTTTCCATGATAGGTGACTGTCTGAAGGGACAGGTAAAACCTCATTTCCCCAGCTGTGATGCTTTCAAGAGAAACACTCCCCCCGTTTGTAAACTGTTAAACAAATCAACAAACAAGAACTATCGATATCCTTGACAGAGTCATGTAGTCTTGAGAAAGCTATGACCTGCAGAGCTAGAACTTAAACAAATCCACAGTTGTTTCCTGGCTCATGTTCCACATGCACATGAACCATGTCTCCCTGGGGAAATGCCACTCTTTTGCTCACTCACTTTCTGCCTCAATGGCCTTTTGGTGCGCGAGTGATTCAGACCACTTCACCAAATGACTCAGGCTGCACGACAGTCTGGCAAAGGTCCATGTGACCTCCAACCAAACAGTGTGCAAGGGTGTGACAAAGGCCATTATGGAATCCTTTGGTCTGTCACAATTTGTACTTAGAATCATAAAATCATAGGACCTTGGAGGCAGGAGACAGTACACCATCCCAAGACAAATGGTTGTCCAATCTCTTCTTGAAGACTTCCCAACTGTGGGAGGCAAGCTGTTCCATTGATTAATTATTCTCACTGTCAGGAAATTTCTCCTTAGTTCCAGATTGGATCTCTCTTTAATGGGGGCTTCTTGTCCTGCACTCATTTGCTTTGGAGAATAAGTTGACCACCTCTTCTCTGTGACAGACCCTTAAATACTGGAAGAAGGATTAAGAGTAACAGGATAGCCTAGTAGATAGACTATACTAGATAGTCTAGTATTTGATGGGTAGTCACAGGGAAGAGGGAGTCAATTTATTCTCCAAAGCACTTGAGACCAGGACAAGAACAAAGGATGGAAACTCATTAAAGAGACATCCAATCTGGAACTAAGGAAAATTTTCCTGAAAGCGAGAACAATTAATCAATGGAACTGTTTACCTCATGACATTCTGGGTTCTCCATCGGTGGAGGTTTTCAAGAAAAGATTGGACAGCCTTTTATCCAGGATGCGATAAGATCTGCCTTAGACAGGGGGGGTTGGGTTAGAAAACCTCCAAGATTCCTTTCAGCCCATATGATTTTATGTCACCCCAAATCCTTCTCTTCGTTTGGCTAGATCAGGGGTCTCCAACCTTGGTCCCTTTAAGAGTTGTGGACTTCAACTCTCAGAGTTCCTCAGCCAGCTTTGCAGATTTTTTTAATTTTTTTTAATTTTTTATTATTATTTATTTATTTACAGATCCCTCACATCCTGGACATAAACTCTTTCAACTCCTACCCTCAAAACGACGCTATAGAGCACTGCACATCAGAACAACTAGACACAAGAACAGTTTTTTCCCAAAGGCAAAACAAATAATTCCCTCAACACTGTCAAACTATTTACTAAATCTGCACTACTATTAATCTTCTCATAGTTCCCATCACCAATCTCTTTCCACTTATGACTGTATGACTGTAAATTTGTTGCTGGCAATCCTTATGGTTTATATTGATATATTGACCATCAATTGTGTTGTAAATGTTGTACCTTGATGAAGGTATCTTTTCTTTTATGTACACTGAGAGCATATGCACCAAGACAAATTCCTTGTGTGTCCAATCACACTTGGCCAATAACATCTGTTTTATTCTATTCTATTCTATTCTATTCTATTCTATTCTATTCTATTCTATTCTATTCTATTCTATTCTATTCTATTTAAGTGATTGTCCACTAGGACTCCAAGATCCCTCTCAGTTACTGCTTTGAGCCAGGTGCCATTTAACATAATAAGTTGGAAGGGACCTTGGAGGTCTTCTAGTCCAACCCCCTGCCCAGGCAGGAAACCCTACATCATTTCAGACAGATAGCTATCCAACATTTTCTTAAAAATGTCCAGTGTTGGAGCATTCACAACTTCTGCAGGCAAGTTGTTATTGAACAATCAATAAGATTGTTCTAACTGTCAGGAAATTAGTTCTTACTCCTTAGTTCTAAGTTGCTTCTCTCCTTAATTAGTTTGCACCCACTGCTTCTTGTTCTACCCTCAGGTGCTTTGGAGAATAGTTTGACTGCCTCTTCTTTGTGGCAGCCCCTGAGATATTGGAAGGCTGCTATCATGTCTCCCCTAGTCCTTCTTTTCATCAAACTAGACATACCCAGTTTTTGCAACCGTTCTTCATATGTTTTAGCCTCCAGTCCCCTGTTGTTGCTCTTCTCTGCACTCTTTCTAGAGTCTCAACATCTTTTTTCATTGTGGCGACCAAAACTGAATGCAATATTCCAAGTGTGGCCTTACCAAGGCATTATAAAGTGATATTAACACTTCACGTGATCTTGATTCTATCCCTCTGTTTATGCAGCCCAGAACTGTGTTGGCTTTTTTGGCAGCTGCTGCACACTGCTGGCTCATATTTAAATGGTTGTCCACTAGGACTCCAAGATCCCTCTCACAGTTGTTACTATTGAGCGAGGTACCACATATACGGTACCTGTGCATTTTGGGTTTTCTGGCCTAAATGTAGAACCTTATTTTTTTCACTGTTGAATTTCAGTTTTTATTTCTGTGCATTTGGTTGTTCTTGCCTAACTGCAGGACCTTATCTTTCTCACCCCTGGACTATATGTTGTTAGATAAAGTAGTCCTCAATTTATGACCACAATTGTGTCCAAACATTTGTTAAGAGTGTTTTGCCACATTTTATGACTTTTCTTGTCACAGTTGTTAAGTGAACCACTGCAGTTGATAAGTTAGTAATGTGGTTGTTAAGTGAAACTGGCTTCTCCATCGACTTTGCTTGTCGGAAGGTCACAAAAGGGGACCATGTGACCCCAGGACACTGCAACTCTAAGAAATATGAACCACTTGCCCTGCATTCAAACACTGATCTCGTGACTACAGGGGTGCTGCAATGGTTGGAAGTGTGAAAAATGGTCCTAAGTCACTTGTTCCAGGGATGTTGTAACTTGGAATGGTCACTAAATGAACTGTTGTAAGCAGTGGTGGGATTCAAGTAATTTAACAACCGGTTCTCTGCCCTAATGATTTCTTCCAACAACCAGTTTGCCAAACTGCTCAGAAAGTTAACAACCGGTTCTCCCGAAGTGGTGCGAACTGGCTGAATCCCACCACTGGTTGTAAGTCCATTTTCTCAATTCTCCAAATTGCAGTATTGTTTCCAGTTCTCAATACCATCATTCAAAAAGGACAGTGACAAATGGGATGGAGCTCAGGTGATGCCTTTGAGGAATGGTTAAAGGATCTGGGTTAATTTAGCCTACAGAATAATTTTTTTGGAGAGACCAACATCTGAAGATAGCTGCATAGAAGAAGGGTGGATTTATTCTCAGTTGTCCCAGAGGACAAGACCAGTACTAACCAGAAAGGAAGAGGTTCTTGCCAGACATCAAGAGGATCTTCCTCACTGGGTCAACTATCAACCCATGAACTAAACCAGGGGTCTCCAACCTTGGCAACTTTAAGGCTTGTGAACTTCAACTCCCAGAGTTCAAGCAAAGCTTAAGTTTTTCTTAAACTGCTTAAATTTTTAAATTCTAAATTCTATTTACCGTATATACTCGAGTATAAGCCGAGTTTTTCAGCACGTTTTTTGTGCTGAAAAACGTCCCCTCGGCTTATACTCGAGTATATACGGCTTATACTCGAGTTTTTTTTTTTCTTCTTTTTTTCACATTATACCGGATGGTGCAAACTTGGCGGGCTTTTGCATTAGCGCGGGGAAGCCCTGCCGGTGCAGTGAGAGGGCGGGGCGGGGGAGCCGCCAGCCTTCTCGGCTGAGGGAGGAAGGCTTTCCCTGACCGGTAGCTGCCTCATTTCCCTCCCTCGGCTTATACTCGAGTCCCCAGTTTACTCCAGTTTTTTGGGGTAAAATTGGGGACCTCGGCTTATACTCGGATCGGCTTATATTCGAGTATATACGGTATGTTTTAAATTGGGGTTTTTAGATTTTAAATATTTTAATTTTTCGGCCAATTGTATAATAAGTTTCTTAATTTAGTTTTTAATTGCACATTGTTTATGTTTTATTCTGGCTGTACACCGCCCTGAGTCCTTCGGGAGAAGGGCGGTCTAGAAATCCAATTAATAATAATAATAATAATAATAATAATAATAATAATAATAATAATAATAATAATAATAATAATAATAAAAAAGCTGGCTGAGGAACTCTAGGAGTTGAAGTCTACAAACCTTAAAGTTGCCAAGATTGGAGAGCCCTGGAGTAAACCATATGGTGGTGATTTCTCTTTTCTGGAAGTCTTCAAAGAAAGGTTGGGTGTCAACTTTTAGAGAGGCTCCAATGACTCTTGATTTGAGCAGGCTCTTGGAGTAGATGTTCTTTAAGATCAACTCCCACCAGTATATTTCAATGTCCATGCCAGGCTGAAGTTAGATGCTAGACTGGGGTGAAATGTTCCTGGTTCGGACCGGATTGCCCGATCCGGTAGGGATGGTGGTGGGTGGTTTGGAGAACCAGTAGCAAAAATCCCTCCCCCTCCCTGCCCATGCCCAGCTGAGCAGCGCGATCATCAGAGGTTTTTTGTTTTTTTTTACTTTTAAAAGCATTTTTTCTTCAGCTGAAAAAATGCTTTTAAAAGTAAAAAAAAAAGCCTCTGATGATCAGGCAATTCAGCTGGGATCACCAGAGGAGCCTTTTAAAAGCATATTTTTACAACCTCTTCGGCCGAGGAGGTTGTAGAAAAAATGCTTTTAAAAGTTTTAAAAAAAGAAGTTGGCCATGCCCACCCAGTCACATTATTGCCCCCCCCCATCAAGCCACGCCCATAGAACTGGTAGTAACAAATTTTATATTCCACCCCTGTGCTAGACCCGTGATGACAAACCTATGGTACACGTGCCAGGGGTGGCATGTAGAGCCCTCTCTGTGGGCACGTGCGCCGTCACCAGCTGCTCTTCTGGTTTCTGAAAAATGGCCCAAAAATGGCCCGAAAAATAGCCTGAAAACAGTCCAAAAAACAGCCTGAAAATGGCCCAGAAAACTGCCTGAAAATGGCCTGAAAACAGCCAAAAAAACGTCCTGGAAAGGTCGTAACTGTGAAAAATGGGAATTAGGCACTTCGGGTAACTTTGAACGGTCACTAAACAAACCGTTGTAAGTCAGGGACAGCTAAGGAGAACCTGAAGCTGTCTCAGATGCAAACTGGAGATCGGAGGAAGGAGACATCATGAGAATGCGACACAAAACAGAGGTCTTGGAGTCCCAGTGGGCCACAATTAGGTACAAAGGAGAAAAGTCCTGAGTTTGATCATGCTCAGCTAGGAATGCTTGTCAACCCAGATACAATTCAGTAGCTATAAACCATGTTTTTAAGCCAGTGGCGATTGAATCATGAGGTGCCGTCAAGCAAACCAGGACTTTTATTTATTTATTTTATTCTTTTAATAAATAAAAAAAAGTGCTTTAGCGAAAAGATGAAAGAAATACGACCAGAAAGTATAGCAAGATAAATCACTTAGCAGTAAACCTTCTTATCTAGTACAAATATTTAACATATTAACATACATAAATTTAGCAAAATAAATATTGAAGTACCTATATATTCATTTCTAATACACATATTTTTAACCTACTGTATTACAGACTTATCCCTAATGATTTCATGGGTTGCACAGACTTCAGTCCTTTTAATTTTCAAGTTGGGACTTATTTTCCTTCTTCAGATACGATCACCTCCTAAAGAACTTTGCATTCGATCCAAACTGGGTACTTATTTATCTTGCCTTTGGCTGGTATCCATTCCCTTTCTCTGGAATTGGCTGCAAGTTATTGCTTTTCTTCCCTTCCTTCTAAAATGTGTATCTCGCCTCTCGGTGATCAATCCCCAATCCCAGGCTGCCTGTCTTCCCTTCGCCCAACCTTCTTTACCCACAAGAAGAACCATGACATATGGGGTGTTTTCTAGGCAAAAGAACAAGTTACTTGATAAATAAAAGGTGGGAAATCTTCAGGGGCCACCATACAACACAGCTATATCTCAGTGACTGTCAGGGAGCCAAGAGGCATCATTAACAACTGCACAGCAGAGAACTCCCCAAAGCTTCAACCAAAAACTGTCTACTATTGACCTCACCCCTTTCCTAAGAGGTCTATAAGGGGCGTGCATAAGAGCACAAACGTGCCTACCGTTCCTGTCCTACTGTTGCTTCATACTTACGCTTATGTATGATATTGTGACAAATTAATAAAATAAACAATAAAATAAATAAACTGCGACTAGAGACAGTTGAGACGGAACTGTATCTTCCACTTACAATATCAGGGAGTCCCAACCCAGCCTACCAAGCAGGCGATGCGCTTTTCCGGAGCCTGAAATATATCCTTTTGCAAGCAGCTCTTTTATAAACTGACATCAAAAAAGCTGGTTTGAATGAGCTCTCTTGGTGTCCAAGTCATCCATGTACCATGTACAGATAGGCCTTGACTTACGACCACAATGGAGCCCCAAATTTCTGTTGCTAAGTGAAACAATTTGTTAAGGGATACCTTCGAGACCGCCTTCTGCCACCGATTGCCTCCCAACGACCTGTGCGCTCCCACAGAGTGGGCCTCCTCAGGGTGCTGTCGACCAAACAGTGTAGGTTGGCGGCCCCCAGGGGGAGGGCCTTCTCTGTGGCGGCACCAGCCCTGTGGAACGAGCTTCCTCCAGGATTATGACAACTCCCCGACCTCCGGACCTTCAGACGTGAACTGAAGACTCTATTATTTCAGCGTGCAGGACTAGCCTAAGATAAAAGGTTTTAGCATATCTTAATGGGGTTTTTATAAGTTTTTTATTTTTTAGTGATCAGGCCATGATATTATCTAGTTTTAATTGGGTTTTAATGTTTATTTATTGTACAGTTTTAATATGCCTGTGAACCGCCCTGAGTCCTACGGGAGATGGTGCGCTATATAAGTTCGATTAATAAAATAAAAATAAATATAAATAAATAAGTGAGTTCCTCCCATTTTACGACAATTCTTGCCACTGTTGTTAAGTGAGAACACTGTAGTGGACAAATTAGTCAAACCGTTGTTAAGGGAATCTGGCTTCCCCATTGACTTTGCTTGTCAGATGGTCACAAAAGCGGATCACAAGACCCCGGGACACTGCAATCCGTCATAAACATGAGTCAGTTGCCAAGTGGCTAGATTTTGATCACATGACCATGGGGATGCAATGGTTGTAAGTGTGAAAACTGGTCAAATTCATTTCGGTTACGAAATGAATTACTGTAAGTCGAGGACTATCTGTAGGTGGACAAATGATTGCCAAAACCAGGCAGTTCTCCACTACAAACAAAATCTAAGCTGAAACTGTTTCGGGGTTTACAGTAGTGGCCAAAATTGTGGAAACCTTTTGGGGAAAGTGTATTTTCTAAAACTCGCTAATACCACCACTTTTTTTTATGAGTAGTACCATAAAATGGTATATCAATGGAAAGATAATTTAATCAAGAATGTAATACAATAACTTCTATGAAGGATTTGCTATTAGAATAGCAGTTACAGTATAAAAGAAGAAAAGTGAAACGCATAGAAAAGATGAGATATACAAAAATGATCACCATGTCGGTTAATACTTCGTTGGGTAACCTTTAGCATGAATGACGGCCTTACAACCTCTTCCCATGGAGTGAACCAAGTCTTTGAGTTCTGCAGCTGTTATCATGTGAAACCAAGATTGAAGGATTGCTTCTGTCAACTGGGTTTTATTGCCGGGTCACTTCTGATTAACTTGTTTCTTTAGTCGGCTCCATAGATTTTCAACTGGGTGAAAATCTGGGCTATTCCCAAGCCATTCCAGCAATGGAATATAATTATCTTGAAACTCCCCCCCCCAAAAAAAGTGGTGTTATTAGCCATCAAATCTCAAAAATACACTTTTCCCAAAAGGTTTCCACAATTTTGGCCACTACTGTAGCCACTGAAATAGGCTCAAAATGACTGCTGGCTGCCAATCAGTCGGGTCAGAATGGATTTGTGTCACACTGATAGGATGGAAACAGGCAAAGCTGACCCTTTTCTCTCAAGGGTTGTCCTTGGTTTGAGCATCTGGATTTTTAGCAAGTTCCAGCTTGAAGATCATAAAATCTTCAGCAGAATCCGACATATAAGGGATGAAAGGAAATATGGCGGATGGCTTCCCTCTGCCCATTCACCACAAAGTTAAGGCAATCTGCTTTGCAAATCCTGAGCAATCAAAAAAATTTTTCCCTTGGTTCAGGGGCTCCTTTTGCTGAAGACACCAAACTGATGGCAAAATGGAAACTTTCTACAGCAGTGTTAGTCAACCTCAACAACTTTTAAGATGTGTGGACTTCAACTCCCAGAATTCCCTGGGGATTTCACATGAATTCTAGGAATTGAGGTCTCCACATCTCAAGGTTGTTGAGGTGGAGATACACAGTTCTAGAGCAGGGGGTATCAAATGCACGTCGTCGTCATGGCTGCATCACGTGACCTAGAGGGACCTTCCCCCACTTCGCTAAACCGGGCGTAGGCGTGGCTAGCACGTGACGCATCTGACCTGAGGGCTGGGAGTTTGACAGCCCTGTTCTAGAGCAAGAAGAAGCCATTTCAAGCGTGTCTGGCTCTTAAGGAGACGGTCAGGAGCTGCTCTGCAAAATATGGATTGGGACAGACCTAAACCTACATCTTAATACAACTGAAATGCAATTAAAAAGTGAATGAACTAAACCCAATGGATACAATTACCACCTGTGTATTTAATACTTTCCCCGCTGTGATATAAAAAGTTACAGATGGGGTGACTATCAGAATTGAGTCCTTGCCTTTTTGATGATGTTGGAGATGGGCTGAGATCTGGCTATCTTTTGGGGTGCTTCAGGCTATTCCTACCACTCTGATCACCGCTCAGTGCCCACCCTGGACTTTGGGGCTGGGGCCACAAAATAGATTGGACAACACACTCTACATCTACCCTCATAATGCATGAAAGGACCCTCCTTCCTTCCTTCCTTCCTTCCTTCCTTCCTTCCTTCCTTCCTTCCTTCCTTCCTTCCTTCCTTCCTTCCTTCCTTCCCTTCTTTCTTCTCTGTCTCTTTCTTTCTTTCTTTCTTTCTTTCTTTCTTTCTTTCTTTCTTTCTTTCTTTCTTTCTTTCTTTCTTTCTTTCCCTCAACAATCTTCTGAAAGAACATTTAAAAAAGAGCTGAAATTCTGATCAATTTAAACCAGGTAAAAGAAATGGGTTCTGCTGGTAATTTCCTGCCAGTGCTGTCCCAAGTCAAGGCGTTTTAGTTCCCGCAGTTTTTGCTTCAAGGAATTTTGTGTGGACAACTATTCTGCAGGTTGGAGGGGGGGGCACAGATGCCTACTTCCGGGAACTGCCAACACAGCCGTTCCCTTGCAACACGTAGCAGTTGCTCCCTCTGGCTTGATCCTCACGTGGCTGACAGCTCACACACATGGCAGCAGGATGCAGGCTGAAGCAGGAGAAAAGCTCATGGGAAAACACCCCCCCACGTCAGCTATGCTCCCCTGACAAATGTGGGGCCTGTCAGCTGGGCTCTTCCATGACACATCCAGACAACCACCCCACCGCAAATGCAGGACAGTGATTGGCGGTTGTGAGGTGGGAGGAGAAACTCTTCCCCAGTTGCTGCCCTTCAACTGTCCTGCATTAAAAGTGGATGGACAGAAGTCACCACTTTGTCTTTTGAGCAGAATAGAAGAGACCTCAACAGTGCAAACTATACTGGAAAACTTTCTGTTGACTCTAGGAGGAAACGTCTCAGCATTTTCTGAGTAAGATGCTTTATTAGAAAGCATAAGCATTTGTGAGCCTTCTAATAAAACCCCTCAGCTGGCAAAAGTGCCACCAGACTCCTTCTGATCTGGGGTGACCACAGAGTAACCCAGCTCTCCTCCTGCTGTGTCTCTGGGGAGCAGAGGAAGACACACTCACAGGGCCATGGAGGGACAATCCATTGGCCATCATGGTTTGGGGAGCCAGAGAAGGAAGGAGAAGACATTACATGCCTTGGAATAATTCTGCAGCCGTGAAGAGCTCTGTTGTCTCATCTTCAGCTTGTTGACACCTGCAGTTTTGCCAGATTTGCCTCACCTTTGCAAAGACCTCCTTCGGTTCTTCTCCAGATCTTCTGTTGTCTGCACCGTCGACGGTGCAATTTCTAGAGAGCTCTTCCTTTCAGACTGTCTGGGGCCAGGAAAACCCGCTTGGCTAACTAGTTATGAAAATCAAGGCAATTGTAAGAGCTGAGATGCATATCATGGGCAATTGTATAGCTAACCCAAAGGAAAGGAAACGCTCACATAACCCCAGAGTTTCACTCAGATCCCTGACTCCAGGGCTTAATTAAACTCCAGGTTCCTGGGCCTGAATCAGCGCATTAGCTGATATGGAAACCACAGCTTCCAAAAGAGACCGCTGGAGGGGGGGGACCAATGACATGGCGAAAACTGGCATGGAAACTGTAACATGGCAGGGAGGGGGATGTTAACTCTTTCTTCCCTGGGTGATATCTCAGGAAAACACCTTCCCAAGCCACGTTGAAACATGACTTCCAGGTACCCAACTGCATCTGGATAGTATATTAAGGGCAAAACGGAAAGTCTTTCTTTTTAATATTTCACGTGAAATATTAGTGCTGCTTTATAAAACCCTAGTAAGGCCACACTAGGGCAACCAGTTTTGGTCACCATACTACAAAAAAGATGTTGGAAAAAGTTCAGAGAAGAGCAACTAAGATGATCAAAGGCCTGGAGACTAAAAAATATGAAGAACGGCTGCAGGATTTTGTTCTGGCTAGTCTAAAGCAAAGAAGAATTGGGGGTATATGATAGCAGTATTCCAATATTTGAGGGGCTGCCACAAAGAAGGGGGGGGTCAAATTATTCTACAAAGCACCGGAGGGCAGAACAAGAAGCAACAGATGGAAACTAATCAAGGAGAGAAGCAATTTCTCTCCTTGAAATAAGGGGGGGCAATAAGTTGACTTTGTAAAAAATATACAAATAGATTGAGACTATTGCCTTATACATTGGAAGCCGCCCTGAGTCTTCGGAGAAGGGCGGGGTATAAATGTAAACAAAAAAAAAAACAACAAAAAAAATTTAGAATTAAGGAGAAATTTCCTGACAGTGAGAACAATTAACCAGGGGAATAGCTTTGCCTTCAGAAATCGTAGGTGCTCCATCACTGGAGGATTTTAAGAAGACACTGGACGGTCACTTATCTGAAATGGTATAAGTTCTCCTGCTTGATCAGGGGGCTGGACTAGAAGACCTCCAAGGTCCCTTCCAGATCTATTTTATTCTGTTCTGTTCTAATCCTCCACACACATCCACACCCCACAATGATACAATATTCACCACGTTCCCACCAAAAAGCTCACAGTCACCATCCACCCATGGTTTGAGAGGTTTGTTTTTTTTCTTTTAACCATGCATAAATCCTGTTTATTTATTTATTTTTATTTATTTATTTTGTCATAACAATATACATAAGCATCACACAAAAAGATTATATAAGTATATAAACATATATATGAAGAAAAACAATAGGACAGGAACGGTAGGCACATTTGTGCTCTTATGCACGCCCCTTATGGTCCTCTTAGGAATGGGGTGAGGTCAATAGTGGAAAGTTTTTGATTAAAGCTTTGGGGATTTTGAGAAGAAACCACAGAGTCAGGTAAAGTGTTCTAAGCACTGATGATTCTTACAGAAGTCATATTTTCTGCAATCTAGATTAATGTTCATCGTATGTTTTAGCCTCCAGTCCCCTAATCATCTTTGTTGCTCTTCTCTGCACTCTTTCTAGACTCTCAACATCTTATTTATAGTGATATATATTTCAACTTCAGCACAGAAACCACAGAGGGACAGAGATAGACCTTTCTCCTGCCTTGCATCTGGATGAGAAAAAGATTGTTTTAAATATAATAAGGCACCCACTCTGGGCAGGAAGAGCTTGGACTGGGGTGTAGAACTGAACAATGTGCTCCCATCGTCTCACTGAAATAGACAGGAATGTCTTCAAGGGATGGTCAAAAAAATAAAAAAGGCAACTGTGATGGTGGAGCAAAGCTCTGCTGTTTTTTTGTGTTGCGGACATGACCATACACTGCATAAACCCCTGTGAATAGAATAAAGTTTATCAAAATAAAACACCCCCTACCCTCTGAGTTCTTGGTTTTAACTTTTATTTATTTGTTTGTTTGTTTATTAAATTTATAGGCCTCCCATCTTATCGCAAGGCAACTCTGGGTGGATTGTTGTTAAATTCTACTAATTGTTGTTAAACTTAATATTAATACTTTTGTATCTCTGCTTTATGCTATTGTAAGCTACCCAGAGTCATCTACCAAGAATAGCCTAGAGCCTGGTCCACTTATAAAGAATAAGTATGAACCTATAATGGGGATGAACATTAGGTTGTTTATAAAGCGATCTTAAAGGCACAGGTGCAGGCTTGTCAGAACTGATTATTGTAGGAGTTTCCTTCTCCTGCAACTCTTCGTTGAACCTTGTCCTATAAACTCTTAAATCTCCTTTGCTTTCCTTTTAAGCAGCAGAAACCAAGGCCCTATTTCATTATTATTATTATTATTGCCGTCTGCAGTGACAAAACACACAGTGAAAGCATGATTGTGTGGCGAGTTTCTCCACTCTGAAGGCAGGAGAGAGAGTGACAGAAGAGGAACAGCACAAAGTATTACGCAACACAAGGCAGCCAAACAGGGGAAGAGTGTATTTCAATCATTAAATCATCAAGCTTTGAGCTTTTGCAGGATTAGACCAGCCAGCTTGCATGTCCTTTTGGAACATGGTAGCATATGTGTGTGTGCTTACATGTGTGCCATGGAATAGGGTATTGTGGCAGTTACGTACACCCACAGCTTGAAGCTCCGTGCTGGCTCTACAAGGAAACCCAAGGAGAAGGAAAGTTGCAGAAGCAGAGAAGACAAAAGTCATTCTGAGCTGCTGGCTCAACTCCTTGCTCTCTCCTTGCTCGTAACCACTTCTCCCTCTCCCCCACCCAGAGGCACTGACAGAGATAAGATAACTTCTTCTTTTTATTCTTCAGGGGGTCATTTATCAGTCCTATCTCCACAAAGAGTTGGACCTGCTGGCGGAATGAAAAACACGCCGGAGAGCCAAAGCTTGGAAGGAAGGAGACAGAGAGAGTGAGGGACTTCTCTCCGTCTCTCCCAGGAGAAGAAGTTCAGTCTGAATGTGATGAACCCTGCTGGAAACACAGCCAAGGAAGACCTCCCGGCTGCGAGGAGGGTGACAGTGGCTGTTGTTGCTGCACACGGTTGTTAGGCTACCCAGGGCGGATGAAGATCTCCTATCTCGTAAAGTTGACATAATCCTGGCAGGAAGCCCACCTGTTAATCCTTGCAAAGTTCTCCGAGACATCATGATTCATGCCGGGGAAGCTGTTCCAAGTTTTTCCTCTCCTGCCAGGTCTGAGTTTCCCAAAGGCAAATTATTAATTTTGGGAAATGAGGTTAAAAATATGATAAAATAAAATAAATGCAAACATGCATCCATGGTAAGTTCTCCTTCACATGTGAGTCTTGGTGTTTTTCCTACTTGTTCATCCTGTTTCTCCTCCCTTTTGCTCACTGGGGAGGGTCTGTCCTTGGCCCCCTCCTCCCACTGCAGATAGGAAACCTCTTGATTAAGCAAGCCTCATGCAGGGCACTTCGGAACAGGGAGTGCAGGGGCAGAAAACAGATTAACCGAGTTGGAAGGGACCTTGTAGGTCAACTAGTCCAGGGGTCTCCAACCTTGGCAACTTTAAGCCTGGAGGATTTCAACTCCCAGAATTCCCCAGCCAGCTCTGCTGGCTGGGGGGTTCTGGGAGTTGAAGTCCGCCAGGCTTAAAGTTGCCAAGGTTGGAGACCCCTGATCTAGTCCAACCCCCCACCCAAGCAGGGAGAAGAGAAAGTCCTTATCAGGCCCCAGTGGCTCATATAAAAAAACACTGAATTCATTTAAAAAGCTACAGATATAAACATAATAACAGAAGGAAAAAAAAAGACAATTACAGGTAGTCCTCGACTTACAACAGATCCTTTAGTCACCATTTAAATTTAGAATGGCACTGAAAAAAGGGACTTATGACCACTTTTCACATTTATGCCCATTGCAGCATCTCCATAGTCACGTGATCAAAATTCGGATGCTTGGCAACTGACTCATATTTATGACGGTTGCCGTGTCCCGGGATCATGTGATCATGTTTTGCGTCCTTCTGACCGGCAAAGTCAACGGGGAAGGAGGATTCACTTAACAACCGGGTTACTCATTTAACAACCCCAGTGATTCACTTCACAAACATGATAGGAAAGGTCGTAAAATGGAGCAAAATTCACTTAACAGATATCTTGCTTAGCAACAAAAATGTTGGGCTCAATTGTGGGAAGTCAATTATGTCAAGGATTGCTTGTACTTTGAGCTTTTCTATACTCTGCCTGGTGTGAATCTATCTATCTACCTATCTATCTATCTATCTATCTATCTATCTATCTATCTATCTATCATCTATCTATCATCTATCTATCTATCTATCTATCTATCTATCTATCTATCTATCATCTATCTATCATCTATCTAGCCATCTATATATCTATCATTTATCTATCTATCCCTACCTACCTACCTACCTACCTACCTATCTATCATCTATCTATCTATCTACCTACCTATCTATCTATCTATCTATCTACCTACCTACCTACCTATCTATCTATCTGTCTGTCTATCTGTCTATCTATCTCTATCTATCTGTCTATCTATCTGTCTATCTATCTATCTGCCTACCTGCCTGCCTACCTGCCTGCCTATCTATCTGTCTGTCTATCTGCCTACCTGTCTGTCTATCTGTCATCTATCTGCCTACCTATCTATCTGTCTGTCTATCTATCTGTCTATCTGTCTGTCATCTGTCTGTCTGTCTATCTGTCTATCTATCTTTCTATCTATCCATCTATCTGTCTATCTGCCTGCCTGCCTGTCTGCCTACCTGCCTGCCTGCCTGCCTGTCTGTCTACCTGCCTGCCTGCCTGTCTGCCTACCTGCCTGCCACCTGCCTGCCTGCCTGTCTGTCTGTCTGTCTACCTGCCTGCCTGCCTGCCACCTGCCTGCCTGTCTATCTGTCTGTCATCTATCTGTCTGTCTGTCTATCTATCATCTGTCTATCTGCCTACCTGTCTGTCTATCTGTCTATCTATCTATCTATCTATCTATCTATCTATCTATCTATCTATCTATCTATCTATCTACCTACCTATCTATCTATCTATCTATCTATCTATCTATCTATCTATATATCTATCTATCTATCTATCTATCTATCTACCTATCTTCGTTGGGACCACCCCAACGAAGCTATCGAAGTGCTGTCCCGGTGCCTGGAGGCCGTACGGGTCTGGATGGGGAGAAATAGGCTCAAGCTCAATCCCTCCAAGACAGAGTGGCTGTGGGTGCCGGCATCCCGATACAGTCAGCTAAATCCGCGGCTGACCATCGGTGGCGAGTCATTGGCCCCGATGGAAAGGGTCCGCAACTTAGGCGTCCTCCTGGATGAACGGCTGTCTCTAGAAGACCATTTGACGGCCGTCTCCAGGAGAGCGTTCTACCAGGTTCGCCTGGTACGCCAGCTGCGCCCCTTTCTGGACCGGGATGCCCTATGCACGGTCACTCACGCACTCGTGACGTCTCGTCTGGATTACTGCAATGCTCTCTACATGGGGCTCCCCTTGAAGGGCATCCGGAGGCTCCAGTTAGTCCAGAATGCGGCTGCGCGGGTGATAGATGGAGCCCCGTGGCTCCCGTGATAACACCCATCCTGCGCGCGCTGCACTGGCTACCTGTGGCTTTCCGGGTGCGCTTCAAGGTTTTGGTGACCACCTTTAAAGCGCTCCATGGCATTGGGCCGGGTTACTTACGGGACCGCCTACTGCTACCGAATATCTCTCACCGACCCGCGCCTCACAGAGAGGGTCTCTCAGGGTGCCGTCGGTAGCGGCAATGTCGTCTGGCGACACCCAGGAAGGGCCTTCTCTGTGGGGCCCCCACCCTCTGGAATGAACTACCCCGGACTTCGCCAGCTCGGACCTCCGGACCTTCCGCCGGGCTTAAAACGATTTATTTAATTGTGCAGGGCTGAGCTAGATTTTAAATTACTGGTTTTAACTTGGGTTTTACTTGATATTTTAATTCTAAATTTACGGGCTTCTTAGAATCAGTTTTTTACTTGTTTTATATTGTATTTATATGTTTTTTAAATGCCTGTACACCGCCCTGAGTCCTTCGGGAGATAGGGCGGTATATAAATTTGAATAAATAAATAAATAAATAAATAAATCTATCTAATCTATCTATCTATCATCATGCACACAAGCTGATGAGATGCCATATGCAACTCAATTAAGAAAGGTTGGTAATATACAGTAAAGCATATTATCACACATTATCACATGTCTACCAAAAGTACACATATAGACTGGGTGAAACCAGGCTTAATCGCAGTAACTGTGAGAGGGAGCTTAGAGTCTTAGTGGACAACAGTTAAATATGAGCCAGCCGTGTGCAGCGGCAGCCAAAAAAGCCAATGCAATCCTAACTTGCATTAACAGAGGGATAAAGTCAAGATCAAGTGAGGTACTAATACCGCTCTATAGAGCCTTAGTAAGACCAGACCTAGAGTACTGCATCCAGTTTTAGTCACCACAATATGAAAAAGATGTTGAGACTCCAGAAAGAGTGCAGAGAAGAGCAACCAGGATGATGAAGGGACTGGAGAATAAAACATATGAAGAACAGTTATATGAACTAGGCATGGCTAGTCTAGTGAAGACAAGGACCAGGGGAGACCTGATAGCCATCTTCCAATATTTGAGGGGCTGCCACAAAGGGGAAGTGGTCAAGCTATTTTACAAACCATCTGAAGACAAACAAGGAACAATGGATGGAAACTGATCAAGGAGAGATTCAACCTAGAAATAAGGAGACATTTTCTGACAGTGAGAACAATCAATCAATGCAACAGAAGTTTTCTTCAGAAGTTGTGGGAGCTTCATCCCTGGAGGCTTTCAAGAAGAGACTGGTAGGGTCTCTAGCTTGGGCACGGGGTTGGACTAGATGACCTACAAGATCCCTTACAACTTTGTTAATCTGTATATCTGCCCCAGGGTAGAAAATGCTTAATTGCCTATCTTGTAAGATGCTTTTGCCAAATAAGGCTGGGTGAAACAAACAAACACTTTAAAAGTTTGTTATTTATAGAGTTACTTACCAAGCACATCTAAATTATATTAAAATAACCCAAGTATCTTTACAATCCCCAAGGCATGTCACAACTTTTGAGCACCCCAAATGTTTGGAAATTGAACGTTGAAAAATTTGACATGCCCTACGTCATCCTCCATGCTCAAAGCACCCAACTCAGTTGTCGCTCAGGAAGTCTACACCAAGCAGTACAAGACCATCTCTACCATGCTTTTAATGTGAGAATTGGATATTACAGGAAAGCTAGAAGGACCCGGCTGGTGTTTTTGGTGACCCAGAGCTCTGCAACAGGAATAGGCAAGGAAGCTGGGACTTGACCTGGTCAAGACTACGAGGCAAAGTGAGATGCCCTGACCCAAGTTCACAGGACTTTGCTCACCGGCTCCTCCTCAGTTCTGACCTCCTCCGTCACTTGCAAAAAATGGAAGCACCATGCCCATTTGTAGTTTATTTATTTTTTAAATTTATTTGCCATCCATCTCACAGTGGGACTACTCTGGGCAGCTTATGACAAGAAAACAAAAAAAGAAATGATAAAAAATGTAAACATAAAAACAAAAATAAACAACAGAAATACAATTAAAAAGATGGGTGGAAGGGAAGCTATCTAGCTATTTATCTATCCATCTATCTATCATCTATTCTCTATCATCTATCTTTTCTATCTATCTATCTATCTATCTATCTATCTATCTATCTATCTATCTATCTATCTATCTATCTATCTATCTATCTTTTCTATCTATCTATCTATCTATCTATCTATCTATCTATCTATCTATCTATCTATCTATCTATCTATCTATCTATCTATCATCTATTCCAGTAGTGGATTTCAAATCCCGTCACTACTGGTTTGCTCATGGGCGCGCCCGAGCATGCGCAGAAGCTTCTGTGCATGTGCAGAGATGTCCGGGTGGATGGGCAGAGCCTTCAGCCACCGCTGCTACCCAATCTGGGGCGAACCGGTAGCAACTCACCACTGATCTATTCCCCCCCTCTCCTGTATCTATCTATCTATCTATCTATCTATCTATCTATCTATCTATCTATCTATCTATCTATCTATCTATCTGCAAGAAGGACAAGGATCTGTGAGTCTCTTCAGTTGACCACTGAGGTGCCTGACATCCCCAACTGCAGCTGCACTTCCATGCATGCTAAACATGGTTTATGGTTCAAGTATTGTTCCTATCTAAAGAGTTATTTCTGCAATTTGGCTGTTTGTGCAGCCAATCTGTATTGCAAATGGGATTCTCAGAAACCTGCTGTGCAGTAGTAGAACATTTAATCTTAGAAATGCTCTCGGTTTGTGTTTTCTTTAGGAAAATCAGTTGAAATGGTGGTGCTAAACCCTGGCCAAATTCCAGGAATTCATGAGATTCTGTAGGACTTTTTATTGGAATTCAAGCCTGTTGTGAAGGCTGATAAATAAAAGTAAAGATACAAACACAGCATTATCAGCCAGGCTCAAGCTCCAATTTCTACAAATTGTGGGGGTTTTAAAGAAACCAGCCATGGCTATGCTGTCCAAGGATTGTTAAGAACTGTGCAAGCCTCAACTTGGGAATGTACATTCAAAAATACAGTGCAGATAACTTTGCTTGATGTAGCCTACAGCCGTGGAAAGAAAAATGATCCAGAGAGAAAGCTGAAAAACCCTCTCCAACCACTTTCTCCCATTCTTCTTGTTTTTCCTGGTTTCTTGTTTTTAAAACAGTAACTGGGTGAGGGACCCTGGAGTGCTCATGGATGTTCACTTAAACACAAGCCAGCAATGTGCAGCGGCAGCCAAAAAAGCTAATACAAGCCTTGGGTGCATAAACCGACACAAAGAATCAAAATCATGTGAAGTATTAGCAGTGCTTTATAAAACCCTAGTAAGGCCACACCTAGAATCCTGCATCCAGTTTTGGTCACCACATTACAAAAAAGATGTTGAGACTTTGGAAAAAGTGCAGAGAAGAGCAACTAAGATGATCAAAGGCCTGGAGACTAAAACATATGAAGAACAGTTGCAGAATTTGGGTTTCTTGAGAAAAGGATTGGGGGGGACATGATAGCAGTATTCCAGAATTTAAGAGGTTGCCACAAAGAAGAGGGCATCTCCAAAGCACCTGAGGGTAGAACAAGAAACAATGGATGGAAACTAATCCAAAGAGAGAAGCAACCTGGAATTAAGGAGAAATTTCCTAACAGTGAGGATAATTAACCAGTGGAACAGCTTGCCACCAGAAATCATGGGTGCTCCATCACTGGAGGTTTTCAGTCACTTATCTGAAATGGTATAAGTTCTCCTTTCTGAGTAGGGGGCTGGACTATAAGATCTCCAAGGTCCCTTCCAGTTCTATTCTATTCTAAATTCCTTGAATATCATTTGGGTGTACTGTCAATCAATACTTCGTGTTCACAATCACAATGGAATTGTTTGATGAAAGCTACGGAATGCTTTTCAAGCATACTTCTACTACCCAGCCTTGGCTGGTTAGAAAAGGTTAGCAGGCTGAGTGTTTGGAGGACAAACCACCGAGGTTCAGACTAGACCACAAACACTGTCTCTGTACCTTTGCTAAAAAAATGCCCACAAAACCAGCAGGGGATGAGTTGGACTTCAAGGCGGACTTACTGGAAGCATAGCAACTAAGTCTAATTAGCCCAGGTCAGTGGGTTGTGTGAAGCCACCCCAAGGAGGGCTGTCTCTACCACTGAGTAGCTGCTGCCCAACAGGAAGCCAAGATGCCAATGCCTGTACAACTTGCTCAATAAGTCCTTGATTTGATCCATTTTCTAGGTTTATGCATTGGAACTAACTAGATGGGCTCACCTAACCCCCTAGCACACACACACACACACACACACACCAAATTAACCAAGGGAATAACCAATGTGTGTGCAAGGACAGAGGCAGGGGACATTGGGGGCTGGCAGGCTGCCTCTCATCTACCAACCTTCCATGAGACACCAGAAACAGTGTGGCCTTCTTTTTTCCAGTCTTGCATTGAGGTTCATTGTGGGTGGTGGGCTGGTGGGGAGGGGATTAAAGATGGAGATGGAGTGGGAGGCCTCCTGGAGGGACCTGCTCCCATTTCCACCCATGAAACCAGGCCATGGAGCAGAATCACTGCTAAAGTTGTGATCTTGGAGGGCAGTGTTTCTCAGCTCCAGCAATTTGAAGGTGGGTGGACTTCAAGTGCCGCCTGAAGAATTCTGGGAGTTGCAGTTCAATCACTTTAAGAGTTGCTGAGGCTGAGACACAATGTTGTAGACCACAGCAGGGCTGTAGAATAGAATTAGGAATAGGAATAGAATTAGGAATAGGAATAGGAATAGGAATAGGAATAGGAATAGGAATAGGAATAGTAGAGTAGAGTAGAAGATAAGGATAGAATGGAATGGAACGGAGTGGATGGAGCTGAGCAGAACAGAGCAGAACAAGAACAGAACATAGAACATAAGTGTTAATACCACTTTATAATGCCTTGGTAAGGCCACACTTGGAATACTGCATTCGGTTTTGGTCGCCATGATGTAAAAAAGATGTGGAGACTCTAGAAAGAGTGCAGAGAAGAGCAACAAAGATGATTAGGGGACTGGAGGCTAAAACATATGAAGAACGGTTGCAGGAACTGGGTATGTCTAGCTTAATAAAAAGAAGGACTAGGGGAGACATGATAGCAGTGTTCCAATATCTCAGGGGCTGCCACAAAAAAGAGGGAGTCAAGCTATTCTCCAAAGCACCTGAAGGCAGGAGAAGAAGTGATGGGTGGAAACTAATCAAGGAGAGAAGCAACTTAGAACTAAGGAGAAATTTCCTGACAGTTAGAACAATCAATAAGTGGAACAACTTGCCTGCAGAAGTTGTGAATGCTCCAATACTGGAAATTTTTAAGAAAATGTTGGATAGCCATTTGTCTGAAATGGTGTAGGGTTTCCTGCCTGGGCAGGGGGTTGGACTAGAAGACCTCCAAGGTCCCTTCCAACTCTGTTATTATGTTATGTTATGGTAACATAGAACACAGAACATAGAACAGAATAGCATGGAATGGAATGGAATGGAATGGAATGGAACAGAATAGAATAATAGAATAATAATATTATTATTGTCACTTAGAGTGTACACTAATCGTCAAAATGAAAGTCATGAAAGACCGTGACTTGTACATCCTCAATCTGAGCTGGCCTACTTAGGTTCATGATACAAACATGGTCAAGGCCCAACAGCATCTCCTGATCCTTCGCAGATGGTCTTGCCAAGTTGTTTACCTTAGGAGCTGGGCTCTAAATCCCCCGAGCAGCTTCATTTGGATCAACCGTCATTTCTTGTCTCCTCATCTGCCTTCAAAACAAGGAGTGTTGAATTTCAAGCGCGCATTAATGAAATTCCACATCGCCCTGGTGCGTCTAAACAAAGCAATAATTTTACCCCCTTATCAAACTCCAGGAGGTGAAGGAGGCAGGCTGACTCTCCTCTTGGGGTGAGGGAAATATACGTGGAATGTGTTTGTGCACCTGTGTGGCTCTCTGGCTCCACTCCTTTGTGGTCCCGGGTGTTTATTAGCCATCTTACCTGATACCCCTCCAAAGAGGCAAAAGGCACTTTCAAGCTTTCACCCAACATCTCTCAGCAACTCTTTCAACAGGTGCATCTTACATTTGCTCTTTAAATCAGAACTGTCGCGTTGCAACTGTCTTGTCCCAAATTAAATTGGCCGTGAGCTGCTGCTGCTTCTTCCTCGCTCTTATCACATGCTTTTCAGGAGTTGGCCTTCATTCATGGCCCCAAATCCATCACCAGAGCCAGTGTCTGTCATGCTGTGTCAGGATCAGACTGTCAGGCAGACATTAGAACTATTAGATCTGGGATACAAAACTCGAAATGACCACTAGATGGAGCAAAGAGACATGTGGAGGGAAACTAACTCTCATTGGTGCCACCTAATGGTTGCCTAGGCTTCTGCAGCTCAGGTTTGGTGGCCCTAGAAGGCTTGATTTCCTGGCCTGCAAATCTATGTATGCCAGCCTTGGATGGGAAGGTGAGAATTGGCTGAAAGTTGTGTGTATGCATGTGTGTGAGAGAGTTAATTTCCAAGATACTTCTCTTGACTTCTTCTGTTGCCCTTTCCATCATCTTTAAGGGAAGGTCTTGGTGCCATGCTTATTCAACCTTAACAACTTTAATATGTGGATTTAAATTCTCAGAATCATCTAACCAGCATATTGCCTGAGGAATTCTGAGAATTGAAGTCTCCAAAGTCTCAACATCAACGCAACGAGAATTTTACACCGCTCAGAATTGGCTTCAATTGGAGCAGCTTGAATGCCTTATAAAATAAATATGGTAAAATAGGCGATTATAGCTGTTATTGGATATATTGGGAAAACACTTGGTTGCAGAACCACCCACGCGGTATCAATTAACCTTTCTCATGTGGTAAAAGTGGCAAGGCGTCCAGGATGTTGGCTTTTCCAGAAGCCACCATCTCTTGCATTGGTTTCCACAATAGCAGCGTGAGTCTCAGAGGAAATGCAAGTAGCAATTAATTTTAATTTATTTTGCATGGCATTCATCTGGACTATGCTCTGTAATATTTTCACCTTAAAGAATGCTGTCCTGTCTCCGTGATCCCTCTCTTCTCAAGACCAAAGAGACCCTGTGCTCTTGAACATCACTAGAGAACAGAATAGAGCTGGAAGGGATCTTGGAGATCTTCTAGTCCAATCCCCTGGTCAAACAGGAGACCCTATACCAGGGGTGTCAAAGTCAAGACCTTTGAGCTGCATCCAACCCACAGGCTGCTTAGACCTAGCCTGCGGGCCCACCCTGGATATAGCAAAGGAACAGCCCACGGTGCCTCTACCAGCAAAAACGGAGCTTGGGAGGGCCACGCGCAGGCCTCCTGGGCTCCATTTTCGGCTGCAACAGCCTCTTGCAGCCCTCTGCCAATGAAAACGAAGCTTGGGAAGGCAGCCCTCCTGGGCTCAGTTTTCACTAGCAGAGGGCTGTAGGAGGCCATTGCGACCGAAAACAGAACCTCAATGAGTGATGTCCAGCTGGCCATCCCCTCCGCCCACAGCCTCACAAGGTCAAAGACATCCCTGATGCGGCCCTCAATGAAATGGAGTTTGATATTCCTGCACTATACAATTTCAGACAAGCGGTTGTCCAGTCTCTTCTTTTAAAAAAGCACCTGTTTCCAAGCACCTGTGCCAGAATCCGCACCTTTCTTAACAAGAGGTGCTCAGTATGGCAGCTGGAATGGGCCATAACGTTTGAGGCTGGATCTGACTGACCCAGAGCACCAAGCAATCCCCAGTCCTTGAAACTTGGAAACTAAATGGCTGTTGATCACGAGCCTGAAAAGTCAGACCAGCCTTTTTTATGCAGCAATGGCTCCTGGGCTGGCTCATCTTCCTACAGTCATATCCTGGATTGTAGATGGAGGATACAATCCTGTCTCCACGGATATGGAGGGAGGGGTCCTATGCAGACTTGCAATTAAAGGGCAGGCCGCCATCAGCTCAGGTAGCAAAAGGTTTGGAGCCAACTGCTGTTAGAGATCTTGGCAGCAGGCATACATTCCTCTTCAACTGCCTTCCCTGGGAAGACAAATTGGGCCTGAATCTAGCTACCTCCACATGGTCCTCCTCCCATCACAAGGCAGAAAGGGGCCTTTGCCAATTATATAGAGCGTTTGACTAATCTCTTCCCTTTGATAGCTCGCTTAGAAGCCCTTCTTGATGGCATAGCCCGAATTTGAAGAGAACAAGGATTTCAAGGGCACAGACAAGCTTCTCTCTTTTTTCTGTCCCCCCCCCCACTTTTTCTTCCGCTTTTTCTAACGTTGGCAGCACAGTCCCCTGAGATAGGCCAGCTGACAGCCAGACCAGCCTAGGGAAATAGGAATGACGCTGGTTCAAAGCAGGAAACCAATTTCCTTGCTAATTATCTTGCCAATCCTGGTAAAGCAAAATAATCCAAATTTCTTTCCTTCCTTCCTTCCTCCCTCCCTCCCTCCCTCCCCTCCCTCTCTCCCTCCCCTCCCTCTCTTCCTTCCTTCCTTCCTTCCTTCCTTCCTTCCTTCCTTCCTTTTCTTTCCTTCCTCTTCTCCTTCCTTCCTTTCCTCCTTCCTTCCTTCCTTTTTTCCTCCCTCCTCCCGCCTTCCTCTCTTATTTATTTATTTATTTGTTTATTTGTTTATTTATTTATTTGATTTTTATACCGCCCTTCTCCCGAAGGACTCAGGGCGGTTCACAGCCATAACAAAAAATAGACAATATACAAATAAAACAAAGCTTAAAAAACTTATTATATAATCGGCTAAAATTTAAAACAATATACCATTAAAATTAAACTCTCTAAAACTTATAAAATTATAAAATTTAAAATTACGAAGCCAGTCCCGCGCGAATAAACAAATAGGTCTTCAGCTCGCGGCGGAAGGTCCAAAGGTCAGGCAGTTGACGTAATCCAGGGGGAAGTTCATTCCAGAGGGTAGGAGCCCCCACAGAGAAGGACCTTCCCCTGGGGGCTGCCAGCCGACACTGCTTCTTCCTTCCCTTTTCTGTTTCCTTCTTATTCTCCTTCTTTCTTTCTTTCCTTCCTTCTTTCCTTCCTTCCTTTTTCCTCCCTCCTTCCTCTCTTCCTCCCTCCCTTTTCTCTTTCCTCCCTTTTCTACTTCCTTCCTTTCCTCCTTCCTTCCTTCCTTTTTCCTCCCTCCTTCCTCCCTTCCTCCCTCCCTTTTCTCTTTCCTCCCTTTTCTACTTCCTTCCTTTCCTCCTTCCTTCCTTCCTTCTTTCCTTCCTTCCTTCCTTCCTTCCTTCCTTCCTTCCTTCCTTCCTTCTTTCCTTTCCTTCCCTCCCCTTCCTGAGAGCCTTCCTCTGAGTTGTGGGGTTGGGGGGCACCTTTTGTCCTCTCATTCTCCCACTGCTCTGATCCCAGACGGAGTTCTCTTTTGGGAAGATGGCATTGTGCAACCGCTAAGCTAGCTAAGTCAAGAGCACCTTTAGTCATAAATCTGACTAAAGAAAAACTAGAAAGACTTGAATCTCCAGAATGAACAACTGGCAGGAGGAGGGGTAAGAGAAGGGGACTCAGCGCCAAGAATGAGCAAACCGGAGCTGGGACCCACATGAAAAAGGTGGCCAGCAGGAAGTTCATCAGGGATCCTCTCACTGCACCTCCAAATGCGCTGAAGTGGACGCCTGCTTTCTCTCTCAGCCCTTCCCCATTTTCGCATCCAGGGAAGGAGAAGCAACGTCCATTGCCAAAATGGCACCTCATTCATCGATTTGATTTATGCCTGCCTTTCACCCAGGAGCTCAAGGAGCCTCCGTGGCATTTTGTCCCCTGGTTTTTGGCAACAACAGCCTCACAAAGGTGGCTAGGCTAAGCAACGTTTCTCAACCGTGACAACGTGCAACTCCCAGAAATTGTGGCGTTGACATCCAGGCATCTTCAAGTGGCCAAGGTTGAGAAAGTCTGGGCCAAAAGGGAAGGATGGCCCAAAGCCCCCCCCCTTGTGAGCTTCTTTGTGGGGGGGATTCAAACCTGAGTCTCCCCAGGCAAGTTCCAGATCTTCCCTCCGTTGCTTCCTGAGCATTTAAGATTGGGCAGAACATGGAAGATAAAGGGATCCAGGAGCCCAAGAGGGATTCTTGACCACTTGTGGGCTGTGACCAATCAAAAGCATCTCATCCTTTGCAGCTCAGTCTTTGTCTGAGCTGGATCTCTTTTCAGGAGCCTCCCACTTTGAGGGGGGACTTGGTCTCTACCCCCACCCACTCTCCCTTTGCAGCACTTCCTGGTCAGTCTTCTTCCTGGCTGGTGGTGGTGGAACTTCCTTTTCTCCTCAGGCTTCTGGCTGTTTAGCGCAATGACGGAAATTTCTTACACACACACACACACAGAGAGCAATGAGCAAAGATCAGCAGACCAACCGCCACCGTTGCTCCCGTTCCTGCCACTCAACTCTCATTTCCAGGCTACACAATACCTAAGCTGTGCAATCCGACTTGCTTCGCTAGACTGGCTGAACGTCACTTGCCAGACTTTCTGTAAATTCTTTCTTTTGGGAAAGCTCAGTGACAGAACACAGCTGGACAGAACAGAGGAGGTGAAACCAGCTCTCCCTTTCAGCAGTCTGTTTGGGGTTGCAGAAATCCCAATGGCCCTTAGATGGCAGGGGAGAGTCTGTTTTCTGTATCATTTGGCTGCCCCCCAGTGGCTGATTAGGCTTTTGCAGTTTGGATCTGCTACGTAAGCCTCTCTTAGGAGGTCAGCTTCTACAGAGGCTGGCTGATATTCTCAGTTCTGTACAGTCCCTGGCAGAAATGGTGCGCGATGGACTTGGTGAAGAATTCCAAGAAGGAAAATGGCTCAAGGACAGGGAGAAGAACTTCTAGGGTTCCAGTTTCCTTTTCTCTCATAATTCTTATTCACTTCACCTCTTCATAACGTAACATAACACAATTAACAGAGTTGGGAGGGACCTTGGAGGCCTTCTAGTCCAACCCCCTGCCCAGGCAGGAAACCCTACCCCATTTCAGACAAATGGCTATCCAATATTTTCTTAAAAATTTCCAGTGTTGGAGCATTCACAACTTCTGCAGGCAAGTTGTTCCACTTATTGATTGTTCTAACTGTCAGGAAATTTCTCCTTAGTTCTAGTTTGCTTCTCTCCTCGATTATTTTCCACCCATTGCTTCTTGTTTTACCCTCAGGTGCTTTGGAGAATAGCTTGACTCCCTCTTCTTTGGGGCAGCCCCTGAGATATTGGAACACTGCTGTCATGTCTCCCCTAGTCCTTCTTTTCATTAAACTAGACATACCCAGTTCCTGGCAGGTCTGTGCATTAAACCATTTGCCATGATTGTGTTACTCCAGTTGGGTTGCTTTTGCACAACTCTCAGGACTATAAACTAGCCACTTTGGCTGGATTCACACAACGTAATTAAGCATGTTAGTTGTTTTAGCTTAATTGTAAGCTCAGAGCCTTTGATGGCTTAGTTTTCTATGTGAACTCAATTTGCTGAGTTAGTACACGTGTCACCTGTTAGATGAATACAGACAATCGGTGAAACTAGTGTTAAAAACAAACGGTCTGCTCCATTTCAGCTGGGCTACTGTCAGTGGTACCCACAATCAGTTGGGTTTGGACAAAAAAGTCAAAATGGCAGCTGTAATGGTGCAATCAAAGTGACGCAAATAAAAACAAAGTGGACCATATACTGTGGGTACATCTGAGAAGCCAGGCTCTCTTTTCCTACCGAATACAGAACTCCTGAGTTCACACATGCAGCACATTTTTTCCTCGCTATTGCTAACGTTTGTCAAGTCACAGTGAGGACAATTAACCAGTGGAACAGCTGGCCTTCAGAAAACATGGGCACTGGAGGTTTTTAAGAAGAGACTGGACAGTCACTTGTCTGAAATGGTGCTTGAGCAGGGGGTTGGACTAGAAAAGTCCTCCAAAGTCCTTTCCTATTCTATTCTAATTCTATTCTATTCTATTCTATTCTATTCTATTCTACAGTTCTGATGTGCTCAGTCTACTATTCTTTTCAGGAATCAGAGGCGAAGTTTCACTCCTTTTCTAAAAGGCAACTGTCCCATTGAATGAAAACAATGTCAGCTGTATTCTGTGGCCAGTTTTGATCTTTGAATAATGATCAGGGAACTCCCAGGACATTTTTCTGACATAGTACAATATAATGTGCGTGCTGAAATGGAACTTCCATGTCTAGGAGCAATCTATAAGACAAATGCCTAGGAAGAGCCATTGGCTTCAGTCCCAGCTGGAACAGGTTCACAGAGGAGGAGCTGCCATTCTGATCATGCCAGGGTTTCCTTCAGAAGAACCATCAACTCCATTCAAAGGATGGAAAGGGAAAGAAAAGAAGAAGGAAATGTTGCTGTTTTGGTCTCTTCTGAATTCCTGAAAGTTGATTGTCTGGGCTGTGATGCCTTTTCTCTCTCACCCCAGCTGGTTGTGGGCTAGCCATGGTTGTATGGCAAGGGGCAGACACTCATCAGCACATGCTAGGACAGGTGTCTTCAACCTTGGCAATTTTAAGACTGGTGGACTTCAACTCCCAGAATTCCTCAGCCAGCAAAGCTTCTTCAAGGTTGGATCTTCTGAATTCTGGGAGTTGAAGTCCACCAGTCTTAAAGTTGCCAAGGAGGCACGTCTTCTCTCTTAGTCATCTCTTGCCAAAAGTGGCTCCTGAGAGCTGTATTTATGCACTTGACTTGATCCTCACCTCGGTTACGGTAACAGCAAAAACAAGCCCATAAATAATCACGGTTAAGCTTTGCATCTCCCGCTCAATTATCTGTGCTTTCTAACATTGATGGCAATGAGAATGTTAATGAAGACGGAGAAAGAGAAACGGGAAACATAATCAGATGCCGGGAAAATGTGAAGGGACAAAATTTTAGGACAGAATGCAAACTTGCCACCCGTCTCCTATTTTTGCAACTGACTCCGATGGATGTTTAGCTTAATATAATTCTAACTGGTCTTTATGAGATTTCAAGTCTTTGTGGTTTGTTTCATTCATTGTATATACACCACTAGCTGCCGCAACAAAAGAATGCTATGCAGGTAGTCCTTGACTTACAGTTTACAGTAGCAGAGTTGGAAGGGACCTTGAAGGTCATCTAGTCCAACCCCCTGCTCACGCAGGCGACAGATACTAGGGATTTGAACCGCCAAACTGCTGACCTTTCTGATCAACAGAACTCAGTGTCTTAGCCACTGAGCCACCTAGCCTGCTAGCCAGTTGGCTCAGTGCATCTAATTTTGCAATCATTTTTGCTGCGGTTGCAAAGTAAATTTCTGCAGTCATTAAGCAAATCTGACTTCCCGCATTGTTTGTCAAAAGCTGGCTGGGAAGGTTGCAAATGGCAGTCACGTGACCCAGGGGGGCTGCCACCATTGTAAATATATGCTAGTTGGTAAGTGCCCAATTTTCGATCATGTGACTACGGGAATGTTGCAATGGTCATAAGTGCAAGGATCAGGGATAAGTCACTTTTTTTGACGTTGTTACAACTTCAGTCACTAAATGAATGGTGGTAAGTCGTGGACTACGTTTAATAATCACCCCACTCGTTGTTCCTTTAAAAAAAACCCATAGAAGACGCAAGCAAAGCTTCCTTAAACAGCCTTCCCAAAGCAGAGAATAGAATAGAATAGAATAGAATAGAATAGAATAGAATAGAATAGAATAGAATAGAATAGAATAGAATAGAATAGAATAGAACTGGAAGGGACCTTGGAGGTCTTCTAGTCCAACCACCTGCTCAAGCAAGAGAACCTATACCTTCTCAGAAAAGTAACTCTCCAGTCTCTTCTTAAAAGCCTCCAGTGATGGAGCGCCCACAATTTCTGGTGGCAAGCTGTTCCACTGGTTAATTGTCCTCACTGTTAGGAAGTTTCTCCTTAATTCCAGATTGCTTCTCTCTTTGATTAGTTTCCATCCATTGTTTCTTCTCCTGCCTTCAGGTGCTTTGGAGAATAATTTGACTCCCTCCTCTTTATGGCAGCCCCTCAAATATTGAAATACAGCTATCATGTCACCCCTAGTTCTTCTTTTCTCTAGACTAGCCAAACCCAAATCCTGCAACCGTTCTTCATATGTTTTAGTCTCCAGGCCTTTAATCATCTTAGTTGCTCTTCTCTGAACATTTTTCAGGTGAGTCGGAAGCCCCTTTCATCCTCACTCCTGTTTTGTTTCGCTTGGAGTCTTGGAGTCATTTCTGCACATGGGCAGTGCATGGGAGACATGCAGTGGTGAAATTCAAATTTTTTTACTGCCGATTCTGTGCATGTGGCTTGGTGGGCGTGGCTTGGTGGGCGTGGCAGGGGATGGATACTGCAAAATCCCCATTCCCACCCCACTCTGGGGCCAGCCAGAGGTGGTATTTTCCGGTTCTCCGAACTATTCAAAATTTCCGCTACCGGTTCTCCAGAACCTGCTGGATTTCACCCCTGGAGACACCTCATGTGAACTGAGGTGTGGGGGCAACCTGCTTCCATTAGTTGAAAGACCTGTTTGAGAAGCACTGGACCAGCCCTCACATCTGTAACAAGTAACAACGGTCTGCCTCTGCTGCTTTGGGTTTGGTCGGGTGGGGGGTTGGACTAGATGACCTACAAAGTCCCTTCCAACTCTGTTAAACTGTTTTAATCTGTTTTTACATTGGTATCTGAGGAAGATGGGACTTCTTGTGAAGTGTATTTTCTGTTGCACATGGGCATCTAGTGCAAGCTATAGTGATGTCATGTGTGTTATGATAACAGCATACAAGATATAATTTGCATGATGTAAATGACTTAATCTGTGTCACCATGCATGTAACATTACTTGTCCCTTGCCTCCTGCACAGATGCCCATTGTATGTTGCATGCAGGTGTTTTCAAATCCTGCATTTTCCAAAGTGCAAGCAATGTTAACCGAGGACGGTTTTTTACTTCTGCAGCTCCCAATTTCTTCCAGAAAGCCTCTTTTTCAAATTCTCCAACTGGGCATAAGGGATCTTCTCTCTTCCCGCTGAGACCTGCTCCCTGCCCAGAACATCTGGAAGGCCCAAGTACTGGCCCTTTTCTCTCTCAGCTTCTCCTAATAGTCCGGTTGCTCTGACCTTTGAGTGCCTTTGCTTGCAGCTGTTCCAGATATCTCACCAAAGACTGCTTGTCTGAAATGGGAATTTCCCATCACTTAAAGAATTAGAGGGGACACCTTCTAGTACTGGAGGGGCTGTCACTGAGGAGAGGGGATTGATTTATTCTCCAAAGTATCCAAGGCCAGGACAAGAAGTAAAGGGTGGAAGATCATTAAAGAGAGTTCCAACCTAGGAGAAATTTTCTGACAGTGAAAACAATCAATGGAACAGTTTGCTTCCTGGGGTTGTGGCGCTGCGTAACTGGAAGTTTTCAAAAATAGACTGGACAACCATTGACCCAGATGCAATATAAAGTGCCCTGCCTTATTGGGTTGAGGGTTGGACCGGAAGAGCTCTGAGGTCCCTTCCAGCCCCATGAGCCTATGTTCTAAAGGAGCAGCTCTTGTAGAGTGTGTTGTGTGAATGGGCAACCTTTCGGAGAATGCAGAGGGTCAAGGAACTTGTGATGATGCACGCTGGGTAGAGCTGCATTGATGTCCTGAAAACCTGGCGGCATCCCAAGCAGGTATCTCTCTCTTGTACACCCAAAAATTCAGGACGCACTTCTTCAGTTTAAGGATGAAAGGACGGCATTCACACCTGTGCTAGGAAGATATTTTGTGGTTGCTGTGTTATGCAGCTGCTGCGCCGTCCACTGGCTTTATGCTTCAGTATATTGTGTGAAGCCAGCCAATGGGTCAATGCTTGAATCGGGTGAGCTCTCTTGGACCTGTGGTTAGGTTCGTAGGTTGTGTGAACCAGAGAAGGGGATCGTTTCCCATTTTGGGTTATCCCTGTTTGAATGGAGTTGTTGAATTTACTAGTGCTGTACAGCCCTGTTTCTCAGTCTCAGCAGCTCCCAGAATTCCAAAGAAGCCTGGTGGCTGGGGAATTCTGAGAACTGAAGTGCGTGCATCTTAAAAGATTAAGAGATAACACTGCATAGTGTGTTCAAATTGGTCCCAGAGAATAATCTGGACCTCATTCTTCTCTGTCCTTCCATTTTCTTTCCCTTCCCCTTTTTGGCAGGACAATCATGAAAGGGCCACATTGTGGAGAGGGGTCCCAGCTCTACGGAACCCCCAACAGCCCAACAGCCATAGGTAGGACTCAGGGCCCCGGAGTTCTCCCCTGGAATGCAGTTGCAGCTCTTCTGCCTAAGAGAAAGTGGAGTGACTCTTTATATGGGACCCCCCAGTCTGGTCTACTATGAATTGATAAAGGTTGCTAAGCTGATGTTTCCATCTTATTTAGGCTGGCAATGAGTCCTGCTTATCCACAAGTGACATGCAGCAAAGTTACAAAGGAATAAGACAGACAGGCAGAAGAGCCGCAGCCTAGACCAGGGGTTTCCAACCTTGGCAACTTTAAGACTTGTGGACTTCAACTCCCAGAAGCAAAGCTGGCTGAGGAACTCTGGGAGTTGAAGTCCACAAGTCTTAAAGTTGCCAAGGTTGGAGACCCCTGGCCTAGACAATGGTCGGATAAACAAAATTTGCATCCCAAGGAAGAGGGGTGGAACAAATGTCTCACTAGGACCCTCCTTGTTTCCAGGAAAGTAAAAGTGAGGGACGGGAGGGATAGTTCAGATTTGCAAGATTCCATTAATGTGACCTTACAATAAAGAGAGAGCGAGTAGAACCCCTGGTTGTGCTCCTTGAATGGACTGCCTCGCGAGGCTGAGAGTGCTGAAGAATATTCCAGGACAGAAGAGAATATCCTAAATGACTTGTCTCTTCTCAGAGCCAGCAAAGCAGCAGACAGAGAGCCTCCGGAGATCAGGTGTGTCCCCTAAAACCAATACAGGTAGTCCTTGACTTACGACCACAACTGAGCCCAAAGTTTCTGTTGCTAAGTGAGACATTTGTTAAGTGGGTTGTGCCCCATTTTACGACTTTGCTTGCCACATTTGTTAAGTGAATCATTGCAGTTGTTAAATAAGTCACATGGTTGTAAGGTGAATCTGGCTGCCCCATTGACTTTGCTTGTCAGAAAGTTGCAAAAAAGGATCACGTGACCCTGGGACACTGCGACCGTCATAAATAGGAGTCAGTTGCCAAGTGTCTGGATTTTGATCATGTGACCCTGGGGAAGCAATGGTGGTGTGAAAATTGGTCATAAGTCGCTTTTTTCAGTGCTGTTGTTAACTTTACATGGTAACTAAATAAACTGTTATAAGTCGAGGACTACCTGAATTTCATATTCCTATCTACTCGGTTAAGGATTAGAACGTGACTGAAATATTTGGAGGCTGCTGGGGGCTGAGATCTACTGCCAGTTTATGAACAGGGGGTTCTCCAGTCATTGTAATTTCGAATTGTCACTAAACGCACTTTGTAAATTGAGGACTAGGGTGGAAAATGGTCATAGGTCACTTTTTTCAGTGCTGTTTGAACTTCGAGCGGTCACTAAGTGAACTGATGTAAGTCGAGGACTACCTGTAAGGGCTGCCAGCACTTGGGCATCTTCGGCATTTGCTGTCATGCACAGCAGTATTAACTGACCAGGGTCTACCAGGCGCTTTTGGTCACAGGCCTTGCCTTGGATCCCTCCCTTTTCTGCCCCTTCTCCTGACCTCGCATGATCTCAAAAAGCTAAGCGGGTTCAGAATGGGTTCATCCTGGGATGGGCACCCATTAAGATGCAACCGGGGCTGGAAGTGAGGAAGTGGAAGATGCATTCTAAAGCAGGGGTCTCCAACCTTGGCCCCTTTAAGCCAACTCCCAGAATTCCCCAGCCAGCAAAGCTCCAGGCTTAAAGGGGCCAAGGTTGGAGACCCCTGTTCTAAAGGACTGACAAGCCTCTTCCACTTCATTGGCAGGAAAGCTGGTTGTGTCCATGAAGTCACCAGCTTGGAAAAGGAACCTTCTCACCTTGGACCCGTTGACCCAGCCTTGTTCCCATTTTTACAGGGGTGGGGTGGGGTGGTGATCGGGAAATCTTAGCTTTGGTACAGGAGAGGAAAGAAAGGTTGAACCAAATCAGCAAACATACAAAGCCTTGGCTGAAAATCTGGACTATGATTTTGGGAGAACGCCAGGAGGGGGTGATCCAGGATAAGCTCAATAAAGGAGGGTGGAGGGGAGGCAGGCCCAGATCCAATTTCAAACATGAGCGGAGAGAGACAAATAATTGTAACATTAAATAAAACGTGTGGTGTGCTTTTTTTTAAAGGTTTTGGAAAAGACACAGAAGTTACAAGGGCAAAGTTGTTTTCCAAAAATCTACCTGGAAAGGTCTTTTCCCCTCTTTTTTTGTGCCTCAAGCAGAACAATTTGTTGACTTCATTAGAAGCAAATTAAAATGCTTTTCAAATCAGAATTGGGTCCTAAGCAGAAATTCAGCTGCTCTCTCCTCCACACAGACCCTTACAACCCCAAACTACTTATTCACACACACATTGGTTGGTATATATACTCCTAAGCCAGCATTCAAGGCAGAAAGCTAACTTACGCTTATGAATTTTAAACATCCACGCTTGGCAAAACAGAGAAAACAACTGCAGAAGAATAAGCAAAGCAAAGAGCAGTTAACATAATTTAAAATAAATTACAGAAGCCTCCAAAAAACTGACTTTTGAACAGTAAAACTTAGGAAAAGTTTATTTATCCTCTATCCATCTATCCTTTGTTGGGGGGCCCAGACTGGCACCTTTTGAAACAGTTACCAATGGGACACCTATGAATCCCAGGCCATGGAGGAAGAGATCCACAAGGCAGTTTCAGCAAACCAGCGATCCTATAAAAACCCCTTTCTCAGCACCCAGTCACAAATGCACAAAGAACTTTATCCAAGACAAGTAAGGATAAGCTTAAATGCCCTGAGTAATATAAACTGACTTTACCAACCAGCTAAGTCCCATTCAACACCACTGGGTTTACTTCAGGCTTAGACTGCAGCCAAAGGCATTTTGGATTGCACATAAAATTCCAGTAAGAGTTTAGGCTCACAGGGGAAGCTGCAAACAACAGACAGGAAAATAAAGGTTTATGACAGAATATTTGCATTTTATTTAGGGATTTTAAACCAGAATTTCTAAAACGGTCTTGCATCTTTTTTTAATCCCCCAAAATACACCTTACAAAGAGAAGAGTTCCCGGGCATTAATTCTTAGGAAGAGGGAAGTAATGTTGACACCCTGCTACAATGAAGATTAAAAATTGGCACTTAGGTGAAGATGTCCATCTGTTGCTTGAAAGTGCTGACTGGGACTTGGAGTCCAAAGTAGTGGCCATGAACTGTGACCCCCAAAAAGGAGCACAGCATTCTCCCCAAAATGACCAGTGTGTGTGTGTGTGTGTGTGTGTGTGTGTGTGTGTGTGTAAGGCCGCACACACGTCTGAAACCCTTCGAGGGTCTATCCTACCCAGGTGAAGCTCAGTTAAAAGTTTTGCACCGATTCCAAGCCAGGTCTCCAAAGTCAAGGAAACCGGTTGCACAACAACAGGAAAAGTTTTGCAAAGTTTTTCCTATGGCTAAAGAGAGTTCTGTGCACAGCGTTAAGTCCCGGCTGGTGAGATGGCAAGGCTCTGAGCAATAAAATTAAAATAATAATAATAACGACGACGACGAAAACTACAAGAGACGGCTTTCACAGTACAGGGCGGGCCGGCGGCGAAAGGAGAGGACCGGGCCCAAATCCGGAGCAGAGAGGCGGAAGGTTCAATCCGGCCCGGCTGGCTCCCGGTTCTTTTTCCCGGCCAGGGTTCAAGACCGCCAACGCCGCGGGTCCGCGCTCCCCACGGCCCCAACTCTCTGTCCGCGGCTGCCCGTTGGAGGAGGAGGAGGAGGAGGCAGAGTTCGGCAAGGCAACCAGGCGGGCTCCCCGAAGAGCAGCGGCCGCTCCCGACGGCTTGGCCCGCGCGGGGTTCGCGGGAAGCGGGCTCCTCCGGCCGGCGACGCCTGTCCCGTCCGCTCAGGAGCAGCTGCCCATGGCCTTGACCAGCGAGCTCTCGGGCAGCTGGCGGAAGATGCCGCGGAGGGTCTCCAGCTCGCGGCTGAGCTGCTCGACGCGCTTGCGGAGCCGCTCGTTGTCGTTGCTCAGCTCCAGCACCTTCTGCTGCGTCTCGGCGTTGCGCTGCTTGGCTTTGTCGCGGCTCTTGCGCACCGCGATGTTGTTGCGCTCCCGCCGCACCCGGTACTCGCTGCTGCCCTTGTCCAGCGCCTTCTTGGCTTTGGCCGACGGGGCGGCGTTGGCGGCGGCGTGGAGGCGGTGGGGCGGGTGGGGGCCGTGCGGGCTGGGCGCGGGCGTGGGCGGCGGGGTGGGCTGCCCGCCGGGCTGCAAGTGCACCGTGGTCTGGGCGCAGTGCGCCGCCTGGTACTGGAGGTGGCTGCAGGGCGGGCCGGCGGGCGGCGGCGGATAGAGCGCGGCCAGCGCGGCCGCCTCCTCCTCTTCGTGCGGCTCCTGCTTGATGAGCAGCGGGCGCAGGCCGGGCAGCGGCGGGGGGCCTTGGCCCAGGCGCTCGTAGGCGCTGCCCTCCAGCTTGTCGGCGTAGCAGTAGAGCGCCGCCCCGCCCGGCGGGAACCCGGCGCCCGGCATGCCGGCCCCGCCGCCCTCCAGCCCGGCCTTGGCGGCGCGCTCCTGCTGCTTGCTGTGCTGGAAGAGGTCGGCCAGGAACTCGTCGTTGAAGGCGCCCGGGTCGATGTAGGCGCTCAGGTCGATGGAGTTCTCGTGCTCGCAGATCTCCGGCAGCTCCGACGCCGCCAGGTAGCCGAAAGGACCGGCCGGCGGGCCGAAGCCGAGCGCGGCGGCGGGCAGGTGCGCGGCGGCGGGGACCGGCGGGCGCTGCTGCTGCTGCGGGTGCGAGTGGAAGGCGCTGGGCATCGGAGGGCGCGCGTCCGCCTCGTAGAAGTTGCCCGGCTCCATCGAGTAGCTAAAGCGGACCGCGGCGCATGGTCGGAGGCCGGCGGGGGTCCGGTGGCGGCGGCGGCGGCGGCGGCGGCGGCTCCCGAGGTCGGGGCGGGCGGGCGGGCTCTGGGCTGGCGGCGGCGTCCCGGGCCGCCTATTTATACCTGCCGGCCGGTGGGCGCCCCCTAGCGTCCGCCTTCTCCCCGGCCCCGACGGTTCCTCCCCGTCCCACCTCCGGCGCCGCCTCCGGGCCGGGTGCCTGGACGGAGTCGCGGGAGGGGGATCCTCCCTGCTTGCTTTGCAGCGGCGCCGAGAAAGCCTCCCGGGGGCAAGGCGGCATCTCCTCGCCCCCTCGGCTGGGAGCCGCTGAGCGCCGGTCGCCCCAACGGAGCCCCCCCCCCCACCGGCCCGCTCTTCCGAAAGCCACGATGGGAAAACGGCGGTCCCCGCAACTTCCGCACGGGACGCCCCAACCGACCCTCGCGGTCGTTCTCCGGCGGGTATCGTGGAAGTTTCCGCTCCCGACCCCCCGCCCGGCCACCCCTAGAATGCGGCTCCCTTCCCAGCCTCCCTCCCCCCCCCCGGTGCTTTTCCTGCCAATAGCGGGGTGGGGGCGGGGTGGGGGCCTGTATTAGCAGGAACTTCGCTTCCGAGCGCCAAGAAGATACTTTCCAAGGTGGAGATCAGCCAAAATCCCCTTTTCCCCTTCTGAATGACCTGGCAGATTAAGGCTGTCCAAAAGGCTTCGACACCTGGAAGCTAGATAAGGTGCTTGGCAAAGGGCTCCCGGGAGTCCAAGGTACCTTTTAGTAGAGCCTGAGGGAGGCACATTAAGAGGCAGCCTTTAAAATATTTTCCCCCTCCTTCATTTCATTGCAAACTGCAGGCAGTCCTCGACTTAAGACCACAGTGGAGCCCGACATTTCCGTTGCTGAGTGAGATGGTGGTTAAGTGAGCTTTGCCCCATTTTACGGCCTTTCTTGCCACAGTTGTTAAGTGAATCACTGCAGTTGACAAGTTAGTAACCCGGTTGTTAAGTGAACCTTTCTTCCCCGTTGACTTTATTTATTTATTTATTTGGATTTTTATACCGCCCTTCTCCCGAAGGACCCAGGGCGGTGCACAGCCAAATTATAAAAAACAACACAATGTACAATTAAAACAAAAACTTAAAACAAGCATAATCCATAAATGGCCGAAATTTAAAACAAACAAATTTAAAACCCTTAAAATTTATAAATAATAACCCCGATTAAAATTGTTTAGAATTAAAAATTTAAGCCAGTCCCGCTTGAATAAACAAATGCGTTTTCAGCTCACGGCGAAAGGTCGGGTAATTGGTGCAAACCAGGGGGAAGTTCGTTCCAGAGCGTAGGAACTCCTACAGAGAAGGCCCTTCCCCTGGGGGCCGCCAGCCGACATTGCTTGGCGGACGGCACCCTGAGAAGACCCTCTCTGTGTGAGCGTATGGGTCGGTGGGAGGCATAAGGTAACAGCAGGTGGTCCCGTAAGTACCCGGGCCCTAAGCCATGGAGCCCTTTAAAGGTGGTAACCGAAACCTTAAAGCGCACCCGAAAGACCACAGGAAGCCAGTGCAAACTGCGCAGGAGCGGTGTTACGTGGGAGCAATGTGAGGCTCCCTCAATCACCCGTGCAGCTGCATTCTGAACTAACTGAAGCCTCCGGGTGCACTTCAGGGGAAACCCCATGTAGAGAGCATTGCAATAATCCAAACGAGAAGTGACAAGAGCATGAGTGACCGTGCATAAGGCATCCCGGTCAAGGAAGGGGCGCAACTGGCGGACCAGGCGCACCTGGTAAAAAGCTCTCCTGGACGACGGCCGTCCATCCAGGAGAACACCCAAGTTGCGCACCCTTTCCACCGGGGCCAATGACTCGCCCCCAACAGTCAGCCGCAGCTGCAGCTGACTGTACCGGGGTGCCGGCATCCACAGCCACTCCATCTTGGAGGGATTGAGCTTGAGCCTGTTTCTCCCCATCCAGACCCGTACGGCTTCCAGGCATTTCGACAGCTTTGTTGGGGTGGCCCGGGGTGGAAAAGTACAGCTGCGTGTCATCAGCGTACAGATGGTAACTCACCCCAAAGCCACTGATGACCTCGCCCAGCGGCTTCATATAGATGTTGAACAGGAGAGGCGAGAGAATTGACCCCTGAGGCACCCCACAAGTAAGGCACCTCACAGTCGATCTCTGCCCCCCTGTCAACACTGTCTGCATCCGGTCAGAGAGATAGGAGGAGAACCACCGATAAACGGTGCCTCCCACTCCCAAACTCTCCAACCGGTGCAGCAAGATACCATGGTCAATGGTATCAAAAGCCGCCGAGAGATCTAACAGGACCAGGGCAGAGGAACAACCCCTATTCCTGGCCCTCCAGAGGTCATCCACCAACGCGACCAAAGCTGTCTCCGTACTATGTCCGGACCGGAAGCCGGACTGGAATGGGTCTAGATAGACAGCTTCATCCAGGTACCGGGGGAGCTGCCATGCCACCACACTCTCTACAACCTTCGCCATAAAGTGAAGGTTGGAGACTGGACGATAATTTCCTAAAATAGCCGGGTCCAGGGAAGGCTTCTTGAGGAGGGGTCTCACCACCGCCTTTTTCAAGGCGGCGGGGAAAACCCCTTCCAACAATGAAGCATTTATAATTTCCTGGAGCCAGCCTCGTGTCACCTCCCGTGTGGCCAGCACCAACCAGGAGGGACACGGGTCCAGTAAACGTGGTCGCATGTAGCCTCCCCAGGAACCTGTCCACGTCCTTGAGAGCCACAGCATCAAACTCATCCCAAATAACCTCAACAAGACGTGTCTCCGTCATCTCATTTGGATCATCGCAATTTTGATCTAAACTATCCCGAAGCTGAACGATTTTATCGTATAGATAACCGTTAAATTCTCAGCACGTCCCTGCAAGGGGCCATCCCGCCCCTCCTGATGAAGGAGAGAGCGGGTCACCCGAAACAGGGCGGCCGGGCAGTTATCTGCCGACACAATGAGGGTGGAAATGTAAGAAGGTTTCGCCTCCCTCAGTGCCACTAGGTAGGTCTTAGAAAAAGACCTAACTAGTGTCCGATCAGCCTAGGAACGGCTAGACCTCCAGGTACTCTCTAGGCGTCTTCTCCGGCGTTTCATCTCTCTCAGCTCCTCAGAAAACCAAGGAGCCAATTGAGATCTGTGCCGGGTCAGAGGCCGCAAAGGCACGACACTGTCCAAAGCCCCAGCCGCGGCCTGTTCCCAGCCCGCTACTAGTTCTTCAGCCGTGCCGTGGGCAAGATCCTCAGGGAACGGCCCAAGCTCCGTCAGGAACCTCTCGGGGTCCATCAGGCGCCTGGGACAGAACCAACGCATTGGTTCCGTCTCCCTGCGGTGGTGAGCAGCGGTCCGAAAGTCCAAGCGAAGGAGAAAATGATCTGACCATGACACAGGTTCCGTCACTAAATCTCCTAATTCCAGATCATTAAACCACTGTCCAGAGATATAAATCAAGTCCAGTGTGCCACCCCCAATGTGTGTAGGGCCATCAGTTACTTGAATCAGGTCCAAGGCCGTCATGGAAGCCTGGAACTCCTGGACTGCCGTTGATAACAAGCCAGCCGATGGCAAGTTGAAATCCCCCAAGACCAAAAGTCTGGGAATCTCAACCGCCACTCTGGCAAGCACCTCCAGCAGCTCAGGTAGGGCTGTAGTTACGCAGCAAGGAGCCAGGTACGTGATCAACAGACCCATCTGATTCCTATGGCCCCACTTCACAAGGAGGGATTCACAACCGGCTATCTGAGGTACAGTGGACTCCCTCGACTTTGCTTGTCAGAACGTCGCAAAAGGGGGATAACGTGATCCCAGGACACTGTGACCGTCATAAATGTGAGTCAGTTGCCAAACATCCGGATTGTAATCATGTGACCATGGGTGTGCTGCCGTGGTCATAAGTCTGAAAAACAGTTATAAGCCACTTTTTTCAATAATGTAAGTTTAAACAGTCACCAAGCAAACTCTTGAAAATCGAGGACTACCCACCTGTAAATTCATGGCCAACATCAGCAAAGTAAAGTATATGGTTAAATATGGCACAAAGGTTAACAGGTGATTGGGTATACACATTTGTTACATATATACATATATACACATATACATCCCCAAATACCATATAATCACTATTATATTCAGTATTATATAATTCCCAGATGTTAATTTCCAACTTTTCGTTATGGCTAGTCCAATCCTATGAAGGTTTTTCTCACAAATAGACCACATGGTGTTCAGTCATGCTTTCTTCGAGGAGATTCACAGCCCAACTTGATTTTCTCTGCCCACCTGTAGGTTGTGGGATTTTGGACCAGCCAAATTTTGGACTCAATTGTCCAAAGCAATTTCTACCTGCGGAAGCATCTCTTGGTGGCTTCACCCTCCCCTTCCATTAGAAGGCAAGTTGGGAACTCAAAGCTGCTTGTCTGACATTTACACCCCAAGTATTTTTTTGGAAACGGAAAGAGTGCCCTCTGTCAGCTGATGAGAAAAGTCTCATCTAAGAGCAAATATAACCTTTGGAGGCACTCAGGCCATCAGCAGCTGGGATGGAGAGTCTAATAATGAAGTAAAAAAGGCTGAAGTGGACATTTTTGATTGCTGGACATTTGTGGTCTGGACCTCGTCACATGCATTGAGAAGAGCAACTATGATGATCAAAGGGCTGGAGACTAAAACATATGAAGAACGGCTGCAGGATTTGGGTCTTGCTCGTCTAAAGAAAAGAAGAATTAGGGAGGACATGATAGCAGTCTTCCAGTATTTGAGGAGCAGCCACAAAGAAGAGGGGGTCAAATTTTTCTCTAAAGCACCAGAGGACAGGACAAGAAACAACGGTTGGAAACTAACCAAAGAGAGAAGGAACCTGGAATTAAGGAGAAACTTCCTAACAATTAACCAGCAGAACAGCTGGCCTCCAGAAATCATGAGTGCTCCATCACTGGAAGTTTTTAAGAAGAGACTGGACAGTCACTTATCTGAAATAGGATAGGGTCTCCTGCTTGAGCAAGGGGCTGGACTAGAATGTCCCTTCCAGCTCTTTCATTCCAATTTCTAACTTCCAGACTGAATTTCTAACAATCGTAGGTGACTTCAAAACCGTGAGAAGTGATAGTACCACTCCATACTGCACTGGTGAAGCTACACTTGGAATATTGCCGACAGTTCTGGTCACCACGATAGAAAAAAGATGTTGCGACCCCAGTGAGAATGCAGAGAAGAGCAACAAAAATGATTAGAGGACTGGAGGATAAATTGGATGATGTCCAGTCAAGGGAACTGGTTATATCTAGCCTATTGAAGAGAAGGACTGAGGTGACATAATAGCAGTCTTGCAAAACATGAGGGCTGTCGCAGAGAAGAGGAGGTCAACCTATTCTCCAAAGCATCTAAAGGCAGGACAAGAAGCAACTGGTAGAAGCTCTTCAGAGCGAGAGATCCAATTTGGAAATAAGGAGAAATTTCCTGACAGTGAAAACAATTAATCAATGGAATAGCTTTTTGCTTGGAATTGTGGGTGCTACATTACTGGAAGTTTTCAAGAAAAGTTTGGACATCCATTTGTCCATGATGATATAAGGTCTCCTGCCTTAATCAGAAGGTTGGAGTAGAAGACCTCCAAGGTCCCTTCCATCCCTATGAGCCTAAGTCTAAGGCAGCTTTTCCCCACACCTGCATTTCCAGCTTCCAATCTGTCCCGTCCATTCTAGCTCTGAAGAGTTGTTGGGACCTCACCTTGGCCAGCTGGACATACTTATCTCCACATCCTGTTGATTATGTCTCATCAAGTTGGTGTTGACTCTTAGTGACCCATAGATGGGTTTTTTTTTCTTCATAATAATGCCATGATAATTTTCTTCACAATGCTGATTTTTGGGGTTGTGACTTGGTGCCTCCAAATCTTTCGGAGGACTGTGGCAAATCATCCAGTGACATGATCAGGTCACTACAAGTGGTGGGTTTGATATTTTTCAGCTCATAGTTTCTCATTTGTGGGGAAAAAGTTAAGGATGGAAATGGAACCAAGAATTTACGGAAATGACAAGATCAAGGGTGAGAAAAGTAAGGTCTTGCACTTTGCACTTTGACAGGAAAAACAAAAGCCCAGATAGAGAACAGATGGTGCCTGGCTCAACTGTAGCAACTGTGAGAGAGATCGGGGTGTCCTAGTAAGACCATCACGTAAATATGAGCCAGCAGCTGCCAAAAAAGCCAGTGCATCCCAGGACTGCATTAAGATTATGGGAAGCTACAGTTCTGCTTTATGCCACAACTAGTGAAGCCACACTTGGAGTAATGCATACAGTTCTACTCACCATGGTTCCAAAAAAGATGCTGAGAATCTAGAAAGGGTGCAGGGAAATCTTTAGGAAGTGATTGAGATACCTCAATCACCTCCCAAGTGATTCAAGATTCAGGTGCTATTGTGTAATGGGGTGTGCTCCCATCATTTGTCCAGCTCATGCCAACCTAGAAGTTTGAAAGTGTGCAAACACAAGTAGATACAGTAAATAGGTACCACCTCAGTGGGCTCATGTATGAGGACATGAAAGGAGCCCCCAATTGGGTGTTTCCAGGCAACAATGATGTCACTGGTTAATCCTTAACCAATGACATGAGTATTGCCCAGGGGATGCCCAGTTTGGGGCTCCTTTCATAACCTCATTCGTGAGCCCACACAAAAACAAAACAAATTAGAATAGAATAGAATAGAATAGAATAGAATAGAATTTTTTATTGGCCAAGTGTGATTGGACACACAAGGAATTTGTCTTTGATGCATATGCTCTCAGTGTACACAAAAGAAAAAATACCTTCATCAAGGTACAACATTTACAACACAAATGATGATCATAGGGTACATTTTAATCCTTAATGATAGCAACAAAAAGTTACAGTCATGCAGTCATAAGTGGAAAGAGATTGGTGATGGAAACGATGAGAAGATTAATAGTAGTGTAGATTTAGTAAATAGTTTGACAGTGTTGAGGGAATTATTTGTTTAGCAGAGTGATGGCCTTCGGGGAAAAACGGTTCTTGTGTCTAGTTGTTCTGGTGTGCAGTGCTCTAGTCTATAGCGTTGTTTTGAGGGTAGGAGTTGAAACAGTTTATGTCCTGGATGTGAGGAATCTAAATATTTTCACGGCCCTCTTCTTGATTCATGCAATATACAGGTCCTCAATGGAAGGCAGGTTGGTAGGAATTATTTTTTCTGCAGTTCTAATTATCCTCTGAAGTCTGTGTCTGTCTTGTTGGGTTGGAGAACCAAACCAGACAGTTATAGAGGTGCAAATGACAGACTCAATAATTCTTCTGTAGAACTGAATCAGCAGCTCCTTGGGCAGTTTGAGCTGATTATCAAATGCTGATTATCAAATACTGAAACACTGCTATCATACGGAAATCCAGTATTTGAGAGAAAAGAAGAAGGGGGTCAACTTATTGTCCAAAGCACCTGAAGGCAGGAGAAGCAACGATGGATGGAAACTAATCAAGGAGAGAAGCAACCTGGAATTAAGGAGAAACTTCCTCAATTTACGACTACAATTGAACCCAAAATTTCTGTTGTTAAGTGAACTTTGCCCCATTTTACAACCTTTCTTGCCACTGTTCAAGTTGTTGCAACTGCAGTTGATAAATTACTAATCCGGTTGTTAAGTGAATCCTGCTTCCCCATTGATTTGTCAGAAGATGGGGAGGGGTGATCACGTGGCCCCGAGACCCTGCAACCGTCATAAATGTGAGTCAGTTGCCAAGCATCCAAATTTTGATGACATGATCATGGGGATGCTAGAAAGTTCATAACTGAAAAATGGTCATAAGTCACTTTTTCCAGTGTTGTCATAACTTTGTTGCCACTAAACAAACTGTTGTATGTTGAGGACCACCTGTACTGTGGCTGCTGGAAAATAGAAAGATGGTGGTGAATCAGGAAGAGCTGAAAGGTGTGATCAAGAACACACTGGACAATCGTTAACAGCAGCTGAGTTTTATACTAGAACAGAGGTCTCCAACCTAGGCAACTTTAAGCCTGGTGGACTTTAACTCCCAGAATTCCCCAGCCAGCTTTGCTGGCTGGGGTATTCTGGGAGTTTAAGTCCTCCAGGCTTAAAGTTGCCAAGGTTGGAGACCCCTGCACTAGAAAGATCAATGAACTGATTAAGGACAGTTAGCAGATCACTCAGGGGGAAATTGCTGCCAATTTTGGGACTGCACCGGAATATTTGGGTCACATCATTGATGCTCTTTAATATCAGGTTTCTGCAAGATGGGTTTCTTGCCTATTGACAGCAGAAATGAAAACTTCTGAATTGATACAGATTTCTCACATTTTGCCTACGTAGGTGGGGGTTTTCTAGCATCGGGACAACTGATAAAATATGGGCTCATTGTTATGACTCAGAAATGTAGTGTTGAAACTGAAAAACCATGTCAAAATCCGAGCACTGGCAGGGAAAACCCATGGTTACTATTTGGGGGGGGGGATGTAGGTGGCATTATTCTTAGGGCTCTCCTTCAACCTGGCATCACTATCAGCCCAGACCACTACATGGTTAACATTCAACATTTTGAAACAATGATGAAGCACAGTTTGGAGACATAAGAAGGAAATGTGCTGCAACTTGACAATGCTAGGCTGCACACCTCAGCCCTCTCCTCCCCCCACCCCAAGAAGGATGTGACTGGGGTCCAATTTAGCACCATGCACTTCCATCATATCCCAGAACTGAAGGAATCCCTTCGTGCTGATTCAGATGAAGAGGTAGAAAGGACTATCAATGGCTGGGATAAAATTCAGTATTATTTTGTGATGGTTTTAAGAAGCTTGTCCATCATTGGCAGAACGGAGTAGAAAATGATGCCATCATATGGAGAAGTAAATACAGGTAACCAGTGGTGAAATCTGAACCGGATTACTACCGGTTCGCTGGCTGTGCATGCCTCTGGTGCCTCTGGTGGCTCAACAGGCTAATGCAGTCTGTTATTAACACAGCTGCTTGCAATTACTGCAGGTTCAAGCCCCACCAGGCCCAAGGTTGACTCAGCCTTCCATCCTTTATAAGGTAGGTAAAATGAGGACCCAGATTGTTGGGGGCAATAAGTTGACTTTGTATATAATATGCAAATGGATGAAGACTATTGCTTGACATAGTGTAAGCCGCCCTGAGTCTTCGGAGAAGGGCGGGATATAAATGCAAATAAATAAATAAATAAATAAATAAAATAAATGCGCGCTGTGCACATGCATGTGCAGCGCGCACCACGCACCAAATGCATGCCAAAAGGAGGCATGGGATAAGTAGAACAGCGCAGGGGTGCGGGGTATCAGCTGTGGCATGCCATCTTTTTTTTTTTACTTTTAAAAGCATTTTTTACAACCTATTTGGCCAAATAAGTTGTGAAAAAAATGCTCTTAAAAGGGAAAAAAAGGCTCTAAGGATCACGTGACTCAGCTGTGATCATTAGAGCCTGTTTTTTAACCTTTTAAAAGCATTTTTTTACAACTTATTCGGCCAAATAGGTTGTAAAAAATGCTTTTAAAAGTAAAAAAGAGGGTCTGATGATCAGGCAGCTCAGCTGTGATCGTCAGAGCCTCTTTTTTTACCTTTTAAAAGCACTTTTCAAAAGAAGCAGCAAGCGGGCGACCAGACAGGGGTCCAGGGATTTTTGCCACTGGTTCTCTGAACCACCTGCTGCCATCGCTACCGGATCAGCCGATCCAGTCCAAAACGGGAGCATTTCACCCCTGCAGGTAACCGATATTTCAAATATTTTTGTTTCATTTATCAAAATACCCCTATTTATATTAAAGTTATAGAGATGGGGACATTATTTTTCACTCATCCCTCATAGACTTCTCCAGAGAGCTAGGTCTTTGCATAATATATCTAAATTACAATAATTTGAGCCTGATCATTTGCTCTTTGAATGAGAATTCTGCTTTTTTTGGGGAGGGGGAACATATGGACATATCACCCGTGTCCAATTTTTCAACTTTCAATTTCCAAACATTCGGGGTGCTCAAAAGTTGTGACATGCCTTGGGGACTGTAAAGATATTTTGGTTACTTTAATATAATTTAGATGTGCTTGGTAAGTAACTACATAAATATAACTTTTTAACATTTGTTTATTTTATTTGCATCTGAATATATTTTTCAAGGCCTTCATGGCTGCTGTATCAAGTGCTGGTTTGTAATATATTTCTTGACTGCTTGTTCCATTATTGTTGATGGTTGGTCTTAAAAGGGTGAAAGTCTCCAGCAGTTCAATATCTTCGCTGTCAAAGATTGTTGGACTTCAGTTGTTCTTAGAGAATCAGAGTGACAGGAGGTTGCAACTACAGGTGGAAAGGCGCATCCTAAGGGAGGAGGCTGTAGTGGTGGAGGACAAGCCTATGAGAGCAAATTTATCAGGAGGCTTAAGGCTTCCTCTTAAGCTCTTAAACTTGCAGATTTTCCACTGACTATGAAAAGCTGCCTATTCCTATGTCTGTGTAGTTTTCTTTAAAAAAATGGAAAATAAAAAGTATGAAGGTGTGGCCACATTATGAAAATAAGCTGCTTTGTATGGTTGAAAGGTTAAACTTACCTGCAGAATCTCAGCCCTGGCATTTGGACTGTTTTCAAAGATCAGCCGTGAGAGCAGTTATCAGAAGCACCAGCTGCTCTTCTTACCGTTCCTATGGGATGTCCGCTGATAATGCTATTCAGCATGATTTTGTTCTCTGCTCTGCGCTGGGATGTATAGATAACTATGTAGGTTCAAAGTCGCAACTGAACCAGTATCTTTATGGTGGCCAAGCAAATGTCATAAAACCGGCTGTTAAGCTTTTCAGAGCCCTTTGTCAGATTAGAAGCTGGTGGCAGAAGAAATTGAAAAAGTACTAAAAAAAATGGCTACACATTATGGCTCTGAGGTTTATTTATTTATTTATTTATTTATTTATTTATTTTTTTATTAAAAAAGTTTTACAACAATTAAATTTTTCCCCCTCCCCCCCTCCCTCCTAAACCCCCCTCCCCCCCCCCCGGACTTCCCGGAGCAAACACAAGGTATAGTTCCTTAAACAAAACAGTCATACATTAAACTTTTTAAAATCTAACACAATTATAATCTTTCTCTCACATAACCTGACTTCTTCCATTAAAATCAAAATAACATCCTTCATTCAAAAGCAATCCGAAATTTCTTAATCCGATATCTATTTTGAATATAATCAATCCAGTTCTTCCATTCATTTAAATATTTTTCTTGAGTACTGTCTTTCAGGAAGGCTGAGATTTTAGCCATCTCAGCCAAATTGGAAACTTTCAATATCCATTCTTCTATTGTGGGTAATTCTTTTTTTTCCAATATTGTCCAATCAACAGTCGTGCTGCTGTTATTAAGTTCAAAATCAACTTAGTCTCAATCACTGGACAGTCCGTTGTTATTCCCAAAAGGAAAAATTATGTAGAAACTTTATCTTCTTCTTCAGAACATTCTGCATAATCCACCAGATTCTTATCCAGAAAGACTTAATTTTCTTACAAGTCCACCATACATGAAAATATGTAGCATCATCACAATTACATCTCCAACATTTCGCTTGCATATCTGGATACATACATGATAATTTCTTAGGATCTAAATGCCATCTATAAAACATCTTATAAAAATTTTCCTTAAATTCTGCGCTATGTAAATTTAACATTTCTAACCCAAATTTTTCCCATGTTTCCAACATTATTGGTTCTTGAATATTCTGTGCCCATTTTATCATACAATCCTTTATTAAATCTCTTTCAGAATCTATTTCTATCAACACAGTATACAATCTCTTTATATGCCCCTGAGTTTGATTTCTAATTTGTTTAACCAGATTTTCTTCATTTTGAATGATACCAATTTTCTGATCTTCTTTCCATCTAGCCTTTAACTGTCCATATTGAAACCAAGTATAATTCCTCCCTTCTTCTTTTAATGTATCCAAAGATTTTAGTTGTAAATTTCCCCTCTCATTGTATAAAAGATCTTTATAAGTAATCATTTCTTGTTCCTGTTCTATATTTTTTCCATCGGGGCCAATGACTTGCCACCGATGGTCAGCCATGGATTTAGCTGACTGTACCGGGATGCCGGCATCCACAGCCACTCTGTCTTGGAGGGATTGAGCTTGAGCCTATTTCTCCCCATCCAGACCCGTACGGCCTCCAGGCACCGGGACAGCACTTCGATAGCTTCGTTGGGGTGGTCCGGTGTAGAAAAGTACAGCTGGGTGTCATCCGCATACAGCTGGTACTTCACACCGAAACCACTGATGATCTCACCCAGCGGCTTCATGTAGATGTTAAACAGAAGGGCGAGGATCGCCCCCTGCGGCCCCCCCCAGGTGAGGCGCCTCGGGGCCGACCTCTGCCCCCCCGTCAACACCGACTGCGACCGGTCGGAGAGATAGGAGGAGAACCACCGATAAACGGTGCCTCCCACTCCCAATCCCTCCAACCGGCGCAGCAGGATACCATGGTCGATGGTATCGAAGGCCGCTGAGAGGTCTAATAGGACCAGGGCAGAGGAGCAACCCCTATCCCTGGCCCTCCAGAGATCATCCACCAACGCGACCAAAGCCGTCTCCGTGCTGTAACCGGGCCGAAAACCGGACTGGAACGGGTCTAGATAGACAGTTTCATCCAGGTGCAAGGGAAATTGATATGCCACCATACTCTCTACAACCTTCGCCGCGAAGCGAAGGTTGGAGACCGGACGATAATTACCGGACGATAATTACCTAAAATTAGGCATTAGGTTGCACCCTGGACCTCAGGTGGAGGCTACAGGTTTAATGAAGGTGCTACATCATTTCAAATGATGAATAACTGGGGGGTAGTGGGTATAGATGATTGCAACAGTGGTCCTGCTAGGAAGCACCTCCTACAATAGCCACAATGACCTGAGCTGAATTCACCACTGGTATGCAAATGTCACAGCATTTGAATATTTTTCCAAGGCTTTCTTGGCTGCTTTGCAGAATGTATGGTGTATTTCTTCATTCAACCTCCATGTTCTACCACCTTTTTTCCCTTGTAAATAATTCCATCCATACTGGGCTATGGTCAGTTAAACACCTCGGAAATATCTTCATTTTCTTCACCCTAGAAAGCAAGTCATTAGAAATTAAAATAAAATCAATACGTGAGAAAGATTGATGCCTATCGGGAAAAAAAGTAAAATCTCTCTCATCTGGATTCCGTAACCTCCATATATCTCTAAACTCAAAGTCTTCCATCATTTCAAAAAAGGATTTTGGTAGTTTTGCATGTATAGGTATCTTCTTGGAGGAGGTTCTCTTATCCCTTCTTGTATCAATTACTCCATTCCAGTCTCCTAATAAAATAAACGAACTATAATCCCAGAGGGTCAACCTCTCGTGTAACATTTTGTAAAACTTTTCTTGTTGCTGATTAGGTGCATAAATACCTATCAGCAAAGTCTTTTTTGCATCTATCACCAGTTCAATAGCAATAAATCTTCCTTGAATATCTGCCTCAATTAACTTAGCTGGTATATCCTTCCTGATATATACAACAATTCCATGCTTCTTTTCCAAAGCTGATGCAACAAAATGGTTACCCAATTTTGAATTAATTAAATATTTTTGGTCTGATAATTTTATATGTGTCTCTTGCAAACAAATCACATCATTTTTAAATTGTTTCAAGTAGTGAAATATTTTCCTTCTTTTCTGAGCTGAATTCAAGCCATTAACATTCCATGACAAAATTCTATGTATGGTGTATTTCTTGATTGCTTCTTCCTTTACAGTTGAAGATTGATTCTCAGAAACTATCCACCATTTTGATAACTTCATTGCTAAGGCTGTTCTTCCTGTTGTCTTTCTAGTTAATTTTAGTAGCATTTTTTTTCACTGTGCACCTTGACTTTTATTATTAGCATTTGCAGACCTTTGTATTTTTGGCTATCAGGATAGTGTCATCAGCACAGTACAGGTTACCAATGTCTACTGCTCTAGTTTTCCTTAATGCATATTTGGCATATTGATTGAATAAATACTGGGAGATAATTCAGTCTTTTCTCACTCCTTTGCCAATTTGCCAATTTGTTTTCTTTCCCACTGATCTTCTGTCAGTCCCACTGATAGACCAGACTGGAAAATCAACTCTGATTTTTGACTGAGATTGGCTATAACAACAGAATCTCACAAATCTGATTGCCTCCTACTCCTCTGAATTTTATTTATTACTACCCAGAAGAATGTTTCAGCCTTTTTGCTTATGCAACCATTCATGCATATTTCTGTCAAGATCATCTCCCCAGCTCTCTACATCTATCTTACCCAAACAGAATTATTACCCTTATTGAATGTCTCACACAGACTTCTGGATCCATGACAAGATTCTTTCATGGAGAAATCCTGGCCTGCTAGAGTGAGAAATTGGCTTCAAGTGCAAGTTTTTGCACATAATAACAAAAAAGAGGGCTGTGAAAATATTTACAGACCCCTCGCATTAAACTGTTTTAACTCCTACCCTCAAAACAATGCTACAGAGCACTGCACACCAGAACAACTAGACACAAGAACAGTTTTTTCCTGAACGCCACCACTCTGCTAAACAAATAATTCCCTCAACACTGTCAAACTATTTACTAAGTCTGCACTACTATTAATAATCTCATCGTTCCTATCACCCATCTACTCCCACTTACGACTTATGACTGTAAGCTTGTTGCTGGTATCCCTAATATTTATATTGACTGTTTCCTAATATGGTTTGATTGCTTATTTGTTCCCTATGACTATCATTTAAATGTACCTTATGATTGTTGATGAAGGTATCTTTTCTTTTATGTACACCGAGAGCATTTGCACCAAGACAAATTCCTTGTGTGTCCAATCACACTTGACCAATAAAAAAATCTATTCTATTCTATTCTATTCTATTCTATTCTATTCTATTCTATTCTATTCTATTCTATTCTATTCTATTCTATTTGTATACACATAAAGCCAGCCAAATTTCAAGAAGAGAGCTTTTGCATGTGATGGCACTTGCTAGTTTTACAAAGCTTTTAGGGAACTTTAGGGGAGGTTGGATTGACTGGCTGCTACACCTACAGTAACATGAACAAGGATGAGAAACACACATTGTCTGGCACTTGGTCCTTCCTTTCTCTTCCTCACTGCTGCCTAGACACATAATAATTGTTGCTCAATTTCTGGCTGAGATGTAGGGATTCTGAAGTGGATACAGCTAGATTCCTGTGAGATTAAACATTCTGTTAAATATTCTTAAAAGTTAATTGTTATGGTCAGTTTAAGGTACAGCGGGCTATAATTGTCTTCCAGCCACAGGCTATAGTGTAGAGGTAGCCTGTGTTTTTCAACTTTTGAGGCCCAGAACTGGAAAAAAAATGGAAGCAGCAGGAGAAAACCTACAAGATGGTGCTGTGCAGGGTTAAAGGGTGGAGATTGGAGGCATAATGATGGTCAAATGCAAGTTCTGGTACAAAATTGCAGGAATGTACAAAGCTTCAAATCATTGTCCAGCATGTTCCTAAGAGCCATTCAGAGTCCAAGAGGTCCACGTGCAGCAGAATAAGGAAACCATTGTATACAGATACAGATTTGGTAATTTAGAAAAATTGTGATCATAGTTGTGGATCTCTGGGCGTAGTTTCCTTTGCCATGACATCCCCTTCCCCGTGGATCTCTTCAGTGGCTTAAGGGTCTCCCTACTCTTTGGCCTTCTTGTTAAGAAGAGGAAATGGGGAGTCTGAAGTTTGCTAATGGGTCAATACCCATCTCTGAAATGTGGCTGCCCACCTACCTTCCTTCCAAAGGGAAAACTAAATTGGAGATGTTGGGGGTAAGGGTTCCTTTGGGATTTACTTTCTGGCCAATTAGGCTAAATTCAGAGAAGATGCTACAGTAGGCTATAATGAGATTGTCATTCCATGTCTTGGTCCAACTCAGGCAATTCAAGATTTTTCTGTTTTTAGTTTTATTGCTGTTAGTTTTATATTGGTTTATATCGTTTTATGGGTTGTTTTTAAGATGGGTGGCTATATAAATGCTTTTGCATTTAATAAATAAAATAAATAAAAATAAAAAATGTCTTGGTGGATTGGGCCTGTATTTCCAAAATTATCTTCTCGGTTAGGGACTGATCTTTTCTTCTTCTGCTGTTTGGACAGTTTCATTTCTATCAAGTGGAAAGAGATTGTTTTGAATTAGATACTGTTGGCCTCCATCAACAGCGGTACCAGTTAGCAATTTGGAAGTTGCTAATAAGCAGATAATTGACTGGTAGTTGCCTAGTGCTGCCCCTTTGTTGGATCTTTCATGATCAGGTAGGTTTTGCCAGATATTAACCAATCTTCAGTTTCACTTTCTTGCAGTGTGTTCTTAATCTGCTTGGCAATGAGTGGGTGCAGACCAGGCAGATGTTCCAAGCAAAAACCATGCAGTTCGTCTTAAACACATTTTCTTCCAGTCAGTCCTGCAACTGCTGGCCCTGGTTGCTCAGCCAATAGTTCTGAGTCCTATAGCCCATTTGGCACCAGATATCCATCTAGCCTGGTCCCTGTTGATCCAATCTGGTATGGGTTTATGTGGTTTACATCTCATTATTTAATAAACCAGTGGTCCCCAAACTTTTCAGTTCTGCAGACCAGCAGCAATGACCAGGAGGAAGATGGTTTCATGCACATGTCCACCATTCGCACAAATGGAGATTTGCACGCTCACCTGCTGCTTGCGCAGACCAGCTCCCCAAAGGCTTCAGACTGGTACCAGACCACAGATGTGTGTGTGTGTGTGTGTGTGTGTATTGGGGACACCTTAGAAAACTACAGAGAGACACTTTTCCTCTGATGAGACGGTCCTCCATGGTTGAATCTCTGGCGCAGCTCTCATCTTCCTCAGAGCATGCAAGCCCCACAACTAATTTTTATTTTATTTTATTTTATTTATCACAACAGTGTATACACAAACATCGACATAAAACAACAACACATCATAAAAGAAAAGAACATATATATGAGCAAAAGTATGCATCAACTATATTAATTAGATATAATGAAAGGAAACAATAGGACAGGAACGGTAGGCACTTTTGTGCTCTTATGCAGGCCCCTTACAGACCTCTTAGGAATGGGGTGAGTTCTATGGTAGACAGTTTTTGGTTGAAGCTTTGGGGATTTTGAAGTTTTTGGGATTTTGGGAAGTTTTTGGGACATTGAGCTATAGCCTGCCTTAGGCATGAAAGCTGGCTGGCTAAGCTTTGGGCCAGTCACTCTCCTCATAACCAATGGATCAATACTTGGTTGATATAAAAACAGACAGACGGACGCTGCACTCGCGAGAAAACTCTGGGAAGAAACAAAAAGTGCTGTTCATCATACTTATGGTGATAAACTAGGAGCTCAGGACAGGTGTTGGGTCCTACATAACAATGTCCAGTGGAAGAGATTTATTTATTTATTTATTCATTCATTCATATTTTTATACCGCCCTTCTCCGAAGACTCAGGGCCAATAAAACGACAAGAATCCCCAAAAATTTAAAATACACCATCAAATTTAAAAAACTGATTCAATCGCTGTAACATTAAAATATTAGCTAAAATTTATCAAAAGTAAAACCCAGGTAAAACCCTATAAAAAACCCACTAAAATCCCCATACTAAAATCAATCAGGCCAGCCCCGCTTGGTGAAAAAAGGAAGTCTTGAGAAAGACCAGGATGTTAAGAGGAGAGTTTGAAAAGTAGCTTATTGTGTCTTCCCAGAGATCTGAGGTTGAAAGTGCCTCAAAGGCCTGGAAAAAACCTGAAAAATGGGAGAAAAACCGTTCGAACTTCGTATGTTGTATAAATTGGGCCACCACGTGAAGACTTCCCCACGGAATCGTCGCTCGCGTTACACGCGCGGACAGAGATTTGGGGGTTTGATGACTCGCGTCACGCGGGTCGTGTATACGCGGCCGAGGCGGCCCATCCCACTGGAGCACAAAGGACGCCCCGCCCACGCGTCCCGCTCAGCCATCCCGCCTAATTCTCCCATTGGCGGTCAGGAAGCGCATTCTTGGCCAGCCGATCTGCGATTGGGCCCAGGCGCCTGCCAGTCTCAGGCGGGCAGGGAGATTGCGTCAGCCTTGAGGTAATCCGCCTCGCGATTGGCTGGCGGACATTTCGCAACCTCTGGCTCCCGCCTCTCCGGAGAAAGGACGGCGGCGGCGGCGGCGAGCCGAGTCGGGACTGGTGGGGCCCGCGCCTTCCTCCCGGGCCAGGTGAGTGGTTCGCCGCATCCTCTCCGCCGGCAAAGCCTTCGGTGGGCGTCTGGCGGCATCCGCCCGAAGGGGCCTCGGGTGGGGGTAAGACCTTGGCCTGGGCCTGCCCGTCCATTCCCCGCGCGCGAGAGGAGCCGGCCTAGGGCTCTGAGGCCAACTCCCCCTCGGGACCAATTGCCGCCGGACTCCGGCTCCCCTCAGCCCTGGCGCTCCACCTCCCCTCCGGCGCCCGGCGCGGTCTCCTCGCGCGCTCCCTCCCCTCCTCCTCCTCTGCGAGCGGCGGGGCTGTTCCCTCGGCTGGCTCCCCCCCCCCGCTCCCCTTGGCCGGAGGGGTCCCGGCAGGTAGGGAAGAGGGGGAGTGCGCATGCGCGTGCGCCTGGCTGGATGATGCAATCTCGCAGCAACCGCGGCCCGGCCCTGCCGGGATGAAGTCATGCTTGGGCAGGCGGGGAAAGGCCCGGCTGGCTGGGGGGGAGGGGAGGGGGAGGGGGATGGGATGGGATGCCTTCTCCGGAGGGGCGGGGGTCTTTTCTCTCTCTCTCTCTCTGCATCAAGCGGGTCCGGGGTGGATTCGAACTCTCCCCCCCCCTTTCGGTTGTTCCGGGCTAAGCATGTGCTGGTTGCTGTTGGAGGTTTGAAGTGCGGCGTTTTTATTCGTTTCGGTTGTTTGGAAAGGGAAATAGTTCAGGAAACGGTCATTAACCGTATAGGGCAGGGGTCTGCTAACTTAGCTCTTTTAAGACTTGTGGACTTCAACTCCCAGCTTTGCTGGCTGAGGAACTCTGGGAGTTGAAGTCTTAAAAGAGCCAAGTTTGCAGACCTCTGGTATAGAGTTTCCTTGCTTAAAGAGGTTGGACTAGAAGATCTCCAAGGTTCCTTTCTAACTCTTCTATTCCATTCCACTCCCTTTATTCCCATTCCTATTATTCCTATCCTTATCCAATAGAATAGAATAGAATTTTATTGGCCAAGTGTGATTGGACACACAAGGAATTTGTCTTGGTGCATATGCTCTCAGTGTACATAAAAGAAAAGATACATTCATCAAGGTTTACAACACAATTACATTTACAACACAATTGATGGTCAATATCTCTGGTTGCTTCCATTCAAGAAAACGGAAGAGCTTTTGGGATGCACTCTTTCGCTGTTAAGTTTACATACCACTTGCAGAGTTTGTAAGAGGTGGATCATTTCATAAGTAAACACGAGTGATCACTCGTTTTTGAGCTTTTCAAGAATAGGTTGGACAAGCATTTGTCTGGGATGCAGTAAAGACTTGGGCAAGGGGTGGTTGGATAAAAAGACTTCCAAGATCCCTTCCAGCCGAATCAAATGTTGGGAGTCTTAGAATAGCACAATCATTAAACCGTAGTAATAAAGGAAGTAATAAAATGGGCCTGTTCAAAAGTTTATATACCATAGGATGTTGGACTGATAATTCAGGTGAACACAGTTTGAGATGTCAGTGAAGGGTGGGTAGCCATACCTCTGCCTTGTTTATAATTGGTGTCTGTGTATAGTTACTGAGTTTCTTAGCTGTTTGAGTATGCTTCAGTAGCCAGCAGTCAGTGTAGTCCTGGTGAAGATGCATTTCACCCAGGACTACACTGACTGCTGGTTACTGAAGCATAGTGAAAGCAAATATTTGAAAATGCCAATAAGTACTGTTCAAATGCTGATCAGAAAGTGTAAAAGTAGGGTTTTATTAATATCAAGCCCTAGTCAGATAGACCAAGAAGGATGTCAGACACAATTGCTAGGAAAATTTGTTGGGATATAAAGAAAAATTAAGTAAGTTTTACTGAAATACTTATCTGAAGGAAATTTGTTGTTGTTGTTAGTTGCGAAGTCGTGTCTGACCCATTGCGAAGGAAATTAGTGTGACTCTTTCAGCAGGCACAATAAGGAGATATTTGAACATATCTAGAACAGCTCCTAAAGAAGCCTCAAGACTTCAGGAACAAAATCATTTGGAGTGATAAGATCAAAATTAGTATTTTATGGTCACAGCCATAAACACCATATTTGGAGAGTAACGAGGGCTGTGAAGAGAAGCACATCATCCTTGAAGCATGCAGGTGGAGCTTTGCTGTTTTCGGGTGTGTGTGTGTGAGCTATAGCGTCACAGGGAATTAAATCAATATTGATGGCAACATAACATTCAGCATATTAGCATAAAGTTCAGGAGGAAAATTTGCATTCATCAGCCTGGGAACTGCGCCTGGGGAGCACTTGGACTTTCTAGCATGATAAGAAACTTAAGACCAAGTTGATCTTTGGGTAGCTATAATAGAACAAAGTGAAGAGTGGCCGTCACAGTCTCCTGACGTCAGCATTGTTGAGCCACCTTGGGAGATTTTAAACATGCAGGCCATGCCGGATAACCAAAGAATAGGACATGGAGGCTTTTTGCCAAGAAGCAGGAAAGTTTTACATGTGAGGGAAAAAAAGGCTTTAGTCAACCATGATCATGAAACACCACAAGCCATTATTGATGCTAGAAGGGGTAATGCATAATATTAAGAGCTAAGAGCATGGAAACCTTTAAACAGGGCCATTTTATTTCCTTTATTGCGATGGTTTGTTTATTGATTGTGCTATTGTGAGATGTCTAATAAGTTAAATTACATTAAAAATGTGATTTATCTGATTGCTCATGTTTATGTATAAACTCTTACAAATTCTGCAAGGGTTATGTACTTTTAGGAGCATAACTATATAGAAGACTACTGGTTCTAAAGAACTTCAGTGCTATGGTTTGCATTTGAAATATTGGCAATCAAAATATTCAGAGTAAAGACACATTGATTTGGAATTTAAGATGTTTCATATGTATTGTAATTCCTCAGTTTGAGCTGAGGCATCTGAGCTGAACAGATTGTTTCCAAAAGCAGTAGCATGTGTTCCAAGATACAGCATCTATCTGGGATACTGTAATTTGAATTTTGGCGCTAAAAAGGTTAGTCTTAATGCCCCTTCCAACCGGAAGATTCTGTCTTAGCGCTCTTACAGTAACTCAGGATAGTTACAATATTATGGTTTGTAAAGCGAAATTATTGCAAGCTCAGAAGGTAAGCAGGGTCATGCCTGCCCGGGGTTGTAATGGGAGGCCACGGGGAATCCCAAGGTGGTAGACTAGACTGAGAAGTCAGCATCCCAGGAGGAAGGCAGTGATGATAGTAAACCACTTCTGTGCTGCTGCAAGGAAATAAGCTCATGAAGTCCCAGGGGTTGAGTTCAGTTTGGAAACTTATTTTAAATCTTTTAATAGATTCTCAAAAAAATTCTGATTATCCCTTTAGCTCTTAAGTTCTAAACAATACTTTCAAAAACTGCTGTGGAAAACTGTGATGCAATATTTTAAACCTATTTTCCATGATATGGTATTACCTATTTTTCATTGTGTATTATTTTAACATTAGTAATTTTAAAAAACCTAGGGAGGGGTATTGGTGTCATTGATTATAATGAAGTTGTTGCCTTGTATATTCTCAGGGGTCAGACTATTCTCCAGGTAGTGGTTCTCAGCTGGAAATGTGTGCAGACACACTCTTTACTATAACAAGGACTTTGCCTTGCAAGGCAAAGATGGAAACGTAACCCCAATGTTTCCTTTCAATTTCCTCAGATTGTGATGATGAAATTTAGTAGCAAATCATAGAGATAAGATTTCCCACCTGTTTTCAATGAAGAACAGAAAGAGGAAGGTATGTAGCTGTTGGATAAGCTTCAAACAAGTAACAAAACACATAGATGACAACATTGCATCATCTTAAACGTTTTAACATGTTTACAGCTGAAAGGGAGATAATCTCACACAGAATAAGGCTTTTTGAGTCTTTGAGTATGTTTGGATGTTCAAGTGTTTTGGTGTTGTAGCTTTTATCACTCCTTGCTTTGTGTTTGGTAGGAGCAAGAAGATAGCCTTCCACGTGGATTGCCATATGGACTTAAGGTATCATCAAATTTGCATACCTTCATTAAAAACATTTAGAGGAGTGTTTTGTTTTCTATTATTAATACAAAAAAGCAACCTACGAAGCTGACTACTAAAATGCATAGTTTTAGGGGAAAAATCTGAATAAAACCTTCAGGTAAAGGGATGCATGTCTAGCTTATGCAAACCTGTAAAATGTATATGAAGTATTTATGTAAATGAGCATATTGTATTTAAATATGTTGTATTGAATATTTTAAAATATTCAATATTTTAAAGAAAACTAAGAATAAAGAGGTTACTGAATGGTAGGATATGAGTACCACAGAAAGTTTACTTGGACTTTCTTAAAATTTAGGATGGAAATTTATATACATTAACTTACTGTGTTTAAAAATACATTACAAGTAGTTGTATAGGAAACATGATCAAGGCAACAGGTATATTAAGATAACTAGTGTACAGAATTGCTTACTATTAGACTGATATAAAGATAAAACAAATTAGTGGAGTGAAAAGAAGCTGTGTCTGCATTCTGTCAAAGGTTTATGATGGAGGGTAGGGTGACAGAGCACTTTATATCGGCGTCCCGATACAGGCAGCTAACGCCATCGCTGGCTGTTGGGGGCGAGTTATTGGCACCCACGGAGAGGGCTTGCAATCTAGGCGTCCTCCTGGATGCATGGCTGCCTTTAGAAGAGCATATGACGGCCGTCGCCAGGGGAGCTTTTTATCAGGTTCGCCTGATACGCCAGTTGTGTCCCTTTCTGGACCGGGATTCTTTATGCATGGTCACTCACGCTCTCGTCACTTCCCGCCTGGACTACTGTAACGCTCTTTACATGGGGCTCCCCTTGAAGAGCACCCAGAGGCTCCAACTGGTTCAGAATGCGGCCGCGCGGGTAATAGTGGGAACAACCCACGTCTCCCATGTAACACTTGTCCTGCATGAGCTGCACTGGCTCCCGGTAGTCTTCCGGGTGCAATTCAAGGTGTTGGTTATCACCTTTAAAGCGCTCCATGGCATAGGACCTGGTTATTTACGAGACCGCCTGCTGCTACCAATAGCGTCCCATCGACCCGTGCGCTCCCATAGAGAGGGTCTCCTCAGGATGCTGTCGGTCAAACAATGTAGACTGGCGACCCCCAGGGGGAGAGCCTTCTCTGTGGGGGCTCCTGCCCTCTGGAATGAGCTGCCTCCGAGGATACGTCAACTTCCTGACCTCCGGAGCTTTCGCCGCGAGCTAAAGAGTTTTCCATTTCATCATGCAGGGCTGGCTTAATGAAGTTTTTATTGCGGTTTTATTATAGTCTTATATTCCTTCAGCCTTTAATTTAAGTGGTTTTTAAATGTTTTTTAAATTTTCTGAGTTGTGCTTTTATCCTGGCTGTAAACCGCCCTGAGTTCTTAGGGAGAAGGGTGGTATATAAATTAAATTAAATAAATAAATTAAATAAATAAATATTTCAGCACGATAACCGTTCTATATATAATTTGCATGAGATTAAATTTAGCTGTTCTGAAAAACGATCATAAACATTGAGGAAGATGAATTTCTGTTTTCTGAACTTGTGCCTTTATGCTTGTGGAATAATAGGCTCCTTCCAGGTTTTAGGTATTTTAGGTACTTTTTAATTTAGTGTCTCTCTATCGACTTTGCCAACTTAACAAAACTAATGCAATGTTTCTCAAACAGATTTGGAGCAGAGCACTATATGTAAGGTGCCCCAAACTACTTCTGGCTTGAAAGGTTTACTTTTTGAAACTGCCAAATGGTCCCTAGAATGACATGTTTCAGTGAGAGGAATGGAATGTTGCACATAGTCCTACAAATTAGGGAGCTAATAAGATATAGGCTAGATCAGGGGTCGGCAACCTTAAACACTCAAAGAGCCACTTGGACCTGTTTCCTACAGGAAAAAAACACACTGGGAGCCACAAAACTGAGTTGGCGTGGTCAATTCGATGTCACTCACTCCCACCCAGTCACATGACCACGTAGCCACACCTACCCAGCCACAAAACTAATCTCTGTCTCTTTCCCTCTCTCCCCCCTCTCTATCTCTCCCTCTCCCCCCTCTCTATGTATCACTCTTTGTGTCTCTCTATGTCTGTCTGTCTGTCTGTCTCTCTCTCTCTCTCTGTGTCTCCCCCCCTTTCTTCTCATAACTCCCTGGCTGGCTGTGGCTAAGCTGGGAGCATTCGCACTCACAGGGAGACTCCAGCCTGAAATGGCAGGAAGCGAAGGCTGCCTTATGTGCAAATGTGGCGTGAAGGCAGGTACAGGGCAGCTTCACTCTTGCCTCTCCTCCTCTAAGTCGCCCAGGACAGCTGTAGCTGAGCCAGGAGCATGCACACGCACGGAGAGATGACCCTCAAGCAAGCGCTAAAGCTCAGGAAAAGCGTGCGCGGGATGGGCAGTGGCTTGCTTATGGTCTCTCCATGCGTGCGCACGCTCCAAGCTCAGCCACAGCTGGCGAGGGGGTTACGAGAGGAGTGGGGGGAAGAAAGTGCAGGAGCGAAGCTGCTTTGTACCTGCCTTCACGCCACATTTGCGTGTAAGGCAGCCTTCGCTTCCTGCCGCTTCGGGCTGGAGTCCAAAAAAGAAATAATAGGGGCGCAGCAAACCAGTGATGGGACGGAGCCGCCGCAGAGGGCCCAAAGAGCCACTTGTGGATTTGAGCCGCGGGTTGCCGACCCCTGGGCGAGATGTACTGATTATTTAGTGCAGGGGTGTCAAACTCAATTTCATTGAGGGCTGCATCAGGGTTGTGTTTGACCCCGTGTGTGTGTGTGTGTGTGTGTCGTCAGGGTGGGCCTGGCCAGGGTGGGCATAGCCAGCTTGACGTCACTCATTGAGGGTCTGTTTTCAGCCATGATGGCCTCATGCAGCTCTGCCAATGAAAACGGAACCCAAGTGGGCTGTATGTGGCCTCCCTGAGCGCTGTTTTTGCTGGCAGAGGTGTGCAGGAGATCAGCGTGGCCAAAAATGGATCTTGGGAGGGCTGCGCAGAGGCACCATGGGCCTTTCCTTCACTGTTTCCAGGACAGCCCCACTGGCCAGATCTGCCCATAGACCTTGCGTTTGACACCCCTAATTTAGTGGATGCAATGGTCCAGCATGCTTTGATAATGATTCAGAATAAGCACTCCAGCTTGTGGAAGCAAAGCACCTCTGTGCTGTTCAATAAAGGAAGCGTGGGGTTTTTTTCCGAATACTTTGTGAATATGAAAAAAAGGGCTCTTTAGTAGTTCTGTGTTTTCTACAAGCAGTGTACTTTTTGCACCTGGACTATTTCAGTAGTATCCTACAAACTTTTCCTCAAGTTAAACTTTCCATCCAGGCGTAACTGTTAATTATTTGCAGACCTTAAAATCATGTCCAGCCTTCCCTAACCTGGTCCCACTAAATGTGTTCTGACTAGAACTTGGGGAGTGACATTACGGCATACCTGAAAGCAGCGAAATGTGTGATGAGAGAAGTTTTTTTTCCCTCTGCCTCTTTCTTTAAAATGCCTCTTTGACTTTAAATCTGCATTTTGGTCTTGTAGAATGGGTAATGCTAGCACAGGTTTTTTTTATAACATGGCCTGAAATAATGCTTTATCTTTCATGTTCTTCCTACTGGCTCTGATTGGCTATTTTGTGCCTTCTTCAGAAATGAATTCATGAATGTGTGTCAGGCATGAACAACTAGACCCACACGTGCAGAGAGCAAAGTAGATCCAGTAGAACCTCTGGTCACAAATGCTCCTCATCACGACCAAAATTCCACGACTCAATGGAGGGAAACATCCAACCTAGACTTAAGGGGAAATTTTCTGACAGTAAGAATAATCAGTAAAATAGCTTGCCTCATCACCAGAGGTTTTCAAGAAGAGATTGGATGACTATTTGTCCAAAGTGGTATAAGGTCCCCGACTTCCAGTCTGCAGTCCACTAGCCAGCGGCACAAGCAGCAGGTTAGCATGTGTGGCTTCATTTGCGCACACAAAACCATCCCTTCCCTCCTCGCTGTGGCCACCCACTGGTGCCACTGCGGTCCATGGAGCCAGAATATTTGGGGTCCGCTGCTCAACGACAAAGAAAATACCAGCAAACATTCCAAAAGATGAGAGGACAGAATTATGCATTCTTTGGTGAATTTGAAATCCACCAAGTACAACCTTGTTTGCACATTTTTGTCTCCAGTTATCTATCATAAAGTTAGCCTGCCTCCCCACAATTGCATAAAATCTGATCAGTTTTGGTATCAAAATTATCAAAGCTCAATATTAATAACTTTTGAGATTGGTTAATAAGGCCAATATCAGAGATTGAGAAAAGTTCAATTTCATCAAATTGCTTTTTGTTTTGTTAATAGCTACTAAAAGACAAGTGGCTAAAGCAGGGGTGTCAAACTCGATCCTTTGGTGCAGGGGTGTCCAAACTTGGTCCCTTTAAGACTTGTGGACTTCAACTCCCAGAGTCCCTCAGCCAGCAAAGCTGGCTGAGGAACTCTGGGAATTGAAGTCCACAAGTCTTAAAGGGACCAAGTTTGGACACCCCTGCTGTAGTGGGCCGTGTCAGGATTTTGTTTGCCCTTGGGGGGCCGGGGATGTGTGGCCTGGTCGTCAAGGCCGATTGGATGGGCATGGCAGGGGCTGGCAGGGGCTGTCCCCTCACCGTCTCTGGGACGGCATTCTGTGACCTGCGGCAGGCCAGATCCAGCCCATGGGCCGTGTGTTTGACACTGTAATTTTGAACCCAGTGTGGCAGTATGTATAATAACAGAAATTCTGCTAGCTGCAAATTTGTAGAAACTACAGAAATTTCAAGTTCAGGAATCTAATCTGGCCTAAAATATCAAGCAGTATCAATGTGCTTAAGGGCTCACATTATGGAGAGTTAACCAGCAGGTGTGGGTGGGGGGAGTAAGGAGGGAAGCACATGCTGCAGGGAGGCACTAAGGAGATCAGATCAGGTGGGAGCAGGCAAGTCCTTCATGTAGGCTTAGGAAGCACAGCTGTTGAAACAGAAATGGGTGCGACCTGCACTTCATGCCAACTTCCCCACTGACTTTGCTTGTGAACAGGCGGCAGGGAAGACAGAACATCAGAAATGGCAACCTTGCCATGTTTTCCACAATGTCAGAATCGCCAGCTGAGCACCCAGACCACAATCACAAGACCCAAGGATGCTGCAGTGAAGAAAACTCCAAAGACCTATCATAAATCCCGCTAGCTCGGTGCTGCTGCAACTTTGAACCGTTGCTGAAGGGATGACTATAACTCAAGGACTTACCTGTACAGTTAAAGTTGCAGTGGAAACATTCTGCCCATATTTGGACAACACTTGAGCATTAGCCAAATGAACACAAGCTTTTATATCTCTTGTCATTTCAACCAGTGGTCCCCAACCTTTCTGGCTCTGAGGATTGGCAGCGGCAGCAGGGGGGATGGTTGCTTACACAAATGAAGTTTCACACTGCTTGGGTGGCTTGGTTCTGGTCCATAGACCAGGGGTTGGAGACTGTTAAGGGTAATCTGGGTTCACAACCAAGGTTGTGGACTGTTGAGCAGAGTACCTACGCATGAAAATGACTGAGATGTTGTATACAATAACAGTCATTTGCAGACAAACACGGGTTTGATATTACTTTACTTTTAGGGAAAGGCAAAGTCATAGTCCAAAAATAATCCAGGTCATACACATATAAAGCCAGTCTTCTTACCAACGTAGACTTGCACAACAAAGTCTTCTGTCAATTTGGCAAAACACAGTTCAACACACAACAGTCAGTATCTTGAGGAATCAGTAACTAGCCATGATCAAGCAATGATCATAAAGCTCAAATATACAGTTGCAACATGTCATCAGATTACAATGCTGTAGCATCCCTGTAGATTCCCCATAAGCCATAATTTAGTAGTCCTTTTATACATTGGCTACAGAGCTCAACCAATCAGGATGCTTGCATGATGCAGCAGCATAGCCTTAAAGCAATATCATGCCTTTCTTACAAACATACATAGTTAGTTTATATATTGCCTGGCAAACTAGTTAGGTAAATAACAATTTCCTGACAGAGACCCTTCTCCTAGTGCTGATTTCTAGTCACTAGATCACTTCCATAATTTGCACGTTATTAGTAGTTGGGTTAAATGGAGATTGGAGTCCTTTCAGTTAGGATCCAGGCTTGAAACTATAGCAGTATTGGTTGCCCTTTTGTGTGACCTCGGGGCGGGGGGGTGGGGTAGTGCGTCTACTTCTGGATAGGCTCTGTGCCTTGGGAGTAAGTGGGGCTGTATTCTGCTGTTTTTTCTCCCTGTGAAGCTGATTCCAGTCAAGAGTGAGAACTGTCACATTTGGCCCCTACTATGTGGGGTTCTGCAGGGTTTGCTACGCTATCCAAGTCCTGTTTGTAGGATGATTTTATAAGATGGGGTTGGGTGAGGTCATCTATCCCTGTAGGGGGAGGTATAATCAGTATGCTGATGGTATTCAGTCATGCATCTTTGTCCCAAATAAACTAAGCAGTGGTGCTCATGTCTGGAGGCTGTGGGAGTCTGGATGGGGGATGGGGGAACAAGCAGAATCCTGGCAATATTGAGTCGTTTTGGGTTGTTTAGGCTTCCAGATTTTGGAGTTTATTATCTTTGGTGCTGGATGGAGCTTGCATTGTCCCAAACAGACCATGTGCTCAATCTGGGGCTCCTTCTAGATTTGCGACTCCAGAACTTCCCATTTATACCTTTGCTTCATGAGCTGCATTAGTTGCCAGTTTCCTTCCAGATTCAATTCAAGGCACTGTTTTTGACCTTTAAAGTCCTACCTAGTACATGGCATGGGGCCGAATTCCTTGAAGGACCACCTCTCCCCAGTTTCATCTGCCTATCCCATCTGGTCAGGTGAAGTACGTGGCTATTGATTTTCTGGAAATCTCTTAAAACTTAGTCCTATCAGCAGACTTGGAGACCCCGTGAAATCGGGAGCCAGCAAAATGGTTACATTATATGCAAAACCTTGCACACACTTTCCTGTGGTTTGTTTGTATTTGTTTCTATAATGGTTTTTAAGACTTTATTTAAACTCTGAATGCTACTTGGCATCAGCAATGGGTAGTTATATAAACTTACTAAATAAATAAATATAACACTGTTTTCCCACAACACTGGAATACTGACTGTTCCATGCTAAAAAAGCTAGTATGTCTGAGCATGTGGAGCTGTGTGTGTTTCATTCCCCCTCCCCCAAGTCCTTAAACATTGCATCACATTCTGCGTTTTAGAGGAATTAATTTTTACACAGCTTGACCTTTAGATGGCTCTCGCCTGACCAGTATCTCTTGCCTGTTAGTGACATAGTACTGGAGCCATGTTGGATGCATGTTGAACTGAGGCCACCTGGAAAGCGGCGTGGGTGTGGGTGGCTATTCTTCATATTTAAATTTTAGAAGGCCAAATAGCCTTGTTCTTGCTCTCCCCCCACCCATTTTTCCATTACATTCCAGCTGGAAAGAATTTGGTGAAGATCTTTAAAATAGAGCAGAAGTTAGACAGTGAGCACCATTGCTAAGACAAGGTTGTGAAATTGGAAACTAGACGTTCATCCACTAGGGATCACTTTGTGATGGCTGAAGGCATCCCAGTGTATTTCTGAGAGGTTGCTTAAGAGGGGAGCAGTAATAAGATCAAGCAGCTAACAAGACTGCTTGTAATTAGAGCATTTACATTTGAGACCTAATTTCCTGGATATAAAGTTGCAGTTTTCAATAGAATAGAATAGAATAGAATTTTATTGGCCAAGTGTGATTGGACACACAAGGAATTTGTCTTGGTGCATATGCTCTCAGTGTACATAAAAAAAGATACATTCGTCAAGGTACAACATTTACAACACAATTGATGATCAATATATCAATATAAATCATAAGGATATAATATAAATCATAAGGATATAAATCATAAGGATTGCCAATAGGAAAATCATATTTACTGTACAACTATATAGCTGTCAAAATATAATGCCATTGAAATAATTTAAGCAAACTAAGATGAAATGCAGGAAAAAAAAGCTTTGCATATGATTTTTGAACATTCTTTCATCTGGAGGCCAAAATATGTGCATTCATAGAAGAATATCTCACACTATACTGATGTATTCACTTCAGAAAGGTAAATTAAAACCTTATTGTGGGTGAAGATGAGCCTCTTAAGCTCTGTTGCTAATTACCCAGCTTATGGGATTCAATAATAGGTAGTTAACAGATCTTAACATTTCTGAAGTTTGTCCATTTCGGGTGGGATACAGTCTTTCTCAGTTTGAGCAATAGTGTAATAAATGGGACTTTTGACTGAATAATACCTTAAAAATACATTCCAATTAAAATAGAATAGAATTTTTTTTTAATAGAATTTTTATTGGCCAAGTGTGATTGGACACACAAGGAATTTGTCTTGGTGCATATGCTCTCAGTGTACATAAAAGAAAAGATACGTTCATCAAGGTACAACATTTACAACACAATTGATGGTCAATATATCAATATAAATCATAAGGATTGCCAGCAACAAGTTATAGTCATACAGTCATAAATGGAAAGAGATTGGTGATTGGAACTATGAGAAGATTAATAGTAGTGCAGATTCAGTAAATAGTTTGACAGTGTTGATGGAATTATTTGTTTAGCAGAGTGATGGCCTTCGGGAAAAAACTGTTCTTGTGTCTAGTTGTTCTGGTGTGCAGTGCTCTATAGCGTCGTTTTGAGGGTAGGAGTTGAAACAGTTTATGTCCAGGATGCGAGGGATCTGTAAATATTTTCACGGCCCTCTTCTTGATTCGTGCAGTATACAGGTCCTCAATGGAAGGCAGGTTGGTAGCAATTATTTTTTCTGCAGTTCTAATTATCCTCTGAAGTCTGTGTTTTTCTTGTTGGGTTGCAGAACCGAACCAGACAGTTATAGAGGTGCAAATGACAGACTCAATAATTCCTCTGTAGAACTGGATCAGCAGCTCCTTGGGCAGTTTGAGCTTACTGAGTTGGCGCAGAAAGAACATTCTTTGTTGTCCTTTTTAATGATGTTTTGATGTTAGCTGTCCATTTGAGATCTTGCGATATGATAGAACCTAGAAATTTGAAGGTTTCTACTGTTGATACTGTGTTGTCTAGTATTGTGAGAGGTGGAAGTATGGAAGGGTTTCTCCTAAAGTCTACCACCATTTCTACGGTTTTGAGTGTGTTCAGTTCCAGATTGTTTTGGTTGCACCACAAGGCTAGTCGTTCGACCTCTCGTCTATATGCGGATTCGTCATTGTCTCGAATGAGACCAATCACTGTTGTGTCATCTGCGAACTTCAGTAGCTTAACAGATGGATCATTGGAGATGCAGTCATTGGTATACAGAGAGAAGAGAAGTGGGGAGAGCACACAGCCTTGGGGGGGCCCTGTGCTAATTGTACAGGTATTTGATGTGATCTTGCTTAGCTTCACCTGCTGCTTCCTGTTTGTTAGGAAGCTTGTGATCCACTTACAAGTCTGTTCCAGTACCTGTAGCTGGTTTAGCTTAGTTAGAAGAATGTCTGGAATGATGGTATTGAATGCTGAACTAAAGTCTACAAAAAGGACCCTTGCATAGGTCTTTGGAGACTCAAGATGTTGTAGGATGTAGTGCAGAGCCATATTAACAGCATCATCTGTTGATCTGTTTGCTCGGTATGCAAATTGCAAAGGGTCTAACAGCGGATCCGTGATGGTTTTCAAGTAGGAAAGCACTAGCCTTTCAAAGGTTTTCATGACTACAGATGTTAGAGCAACTGGTCTGTAGTCATTCAGTTCCTTGATGGTGGGCTTCTTCGGCACTGGGATGATGGTAGAGCGTTTGAAGCAAGAAGGAACATAACACATCTCTAGTGATTTATTGAAAATATGGGTGAAGATGGGGGCCAATTGGTCAGCACAGACTTTTAAGCAAGAAGGAGTTATCTTGTCTGGGCCTGGAGCTTTTCCTGGCTTTTGTCTGTGAAATAGGTCCTGCACTTCTTTTTCTGTGATCACTAGGGGTTGTGAACCCAATGAAATGGGGTCAGTTGTAGGAGGCTTGGCTGTTGTTGGTGTGTCTGAGATGGGGGTTGTGGAGATAGGTGGCTGTAGTTTCCTTTCAAACCTGCAGTAAAACTCATTCAGGTCATCTGCCAGTTGTTGATTACCTTCAGCCTGGGAAGGAGGTTTGCCATAGCCGGTGATACTTTTAAGAATTTTCCACAGGTTTGCTGGTTCATTTGCTGAAAACTGATTCTTTAGCTTTTCAGAGTAGCTTCTTTTTGCTGCTCTGATCTCCCTTGTTAGTGCATTTCTGGCCTGATTGTACAGCATTTTATCACCTTTTCTGTAGGCCTCCTCTTTGAAATGTTATTACCACTCATGCTAGGCTACCATCTTAAGTAGGTCTGTGGGTGGGCACAAGATAAATCAAGGCTAAGGATTGAATGGCTTTAAATTAAAAGTGGCTGCAGCAGGATTAGAAGGCAGCACAGCAAAATAGAATAGAATAGAATTTTTTATGGCCAAGTGTGATTGGACACACAAGGAATTTGTCTTGGTGCATATGCTCTCTGTACATAAAAGAAAAGATACCTTCATCAAGGTACAACACTTACAACACTTAATGATATGCTGGATGAATTTTTTGATGCTCTGTTGCTTGAATTAATGCTAGGCCCTCATTGGGCAAAATGTTCATCTTGTATCTGGCAGCATGTAATTTGATATACGGTTGGTACAACTGTGAATGAATTACAATCCAAATACGGTACTGTATGTAATGTAAAAGACATACCTGCAGCAAGCAACACCTATGACATTTGTCAGGGCAGGCATCCACTGTTAGATGTTGATGGGAAACCAAGCATTATACATTTTGAAAGAAAAACAAAACAAAACTTTATTTGTCTTTCTAGATTCCGCATGACAGCCTGTGGAAAGCCTCTCCAGAAATACCTTGAAATTCCGGAATATATATTTTCTTACAACTCACACAAGGTCTACAGGAGAGCTTGTCCAAATGAGCAAGACATCACAACAGAACACAGCTGCAGAAACCAATGGAGTAAGTGTCATCTATACCCAAGCGCACACCAGTGGGTTGCAACAAGTTCCTCAGCTGGTGCCTGTTAGTCCTGGAGGTGGGGGCAAAGCTACACCTCCCAGCAAGCAGGGCAAAAAGAATTCCCTTGTTGATAGAAACAGTGATGAATACCGCCAGCGCCGGGAACGAAATAACATGGCGGTGAAAAAGAGCCGCTTGAAAAGTAAGCAGAAAGCCCAGGACACCCTCCAGAGGGTAAACCAGCTGAAAGAAGAAAATGAACGCTTGGAGGCCAAAATCAAGCTCCTTACGAAGGAGCTGAGTGTACTGAAAGATTTGTTTCTTGAGCACGCTCACAACTTCACAGACAGTGCGCAGCCTCTGGGCACAGAAAACTCTGCAGCACATTCAGATGGATCCGGACAATAGATAAACTGGGTGAACTTCCCTTGACCAGGTGGAGAATAGAATGGAGACGAATCTGCTCTAAACTTTGTATCATCTCTCGTTTTTGACATCATTTTTCAGTAGACTTATCCCTCTGTTTGAGGCCAGGAAATTGAACGTTTATGTTAAGTATTTGTTTTAAATTAAGTGTTAATGTATTTTCTTGTCGGTTTTTTTGATAAATGAAAGAAATAGGGACACATCCTCAAATTACTGTCACTAAAATTAGGACTGCATCATTTATTAAATTATTTTAATTTTTCTGGGCATGATGATTGGGCAATACTTTTTTCAAAATATAAATTGTTTTTAAGGTAAGAATTTACAGGTATTCTCCTCAGTCTCCAGTTTATCTTGCCTAGGAGGAGGTGCCTTTTTCAAAACGATTTCTACGAGGCAAGTGTGCATCAAAGAAAGTGTCAACAATCCTCAGATATTCATGTGCAAATTTACATACTTCACCAAATTATCTTTATGAAATGGTTGAAAGCCTTAAATTAGTTGTTCGGTTGACAGCTTTCTTTTCAGCAGGGTAACAAATATCCATATACTGATAATCAGCTGACGAGTTGATTAAATAAGCTTTAAAATTTTCCTTTTCCACTTATTTTGGTAGTGCATGGCTTATTTTGTAATATAGGTTGGGATTTTCAAAAATGTAGTCCAAATACTTGCTGTGTACAACTCCTGTAGTTGAGGTTTGCTCAGTAGCGGTGCCTAACACATTGTTTAGTTAAGGGAAAGGCAGGACAGCTGTCTAACACGCAAGGGTTGTGGTTTTCTCTCAAGCCCTACCTGATCTGTGGTCTGAAAATGGCTCTGCTCTAGGTGGGAGCACCTTCCACCTCATCCCTGTGGCCAAATGGAATTGGGCAACTATAAGGACTATCTACAAATATCTGCAGCATCTGCATAGGAATTTTGTTTCTTTTTAGGGTGTGGGTGTGGGTGGGGAGGCAGGGTTTTCCCAGTTGCTGCTGCTTTTCACCAACCCCTAAATGAACTGCCTAGAGTAGGGGTCTCCAACCTTGGCAACTTTACGACATGTGGACTTCAACTCCTGGGAGTCCACAAGTCTTCAAGTTGCCAAGGTTGGAGTCCCCTGGCCCAGAGTGTGGATGGAAATTGGGGTCTGCATACAGGTTCAAGGCTGTCACTTCATCACTGGATGGATTCATGCAGCTTTAAGCTATCGTTCGTTGAACATGTTACTGGGGCAGAGTTCCCACAAAGGCATAAATGGCCCTAACTCTATGGTTTTGTGTTGGGGAGTGTTTGCAGCTTGTTTTGAGATCAGTTCTGTTTCAGGGCCACATTTTCAAGGTTTGCAATGGTTTGGGGACAGATAACATTCAAAATTATTGAGAGCTAGTGTAGTTTAGTGATGAAAGCTCCAGGCTCAGGAGAGAGTGAATTCCAGTCCCGCCTTAGACCTGAAAGGCAGCTGGGTGACTTTGGGCCAGTCACTCTCACTCAGTCCTGGCATGAAAATCCAGCTCCCTTAATAGAGTTGTTGCTGTGAGAAAGAGAGAAGGAGGAAGGACTATTAGGTATGTTTGCTGCTTTATTTATAAAAATAATAAGAGGCAGGATGAAAAAAACCAGGCAATTATGAGATACCTAGAGTTGTTCTTGATAGTGAGATGAGTGGCATAGATTTAACAAATAAAATGAATAAATAAATAAAAGCCACAACAGAAGAGCCATATGGTGCCCTTCTCCCTTCTTCAGCAAGATCTTAAATTTTGTAACCATCTATGGCAGAAACTGCTTTGCTTTTGAGACTCAAGTAAGAGGAAGATTCCTGACCAGAAGGAATTCCTTGTTTGAGAAGGGGGGAAAATCAAGACCTCACTACTATCCAGGTTCAAATTTAATTCCACAGTGAACCAAAAACACGTGATCATCTTTTCAACAGAGTCCATAAAATTAAATCTTTTGCTTTGTGGCAATCATATTGCCACAAACATGAGGCTTTTTGATGCTTCAAATGCTGGTGGTATATATATATATTTATTTGAGTAGAAGGAGACATATTTAACAGAGCAGGGAAGGTCATGAAACATTAATTTATTTTCTTTCACAATCTCCCCATACATCGTATGTTTGCATATGACTGGACTAGTGAAAATGACTTTTATACCTCCCCTTTTTCGAAGTTACTGTGTTTGTACATGTATTTAGAAAAACTCGATTGTGGTAGAAAATATTAATAAAAAGCCTTACAACAACATGCTGACCTATATTTCTGTAAAGCTGTAATAATTTGTATTTGAAGTCTAATTGTTTCAGGCTAACAAGCTGCAGTTCCAATAATACCGAATTTGGACAGACTAGGAAGGGGAATGGAGGCTGGGGTTAAAAGATTACCCTGGAGAGGTATAAAAATATACCTTGAGTACACTATGCAAGAATAATTGCACACACAATAGTTTAAAAAACCTACAGAATTCCCCTCTCATTCAATAAACGTCATATTATATATATAAAATTTCTTACTATATAAATCATTTATGCATTTGTAGACCAAATGTGACATTTAAAAATGTAAAATACAGGTAAGAGATTATTTTCCAATCCATACCACAATTTCCTTAAAAGCCAGTCAAGTTTTCAAATACTTCTCCAAATTACTTTTTTTAAAGTGCTTGCAATATACTTTTATTTTACTTGGATTTTACATTTTACTTGAAGCTTCTATTGGGGTGGGTTATCTATTTCTTTCATGCCAGGAGAAACATTAATTTGGGGGATCCCAACTTAGCTTATTTGCTCCCCTTCTTCAATTCTGGCTTTCATTCAATTCTAAATGTATTTATTTATGTACTCTGTTTTTCATATTAACCATACTTATTGCATTCTTAGCATCACTTTTAAAATTTATCCCTAATAAACATTTATCTACTACATCATAGAAGCTCAAAAGCTATTTGCATCTTTCCATCCTTTACAACCGCTGCAACACAGAGCAGGCTCACATTTTGCTTCTTTTAATTAGTATTTTAATAGCTTGGCATTTTATTTTCCTGCTCAAGTATTCTGTAAATATTTTTGAAAGTCTTGTACGTACTCAAATTGTTTGTGATTGATTCCTCTTGTATAATTTTCTAGTTCTACAGATTCCATACTTTCTTATCTCTCTGCTTTTTAAAGGACTATTCTTCAGATGTTTGTTTGCAGGTTTCTCATTTAAAAGGTATAACAAAAGGAAATTATGTTAAGGTATATAAGACAGTAAAATACTGTTTTGAAGTAAAACTTTACAGGAAATCCTTGACTTATGGCAGTCCATTAACAATAGATCAGAATTAAGATGGAACCAGAATGGGCACCTTATGGCCCATAAAGCACTTCTGACCATTGTAAATGTCAGACGACTTGCCACCCCTGCAGTCATGTGACCACATTTTGGACACGTCTTGGTAAGCAGTTCACTTGCAGTGTCCTGTGGCCACGTGACTACAATTGTCAAAAGTTTTGTTTCTCCATTGCAAAGTACAGTTGGGCAGAATGTGAAATTCTTTCTCAAGGAAATAAATGTTGGGAGTTACATGCTTAAGAATAACCCAACATGGTCACTAAGCCACTCAGATGATAAGGGCAATCCTGGGCTGGAAGTTGAGTGGCAAGAACTTGGTTGCTCCTCTCTCTTTCTCCTGGGCTAAAGGGGAAACCGGGGACCCAAGCAGACCAGAGGGACCCCTCCCCTTTAAGGCGACTGGGACGTAGTCAAACCTTTCAAAACCTTAACCTTGAAAAGAGGATCTCCGAAAAAGATACAGGAGGCCAAAGCGATCTTCAAAGCAACACTTTTTATTCATTTTATTTCATTGGCAGAACTTGTGCTCTTTATTGGCTATTAAGAAGAGAAGATTCGGTTGCACTGATCGTTGTATTTGCTTATCAGCAGCTACGCCCATCGCTTGGGCAAAACTTATAAAGAGGCAAGAGGGAGAATCGAGTCAAGCATAATCCGATTTGGTTATTGGTACCCTCACTTTTTCCCCATATCGTTTCCCATAGGAAAAAAATGAGTTTGATTTGGAAGGCTTCTTTCCTTTATAAGCAGGCTTTTCTTGAGGTGCTGGGCAGGCTGCAAGGAGCCCCAAACCGCAAGTGAGGAGTGGGCACCTAGCTAGAAGCTGAAGCAAAGGATTTGCTGCTGCCCTGAGCCTCGGAAAGGAACGCTTCGATTTCCTGAACTGTACGAGGGACACAAGTCAGCAGTTCCATTCCACTGGCTGTCACCACAATGTCGTCCTCAATCCGTACCTAGGAAAAGACAGACGCACCTGATCAGATGTAGTGGCAGAACAAAATGATGCGATTCCGTTTTAACCTGGCTTAGTTAAGCCTAGGCAACCATTTACTGAGTTCAAAATAGTTCGGTGGCTAATGTTTCCCCCTCACCTCATAGCCAGTGGAACAGCTGACCTCAGGAATTGTGGGCGCTCCTTCACTGGAGGTTTTTAAGAAGAGACTAGACAGTGACTTCTCTGAAATGGTGTAGGTTCTCCTGCTGGAGAAGGGGGCTGGACCAGAAGACCTTCAAGGTTCTGTTCCTTTTCTATTCCCATTCCCAATTATTCTATGTCTCGCTTAGCAACAGAAATTTTGGGTTTAATTGTGGTCGTAAACCAAGGACTGCCTGCAATGATAGCAAGGCAGGGATGAAAACAGCCAACCTGCAGACTTCTCTTCATGCACCTGCTACTTCGGGCTCCTGCCTCAGATGAGAGGAGCATGTGGCACATGGGCATGAACCAAATTCCTACCCAGCTCAAAACAAGTAGTGGTAACGTTCTTTTACGAAGCCCTGATCCATTCTGAGATTATAAACACATGCTTGCTTGTTAAACCCCCCCCCCCAAATTAATCTGACTACAGAGGATTAGATACACAAGGTATAAATATAACCAACATAAATTATGTGCTCAGCATTGAAAATGCTGCCTGCGTAACAGATTAACAGAGTTGGAAGAGACCTTGTAGGTCATTTAGTCCAACCCCCCCCATCCAAGCAGGAGACTACAGCATTTCTGACAGATGGCAGCCCAGTCTCTTCTTGAAAGCCTCCAGTGATGAAGCTCCCATAACTTCCGAAGGCAACTTCTGTTCCATGGGTTCACTGCTCTCACTGTCAGAAAATTCCTCCTTACTTGCAGGTTGAATCCATTATTCCTTGTCTGGCCTTCAGGTGTTTTGAAAAATAGTTTGTCCCCCTCCTCTCTGTGGCATTAAATGTTATCAGCTCCAGTTGGATCAACCGCCTCAAATAAAGATCCAGCATAAGAACCACTTAATACGTTTCTCCTTCCCATTATCTCCTTGTTAAGCTCTTTTCACCTCTTTGCATTTTAAAAAGGAGCCCATTAGATGGGATGCTTTGTAGCTGATACTGTTACTAAGATCTTTTGAAACCTTTCCTATTCTCATTGGGTGTGAATGAAAAGGCCACGCCATTCTGCGCCCAGTCTCTGCGCCCAGTGCTAATCTCTCCTGGTTAAATATGCAGACTCCGTCATTATCCCTTATCTTATCAGAAATGTGCTAGTAAGTCTCTAAGCTGCAATAAAAGCAATTTTATCCAAGTGTCAAAGCCAAAGGAACACAAATACTGGTGATTCCCACTGTACACTGCCTGTAATTGTTTCTGACCTCTTAACATTTTGATCTAAAAATAATGCTAGTTTAACATTTGTCCTGCTTGCAAAATAACCCATTTATTCAAACAAAGCCAGTCTTTGAGTCTTATTAAAGTGCTCAGTGAAGCTGCCTGTCAAATTATCTTCATTATTTAAGATTAATTTAAGTGTTAAATAAGCTTGGCAGAATGTGTTCAGCAGGCAGCTGTTCAGTCTAGATCTACAAGTTCTCACTCTTTACTATCCAGGAAACGCAACTGTTCTCCTTTCATTGACAAAAAGAGGCCTCCTACCTGGACAAAACATTGGAAAGGTTGGCTCAGCCTTCCGTCCTTCCGAGGTGGGTAAAACGAGGAGCCAAATTCTTGGGGGCAAATAGGCTGACTCTGTAAACTGCTTAGAAGCCTGGAAAGCACTGGAAAGCGGTATTTAAGTCTAAATGCTTACTTGCTTCTTTTCTTCCTTCCTGTTAGAATGCAGTATTATTGCAGGCTAACTCTGCCCACAGCCAGGAGTTTGATCTTAACCAGCTCAAGGTTGACTCAGCCTTCTGTCCTTCCGAGGTGGGTAAAATAAGGACCCAGATTGTTGGGGGCAAGAGGCTGAATCCGTCAACCGCTTAGAGAGGGCTATAAAGCACTGTGAAGCTGTATATAAGTTAAGTGCTATTGACTTGCTATTTAGCCCCCATGTAAACCATCTTACGAAAATAAGAACAGAACAGAACATTGCTATCTTCCAATCCTTGAAGGGCTGTCACAGGGAAAAGGACGTTTATTTTCCACAGCACTTGAGGCAGGAGAAGCCGCCTTGGGTGGGAGAAGGAGACCCAACCTGCAACTAAGGAGGAATTTCTTGACAGTGAGAACAATTCATCAGCGGGACAGCTTGCTTCCTGGAGTGGGAGGTGCTCCATCACTGGAGGTTTATAAAAAAAGCCTGGACAACCATTTGTCTGGGATGGTCTGAGGACCGTCAGTGGGTTGGACCAGAAGATTTCTAAGATCCCTTTTAACCTGATTCTATAAAGTTTCTGACTAGAAATCTCTCAGCGTTCTTATTTTTCCCTTTACAGAGCCAACTCTAGACAAATCTGCTTCCTTGTATTCGAAAAGAGATCAATTATGCAGCCACTGCTTGAAGAAGGCATTTGGAATAGATCTGCCCCAGAACACACGGGGGCTTCAGAAGAAGGCGCACCTGCAGAGGCTGCCCCAGGACAGCTCTCTCCTTCAGGGAGTCCCTTGGTCCTTGTTAGGAGGAGAGGAAAGAACCTCAAGGCCACCAGGCTTCTGGTTGAGGCAGCAAAATTTGCCGGAGCCCCTAAGTCGCCCTCCTACCAGAGCGGCCCCGGTGACACGCACTTTTCAGCCCCAGGATCCTGGCCGGCTCAAAGGCACTGATAAGGAAACAGCACAGAGCAGAGATAACCTTTCCAATCTGGGGAGAGAATTGAGCAGCAGAAGGTAAAGTCCCACCTGGCTTGATAAGACTCTGCACATAGGCACAGCTCTTGAGCCCTGCAGGTGGAGCCAAGGCGGAAGGACCCGGAGAACTGGCGCTGAGGGATGTAAAGCCTCCCACCAAAAAAACCCGAATTCCACCCTTTGACACAGTGAAAATCTGGGGGAGATTTCTGTCAAGATGAACACCCAACGATCATGGCAGCAGATGAGGCGTCTGTTACAAAACATTTCCTTCCCAGGCAGCCCTGAGGCGGCAGCAGCAGCTCTTCTGCTCCTTCTGGATAGTGTTTGGGAGCCAACTCGAGGGTTATTCCACAAACTTGCTGAAGTCTGCAAGACTTGCCAGAGACGGCTGCAAGAGCTCCATGAGGGGAGAGGGAGGGAGGGAAACCCCAGTTTGGTCTCCTGCCCTCACCTGGTCCCCTCCGTCTGGGTCTGGGCGCTTTCCAGCTCACTTGCTGCTGCTCTGATGCCTTCCTCCTTCTGCTTTGCTCCTTTTCTCCTCCAACAGGTGACTGAAGCACCTGGAGTTGCACAAACGATTCAAAGATGCTGCTTTTACTTTTGGAACAAGAACCGGAGAGTTCTAAGCTCGGACTTTCCAAAACTTCATCCACCTTGTCCAGTTGCTGCAAACTTTTTTTTTTTTTTTGCATTTATATCCCGCCCTTCTCCAAAGACTCAGGGCGGCTTACACTATGTCAGGCAATAGTCTTCATCCATTTGTATATTATATACAAAGTCAACTTATTGCCCCCAACAATCTGGGTCCTCATTTTACCTACCTTATAAAGGATGGAAGGCTGAGTCAACCTTGGGCCTGGTGGGACTAGAACTTGCAGTAATTGCAAGCAGCTGTGTTAATAACAGACTGTCTTAGTCTGTTGAGCCACCAGAGGCCCTTGGACTACTTCCCTATTTGCACCAATGTTGCTTAGATGATCGGTTGATGAAAAGAAAATGTTCCCTGAAGGTAGAGCATTTAAAATCACTTTCGAAAACTCCAAACAGGCCAAGCTTTGTACTCTCACAAGTTCCAAATCTAAACTCTGATCAGGCACAAACTCTGTGGGTATTTTTAGGCCGTTCCTTGTCTCATTGCCCCTAAACCTGCCCAATCCACAAGACTGTGATGCATTTTCATGGCATTCTGCATGCGAATAGAATGAATGAGCTGGAAGGGACCTTGGAAGTCTTCTAGTCCAGCCCGCTGCTCAAGCAGGAGAACCTAGACCACCTCAGATAAGTGACTGTCCAGTCTCCTCTTAAAAGCCTCCAATGATGGAGTGCCCACAATTTCTGGAGGCAAGTGGTTACCGTGTTTTTCAGAGTATAAGATGCACTCCCTCCCCCCAAAAGAGGGTGAAAATGTGGGTGCATCTTATATACCGAATGTAGCCCCACCCACCCACTGGCCCCCACTCTTTGGCCTCTGCCTCCCTGCAGCAAACAGCCTGTTTCAGCTTCATTCAGCACAGCCTGATTAGCAGAAACAGCTGATTGTCAGTTGGATCAGCCTCCTGACCCTCAGCTGTTTCAGGCTACAGAGATTGCCATTGCCTGTTGCCGCAGGGGCCTCTGCTGTTTGCTGCAAGGAGGCAAATTGCTGGGAGGCAGAGGCAAAAAATTTTTTCTTGATTTCCTCCCCACAAAAGGTAGGTGCGCCTTATGGTCTGGAGTGTTTTCTACTTCAAAAAAAATCACTGTATTTACAGTACAGTATTTACAATTGTCTTCACTATCAGGAAGTATTTCCTTCATTCTGGGTTGCTTCTCTTTTTGAAGAGAAATTTTTCTCTCTCTCTTCAGGCTTTTGATCATCTTAGTTGCTCTTCTCTGTACTTTTTCCAAGTCTCAACATCTTTTCCGTAATGTGGTGACCAAAACTGGATGCAGGATTCTAGGTGTGGCCTTACTAGGGTTTTATAAAGTGGTATTAATACTTCACATGACCTCTGCTTATACAACCCAGGATTGTATTAGATTTTTTGGGCTGCTGCTGCTGCATCCTGCTGGCTCCTATTTAAGTGATCATCCAAGGTCCCTCTCCCAGTTACTGTTTTTGAGCCAGGCCTCGCCTGATCTGTACTTATACCTTTGATTTTTTATTTTTTTTTATTTTGAGGTACTGTGTTTTGAAATAGTTTCTCATCAGTGCCACATTTTTCCTGTGCACCTTTGCACCCTAACAAAGTTACTCACCCCACCAAAATTTCGGAAACGTGCCAGGACTTCATTGTTGATGAAACAGGCCTGTGCCGGATTAGCCAAGGCCTGGTCCAAGACATGGTCGATGAAATAGATGCCCGGCTCCACAGTCAGCACCATGCCTTCCAGAAGGGTACGGGCAGTTCTCAAACTCCGGAGACCCGGCAAGTCGATGCGATCGACTCCCTGGGAAAGGAAAGGACGTATAAATTCTGTGAGAAGCTTGTGGTATCTTTCAGCCGTCCAGCCAGAGAGGCCCCGTTGATGCCAGATGGAGAATAACAGGGAAGGGCACCACAAAGGCCTGGGAAGCTGAAAAGACTCCTGGGTTGGGCCAGCATGTTCCATATTGCTCTGACTTCAGGGTGGTAGTGGTAAGTTATAAATGGTGTGCTCAAATTGTTCCTGCTGGGAATGCTGATCTGTGTGGCCCCCCTCTCGAAATATGCTAGAGGTTATGAAGCCTGAATGGTTTCAGGGTCAAATCTGGTCTCTGAAAGTCCCTTTGCGGGTTCGTGGTTTTCCTGCAGCTCCCCCACAAGGCTACTTGTGAGGAGACGTAACCTAGGGGTGCCCAGGGCTGGCTCAACACAGCTAATGAGTGTGCAAAATGCTTCAGTAATAGATCTGTTTTGGGTTGGCTGAACAACGGGGAGGGTCCAGAACTGACCTCTGGGTAGCCGCCTACGTCGTGAACATCAATTCCAAGAAAGTGTCCCAGCCCGTGAGGCATAAATACGGCACCCAGATGGACCTTCACCATGTCCTCAACATTGCCGCGGAGAATGCCAATTTTCGTAAGTTCTTCCAGATGGACTCGGTCTGCCAGACGGTGCATTTCAGGCCAGGCCACCCCTTACGGAGAGAAAAAAAGTCCTATTATTTCGTTGTTCTTATAAATAGACATTTTCTTATCCTGCATGTCCATTTCCTGAGTCCCCCAGAGAGAATTCTCCACCCCACAATGGAGGGTCCATCTGGAGAAAGCAGGCAGGGCCCCATGTTGAATGCCTTGTCCTGGGGGGTGGGGTGGGGTGTTGAGTCATTCTACACCACAGACTCTTGCCTTTCAAACTGAAGTTACTGAAAAGATACGGAGGGTGGCAAATACCCTCTTCTGGGCTAGTTTAAGTCCTAACACAGTTGTGTCTGGCTCATGGGCTACATGTGGCCCTAGGCACCTGGTAATTCAGCCCCACAAGATCATAAACTTTTCACGTTGTGCGATTTATGCACAACTATATTATCTATTTTATACGTGGCCCAAGACAATTATTCTTCACTCAGTGAAGCCAAAAGGTTGGATACCCGTGCCCTGGCATATGCGCTCATACAACACGCCAAAGTTTCTTGCGGCTTAGCATGTTGTATGAACTAGCCCCTTTATGGTTTATGGTTCGGAATGTTTTGTAAATACAGAAAATGAGTCAGTTTGGGATTTAGTTGTGTTGGGCAAGCCTAATCTCAAAGCAACACGCAACTTCTGCCCAACTGGAAAGAAGAAATAGGGGAAATTTCAGTTCCCTGTTGATGTACGGCACAGGCAGAAGCCACAGGTGGGCCAAGGGCCTTGTGGCTGAGTCAGGGAGAAAAAGTATCATAAGAAAAAAAATATGTCATATTCTTCTGAGTCTCTTTCACCTTCATCTTAGCATCTGACTTGATGAGTTCAAGTAGGGACAGGCTGTCAGGCTATGTTGTCACTACATCCCAGAAGATGCCCTTGCCGAACCTGGCACATATTTATCTCCCTTGCGACGTTTTGTGGATGTGTACTCTGATGTCCACATGGCAGCCTTACAAAGCTCTTGCCCTGGAGAACCAGGGTCCTCCAGAGTACCTTTCTTGAGTCTGCCTAAGGCGAGTTTGGCCAAAAGAAGCTTTGCCCATCTTTGTCTCTTGCCTTTTACGCTGCCTTCAGTTGAGGAGAGCAATCTTCAAATTGCTAAATACCAAGGACCTGTCTAGATAAAAGCTAAGTGCCTGGACAAATGCTCCCCTTGGTGAGGACAAGTGAAATCAAATGACTGCAATGTGAAAAAAGGTGAAATAATATTTGGAGTAAAAAAGAGTTGGATTAAAGCTCTCCTTGCTCCTTGCTTGCCACAGATGTCCTGGGTTCACCATTCAGATGCTCCCTTTGTGGTCGATGTTGTGGCTGCTGGGGGAACACCTGAAGGGTGAGGCGAGGCAGCTACAGGATCACTGGAGGGCTGAGGAGCACAACAAAGACTCTGCCTGCTTCCAAACCTGGTTTCCAGGCTTGAGATCTGGAAATGGTTGGCGGGCAAAAGACTCACCACCCCGTAATTGATTTAATAACTTAGTAAGCCCTCATCCCAGCCTTGAGAGCAAAGAGAAACACTTTGCTTTTACGGGACGGTGCTTTGCTCACTGGCTGAATCTGGCATTGAACTAATTAAATAGTTTAGTATTTAAATTATTGGTGGCACAGTGGTTCGAATGCAGTATTGCAGGCTGACTCTGCCCACTGCCAGCAGTTTGATCCTGACCAGCTCAAGGTTGACTCAGCCTTCCATCCTTACGAGGTTGGTAAAGTGAGGATCCAGACTGTTGTGGGTGCTAGGCTGACTCTGTAAACTGCTGAGAGAGGGCTATAAAAGCAGCGTGAAGCAGTTTATAAGTCGAAGCGCTGCTGCTATTTAGCTCCCATGTAAACCAAGAAAAAACCCCCACAAAACCAGAGCTCATGACTTGCTCATATCTTTGCATCAATTTAGGACAGTATTTCAGGTTGAAATTTTATCTGTAGAAGCTTTCTTAGAGTAAAGCAAATTCTGAAGGTCTTTGAATACTTTATCAGCTTCCCATAACCTCTTAGTTTTGGGGAAGGATTCCAGTTGAGGAGGAATGCGTGAGACTGACAGGTGAGTGCTGCTACTCCTCGGAATCTCCCAATAGTAATGGTCTCAACACATTCACCAAGTCAGGAAACCACCCTCAGTGAGGTCAAGACGATGTTATTAAAATCGCTGCTTTTCAGTTTCTGCTTCATTTTAGGTGATAAGGAAGAAGAGAAGCTGCAGAAAAAGATTTTTAAAAAATGCTTCTGGCCCAAAAACATTTACAGAATACAGAATAACAGAGTTGGAAGGGAACTTGGAGGTCTTCTAGTCCAGGGGTCTCCAACCTTGGCCACTTTAAGCCTGGCGGACTTCAACTTCCAGCTTTGCTGGCTGGGGCTTTCTGGGAGTTGAAGTCCGCCAGGCTTAAAGTGGCCAAGGTTGGAGACCCCTGGACTAGTCTAATCCCTTCCCCCAGCATTTCTCCCTTTGCTTTGCATTGGGAACCTTGGAGATCTCTTCAGAAGCAAATCTACAACCAGACAACCAACCAATGGTGGAAAACTGATGGTGTGAGGGAGGATTCTTTGACAAGTTCCTGTGAGCCAATCTGTCCCCATGTTGGGGGCTTATGCTAGAAGGCCCACCTTTATCGCTTTCAAAACGGTAAGACACTTCTTCTCTCAGTAGACACCATCCAAGTAGAGTCCCTGCTCACTAGTTCCGGGAGGAAGCTTCCAGGGATCATATTGCAGTATCTTCCAATATCAAATTAATATCAATGGGAAAAGTAGGGCCACTAATTTGGCTGAGTTTGCAAAGCAGAAACACGATTTCCACTTCTAGCCAGCAACTCCCTTTCATTATTAGATAGAATCCTGAGAATTACAGACATCCTAAGAAGACATTCCCCAGGAATGCCAATAACAGATTATTTCAGACATCTGGGTGACCTGAAGCCCACTGCTCTCTCCTCTTGGACACACTGAGGGAAGTTTCACTTGCACACCCAGGGGCTTTGCCACACACAGCGGAATGACTTCATTTCTTCTTCTTTTGCAGAGGATGAATTGCTGAATTGATGTCTGGTTGCTGAACCAAGACAAGGAGCCAAGAAGTCAGCTGTTCCTTGTTTAGGTTTGGCAGAATCACCAACTGTCAGCAATTTTTCAGCCACAATTTGTTTTATGTTCCCCCAGTGAAGAAGGCAGCTTCTGGAGAGGGGGGGGGGGAAGCCCCACCCCACTTAAACAAGGAATGTACTGGAAGCTGAGGCAGTGAAGCCTTCTCCCATCGCTGACCCTGCCAGGTCTCTGGGAGAAAGGCCAGGCACAAGAGGGACAGGCCTTGAGCATCTATTCAACAGGAGCATCTCATCCAACCAAGAACAACTCAAGGGGGCTTGCAAATCAGATAAACCCAGGTGAGGCCAAGGCCTGCTTGAGGAGAGCACCTGGTGCTGAAGAAACACCAGGCAGGCACAGGGCTAGTGTAAGGAAAAGAAGAATCAGGGGAGACATGATAGCAGCATTCCAGTATTTGAGGGGCTGCCACAAAGAGGAGGGGGACAAATTATCCTCCAAAGCACCTGAAGGCAGGACAAGAAACAATGGATGGAAACTAATCAAGGAGAGAAGCAACCTCGAATTGAGGAGGAACTTCCTAACAATGAGGACAATTAATCCATGGAACAACTTGCCGCCAGAATTTGTAAATGCTCCAACACTGGAAGTTTTTAAGAAGAGACTGGACAGTCATTCATCTGAAATGGTAGAGGTTCTCTTGCTTGAGCAGGGGGCTGGACTAGAAGACCTCCAAGGCCCCTTCCAGCTCTATTCTATTCTAATTTTAATCTTGTGGAGTCGTTGCCGGAGCCAGAACCGGCCACATGTGCGCAGCTGCAACGTGGCAAGTTCTGACATTCTGCAACGTGGCAAGTGCAACGTGGCAAGTTCTGCAACGTGGCTCTGGCAGCTCCTGTAGCTGCAACGTGGCAAGTTCTGACGTGGCTCTGGCAGCTCCTGTAGGAGCAGATGGCCTTGGTGAGGGCTCTGGGCACCCTTGTGGAGAGGAAAAGCTTTGCACAAAGAGAGCTCCACATGCTGCCGTGAGGTGGAAATCGCTCTGCAGGATGCCAAGGATGGTTTGAGACTGGAACTAGAGGAGTGAAGGGATGACCTATTTATTTAGGTACTACATTAATGTGCTAAGGAGATGACAGATTACAAACTGCTGGCCTGCAGGAGCACCAGAACACAAGCAGAAGCAGGGTTGGGAGTCCTCAATGGGCCAAGAACGGTGGTTGTTATGGTTTATCAAGTCCACTCTGGCTCCTGGTGACAGCAGGAACAAGTTGCTATGAATTTGGGGGCAACATTTTCAGAAGTGGCTTTCTAGCAATAGCAATAGCCCCTCTAAGCAGTTTTACAGAATCAGCCTCTTGCCCTCAACAATCTGGCTCCTCATTTTACCCACCTCGGAAGGATGGAAAGTTGAGTCAACTTGGAGCCTGGTGGGATTTGAACTGCCAAATTGCAGTCAGCCGGCAGTCAGCAGAAGTCAGCTGCAGTACTGCACTCTAACCACTGTGACTCTTCTAGTTCTAGAATTGGCCCCAAACCACCCAGTTGGCTTCATGCCCAAGGCAGAACTAGAAGTCACAGTCTCCTAGCATCTAATTCAGCACCATCACTTCTAGTAGAGCGATTCTAGTTGGGGGCAGAGGAAGGAGGCATTTCTTGTATTGTTCACGATTCATTTTCCACCATTCACATCATCAGGTTAAATCAATATGCTTGACCTGTTTCCTAATCAACTTTTCCATGCAAAATTGCTAAACTTTCTCTAGCAATAGCCCATGCGAGATCTTTCGTATTCACTAAAAGAGCTGTAAGCCCACCTTTTGGGTAAGTCTAGGTGTCGAAGATCAAAATCACAAAGCATAATAAAATACGAGAAGATCAGCAATAATAAAAACAATAAGGAAGTCTCATTAAGTAATGGCGTATACATAATGGCAGCCATAAACGCCTTATCTCTCTGGGAGACCAAGGTGAATAGATAAACTTTTAGGGCAAGAGCAGCCAATCTGAAGCCTTGGGGTCACATGGAATCTTTCTGGTGTTCTCCAGGCCAGGGGTCTCCAGCCTTGGCAACTTTAAGCCTGGCGGATGTCAACTCCCAGAATTCCCCAGCCAGCTTTGCTGGGAGTTGAAGTCCGCTAGGCTTAAAGTTGCCAAGGTCGGAGATCCCTGCTCTAGATCTCACCCACCCCCTCCAAACCACAATTGCTGAAAACTCAGCAAGGTTCTCACCTGTTGGAGGTGGACTAAAAGCAACGGTGCTGTACCCCATCAAGAGAATCGTCTCAAGATTCTTCTGGAACCCAGAAAAAATCCTTGCCCTGCCTAGGCATGGACATCGTCCACTGCAATGCATGGGAATTGTAGTCCAAGCCAAGGGGACCCTTGCGTGATGGGCTTTAGCTACTGGAGCAAAGCTGCTACTGCAGGAGGAAACGCCTGAGCCGCTCAGGGTTAATTCTAAGGAGAGGTTTGTTTTCCGGATGGAGGTACAGAATTGTATTTCAATGTATAAAACCTTCGCGAGAAATATCCTTTCTTAACAGTCAAGTCAGAAAACTGCACTTCCCTCTTTTCACCCACACAGCTTTCTAGCGGCTGGTGTGGACAGGACACCATGGAATTAATTAGCAGAGCATACATACCCACACACACACACTTTGCAAATACCAAGTCAATTTTGATTTCACGTACAGCTTGCAGAATTAGCAGAAATTTGCACAGGTGCCAAACCTTTTATCTTTCTGAAGGTCCTTTTCAGCATTTTTGGAATGCGAGAATCCTAGCTTTGATTTCTTGCTATAATTATACCACTGATGATGTACGAGTAGCCCAAAAGGAGATTTTTAAGAGCTGTTTCTGGATTAACTGCTCTAAACCCAGCCTAGAATTAATAACAAGAGAACCTCACCTCTGTGCCAGTCTCTCCTGGCAATTGATTTTCCTGCATTAGCAAGCTTCCCTCCTGAAGGAAGATCCCAGATCAGCCACAATGGCCAGGCCAGGCCAGGCCAGGCAACAACTCAGAACCGGTGGAGTGTCAGCCGTGTGAAACCAAAGTGGAAGAAACTTCTGCTGTAGAAATCAGCTTGCCAGAGTTTGAAAAGCTAATTGCTAACGATCAGATCTCATGTACTGGATGTGCAAACAACAGGTGGATCTCTGACTGAGATGGCACTGGAGATGGCCAGAACTACCAGCCTTCTCTTGAGGAGTCTCAGCTGACTAACATTTTCAAGCTGGAAAGCCCTCCTTCCATCATAAATCACATCACACAGCTTTGCAGAAAATCCCAGTTAGGTGTAATAAGCACTAATAAATACTTCCCTATGGACTCCAGGAGTGATCAAAGACAATGGAAGTTTTTGTTCCTCCAAAGGAAGAGAGGAAAGGCTACAGGGGAAAAAATAAAGATGGAGAAAGACAGTTATGAAAGCAAGTAGAGATTCGACAAAAGCATTTCAAGCATTTGGCACGTCTTCATTCAAGGGAATGCCAGAAGATCAACGCCTCCTGAACCTCTCATTCTTTCTGTTATTACAATGCACAATTGGGAGAAGTTTTCAGGATCCTATAATCAATCAATCCTATCAGTCAGTCAGTCAAGCAAGCAAGCAAGCAATAATCAATCAGAATAGAGCTGGAAGGGACCTTGGAGGTCTTCTAGCCCAACCCTCTGCTCAAGCAGTCTCTTCTTGAAAACCTCCAGTGATGCACCAGCCACAACTTCTGGAAAGAAGCCGTTCCACTAGTTTATTGTTCTCACTGTTAGGAAGTTTCTCCTTAATCCCAAATTGCTTGTCTCTTTGATCAGTTTCCATCCATTGCTTCTTCTCTTGCCTTCTGGTGCTTTGGAAAATAGGTTGATGTCCTCTTCTTTGTGGCAGCCCCTCAAATACTGGAAGACTACTATTTTGTCGTCCCCTCCCAGTCCTTTTCTCTAGATGGGCCATACCCAGATCTTGCAACTGTTCTCCTTTGTTTTTACAATTATAATATGGCCTCCACTCTGCAACCGTCAATGTGTCAGACAACAAAAGCCATCATGAACTATTTGGCGTGGAAAGGAAGGCAACGGTGGTCCCAGAATTGCAGAAAACACCAAGGTGCAGGAATTTGCCATACGGAGATCCCACGAAATGGAACATTCGTTGGTTTATGGCAGATGTTTTTATCAGGCAGCGGAAACCGAACATTATTTTCCTTAGTTGCTCCATATATTTCAGTCTTCTGGGTGATTGGTGAACTTCCTTAAGGAAGTAGCTGCCTCCTATTTCTGTCCCCACATTTCTGCACCCTAATCTAATCCTGTCCCCCCACACACACATATCAATGATGGTAGATGGCCATCTGAAAGCTGTTCTTAAGACCAAGGCACTTCAGGCTGGCAGCATCTAGAGCCTTGGTTGGAACAGTGGTTAGAATGCAGCATTGCAGGCTGACTCTGCCGACTGCCAGGAGTTCAATTCTGAACAGCTCACGGTTGACTCAGCCTTCCATCCTCCCAAGGCGGATAAAATGAGGAGCCAGATTGTTGGGGGCAAGAGGCTGACTCTAACCGCTTAGAGAGGGCTGTAAAGCACTATGAAGAGGTATATAAGTCTAAGTGCTCTTGCTATCTACCCATCCCACTAGATCTGGGAGGAGAGGCCTGCTCTGGCTCCCATTCTCATCTGGCAGGACCCAGAAAAGAACCTTTTCTGCCCAGTGCCCGCCTCCTGGAACCTCAGCCGCTGGAGATCAGTCTCACCCTGACCCTGCTGGCCTTTAGCAAGACCTTGAGGACTGGTTTTTGTTGCTGAGCCTGTTCCTTGGTTGTGTTAACTGTGGTGATTATTAATACAAATATAGGCTAGTTAATATCTGCATGAAAAGAGAACTGGCTCAGAACAAAATGGGGATGAATATGCAGCTTGGGAGGCTCCTTGCTTCTTCTTCTTTTATTAGTTTATAATATAAAATACAAAAATACAAAAGAAAAAGAAGGGAAAATAAACGAGGGAGAAGGGAAAAGTGTAGGGGAAGGGGAAAAAGAAAGAAAAGGCATTGACTCCACTCCCTTTGATACAGTAGAATAATAGCATCTAACTTCAACTTATTACTTTTACATCATAATGTCAACTAGCCATTCTACAAAAAGAAACCTATCTATTTGGTAAACCCCCAAATCAAAGTTTCCTTTTTTCCCACCCCAAGCACAAAGCCCAGAAGTGGTTTCCAAGTAGAAACAAAAGTAATTGTGTTTTTTTTTTCTTTAATCAAAGCAGCTAATTTTGCCACCTCTGCTAATTCCATCAACTTTTGCAGCCACGCATCCATCGTGGCCATCAAAGTGCCCTTCCATTTTTGTGTAGGAGGCTCCCTGCTTCAGGTCCAAGGAAAGGGGAGTCAGCCCTCACCCATCTCTTGGGGAAGCCTCTCAGCTGCCCCCACACCTAGAAGATACAGTGAGAGGGAAAGCACTGAGAGAGAAGAGACGGTCCCTGCACACACCTGGTCTGCAGCCCCCAACAGAAATGTACTCTTGGTTTGGAAAATAGTTTCTTAGCCCATTGGGGGGGGGGGCTGTACCCAAAGCAAACAATAAAAGGTAGCACACAGTCACGCTGAGACTAACACTGCAAAAGTGGAGATGAGGTACCTTCTCCTCTGTATTAGCCTTTTGCTTACAACTGCCTTCCTTCCTTCCTTCCTTCCTTCCTTCCTTCCCTTTCTTTCTTTCTTTCTTTCTTTCTTTCTTTCTTTCTTTCTTTCTTTCTTTCTTTCCTTCCTTTCTCTATTCCTTCCTTCCTTCCTTCTTTCTTTCTTTCTTTCTTTTCTTTCCTTCCTTCTTCTTTCTTTACCCCTTCTTTCCTATTTGTTTCTTTCTTGCTTGCTTGTTCTTTCCTCTCCTCTCTCTTTCTTCTTTCTTCACTCTCCTCCAATTGCACCAAGATTGCTCATATCTAGATGCCAACCTGCACCTGAAATCATCCTACCCACACATGATTTATTGATAGGGTTATTTATAGATCCATCTCCTTTTCTCCCTCCCCATTAAATCCCGGGCAATCAACCTTGGCCCCTTCGACTCTTGTTCGAAGCCAGCCAACTGTCAGCCTGGTTTGCACAGCCTAACTAGCCAACCTTTGGACTTTGGACCATGGTGCTCGAGACATCTCTCCTCCGCAAAATCTGCTGATGGGGCGTCTGCTTCTCAACTCTCTGCCAAGAGAGACACAGGGCAGCACAGGGCAGAGAACGAGGGACGGCCTCCTTGCTGGAGCCAGGAACAGACTCGGCCTTGTTTTATTGGTGAGCTTTGGTGGCTCAGCATCGACCGAAGCAGAAGTCCAGACCTGGCTTATTGCCGATGGTCTCGCTCTTTCTCAGGAACTTCCCACATACGGAGCCTTGGAGAAACTGAAATGAATCCTGCTCCACTGCATTCAATGTTAGCTGTATGAATAAAACAAATACTAACAGAATAACAGAGTTGGAAGGGACCTTGTAGGTCATCTAGTCCTACCCCTTGCTCAAGCAGGAGACCCTATGCCATTTCTGACAGATGGCAATCCAGCCTCTTCTTGAAAGGCTCCAGTGATGTAGCACCCACAACTTCTGAAGGCAATTTCTGTTCCATGGGTTGACGGTTCTCATTGTCAGGAAATTTCTCCTTATTTCTTATTTAAGAAGAGACTGGACAGTTACTTCTCTGAGATGGTACAGGATCTCCTGCTTGAGCAAGGGGCTGGACTAGAGGACCTCCAAGGTCCCTTCCAGCTCTATTCTAATTCTCTACTCTACTCTATTCCCTCTTCTCTTCTCTTCTCTTCTCTTCTCTTCTCTTCTCTTCTCTTCTCTTCTCTTCTCTCCCTGTTCTATTGAATCTCTCCCTGATCAGTTTCCATCCATAAAGAGGGCCAGGACTGACCAAAGCCTGCAATCCAATTAGCAGAGAAATCTCACTGTTAGGGGCTCCATCGCAAACACAGCAGCTTCCTCCAAATGTTAAAGGCAGAGCCGGCATTCTCACTCCTGCATTCTTCCATCCAACAGTCACTTTTCAAAATTCATATTTTTCATTGAAAGGATCCAACCGTCATTTCAAGTTTCACTTTTTTTCAATCCAAACTTTCAAAATTCCTAGCTTTTCAATTTATTTATTTTCATGCACTCTTATTTTTGGATATACATTGCTTTAGGAAAGAGAATGGGAGTACATGCCACTGCCAATAAACAGCCCTCTTTTCCCTGGGGAAGCCACACTGCTAGTAAAAACTGCAGTTAGTTTGTCTCAACACATTTCAAAAAACTTCCTATTTTCACCATTGATGGAAGCTAGTTACAAAAATCAGCACCCAGGGAGTCAACAAGCACCTTATTTGCCATGTCAGGATGAGGTCGGAGGCAAAAGACAAGTGGGGGGAGGGGCGGAAAGGAGGCAGGATGTGCTTCATTCCTCACCAGACAAAAGGTTTACAGTGAGGAAGCAGGAGGACAATGAACAGCTGGGAGAACAGCATTAAAAGCCAGGGAGACAATATGGTCTAGTGGTGAAAGCACCAACCTAGGAGGCCGTGAGTTCAAGTCCGGCCTTAGCCATGAAAAGCAGCTGGGTGACTTTGGGTCAGTCGCTCTCTTTCAGCCCCACCCACCTCACAAGATTGTGGTTGTGGGGAAAATAATAGAGGAAGGTGTGTTGGAAATGTGTTAAATTTATGTTTTACTGACAAAGAAATAAAGGGAGACTAGCATAGTTCTATTTCAAGCTATTTAGCTCTCATCAGCTAGTTAAATTTCAAGCTGAATAGCTCTAAATAGATCTATGCTAGTCTCCCTTTATTTCTTTGTCAGTAAAAGATAAATTCAACACAAAAAATAGTCTATTGCAAAAGCGACTGTCTGCAAAATATCCTGGATTGGGGCTGAAAGGCAAAAGCTCCATCCCATAATTGGGTAGACCAGACTGCCCTGATAAACCGGTCCCACCGGAAAAGACACTTAACCTCTCCCCTGGTAGAGCTGACAAACCAAGGGGAGCCCGTGGCTTAGAGGTTAATACAGCTACCTAATATGCAAGCAGCCTGGGTTCGAATCCCAGAAGGCTGATGAGAGCTAAAGACCTCGAAACAGATCTATGCTAGCCTCCCTTTATTTCTTTGTCAGTAAAACATAAACCATGAAAGAGCCCTGGTGGCACAGTGGTTGGAATGCAGCATTGCAGTCTCACTCTGCCAACAGCCAGGAGTTTGATCCTGAAGGGTTCAAGGTTGACTCAGCCTTCCATTCTTCTGAGGTTGGTCAAATGAGGAGCCAGATTGTTGGGGGCAAATACGCTGACATTGTAAACCACCCAGCAGAGAGAGGGCTGTAAAGTACTACGAACCTTGCTGTTCTGGTATCAGTGGAGCAGAGATCTTTAGCCGTTGCGGAAAGAGTTGGAGGACAGAGGCAAAAAGGCTATCAAAAAGATAAGAGAAAGGGCATCCCAGGCAGGGGTGAGCACAGGCATGGTTAAAAAAGTCAAGATGGGAATCCCAGTGGGGAAACTGAAATTCTTCCCTCTTGGTTTTTTTGTTTGTGCCCTTGAACCCCTCTGACTTGAGAGAGACGGATCAAGAATAGGCAGAGAGAGAGGATGGGCAGTTGGAGAGCACTGTGAAGTATGGCAAGCACCGGAATATCCATGCCCACAACTTCTAAGGGGCAACAACAGACTCCTCTCCTCTCCCCACGAGACTGATTTTGTTGTTGTTGCTGTTGTTTTACCTGGCTTGATGCTGCCGAACACGGCCCGCGAGGATTTATACACGGCCTCGTAGATGGCTTTCTGGTCAGGAGTGAATTTTCCGTTTGCAGGAAAGGTGCAGGTGATGTCTGACCCGTAGCAGTAATACTCTCCTCCCATGTCAAAGAGGCTGCAGAAAAGGAAAAAAAGAAAAGGAAAGGAAATTATAGATCAGAACAGACGCTATTGCTCCATGACTCAGCACTTATCCAGGCCTGCCCCTCCCTTCCTTCTGCTGACGTCGCCTCTCAGATCTCCGGAAGTGAGATCCTCCCACTGTGAATTCTCTTCAGCTGGATCTGCTGTTGGTAATTCCAGCACGTGGCTGGCTCCCTGCTCACACGCTGTAGGAGTGAGGTTTCTTTGTTCATTCCTGACATCCTGTCCGGGCATGGGGCCAGGGCTGGGGGCTGGAGGCATGACAGACAGTTCATCTTCATTATCAGACTCTGAATCTGATAGCAGGCCCGGGAGGAGACGGGAGGGGCCCGGCTGAGGAGAGGAGGGAGGACGAGGCACAACAACTGAAGCCGGAAGAGAGGATCATGGTCATCTGGTCCACCCTTCTGTAATCTGCAGGGGTCCACCCTTTGGAGAAAGCCAGCTCAAAAAGCAGCCCCGGAAGGATTCCAGGGATTTCAGAAATGCTACTTGATGGTAATCTACAATGCCCTTGAGGGGCATCCGGAGGCTTCAGTTAGTCCAGAATGCAGCTGCGCGGGTGATAGAGGGAGCCCCTCGTGGCTCCCGCGTGACACCTATCCTGCGCAGGCTGCACTGGCTACCTGTGGCCTTCCGGGTGCGCTTCAAGGTGTTGGTGAACGTCTTCAAAGCGCTCCATGGCATAGGGACGGGCTATCTACGGGACCGCCTGCTGCTACCGAATACCTCTCACCGACCCGTGCGCTCTCACAGAGAGGGACTCCTCAGGGTGCCGTCGGCGCGACAGTGTCGTCTGGCGACGCCCAGGAAGGGCCTTCTCTGTGGGGCTCCGCCTCTGGAACGAACTCCCCAGGACTCCGTCAACTTCCGGACCTCAACCTTTCGTCGCGAGCTTAAAACTCACCTATTCATCTGCGCTGGACTGGGTTAGTTTTTAAACTTATGGGTTTTTAATGGGTTTTTATTCTAAATTTTAACCGTGGCCAATTTAATAAGTTTTTTAATTATATTTTAATCGTATTTATATTGTATTATTTTGTATTTTTTATCAGGCTGTGAACCGCCCTGAGTCCTTCGGGAGAAGGGCGGTATAAAAATTTAAATAATAAATAAATAAATAAATAAATAAACAGGCTCTTAAATACCGGTCAGTTTCTCTCTGCCTTCTTTATTTTAAAAAAAAAAAAAAAGAGAGAGAGAGAGAGAGAGAGGGAGAGAGGGAGGCCTAATTTCTTTTTTTGGCTTTCCAGGACTGAGTTGCCATTTTTCCTTCCTTCACAGCCGGAAAACCAATTAAATATCCGTGAGAGGTGGTAGTTTCCTCCTTCAATCACCCGAAGATGGAGAACCTCTAACAGTCTGTATCTAGACGTTTCACCGGCTGCATTTTCACAACGCATTTAGCCTGGTTACTGAATTAATCCATTTTTCTGGATATGGACTATAATTTGCAGGCTGGTTCACGTAATATACTAGTCTATAAAACATAGCTGAATGTCTAATGTTTTGTGAATGCAACTGCTATGCCTTTAATCTAATTAAGAATGTTTTTGGAACTCAGCTGTCCCTCCTTCATCTCCATACTTTTAATATCAAGATTAGGAGATAAAACTTCACTTAGCAATAGAATTGCCACAGAATCTAATTTAATCTTCCAAATCCAAGCCTGATTAAGGAAAGGAAAAACTGGTTCTCTGACCTGGTCACCTTGATGCCATTTAACTGCCTGCAAGCCAAGTTTTAACATTCATTTGTTTGTTCAAGAAAACATTGCAAAAAAAAAAAAAGAGTAATTCTCTTTTCTTGGCTGCGTTCTTTCTGACACAATGTCTTAGCCAGCCTTGGTTACAAAATGCCTGTGAGTTGACTCTCTTGACAGAAACACAAACTGTCTGTTTCTTTGGCAAAACGGCTGGAGAGCCAAATTTGTTACTGGCCCCTTAAGAGTCTCTCTTGCAACTCCCCCCTCCCGCCCAGGAATCCCTGCCAGCCAAAGAATCATTATACTATGATAATATTTCAATCAATTGGATTCAGAACAGAGCTGGAAAGGACCTTGGAGGTCTCAATAAAGATGTTGAGAATCTAGAAAGAGTGCAGAGAAGAGCAACAAAGATGATTAGGGGACTGGAGGCTAAAACATATGAAGAACGGTTGCAGGAACTGGGTATGTCTAGTTTAATGAAAAGAAGGACTAGGGGAGACATGATAGCAGTGTTCCAATATCTCAGGGGCTGCCACAAAGAAGAGGGAGTCTAGCTATTCTCCAAAGCGCCTGAGGGTAGAACAAGAAGCAATGGGTGGAAACTGATCAAAGAAAGAAGCAATTTAGAACTAAGGAGAAATTCCCTGACAGAACAATTAATAAGTGGAACGACTTGCCTGCAGAAGTTGTGAATGCTCCAACACTGGAAATTTTAAAGAAAATGTTGGATAACCATCTGACTGAGATGGTGTAGGGTTTCCTGCCTGGGCAGGGGGTTGGACTAGAAGGCCTCCAAGGTCCCTTCCAACTCTGTTGTTATGTTATGTTATGTCTTCTAGTCCAACCCCTTGCTCAAGCAGGAGAACCTATATCATTTCAGACAAGTGGCTGTCCAGTCTCTTCTTAAAAACCACCAGTGAACAAGCACCCACAACTTCTGGTGGCAGGCTGTTCCACTGGTTAACTGTCCTCACTGTTAGGAAGTTTCTCCTTAGTTCCAGGTTGCTTCTCTCCTTGATAAGTTTCCAGCCTTCTGGTGCTTTGGAGAATTTTTTTATTTTTTATTTGCATTTATATCCTGCCCTTCTCCAAAGACTCAGGGCGGCTTACACTATGTTAGCAATAGTCTTCATCCTATTTGTATATTTATATACAAAGTCAACTTATTGCCCCCAACAATCTGGGTCCTCATTTTACCTACCTTATAAAGGATGGAAGGCTGAGTCAACCTTGGGCCTGGTGGGACTAGAACCTGCAGTAATTGCAGGCAGCTGTGTTAATAACAGACTGCATTAGTCTGTTGAGCCACAAGAATAATTTGACCCCCTCCTCTTTGTGGCAGCCCCCCAAATACTGGACTGCTATCATGTCACCCCTAGTCCTTCTTGTCTCTAGACTGGCCATACCCAGTTCCTGCAACTGTTCTTCATGTGTTTTAGTCTCCAGGCCTTTAATCATCTTAGTTGCTCTTCTCTGCACTTTTTCCAAAGCCTCAACATCTTTTTTGTAATGTGATGACCACAACTGGATGCAGGATTCCAGGTGTGGCCTCACTTGAAGCTTTATAATAAGGCAGAGCCCCCATGATTCTCACAATCTGGAATGGGACGGGACCGACCAAAAGGTCTGTCAATCCTGGTTTGCTGTGAAATTCATGGGTGACTCAGGCCCAGTCAATTTCTCAGGTGATTCCATTTTATAGGCTGGCTGGCTGGCTGGCTAAGGAAGGGGAAAGTTGGTCTCTGGTCCGCTTGGAATAGCCATGCCAAGGCAAAAATCCATCCAAAGCAAAAACACCCCCTTTCCCCACTTAAAGCCTTCGTCAATATCAAGGCAGGTAGCCCAAGAGAGATGAACGGCTGCTGATCTGAATCACTCTGTAGCAAAGAAGGGACTGACGAGTGCCCCTCCCCTGCTCAGCTCCAGCGATCATGGCCAAGGGTTGTGTGTGTGTGACCCCCTCAACTCCTATAACAGGGGTCTCCAACCTTGGCCACTTTAAGCCTGGCGGACTTCAACTCCCAGAAAGCATTCTGGGAGTTGAAGTCCTCCAGGCTTAAAGTGGCCAAGGTTGGAGACCCCTGTCCTATAAGCTCCCTTGTCATGGTACACAGGCATCAGAAAGCTCCAGAGAGACATGTATCTAGTGCAGTGGTTCTCAACCTTTATAGTGCTGCGACCCCTTTAATACAATTCCCCACGATGCGGCGACCCCAACCGCAGAAGGGGAAAAAAAGCGGCAAACTGCTTTTTTTTAATTTATCGCGCCTGAAGCCGTATTGGGTAGCGATCTGATCTGCTTGCGATTGCCTTGAGGACGGAGGCATTAAAGCGGAGACTCCTCCCCTATTAAGTTTATTGCGCCCGAAGCCAGATTAGGCTAGCGATTGGGAGCGATTGCAGCTGGCTTGAGAGGGAGACATCAGAGCAAAGATTTCTCTCTTTTTTAATTCGTCGCGCCTGAAGCCGAATTCGGCTAGCGATTTGAAGAGCCTGCAGCTGGCTTGTGGAGTCAACCATTGGAGCGCGATTCTTCGACTCGCAAGTATACTTCCCATATTTCCGATGGTCTTAGGCGACCCCTGGCAAATCGTCATTCGACCCCCAACGGGGTCGCGACCCACAGGCTGAGAACCGCTGCTCTAGTGTTTCAATAATTGGGGGCATTCCTGCAGTGGCGAGGGACATCCCAAAGCATCCGTGGTAGCCCAAGAACTATTCCAAAAGTGGGAAGAGGACTTAAGAGTTGAAATGGGCCAGTGCTCTCCAACCCCCAAACGCCTCCAAAGGCCTGCACCTTTGGCCTCTGTTTCTCTGGGCTACCCCTGCCCCCCCCATAGAGCCCAAATAACCATCAAAAGCTCGCTAAAATATTGGGTGAACTCAACCTGAAATATCTGACCATTCTATTCAACTCAGCTTGAAATGCTCCTCCACTGATTCAGTTAGAACAGGGGTGTCAAACTTGATTTCACTGAGGGCTGCATCAAGATTGTGTTTGATTTCAGGGGGCCCGGGTGGGTGTGGCCTGCTCAATGTCTCTGTCGGGGAAGAGACATGTCCCTGTGGCAGCCTCAGTGTTATGCCAGTGAAAATGGGCTCACGAGCTCCGTTTCCAGCTGAGACGGCCTCCTGCAACTCTCTGGCAGTGAAAATGGACCTTGTGTGTGTGTGTCTCTGCGGGCGGCCCTTGCGAGCTCAGTTTTCACTGGCAGAGGCACAGCCAGAAACAGAGCTTGGGAGCCTGTTTTCACTGGCAGAAGCACTGCGGGCTGGTCCCTCGCTGTTTCCAGGGTGGCCCCGCGGGCCAGGTCTAAGCGCCCCGTGGGCGCATCCTGCCCACCGGCTTTGACACCCCTGAGTTAGAAAATCAGAGGCCCCACTCCGGTGACCATTTTCATTGGTACACAGGTGGAATGCTCAGTCGGTTGTCTTCACTGCAACACAGCTGCCACCGCTACCAATTCCAGCTAGAATGGCAACTTGCCTATGAATTCTGTCCATTTCAAAATCAGAAGGTGCTCAACAGGAAAGGGCTGGTGAACCCCATTTGCTCGTGCTGAATAATTCAGCAGCCAAGAATGATCTAGGTGCACCTGACCTCCGTGGCTTGGTTATTTCCCACGTGCATTTATATCCTGTGCAAACACTTGTCTGTTGTGGAACTCCAAGTTATGAAACTACAGCAGCCCTTCATCGAGATGCCACGAGGGTTTGCAAGCAACATGGACATCCTGTGAGAATTCTCTGCATTGCAGACGGGGAGTTAAAATGAAAAATGAAAACGGTGTTGAAATACTGCATGATCCGAAAAGGCCAGGGAGCCAACTGGGGGCACTGTATCAACGGCTTTCATTCGTTCCAGGGACTTTCAGGAGCTGGCCTGGGAGTGGCAACCAGTTTGGCCTATTTTTCCCCTGGACATCTGTGCTGGAGTCCCGGCACCCGGCTAGAACATTTTGCTCCCAGTGCACTGATCAAACAATTGGAGATTAAAGTCCCAGGGCAAAAGTCATTCTTTTGATGATTGCCTTTTACTGTAAATAGCACCATGCCTACACCGGGTATGTAAAAGGTCATCGCTTCCATTCCTGCCATGAATGGGAGACACGGCACACAAAGCGTTGAATTCCATTCCTGGAACACTGAATGAGTTGTCTTTGGCGCGGGACCAAGCTATGATGTGCTGTGACTTAAACAGGCCGGCTTCCAAAGGCAAAGGTGCTTATCGGGCTTCTGAAACCAAGGAGGATGTCAGTTCTGAAGCTGGCCTGACTGAGGCCATCTTGGAGGCTTCAGTGTTACCACAGTGGAAATGAGGGTTAGGAAGAGGGGAATAGAGAAAGTGGGACCAAGGACATTCCCACAGGTGGCTGAAGAGAGGAGGAGTGAAGTTGCCAAGCAACCGGACAGCACGTTGATTGGACCATGTGACTGATTTTTTGGAAAAATGAGGGAAACTTTTACTTTTGATTAGGTGAAAACTGTGGGACCTGTTAGAGTCGGATTTCACCAGTCTGTGCCAATATGATGTATCAAATAAAACTTCTTTAAGGAATCTACCTGCCTTGGAGTTCTGTTTGCTATGGGTATATTATTTGGAACCCTGACAGAGGAGAGGCTCAGACGAGATCTTTCCACTGCCTTTGAGAGCAGGAACCAGACGTCTGGTCCCCAGGGAAGGCTGGTTTCACAAGCCAACTTCTGGCCAACAGAGAGAGCAAGTCTGGTTTTCAGAGACGATCTCAGACTACATCCATGTTTTCCAATGGCATTTGCTCCTAAACTGGAAGCTCCTTGCAAAATCCTTTGGGCTCAGCCCTTTCCAAGCCATCCAGGGTGGGATGTAAGTCCAAGTACCTGGAATGGAGGAGGGAGAGAAAGCTGGTGCTGGAGTTTTTCAGGAGCCATCACTTTGGCCATTCTGCCTTTCAGTTAGACCAGAGATGGGGAACAATGGCCCCTTTATGACCTGTGGACTTCAACACCCAGAATTCCTGAGTCAGCATGGCTTGAAGTCCAGAAGTCATAAAAGGCCATCGTTCCCGACCACTTAGTTAGACCATGCTGAGTTGCACCTATGTTGGCTGGAAGCAACACATTACTTTTATGTCCTCATTGTATCAGTGGGCTGCCATGAAAACGGGGGGGGGGAGGGGGGATTAAGAGAAAAAAACAAGTCTCTTAACACTCCCCAATAGGAGCATTTGAGGGTCTAACAGTAAAATGTAGGGTGCAGGAGTAGTTCTGTAATTGTTCTGTGAGGGCTAAAATTGCAAAGGGTTGTGGAGAAAACTTGAACTTCATGCTGCGAATCCAAAGTGGGGGCTGCACTTTCAGGCAGACGGATTCACTAGGACCCTGAATAGGGAGGAAGAATTTTGTTATTTGACAAAGGGTGCCATGAAGGTGGGATGTTGGGGGGAAGGAAGAAGCCAATGTGGAGAAGAGGAGAGGAGAGGAGATCCTAGAGAGTGATGAACTTTATGCTTTTAAAGTACAGGTGGAGAAAGAGAATCTGGGCCAGTTTCTCCTAGCATGCTGGATTTGGAAACAGGGGCCTGCAAAGCCCCTTAAAAGTATCCCTTTCCTGGGCTATACAATGATTTATTCAATTCTAGGCATCCGTGTCTTTTAACTTTTATCATTCCTATATGCATCTCTAAATACTTGTTTCATCAGTCCTTCAATTTGTTTTCATCCCAAACCATTTCCTTGCTTTTATTCTCAATTCCATCCATACTTCCAGAGGGCCCTTCTTTAGCCGGCTTCCCCAATAATGCTTGATCTCCATCCTGACTCTTCTCTGCAGCCTGGTGGATTTGCAGCTGAAGGAGGGTTGCCCAAAGGGGCTTGTTAAGGGCTCTGCGTTCCCTTGGAGTAAAATGCTGAGCGGGGATCCCCAGGGCTCAGTCCTTTCTTGATGCAGTGCTATTTAACACCTTTAGAAATAGAGGGCGGAATGGAGCGGCTCCTTATCCAATTTGCAGATACTAAACTGGGATTAGCTAATGCAGGAGACTGACTCTCACCGGGCAGGGCAGTTTTAAACAAAGTGAATCATTTGATTTCTGAGATGTGGGGTGCTGGAGGATTTAAAACAAAAAACTTGAATATATCTGGGGACAAATGAAATTTACGCCCCCCCCCCCAAAAAAAAGATACAGCAGAGAAAAATCTAGAAAGGGAATAGATAAAGGGATAAGAACACATAAAAGCAGCAGTATGCCAATAAATCAGTTTTCCTTCGAAATGAATTGTACTACAACACTCATAATCCCCATCTTTATGAGAGGTAAATATTAGATTTGTTCATCAAATTATTTTTTTCCTTGAATTTAAACTTTCCAGATGAGAGGAAGTTGCGTTTATAAAATAAATAAAAAAACATTTTATTTTTATTTTTTTCCAAAAGAGGAAAGCGAGGAATAGATTTAAAAGAACCTATTGCTAAGTAGTGGAAAACCCGAATAAAAACGGGCCTTGACATTATTGTAGAGAGAGAAAAAAGTTGCTTTGAAAGGAAACCTTTTAAAAGGAAAGGGAGTTATTTTGCGCTCACCACGAGATGGCACAATATCCTAGGAAAGTATCTGGGAACTTTTCCCAGCTACATCTAGAAATTATATCCATTTTGGCCAGAGACAAGACAGCATCCTGTTGGGTACAAAATGCCAGGGAGCCTCACCCAGAGCATGGCCTCCCTCCATTTATCATAAAGACAAGACTGTCAAAATCTCAGCATCTTTTTTTTTTTTTACAAAAACCCGGCACAGAACTCCGACTGCACCTTTTCCGAGTAATGTGTTTTATTCGAAGGCAGCAGCTTTTTCGGAGCTGCCTCCCCATTTCCCCGAAAGGGCCACTTCAGTCAAACTCCTCCGTGCGTCTGGCAGGGCGCATTAAATACGGAATGGAAAAGCTTCAGCTTTTCATTTGTGAAATTGCAAAGCAGCTCGGGTTTAGATGGGTCGGTTCCTCCGCTTCATGGGGTGAAGGAAATGGGGAAGGAAAGGTTATGGCAGAAGCCCCGCTCAGGATGGCTTTTTGGTCCAGGACAGCAAGCCAACAAGATAATCCATTAGACCAGCCTTTGTCAACCGTGGCAACTTTAAGATATGTGGATTTCAACTCCCAGAATTCTGGGAGTTGAAGTCCACATATCTTAAAGTTGCCACGGTTGAGAAACGCTGCAATAGACCACACTTTCCCGAGAATCCAGTAATGTCGTTTGCCAAGGTTGCCTCCTCAGGTTTATCTGTAGCACATGGGTAACCCTGGATGGGAAAATAGAGATAGGTTTCCTACCGACACCGAGGGGAGGGGAAAAATCTCTCAGAATAGAAGCCCAGGGTTGGAAGGTACTAAGAACGTCTCTCCCAGGTGACCCCATCTGACCTCGCCCAGCATAATCAAGCAAGATAGGTGAGTTGGCGTTTCTTATCCATCTCTGAACCCGATGAGTCAGTGTATAGATGAAAAGGAAATGTTTTCATTTTCCATGGCGACACTGCCCTCGCCCGGAGAAAGAAATCACAGCATGGGGACTCCAGAGCCACCTTGTGTGCAATTTGAGAATCAAGAAGGCATCTCTCTCTCTCTCTCTCTCTCTCTCTCTCTCTCTCTCTCTCTCTCTCTCTCTCTCTCTGTTGCTTCCAAGGATTTTTGCAGCCGTTCATGATCTTGAGCTCCGTCAAGTCAGAAAACTGGATCACACTATCTAGACTTGGAGCCTCTTTGACCAAGGAAAAAAGCTACATGGTTCTAACAAAAAAAGATTGGAGTATAATAACTAAATTTCAGCTGCAGAGGGATATCCTGCTTACTCCTTAGCAGCAGCCTGTTGCTGCTGCACCCTCAGCCACAAATTCTTCGATTCTTCACAGAAGGGCCTCTGTGGCTCAGACTGGTAAGACAGTCTGTTATTAACAGCAGCTGCTTGCAATTATTGCAGGTTCAAGCCCCACCAGGCCCAAGGTTGACTCAGCCTTCCATTCTTTAAAAGGTAGGTAAAATGAGGACCCAGATTGTTGGGGGCAATAAGTTGACCTTGTATATAATATACAAAAGGATGAAGACTATTGCTTAACATAGTGTAAGCCACCCTGAGTCTTCGGAGAAGGCCGGGATATAAATGCAAATAATAATAATAAAAAAGCTACCCTTAGCAAGGAAGCAGCAGAGCTGGATCCCTGTCGGCCTTCTCGGGCTGCCTGGAGCCGCCATCCTCTCTGCCAGCCCATCAGGAGGAAGGGAAGCACCAGGCTCCTCTCTGGTGGGCAGGGCAGCTGCCATTCAGGGTGCCTGGAGGGGAGGGAACTGACCCAAGGGGAAAATGTTGAGGCTTGACCCAGAACGATGGAAGGAAGACCTCTTCTTGGATTAATTGCGGCAACTGTGTCGAGAGGTGCACAAATAACACCCAGCATCTCCTTGTCTCGGGTACGCTGCGCTCCTGGCAACTGGCGGGTCAGGAAGCCTTAAGGAAGTTGGTCCTCTTAGATCTGCAGCAGTGGTGGGTTTCAAATTTTTTTACTACCAGTTCTGTGGGTGTGGCCTGGTGGGCGTGGCAGGGGAAGGTTACTGCAAAATTCCCATTTCCTCCCAATCAGCTGGGACTCGGGAGGCAGAGAATAGGTGAGGGTGGGGCCAGCCAGAGGTGGTATTTACCGGTTCCCAAACTACTCAAAATTTCCGCTACCAGTTCTCCAGAACTGGTCAGAACCTGCTGAAACCCACCTCTGATCTGCATCCTGGCTTCCCTGCTACTATTAATACTTGAATTTACAGTTTGTTTATTTATTTATTTTATTCGATTTTTATACCGCCCTTCTCCCGAAAGACTCAGGGCGGTGTACAGCCAAGTAAAAATCACAATATAAATATTAAAAGAAATTAAAACAAACATATTATAAAGTGGCCGAATTTAAAACAATTTAAAACATTAAAATATAAATAACCACAATAAAATTTTAGGCCAGTTAAATGAACAGGTAACAGCAGGGGAGGTAAAATCCCTCTTCCTCTTCAAACCCCCAAGCAAATGTGTGGGTGAGTGGGCGATACTCTACAGCAGGGGGTCTCCAACCTTGGCAACTTTAAGCCTGGCGGACTTCAACTCCTAGAATTCTGAGAGTTGAAGTCCGCCAGGCTTAAAGTTGCCAAGTTGGAGACCCCCCTGCTCTACAGCACCGTGGATTAAATGCCACTTCATAATTGACCTCTCAAGATGTGCAGAACCTGCTGAGAACCGCACACATTGCATCCCATAATACTACTAATGAGTAATAATGCTAATAAAAAGCTGCTGAGCACCAAGACCCGAGGAGGCAATAAACAGTTCTTTAAAAGCCGAGCCTAAATAAAACGCGAACGTGTTTCCCCAGCATTATTAATATTCTGGGACAAAAGAAAATGGTTTTGAACAACAGCAGCAAAAGACCGTCGGCTTCAGGCCAGGAAAACCTACCAAACCTAGCTTAACACAACGTTGAATTTTCTCCTGAATGCATTGATCAAAAGCAAACAAAGGACAGGAACTGCACAAAAAGGCAGGCCGGGCATCAAGAAAGAGTCCCCCGTGTCCAATTTTCGAAATGTGCTGCATTTCATCTCCCTCCGTATTTCCAAGAGCTCCGTGCAGAAGCCATCTTTTTATCTTGGGCTTGGAGGAATCATTTGCTCCCTCTTGAGCACAGAAGGAAGAGCTCCGTGCATCCGTTTGGAAAGATGCAAACAAAGAACCATCATCCACCCCAACCCACTGGCCTGAAATGATACCTAGCATGAAATGCCATCCCATTGCTACGTCCCTGCTTAGCTAGATGCCAGGCTGTCCTGAGCAATGGGGAGAGGGAGCTGCAAGGGGGGGAGGGGAATGAAGGAGGGAAAGAGGAAAGGAAACCGAAAGTCTTTCTGTCGTCCTGGCTGAGGAATTCTGGGAGCTGAAATCCACAAGTCGTAAAGTTGCCAAGGTTGGAGACCCCTGACCTTTACCATCTCACATAAGTGACTGTCTAGACTCTTCTTGAAAACCTCCAGGGATGGAGCGCCCAAAATTTCTAGTGGCAAGCTGTTCCACTGATTAATTGTCCTCACTGTTAGGAAGTTTCTCCGTAATTCCAAGTTGCTTCTTTATGATTACCTAACGGAATGCAAGCCTGGGCAGCTGGGGACTGTTAGCAAAATAAGTAGTTTGAATACTATTGGAGACTTACGGATAACCATGTGGGGGGGACCTAAAGGGGAATGTTAACTCTATGCTTTGGGCGTGAAACACTAGATTTGGTTTTGCTGCATTTTAACTGCTTGGCTTTAGTAGACTTTCACTAGCCATGAGTTTGAGAGCCGTTCTTTTCTAATTGACCAAGTGGGGATGGCTGTCACCCAGACTCAATTATTGTTGGGAGGGCAGCTGTCGTGCAACCCCTCGGCAAATCCCAAAAGATACCAGTCCGTATTGGATTTGAGCTGAAGATGCATCCACAAATCCCTGTAACACTTCCTAACTGCTAGGAAGTTTCTCCTTAGTTCTAGGTTGCTTCTCTCCTTGATTAGTGTCCATCCATTGTTTCTGTCGTGTCCCACTCCTCCTCTGACGGCCGGGTCTGGGAAGTCTGTATCAAGCGTGGCCATGAAGCCTCTGCAGCTTTGCCAAATTCCTGTCAGAGTTTTCAGGGCAGGCAGGAATCCAAGGTGTGACTTCAGTAACCAGATGAGACTTTGCCTGACTCAAGGAATGCCAAAAAGCAGATCCTTTATATAGGCCATGGGGTGTGGCTCCATGACTCAGCACTTATCCAGGCCTGCCCCTCCCTTCCTTTTGCTGACGTCGCCTCTCCATTCTCCGGAAGCAGGGATCTGTCCACTTTTCGTCCTCCTGTCAGCTGCCGGCAATTCTAGCTCGTGGCTGGCTTCGTGCTCACATGCTGTAGGGAGGTTTGTTTGCTCAGTCTGTCCGGGCATGGTGCCAGGGCTGGGGGCTGGAGGCATGCCAGGCCATTCTTCTTCACTATCAGTCTCTGGCTCAGATAGCAGGAGATGGGAGGGGCCCGGCTGAGGAGAGGAGGGCGGGCGAGGCACAACAGTTTCTTGCCCTGCCTTCAGGTGCTTTGGAGAATAGCTTAACACCCCCCCCCTTCTTTGTGGCAGCCCCTCAAATACTGGAATCCTGCTGTCATGTCACCCCTAATTCTCCTTTTCTTTAGAAGAATTAGAATAGAAGAACTTGAGAGACTCCTCCACCCAACAGACACACAGGACATCAGTTATTCTCTTTTATGAAAGGGCTGGGGGGGGCAGGGGAACATGTAAGCCACAAGCTCTACAATTCGTATTTCAAAAGTGACAAGCTCTGGCTTTTGCAACTGAAAAAAATATATACATTTCTGACCTGAGAAGTTTGATATTTGGAGGATCAGAAAGAGAACAAGGAGAGCTGCTGCAAATGGTCTGTGTTTTGTAGCTGGGCACAACGTGACACTCTCGTTTGTGTTCCCTCAGTCTCCTTTGGGAGCCCCCTTCCCTAAACAGGCAACCCTGATAGTGGTGGGAGGGCTCTGTGACCTCAGCCAGAAGGCCAGACAAGCGAAGGCAGCTGCAGAAATTGATGTGCAGGAGCAGAAAACATAGAATTAACCTCTCCTCTTTTTCTGCAGCAGACCCTGCATGCCCTCAATTTCTATTCGGGAGTCCGTGATTTGGCCATAGAAGAAGAGGAAGGAGCCTCCGGTAACAATTCTTCACAGAAGCAAGTGAAAGCTGCATTTGCACGTGGGAACGCCGCAAGGCAGGCTGGAGAAGGAGAACCCATTTATCTCATGGGGGCAAAGCCTGACCTTAGTTTGAGACCAGACAACCTGTCACCCTTGAGTGCTCCTTTCGGAGATGTTTCCTCAACTAAACAGATAAAACCGAATGACCACAGCAGGCAGAAAAGCAGAGGGAGCAGGAGCAACTTCTACTCAGGTTCCCCAGTGACTTCGCTTGTGGGAAGCTGACAGGGAGAGGCCAACGACAACTCGCCACGACAAACTTGCCACAGCCATCTTACCCCAGCTAACTTACTGCAGTCAGCTCGCCACAGGGCAAGAGTTACACTGTTCTGTCCCCTCCCGGCCTCAGCCACGCGAGCTGGCTAAACGAGCCAGTAATTGAGTTCACAGCTGCTATCAGTCCTGGAAGGAAATCTGCAGCTGCCTGCCAAAGTCTTCCTTTTATCTTGGGGTTGCCAGGCAACCAGGAAGTCAGCAGTCCAGGCCGAATGTTCAGCTCAATTCTCCAAGAGTCAAAGAGTTCAGCTCACTTTTCCATAAGTCAAATAGTTCAGCTCAATTTTTGCTCGTCACGGAGCAGAAGAGCAGCAAGGGCTGCTTTTATACTCTGTGGGGTGTGGCTCTGTGACTCAGCACTTCCTAGGCCTGCCCCACCCCTGCTTCTGTTGTTCCCGCTTCTCCTGCCTATGAAACCTAGGGTCCAGCCAGGCCTGATTGCCATCAGCTGGGTCTGAAGGCGTGGCCTGGGGGGGGGAAGAGTCAGGGGACGGAAGCCTCGTTATCTCCTCCACCTGGCCTGCCTCTGGCTCCTGGAGCTGAGCCAGGGAAGCCGTGCTCCTGAGGTAAGTCCTGATGGCCCTTCCCCCTCACTTTCCGAGTCACTTTCTGGCAGGGGGCCCGGCTCGGGGGGGCGCAGACACAACATACACTAATATCAAAGAAATAGTCAAAAAGACTCATTAACGAAAGGATGCCAAAGAAGAAACAAAATGTGAATGACAAAAATTAAAATTATTTTTAAAAAGTATTTTAAATCAGGGGTGTCAAACTCAAGGCCCACGGGCCAAATCTGCTGGCAAGCGTGCTTAGATCTGGCCCCTGGGACCACCGTGAAAACAGTGAAGGACCGGCCCGCGGCGCCTCTGTCAGTGAAAAGGGCGCTTGGGAGGGCCACATGCAGCCCTGCCAAGCTTCATCTTCGCTGGCAGAGGGTTGCAGGAAGCTGTCACAGCTGAAAACGGAGCTCGGGAGCCCATTTTCGCTGGCAGAGTGCTCTGGCCCCTGACAAGAGTGACGTTGAGCTGGCTCCGCCCCCTGGCCCCGCCCCATGGTCAAACACAGTCCTGATGCGGCCCTTCATGAAATCGAGTTTGACAACAATCATTTGTTTTAAATAATTAAATCGAATTGCTGAATTGCTCAACCACAGCGCGTTGGTTGAGGCAGGTTGTCGCATTCTGGGCAGGGAGTATTGGAAATCAGACCATGGCTGACTGTGGTGGTATTGCAGCAGTCAGAAGGTTGCCAGAACAGCTGGTCTGAAGGTCCTTCAAATGTCAACCCTGGAGGCCTTCTTTAAGTCAGCCCAGAAGAGGTAACTTGATTCAAAAATCGTTGTTCCGTGATGCACCAAACCCTGCACCATCCTCGCTGCTCTTTTCTGCCCTCTTGCCAGTCCTTCAGCATCCTTTTTCAGATTGTGGTGACCTGAACTAGACACCCTGTTCCACTGGCCAGCAGTGTCCTTTTGATTCCCCAGAATGAATCCGTTGAGGTAGTCCTCAACTTATAACCATTCGTTTGGCGACCATTCAAAGTTGCAATGGGCCTGAAGAAAGTAACTTTTGAGTGTTTTTCACACTTACAACCCTTACAGTAGCCCCATGGTCATCTGATCAAAATTCAAGTTGCTTGGCAACTGGCACAAATTTATGACGGTCGCCGTTCACATGATCCCCTTTTGCGACCTTCTGGCGAGCAAAGTCAATGGGGAAGCCAGGTTCATTTAATAACGGTGTTACGAACATAACAACCGCAGTGATTCACTTAAAAACAGTGGCCAGAAAGGTGGTAAAATGGGGCTAAACCTGTTTAACTGCTGTCTTGCTTAGCAACAGAAATTTGGTCAATTGTGGTCATATGTCGAGGACTAGTTGTACTGATCAGGGATGGTTTCCCAACCTTTTAGATAGTGCTCTTTTCTAACCTTATCTGGAGATGGTGAAGGCTTCATACCCATGAACTCTTTCACCAACCTACCACCCTTTTTATCTATAAAGAGTTGCTGGCTTCTTCTGGCAAATGTATGAGAAAGTTGGTCCCAGCTGAACGGCTCTCTCTGAAAATGGCCATTTGATGCCACGAGCCTGTGAAATTTGAGGAAACAGCAGGATATCTGTATATCTCACCTGCGGACTGCCAAAAGGGGCCGGATAGCTCAGGCTGGTAAGGCCTGTTATTAAGAACACAAAAGCCTGCAATTACTGCAGGTTCGAGCCCGGCCCAAGGTTGACTCAGCCTTCCATCCTTTATAAGGTAGGTAAAATGAGGACCCAGATTGTTGGGGGGGCAATAAGTTGACTTTGTAAAAATATACAAATAGAATGAGACTATTGCCTTATACACTGTAAGCCGCCCTGAGTCTTCGGAGAAGGGCGGGGTATAAATGTAAACAACAACAAAAAAAGTTCCATCCCTTCTTTTAGTACCAAGATAGCATTTATCTATCTTGTTCATGTGCAAAGAAGAGCAACTAAGATGATCAAAGGCCTGGAGACTAAAACATATGGAGTATTAGTCAGTGGAGACATATGAACAGTTGCAGGATTTGGCTTGGCTAATCCAGAGAAAAGAAGGATGGGGGGGGGGGGCATGATAGCCGTATTTTAGTATTTGAGGGGCTACGCCAAAGAAGAAGGGGGTCAAATTATTCTCCAAAGCACCAGAAGGCAGGACAAAAAACAATGGGTGGACAGTAATCAAGGAGAGAAGCAACTTGGAATTAAGGAAACACTTCCTAACAGGCAGGTAAATTAACCAGTGGAACAGCTTGCCACCAGAAGTTGTGGGTGCTCCAACAATGGTTTTTTTTTAAAGAAGGCCTTTTTTTTTGGCGGAAGAAAAAATGCTTTTAAAAATAAAAAACCCCAAAACCTCTGATGATCATGTGACTCAGCTGGGCATGGGCGGGTGGTGGGGGGGGAAGGGATTTTTGCTACCGGTTCTCCGAACCACCCGCTGCCATTGTTACCGGATTGGGCGATCCGGTCCAAACCAAGAACATTTCACCCCTGCTAGACAGTCACTTATCTGAAATAGTATAGGTTCTCCTGCTTGAGCAGGGGGCTGGACTAGAAGACCTCCAGGATTCCTTCCAGTTCTATTCTGCTTGATTGATTGATTGATTTACACATGATTATCATTCTACTAGACCCAAAAAAGATACTTGTGACCTGCATTTGAAGTTCTAATGGTGGCCCCCTCTCCAGAGTCACAGGATTGCATTTTGGGCACTCAGCAGCTGGCCCAGATTTAGAGCTATTTCTGGCCACGATTTACACCTTTTTTTTTTTGCCAGAAACCAGTCTTTACCTCTGGTTCCTGGCTTATGGAAAATGGGTTTTGCTTAATGACTACCATGCTTGCTTAACAACCACCACAAGAAAGGTCATAAAATTGGGTGCGTTCATATGACAACTCGCTTACCAATCATAATTCTAGACTCAATTATGGTCTTAAGTCGAGGACTCTCTGTACATGGGAATTTTTCTCAGTGCCATTCACACCAAATTTTTCAGCATGAAGGGAAAGATGAGCTATAAATAAAAACTTTAGAACAGCTTTTGCATCTATTACCAGACATCAGAAGAGGAGAATGTGCATCTAATCCTAGTTCCACAAGAATATAGGATCTGGATTTCTTTTGTCAAACAACAACAAAGGCACAAACTCAAAAACCAAGATTTTTGTTAGGATTGCAAAAATATACTTGATCGTATACAGGCCTAATACCTGCAAAAACATTAATAGCCGAACACGATTTTCTGCAAGAAGACTAGGGAAGGAAGACAGGTTGATAAATTAGAGAATATAAACTAAAAATTATGAACAGTTAAAATCTATACAGCTGTTGCTGCTGCAAAACTTGCATTCCTAGTAAGATTTTCTTCTCAATATGGATTGAAAGGTTAGGACAATAGGGCTTTCACTCACCAGAGATCTCCCTCTTCAATGGTTTTATCATTTGGAGCTCCAGCATGGCCGTAGTGCAAAACTGAGCTGTTATCGCCACTGAAATAACAATACACATTATAAATGATACAATATGTGCATTATCAATGTAGAATGAAAAGGTTATTGCATACTAAAAATATGAAAAAAAATTACATATTGCAAAAAATATACAGTTTATGCCTTTTTCTAGTGCTTGGCAAAATTATTAGTCCTGAATTGTATAACTTGATCTCTTAAATGGACAATCTTGACATTGAAAGTAAGGAAAAGAGGGCAGGAGGGAAATACCAGGAAACCTTCCTTTAGGTCATGCGGCCAGCATGATGTCGCGGAGCGCTGTTTCTCCCAAGTGGTACCTATTTATCTACTCGCACTGGCATGCTTCCAAACTGCTAGGTGGGTAGGAGCTAGGCCAGAGGAAAGATGGCTCCCCTTTCCCCCACCCCTGAGCTAGGTGAAGACGGGAGCACAACCCATTCTGTGATGCTCGTGTCTCAAACCCAGGCTGTTGGATTTTCAACCAACAAGCTCAGTGTCATTTTTGATGGTTTGTTTGGAGTATCTATTCCATCAACTGAAGAACTGGGCAAACTCAGTGCATGGGAAGCTGGGACGAAATGAGAGCGACTGAGCCCTGCCAAAGGCTCTTGCTTGGATAAACATTATTAGAGGACCAAATTATGTACTATTATACTAGGGCTGATTACTTGCCAGAGAATAAACAGGTTGGAAGCGAATGGTCTCATATATAAGAGACTGTTGCAGCAGAACTGGGAGTTCCAAAGGCAAAATGCTCGCATGGCTTGAGACTTAGGACTTCCTCCAAAGACTAGTTTTATCCCAACAGGAAACAGTTGGCTGTTTGTGGGCCACTCACAGTGATGTCACATTGCTTTTGATGGTCTGATCACCCTGTTCTACTATTCTCCTCCCAGCTTGGAAGCCTGCCCACAGCTGGACTAAATGAGCAATGGAGAACCTGTTACCCCACAGAAGCAGTGTCCGGCAGCAAAATTCCCTGCAGTTTGAGGATGGGAGACTCGCCAAATTGGGTGTTAGCCCCAAACAGATTTACGTGAGTAGCTATACATGTGGGAGAATAGGGTGCTGAACTCTGAAGCTGTAAAACCAACACTTCAGGGCGAAACTTATTTTAAGTTCTTCTGTACTTCTTAAAAAAATCTCTGGAAGTCAAATAGCTGGTATAAGAGGAGAAACGTCTGAGCTTGAATCTCCCTGTACATGTTAGTCTTTTACCTACAAGAAGACAGCTTTTCTTTCTTAAGAATGCATTCTCCCAACTCCATCAGCACTGGAGTCTTACCCCACGATCTGCATGTAAGGGAAGACTAGGCCTCTAGCCAGCCTACTCTGGAGAAGGACTTTCCCACAAAAGAGCTCAGTGGTAGTAGACCCCAGGTGACAGGGATCTTAAGCGGGAAAGATACAGCTTCACAGTGCTTTCCAGCCCTCTCTAAGCGGTTTACAGAGTCAGCCTCTTGCCCCCAACAATCTGGCTCCTCAGTTTACCCACCTCGGAAAGATGGAAGGCTGAGTCAACCTTGAGCCTGGTGAGATCTGAACTGCCAAACTGCAAGCAGCCAGCAGTCAGCCGAAGTAGCCTGCAGTACTGCACTCTCTAACCACTGCACCACCAGGGCTCTTGCTTTCAATCTGGCACAGGTCCACTATCTCTGCTTGGACTGGCACACTGAGTAAGCCCACCCCAAATCTGAAGCATTTGTTCAACTTTTGTTCAAGGTTGACTAAGCCTTCCATCCTTCCAAGGTGGGTAAAATGAGGATCCAGATGGTAGTGCTGGCTCTGTAAACTGCCTAGGCTATAAAACACTGTAAAGCGGTATATAAGTCTAAGTGCTATTGCTGTTGAATCTGGATACTGCACCATTTTAATCTAATATCTTCTCTGTAAAAGTCTTAACAATCTTTCCCAACATTTCATCTCCAATTAAATCCAGAGAAAACTAGGAACCACTCTTTTCCCCGCCCTTAAAGAGCTCAACGGCAAGAGAGAAATGGATGTGGCTGATTTCAAAAGCCATCAATGAGGAAGCATCACTTGGCCAGTTATAGTACAACAGACATCTCAACTGGCATCTCAATTAAAGGCAATGTTTTCCAGATTGCTTTAATTCTGGACAAAGAAGTTCTAAAAGAAAGGGCTTACAGAAAAAAGGTTAAGGAGATTTTACAAATTACTAGTTTACAGTCTACAAATTAACTTTCTAAGAAAAGTGGGAGAACTTGTGGGCTGCATAAGAAAAATTCCAAAGGTTTAATTGCTCCCCAAGATCCACATTTCCTGAACAAACAAGCAAAACGTCTCTGCCACTGTTTTGCTCATGCATTTTTCATCCAGGATCCACTGAGAAATATTATTTTGCTGCTTTGTCTGGGTTGGCTTTAAAAAAAAAATCATTTAGATTGCCTCCCTAAAGCAAAACGCATGTGCGCCCATCTGCAAGCACACTATAAATGCCAAGACAATTTAGCAGACAAGGAGTATTGCAGGGGTATGCTAATGAAGAAAAAAAGCCCCGTGCATTTTAGAGAGGAAGTAAACTTTGGAGAATCTGAACTATGCATCCTGGCACAAGGTAAATTCCCATTACAGACCTAGAATGATCGAAATATTTAGGAAATAATTCAATACATTAATATGCCAATAAAGTTTGAGAGTCTGTGAGGTGGACAATTTGAAAGTCAGCTGCAGGATCAATCAGAATAGAGCTGGAAGAAACCTTGAAGGTCTTCTAGTCCAGCCCCCTGCTCAAGCAGGAGATCCTATATCATTTCAGATAGGTAGTGATCTAATCTCTTCTTAAAAACCTCCAGTTTTTAAATTTATGGGGCGACCACAATTTCTGAAACCTGTTCCACTGGTTAATTGTTCTTACTCTTAATAAATTTCTCCTTAATTCCAGGTTGCTTTTCTCCTTGTTTAATTTCTGTTCATTGTTTCTTGTCCTGCCCTCTGGTGCTTTGGAAAATAATTTGACCCCCTGTTCTTTGCAGCAGCCTCTCAAATATTGGAATACTGCTATCATGTGTCCCCCCCCCTCTTTTCTCTAGACTAGCCAAACCTACTCCTTCATATGTTTTCGTCTCCAAGCCTTTAATCATCCTAGTTACTTTTCTTTGCATTTTTTCCAAAGTCTCAACATCTTGTTTATAATGTGCCGACCAAAACTAGACGCAGTATTCCAGGTGTGGCCTTACTAAGGCTTTATACAGAAGTACTAATACATGATGTTAATTCTATGCCTCTGTTTATGCAACCAAGGATTTTATTAGCTCGCAGGGAGTTTTTTCTTCCCTAAAGAGCATCTACTGTCCACAAAAAGAACACAATTCTTTCATTAATATGCCCAATTTGATCTTCTGAATATTGTGGCCTTTGATTCACAAAAGATCTCTATTTATCCACTTTTTAAATTTGCAATGAGCCAACACACTCAAAATTCTGAGCTAGTCGGAGTTATTAAAGAATGAAAGATCACGCTCCCTGCTTGGTAGCAAGACCTCTTGCAAATTAAAGAATGGCAAGAGGAGGAAATTGAGAAGGAAAAATCCTCTTTTGTGAAACACTGAGAAATGAAGCCTTTGGAGACGCATGAAATTTTAAAAAGAGGGATCTATGTTGTAAACAAAACCATATTTAGCTTGACTCATACGGTGGCACAAGCAAGGTTAAAATGAAAAGAAAATGTACTTTACCAAGCATCTTTGAAATAGGAAGAGGAAGCAATATATTTTTAAAGAAAATCCACATGTATCCAGAATTGATTCATGAACAAGATGATGAGGGGACTGGAGGCTAAAACATGATGAGCAGTTGCAGGAGCTGGGCATGGCTGGTCTAGTGAAGAGAAGGACCAGGGGAGACAGGATAGCAGTGCTCCAATATTTGAGGGGATGTCACACAAAGGAGGGGGTCAAGCTATTCTCCAAAGCACCTGAAGGCCAGGCAAGGAATAATGGATGGAAACTGAACAAGGAGAGATTCAACCTAGAAATAAGGAGAAATTTTCTGACAGGGAGAACAATCAACTGATGGAATAGAAGTTGTCTTCGGAAGTTGTGGGAGCTTCATCACTGGAAGCTTTCAAGGGGAGACTGGACTGATATTTGTCAGAAATGGTGTAGGGTCTCCTGCTTGGGCAAGAGGTTGGACTAGATAAGGTCCCTTCAAACTTAGTTAATGTGTGTGTGTGTGTGTTAACAAGAATAGAATAGAATAGAATAGAATTTTTTATTGGCCAAGTGTGATTGGACACACAAGGAATTTGTCTTGGTGCATATGCTCTCAGTGTGCATAAAAGAAAAGATACATTCATCAAGGTACAACATTTACAACACAATTGATGGTCAATATTCTTGTAATTAAACTTCCAGAGTCCTTTCTTGGAAGTAACCTCTTACAACTTCTTCAAACATGTTGGACTTCCTTTATCAGCCTCTGTCTAATGCCAGGTTGGGAAAGGGCGAATAAATGAGAGAAGATTCAAAACGGATTCCAAAGTCCATCCAAAGCCTCCTCTGCCTCCCTCCAGACTCATTCCTGAAGCAGCCACACCTGACATCGATCCAATCTCTTACAAAGCCTTTGTCTGAGGGGCTGCTAAATCCCCTACAGATTCCATGCTGATTCCATGCAGGATCTCGCATCAGGCGACTGGTGTCCGATGGGCTGCAGTGTACATATTGTGCTCACAGTGCCCTGGCTAGTGTTAAGGCCAGTTGTCGGAAGCTAGACAACTGACTCACATTTATGATGGTTACAGTGTCCCAGGGTGATGTGAATCCAGGGGTGGGATTAGCCAGATTAGCCAAACTGGTAAAAAACTTAACAACCGGTTCACCCGAACCAGTATGAACTGGCTGCAGCCCACCTCTGGTTGTGATCCCCTTTTGCGACCTTCTGACAAGCAAAGTCAATGGGGAAACCAGGTTCAGTTAACAACTAAGTTAACAGATTAACAGAGTTGGAAGGGACCTAATAGGTCATCTAGTCCAATCACCTGCTCAAGCAGGAGACCCTCCACCATTTCTGACAGATGGCAGTCCAGTCTCTTCTTGAAAGCCTCCATTGATGAAGCTCCCACAACTTCCGAAGGTAACTCCTGTTCCATTGGCTGATTGTTCTCACTGTCAGAAAGTTCCTCCTCATTTCCAGGTTGAATCTCTCCTTGTTCAGTTTCCATCCATTATTCCTTGTCTGGCCTTCAGGTACTTTGGAAAACAGGTTGACCCCCTTCCTCCTCTCTGTGGCAGCCCCTCAAATATTGGAAGACTGCTATCATGTCTCCCCTGGTCCTTTTCTTCACTAGACTAGCCATGCCCAGTTCCTGCAACCGTTCATTGTATGTTTTAGTCTCCAGTCCCCGAATCATCCTGGTTGCTCTTCTCTGCACTTTTTCTAGAGTCTCAACATCTTTTTTTATAGTGTGGTGACCAAAACTGGATGCAGTACTCTAGGTGTGGTCTTACTAGGGTTTTATAGAGTGGTATTAGTACCTCACTTGATCTTGATTGTATCCCTCTGTTAATGCAAGTTAGGATTGTGTTGGCTTTTTTAGCTGCTGCTGCACACTGCTAGCTCATTTTTTTTTTTTTTCATTTATATCCCGCCCTTCTCCGAAGACTCAGGGCGGCTTACACTATGTATTTATTTATCATATTTAGCTGGTTGTCCACTAAGATTCCAAGATCCCTCTCATGGTTGCTGCTATTAAGCCTGGTTTCACCCAGTTTATATGTGTGCTTTTGGTTTTTCTTACGTAAGTATAAGACTTTACTCTTCTGTACATGGAATTTTATTTTGTTAGATAGGGCCCAGTGTTCAAGTCTGTCAAGATCCAGCTGGATCTCGAGCCTGTCTTCTAGGGTGTTAGCTATTCCTGCCAGCTTAGTATCATCTGCAAATTTGGTGAGTTCCCCTTTTATTCCCTCATCTAAGCCCTTTATGAAGATATTAAAGAGTATTGGGCCTAAAACGGAACCTTGTGGCACCCCACTGCTTACTTCTCTCCATGTAGACTTAAACCCATTAAGGACTACTCGTTGAATAAGGTTTGTCAGCCAGTTGCAAATCTATCTGGTGGTGATGTTATCTATCCCACTTTTTTCTAGCTTATGAAGAAGTAGGTTGTGGTCTACTTTGGCTTAGGGCCCGGGTACTTATGGGACCGCCTGCTGTTACCTTATGCCTCCCACCGACCCATACGCTCACACAGAGAGGGTCTTCTCAGGGTGCCGTCAGCCAAGGCCAAGAGAGGGCCTTCTCTGTTGGAGCTCCTACGCTTTGGAACGAACTTCCCCCTGGCTTGCGTCAATTACCAGACTTTCGGACCTTTCGCCGTGAGCTGAAAACGCATTTATTTATTCAAGCGGGACTGGCTTAAATTTTTAAATTTTAAATAATTTTAATTGGGGTTACTATTTATGAATTTTAAGGGTTTTAAATTGGATTGTTTAAAATTTTCGGCCATTTATGGAATATGTTTATTTTAAGTCTTTATTTTAACTGTATATTGTTTTGTTTTATAATTTGGCTGTACACCGCCCTGAGTCCTTCGGGAGAAGGGCGGTATAAAAATCTAAATAAATAAATAAATAAATAAATAATAAATACTTTGTCAAATGCCTTACTGAAATCTAAGTATATTATGTCCACAGTATTTCGCTGGTCTACTAATTTAGTCACTATGTTGAAGAATGAAATAAGATTGGTTTGGCATGATTTCTTTTTAACAAACCTGTGCTGACTGCTAGTTATTACTTTATTTGTTTCTAGATGTTGGCAGATCTGTTTTTTAATTATCTTTTCCAATATCTTCCCAGGTATTGATGTTAGGTCTGTAGTTTCCTGGGTCTGTTTTTTTTTTCCCTTTCCTTTTTTGAAGATGGGAACCACATTAGCTCTTTTGCAGTCCTCTGGTAGTTCTCTGGTGTTCCAGGATTTTTGAAAGATGTGATGCAGTGGTTCTGGGATGACATCTGCCAGCTCCTTTAGAACCCTGGGATGTAATCTGTCAGGTCCTGGTGATTTGTATTCATCAAGATCAGACAGGTGTTCTCTTCCTATTTTTTTGCTTATTTTAACTTTTATTTCCAATCTGTTTTTTACAGTTATGTTTCTGGTAGGTTGGGCTATAGTTTCTTTTTGCGTGAAGGCCAATGCAAAGAACGAGTTAAGCAGCTCTGCTTTCTCTCTGTTGCCTGTTACTTCCTTGCCATTTTCTCTCTTTAGTGGACCGACTGTTTCCTTGATTTTTTTCTTGTTATTTATATTACTACTATTACTGTTTATTATTAGTATTACTAATTTAAAAACTGCAGTGACTCACTTAACAATTATGGCAAGAAAAGTCATAAAATGGGTCAAATCTCAGGTAACAAATTATTCACTTAGCAACATAAATTTTAGGCTCAGTTGTGTAGGAAGTGAAGGCTCTAAAAAAGAGACTGAGCAGTAGTCATTTGTCTGAAATGGTATAGGGTTTCCTGCCTGAGATGGAGGTTGGACTAGATGACCTCCAAGGTCCCTTCCAACTCCTCTCCTCTCCTCTCCCCTCCCCTCTCCTTCTATTCCTGTATTATTATTTAAAAGGAAAAAGCTGAGGTTTCATGTTATTACCTCATTATCTTTATTTTTCCTTGTATTTCTGTTATATTTTGATAAACTAATAAAATATTTAAATCAGCAATTACGAATCAGAAAATTAAAACTATCAATCTGCATCATGAAGAGATTTCCCGTAGCATGATGGTGAAAAGGCACATAGAGGATTGCAACAGTTTTCATATAGCTGAAGACCCAACTGGTCTGAAATAAATTATCCCAGCCATCTTTGGAACACTGCAACCTGTGTGCGGATTTCCCTGTGCCAACATGCCAGCTTCTCTACAAAACTGTGCATGCACTAGTTTTGTAAAGACCTGGACACATTATCAAAGAAGGCAGAAATCGTTTCCTGCACCATAAATTAAGTGAGAAGGGGGAAAGGGCTCTCCTTTCTCTTTTTCTGGTTTTATTTATTTCTACCAGACTTGGCATCTGTACATAAAGCCCTTGCCGGCCAGTCTTGGCTCTGTTTTGCCATGTAGCATTGCTGCTCAGTCCGAGACCTTGGTGGCCCCTTTTGCTGCAATCATGCGCTTTCTCAGAGGTCCTCATTAGTCTTATCTTGCCAGAGACCAAATCTGCCCAGCAGCTGGAGTTTGCAACAGCACCTTCCTCCTCATCTGATCTTCTCATGTATCCAACCCAACCAGAGAACATGATCAGCCTTTATCAGAACCATCCAAAATAACAATAGCAATCACACTTAAGACTTCACGGTGTTTTACAGCCCTCGCTAATAGACAAAGTCCCCCAACAATTTGGGTCCTCGTTTTATCGCCCTCAGAAGGATGGAAGGCTGAGTCAACGCTGAGGATCGAACTGCTGGCAGTCAGCAGATCATCCTGCAATCACTGCCCCATAAGGTCAGGTGGGGGGCTCACTACTCTATTCTTTCTCTCTGCTTCTCCCTGGAAAGATGAAACAGCTTCTCCTCCCCCCACCTCAGTAGCTGTTCCAAAGGAAGCTTGGAAGCTCCTGGTGCAGGGTTGGCTCTAAAATAAGCCAAGCTGTTTCCCATCATTTTGATAGAAAGTGCGGCTTTTCACGTAGCCAATCCGGTGCAGGCCAAGCAAACCCGCCCACTTCTAATTTGCACTAACAGAATGTTTTATACGGAATTCGGCTAATCAATTAACCCCAGATTAAATATGCATGAAAGGATTTCAGCGCTTGATGGCTGCTCAGCCATCTCGGCACTTCCCCTCATTTTGCCAGCACGACTTCTTTTATTTTTAATGAAGACTCTTTAAGTCCCATTTCCTTCTTGCTGGAAATATTGATCAGCGAGATGTTATTTTTATTGAGCCAACTTAGCAGCTTTATGATGGCACAAGTTTTAGTTCAGCTCAGCTCTCTGCCAGGGACCAGCGCAACAATTAAAAAGGTGCCCCCAGAAGCTGCTCAGCGGGTGGATGGCCTTCTGTTGTACTGGGCGAAAGGTTGTGGTTGAATCCCCAAATATTTTAGAAAGATAACCCTCCCTCCCTCCCCAAAGAAGAGCCAAGTATGCTGACTGAACACACCTGGAGAAAGAGCTCCAGTGCCAGGTCTTTTTATAACCCGCCCTTTCTACAGCCCCACAAGCACCAAATCCAAAACTAATAGTATATTCCATTATGAGTTGGGAAACAAACCTACACCTGTAAGCCCCAAAAGATGTTTTGAAGAATTGACCTCGCAAAGAGAGTCTCACAAATCCCCACCCCCACCCCAGCCAAAGCTGATCCACATCACAGCCTTAACTACTGGGACCCTCAACCGGCCAAAGGTTGCCCGCACAGAGTAGCCACGGCATGGGGGAGTGGTTTCTGAACAATGAAGTGGTACTTCTAAACTGGCTGTTCTGACCCAGCTCCCCAAACATGACAAACCCTCTGAGGTTAAATCAAAGATTCCTTTATTAGGAGCGCCGGCAGCCCCGGCAAAAGGTCTCTCTCACCGCAGGCTAACAAGTCTGTCTGGCAGGGAGATGAATAGTTCTCTGCCACATCTACTCATCCTCACCCCCTGCCTTTTATCCCCAGAGCTAGGGTGGGGCTTTGCTAGCAGCGGTGGCTCTTCCGTCCCAAGGACCGGCCCATAGATTTCCACTGCTCTCCTCTCCTCTGCCTTCTGCGCATCAACACATCAGGCACTGGACCCAGCTGTTCTTCCTCTTCCTCATCAGCCACCTTCAGACTTGGGGGCTGTTGACTCTCCATCTGAGGGCTGACAGATGGCATAAGCTCCACCTCTCCCCCCCCCTCTCTCTGCCAGCCCCATTCCCTCTTCCCTCTCCAAGCTCTCAGATTGCCTTGATGCTGACCCTGACTCCCATGCCTCCTCTTCATCTGATTGGGCTGCTGAAGGGGCACAATACTGGCAGGTAGGTATTTCCTCTTGGACACACCAAATACAGTAAATTCTATTTTGTAATAGCCACAGACCAAAGGAGAGGGTGGAAAAACTTGGAAGATTTATAGAAAAGGCACAAGTGGTAACATTTCTGCATTCTGGGCCTAAGGATATTCTTGTTGGTATCCCTTAGAGGAGGGGTCCCCAACCCCGGGTCCACTACCGGGCCTTGAGCCTTTCAGAACTTGGCAGCAGAAATGGCGGGCGAGTACACACACCTCCACATGTGCAAGCAGTGGGTGAATGCATGCACGTGTGTTCCATTTGCATGAGCGGCAGGTGCATGTCCCCAACACTTGTGCAAATGGAGCTGTGCGTGTGCGCTTGCCCGCCAGGTGTGCAGAACCAAGCCCTGTTCCCCCTGCAACACCAGTCCGCAAAGCCAAAAAGGTCAAGGAACTCTGCCTTAGAGTCAAGAGGGCAGCAGCTCTCGAATATGCCAGCAATCACCCCAATGTCAACCCTGAAGCTGAGCTGGCTGAGGCCATTTTGAAGCTTCAGTGTTGCCAGACTGGAGCTGAGGGATAAGTAGGGGGAAACCGAGATAGCTGGAGTTTGTAGCCAAAACAAAATACTTTCTCTGGGAACTAAGGACATTCCCACAGGTGGTCAGAGAGAGGAGGAGTGATGTTACCAGGAAACCGGACGGCACCTTGATTGGACCATGTGACTAATTGTTTGGGGAAGGGGAAAAACTTTTACTTTAAATTAGGTGAAAACCGCGGGAACATTCAGATTTTCACCAGATCTGTGCCAATATGATATGTCCAATAAAGCTATTCTTTGAGGAACCTACCTGCCTCGGAGTTCTGTTTGCTGTGGGTGTATTTCTTGGAACCCTGACACCCAGCTCTATGTATGGCCTTGCCAGATTCAGCTAAAGGTCTTCCATTTTTATGGGCCTCACTCAATAAACCTTCCCTTGTTTTCGTTTTTCACCGAAGTATTCGATCTAGGCATGCTAAATAACCTGCACTTAATTTAAAAGCTTCCCTATTGTTGTGCACAAGCTCTACATTAATCCCACGCTTTGGGAAATCAATGCCGCCCCCCTTCCAATGTTTTACCTGCCGCAGATGCAGGTGTAGGAAGTGTGCCGCATTCCTCCTTGCTTGTAGCAGTAGTGCTGGAACAGGCTGAAAACCAAGAAAGCAGAGAATTAATCATTTGTCCAGAAGCTGCAGAGCACTATCTGAAGAAAAGCAGTCCCCATTTATCTCGTGCTACGCCGGTTTTTTTAGCGCAAACTCCCTGTCTCCTCCATTCAGATTTTAACTCACAAAAAGTTTATAAGAAAAAGAGCACACACACACACACACACACCAACACCAGGAAGAAAAAAGCCTCAGACACTTGGGAAGGTGGGCAAGTGGACTGATCTCTTCATTCTTAAGGCTTATGTGGCTCCAAACTACAAGCAGTCCTTGACTTACAACAATTCATTTAGTGACTGTTAGAAGTTACACTGAAAAAAGTGACTTATGACTGTTTTTCACACAACCAACGGTTGCAGCATCTCCATGGTCAAGTGATCAAAATTCAAACACTTGGCAACTGACTCCGATGTATGACGGTTGCAGTGCCTTGGGGTCATGCAATTATCTTTTGCGACCTTCTGACAGGCAAAGTCCATGGGAAGCAGGATTCGCTTAACAACCGTGTGACTAATTTAACAACTGCAATGATTCACTTAACAACCGTGGCAAGAAAGGTCGTAAAATAGGGCAAAATTCCATTTAACAAATGTTTCACTTAGCAACAGAAATTTTGAGCTCAATTGTGGTCCTAAATCGAGGACTACCTTGATTTAGGACCACAATTAATCCATTTCACTTCCTGACACTTATAGTAGCAGAAGAATTCTGGGAGTTGAAGTCTGCCAGGCTTAAAGTTGCCAAGGTTGGAGACCCCGATCTAAGCATTAAAAGCAAAATCTGCCCCACTCCTCCTCAAACCAGAAGGCCCAATACAGAAAGTGCTGCTTCGCCACCCGCAAGGCCAGGCCAGAAGCAGGAGCACAAGGTCACTGCTGGCACAGCATTTTCTGGGTAGCCAAATATATTCTCTTAGCAGGTTGTGCAAACCACAGGACTTATTTTAGGGGTTCTGTTCAGACACTGCGTGTGAGGTGAACATGGCTCTTGTGTTTTGTCAGCTCAGGATCAGAGATCAGTGAGTTTCTTGAACTGGGGCAGGAAAAAAAAGAGTATTTCATTTGTCTGAGAAGCAACGTATGAAAGAAGAAACCGCCTTTCTCAGCAGGAAAATTTGTGCATAGAATTACTCGCTATTACATGCTGGGGTGGGAAAATAGCATGCATGGGTTAAAAAGGTAGATACACAGACCAACCATAACTTTCACACCCATCAAACATTACCTAGATCTTATATGTATATTGTTTTTTTCCAGTCCAAGATGAAAGCTCACATTCTCACCTAACTGTGGAGCTATGTGCCACAACCTACCTCCCAAGATGGATAAATTAGGACAGAAATGTCAAACTGATCCGGCCCTCGGGGTGCTTAGAACTGGCCCACAGAGCTGGTCTGGAAGCAGCGAAGGACCAGCCTGTGGAGCTTCTGCCAGTGAAAACGGAACTTGGGACGGCTGCACGCAGCGCCACCCCCCCCGCCCCCCGGCTCCCGACCTCCCTTTTTGCTGGTAGAGGGTTGCAGGAGACCGTCACAGCTGGAAACGGCGTTTAGGAGCCTGTTTTCTCTGGCAGAGCGCTTGGGCCACCACAGGTGCCCCCAACACGAGTGACATCGAGCTGACCACGCCCACCATAGCTACGCCCCCCCCCCCGAAGTCAAACACAAACCTGATGCAGCCCTCAATGAAATAAGAGTCTGACACCCCCGAATTAGGAGATTCACGGTTGTGAATCACAAATTGGAGGGGCTACTGAGGCCATGGAGGGCAGATATAGTGTTATAAGCTAAAGCATCTTGGCTAGATTGTTGTCTACCCTCCACTTGAAGATGCCCAATGAAGGACATCCAAATGAAGATGTCCAAAGAATGATCATCTTTCTGGGAAATATCATTCGCTGTCAAATTAAGGAATCTAATTATTTAAAATAGAACAAACCAAAAGCTACCCTTCCTTAAACCAAATGGTTGTTTTCTACTATGAGCTCTGGAAAGATAGGGGGCGCAAACCTTGATCATCTTCAGTGCAATATATTTGATAAGTGTCATCTAGTCCCCCAGGTCTTCTCTTCTCAACTCATTCTCTTCCTTTCCTTCCTCTTCACTGAGCGTTGTCCCTGATCACCCTTGTTGAACCAGTCTCTACTGGGAATTCTGAAAGCCTGAACCCAGAACTGAACAGGTAGGAGGATCAAAGCAAAATAGAAGGGAATGAAATGACAGCTCTTAAGAGGAAAATGTAGGATATAAATGTACTCAATGTATACACCGCAATAACTCCACCCCGGAACACGGCTTCAGAGAAAGAGAGAGACATGAAGGAAGTTTTCCATCCAGACCCTGAGAAGCCCAAGGGAAAACAACCTTCAGACACTCTGGCACGGCAACTCCCAATATCTTTTGCTTGCTATACATGGAGAGAGTTGAGTTCCAGCACATCTGGAGAACCATGAGATCCTCGGAACAGAACAAGTCCTAATCTGCTTGGCTCAGATTTTGGAACACTCCTACATCATGTGCCTTCAAACCTGGCCTTGAAATACTGAGCTGAGTCATCAGCCAACTTCAATGTAGATGCTATGATAATGAAAACAAATCCAGATGTAGCATCTTTCCCGATGAGCACATGTTATGCTAGGCATGTGTTTTTGAGGATCCAGTGAGCAAATAACCTGAAGGGCCACCCTCGCCTAGAAACCGACTGGGAGCCAGTGCAGCTCATGGAGCAGTGGAGTCACAAGGGGTCACCCAGAACTGCCTCTGCTGAGACATTCTGGACCTATGGCTGCTCTCTAGGGCTCTTCAGGGGGCAGCCTCGTTAAAAGCACATGGCAGTCATCCATTTGGGAGGTGGCCAAGGCATGGATGATTGTGATTGGCATTTCCTGATCCAGAAACAGGTACAACTGGCCACAAGACAAATCAAGCAAAGGACACACACACCCCGGCCGCTGAGAATGAAGGATGAAAATTCCTAAGGGGGCCATAAGGGGCGTGCATAAGCGCACAAACGTGCCTACCATTCCTGTCCTATTGTTTTTCTTTTCTTCTTCCTCTCTATATATATATGCTTATACCTCCTTACATTTACTCATATAAGTGTTTATATACTATATAACCTTTTGTATGATACCTACATATATTGTTGTGACAAAATAAATAAATAAAATAAATAAATAAAAATCCCTGCTTCCAGGGTGCCCTAAAACCCAAAGTCAAGCTTGCTAGGGATGAGGTGAAGGCCCTTCCTCTGCACTTGGATCATCCCTTTCCTGCCCCACTTCCTCTTCATTTAGGTTGCTTTGCACCTTTGGGAATAGAGTGGCATAGAAATCAATCAATCGATCCTTGGCAGTTTTACTCATCAGACTAAACCACTCTTCAGATTGCAAAACATTCCTTGTGCCTTCCTTGTCCTGCATCCCAATCAACCAGAGTCATAGATTAGCACACGCATCTAATTGCAATGACCAAATCCAGAAGCAAGAGGGGCATCTTTGCCAAAACCAAACAAGCTGCAGTTACAGTTCAGTATAATTTGCAAACTCAGTTGCTCTTTGAGTTTGGACTCTAGAACTAACATGCTATTGGAGCAGATATCAATCACGTTTAATCCACGCACACACAGAGGCCTCCATTCTCAACAAGTGAAAATGGAAATAACTGCAAGTACTAAACTCTGCCTCCTGGGCAGAAAGTGAACCAACACATTCCGCGATAAGTAGTAACTCCGTCAGTTCAACTCAGTTAGTTTTTATTATTCAGCCATTACAAAGTTTCCAGAGAAAAATATGACGGAAAAATTCGAAAATCTAAAAACGAGCCAGTAAAAATAATAGAAGATTTTAAATTAATTCCACCTCTGTAATCGACCAAAAACTGATTACTTGGCTAATATCATTACAAACGCAGAAGCTTTATTGGATCCCAAAGCCATTATTGTAACGCAGATAAATACATATCTTCCCCTCTTGGAAATCACACCAATTAGCGGTTTCCTTTAATGCATCAGTAGGTATTTTTCCTCTAGCGAATGGGAGGATAGTGAGATATATGTCATGTTTCAATAACTGTCAGACCTGGCCCATTCTGATCTCTTAGGAAAAAAACACTCTCGACTCCATTCCTAGGGAAAAAGTTATTTTTACTAAAAGCCAAGCGGTTACAGCAGCAAAGCCAGATCTAAGAGTTTGCATGCAAAGACCCTTTTCCATTCCACCCCCTTGTTATCTCCCCATTGTCCAGTCACATTCAAAGATGTTTTAGTAACTGTCCCAACATTTGGCAAGCTAGCTCAGGGGTTTCCAACCTTGGCAACTTTAAGACTTGTGGACTTCAACTCCCAGAATTCCTCAGCCAGCTTTGCTGGGAGTTGAAGTCCACAAGTCTTAAAGTTGCCAAGGTTGGAACCCCTGAGCTAGATGGTGAGCCTTTGCGTTCCACTCCCAGGTCTGCGGCCTTCAGATGTCTCTGGACTGCACAAAGATTATTATTATTATTTATTATTTATTAAATTTTTATACCGCCCTTCTCCCAAAGGACTCAGGGCGGTGTACAGCCAAAATAAAACACAATATATATACAATTAAAATCAAAATTTAAAATAGAGCATATTACAAAAAGGCCGATAGTTAAAAATTTAAATTTAAAATTTAAAAAATTTAAAACCCCGAAACAATAAAAAACCCAGTTTAAAATATTAAAAAACTATTATGCCAGTCCCGCTTGAATAAATAAATATGTTTTTAGCTCACGGCGAAAGGTCCGAAGATCAGGCACTTGACGTAAGCCAGGGGGAAGTTCATTCCAGAGCGTCGATGCTCCAACAGAGAAGGCCCTGCTCCTGGGGGCTGCCAGCTGACACTGTTTGGCGGACGGCACCCTGAGGAGACCCTCTCTGTGAGAGCGTACGGGTCGGTGGGAGGCACAAGGTAACAGCAGGCGGTCTCGTAAGTACCCGGGTCCTAAGCCATGGAGCGCTTTAAAGGTGGTGACCAAAATCTTGAAGCGCACCCGAAAGACCACAGGAAGCCAGTGCAGACCACGCAGCAGTGATGTTACATGGGAGCCACGAGCGGCTCCCGTTACTACTAGCGCAGCTGCATTCTGGACTAACTGCAGCCTCCGGGTGCACCTCAAGGGCAGCCCCATGTAGAGAGCATTGCAGTAATCCAACCTAGACGTAACCAGAGCGTGAGTGACTGTGCATAAGGCATCCCGGTCAAGGAAGGGACGCAACTGGCGGACCAAGCGGACTTGGTAAAAGGCCCTCCTGGAGACGGCCGCCAGATGTTCATCAAAGGACAGCCGTCCATCCAGGAGGACGCCCAAGTTGCGAACCACCTCCTTTGGGGCCACTAACTCGCCCCCAACAGTCAGCTGCGGGTGCAGCTGACTGTACCGGGGTGCCGGCATCCACAGCCACTCTGCCTTGGAGGGATTGAGCTTGAGTCTGTTTCTCCCCATCCAGACCCGTACGGCTTCCAGGCACCGGGACAGCACTTCGATAGCTTCGTTGGGGTGGTCTGGGGTGGAAAAGTACAGTTGAATGTCGTCAGCATACAGATGATAACTCACCCCGAAACCACTGATGACCTCGCCCAGCGGCTTCATATAGATGTTGAACAGGGTAGGCGAGAGAATCGACCCCTGAGGCACCCCACAAGTGAGGCGCCTCGCGGACGACCTCTGCCCCCCTGTCAACACCGTCTGCGGCCGGTCAGAGAGATAGGAGGAGAACCACCGATCAACGGTGCCTCCCACTCCCAATCCCTCCAACCGGCGCAGCAGGATACCATGGTCGATGGTATCAAAAGCCGCTGAGAGATCTAATAGGACCAAGGCAGAGGAGCAACCCCTATCCCTGGCCCTCCAGAGGTCATCCACCAACGCGACCAAAGCCGTCTCCGTGCTATAACCGGGTCGGAAGCCGGACTGGAACGGGTCTAGATAGACAGCTTCATCCTTTCATCACTTTCGGTTTCTTACAGCTCCCCCACACCCAAGACTTATTGCAGACTGGCATCTAGGAAAGCATATGGTGAACAGATGAACAGAGTTGGAAGGGACCTTGTAGGTCATCTAGTCCAACCCCCCACCCAGGCAGGTAACCCTACACCATTACTGACAGATGGCAGTCCAGTCTCTTTTTGAAAGCCTCCAGTGATGAACTTCTGAAAGCAAGCTGTTATGTGAGCAAAGGATGGCAGCTCTAACTATAATCCCTGCTCAGCAGTTACCAGCGGTCCTGGAATATAATGTTTAGGGTGTCCTTCTGGCAAGGCTTACAGTTGCATTAACGGAGGGATACATTCAGGATCAAGGGAAGTACTAATACTGCTCTATAGAGCCTTAGTAAGACCACACCTAGAGTTTTGGTCACCACACTATAAAAAAATATGTTGAGACTCTAGAAAAAGTACAGAGGAGAGCAACCAGGATGATTAGGGGACTGGAGAATAAAAGTTATGAAGAATAGTTACAGGAACTGGGCCTGGCTAGTCTAGTGAAGAAAAGGACAAGGGGAGACATTATAGCAGTCTTCCAATATTTGAGGGGCTGCCACAGAGAGGAGGAAGGGGGTCAAGCTATTTTCCAAGGCACCCGAAGGCCAGACAAGGAACAATGGATGGAAACTGAACAAGGAGAGATTCAGCCTAGAAATAAGAAGAAATTTTCTGACAGTGAGAACAGTCAAGCCATGGAACAGAAGTTGCCTTCAGAAGTTGTGGGAGCTTCATCCCTGGAGGCTTTCAAGAAGAGACTGGACTGCCATCTGTCAGAAATGGTGTAGGGTCTCCTACCTGAGCAGAGCGTTGGACTAGATGACCTACAAGGTCCCTTCCAACTCTGTTAATCTGTTAAATCTGTGGTGGTTAGAGAATGATGGGAACTGTAGTCCAATATACTTGGAGGGCACCATGGTGGGGATGCTGTTCCATTTCCTAGCTTCCAACAACATTTTGACTTGTGTTCTGACAACCTATTACTGCAAGTGCTACTAATCCTTTCTCTTGCTGAGTGGTTCAAATGCAAGACCGTTTAAGACAGAGGTCTCCAACCTTGGCAACTTTAAGCCTGGTGGACTTCAACTCCCAGAATTCCCCAGGCATAAATAAATAAATAAATAAATAAATAAATAAATAAATAAATGTCCCCTTTCAGATGCAACATTTCCTGCCGCTTGACCATTCTTCCTGACATGAATGCTGTTCTTCCTAAAATCTTCAGGACTTTCTTTACCGGAGCTAGGCGGAAAAGATCATGTGGCCAGACACGCTAGAAAGGGTTCAAATTCTCAAAACGCCATTGTAGTTTTCTTCCTTTAAGGTTTTAAAACAATTAAAGGCAGACTGCCATGGAAGGCACCCCTATACATGGAAAAGCCAGCCAGAAACATAATGGTAGAGTTGGGGGGGTGAGGAAATGGAAGTGGCTTGAAGAGGGACTTGAAGAGGAAATTAGCATCCACATTCCCCTCCTTTTTAGGTAGGATTCCAAAACTCATCCAAAAGTGCCAGACTAATCTTATCGCATTCTTATCGCATTCTTTGACAAAATGACAAAATTAGTAGACCAGAGGAATGCTGTCGATATAATTTACTTGGACTTCAGTAAAACATTTGATAAAGTAGACCATAACCTACTACTAGATAAAGTAGAAAAATGTGGGTTTGACAGCACCACCACCAGATGGATTCGTAACTGGCTGACCAACCGCACTCAACGTGTAGTCCTCAACGGAACTACATCCACATGGAGGGAAGTATGCAGTGGAGTACCCCAAGGCTCTGTTTTAGGCCCAGTATTCTTCAACATCTTCATCAATGACTTGGACGAGGGGATAGATGGGGAACTCATCAAATTTGCAGATGACACCAAGCTGGCAGGAATAGCCAACACTCCAGAAGATAGGCTCAAGTTACAGAAAGATCTTGACAGACTTGAACATTGGGCGCTATCTAACAAAATGAAATTCAACAGTGAAAAAAGTAAGGTTCTACATTTAGGCCAAAAAAACAAAATGCACCAGTACCATATATGTGGTACCTTGCTCAATAGTAGTACCTGTGAGAGGGATCTTGGAGTCCTAGTGGATAACCATTTAGATATGAGCCAGCAGTGTGCAGCAGCTGTTAAAAAAGCCAACACAGTTCTGGGCTGCATAAACAGAGGGATAGAATCAAGATCACGTGAAGTGTTAGTGCCACTTTATAATGCCTTGGTAAGGCCACACTTGGAATATTGCATCCAGTTTTGGTCGCCACGATGTAAAAAAGATCCTGAGACTCTAGAAAGAGTGCAGAGAAGAGCAACAAAGATGATTAGGGGATTGGAGCCTAAAACATATGAAGAACGGTTGCAGGAACTGGGTATGTCTAGTTTAATAAAAAGAAGGACTAGGGGAGACATGATAGCTGTGTTCCAATATCTCAAGGGCTGCCTCAAAGAAGAGGGAGTCAAACTATTCTCCAAAGCACCTGAGGGTAGAACAAGAAGCAATGGGTGGAAACTGATCAAGGAGAGAAGCAACTTAGAACTAAGGAGAAATTTCCTGATAGTTAGAACAATTAATAAGTGGAACGACTTGCCTGAAGAAGTTATAAATGCTCCAACACTGGAAATTTTTTTTAAGCTCACTGACCAGAAGAGGAAGTACAGGTAGTCCTCGACTTACAACACTTCATTTAGTGACCGTTCGAAGTTACAATGGCGATGGAAAATGTGACTTATGACAGTTTTTCAGACTTACAACTGTTGCACCACCCCCCCATGTCATATGATCAAAATTCAGACGCTTGGCCACTGACTCATATTTAGGACAGCTGCAGTGTCCTGAGGTCATGTGATCTCCTTTTGAGACCTTCTGATGAGAGAAGTCAATGGGGAAGTCAGATTAATTTAACAACCGTGTTATTAATTTAACAACTGCAGAGTTTTGCTCTGAAACGTGGCATGAAGAAGAAATGTGGCATGAAAAGTTGTAAAATGGAGCAAAACTCACTTAGCAAGAGAGATTTTGGGCTCAATTGCGGTCGTAAGTCAAGGACTGCCCGTAATGGGGGAAGCAGGCTAGCTTTTCTTCTAGGACTGTGATGGTGAATCTATGGCATGCGTGCCACAGGTGGCGTGCAGAGCCATCTCTGCTGGCATGCAAGCCAACACCCAGGTCAGCTGATTTTTGGGTCTCTGCCGGGAGACGCGCATGCATGTGTGGGGGTGGGGGGAGTGCAGGGCCCTCCCCGCGCCCCTTTTTTGGTTCCAGGAGGCTTCAGGGAGGCCCGCTAGCACCAAAACAGGGGTCGCATGCACATGCACTGGGGGGGGGGAGTGCGGGGGGTTGTGCACGCATGTGCAGGGGCGGGGACTGTGGGGGGGGCACTGCATTATGAGTGTCGCACGCGTGCTTTCGGCACCCAAGGGAAAAAAGGTTTAGCCATCCCTGTTCTAGGATTTTTCCTTCAATCCAACCTCAATCTCGGTTGGTATATGAGAGACGTCCTCCAGGGGGAGCTCTTCCGCCTTCCGAGATGCTCCAGCCTTCCTTGAGTGATGAATGCTTTGCCATCCGACAAGGACAGATGGATCCCAACTACAATTAATATAGGATTAACTGCTTTAAGAGTCAAGCACATATTAGAGCTCCTTTCCATCTTCGTGAAATATGCTCTAATAACAATCCAATTCCCTTTAATATGGAAAGGATTGTGGGGGGGACCTCATTTATTGTAATATTAAAATCGTTTCATTAACATAGGAGTGGCAATGGAACCATTCTGTTTTTTCAGAGACATTCACCTGAGACTGTCATTCGGCAGCAGCTACTACCAGGGAAGCTATTAGGAGCACATTTAATAGCAGTAGCCGTAGCGCTTAGACTTATATACCGCTTCACAGGGCTTTACAGCCCTCTCTAAGCGGTTTTACAGTCAGCATCTTGCCCCCAACAATCTAAGTCAGTGATGGTGAACCTTTTCGGCACTGAGTGCCCAAACTGGAACAGGGGTGCTGACACATGCCAAAGCGCCGAAAACCCAAAGACCAGCTGGCAGTGCGCATGCTGGTCTCTGGGTTTCTGGTACTCCAGCACGCATGAAGACCAGCTGGCAGCCGTGCAGGTGTGCACTGGGAACCAGAAGAGCAGCTGGCGATGGCACGCATGCCCACAGAGAGGGCTCTGCGTGCCATCTAGGTCCTCGTTTTACTGATCTCGGAAGGATGGAAGGCTGAGTCAACCTTGAGCTGGTCAGGACTGAGTGAGCAGTGAGTTAGGCTGTAGTAACTGCATGAAGATCCATGTCAGTTGCACATAAAACTAAATATAGCCAAACCTTCCCAGTTGTGAGACAGAAAGCCATGGTGTGGGTGTTACAACATTGGACCAGGTCTGGAGAAATCCAGGTTCAAAGTCACTCTCAACCACGGAAATTGACTAGGATGCTGTTTCTCAGCCAGGGCTACTTGAAGAAATGGGAACTTCAACTCCCAGAATTCCTCAGCCAACTATCCTATGCTGGCTGGGGAATTCTGGGAATTGAAGTCCACATATCTTCAAGTAGCCACAGCTGAGAAACACTGCTAGGAGACCCTGGGGCCAGAACTATTTTTCTGTGGGCCTCAAAGGAAGAGAGGTTGCCATTTAAATCTCCGAGTTCTAGAGGAAAGGTGGGATTCTTAAAACAAACATACTGCAACAAATACTTATTGATGAGGCTTTCATCTGGGGTCTGTATCTGACTCTTAATCATTTTCTTGGAAATGCTTGTGGCAGGAAGACAAAGTATATCTTCCACATGTGTTTCCGACCTGAAAAGCACTTGATTATAATAAATGGCCTAAACTGGATAATAGGACAGAAATGGGAAGAATATCGTATTCAGGGATACACCGGGGATCAATTTAGAGTTAGCATGTCTACAAGTTAAGCTCTTAGCAAGGATGGGAGCTGACAACCCAGCGCTTCAAAAGCAGCCAGTCACGTGAAGCATCACATTTTTCTGAAAGACTGGAACGTTCAGAGTTATTACTGATGGTAAACCAAATTATTTCTAAAGGCTCTTTCGGTGTTTATATGGCAAATACAACTGCAGTCCAACATGGAAGGTCTCCCTGTCCTGAAGGGATGCCCATAAACCATGCTGTCATTCCGTTCAATGGGCATTCCCCCTTCCTTACCACCAGGAGGACCTACTTTTGCACTGGGGCACCGTTGGAATGCGTGTATGGTACGTTCGGGGGGACTCGGCTCATCACAGAATACCCACTGATCAGCAAGCAAACAAGTTTGCCCTGTGGCATCACAGTGGGATCTTAGCAAGGAGAGAATAGAATAGGAATGGGAACGGAATAGAAGGCACGGCACGGCACAGCAGAGCAGAGCAGAGCATAGAAGAATTGGAAGGGATCTTGGGAGGTCTTCTACTCCAACCCCCTGCTTAGGCAGGAAACCCTACACCCATGATGACGAACCTATGGCACACGTGGCGTGCAGAGCCCTCTCTGTGGACACGTGCACTGTCGCCAACTGCTCTTCTGATTTCCGGCGTGTGCATGCGTGCCAGCCAGCTGATCTTCGCACATGCCGGAGCCCCAGAAACCCAAGACCAGCTGGCTGGTGCACATCCACACTCTGGAAACCAGAAGGCTTGGTGGCAACGATGCACGTACTCACAGAGAGGGCTGGTCTTTGAGTTTCTGGGGCTCCGGCGTGCACACGCGGATTCTGGTTTGGGCACTAGGTGCTGAAAAGGTTCCCCATCACTGCCCTGTACCATTTCAGACAAAGAGTTATCTCTTCTTAAAAACTTCCAGTCTTGGAGCACCCACAACTTCTGGAGGCAAGTTGTCCCACCGATTAATTGTTCTAACTGTCAGGAAATTTCTGCTTAGTTCTAAGGAGTCTAAGGCTATTAAGATTCTGTTACAGTGAAACTGTCGTGGCTGCCATTCAGCTAAGCTACCCAACGCAAGCGGACAGCCTGACATCGGTTACAGTGGGGGAAGGGACACAGGGAGGGAATCTGGAGGAAATGAAACCGAGCCCATCCCGTCCTGTGGGAAACACCAACCTTCTCAAGGTCACATTAAAGAAGACAGGGAACATTTCCCAAACAATCTGTTAGCACCTGATTGGACAGTGACTAATAACCAGGGGGTTGGCCAGGAACAAGGGGAAGTTAACGGGTATCTTTTACGCGTGAAAATCTCAGATCCAGCTTTGCCTCTTCTGGAACCATTTGGCTTTAGTAAAATATACCTTTGGGTAACTGTGGGCCAGGAGTCTTTCTTTCCTAACTGATCAAGTTGGGGTGGCCTTTCTTTCCTAATTGACTGTTGATTCAATAGTCTTCACCTCCAATGGACAAAATTCCTCAGATAAACTACATCATGTGCATAGTGTAATTGTCATGTAAATGATATACAATCAATGAACTGATCTGCACCCAAGTGAGGAAAATCGTATTATTTAAAAACTGACACCATTATGCAAATGTGGTAAATGGGTGCAAATGACATAAATCACCGCAATGCGGTACTTTTGCATTTAATGGACATTTGTCAATAACGGACTCACAATTAATCTGTTACAATGAATCTTCCTTTCCAAGCTGAGCTTGCAAACTGGATCCTTTGTCAGTCCTATTTCCATCCAAGCATAGTTAGCCCTGTTCCTCGGAAAAGAGGAAAGGGGGAGGGAAGAAGAGGCCAGGCTGTGTTCACACATTTAGGAGATCAGTGATATCATGTCTCTGCAGGCCAAATGTTGGAGAATTATCCCTAAACATCTCCATCCCAGCCTACTACAAATTAAAACCATTTTCTTTCCTTTCTAAGACTGCACAGCTGCTGTGATAGATGCTAACAAAGCTTAATTAGGAAATCGGCAGATGCCCTCCCAAAAAAACCTTATAAAGGCAGCTCATGGTTCATAAATTAAAAGGAAAATAAAACACATCCAACAACATTCATCACTGGTGATTTACAGGGAAGGAAAAACAACAGATCGTTTCAGGTTAAAGAGCAGAGAGAGCTGGCTAAACCATAATTGGCATTTTAATTGTATACCAGAGAATTACAAATCTTTTGGCTGATCTGAGCTGCAAATAAAATGCCATCAAATAACATATAGTTGATCTGGTGCTTCTGGTACCCTCCAGATATGTTGCATTACAGGTCCCATCATCCTGAGCCAATATGGGAAGACTGCATTTTCTGTGCATCACCATGTTTCCTCTCCAAACAGATAGGTTAGCAAAGCAAGTGGGTTATCTGTTTTTTTAAAAGGTGTTTATAAATATTTTTTCCAGAAACACATAAAATCTTCTGGCCATGTTTAATATGCAATTAAACAGAAAAAAAGCAATGGAATAAAACAGAACAAATTTTTAAGAAACCCTCACATTTCATAAAACAAGATGAAATATAGACAGTTTTGATTGCTATTCTAATTTTTTAGGGAGGAAGGAACCTATCTCCCCTCCCCTTGAGAGCATCCAACAATTAGATGTGGGAAGGAGAAGGTTGGGAAGGAGAGCTCCTAGCATTTAAGAGTCAATCAGTGTTTCTCAATCTCATCTATTTTTAAGATGTGTGGACTTCAATTCCCCTGCTGGCTGCGGAATTCTGAGAGTTGAAGTCCACACATCTTAAAGTTGTCGAAGTTGAGAAACATAGGAGTAAATTGATGTTGGGCATCTGAAATTGCAAGAAAAAATGGGCGTGAGGGAGAATCCCTCCAATCTAAGTGCACAACTGTGTGTCAAGAGGCAAAACGAATAACCAAGGGCAAGCTTACCAGAGGTGAACCCACAATTTTTCTCTAGCAGGGAGGAAGGTTGGGGAAGGTTGGCTTAAAGCAGTCTGTTTGGGAGCTCCACTTCCATTTGCACTACTCAGATGTCCCTGAGGACACAGATAAACCTCCAGGTGGCCTCAATGACTCCCTAAAAGAATGCAAATGACCAGCTGCCTGCAAGGAGTATAAATCCTTCCCTTCCCCACCATCCAGTCAGAGCTGAAGCAGCTTCTTGGATGAGAAGCGAAACATCTTCAAAAGAAAATGAGGAAGTCCAGTTGCCTCCTGAAAAAGCACCTTTGGGACAACCATGACCTGGATGACGGAGGATCTCCATAGACATTTAGCTATGCATTTTAGGATGAGCATCCTTCGAATGGTGCGGGAGTATGAACAGATTTCCAGAAAAACTGCAGGCTACAGGAACCGTTTACACTTCACTTTGAGATGCAGGCAACACAGAGTCACCCCTAACAGCCTATGCCTGACTTCAACAGGGAAGGGACACAGGGCAGAAAAACATCCTGCAGCCAAGAAGGCTCCACACGCATTTGTGCTACTCAGGTGACCCTGAGGACACAGATAAACCTCCAAGCGGCCTCAATGACCCTCTCAAAGGATGCCAATGACCAGCTGCCTGCAAGGAATAGAAATCCCTCCATTCTCCACCAGCCAGTCAGAGCTCAAGAAGCTTCTTGGATGAAAAACTAAACATTTTCAAAGAAAAGCCAGAAAGTCCAGTTGCCTCTTTGGGGCAGTTTTTGGGACCAAAGGTCACACCTGGCCTTTGCAGCAGGGTTGCCCTCCTCCAAAAGACAGGACTGATTTGAAGTCCCATTAAATTACACTTTGAGAACAACGTTTGGGAAGTCCCAGGGGCCAAAGCCAAGTCTTTCCAGGACTCCACATACGACTTTAAAAGACTCCTGGAGGGTGTTGGGATTAACCAGGAAGGATGTGAGTGGTTAAGGGAACTTCAGCAGCCTTCTTGGATGTTCCACCAAGTATCATTTCCTCCTTCTTCCAGAACAGGCTTCACGTCTCCCCTTCCCCTTCGGAAGGGTCTCATGTGTTTCCTCTTGTAGGTATTGGCAAGGAGAAAAAAACTCAAAAGATTAGCACAGCATCACTAATTTCACGCTCAATTTAATACTGAATAAAAGAGAGCCAGCACCTAGTCTGAAGACCTATTATTCTCCTGATCATATTATAATTCTGGATCTCAAACAGCACTTTTTTGTTTATGACTATTTATTAACATCTAATTAATGAGGGCTAAATCCTTCAGTGACACAGTGATTAAGTGGTATTTTAAGTAATCCTTCTTTTTAATTATGGTTCTGTCAGAAAGGAGCCCAGTTTTCAATGCATAAATAGGAGACATTTACAAGCGCCCAATCTTTAAATATACATTCACGTAAAACCAATAATTAAAAAAAAGTCCAAAATGTAATTATACTTTAATGGCTAACAGACATTAAAAAGCTTTAATGCATGTATACCAATACATACTTTTTATAAATTATCACTGATTCGTGAGACAAAAGTTTAATAAAGGCACTGCTACACATCCACTCAAAAGTCAAGTCAGCCTTGAGAGGAGCTGAGGACTGCAACTGTGTGTGTGTGTGTGTGTGTGTGTGTGTGTGTGTGTGTGTGTGTGTGTGTAAGGAAGAGGCTTGCAAGGGGCCTTATCCTGGGATGCTTCACAAATTTCCCAATCTTTCCTACTTCTCTGGTCTTCTTGCAGATATTCCCGTACAAAAGTTAATTTACTTAGCTATCTGGGTTTGGCCTGGTTTGCTGAGGTGTTGATCCCAAACACACCCACAGGCACCCACTCTTTCTTCCTTTGGGGGGAGGAGGAATCATTTTCAGGTATTCCTGCCTGCAGAGGAAGTTCTACACATAATATCTCCCTGACATCAAGGAATGAAATGGGGGCAAAGCAGGCCAGGTCATGTCATGTCGCGGGTCCCATCCCCTAAGGAGATACATCTGACGGGACCCAGAAGAAGGGCCTTCTCCGTGGTGGCTCCCTCCTTCTGGGACATCATCCCTCGGGAAGTTATACTGGCTCCCACTCTGATACTTCTGTAAGGGCCTGAAGACGTGGTCTTGCCAGCGGACCTGGGGCTCCCAGAGTGGGATGCTCTCACAGAGAGGGACTCCTCAGGGTGCCGTCAGCTAGGCAGTGCCGTCTGGCGACACCCAGGGGAAGGGCCTTCTCTGTGGGGGCTCCCACCCTCTGGAACGAACTCCCTCCAGGACTTCGTCAACTTCCGGACCTCCGAACCTTTCGTCGCGAGCTTAAAACACACTTATTTATCTGCGCGGGACTGGATTAGATTTTAAAGTAACTGGTTTTAAGGGGTTTTTACTATTTATACTGTTTTTAATAATTTGGGCTATAGAATAAGTTTTTTAATTGTCGTTTTTAATTGTATTTATATGTATTTTAACTGCCTGTGAACCGCCCTGAGTCCTTAGGGAGATAGGGCGGTATATAAATATGAAAAATAAATAAATAAATAAATAAATAAATCAAATGGTTCATTTGACTGGGTGTTGTTGCCAGGGGTGGGGGGTGTAGGGGGTTATTTTATTTATTTTATGTTTTATTTTTATTTCTTCTACACTGTTTTTATTTTTTGTAAACTGCCTAGATTCGCTGTGAGCAAGTAGGTGGCTGTATATATTTTCTTACACAGATAAGAGATAGATAGGTAGGCAGACAGACAGACATGAATAAATAAATAGACGGACTAAGACAGAGACAGATAGACAGACCAATTGATCCTGGGAAGTTCCAGGTGTGGGTATTCAATTGACATCCCATGCCCTAGCTTCCTCAACCTGTTACCTAGACTTCACTGAATGATTCCCTGTAATATTTTTTTTCTTTTATAGAAGCAAGAGCAGGGAATGGCAATGGAGCCCCACAACTCTGGGTAGCAAGCTGTTCCACTAATTAATCATTCTCACTGTCAGGAAGTCACAGTTATCACAATAAGCACAATACACCACTTACTTTCTGCAGTGATAAGCAATGACTTTCCAGTCAATCTATGCTCCACCATTTTCTAAGAGTACTGATAATTTCCTGGCTTAGAATAACCCATAGAATACTGAAATAGACAGAGACTATCTAACCAATTTTATTATGCTGGAAGCTTTTCTAAGCAGCTTCATTTCAAGCAAAGTTTCCCCCATCTCTATCTATACCATTTCCTGAGTACCTTCTTCCATTTCTGTTCCGCAATCATTTTTCTCTACTTTTACATTAAATGATCAGAAATATCATGAGAGCTCTGCTTGAGTTTATTAAAATACAGCCATTTAAAATTTAAATAGTTTCTTGGACTATATATTTTCCAATTTAGAAATAGCTATTCTCTACAGTATGCAGGCCAGACTATTAGAAGAGAACTTTAAAATATTTTTAGTATCCATCTGTATATACCGTATATGTATATGCCAGAAGGTGTACGTGCGGCCATCTAGAGGAGTGACCCTCAGGAAATTGTTAAAAATTATAGGATAGGCTGCAAAGTTTAAAAATATTTCATAGGAAAAGGAAACAGCAAGACATTTCCATATTGTTGCCAATAAAAGTGTTCATGTACAATAAGAAGCAGGAAGTCTTTACCATGAGAGAAAATGGTGGCAACCCTAACAGTTGAGATGGATCCCCTCCTGAGGATTACGGCAAAGATTGGCCCACAACAAATATAAGTATTATTTCAAAGTTAGTTTGCAAAATCCTGGGGATGTACCACTAATTCATTAGCAGCTATATTATATCCTGGAGAAATACTAGCTATGTCAGATCAGAAGAATCTGTCTGAAAGAAGATCCTGGGGCTTTTGAGATGAGGAAGGCAGAAAGTGTTACATGGTTATGCAAGAACAGAAATGGGTTCCTTGGCCCGAGAAGATCACACACTCAAGAGGGATCCAAGAGGCGTTCCTTTTTAAGGTTCCTTCAGCTGACAGGAATCATGAAGCACAGGATTCTCAATCTTGAAAAGCAGGATGGGATATAAGCAAAAGTTTATGAAAACCATCTCATAAGATGTTAGGACAATGCAGCAAGTTAAAAAGACTACAGGTAGTCCCTGACTTACCACCGCTGATTTAGTGACCGTTCAAAGTTACGACAGCACTGAAAAAAGTGACTTATGACCCTTTTTCACACAACCATTGCAGCAACCCCGTGGTCATGTGATCAAAATTCAATGCTTGGCAACTGACTCATACTTATGACGATTGCAGTGCCTTAGGGTCATGAGATCTGTAACCTTCTAGCAAGCAAAGTCAATGGAAAACATAGATTCACTTAACAGCCGTGCTACTAATTTAACTGCAAGTGATTCATTTAACAACTGTGGCAAGACAGGTTGTAAAATTGGGCAAAATTCAACTTAACAAATGTTTCACTTATCAACAGAAATTTTGGGCTCAATTGTGGTCGTAAGTTGAGAACTATCTATATTGTTACTGTTCTTAACACCAACTATTCCCAACCAGCAAGACTTTGATGTCAGGACAACAAATCCCAGGATCCCCCCCCCGACCCCTCACCCCCCACAAACCTCAGCCAAACTGTCTGGATATCCTGAACATTACAGGGTCACCACAGCTGGAGGATGTCCCGTTGGGGAAAAGCTTTTTGCCATAGTCTGAGAGAACGCAAGTGATTCTTTGGATCAATGTTCTTCCATCTTGGCAACTTAAAATCTGTGGACTTCAATTCCCAGAATTCCCACAATTCATGCCGACTGGGGAATTCTGGGAGTTAAAGTCCACAGATCTTAAACTTGCCAAAGTTGAGAAACATTGCTTTAGATCAGGGGGTGTCACTGAGGGCTGTATCAGGGCTGTGGTTGATCTCGGGGTGGGTGACGTTGGGGCCTGAATGGATGCAGCTGACTGGGCGACCGTGGCCATCTTGACGCCACTCCCCAAGCTGCTGGCATGTTTCCTCTTTGCACTGGGTAAACCGGACCAAAGCCATGCTGGCCCGATGTTTCCTCTTCACACTGGGTAGACTGGGCCATAGCAATGTGGGCCAGCTCCTTAAACTTTCCAGGCTGGCCCTGCGGATTGGATCCGACCACACTGCAGGCCACATTTGGCCCAGGGGCCTTGTGTTTGACACCCCTGCTTTACTGTCCATCACTCCTGAATATTATTGATGTTAGAATGAGTGACAGCCATATTTAGTTTCCAAAACAGCAGTTTTTTCCTAATCAGAACAATAACCGGAATGGACAACTTTGACACTCTTTCCTTCCATCCCTCCGAGTAATAATGTTCATTTTAACCTTGATGAGAAAGTAACTAATTTATGAAGTAATTTAGGTAATAACTAGACATTAATTTTATATCTCCTTTTCTGTTGGTTGGACCTCTTGGAATTATGTAAAGTTACACAATAGGCTGCTAGGGATTGCCAGTGAATAATGCGCTGCGTTTAAAATCTTTCAGTCAAATTAATAATACGCAGAGCTTTGCAGTGTGTAATTGCTTCTAATATATTCAGATTTAGAAGTCAGCATTTAATAGACTGTACAGTATAGATGATTTTTTTTTCCTTTAGGAAATTATACTGGTTTAATTTCACATTCCAACTATAAATTTCCAGTCAGTATGGCCTCTCAGCTATCTGTGGGTCACAATCAGAAATCAAGGTTTCATGAGCAAAGTCTTCATAATAATTTTATAACATCGTTCTTCATACTTGGGCTGTTGAAATTATGAGGGCAAAAAGAATTAGGCTGTTAAGCAGGAACAGAAAAAGGTTTCTTGGATGGAAAGAATCACACAATCAAGGTGAACCTGAGACATCTTGTGGCACGGGCTGAAGGACGAGATGGCATCTCCCTGGAGCAGGGGTCTCCAACCTTGGCAACTTTAAGACTTGTGGATTTCAACTCCCAGAATTCCTCAGCCAGCAAAGCTGGAATTCTGGGAGTTGAAGTCCACAAGTCTTAAAGTTGCCAAGGTTGGTGACCCCTGCCTTGGAGGATGACAAAAAGTAACTTCTGGAAATGGAACAGTGCTTTCTTGGTCACCAACTGGCTAAGGAGCAACATAGGTGGTCTGTTTTACACCTGTTTGCAAGATGACTTGAAGTTGCTTCCCTTTGCTTAATTTAAAAGCTGAATGCAGAATAGTGCTGTGGATTAGAAGAGACAAAGGTTCAGATCCCATCCTCCAATTTGCAATTCCCACAAATTTCCTGGGCCTGTCATGTTTTTTCCAAGTGCAGAGGCACATGAAGTCGATAGGTCAGGAAGTACAGGCTACAACCCATGTCTTCACTTCTTTGGAAATTATCTTTTTATTTTTTTTACTCTACCATTTTTTATGATTATTTCAAACCACATGTCAAGGTTCTGACTAAGCAAATCGGAATTCTGAGACTCAAAACCTCCTCAAAGAACTTCTTTATTGAGTACATCGTATCGGCACTGCTTTAAAGGAAAACCAACTCTAAATATTTCCCGCAGGTACAGTATAATTAAAATAGGAAATAACCCCATCCCCAAATGTCATAGGTCACATTGGCCAATTAGGTCAACTGGCGGGCTCTCCAGGCACTCCTAACCCAATCTTATCCATTGTCAGTAGAGATGACCTTGGTTCGCATGAGAAAGCCCTCTGTTGTGTCCAGTGAGGCATTCCAACCTCCTTGCCTTCTTCCCCCTTGTGTGATAACTGAGGCTATGGCCAGGTTCGGTTAGAAGTTGACACCACACTTGTGAGAAATGCCTGAAACTAAAGAGAAAAAAAGGTGTACAGGTAATCCTCAAGTTACGACCATAATGGAGCCTGCTCTTCACAGTTGTAAGGGTCATAAATCAGATCACTCAGGGACTCAAGCCAATTTTATGACCTTTTTTGCAGCAGTTGTTTAGCGAATAGTGAATGCAACAGTTGTTTGGGGCCCAATTTTGCCAAAAACTGGAAGTAAGTGCTGGTTTTCAGTAAAACTGTTATAAAACTCAGCCATGTGACTGAGGGTAAATGCAGCTGGGTTTCCAGAAGACCGAAATGCCGTCACATGACTGCAGGGCATGTGTGTGTGTGTGTGAGAACTTTGAATCTGAGTCATAAGTACCCCCAGGGAAGTCCGTCTTAACTTAGAACAGTTGCTAAGTGATCAGTCATAATTCTAGGACTATCTGTACTGTTTCAATCAGTATTTTTGGAGCCCAGCCTCTAATGTCCTTCCTTTCTTCAAGACTGAGAAATTAATGTCAACATTAATATTTTCTAAAGAATCCTGATCAAAGCACTCAATTCTGAACTCCTTACCTTTCTCTGTAGGAACAAAATCTCTACGACAGGGGTGTCAAACTCAATTTCATTGAGGGCCGCCTCAGGGTTGTGTTTGACCTCAGGGGGCCGGCTGGGTGTGGCCAGCTCAACATCACTCATGTCGGGGGGGGGCTGTGTTGGCCTGAGTGCTCAGCCAACGAAAACGGGCCCCTGAGCTCTGTTTTCGGCCATGACAGCCTCCTGCAACTCTCTGCCAGCAAAAACGGAGCTCGGGAGAGCTCGCCCTGTTTTCGCTGGCAGAGGCACTGAGAGCCGGTCCTTCGCTGTTTCCAGGGCGGACCCTTGGGCCAGATCTAAGCACTCTGCAGGCTGGATCCAGCCCAGGGCCTTGAGTTTGACACCCGTGATCTAAGACATTATGATGAGACTCAGTGTAGCCATGTCAGATGCGAGTGGTTTATTGGAGGGAGAAAAAACACACAAGACAAATTGCCAATTGTCTCAGATTTCACAGACGTTCAATTGTTCCCCTTTACATCAGAAGTCAGGGAGCTCCCGTGTATTCAGGCAACATCGAACATATGGCAAACTGCAACTCACATCTGGTGAACAGATGGAAAGAGGGCACTCCAATCACAATGCCTTCCAGGGGCTCATCCACAGGCCGCTTACGAAGCCATTCCTCTGGAAGGACAATCAGGAGAGAACCTTCAAACACCCAGCCCAAATATCAGGAGGCTCCAATCAGAAGAACGCAAGAGTACAAACTTACCACTTAACAAGTGCAGGTTTTACCTCATCCTGCAGTAAATTCTTATTAAAATAAAGAACTCTCCAGCGCTCCATGCTGGCCCATTGGTTAGAATACACCATTGCAAGCTAACTCTGCCCACTGCCAGGAGTTCGAGTCTCACTGGCTCAAGATTGACTCAACCTTCTATCCTTCTGAGGTTGGTAAAATGAGGACCCAGATTGTTGGGGGCAAATAGGTTGACTCTGTAAACCGCTTAGAGAGGGCTGGAAACCACTGTGAAGCAGTAAATAAGTCTAAGTGCCCTTCCTTCCTTCCTTCCTTCCTTCCTTCCTTCCTTCCTTCCTTCCTTCCTTCCTTCTTTCCTTCCTGTTAGAATGCAGTATTGCAGGCTGATTCTGCCCACTGCCAGGAATTCAACTGTCACTGGTTCAAGGTTGACTCAGCCTTCCATCCTTCCGAGGTGGGTAAAATGAGGACCCAAACTGTTGGGGGCAAGAGGCTGACTTTGTAAATTGCTTAGAGAGGGCTGTAAAGCACTGTGAAGTGGTATATAAGTCTAAGTGCTTCTTGCTCTTGCTCCCCTCTTTATCATCAATACTACTGAAAAGATGAGATGGGGAAAACTCTGCTCTGCCCCGTTTTCCCATTAGATTACACACAGTTGTTTACTGGATGTCTTCATATATAATCAAATATTTTGGAATGTCTTGATTAAAAAACTCCACAAGAAAATTCAAGGGAATGTGATGGGTAATGGGGTGGGATCCAAAGATTAGTCCAGAAAGGACGGATACAGTCGGTTGAGATCAGGAATCACAAACTAGCTTTGCTCCAGAAGTTGCTGAGTTGTAAAAAGGCCCCTGCAATTCTGCACTCACGACAGCTGTGTTGGCACAGCAGACACTAACTTCTAGTTACTCTCCTGCGCCATCCGCTCGACAAGCTTACAATACCTAACTCAGTGTGTGACACGGTGCCCATAATTACACTGAGCGTGCATATTCTGGGCCATCTATCTACTCCAATGCACTGAACCCAAGGAAACCAGCCCTGCACAAACCTTTTCCTCGACAATTCATCTTTTAAAAAGTAAACGCTACTATTATGGGCATTTTAGCTTCCTGAGACAGTTTGATAAACTTGATAAATTGTAGTTATTAAATGTGTTGCCAAATGCTGCCTTCTCCGGCACAGTTCTCTGCATTACAGGGTTTCCAACGTCGAGACATTAACTGCATTCCGCGATTGCAAACCTGGCGAGATGGAGCCGGAATCTGCATGCCTACGGCATAACCCCGTTATGAGTCACCTTTTGCAATGCATTTGACAAAACGTCAGAAGAGACACTGGGGGTGTTGCAACCTGGTCCTCTATTTGCTTCATGCAACATGGGGAAAGAAGTGAGCGAGTCTGTTTTTCTGGTGTGAACAGAGAAGATTCTTTAGAACTGAAGATTCTTCTTGGATGAGGAGTGAAATGTTTTCAAGGGAAAAAATCTAGAAAGTCCTGTTGCCTTTTGGAAAACCATCTTTGGGATGAACAGAGAAATGTCTTCCACCGAAGCTCTGTTGGGTGCATCTAGTTCACATGCACTAGAAAGTGTACTGTTAAATCTTTAAACATAAAAAGCATCTGAACTAGAAAGCATTTCAATCTATGGTATTTGCTAACTTTTTATCTATTGAGTAGATTTATACCCTACTTTTTATTTGGGAGCTCAAGGTCTTGTAGATATCATCACCTCCTCCTCTTATTTTCCCCCACAACCAGCACCCCAAGTTCTGTTGGACCGGGATAGGCTGTCCCAGGGCACTTTCATAGCTCGGGGAGGGGTGGGAGATAAGAACCAGGATCTTTCACTGCTTCTCCAACCTTTAGATTACTGAAGCACCTTGGCTCTTGGACTGACAGGCAGGAACAGGCCAAAGTCCCTCAAAGAAATTCCTTGGCTGAAGGGATGACTAGAACTCGGATTTCCCTGCTACCCTCCAATTCCTCAACAACTACATTACTAAAAACCCATCAGAAGGCTCCTAGCTTGGGCCAATCCCTCTTTCTTTGCCCACTCTACTTTGCCTGGTTGCATCTGTGGGGGGAAATTTGGGGGTGGGGGGTGGGGACACTGTATTGAGCTTCTGGAAGAAAGGCAGAAAAAATCTACCAAGTAAGTAAGTAGGAAAGATTTATTTTAGTATTATCATGGAATAAAATATGAAATCTATGTTGTTTTTGAAAATTCATTCAGGTACCAATATGTAATTATTGAATTTGCCAAATGATCGTAGACCGACACCACTTCTATTTGCTAACTGAAACAAACCCCATGCCTTTCACTATTCCCTTTCTTTGAGCTGATCTTCTTGAGTCCCTCCATTTACTAAATCCGTGAATGTGGATTCTTCTTTCAAGAAAAGAGTTAGAATCCTTGGGAGAAGCTGGAGAGATGCTCCTATAGAAGAAATCAGGAGCATCTGAGAAAAAAACAGTCACTCACACTCCAGTTTAGAAGATTACCTATCCAGGACAAGAAAAAAAAATGCTAACCTCTCCTTTCAGATTCACTCATACAATTTAAACATCTGGAATAAAATAAAATAAAATCCTTAAACAGTTGTGCCTTCTATAAGTGTCATCTGTTAGAGCAGGGTGGGGAATTATAGCCCCTTTATGGCTTATGGACTTCAACTCTCAGAATTCCTGAGCCAGCATGGCTATAGCTGTCCGTCAAACCTTAATGATCTAACATTCTTAAATCTTAGGTTCTCTTGCTTGAGCAGGGGGCTGGACTAGAAGACCTCCAAGGTCCCTTCCAGCTCTGTTCTGTTGCTAACGTAGTTGCTGACCTCCAGCTCCAAGCATTTTTCCTGTGAATGCACTTGTGCCTCCTTAGCCATGTGTAGGCTGAGAACACTTATTTAGAAATTTTCTTCCCCATCCAAAACTCCCTGGGGTGATATTAGGGGGGAGGAAAAGAGAAGCATGGGGATTGTTATCACTGTTTCTTTCCCGCCAGCTTCTGACAAAGAAGGTGTGCTTCTGAGTAAAAATCCCAAAGTATTGTGTTTGCCAAGGGTGTAAAATGGGCAGGGAGCTTCTATCCCTCTATTTCTCCATCGCTGAGTTTTGAGAATCCTGGACCTAAAATATGAGTGGACAGTTAGCAAAAGGATTAAGTCCCTTCCCACTTATCTCTTGGTGGAGGTCATTTTAGAGTCTCTAAAATCTCAGGGACCACCTGGGGCTTCAATGGATCAGACTGATTCTTTGCAGAGTCAGACCCAAGATTGCAAGGTCAGAAGCTGAACAAGGGAACCCACAGCAGAACAACTGAAGCTCACAGGCTGTGGAAACAAATAGGCATATGAAATGAAAACAGCACAAAATGACATCTAGAGCAGTGGCCCCCAACCAGGGACCGGTTCCACGGAGAAAGGTCTTTCCGTGGACTGAAGGGGGAGTGCTTCTGCATCCTGTGGATGGGGCTTTGCTTGTTTGCTGGCATGCCATGGCCCCACCGGGTTGGGGACCCCTGATCTAGAGGAGCCTGACAATGGAAAACTCCTAGAGAAAAACCAACTGAGTTCTGATAAGAAATATCAGTTCAACTCAGAAAACTAGCAAACTTCTGAATTGTGCAACAACTCTGATTGTCCCTTTTTTCAAACTGGAAACATTTCTGATAATGTTTTATTTACAACTGAAGAGGCACAGTTGGAAAGCCAATTTCTACTTCTGGGACATAATTATAAAAAGGATAAACCTTTAAGCAACTTGGCTTTTAAAATCTGTTTGAACTCTCTTACAAAGTCTCTAAGAAAAGGAGCACTGAGTCACTAAACCTTACCAAGAAACTGTTATTTGTAGATCTATTTCAATTCCAAAAATGCAAAGGAAAGGCTTAAGAAGATTTCCAACTTATTTCCGTATGATGATGCGCGATAGTCCTAATTGCTAAATATGCATTTCCACGGTTTCACTTATTGCTCAAGTGAGTGTAACACAATTAACCTTTCCAGGAAGACAAGCAGAAGAATTCTAATCCAGAGTTGGCTCCAAAGGAATTTAGTTAATCACAGTCCCACTGACATAACCAAACAATTAAGGGTTTAAACTTTAATTAATTTTATTTCTTTTCATAACTGTTAAGTAACGGAGAACTGTAGAGGTTTAGGGTAGGCAGTAGAAACTATGGAAAAGGTTTTTTAAAGGAACTATCCTTGGCTCCTTTCTCCATATGCCATTTGTTTTGGGCATTAGATGGAACTTGTTTGAATTCTAAATAATTAAAGGCAAGAATGCTATTTAATCATTGGAGAAATAATTCAATATGATTGTTGGGTTTTATATTTGTTTATTGTTTGCATTTAATCTCTTTTGATTTCTTCTTTCATATGCCACCCACAGTCACAAATTTTGAGCTTCATAATCTTTTAAATAAATAATGATGAACACTCATATTTACATGAATATGTGATATACCCATATTTACTTCTATCAACTTAGAAAATCCGCCTACTTATACAGTACTATATATTATGATTTCATTAGACCGATACACTTGGTGTTCAGGAACAAAAAAACCTCATAATTACTATTTTAAAATAAGCATAATATCACTCTGTTTTAAGTAAACAGTAATTATTGTGTTGAAAAGGACGCAGTGGCTCGGTAGCTAAGGCGCGGAGCTTGTCGATTGAAAGGTCGGCAGTTCAGCGGTTCGAATCCCCAGTGCTGCCGTGTAACAGGGTGAGCTCCCGTTCCTTGTCCCAGCTTCTGCCAACCTAGCAGTTCGAAAGCACGTAAAAAATGCAAGTAGAAAACTAGGGACCACCTTTGGTGGGAAGGTAACAGCGTTCCATGTGCCTTTGGCGTTGAGTCATGCCGGCCACATGCCCACGGAGACGTCTTCGGACAGCACTGGCTCTTTGGCTTTAAAACGATGATGAGCACTGTCCCCTAGAGTCAGGAATGATTAGCACGTATGTGCAAGGGGAACCTTCACCTTTACCTTAATTATTGTGTTTGCCAATTAAGTTTTCTGCGCCCAAGCAGCAATTTCTTCAAAATAAATTACAGAAACGGATTTAAGAAATCAAACTTTTCAAAGAGGGGTAAACAGTAAGAATCAATTAACTTACTTCCTAATCTACAACAAGGGTTCTCAACTTTTGCATTTTGAACTTCCCCAGTTATTCTATGAAGATCTGCAGCATAATAGAAACAAAATGGTCATGTTTTCCTTTGAGAAATCTATTTCCATGTTTGTACCTTAAAAGGTTAAATCATGGCAACTGGACCAAAGTTCATTGAAATGGAGATGTTTTGTTACTCATAACTTCTTCAGTCAAATGAAGATTTGGGTAGGCAGAGAGTCAGAGGGTCATTTTGGGGAGAAAGCCCTGCAGTCTATAAAGCAAGAGTTAGTTCTTTCCAATGACTGTCTGACTCCTGCAATTCCCCTCTGCTGCCTTGGGGCCAAAGTCAGCTTAAGTCAGTGGTCCCCAACCTTTCTGGTTTTGTGGTCCGGCAGGGGTGGTGGTGGTGAGAAAAAATGGTTCCGTGCAAATGTCAAGCACACACGCTCGCGTGCACAGCTCCATTTGCGTGAGCGATGGGTACGCACGTGAAAGCCCGCTGTTCACGCAATGGAGTTGCATCCATGGGCTCATCTGCCGCGTGCACGCCTGGTTCCAAACGGGCCATAGTCCAGTACTGGGCCACGGCTGGGGGGTTGGGGACTCCTGCCTTAAGTGATCCTAACCAAGCCAAGACTTATTTACCAAAGGTGGTAAACTTATATTTATGGTCAACAAACAGCACAGAGGCAAAGGCTTATAAGTGGGCGGGCTCTGTCCTGATGGCATGAGGGATGTGTCCGTTCAGAGCCAGGTAAGGGTTCCTGTCTGCATTGGCTACATGGAAAATGTAGCAATGGAAAAAGGATTCCTCCATTTGGTCTAGCTTAGGACTTGCAAGAAAGCCTTCTCCAGGCACAAGTCATGGCAAAATCCAGTCCAAAGGAAAATGTCTGGAGATTCTCAGTCATCCGGGCCATGGTTATCCCAAAGGTGCTTTTTTAAAGAGGCAACTGGACTTTCTTGTTTTTTCTTAGAAGATGTTTCACTTCTTATCCAAGGAGCTTCTTCAGCTCTGACTAAATGGTGGGGAATGGAAGGATTTATGCTCCTTGCAGGCAGCTGGTCATTTGCATCCTTTCAGCCGGTTGTTAAGGCCACCTGGAGGTTTTTCTATCGTCAGGGTCGCCTGAGTAGTGCAAAGCCATTTAAAGCAGATTTTCTTTTCCTCTCAGTCAGTTGGACAGTCGTAAGATCGCTATGACCCTTTTGGCTAGATACATTATATAGGCAGATATCGATCTGTCCAATGAATGAAGCCAAAAAGACCAAGACTGCTGCTTATAAAACAGTCAGTAGAAGGAGTCCCTGAAAAGCAGTGATTAGAATAATCAGAAAATTGCTGGTAATCATAGGAGCTACAGAGACAGATGTGCCAATTCAATTGGAGGGGACCATCTGTGGGGGGAAATGAGTCAAAGAAGGGAGATCAATGCTGTAAACCCTAACCTTGAGAAGCCTGCAGGATAAAATCTTAATAAAAGGGAATAAAGCAAAAGAATAAAAGGAAATGCATAGACATTCTATTACCCAAGTTGCAAGATATTATCTGACCTCTGTAGGGCTCACAGTTAATCTTAAAATGCTTTCTTGATTAAAAAAGAAAAAATGAAGTGGAGCGTGTCTCATCTGGGTAAGACTTCAATCTTGTTTCTACAAATCCAAAATCTTCACTCTCAACTACCCAACTAGCTTAGTATTCCTTCAATGATTCCTTCTCAATGACATTCACAAAGACAGCAAAGAAAGAGGCCATCTGATCTCTAGGCTGCTGTCGATATTTACTTAGGCAAATCTGATTAACAGCCTTGTGACTTTGACAAAACTACATGCTCCAAAGCACCTGAGACTCCCTCCCTCCCACGAGGTCCCAATATAAATTATCTTCTTTCCCTCTGCAGGACAACTCATCAAACACCTTGACGTGCGACTCTGATGCACTTTCACCTTGTTCCGGTGTCATAGCTAAAGGAGGACAGAGACATGAATTAATGCTGTTGCAAAGTGGGGGTTTTGGAGAACTGGAGCTCTGATGAGCCATGGCCCTTCCTGGTTTCTTCAACTGAGACTGTGAAGTAGTTTAGACACCCAAAATGCCCTTGGTGGGTGATTCTTGCCATGATATCTTAGCGATTTCTTGATATTCTATGACAGGAGGATTGGAGAATTCTACAGAAGGAACTGTTATAACTTGAGCACCAGGGTCTTTCAGTGGCCCATATTATCCTCAGCTGACATGAAATTCCCAAAGCAGGTCACTCTGAGAGTCAGTCTGGACTCCTGGTTAAGGCATTAAGCTAGAAACGAAGAGATCGTGATTTCTACTCTGGCCGTAGGCACAAAGATATCTGGGTGACCACGGGCCAATCTCTCCTCTTAGCCCTAGACAAAAGAAGACAAGGGCAAAATGCTTCGCCAAATGTTAGAACTGGAAGGACTTACTCAGATATTTATCAAGTCAAGACTAACTCAAATAAGGGCCACTTTGGTGTCATGGTGAAAGCACCAGGCTGGAAACTGAGAGACTATGAGTTCTAATCCCACCTGAGGCACAAAGGCAGCTAGGTGACTTTGTGCCAGTCATTCTCTCTCAGACCTAGGAAGGAGGCAATGGCAATCCACATCCACATTGCCAAAAAAGCTTTACACACTTACACACTCAGGCAACTGCAGGAATCTAAACTGACTTGAAGGAACAGCCACAGAAAACAAATTGTTCAGAGACGCAGCCCATGCCAGGATGTTGACGGGATACAGAGCTTTCTCTTTCATGGCATTTTATTGATTGATTGTATTGACTGGTATATCCCGCCATAATCAAAAATGACGCTCAACTACATGGCATGTGGAAGGGGTACTCATCAGTGCCTCTTTGTCAAAACAGCCTGGTTTGGAGAATCAGGAATCTGAAGGTGTTTATTATGGGTTAATCCCAAAATAATATCTGGGTAAGGTAAGATCCTTTAAAAAGATGGTTCCATATAAATATGCCACACATATACTTTTCAAATGTTTAAAAAGATAAAGTGGAACTAGGAGATATTACAGTGAAAATTAGTAGCACTGATTTAAGTTACTTGGAAATCTATTCACCACAGATTATTACTAATATATTTCAACCTGAAAAATTGTGCAAAGGACTCTCAGCCCTGGGACTGGACGGGAAGAACAAGTCTGGTCGATCCTCCCTCTCCAGGTAGAAAATACACAAATGCACAGACACACACGTGCATACACGCATGCAGGAAAACTTGCAGTCACTTGTTTCTCCCATGTAAATATCCTTCAAACTGTCTGAATTACTTATTAAACAAATCTATTATTGGTGAGTCTGGGAAGGTTGCAATATTTAAAAATCTACCACATAAAAACCTTACCCCACTATTTATGCTTTAGAGATGTGTTTTGTTCTGCACAAAATCAATGTCAATACATTGGACACTTCCAGGCTTCATGCTTTGTGAATCAACTACTTTATTGCAAGAGTGAAGTAACAGGCAGTGTTGGGAAATTACATTTTGTTTGGACACTGCTGACATGCAGAAAAATAAAAAGTCGGAGCAGGAAATGGGAAAACCTCGGCCACAAACAACCACAGGCAGCAGAAACTCCCACAGGAATGGACTTTTGCTGAAATAGAGATGCAGGATGCTAATCCTCACTTCAGCATTCATGGAATTCAGTGGAAATACAAATAACCCAACCAGCTCCCTTTGTTACTAAGATCAAAATCAGTCTTATTCAAAGCAAATTCATTATTATAATGCACAACTGCTCAAAACATGCCAGAAATAATGCTTATGGTATTAGAAGCATTTCACCCAGGCTAAAGCTAATTCAGGAAGCCTAGGAGTGCAACACACGCACAAGCTCACACGTTCATTTGATTAAAGCCATCTTCTATTCCTTTATCCTGAGAAACCAAAGATATTTTGGCAGGGATTTGTGAAAGAGTAATGAACTGAACTCGCACTGCAGCCACACATTAATTTACAGGTGCCTCTACTTTCAGCAACCTCATCCAGGCGCTGGTGGGTGGGTAGGGGGGATCTGCAGAAAGTCGAGGGTTAACTTTTCAGCACACACACGCAGCCCATCCGGCCTTCCTGTCTGAAACAGTAATACCTCCAAACCAAAGATCTGGTGTGTTTCACGTGACACATTTAAATGGTTTTGCAAAAAGTGTTTTATGCAAACGAACGTATATCAGGCACAGTGCAAATGGAGACCTGGGCAAATTCACTGAGCAATGAGCAACCTTACCTGCATTCCTCTGATGCAAATTTTACACTACTGTTCCCTTCCCCACCAATTCTCATTATTGCTAAATTCAGGGAGCTGCAGCCAAATCTCTTGAGTGTATGTCAGCAGGATGTACATCTTCCTTCAAAGCCCAGACATTAAATCCAGAAGTTTGACTGTGAAAAAATAACTAATTGGGTTGCCCCACCCATTCCCCCTCCTTTCCGTCCAAAAGCTTATAGGTAACAGCTATCACTTCCTGCTATTGACTTAAAATATTTCTCTGGCTCTCAACAGGGATGCTATTCCATTCTCTTTTTGATCCCCAAAACCATCAGCAAGGATTCCAGGGACAGGATCGCTACACATCACCCTAGACTCATTTCTTCCGACTTTCTTTTGTTGCCCCAGCAGGCTGATGGATTTCCATGTTCAACTTTTCTGAAACAGCCATAAAAGAAGAAGAGAGCTATCGAAAGAGTCACTTCTAAGATTGGATTGGGGGGAAAAAGAAATAACATAAAACCAGCTCGCCATAACCAGCATTATAAGACGCAATAGAGAAGCTGCACCTGAAGCCCTCTTTGAACTACACTGCAATCCCCCCCCTCTGCTTCGTGATGGGGCAGGACAAGCCATTCAAGGAAGAAGGCTCTGCAATACCAGCCTTGGCCTTTTTTTAAGGGGTGGGGCTGGATTTATCAGGAGAAGAGAACTGGAGCTTGCTGCCTTAAAAAGCTGCAGCCACTTGGACGCTTGAGCAAAAAGGTTCAAATCCAGAGGCTTTAAGCCCGGCAGCTGTTTCTCATACTGCAGTGACTGCTACTAAATAAGGTATTTCACATCCACCACATTCAGCAGCAAAAGGCTTGACAAAGAGACACACCTCCAGTTGGTGTGACATATCCATTGTCCAATGAGTTCAGAGAGCAAGGCCGCACCTGCTCTTTCGCTGGGGAGGCCTAGGTGGGTTCTCCAGAGCAGGAATCATTCTGCCTATCACCATCTCCACAGCTATATAAGAGCCAGGGTGGCACAGTGGTTAGAATGCAGTACTGCAGGCAACTTCTGCTGATCGTTGGCTGCCAGCAGTTCGAGTCTTACCAGGCTCAAGGTGATTCAGCCTTCCATCCTTCCCAGGACCCAGATTCTGGGGGAAAGAGGCTGACTCTGTAAAACCGCTTAGAGGGGGCTGAGTGAATACGATGAGGAAGAGCTGTTCCTTTTATTTCTCTGCTCCACGACTAAAGTAGTCTGTCAGCGTTCCAGAAAACCCCTCCTGCAGAAAAGACTCAGAAGCAAACATTTTTCAAAGTTCTTTTACTAGCATAGGTAAATTGGCACAGGTGGATGAAAACCGAAACTGGGGATCCGGGTTCCTTCCTCAGTAATACAAACTCCAAAATCTCCACCCTCATGACCGCTCTGCCAGTCACACGCTCCAATCCTCAACCGTCCCATGTCGAAGCATCACTCTGACCACTCCTTCTCCAGATGCGAGCCCAGCCTGACCTTGACCGGCAGGAAGAATGTTGTTATGTCTAATAGCCCCTTGTACCCTCACCTCCCTCTCCTACTTTGTGGGAGAACTGTGTGTTCTCCCACACAGGAGAAAGTGGCAGTGTGTGGAAGCCTTCGGCCTAGTATGGCTTCCAAAGCTGACGTAGTCTTTGATTGCCCCAGAGGGAAGAAGATTCTGATCAGGATTGGGGAGGCATTTCTGCGGATACCCAGTGGGCTGACTTACTGCAAAGGGAAGGCACTACTGGGCTGATAAACCTAGCACAGAAGAATGGCAAAGCCAAAGTCCCTCTGGGGCAGCTCAGTTTTAAGCCTCTGACAAGCCACCTTGTGAAAAGGCTTCCAGATGCACTTCTAAAAGGAGGGTGGAAAGTGAGAGAAAGAGATGGAACACCTGGCAAGGCAGATGTTTCTCATCAATGGCTCCATATCCCTGCAATTATTTGCAACTGCTCTAGTATAAAAATTTTCAGGGGTGTTGATTTGGTACCTTTTTCACCCTCAGCTGCTGCTCAACAGTTTTCTATTGCAAAGACAATAACCAGTTTGAGAAAGGCCGGAGTGAGGGGGTCACTGTCTCCTAAATGAACATTCACCAAAGTTCTCAAGAAGAAATTGAGCTCTGCAAATAGGAAAATCAGTTCGATGGGAACAAACATCAATTTTCCTCATTGATTTATTCGTATTATTTATTTCCCACGGTGATCACCAAATCCTGGGCAGCCTGAGACACTTGACAGTCTGTCTCAAAATGGAGACCCTTCAGAGGTGTCAGACTAGAGTTACACCGTCCATTGAGCCTGGCCTGCTCCTCCCTTTCACAAAGCAGAGTTTAAAAAATAACTGAGAGGGGACCCGAGCATAAGGTCCCTCCATAATCTGAGTTCAAAGAATTAAATCTGCATGCAACTCAGCTACGGAGGACCCTAAAAGCTCTGAAGAAACGGGGAGTGGCAGGAAGCTGAGGAGAAGTACACGGCTAATTTAATTATAGGGGAATTTCACCACTGAACAATTTGATTGAAATGTCAATCGTTGTAAAATGTGATTAGGAAGAGTTGAAGAGAGTTGAGTCCACGTGGCAAACTGGCTGGGAGAGGCCCTGATTTGATTGCTTGATTGGTAATATACAGATGGGGACAATAGACATTTAACTTAAGACCACAAGGAAACAATGACTACAAAGTTAGCATTGATTTCTACTTCAGGATATGCTTTCAAGATTGCTCTGGAGACTGAACAGTGTATATGATCTTAAAGACAGCAATCAAAAACTAAGATGACATCGTTGGAATATGTGTATTTACTTCACACGACATCCCACTCAAAGAGGAAAGGAAAAGTACAGGTAGCCCTCAATTTAGGACCACAATGGAGTCCCAAAGTTTTGTTGCTAAGTGAAACAATTCATTAAGTGAATTTTCTCCCATTTTATGACCTATTGTGTCACCGTTGTTAAGTGAATTGCTGCAGTTGTTAAGTTAGTAACACGGTTGCTAAGTGAATATGGCTTCCCTATTGACTTTGCTCATCAGGTGGTCACAAAAGGGGATCACATGATCCAGGGACACTGTGACCATCATAAGCATGAGTCCACTGCCAAACATCCGAATTTTGATCATGTAACTATGGGGATACTGCAACGGTCGTAAGTGTGAAAAACGGTCATAAGTCACTTTTTTTCAGTGCCGTTGTAACTTTGAACGGTCACTAAATGAACTGATTGTAAATCAAGAACTGCCTGTACTTTTTTTTCTCTTACTCTGCTTTTCCAAACTCCCCTCCTCACCCCACAAGTGAAAAAAAAAACTGGCCAATTCCAGGTCTAGCACTTCTGGTTGCGAAGACCTGAAACGGTTTTCAAAAAATTAAAACCACTAACCATGGAAAAGAGTTCATTCAATAGCATTCATTGAATTAGACAAAACCAGCCGTGGCAGAATAGTTTCTCCCACGAACCTGTCAAATGCAAAAGAGATTTCTTGATATTCCCGCAGGCAAACAGGTCCATGCAAAGCAACCACTTTCTCCATTCTCTGCTGAGAGGGAGAGGAAGAAGAAAGAGGGGTGGGTGGGAAGAAACACGGGAGGGGAGGGACAGGTGGATGCAGTTCCCCTTGGGGTTGCCAAAGAACCCTCAAAGGATTCCACCAATCTTTATTTACTTTGGGGGGGTGGGGGGAAGGAAATGCATTACCATTAGTGTCATCTCAAGGAAAGGAACCCCCCTGTGATGTTTCAATCTCAAACCACGCTGGGCACAAAACAACTCCCCTCTCACCCTTTCATCACTTGCCACCGATATGTGTGTTTGGTAGCTTTAATGAATATCCTTTTGCATTTCATTCACCTTCCCCCCCTCCCCCATGGCTCCACAGTTCTCTGCTTCCCTCCAATCCTTTCCCTTCAGTATTTCTTGCAAGCTGCATGCACTATTTTGCTGATCCTAATCCAAAAGGGGTACTTGCAATTTTATGAACACCTTTTCTTTTTTATTTTTATTTTTTTTATTTTATTTTTATTTTTTTGTTTACATTTATACCCCGCCCTTCTCCGAAGACTCAGGGCGGCTTACAGTGTATAAGGCAATAGTCTCATTCTATTTGTATATTTTTTTTTACAAAGTCAACCTGGTTGGGCACAGAAGGGGGCGTGCCCCTTGTTCAAATGTGCCCACCGGGTTTCCGGGCATTCCATCAGCCGAGGGGCCAGGGTAGGGGTGGTGGGGTGGCGGTTGTGATTAGAGAGAGTCTGGAGCCGAGGGAGACCACTGTACCTCAGATTGCCGGGTGTGAATCCCTCTTTGTGAGATGGGGTCATAGATGTCAGATGGGCTTGCTGGTCGCGTACCTGGCTCCTTGCTGCGTGACAGCTGCCCTGCCCGAGCTCCTGGAGGTGCTTGCTGGGGTGGCAGTTGAGACCCCCAGACTTTTAGTCATGGGGGACTTTAACTTGCCATCTTCCGGCTCGTCATCGACGGCAGCTCGGGAGTTCATGGCTTCCATGACGGCCTTGGACCTGACCCAAGTAGTTGATGGCCCTACTCACATTGGGGGTGGCACTCTGGACCTGATTTTTCTCTCTGGTCAGTGGTTGAGAGATCTGGACTTAAAGGAAATAGTCACTGAACCTTTGTCATGGTCAGATCACTCCCTTCTTCGCCTGGACTTTCTGACCGCCATTCACCACCGCAGGGAGACGGAGCCGATACGTTGGTTCCGTCCCAGGCGCCTGATGGACCCAGATGGGTTCCGGACGGAGCTTGGGCCATTTCCTGAGGGTCTGGCTCACGGCTCGGTTGAGGAACTTGTTGCGGCCTGGGAACGGGCCGCGGCGGGGGCCTTAGACCGTGTCGTGCCTTTGCGGCCTCTGACCCGGCGCAGGTCCCAACCGGCTCCTTGGTTCTCCGAGGAGCTGAGAGGGATGAAGCGCCGGAGAAGACGCCTAGAGAGTTCCTGGAGGTCTAGCCGTTCGGAAGCTGATCGGACACTAGTGAAGTCCTATACTAGGACTTACCTAGTGGCATTGAGGGAAGCGAGGCGTAGCTACGCCTCCTCATTGCATCGGCAGATAACCGCCCAGCCGCCCTGTTCTGGGTGACTCGCTCCCTCCTACATCAGGGGGAGCGGGATGACCCGTTGCAGGGACGTGCTGAGGAGTTTAACGGTTATCTATACGATAAAATCGTTCAGCTTCGGGATGGTCTGGACCAAGATTGCGGTGACGCGGGTGAGATGCTCGAGGGTGGTCTTGGCGATATTGTTTGGGATGAGTTTGACCCTGTGGCTCCCGAGGACATGGACAGGTTGTTGGGTAGGCTGAATGCCACCACGTGTTTACTGGACCCGTGCCCCTCCTGGCTGGTGCTGGCCACTCGGGAGGTGACACGAGGCTGGCTCCAGGCGATTACGATCGCTTCTTTGGTGGAGGGCGTCTTCCCGGCCGCCTTGAAAGAGGCGGTGGTGAGGCCCCTCCTTAAGAAGCCTTCCTGGACCCGCTGTTTTAGGTAATTATCGTCCGGTCTCCAACCCGCTCATGCGAAGGTTGTAGAGAGTATGGTGGCATATCAGTTTCCTTACACCTGGATGAAACTGTCTATCTAGACCTGCTCCAGTCCGGTTTCCGGCCCGGTTACAGCACGGAGACGGCTTTGGTCGCGTTGGTGGATGATCTCTGGAGGGCCAGGGATGAGGTTGTTCCTCTGCCCTGGTCCTATTAGACCTCTCAGCGGCTTTCGATACCATCGACCATGGTATCCTGCTGCGCGGTTGGAGGGATTGGGAGTGGGAGGCACCGTTTATCGGTGGTTCTCCTCCTATCTCTCCGACCGTCGCAGTCGGTGCTGACAGGGGGCAGAGGTCGGCCCGAGGCGCCTCACTTGTGGGGTGCCGCAGGGGTCGATCCTCTCGCCCCTACTGTTTAACATCTACATGAAGCCGCTGGGTGAGATCATCAGTGGTTTCGGTGTGAAGTACCAGCTGTATGCGGATGACACCCAGTTGTACTTTTCTACACCGGACCACCCCAACGAAGCTATCGAAGTGCTGTCCCGGTGTCTGGAGGCCGTACGGGTCTGGATGGGGAGAAACAGGCTCAAGCTCAATCCCGCCAAGACAGAGTGGCTGTGGATGCCGGCATCCCGGTACAGTCAGCTAAATCCGCGGCTGACCATCGGTGGCGAGTCAGTGGCCCCTATGGAGAGGGTTCGCAACTTAGGCGTCCTCCTGGATGAACGGCTGTCTCTAGAAGATCATTTGACGGCCGTCTCCAGGAGAGCGTTCTACCAGGTTCGCCTGGTACGCCAGTTGCGCCCCTTTCTGGACCGGGATGCCCTATGCACGGTCACCCACGCACTCGTGACGTCTCGCCTGGATTACTGCAATGCTCTCTACATGGGGCTCCCCTTGAAGGGCATCCGGAGGCTGCAGTTAGTCCAGAATGCGGCTGCGCGGGTGATAGATGGAGCCCCTCGTGGCTCCCGTATAACACCCATCCTGCGCAGACTGCACTGGCTGCCTGTGGCCTTCCGGGTGCGCTTCAAGGTTTTGGTGACCACCTTTAAAGCGCTCCATGGCATAGGGCCGGGTTACCTACGGGACCGCCTGCTGCTACCGAATACCTCTCACTGACCCGTGCGCTCTCACAGAGAGGGACTCCTCAGGGTGCCGTCAGCGAGGCAATGTCGTCTGGCGACGCCCAGGGGAAGGGCCTTCTCTGTGGGGGCTCCCACCCTCTGGAATGAACTGCCCCCAGGACTTCGTCAGCTTTCGGACCTTCGGACCTTCCGCCGCGAGCTTAAAACATATCTATTTAACTGCGCAGGACTGAGTTAGATTTTAGTTTGTGGGTTTTATCTTGGGTTTTAATTTTTATATTTTTAATTAAGGCTTTTGAATAAGTTTTTTAATTGTCTTTAGAATTGTATTTATTGTATTTTTTGTTTTTTAAATGCCTGTAAACCGCCCTGAGTCCTTTGGGAGATAGGGCGGTATATAAATATAAACAATAAATAAATAAAATAAATAAAATATTGCCCCCCCAACAATCTGGGTCCTCATTTTACCTACCTTATAAAGGATGGAAGGCTGAGTCAACCTTGGGCCGGGCTCGAACCTGCAGTAATTGCAGGCTTTGTGTTCTTAATAACAGGCTTAATAACAGGCTTTACCAGCCTGCGCTAAACCGGCCCTATTTCAAAATGTTCATTATATTTTATGTTTTACTCTTTTGTAAAGAGCCATATACATAAATACTATTCAACCATACTTACTCTTGACGGATTTGAACATTGGGCCCTATCTAACAAGATGAAATTCAACGGTGAAAAAAGTAAGGTTTTACACTTTGGCAAGAAAACCCAAATGCACAGATATAATATAGGTGGTACCTGGGTCGACACTAGTAACTGTGAGAGGGATCTTGGTGTCCTAGTGGACAATCCCTTAAATAGGAGCCAGCCGTGTGCTGCAGCTGCCCAAAAAGCCAACACAATTCTAGGCTGCATTAACAGAGGGATAGAATCAAGATCACGTGAAGGGTTAATACCACTTTGTAAGGCCACACTTGGAATACTGCATCCAGTTTGGGTCACCACAATATAAAAAAGATGTTGAGACTCTAGAAAGAGGGCAGAAAAGAGTAACAAAAATGATAAGGGGATGGGAGGCTAACACTTATGAAGAACGGTTGCTGGAATTGAGCATGTCTAGTTTAATGAAAAGAGGGACTAGAGGTAACATGATAGCAGTATTGCCATAAAGAAGAGGGAGCCGAACTATTTTCCAAAGTGCCAGAAGGCAGGACAAGAAGCAATGGGTGGAAATAATCAAGGAGAGAAACGACTTAGGGCAGTGGTTCTCAACCTTTGTGGTGCTGCGACCCCTTTAATACAATTCCCCACGATGTGGCGACCCCAACCGTAAAATTATTTTCATTTTGAATTTATCGCACCTGAAGCCGTATTGGCTAGCGATCTGAACTGCTTGCGATTGCCTTGAGGACGGAGGCATTAAAGCGGAGACTCCTCCCCTATTAAGTTTATCGCGCCTGAAGCCAGATTAGGCTAGCGATTGGGAGCGATTGCAGCTGGCTTGAGAGGGAGACATCAGAGCAAAGGTTTCTCTCTTTTTTTAATTCGTCGCGCCTGAAGCCAAATTCGGCTAGCGATTTGAAGAGCATGCAGCTGGCTTGTGGAGTCAACCATTGGAGCGCAATTCTTCGACTCGCAAGTATACTTCCCATATTTCCGATGGTCTTAGGCGACCCCTGGCAAATCGTCATTTGACCCCCAACGGGGTCGCGACCCACAGGTTGAGAACCGCTAACTTAGGAGGAATTTCTCAACAATGAGAACAATTAACAAGTGGAATGGCTTGCCTTCCAAAGTTGTGAGTGCTCCATCACTGGAGGTTTTTAAGAGACTGGACTGCTTGAGCAGGGGGTTAGATTAGAAGAACTCCAAGGTCCCTTCCAACTCTGTTATTGTTATTCAAATTGTGAAGGAAAAAGATTCAATAGAAGAAAATATTTGTAATCGAAGGTATACAAGTCTAAAACATTGGAAACTTGCAGAAGGCAACATAGTCAACAGTGCTTTGATATTTACCATCTTGCTGAGTTACCAGAATGAATGAAGGAGGTGGAATGGAGCTCCCTTGTTGTTGCACACAAAAACACATCTTCCAAGGGGTACCCTTATGACCTTCGATTGCACTAATGCGGCTTCTTGACTTTTTCGCCATATCCTGCTGATGATGCTGGTTGCAGTAATGTTTAAAAAAGCTTTCATGCATGTCAGCCAAAATAAACTGACTTGTGACTTTCCAGATGCACAACTCTCCAAGCCACAAGTCAGCAGGAGGGGTTGTTCAGCAAGTTCCACACGGACCCAACTTTTCCTATTCAAGCCCACAAGGCAAGCTGGGCAGCAAGGTAATTGTTCCTACTACCTAAAATGGATTTTCTCATGGACCTGAAGGACCTCTGGCTGGTCAAAGCAGGCCCCACTCTACTTGTATATGACTCAGAAAAACATTAATTGTGCCAGCAGCTATGGAAATGCTCTTTTAAAGAGACTAGGGTGGAAACTTGCTCCTGACATTTATACTACCTGGAGCTAAAAGCACAGTTAGAATAATTCTGAAAAGAATAATTGCTCCCAGAGGGACCAATCCGCATAGGTCATGGGGTTAAGGGGGCGGGAGGGGGAGATTTGGGGGGATGGCACATGACCACAAGGGAGTCTTGAAGTAATTTTTAGGTGGGGGGGGAAATAGAACGTAAGGTTGTAGCATAATCAAGGTTTGCCCTAGTTCAGAAAGTTGAAGGGGAAAACTATAAAACAAACCTTATTTCAGGAGCTTGGAACAGATGTTCCCATAAGCTGTGGGGATGTTTTACTATTCAGAAAATATCATAATAAATAGAGTGAAAACAAATGGCTTTTTAATTTAACCATTTTTAATAAGACAGATTAATTTTCATGTTTCTCATGTTTCATTAGGAGACACCGAAGGGGAGAGCTTTGCCCCTAAGAAATAATTAATTACTGGAAATTTCATTAGTTATGCTTATTAGTACATGCAGAATTTTAAGCTCATAATGCACACATACATTTAAACTACGCTATCAACAAAAGCAGTGCAACCAGGCAGAGTTCTTCAAGCTAAATTATACAACTTAAACCAAGCATTCCTCTAGACATTTTTCACAAACTGCCCATGCAAATCCTACTGAAATTAGCAGGAAAATGGTCCAGGAATTGCAAAAGGTATTTCATCTTTCGTTACAGAATTCAAGAGACACAAGGGTGTAGATAAGGGAAACTTTAGTTTGGGGGCAGAGGGGTCAGGCTTGCAAGATGAAGCCATTCTCCCTCCCTCCCTCCCTCCCTCCCTCTCTCTCTCTCTCTCTCTCACACACACACACACCCCTTGTGTGTAGAAGAGCCTGGATATGGCCTGAAGAAAGTATGCAGCAGATGTTACAGAAACATCAGCTTACCCCAGGAAGACAGGAATGGGTGAGGAAGTCTGTCCATCTTGGTTTAAGAGGGAAGGATGGCCTCTACCATCCTTCCCTCTTAAACCAAGTGGTAAATGGTGTAAATGGTAAATGGTGGTAGACTTTAGGAGAAACCCTTCCATACTTCTACCTCTCACAATACTAGACAACACAGTATCAACAGTTGAAACCTTCAAATTTCTAGGTTGTATCATATCGCAAGTTCTAAAATGGACAGTTAACATCAAAAAAGGACAACAAATAATGTTTTTTCTGCGCCAACTCAGGAAGCTCAAACTGCCCAAGGAGCTGCTGATTCAGTTCTACAGAGGAAATATGGAGTCTGTCATTTGCACCTCTATAACTGTCTGGTTCGGTTCTGCAACCCAACAAGAAAGACACAGACGTCAGAGGATAATTAGAACTGCAGAAAAAATAATTGCTACCAACCTGCCTTCCATTGAGGACCTGTATACTGCACGAATCAAGAAGAGGGCCGTGAAAATATTTACAGACCCCTCGCATCCAGGACATAAACTGTTTCAACTCCTACCATCAAAACGACGCTATAGAGCACTGCACAACAGAACAACTAGACACAAGAACAGTTTTTTCCCGAAGGCCATCACTCTGCTAAACAAATAATTCCCTCAACACTGTCAAACTATTTACTAAATCTGCACTACTATTAATCTTCTCATCCTTTTCATCACCCATCTCCTTCCACTTATGACTGTATGACTGTAACTTTTTGCTGCTATCATTAAGGATTAAATTGCAACCTATGACCATCATTTGTGTTGTAAATGTTGTACCTTTGATGAAGGTATTTTTTTTTCTTTTTCTTTTCTTTTCTGTACACTGAGAGCATATGCACCAAAACAAATTCCTTGTGTGTCCAATAAATTCTATTCTATTCTACCAACCAAGTCTACCTTTTCCATTTCCAGGAAGGGGACACATCTTCCAGCCGAGTCTCGGGCTGCAATCTACCCCACTCCTCATTTTCCGAGGATGCCTTCTGGGTGGAATGGGACAACTTGCCATGGCCAACTTACTGAGGGACAAGAGTTATACTAATATCGAAGAAATATTGGAATAGAATCATTAAAGAAAGGATCCTAAAGGAGGGATAATATGAAATGTGAATGACAAAAATCAAAGTAATTTTTTAGTTATTTTAAATTATTAAATGTTGAATCTTATGATTTATGATGAATGTGTTTTTATGATGACTATGATCACGATTTATCACTTAGAGCTTTTATGTACAATGAAAGCTTATATACTGAAGACGAATTCCTTGTATGTCCAGTCACACTTGGCCAATAAAGAATTCTAGCCTAGTCCTAGTCCATTCCATTCCATTCTTAAATTGTCCCACAGGGAATTGTCTTGTGGTAAGTTGACCCTGCCATGTAGACTGTGGCGAGTTGTTGTAGACCCATTCTGGTTCCAGAGGTGGTTTCTGTCACCACAATGATTATGCTGGAGGAGGCTGCTTTTATTTGCAGCATGCCAGCGTTCCCATTTTAATATCATCTAATTAAAACTACCCTTAAAACTGAACAGGTAAGCCTGCAGGGGTGATATCTGCATCTGCTGTCACAGCTTCACCTTCCCTGGTTCCAAACTGTGGGATGCTTGAAGAACAGCCATTAAACTGCACCGTCTGCAAACTTTCTTCCTCTCTTCTAAAGCAGGCTTGACAAAAACCGACAGCATCCTCAGGTCAATCCCGCACAGGTTTTTCCTTCTGTGGTCAAGTGAAGGTTGGGTGGAGAGCAGAAGATCTCCCTCAACCGTACATCACCGTGGTTGACTTTAGTGGTTCTGAGCCTGGCTTGCCACGTGGCGCTGTTGGGACAATATGGAATCCAACCACATGTGACCCTCTCTGCTAGCACAAGAGTGTGTCATGGCTGCTACTCTGCTATCCAAGCTTCACAGGCTAATAGCCTGACATTAGCAATGGGAGGAGGGAAGATAGGATTGGAATAAAGAGAGGTAGAAGGGGGGTAATCGAAGCCACGCTGTGCCAGCCCAAGATGTGAGAGGCTCCAGCCCGCCAAGGCAACCATCTGGAAAGCTGGGGGAAAGGGGAAATTAATTGCATCGTTTGAGCGTGAAAATGCCAGAACCAGCTTCGCTACTTCTGTAACCACTTAAGCTTCAGTAAAGTATACTCTTGGCAAAAACAAATGGCCAGGGGTCTTTTGTTGCTAGATGACAAAATGGGATGGTTTACATAACGATTTCTTCTTTCTCTATTTTTGAAAAGTTGTTTGTCTAATTTGGGAAGATTTGCTTTCTTTTCTATATAATTTTTATTAAAATTTACAAAGACAAATTGAATGAAGACAAATTAATTAAAAAAAAAGGAAAAAGAAAAAGAAAAAGAAAGAGAAACAGAATGAAGCAGCTTCCAATTTCCTTTGCAGCAAATGCAAGTATAATTACAAAGTTATGGCTTCCTCTCCGATTACAAAAAGAGCTCATTCTTTTCTACAATTCAGGTTTTTTTTAATCATCAAAACCACAAATCTTAGGTGCATTTTTCCCCATTTTATGCGGGGGGAAAAAAGCCTATTAAGGGGTTTTCAGACAGCCATAAATGTAGATGTTGTTTCCTCTCTAAGCAAAGAAGTTACAGTAATTTAGCCCTCTCTTCGAGTTCCATCATCTTCACCATCCTTTCCTCCGTTGTGGGCATTAGCAAGATTTGGATCTCATAAGCAGGACAAACACTCAGCTTGCACCCTTTTCTAAGGTATGTCCCCCAGTGAAACTCCACTTCGTTGCCTCTTAGGAAAACCCTCAGAACCAGAGAAGTTATACCACCCACAGAAGTGGGAAGCGGGGAAGCACTGTAGGAGTGAAATGCTATAGTAGAGTGGTGCAGATACATCCTGCTAAGAGCTGTTTAGTGGCATTTTAACGCTTGCAATATCCGCTTCATTCTGCTTGGACCTGAAGGCTTCGCCATTCGAGTGACATTTCCGAGAGTAAATGTTCGATATTCCATTAAAACCGAGGAAATGACACTAACAGAACTATAGTATTGGAAACCAGGCACTCCATGACAGAACTAAACCAGTTCTCAGTAATTGCGATCGAATCCAATGCTTATAAAAACCCATCATCTGTCTCATTGTTATAGCTCATTGACATGATCTGCGATGAGAGTATTTTCCACAGAGCTTCTGAGTAGACGGAACCCATGAGGATGTTTAGAGCTGGATTTGCCGCATAGGTCCATAAGGGATGGGCCAACAGCCACACCGGTAAGAGATTCTGGGAAAGGCATGAAAGGGAGAGGAGAGGAGGCGTAATCTGGCCAAAGATGGAAGGCAAGTCTGTTAGCAGCTGATCTCATAACTAGCAACTGAGTCCAGGTGGGAAGAAAGCTGGGAAGAAGCCTTTCCAAGCCTTACTGAAGTCTTAAGGAAGGGCTGGACTTTAAATTCTCAAGGTTTTGAACTACTAACATTAATGGCACCTTATTGAATTCTTTGTAGTTTTTGAGTCCCAGATTTTGCCTAGCTTTTGGGGAAAGAGGGGTGGGGTTTGAATGGCAGGTTCCAAGAATATAGAAAGAAAGACAGAAAACCATTTTCATTTAAACTCACCTTAGTTGAGGGTTTAATTATTTGCTATTGTTTTCACTCTGTTTTGATTCTGTTTGCTGCCTAGGTCACTCATTGGATGGATGGATGGATGGATGGATGGATGGATGGATGGATGGATGGATGGATGGATGGGTGGATGGACGGATGCGGCTGCTATTATTTGGTATTATTTGCCTTTAATATTGTCCCCATCTCAGATCATATTTAATGAAAATATGACCCTCCTGCACCCTCAGTCAACAGCTTTGCCTTCAGATTGTACATCAAGCGGCCAAACTGATTTAGGGGGGTCTCAGTGTAGCTCTGTTTCCTTAAATGACATAGTGACTTTGATTTAAACTGTCACTCATCCTTGAAATGGTTGTCCATAACATTGTGTAACACACAAGAGAGGTGATAGCAGGTGTGGAATAACCTCAGATTCACAAAAATAGCCAAGGGGAGAAATCCAAAGGCAGGGATTATGTCAAAACTTTTGAGAACTGGAGGGGACCATTTGAAAAAAAAAATGGAGGGATATTAGAGATGTCAAGAAAATTGAGCATGTAGATCCTCCTTTGCTGAGGAACCAGATTTTAATTTGGAGTTGAGAGGATCAAACTTTTTTCATACATGTCAATTCTGCAATTCTAACCCTTGTCTCTGAATAAGTCTTAAATAAGCAGCAATGGGTCAATGGGTGGAAAACCAGATGTAGGACTTACTGAAACCCAGACCAGATTCTCTGGAATAAGAACCTCCTAAACCTTCAGAATCCTTCAGAAGTGATGACGACCATTGGACTACAAAACCATCACCCGTCAGAAGGTGGAATCAACATCAGTGATATCCCAATCTTATGGAACAGTGAAATGCTGATCCAGCTTGGCTTCTCTGGACTCCTTAGCACTTGTTTTGAAGCTGGCTGAACCCCAGCTTGCTAACTCAACTCCTCTACCCCTCCCCCTATAAGTCTACAATAGGGGTGTCAAATTCAAGGCCCACGGGGTGGTTAGATCTGGCCCATGGGGCCACCTAGAAACAGCAAAGGACCAGTTCACAGTGCCTCTGCCAGGGAAAACGGAGCACTGGAGGGCTGCGTGCGGCCCTCCCAAGCCCCGTTTTCGCTGGCAGAGTGTTGCAGGAGGCTGTCGCAGCCAAAAACAGAGCTCAGGAGTCTGTTTTCGCTGGCAGAGTGCTCTGGCCACCACAGGCGCCCCCAACACGAGTGACATTGAGCTGGCCATGCCCATCCCGGCCACCAGAGGTCAAACACAACCCTGATGCGGCTTTCAATGAAAGACGGGGCAGACCCTCTACATTTCCAATGTAGCCTCTTTTCATGATACTCCTGAAAAGAGGAACATATTCCCCACCAACTCCACTCCACTCCTCCACGGGAGCAAATTATTTCTAATTTTGACTTGGATTTGTAACATTTCAAACGAATAGGCTGTCTTAAAGATGAAAATGTTTAGTCTCAAACTGAATGAAACCATAAACTTGAATATCTGGATAAGCAGTGTCTCAGAAAAGATGAGAAATCACCACATCAGATAACAACCAGACAGGTAAACAATGCACACTCTTTTGGATGGCTGCAATCTTCATGTTCTCTTTGCGTTCTTGAAAAAAAATATGGAATAAATAAATGAAAGGTGTGAGTCACAATCCACAAGAGAGCTCCAGAGATACGGCAATGTAATGCCAGCTGATATTTGATGGCCTGATCGCCCGAGGCCCATTTTGGGAATCAGGATAGCAATGAGCAGAATAGGCTGACCTCTCAAACTGTCAAGATGCTGTGTGGGTGGCAGCAGAAGGAAAGGTACACAATCAATATCCAAAGCGAAAGAAGAATAACAGACAAAGCAAGGCTGTGCATTGACATCACTGCTATTCTGAACAAGTCACCAAGGAGCCCTCACCGCTTCTGGCTTCCCGTCTCTTATTTTGGCTATTGATTTTCAGAAGGCTGGGATGCACTTTTGTCCTGGAACCTGAAAAAGGGGGACGGTGGGACAACGGGAGGAAAACATTCAGGCTGAAGGCAGCAACGATGTCTACCTTGCCTGATCTGGAAAGGGGGAGGGGAGTCTTGCCCCTGGAAGGTGGGAGAGAAGCCAAGTTGGGTGGTGATGCTGCACCCAGTGCCAGGATTTCAGTGCTGCATCTTCGAAGAGCTCCCTGGGCAGCCTGATGCTTGTTTGACACCTCATTTGCCAAGGTGCCTCTTATTAATTTCCAAGGTGTCATTCAAAGCACAAGATAAAAGCTGAACTGGCTAAGCTGCTCGTCTTCATCAATCATTCTGATTCCTAGCTACCGTTGGGTAGTCACTCCAAGGACAATTCAAATATATGAGAAGCAGAAGAATGCAAATCGCTAAACCAGTGGTTCCCTACCTGAGGCCATCCAATTATGTTTAGACTGCAACTCTGGGAATGCCCAAGTAACTGGCTAAGAATTCTGAGAGTGACAGCTGGAGGGTGCTGGGTGCCAAGCCTTAAGCAGCTTGAGAGTAGTTTCAGATGCTGCAGCATTTGTTCTTGGGTGAATCCATCTCGTCTGCAGCAAGAGCTGGGATGATTCACTCCCTTCTGCCTTGAACTCAGAGTAATATCCACAGTACTTTTAACAGATTAACAGAGTTGGAAAGGACCTTGTAGGTCATCTAGTCCAATCCCCTGCCCAAGCAGGAGATTTTATACCATTTCTGACAGAGGGCAATCCAGCCTCTTCCTGAAAACTTCCAGTGATGAAACTCCTACAACTTCCAAAGGCAACTTCTGTTCCATGGGTTGACTGTTCTCACTGTCAGAAAATTTCTCCTTATTTCCAGGTTGAATCTCTCCTTGCCCAGTTTCCATCCATTATGCCTTGTCTGGCCTCCAGGTGCCTTGGAAAATAGCTTACCCTCTCCTCTCTGTGGCATCCTCTCAAATATTGGAAGGCTGCTATCCTGTCTCCCCTGGTCCTTCTCTTCACTAGACTGGCCGTGCCCAGTTCCCGCAACCGTCCATCGTATGTTTTAGTCTCCAGTCCCCTCATCATCCTGGCTGCTCTTCTCAGCACTTTTTCTTTCTAGTGAAAGGGGGTGGGGGGTGTTCAGTGGCTGCTCACTTTCTGTGCAACTTCTTACTACCCAAGTTCTCCAGCTCCAATTTTCTCTCAATTCAGATGCAAAGTGACTCCTTAGTACCCCCTCTCCCTAGTCTTACCTAGCAGATTTTCTAATTCCTGTCTGGGTAGGTGATTTAAAAGTCACCCCAGCAGTAAAAAAAAGTAAGGCTGCACAACCCGTTACTTAAAAACAAAGGAGTTGGATACTTTGTGGTTTAGTGTGCTACCGCAGCATGTTATACGAATCAGGCCATCACATTAAGCCAAACTACGAGCTATTTAAGACATCTGCTTGTGATACAAATAGTGCCATTGTCCTACATCTGCAGGGTTTGAGCTGAAATCTAGGTATGGCTTTCAATAAATACTAGACAATATGTGCCCTTTGGGTCATCGTCTCAGAGATATTTCCTTATGGAAACAGAAGGACCACAGGCAGGCGAAAAAACCTGTAGGAGCAGGAGCAACTTCCGATTTCCTGCTGTTTTCCCCATTGAATTTTGTTGTGGAAATCTGGCAGGGAGCATCAGAAATCTTACCTCCTCTCTTCAATTCCCTTCTTGTTCCTTCCTCCCCTCCTTTCCCTCCCTCCCCTCCTTTCTTCCTTTCCCCCTTTTCTTCCTTCTTCTCTCCCTCCTGTTCTTTCCTTCCCTCCTTTCTCTCCCTCCCTCCCTCCCTTCTTGCCAAGGTTGAAAAAAATCCTTAAAGTAACAAACATAAGTAGGCTTATTTGACCATTATTGCATACCTATTAAAATTATCCTGGCTAATAATGAGATTTTTGAAGGTTAGCATGTGCAAATCAAATCTGAACCATTCACTGTGCAAAAACAGAAAATGGCTAAATGCAGTTGCTACTTTTTTTAAGGTGTTTGCATTGTGCAAAGGCAGCCAATTCATCAGTTTTTAACAGCCAAGCAACCCTTTCCCTAACACCAACTTAAAAGAAAAAACAACAACATTCAATAAATGAGGACTATTTGCACACCCAGTTCAGCTTTGTGACATCCATCTCTTCTATTGATTGGCTGTTATTTTTGGCAATTTAACAACATGGGGTATTGTCGGCTTCTTCCCCAACAAGGTTTCAGAGTCTATAATAGAAAAACCAATCATCTCAGAAGGGATCTTGGAGGATTTAGCTGTGTCATAGTGTCACAAAGAGTTGTGGTGAATTCCACCAGCTGGGCTTGGAATCATCCAGATGGCAGACACTCAGCAGAGGAAACCAATGAGGGGGAAGAGAAACAGGGCAGACTTTCTCTCAAGTCTGTCTGAAGCAGGGACCCCCAACCTTGGCAACTTTTAAGACTTGTGGACTTCAACTCCCAGAGTTCCAGGAGTTGAAGTCCACAAGTCTTAATGTTGCCAAGGTTGGAGACCCCTGGTCTGAAGGACTTGGCAAACGCCTGCCAACATTTGGCCATCAGCTCTCTCCCATCTTCCCCATCCCTTAATTTGTGCCACGCTTACCCTGCAGGCAAATAATGAACCATTACAAGATGGCAAGAAACCCAGGAACTTCAAATAAGTAGCATGTATTGAAGAAAAGAAGGAGACATTATGAACAATCTTTATCTATGATTCAAAACCAGGCCCCCTCTGCACAGAAAGCATGTTCAAACTTTTGTGTTTCACCTTTCTTCCTCCCTTAGAGAAACAACTCCTTGTCCCCTTCTTTGGAGAGGCTTGGTCTGACTCCACCTGTCCTTCCTTTTCATAATGGTCAAATTTATTCTCATCTTGTTTTTCTCACCAGCACTAAATGGCCCTCAAGGGCCCACAACATGAAGAAATATATCCAGGAGATGAACGCTTATAAGACAGCCAAAGTAATTGAGATTCCTGCGTCTAGGTGAGAACTGGCAGGTTGCCTGTTCTAAAAAAGAAGGACAGCCGTGGTCATTTTAGTATCAGCTTGAGAATATTTTACAAAGATTCATGAAAATGGTTTAGAACTCCCCAGAAAAGACGACATAATTAGTGGCAATTGTGGAAAAAAATGAGCAAATTCCCCAAATCTGAGCAAACTTTTCAAATGAATTTGGGAACAGAATGCATTCATCAGCAATAACCTGTCAAAAGGATTACTCCATGACAATACAAAGAAACAAGACATGAATAGTCTTTGGAGAAGGGCGGGATATAAATTCAAATAAAAAAACACAAAAAAACACAAAAAAAACACAATTCTCTCTGATTATTAAAACCAGTATGATCCTGCTTTGCAAACATCCCTATTCCAAGGCAGGAGGATTCATAATTAGAGCTTGATAGGCTAACACAGAGCCCGTTTGGCACAGTCCGTAAAGACACCAGGCTGGAAACCAGGAGACATCTGAGGCACAAAGCCGGCTGGATGACCTTGGGCCAGTCACTGTCTCAGCCCTAAGGAGGAAGAAATGGCAAACCACTTCTGAAAAACCTTACCAAGAAAAGTGCATGGACTTGTTCATGCAGTTGAAAGGGGTTGATACCAATTCAATGCGGCGTGTGTACACACAGGCTAGCACAGGAGTAGTCAACCTTTTTATACCTACCGCCCACTTTTGTATCTCTGTTAGTAGTAAAATTTTCTAATCACCCACCGGTTCCACACTAATGTGCCATGTATTGTCGTCTGCGCATGTGTCTCGCGGATCATGGATTGGGTTTGCGGGGGGGCGGGCACCAGCTACCAGCTCTGCTTGTCTATTACAGCTGGGTGGCGTGGGGGGAGATGCGCGGGCTATTCTGAGACAAGGCTCTTTTGTTTGCAGTCGCACTATAGCGCCATTTAGTTTCACTTATATAACGTGAACTAAACTTATGCGTGGGCGATACAAATAGTATATTTTCAGAAATTTAAATTGTCACGGGGAATTTTATGAAAACCTAATGAAAATGTTTTTAAATAATGCTATGAAAATTTTTTTAAAAGTCAATTAAATTAAAAAAAAGGAAAGTGCTTCAGTATCGGACAAAACCCCTACCGCCCACCATGAAAGCTGGAACGCCCACTAGTGGGCGGTAGGGACCAGGTTGACTATCACTGGGCTAGCATAAGAGAAGGCTGGCCCTCAGGTATCTGACTCTAGTCTAAGCCAAGAAGATCCCTTTGATTTATACCATGAAGGACTGGTGCTTCTGCCATCTTGACCATTTTGCTGCTGCATTCAGGTCAACTGTAGCGTCCAAAGACTTCATTGCAACAGCTCAAAGAGATGCAACATCATGCATGGGTCACTTAGTTAGGAGAGTGTCCTTGATCAAGTGCAACTTTTTTTAACATCTTATGCCAAGTTCATCTCAGAAACAGAAAATGGAATGCTTTTCTCCACTTCAAATGCTTGAATTAAACCTAAACCAAACACATCCTTTGATTTTCTCAAACCGGACACCCATCTCAACCATGATGTGAAAGTTTCTGTTGAAGGTCGATCAGAAGAGAGTTGAAAGGGACAGGTGTGGAAATCCAGCCCAAAGACCACAGGGCTACATGTGGAACTGAGGTTAGACTTGAGGAAAGCTTTTTTTGTCTGTCCCAGCTCCAACAGAGTTTGGTATCTCAATTTTCATGATATCTAAGTTGGCCATAAAATCTTCTCAGAGGCTCCAAACCAAAGAGATTACCTCCAAAGTACCAGCGGGTAAAATGGAAAATCCATTAAAAAAAAGTTATTAAATTTAACAGTCTGCCAACCTCTGTAACAACTCTGGATAACGAATAGTAAAATCTATCCTAAACTACAGTTAAAAATTCAGATGTCTGATAGAACAAATTCAGTTCAGAGCGATCCAACACACAGATCTCATTCTAATCCAAGACCTGGGGCCGGGTGGAGGGGTGGGGAAGGCCAGTTTTTTCAGGGCTCTTTTAAATAACGTGGTGGAGGGGAATGTATCTCAGGGAGGGGTAAGAGAAAAGGCCTTAAGAGAAGAGCTACAGGTGCAGCTTTGCAGTAGCAAAGAAACACATCGCATTGTTTCCTTCACAAGAAACACATCAAGTAGGAATATCACTCCTCCAAAATTAAAGGAGTGTGCGTTTGTGTACATCGATTCTTTGGTGTAATATCCTTCCAATAGCGAGGCCTCTGGCAAGGAGATGCATCTGGTACATGTTTCATCATCTGTGTAATCACACTCATATTTGGCACACTAGAACACTTTTTCTTTCGTCAGCTCAAGCTGGGAAGAACCTGTTCAAAATCATGCAGTCCTTTTGTTTCTTAAGAGCTATTAGGATGGCTCTTTCCTTCCTTCCTTCCTTCATTCATTCGTTCCTTCGTTCCTTCTTTCCCTCTCCTTCTCCCTCCCCACCCCCCCACACACTTTCCACTTCCTAAAACAAGTACTTTTATTCATATGCAGATACATACAGATGTCATGGAAAAATTAATGGGTGGGTCAATGCATAATGTTAAAGCGATAACATGGCCCGATTGTGATTTAAAATAACGTTGGCTATGGATTAGCACAATGCATGAATGAGACCAATAAAAGCACATGGTGTTCATAACCTAAGTTGTGTTTAACTGCTTAAATACACTAGCCCATTGCCATATGGCACACGGCAAAGGGAGACATGCCGCCATGCGCTGGGTATGAAAGTTGCATCCGTGTGACTGCACACAGACTTGTCCTATTAAGTAAAGCAGAGTGGTTCAAGACAAGGTAGGTGATCTTCAATTTCATTAGGAAAACTAACACTGCAGATTGGAACAGAAATACATCAGCAGAACCAGCAACATTTGCTCCAGTTTTAAGAGATTGAAACAAACTTCCAGACTATTTTATGGCCACCATAAATATTTGTGTAATGTAACAGAAATAACCATGATGTTCTCACCTATAAAAGATGGTTTATTGAACACCATCAAACACTAATAACAGCTATTAGGGACTGTTTCTGTAAATTACATAAAACTCAGCAAAGAGAATTATACAGCTTTTAAGACATACCTAAAAGCAATTGTCATCTAATAAAATGAAAGGAATTGATGGAATGCCTTTTCTGTATAACAGATAATACACCAAGTACAACCTCAAAATAGTTCCTATAATTGTCATTAAATCAATGTCATTTGCCCTTATCTGCAGTATTTCCTGTTAACCTAGAAATGCTTTTCCCTCGTTTTGCCATAAATGTCAAAAATGCACTTACCTCTCCAACTCATATTCTTTCATGCCAGGTTTTACGGCCTTCATTACCTATAGTCACAAAAGTAGATATAGTATAAGAAATTTGGCCATTCTTCAGAAGTAGGACAGCTCTGCAGTAGCTACAGTCCCTCCACCATAGAATAATGTTTGCTACAAAGACTGGAGTAAAAAGGACTATATATGAGTAGCGGTGAAAATGTTCATCAGCTGCAGTAAAAATTACAGCCATATCAGCAGCAGAAAAGGAAGAAGAACTCTCATTTGCATCTCAGGAGCTAAGTGATCAAGTTCCAGAGAGCCCAACACAGACCTGAATAAGAAGGAGTTTTCAAGACAGCTCATTCCTTGACGTTCTGAATCAACTGTTTGTATATCTTCAATGTCCAATTCAAAAATCTGAATTATAGGTCAAACAAAAGATCAGATAGATCTAAACCTACATTAGGGGCCATTCATGGAGACTATATTAAAGAAGCTGATGCAAGAACAGGCAACCTTGGAAAGAAGCCCTTATGGGCCACATTATAGTCATGTCACCTCTTTTGCCGCTGTGTGAAGAGGACACACAGCTCCTGTGTGGCTCAGGAGATAAGGAAACAAAAGGGATTTGCAAAGTACTTCATTATATCATCCTAATCATGTGGCACCCCACCTCACAACGTTTGCGATCTTCCCATCACGTACGAACTGTGTTTCCCCACTGAAGTGAACACAATTTTCAAATGATGGGAAGATGGCCAGGATTGGGATGAGAACTGGGGACAAAAAATTAAACTTTCCCAACTATCCTATCCACATATTGGTGTTGGTTCCTCTGATGCTCCCTGAAATTATTTTGGAATAAGACAACACTGCAGACGTCAGCGTGATTCTGTAAAAATCCTAAAAGCAGAATTTTCCCCTCTGCAGCTGACTAGAGTTACAAACATGAGGATGATTCCACTGGCTGCAGAGGAAGCAGCCTGCATCCAGGGAAATCTAGAAGGACTTAAAACCAGGAGATTCCTTCTGGCTTCTCCCCATTATATTGCAATAACGAAGTCAGTGCAATTCTCCTTCCAGCACTCTCTCTTGAACATCCAAGAAAATTGCATGTCTAAATGCCTCTGTATCGTGTAGCTGATTCAGAAAGCTCTACAGGTGATCAAAGCACCCAGCTAAAAATGATCAGAGAGAACAGCCATAGAAGAAACAGGTTGGGGAGTGGGGAGCGTCCTGGAAAAGTTTTGTGTGGTGCTGAGCAAAGCCAATCCTCTCTCGCTTTCTCAAAACAGTCTGATCCTATAAGTGGGGCCATTTTGTTCTCCACACATCAACAGTGAGTTCAAGGGCAATGCAAGATGTATTGCGTGGTTCTATTAGGACGAACATTGGCTCCTGAGTTTTATCCAAGCTCTACATTACTCCATTACTAAGCAATTCAAGTAGCTGAGAACATTTTTCTGGAGAAAAAAAAAGTGACGTTACACAAAGAAGGAAAAAATTATTACTGCAAGAGATCCATTACCTCTTTATGAGCTTCACTGGAAATTTTATTGGTGTAGCGGAGGACTTCCAATTCCATGTTCGTCTTAATGACGCGGCTTCAAAAAGAGGGAAGAGGAAAATCAGGTTAACAGTTTCCCCTACAGCTCCCAAGTGATTAACTGGAAAGTACAAAGAAAAACGCCAGGTAACTGAACTTGCAAACGAATAAAACTATGATATGACACTTCAGCAAATAAAAGACATTAGGAAACAGAATGTTCACCGGGCATTAATTTACCCAGTAAATGTACTGAGAAGTGTTTGCAGGGCTGTTATAATGGACCACACCAGGCCATCCTAATTCTAGCACAGAATTAGATTTCGGTCTTTTTAAGAAGAGACTGGACAGCCACTTGTCTGAAATGATATAGGTGTCAAACTGGATTTCTTCGAGGGCCAGATCAGCATTGTAGTTCTCTTCAGCGGGGCAGATGGACCAGGGGGCGTGGGGGGAAAGTTGGGACAGACACCTGCTGCAGCACCCTGCTGGCCAAAACAGGGCGTGTGGGGGGCACATGAGCCCCCCGCCCCGCCCCATTCTCGGCCTGGACAGCCTCCTGAAGCACTTTGCCGGCAAAAACGGGGTGCGGGATCCAGATCTGGAACGCGGGCCTTGAGTTTAACACCCTTGAACTAGAAGACCTCCAAAGTCCCTGATATTCTATGTTCTATCTTTTTGGAACAGCATTTCTTAGGCTCCAAAGCAAGAATGCATCCTTGGGCTTTCTAGTATTTTCCAGGTATGTCAGATTAGAATTCTCATAATTTTATTCTCAGCATGGGAATTTTAGCCCAAGTCTGGAAGATGCCATCTTGGAAATGCTTTCAATTAACGGGATGCACAGACCTGCAAGCACTGTACTTAAATCCAGACTAGCGGCTAGTCCAAAGAATTACCTAGGCACACCTGATTGGAAAAATGCACTGCCATGAATGCTGTGGCTCATTAGGCTCAATTCAGTTTTAGAGAGAGGAGGAGAAAGAAATATTATCCGTGGAAAGCCTAAAGACTTCAGGCAAATGACAAGGAAAGATGCATTTCATATGCTATGTACTCATTTATTGAAAGAAAGGGAGAAAAGACAGATGGGATTATGCTTAATTTCCAGTGCTCTCAAATGTGTGGAGTAATTTTTAAATAGTTTACAAGACTAGACAGGCTCCTCCTTTATTCTCTTGCATAAATTATGACCCCCAATTAGAATATGCAGAGATTTCTGGTTTGCCTGCCTGCTACCTTTCATTATGAGACTGGTACCCAATACCCAATAACAGTTACCACAACATCCTGGGGATGTCTCTGATTTTCTATGGGACATCATCACTTCTCTGCCAAGGAAGACTCAAAGTCCCCGTCTTAAATGATGCAGGAGACATTTATAAAGCAATCGCTCACATCTGCTGCAGAAAGAAGGCAGCTAAAAACAGTATCAGTTTTTCACAGTTAAGAAAAGACCCAACGTTGGCAGGAAAGAAAACCCTGCAGAATTCTTCTGATGCATTTCAAACCTGGCAAAACGGAGCTCTCAGATTTAAGAAATCTTTCCTGACGTATCATTTCCTGACAAAATAGATCCCAGGTAATCTACCCACTCAGATTGAAACTACAGTTTTTGCAGAAATTTCTCTATGTCCTAATTAAATACCTAGAATATTTTTTTTAATCGAAGTGTTCTTCTTCTTCTTCTTCTTCTTCTTCCTAAAGTGTTCTTCCTAAAAGAAGAGTGTTTTAAAAGTACAATTCCTTTTTTTTTACTGAGTGTTTTAAAAGTACAATTCCTTTTTTGTTACTGCAAAAAGCAGAGTTCAGTGATGCCAGAAACTCATACCTCTGTCAAGGCCCAGAGGAAAAGGTGGGTTTGAAAAATGTGCAGAATGTGGTGATTTGTCACAAACTATAGTAATCTCATCTAGATCTCAGTAATAGTAGTGCTGGCCTTCCTGGGCAGATTTGTCGTAGGGATAGAAAGAATTTGATACGTGTTTCCAGGTAGTCCTTGACTTTTGACTATAATGGTGCCTGCCCATTAAAATTGGTCAGTCATGATAGTCATAGGGTGGGTCACTCACATGACCAATCTGCAGAGTCCACATTGTTCTAGTGTTGGAAGAAAACATCCATCTGGGTTCAATTCCAAGTGGGGAAAAAGACACTGGAAACATGGAGACTGCTTGGAAAGATGGGTTTAATGGTGGTCAGGTTCACATGGCTTGAGTTCCTGAACAGAAAAGGAATGAGATGCTGTGCGCTCCCTGGTTTTGTGCTTTTTTTTAATTTCCTGGGGCACAAGAAGAGGATCCTGATTGGTTGTCAGACTCCCAGGGAGCGGGGGTCTTAGCTAGCCTTGCTGGCTGATGTAATCTTCCCAGGTGCCATGTGGTGAGTTTCAGTTGCTAGATGGATCCTATTGTGTTGCAGATGATGGTCCATTGGCAAAGGTGGGGAGAATGAGTTTCTGCCTCTGGCCCATTGACAAAGGTGGGGGGAGGCAGGAAGCTGCAGGGAGCTGCTTTGTCTTTAAAACGTGTTTCTCCATTTCTCATCCAGGGAAATATAATATTCTGCCCTTTTTAATATTTCCTAAGATATTTCATTCTTCTAGGAGCGGGGTGGGTGCTAACTTCCTACACTAGATAGCAAAGCTATACAATCACAAGTAGTACAGTACAAAAAAAAGGATAGCTGAGTCATGCAGAAACCAAAACCGAGTCAATCAAGCACTTCCATATTTTCAGAGGCGTAACAGTTGAGCCCTGAGTTGAATTTGGGAACCGCAGAATGATCTGCCTGAATTCCCTTCAGATGTCTATACCAACTCCCAGAATTCCCAGGAATTCTGAAAATATCAGGAGTCTATTGGATTGGAGAAGTTTCAGAGAAATCACCATAGACCGTGCAGGCTTCGAAAGGAGTCTAACTTTCTATATCCAACCTCCCTGGCCATGACTGTAAAGCTGTCAGAAGCTGCAAAAAGGCTCGTATTAAAGGGGACGTCCACTAGGGCCCGCGGGTCCCTCTCACAGTTACTGCTGTTGAGCCAGGGACTGCCTTTTCGACACCCCTCCCCTCCCCGTGCATTTGGCTTCTCCTTCCGAAGTACAAGGAATCAAGGCTCCCTGTTAGGTTTCAAATTCTGGTTCAAGCTATTGGGGAATGCCAGGAGCTTCAGGTCTGGATAACAGACTTAGTAACCCAATTAAAGGGTGGGAGTGACTTGGCATGTGTGCTTTTACCTGAGCACGGAATCTGATTATGCTCAGGCACCAGGCTCAAGCATGACGCTAAGCAATGATGTGGCTCAGTGAAGCCAGTCCCCGAGTCAGACTCTGGTCTCATCCATCCAGACTAGCTATACAACACCAGGCAGCTTCTGCCATTTCCAGACCACCTGAACAAGAGAGGAAGATGAGGCCATCTCAGGAAGCGAGCGCTTTCCTTAAGCAGCATAAAAACATGACTGCTGTTTACAGCTGTTTCCCATAAAAAGCTGGGCTTCGATTTGCATTCTGTCTACATTGTGAGCTTCCAAGGATGAGTTTCCCTACTGATATATTGGTTCCGATTCTGAATTGAGCCATAAATCCTTCCGAGTCTTGGTCCCCTCTGCACAGGGGCATTTTAAATTCAGAGAAGACTTCTGTTCCTTCTGCATAACACCTGGGCTCAAGCCATACATCGAGGGTCACAAGTCTTCATGGGCACCTTCAGAATTTTGAAAGATGCCCTCCCAAAATGGACATCAGGCAGTGTGTGGACACAAAGTTGGTGAGATGATCCCCATAATCTCTTCCAGACCTCCTGAGGATCTCCTTTGTTTTGCTCACAATTTTTGTGTGGGCCTTAGATTAGGAAAAGTTACACATAACTCCCAAGAATATATATTAAAAAAACCTCCAACTCCCATTATTCAAAGTCTTCCCTACTGATGCAATGACACAGCTGCCCCCAAGATAATTCAGCTCAACAAGAAGCACAGCAGCAGCAGCCCAGGACTCCAAAAACAAGAAACAGACCAGCTGTTTCAGGCAACACCTTCCAAAATAATGGATTCCCATGCAAGTAGTCCTCGACTTACAACCACAATTAGGCAAGGCATCGCTAAGCAAGCCTGTTAAATGAGTTGTGCTGTGTTTTACAATTGTTGTTAAGCAAATCCCTGCAGTTGTTAAGTGAAACCTGTGATTGTTAAGCAAATGTGGCTTCCCCCATTGACTTTGCTTGTCAGGAGCCGACTGGGAAGGTCAGAAATGGGGGACATGGGACGCTGGGAGGCTGCAGTCGGATGCCAAGCACTCAAATTTTGATCATGTGAGTGAGGGGATGCTGCAACAGTCATAAGTCTGAGAACCGGTCATAAATCACTAAACGAATGGTTGTAAGCCAGGGACCACCTGTAGACACAAACTTTCACATTCCAGCCCTGGGAACAAAATGTCTCCAGGGAAACAATCAAGCTTAGAGAAGACCTGGGAATATTCATGCAGAATGGCATCAAAACCAGATTGAAAAAATGAAAGAAACAAGTCAAGATCACCACAAAGGCAGGACAACTTGCCATGGGACAACTCACTGCAGGACAATTCAACAATTCAATTTAATGATTTAAAACAGTTTAAAAATATATTTTAATTTTTGCCATTCACGTTTCATTTTGTCCTTCCTTTGGCGTCCTTTCTTTAATGATTCTATTCCACTATTTCTTCAATATTAGTGTAACTCTTGCCCGCAGCAAGTTGTTCCCTGGTGAGCTGGCCATGGCGAATTGTTCCGTGACAAGTTGCCTGTGGAGAGTTGCCTGTGGCAAGTTGTTGTAAACCCCACAAAGGAAGAAAGGCAAAGCCACCAAAAAACAACAACAAATACCATCACTTAATAGCCTTGTTCAGTTCACCAGACTCCTTGACCAGATAAGCAGCCAGTTTAACCAAATCACTGATCTAGTCTGGTGTTGTGGCCTCGAATCAGAGGAGGAGGAGGAGGCGTGGGAGTCAGGCTCAGCATCAAGGCAACCTGAGAGCTCCGAGGGGGAAGAGGGAGTGGAGCTGTCGAGAGAGACAGAGAGAGAGCAGCTGAGCCTGGACCTTCCGTCAGCCCTCAGATGGAGAGTCAACAGCCCCCAGGTCTGGAGGTGGCTGATGAGGAAGAGGAGGAACAGCTGGGTCCAGTGCCTGACACAAGGATGCGCAGAAGGCAGAAAAGAGCAGTGGAAATCTATGGGTCGGTCCTTGGGAAGGAAAAGGCACCACTGCTAGTGAAGCCCCATCTTAGCTCTGGGGATAAAAGGCAGGGGGCGGAGATGATGATGATGATGATGATGATGATGATGATGATGATGATGATGATGATGATGATTATTATTATTATTATTATTATTATTATTATTATTATTATTATTTATTATTATTATATTTGTATACCACCCATCTCCCGAAAGACTCAGGGCGGTTCACAGCCAAAAAACAACAGAAAACATATAATACATATAAACAGCTAAAAGAATAGACAGTTAAATTCAATTGATGCCCTAAAACTTTTAAATACAAATTTAAAACCTCAATTAGACCCCTTTTTTAAAAATCCCAATTTAAAAACTACGTTCAAGCTAGTCCTGCTCTTCGAAACAGCAACGTCTTCAGCTCGCGGTGGAAGGACCTGAGATCGGGGAGTTGACGAAGCCCCAGAGGGAGCTCGTTCCAGAGGGTAGGGGCCCCACAGAAGGCCCCCTAGAGGTCGCCAGCCGACATTGTTTAGCTGACGGTATCCGGAGGCCCTCTCTGTGAGCGCACTGGTCGGTGAGAGGTTAATGGTGGCAGTAGGCGGTCCCGTAAATATCCGGCCCTAGGCCATGGGCGTTTAAAGGTGATAACAAGTACCTTGAAGTGAACCCGGAAGACCACCGGGAGCCAGTGCAGACTACGCAGGAGGGGTGTTACACGGGAGCCACAAGGTGCTCCTTCTATCACCCGCGCAGCCACATTCTGGACTAGTTGGAGTCTCCGGGTACCCTTCAAGGGGAGCCCCATGTAGAGAGCATTAGAGTAGTCCAGGCGGGATGTAACAAGGGCATGAGCGACCGTGCATAAGGAAGCCCGATCCAGAAAGTGGCGTAACTGGCGTAACAGGCGAACCTGATGAAAAGCTCCCCTGGTGACAGCTATCATAGGAGATGAATAGGTGTGGCAGACAACTATTCATCTTCCAGCCGGCCAGACTTGTTAGCTGCATTGAGAGAGAAAGTTTTTGCCGAGCTGCCGGCATTCCTAATTAAAGGAATTTTTGAGTTAATTTCAGAGGGTTTCTCGTGTTTGGGGTGCTGGGTCAAAACATTTGGAAAGTGAATACAGTTAGCCCAACAATCTCAACCAGAAATTGCTGGCAGACTACAAGACCACAGATGATGAAACAGTGGAAAGCCAGGACGTGTTTCTCTTTAATGTCCCTGTGAACTCCATGCTGTCTTTTGCTTCTCCTTCATCTGTGCTACATCGTCAACCAGTGTACTACAAGGGAGGGGTTGGGGAACAGAGGTTCAAAAAAGCCCACAATGATTATCCTGCATCATCAGATGTGACAACATACTGAGATCTTCTTTTCTTTGTCCCTTCAAGTATCCTCCTTTGAGCCAAACGAAACTGACCAGTTTAAACAAAAGGGCCTTTGTTTTCCAACAGTGGAAGGCTCTTTAATAAGGTGAGTCTTTTAACAAAGAATTAAAGATTAAGCAATATCACCGCTGTGTCACCCTTTAGGACTCTTGATTCGTCTAGGTGGCATCTGCTAATGTCAGACGCCGCTGACATTCAAGTGTAATTAAAGAGAACGTCTATAAATTTGCCAGCAGAATGCATCAGAATTAATGCCTTTAAAATGAATCCCCAAAGAAAGCAATAATAGGCTGACATTTATATAACATTACCCATTCTGCCAGACATTCAATTAATACTTCCTTGGGTAGTCAGTGAAGGAACATTAATTATAATGAATCTATTTGTATTTGTACCTACACAACAGCTAACACTAATGAATTTTACAGCAAATTAACAAGAATCGTTAAGCAGTATTTCATTTTTCTTCCTGTGCTACCATATAATGACCGCTATCATGAGCTGGGCAACTGAAATACTTCCTTGTAGGCAACAGAAGCACTCAGGAGACTTCCGAACACAAGATTCTTCTCTCAAAGAGCTACTTCAGTAGAAGCTGCCTTCCAAAATCCCTTGGCCTTTGATCAGTCAGCCATCCTATTCTCTCCCCTCTCTCATTTAATGGTAACTGTAATTGGATGCTGCCTTTCACGACAGTATTTATCATTACAATGGAATAAAAAAAATATTTTTTAAAATCAGTTTTAAAACTGAAAGCAGCAATTCAATATACAGTACAACATGCAAGCAATTTTGCTTATTTATTTATGGTCCCAGACTAAAACTATTAGACACAGACTCTTCTGGAAAGCTCTGCTGTTACATACAAATTTGAAATATTATCGTATTAATGAATTGAAGCCTTGGATGGCAACACATCTTTCCCAATGCCAGGTGTCTCACATAGAGCAGAGGGGAGAGGCCTTCCTTCAGACACTTTGCTATCGCAAGCAGGGGAAGAGCCTCTGACATTTCCAGAGCTCAATAGGTAGCTTTCTCGCCTGATGAAATCCCTGGCAGAAACCACACCTATAACGTATCTCTATAAAAGGTAAAGGTTCCCCTCGCACATACGTGCTAGTCGCTGCCGACTCTAGGGGGCGGTGCTCATTTCAGTTTCAAAGCCGAAGAGCCAGCGCTGTCCAAAGACGTCTCTGTGGTCATGTGGCCGGCATGACTCAACACCAAAGGCGCACGGAACGCTGTTACCTTCCCACCAAAGGTGGTCCCTATTTTTTCTACTTGCATTTTTACGTGCTTTCGAAACTGCTAGGTTGGCAGAAGCTGGGACAAGTAATGGGAGCTCACCCTGTTACACGGCAGCACTAGGGATTCGAACTGCCGAACTGCCGACCTTTCGATAGACAAGCTCAACGTCCTAGCCCCTGAGCCACCGTGTCCCTTAACGTATCTCTATACCAATGCCCTAATTAAATCATGAGCCTCGAGCCAAGCTTCAAAAGAAATCCAGTTATTTATTAGGAGCTTCATGTCAGCACTTTCCAAGTGAAACCAACTCTGACCCCACGTAATTTACGTTCTAGCTCTGACCCCGTTTGCCCCCTCACCCCAAGGTATGTCATCAATCATATTCTCCAATGAAGCAATTTCCCAGGTTGTAGAGATTACTCCCCTCTGGCTATTGTGGGTAACCATGGAGACAGCCTTGACAGAGATATGGCTGGAATGTGCTTTTGTTTTGACTGATGGGCTGCCTCGCTGCAGCTGCAGAGTCCGCTTGCCAATGGCAACTCGGAAGCAGGCCAGGGGTGCTTTGCGAGTGGACAATCAAGTCAAGAATATGTTTAAGCTGGACATTTCTGGGATATTTCAAACATAGACTAAAGAGCAGGAATTTCTGATAAAAACTGCAGTAATGGCTTCAGGTCCTTGAAAATGAGAAAATGGTACCAACAGATTGGAGATGATGGTTGATTTATCAAACATTTATATTTAGGGTTTGTTGGGACTCCCCAGAAAATGTCAACATCAGTTGCTGAGGGTTAAGAAATGTGAGAGGTCTCTGATACAGAGGATATGGTCATGTGATCCTTTAATGTCTTTGGGGGATAATATATTAAGGTAGATTAATGTATTTATGGGAAATCTTCAAATGTTAAAATTTGACTGCTCTATCAGGAATTATGGTTGTATTAAGCAGGCAAAAAGAAATTGGAAATCATATTGTTTCAGATATCAAGGAAGGGCTGTCAGAAATGTGACATAAATATTGTAAAAAACAATGTTTTCAACTAATCAACAGATGCAGTTATATGTGTAATTATGGCAGGCATTCTGTCATATTTTACAATAACGTCTTGCACTATTCATATTATAATATTGAATGCAATGCTAAACCAGTAACTGTTGATGAATATAAAATATTAGCAATTTTTTTCTTTTCCTTCTTAGTCCGTATTTTTAGTTCGTACTTTTGATTTTTTTTGAAGTTTTTTTCTTTTTAAGATTAAACGCTGCCTTGTTATAAAAATAAAACGAGGATGGGGAGGCTGATACTCCACTCCTATCCTCCCCTTAGGACTCGTCTCCTATGAAAATATAGGCCCAGTATTTTTCGGCTCAAAAACAGAGATGTCAAGGCAACAACTGGAATATTAATGTGAGGAATGACTTACCATTCTGCAATCTCAGGATGGAGAATTGTATTGTTTACTGTAAACCTACAGGAGAAAAAAGAAAAGTGAAAAGAGAAATAAAAATTAACTCTATTAGTGGCTCATCTGCCTGAGCAGGCGGTTGGACTGGAAGACCTCCGAGGTCCCTTCCAACTCTGTTATACTGTTAGACCTCCAAATAAATCCCCCTTCCCAGAATAATTTATAATGTTAGAGACACAACAAGGCAAGAGATCCTTCTGGATGCCACAAAAAGCTGGATTCAAGTCCGGGAATTCTGCTTGCAAGCTTTCTCGGACGGTTTCCCAAAAAAACCAGCAATGACCAGTTGCAACAAAAAATGAAACAGTATGTGGGAATGGCTTTGGGAAACAGAGTGGTGGAGGGGAAGAGATGCTGCCTAGAGAATGGTCAGATAAGACAGGGCAGAGCCCACAGCTGTATGATGGGCAGAGAAAGAGGCTGACAAGGGACCCCACCCCCGAGTTCTCCAGCTGTTATGGAGATGGCGAGAGATTTGTACTTTCAGATTTGCAGGATCCAGGTAAGGTAACCTTACAATGAAGTAGAATTAGCTCATCTGGCCATGCTTCTTGCTGGTGTAGCTGGGAGCGCTGGCACAAAACAACCATTTACTTGAAGGCAAATGGGTGAGGTAATTGCCCATCACTCTCACCGGCTCTGCGAATACATTTCTTGTTCTGTTGGGAACAGGCAGGTGTTTTCCTAAACAAAGGGTGTCTTTCCCCATTGACTCTTTCTTTCCAAGGCTGCTGTGGATGAAAGGCTTAACCAAGAAAAACAGCTCTCAAGGCTAGCCCGTTCTCTCTCTCTCTCTCTCTCTCTCTCTCTCTCTCTCTCTCTCTCTCTCTCTCTCTCTGGGGGATGGCATGCTACGATGCCTATTCTTTTTTCAATTGAAGAACTTAAGATGTGTAGTGAGGAGAAGCAGCAGCTGAAACAGCTGCTCGGGGAATTGCCCAGGGAAATCAGTTTTCTCTGCAAGACCTTGCAGCAGAATAGTGGGAGATGGTGGGGTGGGGATGTTCGAGCATCTGGGACTGTGACGGCTAACCCATGGTAGGCCTGCCAGAGGTAGCATGCAGAGTCCTGTCTGCTAGCACACGCTGTTGTGTCTCGTCTGCTTTCACCGCAGCCGGGGCCTTCTTATCTGCTTCCGAACGCTGAGGAATGTCCTAGTATGCCTCCCGGCCCAGCCCTGGCTCCATGCCCAGACAGGCTGAAGAGGAGGGAGTATCTCCAGCCCCCAGCCCTGGCTCCATGCCCAGGCAAACTGAACAACTAGACCCCTCCCCCTCCCCCACAGCATGTGAGCCTGAGGGAGGTCTATTGCCAACAGCTGCCGACTGGAGTGACCCTCGCGTCAGAAGACTTGATAGGCGGAGGCAACAGAAGGAAGGGAGGGGCAGGCCTGGATAAGTGCTGAGTCATGGAGCCACACCCCATGGCCTATATAAAGGATCTGCTTTCTGGCATTCTCTGAGTCAGGCAAAGTCTAACATATCTTGCTGAAGTCACTTTCTGGTCTCCTGCCTGCCTTGAGAACTTTGCTAGGACTTTGGCAGAGCTGCAGAGGCACGCCTGATTCGGATTTCCCTGACCCGGCCGTCAGCGGAGGAGTGGGACACGACACACGCGCTGTTGCCCCAGGTCAGATCTCCGTGGCGTTTCTTTCGTGAGCTTCTGTTTCCCTGCAAACGATGAAACAGAAGCTCAGGAAAGAAAAAGATCTGACCTCTTGCCCTGCTGCTGGTGTTGGGGTGCCCTGCCTCCCGCCAGCCAGCTGGTTTTCGGGTCTCTACTGCGCATGCATGCATATCCACGCATGTGCAGTGCATACATGCGCATGTTCGCACATGTCTGCACATGCACACGTTCATGCATGTTTGTGCATGCACACGCAGGAAAAAGAAGAAGAGGACAGCCAACAACAAGGTGAATGGACTTGGTTATGGTGGTGATGAATGCACCATTGGGAGACTTGAAAGCACAGATCAGAGATATATTGTCATGGAGATATATTCATCTATCTATGTCGGGGTAGTCAACCTTTTTATACCTACCGCCCATTTTTGTATTTCTGTTAGTAGTACAATTTTCTAACCGCCCACCGGTTCCACAATAATGCGCCGTGTATCGTCGTCTGCGCATGCCTCTCGCGCATCATGGATTGGGTTTGAGGGGAAGCGCAGGCTACCAACTCTGCTTGTCTGTTACAGCTGGGTGGTGTGGAGGGAGATGCACGACTATTCTGAGACGAGGCTCTTTTGTTTGTGGTCGCACTAGAGCACCATTTAGTTTCACGTACGTAATGTGAACTAAACTTATGCACAGGCGATACAAATAGTATATTTTCAGAAATTTAAATTGTCACGGGGAATTTTATGAAAACCTAATGAAAATGTTTTTAAATAATGCTATGAAATTTTTTTAAAAAGTCAATTAAATTAAAAAAAAGGAAAGTGCTTCAGTATCGGACAAAACCCCTACCGCCCACCATGAAAGCCGGAACGCCCACTAGTGGGCGATAGGGACCAGGTTGACTACCACTGATCTATGTGATCACAGACTCAAAAACAAGTTAATAGAAAAAAAAATCAATCCAGATTAAGGCTGGTGCAGATACAAGGGCTCATGTCCTGAGGTGAGGAGGCAAGAGAACGAACACCTGATCTCTGATCCAGGAAAGTGTTACGCTTCTTCTAGAGTCTGTAACAGGATGATGGAACTTGACAGATGCAAGAAGAGAGGAGGTGTGATGGAATGCAATCTGGATTCCCGGAGGGAGGGAGGGAAGGCATTCCAAGGAGCAAGAAGCAATCACTTTGTCAGACCCGGAAGTCACCTTTTCACCTTTGAGCCTTCAGGCCTGCCACAAATTCTACTGTGGGAAAATAGGAGTGGGGATTGTAGAGAGGGATGATCTGTATGAGAGAAAGAGGGGGAAGTCGGCTCCTCCCTAATAATTCCCAGAGTATACGCTTTATGGAGTGTCAGCATTTTTTTTTATTTTGGTAAGATTCTATCTATGGATATACATGATAGCAGTCTTCCAGTATTTGAGGGGCTGCCACAAAGAAGAGGGGGTCAAATTATTCTCCAAAGCATCTGAAGGCAGGAGAAGAAACAATGGATGGAAACTAACCAAGGAGAGAAGCAACCTGGAACTAAGGAGAAATTTCCCGACAGTGAGGACAATTAAACAGCTTGCCTCCTGAAGTTCTGGGTGCTTTATCACTGGTGGGTTTAAAAAAGAGACTGGGCAGTCACTTGTCCGAAAGGGTATAGAGTGTCCTGCTTAAGCAGGGGGTTGGACTAGAAGACCTCCAAGGTTCCTTCCAGCTCTATTCTGATTGATTGATGAGGAACAATGAAGATATCTGCTTGGAAGAATTATGTATCTTTCTTAGTTTTTGGAGCCTGACAGGAAGGTTGAACAATAATAAACAGAATCCATAGGTGATGTCGCTTTCTCAACAGAAATGAAAGGGAATTCCTGTAAAGCCAGAAAAACTCAAGGTACGAATCAATATCTTCAAGAATGCCAGCTAAGAAATTAACTACTTCTGGCAGCATTCAACAGTTGAGACTTTCTTCTGCCAACCAGGCTACAGAAATATATTTGATTACTACCGTATGATCTTGCTCCATTCCTTAGCTACAATCCTACAAGTTTTGCAGACATCCTACCAATGCTTAAGAGGCGACATTCAATTTCAAGAAGAGAGCCAGATCTGCCCAGTCCTGCTCTCAATAATAATAATAATAATAATGTTTTAATTTGTATACCGCCCTTCTCCTGAAGGACTCAGGGTGGTGAACAGGCAGATAAAATACAAACAGAAACATACACCATAATTAAAACAACCCTTAAAAAACTGATTCAAATTCGCCAGAAATTTAAAATAACATTACACCCCATAAAAAATACAGAAAATTAAAACCCACACCTTTGGAAGTTGAATAAAATTGAGTAATTTTAGCCAATAATCATTTGAGCTCCTCAAGGCCATGCAATTCTGGCACTCCGCAGAAGAGAGTCACCATCGGGTGACAAAAAGAAGCAGATCTAATGAGATTTGCCTTCTGTGAACATCGAGGAATCCTTTTTTTTTGCAAGGGTTTAAGGCCATTATGTCCCTGGCAAATAAAAAGGTACAGTTTAGCACAAAGGTTAGAAAAAATGCAAATGCAAATGCAAAACGGCATTCAACTTAAAGGAAGCCAGCCACACAGCCCACCGATGAGCGAGCTGGTACACTGAACAATACTGAGCAAAAGGATGGATCTTTGTGATGACTTCAAGCATCCCACTACGTTCCTCACAGATGGAGAGGGAGGTGTGCCACAAAGGCCGGAAACCTCATCAGGAAGATCAGAAAATAATTGTGGAATTGAGATCAATAGGGAGAACAGAGCATTTCAAGAGTATGTTGGGAGAACAGCCTGCTGGGAGCAAGAACGCTGGAAAACAGCCACTGCCTCTGAGTCAGCAGGCTGCCTTGTTGAGGAAAACCCGGGAAGCGTCCAAATGACCAATCAGGTTGGAGAAAGGCACAATACGCAAAGCAAACGTCAGACGTCCATCTTCAGCTTCAATCCTGAGGTCGTAGTAACATTTCTCTCATTCCTACAAGGCTGAGAATGGATCCTTTTCTGCAAAGTGCTGATGAAAGGTAGCCCACTAGAGTAAGGGTCTCCAACCTTGGCAACTTTAGGACTTGTGGACTTCAACTCCCAGGGTTCCTCAGCCAGCTTTGCCAAAGTTGGAGACCCCTGCACTAGAGCCCCTTCCCTGATGGAGGACAGGATTTTGTCACCAGTGAGATCTCATTTGTGTCATAACTCCCATGTGCATTGGCTAATCCTCGCTGTATCGGCTACGGAATGGGATAACTCACCATGGCCAACTCGCCACGGTCAACTCACCATGGCCAATTTACTACGGCCAGGTGGCCACAGGAGAACTTGCCATGGTCAACTCGCCATGGGACAACTCACTGCAAGACAATTTAAGAAATCAATATAATTATTTAAAATAATTAAAAAATATTTTGGGGACGCGGTGGCTCAGGGGCTAGGACATTGAGCTTGTCGATCGAAAGGCCGGCAGCTCAGTGGTTCGAATCCCTAGTGCTGCCGTGTAATGGGGTGAGCTCCCATTACTTGTCCCAGCGTCTGCCAACCTAGCAGTTTCGAAAGCACGTAGAGATGCAAGTAGAAAAAACAGGGACCACCGTTGGTGGGAAGGTAGCAGCTTTCTGTGCGCCTTTGGCGTTGGGAAATATTTTAATTTCTGTCATTCACATTTCATTTTGTCCTTCTTTGAAATCCACTCTTTAATGATTCTATTCCACTATTTCTTCAATATTAGTGTAACTACTGTCCCATGGCGAGTTGGTCATGGCAAGTTGTCATAGGCCCTATTGGCTATTTCTTTTTATATATTCTTAGTGCATTTTTTCCCTCTTAGATTTTTATAAAAATCATACAAGTCCCCAAACTATAATATTTAGAAATCTAGAAATATTGAAACTTAAGTGCATCTTAGTTTGCATAGCAGTTTGGGAAATGCAAATGAAGTTATTAAAAATGCAAACGAACCCTCTCACCAAAACATTACCCATCTTCAGTGACCAGAATAAGCGATTAAACGCTGCCATCAAATCCCTCCAAATAGAGAACAGAGTCATGGTTTTTCTTTCTGAAAAACCCACAGTAGCTTTTGTTGTCTTCTCTTAAGGATGGATCTGCAAACAGCTGTTTGCATGTAGATTAGTCATAAAGATTCTTACAGATGCAGAAACTGAGAAGAGACTGAGAAGATTTTTCCCTTCTAGCCCAATTAGGCGCTCCATATCCAAGCCCCCCACCCGTAACGTGGACAAAGGATGGGGAGACTGGCCCTCAGCCAGGAAGAGAGTGCCAAAAGGTTGGAAGAAGCCTAGCGAGAGATTGAGGAGGGCAGCCTTGACATGTGAGGAGCTGCAAGCTGTTCTACACCACATCAAGGCGCCTCTTTTACTGACAGAAGGCACAGATGATCCGTAGCTGTCCAAAGGCAGCAGCAAGATCAGTCGATGCCTCATGGTTAGAATGCAAGGGAGCCTTTGCTAATCCAGACAGACAAAACTGCCAGAGGAACCGGAGATGAGGAAGACAGAAGAGCTCCCATTTTTCTTTTCTTTTCTTTTCTTAGAAAATTTGAAACCGAGGCTGTGCTATGTCTGCGTGTGTTTGCAGGGGACTTTTAACACAGCCTCTGGCCCAAGTCAGATGTGGAACTGGGATACATTTCTGCATTCAAAGTCATTCTGTACAAAAACTGTGAGGGAGTTTTGTGTACAGGTAGTCCTCGACTTACAACAGTTCATTCGGTGACTCTCCAAAGTTACCACAGCGCTGAAAAATGTGACTTATGTGAACATAAGACGACCATTGCAGCCTCCCCACAGTCACATGATCAAAACACAGTCGCTTGGCAACTGACTCACATTTATGACGATTGCAGTATCCCATGGTCACGTGATCTCCGTTGGTGAACTTCTGACAAGCAAGTCAGTGGGGAAACCAGATTCACTTAACAACCGCGTGACTAATTTAAAAACTGTGGTGATTCACTTAACGACTGCGGCAAAGGTCATGAAATCGGCAAACTCACTTAGCAAATGTCTCACTTAACAAGAGAAATTTTGGGCTCAATTGTGGTTGTACGTTGAGGACTACCTGTATTAGGGAAATAGGGATTGCCTCTCCTCAATTACGCCATCCCATCCCCTGAGAACTGGCAGAGAAGGCAGGTCACAAGGACCCTCAGCCAGGGACCTACATTTGGTTGGTCCCAGGAACTGCACCTTCTCTACCGTGGGGCCCACCAGTGGAATATATCCAGTTCTACAGAGGAATTATTGAGTCTGTCATTGGCACCTCTATAACTGTCTGGTTCGGTTCTGCAACCCAGCAAGAAAGACACAGACTTCAGAGGATAATTAGAACTGCAGAAAAAATAATTGCTACCAACCTGCCTTCCATTGAGGACCTGTATACTGCACGAATCAAGAAGAGGGCCGTGAAAATATTTACAGATCCCTCACATCCTGGACATAAACTGTTTCAACTCCTACCCTCAAAACGACGCTATAGAGCACTGCACACCAGAACAACTAGACACAAGAACAGTTTTTTCCCGAAGGCCATCACTCTGCTAAACAAATAATTCCATCAATACTGTCAAACTATTTACTGAATCTGCACTACTATTAATCTTCTCATAGTTCCCATCACCAATCTCTTTCCATTTATGACTGTATGACTATAACTTGTTGCTGGCAATCCTTATGATTTATATTGATATATTGACCATCAATTGTGTTGTAAATGTTGTACCTTGATGAACGTATCTTTTCTTTTATGTACACTGAGAGCATACGCACCAAGACAAATTCCTTGTGTGTCCAATCACACTTGGCCAATAAAAATTCTATTCTATTCTATTCTATTAACAGAGTTGGAAGGGACCTTGTAGATCATCTACACCCATCCAACACCCACCCACCCCACCCAAGCAGGAGACCCTACACCATTTCCGACAGAGGGCAGTCCAGTCTCTTCTTGAAAGCTACCAGTGATGAAGCTCCCACAACTTCTGAAGGCAACTTCTGTTCCATCAGTTGATTGTTCTCATTGTCAGGAAATTCCTCCTTATTTCTATGTTGAATCTCTCCTTCTTCAGTTTCCATCTATTATTCTTTGTCTGGCCTTCGGGTGCTTTGAAGAATAGTTTGACACCCCCCTCTCCCCCCCTCTCTGTGGCAGCCCTTCAAATATTGGAAGACTGGTCTCATGTCTCCCCTGGTCCTTCTCTTCACTAGACTAGCCATGATTTGTATATTTTAATTTTTGCAGTGCTTTTTTTAAAATTTTAATATAACTTTTCCTATTTTTATAATGATTGTTTCTGTATATATGTTGTTTTACTTATTGTTGCACAGTGCCCAGAATCACTGTTTATGAGATGGGTGGCACATAAATGTGATTTATAAATGTATAAATAAAGCCACAGCGTTCCAAGCAAGATGGGCAGGGCAGGGCAAGGGAGGAAAGCAGTTGTCACACAAAAATGGGGGCAACAAAGCAGACACAGACACACACACACACCTCATAGCAACAGCAGCACCGGACACGGAAATAGAAAAGCCAGGGAGCACCTTCACCCTGGACTCAGGGCTAATTAATAAGTTTTCCACTGGCAAGTTGTTCTTGGCACTGCAATGTAACTCATTTATCTTACAAAGGATTCTCCTCTGGAATACTTTGATGTGCTTCAAACAGACTGCAATCCATCATCAAATGCTACAGTGCTCCACTCTTTTGGAATAAAGTGATTTGATTTACAAATTTTTGTTATGGGTTTATGCATAGAATCGGGCTTCTTTTTCCTTCTGCTTTCTGCTACCATGAAAAAAAATACAATCAAAGTAAAATCACCTGAACTGGGAATGGCGGGCTTCTGTTTTTGTTTATTAGATATTTCAAATAATTAGTCAATTGGGGATTAATCTGAACATTTCAAACCCAGAAGATAACTTACTGGCTGATATTGTCAAAAGACGCTTCCCTGGTCACGCTTCCACTGTCGGTGTTAATTCCTCGCTGGAAAAAAGAGAGCAAAATACAAGTTCTACAGCAGCTGTTCAGTCTAAAAGCAGCCAAAACAAGACCTTCATCCCAGCAGTTTTCTCCCCTCCCTGGTCATCCCACCCCCCACAATATCTCCTTCTTGATGCCGGGTTGGGGAAGATATATATATATATATGTATATAAAATACTTACTGACCTAAAAGGAAGACAGCCATGCATTTTAGACAACATGCTGCCTCTCTATTAAACTTCAACACAAACATGTTTAATTAGAGCATCCTTCGTTTATGAACCTACAATGACTCTGTGATTTTAAAGTGAATCATTTGGGAGGAAAAGCTACTCTCCTTTTTCAGACCAAGACCTCTCCCATGGTTTTCTCTGCAGGCCCCAGATGGAGTAAACACCTGCCCCACCCAAAGGGCTAATAATAGGACCAAGGAGTCCCAGGTATGTCATTTCATCTGGATGAGGCAGGCACCAAACCAGCTAAAGGGACCTCTATACAAAATACAAAATGCTGTCTTCTGCAGTTCAAGAACATTAATCTGGCTGTTTTGCAGGGCAACTGATAAAGCTCAGGAATAGTACCTAGCCCAGAAGGAAGAGGGGAAATGACTTTTTTTCCCCTCCTCACAGCTGGTTCTCTGGCACTGAATGGGGAGGGCATAAGCAGGCAGAACTCTTTCACCCTAAACAAAGGAGCAAGGAAACATCTCTTCTGTTCTGCAACCCACACCCGTGAAGATGGCTTGCCTCCAGAAGTTGTGGGTGCTCCATTGCCGGAGGCTTTTAAGAAGAGATTGGGGAGCCATCTGTCTAGAAGGGTATAGGGCTGTGACGGTGAACCTATTCCACGGGTGCCAGAGGTGGCACGAGGCACCCTCTCTGTAGGCACGCGAGCCATCACCCCAGTTCAGCTCCACTGCACATGCGCACGTGCCTCCCGCCAACCAGCTGGTCTTTGGGTCTCTGCTGTGCATGCACGGGGGGAGTGGGGGGCCACGGGCATGCATGGGGCGGGGCACACATGTGCAGGGGGCACTGGTCCAGAAAAAGTTAGCCATCACTGGTATAGGTCTTCTGCTTGAGCAGGAGGCTGGACTAGAAGACCTCCAAGGTCCCTTCCAACTCTGATATTCTGTAATTATTAAGGAGCAAATCCAGGGATTGCAGCCATTCTTTGCCATCATCATCATCATCATCATCATTATTATTATTATTATTATTATTATTATTTCTAAGAACAGTGAAATTTATGCAGTTTTCCAATACTTGTCATTGTATTCTCAAAGGCTACAATATTGAAGATCCTTAGACTAAGACAACTTGGCTGGTGCCTTGAATTTGCCCCCAAGCAATTTTGCAAAGGGCTAGAAATCTACAAGCCTTCATAAATTATTGTGTTTCCAGGATAAGCTAGAAGCTAGAACATTTATTCTAAATGTTTTAATTCGGCCATTTGTAAAATAAGTTTTTTAAATTATGGTTTTATGTGTACCCTGTTGTTGTTTTATCATGGCTGTAAACCGCCCTGAGTCCTTCGGGAGAAGGGCGGTATAAAAATTTAATAAATAAATAAAGCAGAATTGCATCTGATTTTTCACAATAGACACTAGGTGAGACAGGACATCTTGTTATATCCTCTGCCTTTAGTGCTACAGGAATTCTTCCTAAGAAGCACTCTTGTTAATTGTCACTAAATGAACTGTTGTAAGTTGAGAATACCTCAACTTAAGTACATATGTGCATACATATGCAAGGGCATCAATTTTATCCACTTTGCACACAATGTTTTAAATAATAGCAAGAAACAATAAGTACACTGAGAGCATCTGCACCAAGACAAATTCCTTGTGTGTCCAATCACACATGGCCAATAAAAAATTCTATTCTATTCTATTCTATAAAGAGGTATTTGTTCAGCTGGAAAAAAAATTCACCTTTTTTATTGTCTATGAAGATTCTCAGGTCATGGTTGTCCAAAAGGTGTTTTTTTTCAAGAGGCAACTGGACTTTCTGGGTTTTCTTTAAAGACATTTTGCTTCTCCTACAAGAAGCTTCTTCAGCTCTGACTGAATGGTGGGGAAGAGCAGAAGCTACTTGGATGAGAAGCGAAACGTCTTCAAAGAAAAACCAGAAAGTCCAATTGCCTCCTGAAAAAAGCACCTTTGGGACGACCCTTTTTATTGTTAGCAATGTTTTTTTTTTTTTTGCAAGCTCTACACTACAGGGCCAGAGTGAGGTGAGGTTAGGGCTGGATGGGACCAGTGCCAGCAGTAACCTTTTGCACATCTACCTGCAATTCAGACAGCTACTTCTTTCTCTCTTCCCATAACAAGTTGCCAGGGAAGGCGCAGGTGGCTTTTTTCAGAAGTCAGAACTGATTATTTGCAAAGGAAATTGGGTGGAAGACTTCACTGGAGGCCAGGGGAGCATATTGGTTACCGCTAATTTATTGCAAAAGTCAAATAAAGAGAAGGGACTGCAGCATTTAGTAAAATGCACTGGAGAAGCATCCCTCTAAGTCATATCTCGACATCAGGGAATGCATTTTAGCACTTACCAGAGTAAGAAGAACGGAAGGGTTTTTCAAAGCCAAGACAGTGGCAATCTGACAAAATAAATGAAAAGAAAATCATCTTCGCTCGGTTCCATCAACTTGCAATAGCCCTGAGATCCAGGCTCCACTGATTCTAAACTCTTTCCCCGCTCGTTCTCAAACACTCTCTATTTAAATATTCCATTTGACATTAATAAGGACAACCCTGTCTCTGCTTCCTTTTCCCAAAGACGCAAACTCTTTGGGCCCAGTTTGCATCCTGCTTTTTCTCTAGGGGGTTTGAATATTATATTATTATATGAGCGTATAGTAATAAAACAGCATGTTGGGCTACAATTCATATTATTTCTCTTCTGCTTGCGTCTCCCACCACCCACCCAAAATTATGACTAGTTTGCAATATCCACCCATGTTTTACATTTATGAAGGTTTGTGAAATACCTGCCAGTGGCCTCAGTTCCTATCTAACCGAACCATTAAACACAATTACTAACAACAGAGGAGGGGTGCACGTGTCAAAATCAAACCTCATTATGACTTAAGTATGTTAGGCTTACAATCCCCAACTGGACTGAACATAGCTTGGCCCACAAGATGCAATCATAGTTCCTGGGGATACCAAACCGGGGAAGTTGGCTTCTTGCAATGCAGGAATCCCATCCATGTGTACTTCATAAATCTAAGACATTCCTCTAACTTATCAACCCTTCATTCTTGCATGTAAATACTTTTTGGGGGCTACCTGTTATTTCTAATGAATTCACTCTGAGTGAAGATTTCTACATACAGGAAGACATTGAAATAATGCTTCAAAAGATTATATTATACTCTAATTTCACTCAAATCAGAATGAAGTTTTGGGTTGAAAAAAAGGTGGCCTGATAAAAAAAAATACTGTTTACCTGACTTAACCAAGTATTATTAATAAAACTATTTGGTGCCATAAATGGACTTCCACATTGCAGGGGCTGCCAAAAGGAGCTAGAAAATCTGAAAAGTATCTATTGATTCACCACCATTTATATACAACTGCAAGGTTAAAGAAAATCAATCAGTGGAAACTCAGACAAAGTATTGACAAAAATTTTGCTAATCTGGCTACAATCCTATTTATAACTTGTCCATCAATGTAAAAATTTTCAAGCCAGGGGCAGGTGGGGGGGTGGAGGGGTGGCGGAAGAGGCGATTTAATATAGCAGTCAATTCAGCAAAAGGAATAGTAAGCAGAAAAACAAATGGTCTCCAATTAAACAAGAAGAAATCTATTAGGTGCATTAAATGCAAAAGAGTCTGTGAACAGATGGCTGTTTAGAGCTGCTTTTAAGAAGAGGTGAAATGCAGAGGATCCAAAGAGAAATGGGCCTGGAAATCTGTCCTGTTTCCGAGGAATGGAATGATGTTTCTATTTAACAATATTTGAACTCAGGACATGCACATGGATTTATCCACTAAGGCAGCGGCCCCCAACATTTGGGGCTTGGAGGGGGGGGAGGGGGGAACCGGACTGTGCAAGCGGTAGGCCGGCATGCACATGCATGGCCACAGAGCTCAACTTGTGCAAGTTGAACTACGTGCATGTGTGTAAGTGCGCTGTTCCACCGCTCGCACAAGTCGAGCTGCAGGCATGTGAATGAGAGCTGGCCCGGCGCTCGCACAGCCCAGTTCTGAATAGCCACAAAGGTAGGCTACGGCTTGGGGGTTGGCGACCCTTGCATTAGGGATTCCAAGGGATGTGGAAAGCAATGGAAGAAGTGATGAAATGGACAACGTCTCACCTATGAATTATTTCTGTCCACATGTATAAAAATCTAATGCCAGGATATGGCCACAAAGTCCCAATCCTCTAAAGGGGCACCAGATGGGGGAAAGAAAGGTGGTTTCCTTATTTCCACCTGTTGAAGGAAAATTACCTGCCTTACATTTTCCAAAGAGGAAGCACTATACTTGTAGACGGCACTCCTGGCAATCTGCCAATGGTTGTGATACGAAGAGCAAATTCCTGGTTGTCATCCCCTCTTGCAGATAAGCAATCCTTAACTAGCACTTTGGTGTCTGACACCTGAAGTCAGATAAGGCGAACCGCTCTTGATTCCAATCCAGATAGGCTGCCAGCTGCCTCCGCAGACAGCACAGGGGATGATCAGATTAGAAAGAGACTATTTCACAGGCCTATTTGTTTCAAAGATCAAACTGCATTTGGGATGTCAGCTGTAAAGTGGAATTTTTCAGACAGATAGTCAAAGTGGGGGCTCTGAGAAGGAAACATAATTGTTTAAGAAATATTTCTTTTTATAAACGGTCTCTCTGCCCAGTGGCCAAACCTGGGAAACTTCGACCTGTTAAGGAAAAATTATATGCTATAAAAAGGGATAGAAGAAAGAAAGAAAGAAAGAAAGAAAGAAAGAAAGAAAGAAAGAAAGAAAGAAAGAAAGAAAGAAAGAAAGAAAGAAAGAAAGAAAGAAAGAAAGATTAACTATTAAACGCCTGGCAAAAAGCAAGTCATCGGTGTCCTTTTCTGAGAGAGAGGAAACATATCCCATCAAAATTAGTACTGAGGATTTGAACTGAGCAGATGAACCAAGACTTTGCTCTTATGGCAAAAAAACACTGTTTTAAATTATTTCAATATTTGGGGGTTTTCAGTGTTTCCCTGTGTTTATTTGGCCACTGATTTCAAGCAACATAGAAAAAAACAATATTGCCGTTGGAGGGACAGCATAAAAAATGAAGATGAATGAAAACAAACCCTTTAAAAAAGGAGCTGCCAAGAACAGAGGGACATGCTTGCACACATTTGATTATTTAAGGAGAGGTAACCCTACCAATACAGAATTGCCATTCCTTACATCCCAAAGCCACACTAAATAGGGCAGAATTATCCAGAATTAAAAAAAATTCCCTGTCAGATCCCAAACTCTATTGCAGCATTTTCCAACCTTGGTAACTTTAAGATGTATGAGCTTCAACTCCATAATTCCCCAGCCAGCATGGAGAAGTTCACTTCCTCACTGGGAAATTCTGGGAGTTGTGGTTCATACATCTTAAAAGTTACCAAGATCGGAAAACCCTGCTGCACAGGAACCAGTTTCCTCCACTAATTCTAGGCCAAAGTCTGCATTTCAGAGCAAGCCCTGAGGATGCCAACTTTGGAAGAATTAATCTCCCCTTTCTGCTGAGTTCCAAAGCCCCTGATATTTCAATGGATTAGCTCGGTTCGAGTTGCCAGAAAATGAAAATTTTGGTGTTTTCTGGGATATGAAGTTCTGATGACAGTTAGGAGCTATGGCTCTGCTGGGAGAAATCCAGCCCAAGGAGCTGAGTTAAACTCTTCCCATTTGGGGAGACCTACTTCCATAAAACTTCAGATCATCCCAAAAATAGCCAGACTGGCATAACCTAGAATGTTGTATTAGTTGATGGAACATTCCATTGTTCTCTAGAATATTCTGAGCATCCCATGAGAGGTATGTTGCCCATCCCTAATCACTGACTTCAGTTCTCCTTTTCTAACAAACAAATTCCATTGATGCCATTCCATTCAGGCTTCTAAAAGTATCCCAGCTTGTGATGTGGGAGGAAGGGGGGGGCAATCCCATAAACACCTGGGGCCAAAGCCTCTCAGAACCTGGTTGACTTGCCTTAGACAATGAGGCATCAGATCATCTAACCACCCTGGAAAGGGAGTTGATGGAACCAGCACAAATTTGAGTAACCGTCCTGATGGCCTTGCAACCCCATTCTGCCCACGGAGAGGAGGAGAAGGTAAGAGAGCAGCCAGAGCCTGTGGATCAAAACTGGCTCATTCCTCTCTCCTCTCCTCATTGTGTGTGCTTCTGTGTCATGTCATTCCAAGGTATGTCATTCACGGACCACCATTTTCATTCTCTTTAACCTGCAGTTATCAATCTGAAAATTACTTACCTCCCACCCATCACTAATTATTGTTTTAACTTGGCAAAATGTAGGAAACTCACCTCATCTGTATAGTGTACATCGTTAACGCTATATTTCTTCTTGTAGTACTCAGGAGGGTGGATCCTTTAAAAAAAAAGCAAGCAAATATGCATTGGTTATTTTGCAATTAACAGCACTTTTATGCACTGTTCTCTCTCCTTTTTTATTCCCATTTTATTCAGGAATAAACCTGCTTGTTTCTTACCAGATGTCCCCTGAGCCGATCTGCCTGCTCACAGATCATTTAAGGAGCTAAGCCTATTTCTAAAATGAAGAAGGTGGGCTCTGACTTGGTCCACTATTTCAGAAGGCATCTCTACGTCTCCCTACCCCAACTCCACACAGTACCTTTTAAATTTCAACTTATAGCCCCTTAAAAATAAAAATAAAACATGATGTACAGATTGTAAAGAACAGCAAAGCCATAAAAGTCAGCTCAGAGCTACTGCTGGTAGGACCTCTGAAGCCCCACAAATCATCCATTTCAAATCACTGCTCACATGTTGCTGCAGAAGTTCCAAACTCAAAGGAATTGTTCACTATTTCATCCCAAACTTGCCTCCCCTGCCCGTATTTCTGATAGCTCAGGTAAACCTGTAAATTTATCTGAATTCATCCTTATTTCCCTGTGCACACATAGCTGAATAATTTTCTCTTTAGTATAGGCAGTGGCTGTGTGTCCGGCTTGTCCCAGCTTGAGCACTTAGGAAAGAAAGACCCTCAACTCCATTTGTAGTTAAGGCATACTTTTACTAAAGCCAAGTGGTTACAGCGTAAGCAAAGATGGATCTGAATATTCCTGCACAAAACCTGCCTTTTCCCCTTCTCCCAGGCCCTCCCCTCCTTGACCAGATGTCCATTAGTATTCACAATTGGGGTTTTGGTAACAACTTTAAGATTTGGCGCCTCTTTGGTGGAGTTTCACATTCAGTTCTCACACTCATGTTCTTGGATGGGCCGGTCAGTTCTGGATTGGCACCTGTCATCTCTCCTCCCTACATCCCCATTCTCCCCCCCACCCTGCGTGTTATGGCAGGATGCTAGAGAAGCAAAGTAGGCTGAAGCATTTATGATGGCAGACCTGACAGGGTGGGCTCGCCTTGACTTTGCTTGGCCTCTGTTTTGTCCTTCTGCTTGAGATTGGATTGTCTCTGGATAGATAGAAGATGACAAGGTCTGGGCAGCAACTCAAGTTGGCAACTTCTTCTGAGAACCTCCATTGAAATTTGTGCCTTGAGAGTAATTCAATTACCCTGCCCCAACACACGCACTCCAGGCAAGGTAATTTTTTTTTTTTGTTTTGTTTACATTTATACCCCGCCCTTCTCCGAAGACTCAGGGCGGCTTACAATGTATAGGGCAATAATGAGCAGAATGACATGCTAGAACAGGGGTGTCAAACTCGATTTCATTGAGGATTTTCATCAGGATTGTGCTTGATCTCGGGGGGGGGGGGGGATGAGAGGGGGCTGTGGCCAGGATGAGCATAGTCAGTTTGATGTCACTCATGTTGGGGGCACCTGTGGTGGCCCGAGTGCTCTTCCAGTGAAAACAGGCTCCCAAGCTCTGTTTTCGGGTGCGATGGCCTCCTGCAACCCTCTGCCAGCAAAAATGGAACTCGGGAGGGCTGAGTTCTGTTTTTGCTGGCTAAGGCACCATGGGCCGGTCCTTCTCTATTTCCAGGGCAGCAATGCAAGCCAAATCTAAGCACCCCACAGGCCGCATCCAGCCTCCAGACCTTGAGTTTGACACCCCTGATGTAGAAGATCTACATCCCTTCCACCCCTATTATTATATGTTCTAACAATGCTTCTTTTAACATAAGGCTCCAGTCAGATTTCCATCACAGACCCATTTTCATCCTGTGTCCAAATCTTTAAAAAATCGCTTACAACCACGAGCAATATTTACAACTATTTACCAATTCCCAAAGTAGCATCATTGCCACCTCTCTTTTTCTCCCAAGAACTGGCTTTTTTGGCCTTTGATCTAGGAGGGGAACATTCCCTAACTCATCAGCAAGGAAATCATTGCCCAAGATTTTAAAAATCTCCTTTAAAGCTTTTCCAAATCGCACAGCAACTAATTTCACATTGTAAGCAGCAAATCAAAAAACCTGAAAAGACATAACTACAAACTTAAAGAATTATTTAATGAGAAAGAAACTGCTTCACGTATCCTCATTCTAAGCATAGAATGTAATTTTAATAAAATTCTAAAATTTCGTCTTATGACATTTATGAGCAAGAATTAAAAGAAAAAGAAAAAGATCGAGCATAATAAAGTTGAAAAACAGCTAGTTTCTTCAAAGTACTAATTGTAAAAATGTCATTTAAATGTCACCTCATCAGCCAAACAAGAGACGGGTACAATCTATCAAAATGGAAGCAATATAATACATGCACAACTGGGGAAATGTTGAAATGAAAGAAAACCTAAAACAAATAATTAGCCTTTCTTGTTTCATTCTGCTACCAGTATTCTGGATTGTATCTAACCTTCATTGACGAAAATGACCCTCTGATTAATGCAGCCTTTGTCAACCCTGAAGCTGGCTGACCGAAGCCATTTGGAAGCTTCAGAGTTGCTGAGTGTCCCTTATCTTAACCTGGTGCTCAGCCATGCTTGCTGGGGGTGATAGGAATTGCAGCCCAATACCTCTAGAACAGGGGTGTCAAACTCGATTTCATTGAGGACCGCATCAGGATTGTGTTTGACCTCGGGGGGGGGGGCGCTCATGGTCATGGTGAGTGTGACGTCACTCGTGTCGGGGGCGCCTATGATATCCGCAGTGCTCTGTCAGCAAAAATGGAGCTTGGGAGGCTGCGACAGCCTCCTGCAACCCTCTGCCAGTAAAAACTGAGCTCAGGAGGGCCGCCCGCAGCCCTCCCAAACGCCATTTTCACTGGTAGAGGCACCACAGGCAGGTCCTTCGCTGTTTCCAGGGCAGGCCAGATCTAAGCGCCCTGCAGGCCGGATCCAGCCCCTGGGCCTTGAGTTTGACACCCCTGTTGTAGAGTTGGAAAATTTCTCTTTAATGGAAAAGCTATTACCCACTTTGTAAAATCCTAAGAAGAAAGTCCTAAAACCAACACCATTCTTTCCCAATAGGGATAGGACAAAATGTTGTAGAGACAATTTAAGGTTTTGTATGCTGGCAATCCACACTGTCATCTAAGTGGTTAGATTTGGCACAACCCAGAAATCTAGAGTCTAGATCTAAATCTAGACCTCTAGCAATCAATAGGTACCCTTAGCACACATTGTGAGCCCTCTCACAAAATGGTTGTCACATTGAATTACCAGAATCAAATTCCTGAGAATGTTCCTTCCTTCCTTATCACCCAGCTTCTCTTGGCATTTTTACCTAGGGGAGCAAGAGACAACTCTTTCAAATAAAAACAGGGCTTTTTATTTGTAATATCGGATACCAACTTGCCAATTATTTATTTTTATTCATTAAAACAATGCTTGGGAAAAAGAAAAAAGGTGGACATTATGTGGGCAAGAAGCATGGCCAATCCCAAGTTTCTGTGACAAGTCGGAACTCCAAAAACAGCATTGACTCATTTAAAAAAAAGAAAAAGAAAAATAGAGTTGGGTTTCTAACATTTTTGTGTAATTAATATGTTCCCTGAATTTAACTAACCTTAAGAGAGGGAAAGAAGCTACGAAGAAGTGAGAATTTCTGTTTCCACCCATCTCTCAAGTTTTTGGAATGCTATTTGCCGTTTTCTCCAATATTTTTCAAACAGGGTCTCAGAGGTTTTGTGGTCAAGAACTCTGTTAGTTGACAGTGTTTTGGGATAAACAATCAAAAGTGCATTATGGTGCAGTGCAAATTTAAAAGCAGCCTAATGTACTATTTTGTGAGAGTGACTGGAACATCAGCAAATCTGTTTTAGATAAGGGGATGATTTAAATAGGCCCAAGCAGAAGAAAAAGGCACAACGACTCCCCTAAGGAGAGCTTTAGAATAGGAAGCGACTAGATTAATGTCCTATTGGACAAGTTCAAATGGGAAAGTTCCCAGCTTGTCTACTTCTCAGCATGCACTTTATTAACGGACACACAACAAGGCCAACACACCACTGTCTCTTACAGGGACCGTTTGCCAAAGGATCTGCAGGGCTAAGATGCCATGTTTGGGGCATCTTTAAATACAAAGCTTGAAAAGTCACTCTGGATGTCAGCAACAATTCTTGGATGATAGTTGAATGTCAGCATGAGAGGGAAAGTATTCCAGACGGTTCAAATTGGAATTATTTTGAACTACTATTTAATAAGAATGGGACAATGCTGGGTGTGCTCAGGATGTGGTCAGGAAAGACCAGATGGCAGCCATGACCGTCCATTCAACCCTTTGCCCATTTCTAACGTGTATCCCACATGCAACACATTTAGAGATATTTAGTAAGCAGATGAAACATTAGAGAGACCTTGGAATGTATTTGTACTTATAACTGCTGTGAAGAATATCGGAAGCCACTTCTTTATATTAATTTTAAATTTACCGACAAAGAAATAAAGGGAATATCTGAAATAGCTATACTAGTCTCCCTTTATTTCTTTGTCGGTAAATTTAAATTTAACACAAAATAGTTTGTCGTGGAAGTGACTAGCCTGTAAAGTTTGCTCCTGGATTGGGGCTGAAAGGCGAAAGTGGGAGCAGTAGGTTCCGTCCCGTATTTGGGTAGACCAGGTTGCCCCGACAGACCGGTCTCACCCAAAAAACATTTTTTGATATCTTTTTTTCTTTGCTTTCTATTTTTCTTGAACTGTTTTCCTCTTTTCTTGCATTTTTCTTACTGTTTGTAGTTTCTTCTTTATACTAGTTTCTATTAGTTTTAGCTTTTTTAAAAGTTTTAATACAGTTGTAAACTAAAAATAAAAAAAATTGAATTAAGTGGTGGCATTTTAATCAAAGTTTGGTCTGAACAGAGTTTATGGAGCGTAAGAATGCACCATGGAGAATGCAGGAAAACTCTGGGACTGCCGTTTGCCCCAGCTGTGCAAGTCCAGTTGTAGGTGTCCTCAGAATCAAGCAAGAGCCAAGCAATTGGGGATTATGTACCCTTTTGGAAATGAGTCCACAAAACTATGTCTAGACTCACACACACAGCATGGGGCTTTACTGGTTAAACAAGCACCCCCTCCCAGAGCCCGTTTTGTCATTCTCCTATGCCTGTTCACTGGGAAACATTTTAAATTAGAGGTATCAAGTCAGCAGTGATTTAGTAGCCTGTTTGTGCATATGCTCAGAATAATAATGGATAAATTGTTCTGCTTCCTTGTCTGTCACACAACAGTGAGATTCAAATCAAGCATACCTCAAATTGCAATACCCCAACAATGATTTAAGAAAACACACACAAGCTAAGATGGGAAGCGAAGTAGCGAAGATTGGAAAAAAGCGGAAGAAGGAAACAAAGCACGCACAACTTAAAGATGGGATGGCAATTGCTGAAGAAGAAACATTGCAAAAAGTAGGGGATTTAAATGAGCAAAGATTGATTCAAATAGATATTAAACGAAAAGAACAAAGAGTAAAGAAGCAGCAATATCAAGCGAAAAGAGTTTCTTTTAATGGGAAAGGGTAAATCATAACTGAAATTTTTGAATATATTTAAAAAGTACTGTGTATGTGTTTAAATCTTGAAGAAGAATCTGTAGTAATATTATTTGATTATAAGTGGTGGGTCTATTAGAAAATAAGTTAAAAATTGATTTTGGGAACATAAGGTGTTGATAAAAATAGAATAAGGACTGGAACTAGTTAAGTTATATAAAATATTTTGTAGATGGTATCTGGAATTTAAATGCAATGTTATTTGATTATATATGATGGATTTGTTAAAAACTAAGTTACTCTGGGTAAAAATTGATTAGGGGTTATATAAGGTGTTGATAAAAATAGAATAAGAAATGCAATTAGTTAAGGATTGTATGGTAAAAGGGGAAATTGGGTTAAATGTTAAATTTATATAAGTTAAAAATTTAAGAGGAAAACTTTGTAAAATGTCTTAGAAATGGTATCTAGATTCTAAACATTGGCGTCTATGTATTTGAATTTATAATTTAAATGTTGGAGATCTGGTTGGGCTGATACTATTTATTATTACATATGGTGGATATATAAATTTGGTGGATTATACAAAATATTTTGAAGAAGAAGATAACGTTTAAGGGTATAAATTGATTTTAAATTAAGTGTTAATAGCTAGATTACCGGCAGCGCAATATTGGAAGATGGAACATTTGCTTATCATTGAAGACTGGACGCTAAAAGCAGTGAACTTACTGGAGATGGCAAAAATTTCAGCGTACCAGAAAGATTATTTACAAGAAAGATGGATATTGGAAAGGAGAAGATGGATCGACTACTTTTAAAACAAATATTGAATTAAGAACTATCAAATAGCCTATGAATGAACAGAACGTACTGTATATTTTCTTTTTTCTTTTTCTTTTTATTATGGAGAAGGGGAGTTAAGGTTCTAAGGGATGGTTGGGAATCTATGGATAGTTTGTGTATTCTAGTTTATGATTGTTAGATATTATACCCTGTATATTGCTCTGGGAAGTCTGGGGGGGGGGATTTGGTGAAGGGGGTAGGGGGAAGGGTGTGGGTTGGTGGGAGAGGAGGGGATGTATGGGTAAAAATTTTTGTAAAACTTTTTAATAAAAAGAAAGAAAACAGAGAGAGAGAGAGAGAGAGACAAATGGGACCATTATGACTCCAATGAAGGATCTTTGGTGGTGAGAAAATCTTTATAATTCTTCTAGATTATCCATTTCTGTAAAGCAGGGTGCCGTGTCATGTCTTTATTATGAGGACTGACCACTTTTCAGCATTTGGGGGGGGGGAGTAGACAAAGCTTTATATTTAGTAACTCCTGGGACCTCTTTTGAGCAGCAGAGACTTCAACCACACATTTCTGCATCTGCATTAATCCCAAGTACCGGCTTGGAAAAACGGTGGGCCATTCCTCATTATAGAGCCACTCATTATAGAGCCACTTCTTCATGCAGGGTCTTGCATGAAGAAGACTTAACTGAATGTGAATTACCCTGAATTCACATCTAGCAAATAATGCTTAGGATCAACCAATGAAGATGGAAAAAGAGACGGCTGATGTTCAAAAGAACCAAGGAAGTCAAGACATTATCAACAGATGCCTGCTGTGTAATTGAAAAAGCCAAGAATACCAAAAATAACTCACTACAAAATTATCCTCACTTAACGACTGTTTGACGTTACAGCAGCACTGGATATATGATACTTACACCCATCCCCACAGCGAAGGTATGACTGTTACACTGCCCCCACCCAAGTCATGTGATCAAAATTTTGGTGCTTGGCAACAAATGCTGGGGTGCGTCAACCCCCCTCTCCATCGAAATGCCCTTTTGGCTGCCCTGCACCACGGCAGTCCTTGCCAGCCTCTCACGTTCATTTGATGGTAACCTTATTAGCCGGAGCATCTAATTCAACAAATGATTCCAGGGCCTCCCTTTTCTCCAACACAGACAGCACACGTTGGCTCAGTGTGCTCAATTAACACAAGACATGTTGCAAGCTTTGATGTGTTCTTTGTTTAACCAGATTTTTACTTACATATTCATAATATTTAGATTAAGCCCTGATCCCACTGTAGACTGATTATGAATATCTCCTAGGGGTATTAATGATTGACAGCTCAACCTGAACGAAGACGCTGTTCTGACTTGCTGAAAATTAGCTTAAAACAGTCACCACAGCACAACAGCAACAATACATCATAAAGCAGGCAGGCAGGCTGCATCCAAACCTTGTGGCGTGTGCCAATTCCCCTCTGTATCTACTCCAACAATACTATCCTGGTGACCCACATAGCATCACAGGAACATCAACCAGCTCATTCTTCAAAGTGTTACGTCCCATTCTATGCTGGCAGTGTTCCATCAAAATCTATATGAATGTGCATCTCCATATGAAACAAGAGACCAAGCTAACACCAGGGAAGGTATTACTGTATCTAAAAATTGGAGGGGGGGAGACTTTCCCCACTTCAGGGGACTTTTGAGAAAAAGAATTATTAATATAGTATTCCAAGAGCAAGAATGGAGCTAGTATTTGCTATAGATATTTCTCAGGAATTTAACAAAGATCAAGGTTTCTTAACAATGGGGGGGAATCGCATACCACATCCAGTATCTGCTTTGTTCAAAAACACAATAATGCAGATAATTCTCTATCACAAACCTGTCCTCCATGCATTTGATCTGGTGAACTGTGAGCTTATACAATAACACCTTAGTTAATCCTTAAAGTGCCCACAGGTTTCTTGGTTGAATCTATCTCAGTCATGCTCCCTCACAAGTCTGCTCAAATCTTTGCAGTCCCTTCTCAATATTATTGCTTTTAGTTTGTAAGCAACATGTATTCAAATGCATATTTTTATCTACCTATCCTCTAAAAGTACAGATTTTTAGCATCTGAGTCAAGAAGGCTACTGAAACTTTTGAAAGAGCAAAAGTTATTAAATATAACAAAATGTTGACACGGATCTGTGTCTCACAGGTGTGATAATGGGTTCGGGGGGAATTCGAAGACTGAATTCATTAAATATCTGTAATGAAGAGCCCCTTTGATGAAAAACAGAGAGGAGATTATGCACCCTTAATAAACCCAATCTTCACTTGCTTTCACTTGTAACAGAGACCTAACAGTGCTCATAATTATCTGCAAAATAATCCCAGAATCATAAAAATTTTGATACATTTCACTACCAGTAGCTCCTTCTCATCTTCATATAGTCAAAGACAACTCGCCAGTTGATATCCAAGAAATGGTGGAATAGAATCATTAAAGGAAGGATGCCAAAGGAGGGCCAGAATGAAATGTGAATGACAAAAATTAAAATATTTATTTATTTGAAATAATTAAATTGAATTATTTAATTCCACCTGAGGCGCGTTATCCTGTGGCGAGTTGGCCGTGGTGAGCTGGCCAAGGCAAATTGACCATAGCAAATTGGCTACAGTGAGTTGTCCCATTCCACCCCAATTCACTAAACTGGCTTTCTTCTGGACGAATGGCAAAGACTGGCTTTATGAAACTTTCCCATCATTCCTCTACAAAGATTTACAAGAGGTCAAGTCACTACAAATCAGACTTTACCAGTTCGGAGGCAAAAAATCGCCAGATACAATTTGCAGAATCCCAGTATCTCAAGGGTGGTCAGACCGTGATTTTGCAGTTGCAGGGGGCTGCCTGCAAGCTTGACAGGATCCTGCACAGCCAGTATGAGTACCAATGCAATTAGTGATCTCCAGCATCCTCCAAGCTCCTCAGCTTTTCTACACCCCACTGAGGGCACCAACATTTGGGAGACCTGGGGAAAAAGGGAAATAGCATAGAACAAAGATGGCTGAAGACCCATCGGCAGAAGGCAGAAGCCGCCCAAGGAATGGGGAAAGAAGAGAGCAGGCCAGGGTCAAGATGACGGCACCCAATCTACAGTAGGCCCAGGAAGAAGCAGGGGAGTGACAAAGACTGGGAAGGGCAACAAAGCAGATGTTTTAATTTGAAGGCTCCCCCCCACCCAAGCAGGGGACATGGAACTCTTCCAGCTCCATCAACTTATAACCCGACAAGGCTCCAGGCCACGGAGAGAGAGAAGCTATTGTCATCCAACTAATGGACTCTTAGGAACATATTAATTGGGTGACAGTGCTAGTCAACAGTTAATGTGAATTTTAAAATGCTGAAATATGTGCAAGTACACATTTTATTATTTCAGCTCTTTCTCAAAACTCCCTCCAAAAACAATGTATTCCTAAGATTTTTTTTAATGATTAAGTATTTAGATAATACACAAGAATATGTATTACTCAATACAAAAACAGGAAGAAATCCTTAAGATGGTGCATCCACTTCTTTTTTCTAAAATACATATGCAGACCTTAAAATGCATTTATTAAGAAAATATGCCACCCAGCTTTGTTTGCTATTTTTATTTTCCTTAGCTAAAATATTCATAATTAGTGCAACTCAACCTTCCACCATATGGTAACCTTCCAATGTTTGGAGAAAGAAACATCAAGAATTCCCAGTCAATTTGGCTGTGCATGGCAGTTAATAGGACTTATTAACACATCTGCACTGTCAATAACATCTAGGTAGGATAGGAAACATCAAGTCTCTGACTGAAAATACAGTGTTCTCAGACTGCAAATATAAGACACATATTTAGGGGTGGGGGAGTGGGGTCCACAAGACACCTGAAGCACCAAGCAGTGGTTTCCAGGCTCCTTAATTTTTCTGTGTGAAAAGCTACAAAAAGCTAGTTTTGGTGAAAGGGTAAGAAAATAAGATGGGAAGCCAGGAACAAAGCATGAAAAATTGGAGTGAGGCAGAGAGGGACATCTAGGGGTTATCACTGGCTTGCCAACCCACCCACTCCTCCTTATACTAACATCAAATGCACATATGGCAAAGTGTTAACTAAACAAGAGGGTGTCAAGCCCAGCTAGGAGAACAATACCAGAGATTTTAGGAGGCACTAACAGATGTTTCTGACAGAGCCCAACGTTGTGGGTATTTTTTTTTAAATAATTTTGTCTATGTGCAGCCAAGGCAGCTTTTCAAATTTGTCAAGAACAAGAGAGAAAAGGGCCATGGTGGCTCAGGCTGTAAGATAGCCTGTTATTAAAACACAGCTGCCTGCAATTACTGCAGGTTCTAGTCCCACCAGGCCCAAGATTGACTCAGCCTTCCATCCTTTATAACAGGGGTGTCCAAACTTGGTCCCTTTAAGACTTTTGGACTTCAACTCCCAGAGTTCCTCAGCCAGCTTTGCTGGCTGAGGGACTCTGGGAGTTGAAGTCCAAAAGTCTTAAAGGGACCAAGTTTGGACACCCCTGCTTTATAAGGTAGGTAAAATGAGGACCCAGATTGTTGGGGGCAATAAGTTGACTTTGTAAATATACAAATAGAATGAGACTATTGCCTTACACACTGTAAGCCGCCCTGAGTCTTCGGAGAAGGGCGGGATATAAATGTAAATAAAAAAATTAAAAAAAAAGAGAGCAAAGAATACCGCAGAACAAAAAAAAAGGAGTCCAAGGCCAATTTCCACCTAGAAATACTCAATAACCATCATAAACAAAACACATACATATACACAAAGGAATACACAAGATGATAGATAGATAGATAGATAGATAGATAGATAGATAGATAGATAGATAGATAGATAGATAGATAGATAGATAGATAGATAGATAGGCAGGCAGACAGACAGACAGACAGACAGACAGACGGCTGCAGTCTTAATCTGCTAGAAGCCAAAATACAAATGTAAACATGATTTCACCACATTCACAGTTTACAATAATGAGCACAGAAATACTCAGAATCCCTGGCTTAGGGGGGCGGGGGGGGGGTGTGTCACAATAGCAAACTGCTAATTCAGGTAGCAAATTTTTCATCTTTTTTTTTTTAAAGCAGCAAAACTATGCCCAGATGGTGTGCATGGACCCAGGAATTCTCCAAAGAGGAATGCAAGACTCAGTGGCACAGCTGAAATCTGATTATGAGATTCGTTTTACCAGATCATGGAACATCAGGAAAGCAGTAGCCAAGAATTGCTAAAGATGGCATTCTTGGCATCCCAAATTCCCTTACCTCAAATTCTGTAGCTGGTATTTTTCTGCTCTCCAGTTGTGCTTAAATCGATTGAGTGCTTTTTAAGAGCCATTGTGGTTTAGAAAGGAAACCAATGCCAAGAAACAACACTGAAGTTTTTACTTCTGTCTGAACTCAGCTTGTGCCCATAGATTCTTGTGCCTTTAGATTCTTTCATCCAAAGCCTATCTATGAAAGGCAGGTGTCCCTTGCTGGGCTTGGCAAAGTCAGATATGCAACATTCTTGGCTTATGCACCATCACTTAAGTTCATCATGAGTCACTGGCTAAGGTTCTGGTTTCTGCAACATAATCACCGCAAGAGATTTGAAGAGCTGAGTTGAGTCTGGCCTAATGCTTGAGATATTTAGCTGGGTCTGAGAGCCGTAGAGGAACAAAAACTGAATAAAGATGAAACGTTGTGCTTACCCAAGTGACGGGTCTTGCTACTCACTCCCTTTTGGGCCTCACCCGAGGTCACCTGCGTTCTAGCACTGGTTACAGACTAGCACTGATGATGTTACCTAGTTAGGGTAAAGAAACTTCTGCAAGAAAACAAGAAAGCTGAGAGAGCACCGAGGACCCCACACGTATATTCTGCCGACTGAACTTTGGTAGCATCTATAGCAGACACCAACTCCTGCTTTTCAAGGTCTCAGGATAGGAACCACGCATTTTAATAATGAGACATTGCAGAATTTTATGGGTTACAACAATATTATAATAACACAATCTGTTTACTCTGGGCAACTTTTCTGTGAAAGGAAAACCCCCAGTTTCTCTCCGCTCTGATGCTGAATAAAATATTCCGGGCAGAATGGACAGAAAATTCAGCACTTGCCACATTTTCAACTTCTTACTTCAACGTTCCTCAAAAGAATAATATGACTGCGGCTCTAGAAACATCTTTTTTAAAAGCAGGTTCTGGAGAGACGACAATGGGCAGACAGCCTGCCCCTTAAAAAATATGCAGATATTCACGAGCTCCAGGACATTGCAGGCCAAAGATAATTCCCTGCAAGCAATTACATTGTTTTGCCATATGTGGTACACAGACCAGCTGTTGTACATTATGTTTTGATTCAGCAAATAACTTTAATCAATACACTGACTTGTTCTGTCAGTTATAATTAAACTGAGGTAAACGGCAGGTGCAGCATTAATTAGCAAAATGGAAGTCTGCACTATAATATATTGCAGGTATGTGGTCTTAAGCCCTAAATCGTGCAATTACACTTACTGTCCACCTAATCCCGAAAGATTGGCAGAAAGGAGAGAAGGCAAGTGAACAGATTCCAAGCCTGGTGATCTGCTCCAAGGGTAGACACAGCTTCTCCATGGATTTCCAACAGAGGAACTTTTCCATTTGGACCCAATGTTCAACTGTACTGCGCTGTTTCTTAATAAACCTTGGATTCCTACCCAGTCCACCAGGCATGATAGCGAACAGAGATTAAAAGTTTGTGTTGTGGCCTGTCGGCCACTGGCCCCTCCAGCAGCCGAATCAGAGGAGGAGGAGGAGGAGGCATGGGAGTCGGGGTCAGCATCAAGGCAGCCTAAGAGCTCTGAGGGGGAAGAGGCCTGGGCCGTCCATCAGCCCTCAGATGGAGAGTCAACAACCCCCAGGTCTGGAGGTGGCAGATGAGGAAGAAGAGGAACAGCTGGGTCCAGTGCCTGAGACATGGATGCACAGGGGAGAGGAGAGCAGCAGGAATCTATGGGCTGGTCCTTTTACAGAAGAGCCAGAAGTGAGAGACAGAAAAAGAGAGGAATTCAATTCTACTTGAATAGCTCCACCAGCGGTAGGCTGCTACCGGTTCAGACTGGTTCGTCTGAACTGGGTGTTCCGATTCTGCATGGTTCAGAGAACCAAAAAATTGGACCACCAGCTGGCCTTGCCCCCACCCATTTTTCAGGCCATTTTCAGGTCGATGTTTCTGGCCAAAATTGACTCAAAAAACAGTCTGAAAACAGCCCGAAAAACAGCCTGAAAATAGCCCAAAAATAGCCTGAAAACAGGCTGTTTTTGTGCAGTTTTTAGGGTATTTTTCGGGCCATTTTCAGGGCATTTTTGGGCCATTTTCAGGGCATTTTTGATCCAAAAACAGCCTGAAAATGGCCTGAAAAATGGTCTAAAAAAACAGTCTGAAAAATGGCCCAAAAAAGATGGCTGGAGATGGAGAGGGAGAAGAGGGCAGTGTTTCTGTGTGCTCCTGTTTCTGTGTGGCACTCTCCCCTCAATGCTAGGAGCCGCCGCTGCCCCCTTCTCCCTCTCCCTCTCTGCTGCTGGGCGATCCCGTGCGAAGAAGAGGACTAGCAGAGAGGGGAAGAGTGGGAGGTTGCTGTTTCTGGGATGAGGGGACCTGGAAGCGTCTGGGTCCAGTTTACCCAGCTTCTCTTCCTCTCGCAGCCAGCTTTCCCAATGTAGCTTGACGCCGTCTCTCTCTCTGTCTCTCTCTCTCTCTCTTACACGCACACACACAGAGCTTGGATCTTTTTTCCCTCCCACCCCCAGAGACCCCTGGATTCCCTCCCCAACCCTGCCTGTCCCATAAAGGTACCACCCACAGAAGTGATGTAGAGTTGGCTACGCCCACTCAGTCACACCACGCCCACCCAGCCAGCCATTAGGGCAGAGAACCGGTTGTTAAAAAATGTGGAGCCCACCACTGAGCTCCACATATCCTGTAACAGACCACAGTTAACTGAAAACAGAAGTTTGAGAACACAAATATCCAGATATTTAAACACTAAACTAAGTTCTGAGTCTGAATCAAATTAACATACCTGCATTTTCTTTCACATGCACAGACTAACTTGCTCCAGAGACACTAGCATAAACCCCCATTTGACACCAAGTTCTGGATTATGGCACCAGAAGACATTTATGAAAGTACTCCCTAAGAACAGATTACAGATGGGACCTTGTAGGTCATCTAGTCCAATCCCCCCGCCACCCAAGCAGGAAACCCTACATCATTTCTGAGAGATGGCAGTCCAATCCCTTCTTGAAAGCCTCCACTGATAAAGCTCCCACAATTTCTGAAGGCAATTTCTATTCCATTGGTTGACTGTTCTCACTGTCAGAAAATTTCTTCTTATTTCTAGGTTGAATCGCTCCTTGATCAGCTTCCATCCATTGTTTCCTGTCTGGCCTTTGGGTGCTTTGGAAAACAGCTTGACCCCCTCCTCACTGTGGCAGCCTTTCAATATTGGAAGACTGCTATCATGTGTCCCATGGCCCTTCTCTTCACTAGACCAGTCATGCCCAGTTCCTGCAACCATTCATCATATGTTTTAGCCTCCAGTCCCCTCATCATCTTGGTTGCTCTTCTCTGCACTTTTTCTAGAGTCTCAATATCCTTTTTATAGTGTGGTGACCAAAACTGGATTCTAGGTGTGGTCTTACTAAGGCTTTATTTTTTTATTTTTTATTTTTTTGTCTTTTAATGACCCGGTAATTCCTTACATTGGGGTGGAGTTGGGACAACTGAATGGAGCTGAAGGTTTACTGGCCAGATGTCCTTCTTGTGCTAGTGCTAGTACCACTTTATAATGCCTTGGTAAGGCCACACTTGGAATATTGCATCCAGTTTTGGTCCCCACGATGTAAAAAAGATGTTGAGACTCTAGAAAGAGTGCAGAGAAGAGCAACAAAGATGATTAGGGGACTGGAGGATAAAACATATGAAGAACGGTTGCAGGAACTGGGCATGTCTAGTTTAACAAAAAGAAGGACTAGGGCAGACATGATAGCTGTGTTCCAATATCTCAGGGGCTGCCACAAAGAAGAGGGAGTCGGGCTGTTCTCCAAAGCACCTGAGGGTAGAACAAGAAGCAATGGGTGGAAACTGATCAAAGAAAGAAGCAACTTAGAACTAAGGAGAAATTTCCTGACAGTTAGAACAATTAATAAGTGGAACGACTTGCCTTCAGAAGTTGTGAATGCTCCAACACTGGAAATTTTTAAGAAAATGTTGGATAACCATCTGACTGAGATGGTGTAGGGTTTCCTGCCTGGGCAGGGGGTTGGACTAGAAGGCCTCCAAGGTCCCTTCCAACTCTGATGTTATGTTATGTTGTTGCCAATACGGAGTTCGCAGCAGATAATAATTACTCATTGTGCCCAAAGAGAGAAATATCTGCTGCTACCTAGGATCGAACTCACAGCCTCCTGATCGTGAGGCGAGAGCTCCACCTCTAAGCCCACTGCACCACTTTTACTACTCTTATTAAGGCTTTGTATAATTATTAAGTATTAATTATTAATCTTATTAAGGCTTTGTATAAAAAAGATAATATGCAGAGGGGTATCCACACCATACATAAAATACAGGTGCAGTTTTAACTGCACAATGGTGGGTGTTATCTTATATTTTGTTCCCGCCTTGAAGATATTCTTGGATAGAGGGGGAAATTTTCCAAAGTATTCTGAATGGAAAAAAGTAAGGTTATTGATGGGAAGAGGTTCTGTAGTTATTTTCATCTTGAAAACACTTTTCTTTCCTAGCTGTCATTACATATTAATATCTGGTTTAGAATTCATGTGACATGCTGTGCTCTGGTCTCACCAGTGGGTCACTCTTTGATGACAAAAATTCTTGAGAAGGTTTTAGATAATTTTCTTCACTGGATATTTGCTCCCAAAACAAACTGCTTCCCACCAAAATTGAAGAAATTACATATTGGATGTGACAAGCTCTGAACATTTAATCAGTCACAAAAAGTATTTGTTTCCTAACCAAGACAAAGCAACTCTGATAAGACTTTCCCCAAGTGTTCTGCCAATGTACTTTTCATTCACAAGTTATAAAAAGCATACTTTTGTCTAGATTGGCCTTTTAAAAAACCACTTGGATTATCTGTATATGCAACAAGGGCTGAACTTTCCCCTAGAACCTATATCTCATTTTCAATTGTCAGCCCTTGCAATATGCATCCCTTTCACAGGTACTATTAGCATTATTATTTCAATTGTTATTTTTTTATAGCATTCATCTCACAAAGACTAACTCATCTGGAGACAAAATGATGCCCAAAATGAAATGCAATACAGCTCTTACAGCTGGTAAGAGAAAGATAATTGCAATACCCATAATAAAATCTGTAATCTAACTGTGCGTCCATCAGTAGACAAGTTCTATTTTAATATAGTTAACTGCCTTTCAGAAGCGGCAGGGCACGGAGGGGCGGGGGGGACCGAAGCTTAACACCCGTTGCTGGTCATGAAGCAACAATGGAATAAACAGCTTCCTTTGCATAAAATTCCACAGTAGGATGTGAGCTTTTATTGCTTCTGATAGATTAAAGAACAGCACATATGTTCAATTGTGAAGAGAATGTTAAACAACTGGAAAGAATATTTTAAATTGCCTAAGAATGAGCTAGATCTATATAACTAAATGTCAACGTTCAGGCCTGATGAGAGCAGCTTCAAGATTTATTTATTTTTTTTGCCAAAATATTAATTGGTGAGCTCTGCTCAAAACCAAAAAGCAACTTGTTCTTTTATAGACAGAATCATGGGGTTCGGAGGGACCTTGAAGGTCTTCTAGTCCAACCCCCCTGCCCGCCGCCCAAGGGAGGAGTTCTCATAACATCTTATCCAATCTTTCTTAAAACCTCCAGTGATGGAGCAGGGTAGGTTTGGTTTAAATCAAGTTGATTTAAATCATGATTTAAATCACTAGTGAAAAGGCTTGATTTAAATCAACTTGATTTAAATCATAATTTTTAAAGAGCAACTGTCATCTCTGTCCTGCAGTGGCTCCTCCTCTGACCCCCTGTTGACTCACCGACAGTCCCACTGTTGCAGGATATGCAGCCTCCTCATGCGACATAACTCAGCTCCATTTCATCCTGAATAAACTAAATTATTAATGTATCTTAAATAGAAAACTATCTTTAGATAGATTTTTTTATCCCAAAAGCATTTTATTAAAATAAATTTGATAAAATAAAAAAAATCCAATTTAAATTTAAAAAATCAGATTTCTTTTTATTTATTTATTCATTTTTTTTAAAACATCAATTTTTATCCACCCTGCCCACAATTCTGGGAGGCCATCGGTTCCACTGCTTAAGAGTTCTGTCAGGAAATTCCTCCTTATTTCCAGGTTGGATCTTCTCCTGACGAGCTTCCACCCATTGCTTCTTGCCCCAACATTCTCTAGCCTGGATTATTCTGTCTCAGAAATAGGGTGCAGTCTACATTATCAAATGCCTCCCTGAAATCTAAGTATACTATATCCAGAGCATTTCCATGGTCCAGTAATTTAGTCACTTTATCAAAGAAGGTAACCAGATTAGTTTGGCATGAACTGCTTACAAGGGTTATTCACATGGCATCTGCAAGTGAGGCATCTTTATACTCAAAAGCAGTGGTGGGTTGCTCCCGGTTTGCACCGGTTCAAGAGAACCGGTAGTAAAAATCTGCTGTCAGTCACAGAACCAGTAGTAATGGCTGTCTGGCCACGCCCCCAAACTGGTCCCCCGGTCGCTGCTTGCTCACCTCAGCCGCCATGTTCGTCACCATGTTCTTCACGCATACACATCCCATTGCCTTGCAAGTCCAATGGGATGCACATGTGCAAAGAACATGGCGGTGACAGCAGCAGCTTTTTCCATGGCTATGAAGCCCCCTCACACCTGCCAGCAGCTCCCAAATCTCCCACTGAGGCCATCGGCTTTGCCCTCACCACCACCAGTGCCCTCTCCTGCCCAGGCTGCCACTACCGTCTCCTGCCACTGCCATCATCTTTCCTTCACATGGAAAATCTAGAAGGTAAGGCCGATGATGATGGCGGGGGAGAGAGACCTGCTGCGCTCATCCAAAAAGCCGTCTTGGGGGACACATGGCAAAGCTCACAGCTGAGCGGCGTCATCATCAGAGCCTTTTTTTTAACTTTTAAAAGCATTTTTTTACAACCTATTTGCTCAAATAGGTTGTAAAAAAATGCTTTTAAAAGTTTTTTAAAAAGCCTCTGACGATCACAGCTGAGCTGCATTTTTTTTACTTTTAAAAGCATTTTTTACAACCTATTCTAACGAATAGGTTGTAAAAAAAAGTCCATGTTCCCCCGCCCCCCCAGGTGATGGCAAGCATTTAATACTACTTGTAATATTTATAACATAAAATCCTAACTGTAACAATAAGATTATCCAAAGCCAAAGTATTAAGACTTTTGCTGAATGGCACATAATATACTTCAATAGGGAAAGGAAGGAAGGAAGGAAGGAAGGAAGGAAGGAAGGAAGGAAGGAAGGAAGGAAGGAAGGAAGGAAGGAAGAAGGGAGGGAGCTGGGAATGAGATGGAAGGATGGATGGAAGGAAGGAGATGGGAATGAGAGAGGACGGGAGGAAGGAAGGAAGGAGCTGAAAAGGAGCTGGATGGAAGGAGAGGGGAATGAGAGGGGAGGGAGGAGGGAAGGAAGAATTGTATGTGGTCCCAAATAACTTTTAGGAAGGGAGAGAGGGAGAGAGAAAGGAAATATTCTAATACATTATTACTAGTATGTTTATTAAGAAAATACATTCAAATATTAAGAACCAAACACCTTTCTTTCTTTCTTTCTCTACTGTATTGTTTTGCTTATTTCCACATTCTTAAAAAAAAATCTAAATTCTCTAAATTCTTGTTGAGGCCTTTGAGGCGAGGAGAAGTCAGGCACCCTAACCTTTGATGTGAGTGACGTCAAGTTGGCCACGCCCACCCAGTCACATGATCACCCAGTTACGCCCACCAGTCACATGACCGCCAAGCCATGACCGCCCAGTCACATGGCCACCAAGCCCCACCCACCAAACAAGCCACACCCACAGAACCGGTAGTAAAAAAAATTGGAACCCACCCCTGCTCAAAAGTAAATGTTCTTCTCAAGCATGAAGACTTCAGATCTAACCTTTATTATAATGAAAGCAAGAATGTGATGTAAATCCCGCCAAGTAATCTACAGTCTTTTCTCTTTAGGATCAGAATACAGAAATGAAGGATAGGACAAGATTTTCCAATTCTTCTCCTCAAGGCCCAACAGCTTAACAGTGAAGTTGCTGGTCTTTTCTCAGAAATGCTTTGGGTGTCTGCATGTGCCACTGTGGGTTGTTTAGGTTAACTTATGAGTCTACACATAACTTTACACACAAGAAGGCCCCATTTTTCCATTCAGGACATGGTGAGCCAGGTTGTGAGAACTCTTAAGCACAACTTTACACGCTACAAGGCTCCATTTAACAGGATACAGTTACTACCAAAAAAAGGAACCCCACTTTACCTTCCTCTTTCATTTGTGCAAAATTTGACCAGCTCATTAGATCCTCTTTCCACAAAGTTATGAGGAAAGCATCATGTGCTGCGGATAAGTACTTTAAAGAAATCTGCCTTTTGAAGAAAACTGTGTCCAAGCTTCCTTTGATCTCACTGGTGGGGTGAGGAGAAGACTCCTCCTCAGGTTATCATGAAAGGAAACCTTCTTATCTTGTTTTATTTCATTTTGAAGAAAAAGTTGCCTTCAATCCAGTTGACGGAGGGAACAAAATAGATGCCTGACACAAAAATATTTCTAGGTTATAAAAGCTGCAGCAAGAACAATGAGTTGTGAAGGAATTTTAGGATGGTATCTTGCATTTCAATGCTTCTGTGACCTCTCCTTCTTTGACCTGACCACAGAACACGCATTCTCTGGTCAACTGAGCAGCACAGCTGAAGACCTGGCACTAACCTGTGTTGGGCCCAGCATTGGCTATGCAATAGACTTAAGACTTATATACCACTTCACAATGCTTTGCAGCCCTCTCTAAACGGTTTTACAGAGCCAGCCTCTTGCCCCCAACAATCTGGGTCCTCATTTAACTACCTCAGGAGGATGGCTGAGTCAACCTCGAGCTGGTCAGTATCAAACTGCTGGCAGCTGGCAGAGTTAGCCTGCAATACTGCATTCTAACCACTGCACCACCATGGCTCTTTAGCTATGCACTAAAGAAGAAAGCCAAGATGCTCAAAAAGCACATTCTCATTTGCATATTTCTCCCCACAACCAGATTTCCATCCTTTTTCATTAAAGGAAGTACAGCTCCATAAACACAGAAGTGATGGTGGGACCGCAGGTAACCAACTCCTTCCCACCTGGGGTTCAAGGCACAGAATTGTTCTGATCTCTTTTGATATTTATCTGCAAAGGGCATAGAGATGATGTGAGAAGTGCAAGGGACAACCATGATGTTCAGTGAACAGGACCCTGAAGAAAGCACTGAGCAGGTGAAGGCCTTGCAGCCAGCTACAAGGCGCCAGGACATTTTCAAAAGCTGGATGACTTTCTCCTTGTTAATTTAAGCTCGAGTTCTAATCCAGCAAAACGTTTTAATTTCATTCCTCCACTGAAGATATTAGCCAGGCCTTCCTGTTTGGCATCATTCCCACGTTTGATAAGGATTGGATTCCCTTCTCTCTCTTTCACAAGAAGAAAAAGAGAGAGATGCCTGAGCTCTGAAATCCACTAGTGGGCAACCTGTCCCACATTCCTGGGCACCCTGCTTAGTTCTGTCACCAATTTCCAGCATCTCTAAAGGCCTGCTTGCTTTGCCTCCCTAACCCTTTCTCTCCTTTCTCCTCCATTATTTTTTTCTTACTGACCTAAAACGTTACAGGGATACTTAACTTCTGAGCATTTCCACTTATTTTATTTCCCAGTTCTAATTTGTTTTTAAAAATGTGCAAGCTTCCAATAGATTGTGTTGTGGTAGCTTTAATTCCAGTAGACTGGTTTTGCCAAATTACATTATTCCATTCCATCTGATTTCCTGAAATACTCAGATATTTTTAGAGAAGTGATCGATACCAGTCCTCTCAGGTAATTTCCTCCAAGAGACCAGAGAACATTAAATCTATACCCAATGGACGCCCAATTCACCACCCTTTGTGTATGAGACCAGCAGAAGCAAAACAAGAATGTTCCTGAGATTCCTGCTAGCAAACATGGATTTAAAAAAATGAGATAAACAATATTGTTCCAAAAAGGAAATACTGGTGATTCCCCAAGATTATAGAACGTTTGTTTTCTAAACTGTTCAACCCATTACAGAAACATTTTAGAAAAGCTTCAGTTTTGGAGACAAAAGCTTCTTACTTTCCCATCCAAACGGCATAGCTCTCTGGAAGCCTCGGGATGAAGAGGATGCTGTTTCCACTGTCAACCTCAATGGCTCCATAGCAGTCGGCTTCCGTTACCCCAAAAGTCCAATGAAAATACGATTCCTAGAAAAACAGAAGGAAAGAAACACGTCACTGATCCAAAAGACCATTTTCTGACATGCGGGCACAATGATTCATTCATTCTAAAGAAATGAATAGAAATGAAATGCCTACAACATCATAGCGTGGCTTTGAACAAGCAACTTCAATATAAATGTTATTGGATAGTAAAAAGTATCTTGATATAATTATAATGTCCAAAAACGTTGTCCAAGAAAGTTAATCATAGCGCCCAGAATAATTGCCCCACTCTAAAGCAAACGATTCTCTTCGCCCAGCCTGTCTTCTACATTATCAATGCAACTAAAAACATTTCTACCTTTCATTTAATGCTGATACCAAGCACACTGGATGATACAACAGCAGGGACGACACTGTCAGCTCCTGTCAGACTGGTAAGAGCCGATGGTGGCGCAATGGTTAGAATGCAGTCTTGGCTAATTCAGGATAATTCAGCTCATTGCCAGCACTTCGATCCTGACTATCTCAAGGTTGACTCAGCTTTTCATCCTTCCAAGGTCGTTAAAATGAGGACCCGAATTGTTGAGGGCAATATGACGACTCTATAAACAGCTTAGAGAGGACTGTAAAGCACTGTGAAGTGGTATATAAGTATACACATAACTTTACACACAAGAAGGCCGGGTGCACTTCAAGGTGTTGGTAACCACCTTTAAAGCGCTCCATGGCATAGGGCCGGGTTACTTACGGGACCGCCTACTGCTACCGAATACCTCCCACCGACCCGTGCGCTCTCACAGAGGGACTCCTCAGGGTGCCGTCAGCGAGGCAATGTCGTCTGGCGATGCCCAGGGGAAGGGCCTTCTCTGTGGGGGCTCCCACCCTCTGGAACGAACTACCCCCAGGACTTCGTCAACTTCCGGACCTCCGAACCTTCCGTCGCGAGCTTAAAACACACTTATTCATCTGCGCAGGACTGGACTAGATTTTAAATTTATTAGTTTTAAATGGGTTTTATTATTTATATTGTTTTAACAATTCGGCCTTTTTAGAATAAGTTTTTTAATTCTTATTTTAATCTGTATTTATATGTTTTTATTTGCCTGTGAACCGCCCTGAGTCCTTCGGGAGATAGGGCGGTATACAAATGTGATCAATAAATAAATAAATAAATAAATAAGTCAGGGGTGTCAAACTTGATTTCATTGATGGATGCATCAGGGTTGTTTGACCTCGGGGGGGGGGGGAGGGGTGTGGACAGAGTAGGCATGGCCAGCTCTACGTCATTTGTGTCGGGGACGCCCCGAGAGCTCTGCCAGTGAAAATGGACTCCCAAGCTCCGTTTTCCACTGCAACAGCCTCCTGCAACCCTCTGCCAGCAAAAACGTGCTCCGTTTTCGCTGGCAGAGTCACTGCCAGCCGGTCCTTTGCTGTTTCCAGGGTGGTCCCATGGTCCAGAATTAAGCACCCCATGGTCCAGATCCAGCTGCTGGGCTTTGAGTCTGACACCCCTAGTCTAAGTGCTATTGCTAAGTGCTACTTGTTGTTGTTAGTTGCCAAGTCGTGTCGGGCGACGTTCCTCCAGGCCTTCCTATCCTCTACCATTCTCTGGAGTCTATTTAAGCTCACGCCTAGTGTTACTACCTGAATGCAAAAATGGAAACACTGGGACATTTGGAAGTGCATGTGAAGACCCACCCATCAAATTGCAAGGCACCACTTACACCATCTTATCTTACACTGTCATTCACTAACTAGATGTCACAGCTCAGCTAGCCAGGCCTTCTTGTCTGACACAGTTGGAGGACAACAGATTGGGGAAGATTGATCTAACATACAAGCGTTTAAGTCAGTGAAAGCTGCCTGAAAGGAATTTGGGAATGCAACTGTCTGGAACTGTTGTCAAGCTGCTCCTGGGCTAATTTCTGCTTAGCACGTGTTTGACTAGTAGTGAGGCCAAACTCTGTGAAACTTGGAAATCTGACGTGTGGAGTTTTGGTATATTTGAATATATATTTTCTACACCAAACTGGCTCTCTCATATATGGAGCCAGTTTGGTATCATAATTAAGGCACCCGATTAGAAATGGGTGGGCCATCAGTTTTAGTCCTGCCTTGGGCACAAGGGCAGTGGGTTGTCCTTAGACAACTCTTAGTCCCTCTCTCTCAGTCCTAGGAAGCAGACAAGGGTAAACCACTTCTGAAAACCTTGCCAAGGAAACTGCAGGAACTTGTATAGGCAGTTGCAGGAGTCAACACTGACCCAAAAAATCCCCTAGCCCCACCCCCACCCCGAGTCTATAAATATGTGTCCGTGTGTATATATATAAGAAGTAATTCTTTCTCTGTGAATTATCAAGATAATATCACCCTTTAGTGATTCACACAACCCCAAATGTGGTGAATCAATTCTTTTTGGAGAATCATTTACCTACAATAAGCCTGTCCCAGTCCACGTCCATCTTCTCTCCCCACCTCTCCCCCACCCCATCCATTGTTGGATGATTAAACATTATGTACAGCAAACTTAAGAGCTTACTCAAGAACATTTTCCAAACTAGAAAGCCTAAATCCAGGCAGTATCAGCAGGAATTACACTGAGTAAGTCAGTAACTTGATGGCAAAAATGATAGTAGACTTCAAGGAATTATTGCTAAATTATTGCTAAATCCTCCATACTGAGACTTTCTAGAACTGACCCACAATCTGAGACTCACAAAATTGAGTTAAAGACTATGGCCAAAAATGTTTTTGTCAATTGCAACCATTCCTGAAATGGGAAGCTTTGTTGACAGCCAAAGGCTTTGTCTAGACTGCTGCAATGTGTTCTATGCTGGGCTGTCCTTGAAGACCGTTCAAAAGCTGCAGTTAATTCAGCCCTGGGAGTTATAGGTATGTCAAGGCTTGTCCAAGTGATATCTTAACAGTAGGAACTTGACTGGCTTCTAGTTAGCTTCCAGGTGTGCTTCTAGGTGAAAGATGTCGCTTAGAAAGCATAATGTCTAGGCCTGTGATGGCGAACCTATGTCATGCGTGCCACAGATGGCGTGCAGAGCCTTTTCTGTGGGCACACCAGCCATCGCCCCAGCCCGGCTCCACTGCACATGCGTGCACACCTCCCATTGGCCAGCTGGTCTTCAGGTCTCTGCCGCGCATGCTCACAGACCCAACCAATAAACTGCATTGAACCCTAGTTCAGCTAACAAAGTCCTGCCTTACACCCTAAAAGAAACCAAGTTGATTGTACTGCTTAACTCATCTCTTGGTCAGACTCCTTTGTACCCTGGGCCATGTCCTCATTCTCCAACAGAGGAAAGGATAGTGAAATGGCTGGAAGAACGTGCAAAACCTCTCCTTCCCAGAGAGGGCCTTTGGTTTGGCCCAGATGTTCTGTTCTTAAGGGGAAAAAGAGGGAAAGGGGGTAGCCCCCTGGGAGAGCAGCAGCAGTCCAGGCAGTAGAGTTTTCCAAGGGAAAGGAAGGAGGGAGAGCAGCAGTCCCTCCCCAGAGCTAAAAACAAGAGGGGAAGGCTCAGAGGTCCTGCAATGCTGAACTTTGAATGCTATTAGTTGATGCCATGCAAGGACAAGAAAGTGAAATTCCAGGAGAGCCTTGGCCTCAGCAGATCAGATGAAAAGGACAAAGAGCAAAGATACAAAGGAGAGGAAAGTCCAAGAGCACACCTGTTTCTCAGTCCAGTCAGGAGATGCCAAGAGCTGAATCTGGCATACAAAGCCATTGCCCAACTATTACGCCAGGCCTGAATTACTACGGCAGTCACGGGAGAAATCCATATAAATCAATCTATAAAACTTATCAGGGCAAAAGCTGCATCAAAGAGCCTTTGACCCTTAATATTCACTTAACATTCCCCACACAGTGATTGTTTTACAGTCCGCTGTACCTGTACATCCTGTCCATTTATCTTGGCAGGATAAGAGTCAGTATAGCAACTCCTTTATCCTGGGAGCTGCGCTGGGCCTCACTTCCTCCAACCTTGCAAATTTAGCTAGAAGATGCCCATGTGGATGGTTTTAGCAGTTCCTATATCCCCATCGTACAACATCCATATGCACATTCAGAACAATGGTCTGTCTCAAAGCTAGCAAATTTGTAAGCTCAATGGCCAATGATTACAGAAGCCATGTATTAGCAGATGCACATTGCTGACTGATCTCAAGACAAACTGCTATAGTTCAGTCAATGGGTTCATCAAAGATGCTTCTCTTGGTTTCTACATTAACTAATTTTGGGGCTTATAGTGGAATATCTTCTACTATAAAAAGGAGCTCCGCTGGCTTCTTTCATATAAAGCACTAAGCTACAAAAACTAAGCAAGGTTAAAGGTAAAATGAGCTTTGTGTGGTATGGAAACTCACCCGCTTCATCTTTAATGGACCTTATGAACAGTGCTACAACTGCTACAAACCTAGCTAAAATGAATTAGAAATGTGGAAAGGGCAGAGGCTCTGAGCCAGGGCATTCCTCTCACACACTCGGGCAACTGAGCTGCACTCTCAGTAAACCATGGAAGAGCAGGAACCATGCTTAGGTCTGCCCTCAAGTTCTTCATGCTGACTGGTAAACTGCAACTCTCTCCATGCCAATGGAGAGTCTCCAAAGACTCTGTCCTCTTGTTTTGGCCAAACAGCCGTGTTTCTTCTCTGCTACTGGGGGAACATGAAGGAAATCCAAGAGAAAGGGCTGTTCACTATGAGACCATATGAAGTCTGACAAAGGGCTGCAGTGACAGAATGTTTGTGTTCTGACCCAGCTCCCAAACACGACAAACCCTCTATAGCTGAAGCAATAATTCCTTTATTAGGAGCGCCAGCAGCCCCAGCAAAAAGTCTCTCTCATCGCAGGCTAACAAATCTATCCAGCAAGGAGATGAATAGTTGTTTGCCACACCTATTCATCTCTTCTCCCTGCCTTTTATCCCCAGAGCTAGGGTGGGGCTTTGCTAGCAGCAGTCGTTCTTCCTTCCTAAGGATCGGCCCATAAATTTCCACTGCTCTCCTCTCCTCTGCCTTCTGTACATCCATGCATGTCAGGCACTGGACCCAGCTGTTCCTTCTCTTCCTCATCAGCCACCTCCAGACCTGGGGGCTGTTGACTCTCCATCTGAGGGCTGACAGATGGCCCAGGATCCGCCTCTGTCTCTCTCTCTGCCAGCCCCATTCCCTCTTCCCCCTTGGAGCCCTCAGGTTGCCTTGATGCTGGCCCTGACTCCCACGCCGCCTCTTCCTCCTCCTCTGATTTGGCTGCTGGAAGGGCTGGCGGTCGACAGGCCACAACAGTTTGGGAATAGGGAGATCAGAGCCTGACAAAATCAAAATCTCTCAGGGTTTGCCTTTGAACATTTTCAGTTACATATGAACACAAGTCTTACAAACTTGGAAAAAATATCACTTTTTCCATGTTCGGTACCGCCATATTTGTACTATGTGTTTTAAGTTTTTATATTATGGTTCTGTTTAAATTTAGTCATCTAGATTGGCAAGACAACAGCTATATAAACTGAAATAAATAAATGCTAATAAACAAAGTTAAAAATATTTCCTTAAGCATCATGAATAATTATATACCACTACTCTGACTTTCAATCCTCTTGAGAAGTTTCCAAACTTCCATGTTAAGGGCAAAAAGCTAAACATTTTATTAATTTGCATACAGACAAAACTAACATATTCAAATATACTTTGGTGAAGGCAGAAAGATTCTTATCAAGGGCAGATCTTTACCAAATGCAACAAAGAATGACAGTTTTATGCTGAATAAAACTGTATCAGTATGCAGTATGCTGTTACACTGAGGTTTTAAACCTCAAAAACCTTGTTTATATTGCCAGAATTTACTATTCTGGCAAAATCCAATTGTTTGAGCTTAAAAAGTCAAAGTATTATTAAATGTATATGCTTCAGAATCATTCCAAAATAATTATCAAAGCAATCTGAGAATTTTCTAAAATTACACTTCGTAAAATGATACACAAGGCTATTTAGGACCATTGCTGTGTCCCAAGTTCACGTGATCCCCTTTTGTGACCTTCTGACCAGCAAAGTCACTGGGGAATCCAGATTCATTTAACAACCATGTTACTAATTTAACAAATGCAACTATTCACTTAACAACTATGGCAAGAAAAGTCGTAAAATGGGACAAACTCATTTAACAAATGTTTCACTTAGCAACATAAACTTGGGGCTCAATTGTGATTGTAACTTGAGGACCACCTGTATAAGATTTGGTTTAAGCTGCTGTATACAGAAGGCAAAAACACTCACACAAAGCAATGATTCAACTAATATACATGGACTGATTTTATGAGCTGTCAGTGCTACAAAACTAAATTATTAATGGCAAGAAAAATTGGCTTGATGCATTTTATGCACATCCTTCAGGACATGCACTTTTAGGACAGGTGCTCAAAGTAAGTGCTTCCAAGCATAAACAAGGATTGGAAAGTCACTAAGAATACAAAAAAGAGAGAGACAGAGAGAGACAAAGACATACACCGAAACAGACAGACAGACAAAGACAGAGAGAGAAACAAGAGAGAGACACACACACACACAAAAGGCGAGACAGACAGAGAGACAGACACAGAGAGAGACAGAGACAGACAGACAGACACACACACACACACACACACACACACACACACACACAGAGAGAGAGAGAGAGACAGAGAGAGAGAGATCTATTCAGAATTTCAACAAACACCATTATGAAATCCAGAGAGAAGAGCTGCAAAAATAGAAACAAAAGGTATGTTTCCCTTATGAAAGCTCACCTGGCGAAAAACAATGCCTGTATCGGTACAGTAGCGGTTGGTCTGCTCTCCGCCTTGCAAGACGACAATGGCATTTTTGGGAACGGCCTTGTTTGCTGTCAGCCGATCACACAAGCGGATTCTATTCAAGGCAAAAAGTGCTGCCGAGACTCTCAAGGTTTCATTTCCCAGCCAAAATGTTGACCTGTAAAGAGGAACCAAAATTAAGATTGGTGCGTTTGACATTAGTGGACAAAACAGGGGCAGAGAAACGCCACCTTCAACCAGGACCTAACAGTGCTTGTAAAGGAGGATTCCAGTCTCACTGTTGCTGATGGATCACACAACCCTGCAGATCGCTTGATGCAGAAGTCAAACAGGGCCCCAAAGAAAAATGATTCCCAGAAGAATTTGCAGTTTTCTGAGCCCATTCAACCACAAAAATCAATTCTCCCAAACCCTGAACGAGTCACAAGCCCCAAACAAGGTTCAACCCAGTCCTATCAAAGGTCTTTCAGAAGTCCAGAAGGACCAAGTCAGATACATTTTCTCAGGCCATTCCCCACCCCATAAATGCTCGATTTTAAACTTAAGTTTTAAAACTGAATCTGAAATCATATCACATTCTGCTCTCAAGGGGTCGAGAGAGAGATTCAACCTAGAACTAAGGAGAAATTTCCTGACACTGAAAACAATTAACCAGTGGAACGACTTGCCTCCAGAAGTTGTGAATGCTCCAACACTGGAAGTTTTTAAGAAGAGACTGGATAATTATTTGTCTGAAACAGTATAGGGTATCTTGCCTGAGCAGGGGGGGTTGGACTAGAAGACCTCCAAGGTCCCTTCCAACTCTGTTACTCTGAATTATGGCTTTTATTTAATTCAAAAAGAAACCAACTGATCCACAAGAAGTCCTCAATTTATGACCACGATTGAGCCCAAAATTTATGTTAAGTGAAAAATGTGTTAAATGAGTTTTGCCTCGTTTTACGACTTTTCTTCCCACGTTTGTTAAGTGAATCACTGCAGTTGTTAAATGAGCAACACGGTCATTAACTGAATCTGGCATCCCGCTTGACTTTGCTTGTCAAAAGGTCATGAAAGGCGATCATACGACCCCGCGACACTTCCAATTATCATAAATGTGAATCTGTTGTCAAACAAGCAAATGTAAATCACATGACCACGAGGATGCTGCAACGGTCATAAGTATGAAAAATGGTCATAACTAGCTTTTTTCAGTGTCGTCATAACTTCCAACAGTCACTAAGCAAACTGTTGTAAGTTGAGGACTACCTGTATTTCCAGTTAGATTCCATCCAACACTTTAGATCTTCCGGACCTCCGAACCTTCCGTCGCGAGCTCAAGACACATTTATTCATCTGTGCAGGACTGGCTTAGATTTTAAATTTAGAGGGTTTTTAAATTGATTTTAATATTTATATTTCTATTTTTAATAATCGGTAGTATTAATTATTGGCATTAGAATAAGTCTTTTAATGATTATTTTAATTTGTATATTGATGTTTTTATATGCCTGTAAACCGCCCTGAGTCCTTTGGGAGATAGGGCGGTATATAAGTTTGAATAATAAATAAATAAATAAATAAATAAATAGATGAAAAGTGACAGGTGACGAATAAAAATCAGCTGGGTCTCTCAAAGGATGCTGGTCAAGAGGGGTCCCCCATTAAAAGGGTCTGCCTCCCCTTCCATTCAATGTTTTTACTGCCTGTTCACAACCCACAAAGGCAGACCCCACAAAAGCAGATACGGGTATTTCTAAATTTGATGGAATAGTATTACCAAGAAATAAAAAAGAAATTTGTGAACTAGTATGTATTTATTTACCAAATGTGTATCCGGCTTCTTACAATCACACACACTAAAATAACGAGATATTGATACTTAAGAAATTAAGTGTTTCTTTCTTTGTATGGCATGCCCCACACTGAAGTCAGAGGGAAGACAAAGAAGGAAAACAGAAAAATTTCCAAACTTTAGCCTACTTCCCAGATTTCTGTATTAATCGGCTTCAGAGTTAAATACACTATATCCCACATCTACATTTTCATCTATTACAGGTTTCCTGAGGCACATTTTATCAACTAAAGCAGGGCTCTTCTACCTGGACAACTTTAAGATTTGTGGACTTCAACTCCCAGGATTCCTCAGCCAGCTTGACTGGAGGAGGAACTCTGGGAGTTGAAGTCCACAAGTCTTAAAGTTGCCCAGGTTGGAGACCCCTTTAACTAAAGCACACTATGTCAAAAACTGCCTTCTGGAGGAAACAACAGTTGCATTCTTAAAGGTTTTTTTGTTGTTCCTAAACTGAGCTGTTAGAAAAACAGAGAAAATTAGGACCAAACCCCATTAATCTGAGTATGAATACTCCCTGATGTATTAATTATTATATAGCTTTCTTGGAATGCAATCCTGCAGGTAACCTTTGTTTTATAGCAGCAATGAGGAAGCTTCAGTTTCTGAAGTCCAAAACACACATTTTAAATACTGTATCAGGTAACTTTTTTTTAAAAAAACGGTTAATCCCGCTGAGTTTGCAAACGTGCCAAGGCAAAGGATGAGTTTTAAACAAATCCAGCCAGTGCTACCTGCAATGTTGCATGAATTATACAACTAAGTCAGTGAACTGGGATGAATCAAGGCTTACTGTGTTCTATACCTGCAGATTCACAGATTCAACTTAGCATGCAGTGTTACCTTATTCATACTGGTGGTTTGGAAAATCACTGTTTATAGTTTAGCATGCTATGGAAATTCAGCCCCATGGATTATTAAAGAAACCACAGTTAAAAGAAGTCATGGCTTCACATGGCAACAGTGCCCAACTTACATAGAGGAATGAACATCCTAGTTTAAGTCTAGGAAAATGTCCCTGAAGGATGCCTTGCCTGGGTAAAAGAGGACATGGAGTAGAACACCCTGGAGAAGACCTATAAGTGTAAGTGCTGGACTGTTGGTAGGACAGGTCATATCAGGGATCTCACACCCAACGTGCTCTCTCTCTCCAAATAAATTTCAGCAAATTCTTGTTTCTGCTGCGCAGGTAATTTGGGGGTTTGCAACCACACCACTTCTCCACAGGACGGCATCTTAAGGAAAGCTGACTGCGTAAACCTGCTCATTCTGGTTATAAATCGCAGTTAGGCTTCAACCATTGGGCCAATCCAGCCAATGATGATTTACGCAGTGAATCATGGGTAATCCAACCACAGCTTCGCATAATGTGTGAAGATGGTCTTTGTACAACTACCTCAAAGCAAGTCCCAAAGGTGCTTTTTCAGGAGGCAACCGGACTTTCTTGTATTTCCTTTTGAAGATGTTTCACTTCTCATCCAAGAAGCTTCTTCAGCTCTGACTGGATGGTGGGGAATGGAAGGAATGGAATTATCCTGTCAGAGCTGAAGAAGCTTCTGGGATGAGAAGCGAAACATCTTCAAAAGAAAAAAACCAGAAAGTCCGGTTGCCTCCTGAAAAAGCACCTTTGGGACAAACGTGAGCTGGATGGCTGAGAATCTCTACAGACTTTTACCTCACTGCAAGAATCGGAAATGGAAGAAGCTGGAGCGCTTCCTGGGTGGCAGAAGGCAAGAACATGAGCTGCTCCCCACCTTCTTCCCCAAACTTGGTGGGGTCAAAGGGATTCCTACACCTAGATCCACAAAATACTCATCCAGCTTCTTCAGAATTAGGGCCTCTGAGGAGAAGAAATTCACTTCCCGGAAGCCATTTTTACTCCCAAAGACAGAAAAGGTTTTGTAAAGGCTTTCTAATGTTTAGCCTCACCAGGCTAAGAGGAACTAGGACCCGGGTCTCCCCACTCTTAATCCACATCTTCTCCGCTTGACCACCACTGCCCGCTGGGTGAGAGCTTCCGTGGTGGATGAGAGTCTAGAACCCAGCCAACCTAATCCTAACTGGGGATCCCAACACCATCATCACTGTCCTTAGACTGGCTCTTACAAATTATGTCTTTTGTAAACCAGCGTTTGTAGCAACGTGCAAGCCTAAACCATGACAGCTTAATCAAACATGGTTAGGCAAACATAACATAAGCAAATAGATGAGTCTCCTCATAGATTGGACTGTGACTAACAGAGATTGCTTTAATAAGCATACATAAAATTATACTGATTTACTTCAAAGCAATGTCATAGAATATTTTCTGTGTTCGCTCAGACTTTCTAAATCCTAGATGTGAATGGAATATGCATTTCTGCCACTACATGTAACAGACCACCTGGAAACCTTTAAGGAGCCTTGAGGTCAGTGCTGCTAACCTTTATCAACCATGTTTATAAGGACCACCTTGGGCTCTTCATGGAAAGCTGAAGAATTCAGTTCAAAGAGAGGGAACATCTTTTATAGATGCTGCCTGCTTGGCATCCAAAAAACCATTTGTTTCTTAAATCTTGAAAAGTACAGATAATCCTCGACTTACAAGCACAATTGAGCCCAAAATTCCTGTTCCTAAGCAGGACAGTTGTTAAATGAATTTTGCCCCGTTTTACAAACTTTCTTGCCTCCGTTTTAAGTGAATCACTGCAGTTGTTAAGTTACTAACATGGCTGTTAAGTGAATCTGGCTTCCCCATGGACTTTGCTTGTCAGAAGGTCGCCAAAGAGGATCACGTGACCCCAGGACGCTGCAACCTTAAGATTTTAGTTGCCAAGTGTTTGAATTTTGATCACGTGACCACAGGGGTCATCATCATAAGTGTGAAAATGGTCGTAAGTCACTTTTTCAGTGCCACTGCAATTTCAAATGGTCACTAAATGAACCATTGTAAGTCAAGGACTACCTGTACCTAAAGAGATAAAACCATAAAGAAGGCAGAAGTTCCTGGCTGAGAAACAGTATTGTGCAGCATTTCAGAATTGGCCTGAACTGGGTCTTTCTTTTCTGTAAACTCTACTACTTGAACTTAATAGGATTCAGGCTTAACTCCGGGGCTGCCTGGTCGCCTGTTTTCCTCAAATCTCCCTCTTTCCCAAGACCTTCTGCCTAGAGCTGCAGAGGCCCACCCAAAGCAAGTTACAGAGATGGGGCTCTTCCACCTGGGAGTGAAACCCAAAAGGCCGCCACCACACCGGAGATCCCCCAGTTTCCTGGAAGAGTGAACAGGACTCGTGTTCTCAAGTGGAGAAAAAGAGGCACAAGGAGACCTCTGTTCCTGGACACATCAAGTCCAACTTGTGGCACCAAGCCCCGTCCCACCCCTTCCAGCTCCTGTAGGACACCTGCCTCACCTCGTGGCAGCTCCAGCAACCCCATCCAGCAGGACCTCACATGGCCGCTGGCCCACTTCTTCTGCTTGCTCATGGTCGCAACGGAGCAGGAGGCCGAGGGATGTGCCGGTGCCATGGTCGTGAGGCAGTTGTCAGGGCATGGACGGCCTGGCTGCGGGGGCCCTGAGGTAAGCCAGTGCAGGGCGCATAGGGCAGCTATACTCCCCCCACCTCGCCTCATGGCCACAGCACCGGAAAATCACCCAGCCTCCTGCTCCATTGCTGCCACGAGCAAGAACAAGTGGGCCGGTGGCCACATGGGCTCCTGCTGCACAGTTGGCAGTGCTGCCGCTGCAAGGCAGTTGTCAGAGCGTGGATGGCCTGGCTGTGGGGGGGGCTGAGATAAGCTGGTGCAGGATGCATGGGGCAGCTCCACCCCCATTTCCTCATTTCATGTCAGCAGCATCGCAAGTAACCAGACGGAATAGGTGGGCAGCTGCACAGGCCTTATTTGGGGAATAGGGCTTATTTTAGGCACATGCGTAAAAAAACCATGCTGGGGGCTGATTTTCGGGGTAGGGCTTATTTTGGGGGAAACTTCATAAACACCCAGACTCAAAATGGCAGGAAAGCACAGTGCAGCATGACCGTAACCATAAGGAGTTTTGTAGGCTGCCCATCAAGATGGCAGAGAAGCTAGAGAAGCACCGCCAGAAGCCTGAGACAATTTTGCAAATTTCTTGACTAAAGCAAGGAGGGAGGGGAGCAGGAAAAGCAAGATTGGCATTGTGCTGGCTGTGCTGCAGGATCTTGCCATGGTCCAGATCAGAGGAGAAGTCAAAAGTCCTCAGTACCAGTAAGAGAATCAAAGAGACAAGTGCTGTGCAGGTAGCCAAGTGTAATTGTGCATGTGTACATCAGCTATCAGGTTGCACAAAAAAACAGCACAAAGGGTAATGGGTGTGCTACCCTGAAGGATAAGCCTAAATGACAGAGATTTATCCCTTACTTGCAATCAAAAGAACACAGAGTGTGTACATACACAGCCTATCACTCACAAGTAGAAACACAACCATTTCTCATCCCACAGACCTCTAGCCCAGCTTTCTTTCCTTTTCAAGGGGCCAAAGGTATCTACTACCTACCCATTAATGGCTATCTTTCCTCCAATTTTCAAAGTAGGAGACTGCTCCAGAAGTTTTGAAGGGCCTTTAAAATGCTGACCTGCAGCTGTTGTTCCCCATTGCAGAATCACCCCAGTTCAAAACACATTCAGCAATATCGATATGGGGAGTTCTGACAGCAAGGAAGCACCCCAGCCTTTACAATCAAGGTTACATATCAAACCCATCTCCCTGCATACTTTTCTCTCTGAACTCTGAAGCACTCCCGTGCAAAACTTGTTCACCAGCATTTTAGAAAAGACACGCCTCAAATTTCTCACAGAAGCAAGGCTTGGATAGTTAGAGGCTCTCTAAAACCTTTAAGTGGATTTAAGGTAAGAAAATTAAAGCCTTAATTAACAAGAGGCCCTTTCTGAATCCATAGAAGAGTTTTCCTAAAGTGTGTTCAGAGGACTTGGGGTGGGATCACCCAAGTCCCGCTCAGGGGGGTCTGCAAAATCAAAATTATTTATTAATGATAAAAGGTAAAGGTAAAGGTTCCCCTCACACATACGTGCTAGTTATTCCCGACTCTAGGGGGCGGTGCTCATTTCCGTTTCAAAGCCGAAGAGCCAGCGCTGTCCAAAGACGTCTCCGTGGTCATGTGGCCGGCGTGACTCAACGCCAAAGGCGCACGGAACGCTGTTACCTTCCCACCAAAGGTGGTCCCTATTTTTTCTACTTGCATTTTTACGTGCTTTCGAAACTGCTAGGTTGGCAGAAGCTGGGACTAGTAATGGGAGCTCACCCTGTTACACGGCAGCACTAGGGATTCGAACCGCTGAGTACAAATTTAAAACAATACCACTTTTTTCATTAAAAGTAGTTTTTTTCAAGAAAAAATACATTACTACCTTACACAATTCAATACATAAATATTCTATGAATGTGTCCATTTTAGTTTTTAATATGGTAAATGTTGGTAAATATACCCCATTCAAATACAAGTTCTTTTGGGGTCGTCCTCAAAGTTTTAAAAGTGCCAAGAAGTCCTGAGGGCAAAACATTTAAGAAACACTACCTTAGAAAATAGTTTATATGGCATTTATTTATTAAATTTAAATAACGCCCATTTTGCTATCCAAAATTACTCAGGGCAGTTTACAATGCAATAAAAATATGAAAATAATTATAATAATTAAAATTAACAATTAAATAACAAAGTGGTGAGAATTGTACCACACACTGAATCCTAAACTCATCCTACAAGACAGACCTGAGCTTGCACTAGTTAGGGCAGGCAAGTCTGATTTGAAAGTTGCCAATAAGACATGAACAAACAAACAAGATTTCACTCCTGTACAGGTAGTCCTCGACTTACAACAGTTTATTTAGTGACCGTTCAAAGTTACAACGGCATTGAAAAAAGTGACTTATGGCCAGGTTTCACACTTTATGACCGCTGGTCACACGATTTTCATTTGGATGCCTAACAACTGATTCACATTTATGACGGTTGTAATGTCCCACGTGATCACTTTTTGCAACCTTCTGACGAGCAAAGTCCATGGGGAAGCCAGATTCACTTAACGACCAGGTTACAGGTAGTCCTCGACTTATAACAGTTCATTTAGTGACCGTTCAAAGTTACAATTCCACTGAAAAAAGTGACTTATGGTCAGGTTTCACACTTTATGACCGTTGCAGCATCCCCGTGGTCACACGATTTTCATTTGGATGCCTAACAACTGATTCACATTTATGACGGTTGCAGCTGTGTCCCAGGTGATCCCGTTTTGCGACCTTCTGACCAGTGAAGTCCCCGGGGAAGCCAGACTCGCTGAACAACCGTGTGACTAATTTAACAACGGCAGCGATCCACTTAACAACCCGTGGCAAGACAGGTCGTAAAACGGGGCAAAACGCACTTAAATTTCTCTCTTAGCAACAGAAATTTCTGGGCTCCAGAAGTCGAGGCCTGCGGGCGCATCTGCCTGGGGCTGCGGGAAGGAGCTCTCCTGCTTCCAGCGAAGGGCCAGGCGGGAGGCGCGACCACCCCAGAAAGGAAAAAAAAACCCCAGGCAACGTCCAAAGGGGAGAAGACCCCCCAGCCAAGCTGCCAGTCGCCCGTGTGGGGAGGGGGGCAAACCGAGCAGCAGCCCAGCGACCCGCAGGCGCTCGCTCGCTCGGCTTTACCCATCATCCCCAGCCCCGAGCGCAGGTCTCCGTGGAAGCCCCGCTTCTCCCTGCCGGCAAGTCCGGTCGCTGCAGCCCGCGGGCGCCCCAGCCTCGCCTTACCGCACGGACTCAGCCATGGTGCACCCGGGAGGCCCGCTCGTCAGCTGAGGAGGCCGCGCAGCCCCGGCGCCGCGTAGAAAAAGGCGCGGCCCCGCCCGGAGGCGCGCCCGGCCTGCGCGCGCAAATTGGGGGCGTGGGGGGGGGGCGCTGTCCCGAAGGAAGCGGGGGGGGGGAAGCTGAGTGCACGTTCCGTCTCTCTTTTTCTCTCTCTCAGCGCCGGAGACTCCAACTCCCAGGATTCTCCAGCCGGATTGCTGCGAGGAGGATTCTGGGAGTTGAAGTCCGGCCGTCTGAGGGGTTGGGGAAAAGACCGCTCTCCAGCCTTTGGGGGGTGGGTGGGTGGGTGGGGTCTCTTCGGGACACCTCAATGGGCCGCTCGCTGGAGTCAGACTCTGGGCAGGGGGAGGGGGCGTCCCTTCCATCCTTCCCTATTTCCAACTGGCTCCTTTCCACTTTACAATAGAATAGAATGGAAGCTGGAAGGGACCTTGGAGGTCTTCTAGTCCAGCCCCCTGCTCAAGCAGGAGAACCTGTACCATTTCAGACAAAGTGACTGCCTTAGTCCAGGGATCGCCAACCTTGGTCCCTTTAAGACTTGTGGACTTCAACTCCCAGAGTTCCTCAGACAGCTTTGCTGGCTGAGGGACTCTGGGAGTTGAAGTCCACAAGTCTTTTTTTTTTTTCATAAAAAAGTTTTATTTTTACAATCATATCAAACAGCTCATCCAATGTACAGTAGAATAGAATAGAATAGAATTTTTATTGGCCAAGTGTGATTGGACACACAAGGAATTTGTCTTGGTGCATATGCTCTCAGTGTACATAAAAGAAAAGATACCTTCATCAAGGTACAACATTTACAACACAAATGATGGTCAATATATCAATATAAATCATAAGGATTGCCAGCAACAAGTTATAGTCATACAGTCATAAATGGAAAGAGATTGGTGATGGGAACGATGAGAAGATTAATAGTAGTGCAGATTCAGTAAATAGTCTGACAGTGTTGAGGGAATTATTTGTTTAGCAGAGTGATGGCCTTCGGGAAAAAACTGTTCTTGTGTCTAGTTGTTCTAGTGTGCAGTGCTCTATAGCGTCGTTTTGAGGGTAGTGGTTGAAACAGTTTATGTCCAGGATGCGAGGGATCTGCAAATATTTTCACTTATATATATTATTTCACTTATATATAATATTCACTTAAATATTGTGATACTTCATGTGATTCATGTGATTTTGATTCTATGCAGGATTGTATTAGCTTTTTTGGCGGCGGCGGCTGCATATTGCTGGCTCCTATTTAAGTGATCATCCAAGGTCCCTCTCCCAGTTACTGTTTTTGAGCCAGGTCTCACCTAATCTGTACTTATACCTTTGATTTTTCCTGCCTAAATGTAAAGCTTTGCTTTCCTCCACATTGAAATTCATTTTGTTGGATAGGGCCCATTGTTCAAGCTTGTCAAGATCTTTTTGGATCCTGAGTTTGATTAGAGTATTTTGCAATATTATAAAATTATAATATTAAGTATTTAAAATTGCAGTCCTAGACCGAAGTTTTAGTAATGCTTTATCCTCTACTGATAAGACCATATTTGAAAATTGCATACAATTCTACAGCAAAAAAGATGCTTTATTCCTAGAACAGAATAAAAGAATTGGAAGGGACCTTGGAGGTCTTAGTCCAACCTGCTACTTAAGCAGGAGACCTTATATCATTCCAGACAAATGGCTGCCCAGTCTCTTAAAAGTCTCCAGTGATGGAGCAGCCACACCTAATGAAGCCAAGCTGTTCCTTTTTCTCCTTAGTTCTTGGTTCATTAGTTTCCATCCATTGTTTCTTGACCTGTCTTCTTGTGTTTTTGGTAAATAGGTTGACCCCCGCTTCTCTGTGTCAGCCCCCTCAAATATTGGAACCCCAGTCCTTCTTTTCACTAGACTAGACATACCTAATTTCTGCAACCATTCTTTGTTATCAATAAAGGACAATATTTATAGCTCAGGGTTGAAATGAGGGGTCCTTGTATTCTCTGAGCTTGCTTGTTTTCTTGCACACATTTCATTACCGTAACTAGATAACATCATCAGTATCTAGTGTTCATATATTTTAAGCTCCAGCCCCATAATCGTATTTGTTGCTCTAGTTTCAACATCTTTTTTATATTGTGGCGACCAAAACTGGATGCAATATTCCAACTGTAATCTTAACAAGGCATTATAAAGTGTTACTAACACTTCATGTAATCTTGATTCTATCTCTCTAGGATTGCATTGGCTTTTTGGGTAGCTGCAGCACATTGCTGGCTCATATTTAAGTGATTGTCCACTAGAATTCCAAGATCCCTCTCACAAGTTACTACTATTGAGCCAAGCTCCATCTAATCCTTACCTGTACATTTGGGTTTTCTTGCCTAAATGTAGAATTTTACATTTTTCCCCACTGAATTTCATTTTCGTAGATAGGGTCCAGTGTTCAAGTCTATCGAGATCCTCATGGATCTTGAGCCTATCTTCTGGAGTATTGGCTATTCCTGCCAGCTTGATATCATTTGCAAGTTTGAGGAGTTCCCCTTCTATTCTTTCATCTAAATTTTTTATGAAGATATTAAGAGTATTGGGCCTAAGATAGAACTTTGGGGTACCAACTTTGGGGTACCTCACTGTTTATTTCCCTCCATGTAGATGTAATTCCATTAAGAATTACACATTGCAGTTTATCAGCCAGTTACAAATCCATTTTGTGGTGATGGCTTCTGACCAAGCATGCCTGGTTTCACCCTCCCCAAAACAGCTGCTGGCCACACAAGGCTTAATAACCCAGTTGCCATTGTTATTCCCGGTTAACAATGGAAACTGGGAAAATCTTCCCTGTTGAGATGTTTATTATAGAAATATTCTTATCCCTCATAATTTAATTCATCATTTTCTTCTTCACTTGCTTGGACTCCTCTCTTCTTCGCTTCTCCAGTATGTTATCCATCTTTATCCTTAAGCCTGAAAAAACGAACGGATCTTCCATCTTCACCAGTCAGTAAAAATGCTAGCTGTGGCTTTCTTTTGTATCAAGTTTTATTTATTTTATTGGATTTCTCATCATTGACCATCATAAAATTTAATTGATCTGCTGGCTGACATTATCTTTATACTTCATGCATGTTTATCATGCTATTCTGTTCTGATTTAAGTAACTTTATGCAAAGTGCAAAAAGAGGTAACTAATAATAAGAGGAAAAATAAAGACATAGTGTAGAATAAATTTTTAAAGTCAAGATGGAAGCTTTGGCTGTTATAATCGCCATCTTGATTTTATTCATCATGCTCCCTGAAATGGGAGGTTAATGTTTGTCATTAATGTGGTTTTTCTTTTTTACATTTTCACTTTCTCTAATGAGTTCCTGTCCTGCTATGCTGCCTCCCTGGAGCAAGGAGAGATTCCTGGGAGTAATGAGTAAGTAAGATTTGGAGTGCATGCCAAGAGTTATATATTCCCAGCAAGGTCACCTGCTGGAGGTGACTTGCTGAAGAAGACTGTGAAGAACATGTCAGTTGCCCAGCTAAAGCAAGCAGGCAACCAAATATAGGAAGACAATAGAGGCAGATGATCACTTTAGTGGCAATGACAAAGACATCCATTAAGACTGAAGATGAAAAAATACCTTATATGAAAAACAAGGAGAATCTTCCAAAATTGTCTGAGCTGAGAAAGAGGTTCCAATCTCAAACTGGTAGCCAAAGGACATCAATAGAAAGATAGTTCTAAGAAGATCAAAGACTGAAAAAGTGTACAACAACCAGGATGCCTCTGAAGATATTCCTTCCTTACAAGAACCTCTAGTATTAAAAGAGGAAATTAAATCAGCATTCAGATTTTAACCAAATTGAAAGGCTATAGAAATCGATGAAATACCCCCAGAAATATGGCAAGCAATGGAAGAAGAGTCAGTCAAAGTTCCAAAAAAAGGATGCCAGCAAATCTAGAGTCACCAACCAATTGGAGGTCAATGTGCATACCAATACTAAAGAAATGAAACTTAATAAGAGTGTGCAAACTATTTTATAATATATATCTAATGTTAGCACCTTAAGCAAAATAATGCTTAAGATCATCTGACACCAATTAGAGCTCTACATAGAAAGGAAAATGCTAGAAGTTCAAGTTTGTTTTGGAAAAGGCCAAGGAACAACAGTCATTATCTTCTTTTGATTCCAATGTTCTGTTTTGGGGCCCTGACAATTCAAACCATTTTCCTTGTGGCTGATGCCGCTGAATCTGACAATAGATGAGGTTCTGCTGAACCAGCAAGATCCTGAAAGGGGAAACAGTTCCGTGTGAAACAGGCAGAAATTAAACGACTTCTTTATAAAAGTTGAGTGGCCACAAGTTTCTGTGGCGTCTTGTAGAGTACAGATAGTCCTCGAGTTACAGCAGAGTTCACTTAGTGACCGTTCAAAGTTACAACAGCACTGAAAAAGTGACTTGTGACCATTTTTCACACTTATGACCATTGCAGCATCTCCATGGTCAAGTGATTTACATTTGGATGCTTGACAACGGATTCACATTGATGACGGTCGCAGTGTCCCTTCTGTGACCTTCTGACAAGCAAAGTCAATGGGGAAACCAGATTCACTTAACAACCTGCGTTAGTAATTTAACAACTGCAGTGATTCACTTAACAAACGTGGCAAGAAAAGTCGTAAAATGGGGCAAAATTTACTTAACAAACGTTTCACTTAGCAACATAAATTTGGGGCTCAATTGTGGTCATAACTCGAGGACTACCTGTATATGACTGAGAGGAAAAAAAGGCATCTTCTTTCAAAATTGGGCTTAATTTCTCCCACCTTCCCCTGTTTTAAACTGACATCATATTTTTAAGGTATTCTTTGTCGCTGCTCCTGAGTAAGGACACCTCCAGGGGGTCAAAAAAGTCAAAAGGGTGGCTGTGACCATGGAATTGTAGTCCCAAGCCTGACATTTTTGAACTCCGCTCTGCAGTGCTGAACATGGAATTGGATGCGAGTATCTCCTAGTGCCAACTTCTCAAGAGGATGCCTTGCAGAACCTGAGCGCATCTCCTGTGAGAACAGGTCTTCTCAATCACTGCCTAGCCTTTCTGGAACAGTAACCCTTCTGGGATCCATATGGGGCAGCATGGCTGGTTCTTAGGAAATCCATCAAAATTTGGCTTTCAATAGATCTTGAGGGTTTTAGTAGAAATAGACTCAGAGTCCGAACTAGTTAAGGATTGTATGATTAAGTGGGCACAAAATTTTCAGCAACCAATAATGTTGGAAACTTGGGAAAGAATTTGGGTGAGGAATGTTAAATTTACACAAGCGCAAAATATGAGAGAAAATTTTTATAAGATGTTTTATAGATGGCATTTAGACCCCAAAAAGTTGTCTTGTATGTATCCTAATGTACAGGCTAAATGTTGGAGATGCGATTGTGAAGATGCTACTTATTACCATATATGGTGGACTTGTAAAAAAGTTAAAGCATTTTGGATTAAAGTATGGTGGATTATGCAGAATATTTTGAAAAAGAAGATTAAGTTTACACCGCAGTTCTTTCTACTAGGAATAATTATGGACTGTACAGCTATAGAGACTAAATTGATTTTGAACTTAATAACAGCCGCAAGACTTTTGATTGCTCAGTATTGGAAGAAAGAAGAATTACCTACAATTGAAGAATGGACACTCAAAGTATCAAATCTGGCAGAGATGGCAAAAATCTCCGCTTACTTGAAAGACTATACACAAGAAAAATATATTTTAGAATGGAAAATGTGGATTGATTATATTCAAAATAAGTATCAGATAAAAAAATATCGAATAGCATATGAGTAAATTTAGGAAATATTTTGTATTAGATATATTTCTGAAGGAGAGGGGAATTGAGAGTGTGACTAAGTGTGGTGTGACTAGAGATTATAATTTAGGAATTATTTTGGATTATGATTGTTAGTTTTGATACCCTGCATTTTGTTCTGGGAAGTCGGGGTGGGGGGTAAGGGGGAGGGGAGTTGAGCGGGGTTTGGTAGAGATGGAGTGATGGTTAATGTACAGGGATTATTGAAGATGTATAAATATAATTAATGTAGGGTCGGGTCTGCCTACTTACCATTTTAGAACGGTGAGGAGGGAGAAAAGAGAGAGTAGGAGGTAGGAAAGAGGAGAAGAGGAAGGAAGAGGGATAGAAGAGGGAGAAGGAAGGTGTAGGGTGTAGGGAGGAGTGGATGTAGATAAGAGAAGGAGAGGAAGGTTTGGAAAGTAAAAGAAGGTAGAAGAGGGAAGAGTGTTAAAAAGGGTGGTGGTGACTGGGCAAGCCCGACTAATTGTATATAACTGTACATTGGATGAATTATTTGATATGATTGTAAAAATAAAACTTTTTATGGGGAAAAAAAAATAGATCTTGAGGGTTGTGGGGAAGGGAAAAATCATGCTGAGATTTTTTTCATTCTTGTAGCATGGAATTTTGTTTCAGTGGAGGTTGTTTTTAATTGCTCAGTATAGAATTATGATTTAGATAATCGTGTTGTTTAATATTAATAAATTAAGATGATGAGTGAATAGTTTTAAACTTTAGGTTGTGTAAAGCCAGTCAGAATAAGTGACAATTGGGGAGGCTTATAATTTCCATCCCTCCATCCACATCCTGCCCTTGCCAGGTTTTTGCCAACTGAGTGTAAAAAAAGATTTTGATTTCTCAGCTCAGGAGATGGATTGATGGATGGAGGCGACCGCTGAAGCGCAACCCTTCTCCCGCAACTAAGGGGGGGGTCAATGTTTTCCCCAATCCTAGGGTGTGGGGAAACAGTCATTCTTTCTTCCCCCCTAGTCTCTCCCGAGATCGCACTGCAGCGCCCATCATCCCCAGCCGGCAATCTGAGCTCGTGCCATCGATGTGATGCCTGTGAGAGGATCTTGAGTCCTAGTGGATAACCATCTAGATATGAGCCAGCAGTGCAGCAGGTGTTAAAAAAGCCAACACAATTCTGGGCTGCATAAACAGAGGGATAGAATCAAGATCACGTGAAGTGCTAGTACCACTTTATAATGCCTTGGTAAGGCCACACTTGGAATATTGCATCCAGTTTTGGTCGCCACGATGTAAAAAAGATGTTGAGACTCTGGAAAGAGTGCAGAGAAGGGCAACAAGGTTGATTGGGGGACTGGAGGATAAAACATATGAAGAACGGTGGCAGGAACTGGGTATGTCTAGTTTAACAAAAAGAAGGACCAGGGGAGGCATGATAGCAGTGTTCCAATATCTCAGGGGCTGCCACAGAGAAGTGGGAGTCGGGCTGTTCTCCAGAGCACCTGAGGGTAGAACAAGAAGCAATGGGTGGAAACTGATCAAGGAAAGAAGCAACTTAGAACTAAGGAGAAATTTCCTGACAGTTAGAACAATTAATAAGTGGAACAACTTGCCTTCAGAAGTTGTGAATGCTCCAACACTGGAAATTTTTAAGAAAATGTTGGATAACCATCTGACTGAGATGGTGTAGGGTTTCCTGCCTGGGCAGGGGGTTGGACTAGAAGGCCTCCAAGGTCCCTTCCAACTCTGATGTTATGTTATGTTATGTGGTCCTTGAACTTCCCCCTCCTTGTTTCTAACCCAGCCTAGGATGGCCGGCGTGGAGTGTGTGGTGGTGGTAAAACGGCCAGGAGAAAGATTTTGATTTCCCAGCTCAGGAGAGATGGATTTTCCAGAGTGAAATCAGAAAGATCATTATCTGATTCTTCCCTCAATATTCCAGGAATCAGAGTTGCAGGCTGGATTCTGGTCCTCTTTCTGATGCAATGTAATACACTCACTGGCTCTCTGGCTCTGTACAACAATTAGCAGCTCCTCTCTTAAATAACTACCAGGATGATAAAGTTCTCGTGGTCAAGATCTCATATGTATAAATGAAGATGAGATTTGATTGCTGGAAACATGGCTAGATCTTTTTCTCCTAAAAGAGGTCCTCCATTATCATCAGAAACATGGTTCTGAATAACTTGATCACATCAGAGTTAAAACTACAGTTTAGGATGATATGAATTTTATTTATTTATTTATTTATTTATTTATTTGTCACAACAGTATATATAAGCATAAGCATGAAATAACTATACGATATATAAGCATATCAGATATACCAGTATAAGCGAGTTTTCAGCACGCTTTTGTGCTGAAAACGCCCCTCGGCTTATACTGAGTCTACGCTCGAACCCGCACAGGAGGGGGTACCGACGGACTCCCATGGGAGGGGGAGCGGGCCCGCCGAGGTCTCGCGGGATTTGTCGCCCAGGCCGCCCCCATTCCCGTGTCTGGTGGGCGGACGGCGCAAACTTGGCGGGCTGTGCATTGGCTGAAGCCCTGGTGGTGCAGTGTTCCCGTTGCCTGGCCTCCTCCTCCGATCTCCTGCGCTGGGAGGCGGCGAGAGCCAGCAAGGCACCGCGGACTTTGGCAAGGAGGAAGGTGGGAGGAAGCGGAGCTGCCGGCTGTGGGGTTGAGGCGTGCAAGAGGTGGCGTGGAAAGGCCTTGTGTGTGTGTGCGTGTGTGTGCGCCTGTGTGCCCTAGGGAGGAAGCGGAGCTGCCGGCTGTGGGGTTGAGGCGTGCAGAGCGCCTCCTCTTCCTCCACGCCGCTCCTCTTGCACGCCTCAACCCCCACAGCCGGGCAGCTCCGCCTCCTCCTCTTCCAGGCGGCGGCGGCTCGGCTCGGCTCGGCGGAGCGCCACAGCCGGCAGCTCCGCTTCCTCCACTGGTCCCAGTCCAGCCGAACGGTGAAAGCGACATGCCGGCGCGCTCCGCCACCGCTCGCTGGATTGGGACCGCTTGGTCGCGCGCGGGCGGGGAGCCGCCAGCCTTCGGCTGAGGGAGGGAGGGTTTCAACGGTGAAAGCGGCCGGCCGAGAAGGCTGGCGGCTCCCCGCCCGCCGCGCGACCAAGTTGTCGAGCCATCCAGCCGAACGCGGCGGGCGCATGTCGCCACCGCTCGCTGGACTGGGACCGTGGAGGGAAGCGAGCTGCCGGCTGTGGCGCCCGCCTGAGCCGAGCGAGCCGCCGCCGCCGCCGCCTGGAAGAGGAGGAGGTGACCACGCTGGAGAGGGTGGGGGATGGTGGGGTTGAGGCGTGCAAGAGGAGCGGCGTGGAGGAAGAGGAGGAGGCGCGCCTCTTGCACGCCTCAACCCCCACACAGCCGGGCAGCTCCGCTTCCTCCCTAGGGCACAGGCGCACACACACACACACACAAAAGGCCTTCCACGCTCACTCCTCTTGCACGCCCCTCAACCCCCACAGCCGGGCAGCTCCGCCTCCCACCTTCCTCCTGCCAAAGTCCGCGGTGCCCGGTTGCCTGCTGGCTCGCCGCCGCCTCCCAGCGCAGGAGATCGGAGGACGGAGGCCAGGGCGAACGGGAACAGCCCACGCTCCGAAGAGGGAAAGGGAGCGAGTGGGTGGGTGGCTGGGACGAGACCCCCACCACAAACACACACACACACACGCCCCGTGAGACGTCTTGCTTGCATGTCACACACACGCACCGCTCGCTGGGAAAAAAAAAAGGATGGATGGATGGATGGAAGTAAGGAAGGAAGGATGGATTGATGGATGGAGGCGACCGCTTTGAAGCGCAACCCTTCTCCCGCAACTAAGGGGGGGGTCAATGTTTTCCCCAATCCTAGGGTGTGGGGAAACAGTCATTCTTTCTTCCCCCCTAGTCTCTCCCGAGATCGCACTGCAGCGCCCATCATCCCCAGCCGGCAATCTGAGCTCGTGCCATCGATGTGATGCCTGTGAGAGGGATCTTGGAGTCCTAGTGGATAACCATCTAGATATGAGCCAGCAGTGTGCAGCAGCTGTTAAAAAAGCCAACACAATTCTGGGCTGCATAAACAGAGGGATAGAATCAAGATCACGTGAAGTGCTAGTACCACTTTATAATGCCTTGGTAAGGCCACACTTGGAATATTGCATCCAGTTTTGGTCGCCACGATGTAAAAAAGATGTTGAGACTCTGGAAAGAGTGCAGAGAAGGGCAACAAGGATGATTGGGGGACTGGAGGATAAAACATATGAAGAACGGTTGCAGGAACTGGGTATGTCTAGTTTAACAAAAAGAAGGACCAGGGGAGGCATGATAGCAGTGTTCCAATATCTCAGGGGCTGCCACAGAGAAGTGGGAGTCGGGCTGTTCTCCAGAGCACCTGAGGGTAGAACAAGAAGCAATGGGTGGAAACTGATCAAGGAAAGAAGCAACTTAGAACTAAGGAGAAATTTCCTGACAGTTAGAACAATTAATAAGTGGAACAACTTGCCTTCAGAAGTTGTGAATGCTCCAACACTGGAAATTTTTAAGAAAATGTTGGATAACCATCTGACTGAGATGGTGTAGGGTTTCCTGCCTGGGCAGGGGGTTGGACTAGAAGGCCTCCAAGGTCCCTTCCAACTCTGATGTTATGTTATGTTATGTGGTCCTTGAACTTCCCCCTCCTTGTTTCTAACCCAGCCTAGGATGGCCGGCGTGGAGTGTGTGGTGGTGGTAAAACGGCCAGGAGAAAGCTTTCGCTCTTTTCGAGAAGTCCTTTTGGAAGGCTGCCTTGGAAAGGGAAAGTGGGGAGGGGGCAGAGATTTCTCCCTCAAAGGTCCCCTTGGAAGGCTGGGTTGGAAAGGGAAAGTGGGGAGGGGGCAGAGATTTCTTCCTCGGGTCCTTCTAGAGTCCTTGAGAAACTGATATCATACAAGGTTAATAAATTATACTCCTCCTCCTCATTGATGAGTTTTTCATCCTGAAATTGATTGAAACATTGTACCATCATATGCTGCCATAGTATAGTGTTAACAACATCTGTAAAGATGATATATGAGCATGACACTAAGTTTTTTCTATATTTCCCCCTTTATTGAAAAACTTCCATCATGCTTCTTTCTGAAAACAAAGGTCATTATAATATACCTCATTATATATTTGATTTGATGATATTTCAGTTAATAAATACCATTTAAGGTGTTAAGCTTCTTTTCTTTTTCAGCAGCAAAGTGAATTACAACTTTAAAGAACTTTATTACTTTATATTCATTTATTTTAAGTATAGATTTTAGATTTTTAAACAAATATGTTTAGAGCTTTTATATCTTTCAAGTTATTCAAATTATCCCCTCAGCAGGTATATAATGGCATCCAATTCCAATATCATGTTGGGGCTTTTGAGCAAGGGAGGAGGAACGTGAGCACCGCCTTTCGCGCTGGCATTCCGGGATTTCCCTTTGTTTAGAGCTGGGAATCCTCCTTCCCCCTTTTGCACTCCCTCCCTCCCTCCCTCTCTCTCTCTCTCTCTCTCTCTCTCTCTCACACACACACACACACACACACACAGACTTCTAAAGTCGATTGGCACAATGAAAGGCAAAGACCACAATTGTTTTAAGAAAGAAGCTTTAGCAGGGAGGGGGGATGGGAGGGTGTTTTAAGTTTTGGCAAACAGCCAGGCCAACTGTATTGGAGAAGGTCACACAACTGGCCTTAACATTTTAGCTGCTGTCTTTTTCCTCACACTTGGGTTTAATGATATTAGAGACCCTTATTGCCCTGCCAAAAAAAAAAAAAAGAGCCACCCCAACGTCTATGAAAATTAACCTTCTCTGCCAAGAGACACTGTGCAGGGTATTTTCACTATTGGTGTGCATACAGGCTTAGATTTGTGCTGGGTTCTTAGTGCTTAGAGCACTGACCTTCAGAGGCACCCTGGTCCCTTGGAAGCTAAAGGAGGACTCATTTTCATGCTTGCAGTTGTATTGTCAATTTCTGTGAGACAATGTTGTTGAAGTAACTCACTCACTCATTCATTCATTCATTCATTCCTTGTGTGTCCAATCACACTTAGCCAATAAAAATTCTATTCTATTCTATTCTATTCATTCATTCATTCATTCATTTATTTTGTCAAATACATATTAAATAATTATATAAATATAAGCATGAATTGAATACATAAAAGGAATACAACTAAAGGGAACATTAGGACAGGGACGGTAGGCACGCTGGTGCTCTTATGCACGCCTTACAGACCTCTTAGGAATGGGGTGAGGTCAATACTAGATAGTCTTTGGTTAAGGCTTTGGGGATTTTGGGAAGAGACCACAGAGTCAGGTAGCACATTCAGGCATTAACAACTCTGTTACTGAAGTCACATTTTCTGCAATCTAGATTGGAGAGGTTCACTTTTAAGTTTGAATCTATTGTGTTCTCGTGTATTGTTGTGGTTGAAGCTGAAGTAGTCATTGATAGGAAGTACATTGTAGCAGATAATTTTATGAGCTATGCTCAGGTCATACCAAAGGCGGCGTAGTTCTAAATTTTCTAAAGCTGGGAATCCTCCTTCCCCCTTTTGCACTTTTATTGTTTTTCGTTCAAATAAATATTCATGTTATTTTACTTGGCTCTATCTTTATTTTTTACATTGACCAGTAGCTGCCTCATTTCCCACCCTCGGCTTATACTCGAGTCAATAGTTTTTCCCAGTTTTTGTGGTAAAATTAGGTGCCTCGGCTTATATTCGGATCGGCTTATACTCGAGTATATACGGTATATAAGCATAAGTATAAAATAACTATACAAATTGAATACAATCAAAGGGGACATTGGGACCGGAACGGTAGGCACGCTGGTGCTCTTATGCACGCCCCTTACAGGCCTTTTAGGAATGGGGTAAGGTCAATAGTAGATAGTTTTTGGTTAAGGCTTTGGGGATTTTGGGAAGAGACCACAGAGTCAGGTAGCACATTCAGGCATTAACAACTCTGTTACTGAAGTCACATTTTCTGCAATCTAGATTGGAGGTTCACTTTTAAGTTTGAATCTATTGTGTTCTCGTGTATTGTTGTGGTTGAAGCTGAAGTAGTCATTGATAGGAAGTACATTGTAGCAGATAATTTTATGAGCTATGCTCAGGTCATACCAAAGGCGTAGTTCTAAATTTTCTAAAGCTGGGAATCCTCCTTCCCCCTTTTGCACTTTTATTGTTTTTCGTTCAAATAAATATTCATGTTATTTTACTTGGCTCTATCTTTATTTTTTACATTGACCAGTAGCTGCCTCATTTCCCACCCTCGGCTTATACTCGAGTCAATAGTTTTTCCCAGTTTTTGTGGTAAAATTAGGTGCCTCGGCTTATATTCGGATCGGCTTATACTCGAGTATATACGGTATATAAGCATAAGTATAAAATAACTATACAAATTGAATACAATCAAAGGGGACATTGGGACCGGAACGGTAGGCACGCTGGTGCTCTTATGCACGCCCCTTACAGGCCTTTTAGGAATGGGGTAAGGTCAATAGTAGATAGTTTTTGGTTAAAGCTTTGGGGGTTTTGGGAAGAGACCACAGAGTCAGGTAGTGTATTCCAGGCATTAACAACTCTGTTACTGAAGTCATATTTTCTGCAATCAAGATTGGAGCGGTTCACATCAGGCTTAAATCTGTTTAAATGCTAAAACATTTGTTAGACCAATTCTTGAATACAGCTCGCCTGTCTGGAGCCCATACCTCATTTCAGACATTAATACAATTGAGCGTGTCCAGAAATATTTTACAAGAAGAGTTCTCCACTCCTCTGATTACAACAAAATACCTTATGCCACCAGACTTGATTTCCTGGATTTAGAAAATTTAGAATTCCGCTGCCTTCGACATGACCTGAATTTAACTCATAGAATCATCTGTTACAATGTCCTTCCTTCCTGTTGAAGTCTACTTCAGCTTCAATCACAACAATACACGAGCACACAATAGATTTAAGCTTAATGTGAACCGCTCCAATCTTGATTGCAGAAAATATGACTTCAGAAACAGAGTTGTTATTGCTTGGAACACACTACTTGCCTCTGTGGTCTCTTCCCAAAATCCCCAAAGCTTCAATCAAAGACTCTCTACTATTGACCTCCCCTCATTCCTAAGAAGTCTGTAAGGGGTGTGCATAAGAGCACCAACGTGCCTACCGTTCCTGTCCTAATGTTCCCTTTGATTGTATCCAAATTTCTTATAGTTATTACATACTTATGGTTATATATATGCTTATATATCTTATAGTTATTTCATGCTTAAGCTTATATATACTGTTGTGACAAAATAAATAAATAAAAAATAAAAGTTGTGTGCGAGCAGCAGGTGTGCAATTGTGCATGCTTGTGTGTGCAACTCCATTTGCATGAGCAGTGGGCCCTCACATGCGTGTATGCAGTTCCATTTGTGGAAGTGGCAGTTGCACCCGCCCCTTGTACAAACGGAGCTTCACACACACGCACAAGTGCCCACCGCTCACACCAATGGAACGGTGCGTACGCTCTCACCTGTTGCTTGTGGTTCTGAATGGGGGGTTGGGGACCCATCATTTAAGGCAGGGGTGCCAAACTGGTGGTCTGCGGGCCGGATGCGTCTCGCGCAGGCCACACCCACCCCAGCTCCACGAAGGGGAAAAAAACCACGTGATTGCAACATCGCACAGCGCATTTGATACCTGTGATTTAAGGGATTGTCTCTTCCCATTTTTATCTGTCCACCCAATTAGATCCAACAGAATGGGCATGTTATAGGATTCCATTGTCTAAGGAGCTACATTTGGCGGACCCTGAGTGTGTGTGTTTGTGGGGGGGAGGGTCTTCTTCCGTTCTGGCACCTGCATTTTCTCCCTCCAGAGATGTGATCAACCACATATCCCTTCTGAGCTTTTGACAATCTCTCAAGACCTGGTTATGCCAGCAGCCCTGGTGGACTCGTGAAGTGCCTCCCTTATTATTCACTTCCTTCCATCTACTATTTTCTCTTCTTGCTTAGTCTGGTTTTATGTTATTAACGTTCTATATGTGGGCTTAGGCAGTGATTGTTTTACATTTATTGTTTTATTGGATTGCTGTACTCTGCCTAGAGTCACTTTCTGTGAGATGGACAGCCATATAAATTTGATTAATAAATAAATAAAATACATATTTGTCTTCACAGAAATGCTAATGTTTTTAGTGATGCTTCACCATGTAGAATTACTGTCTGAAACCACGAAAGCTTTCCTCCCTTTCACAGAAAAATGCCTGCATTTTTCCTGGATTTGATAAATAATTATGGGAGGGTTTTTTTGTCTCAAGGCCCAGGAATGAGTTGGCAAGTCCCTTCTTTGGCAAGGCGCTCCAGACATAAAAGAAGCCTTCGATCAAGACAGATGCTTCCCCTGAATAATCCAGGGGTAACGAGAGGCAGCACCTTCGCAATTATAGTGCAAAGAGAATCCAGCACCGTCTATGCAGAGATTAAACTGTTATTCATGTTGTGTCAGTTTTGAGGCTGTTTGGCAATCAAGTGAGGGGAATTAATTCAAGGAACTCTGTATAAATCAAAGGAAATAGAACATTCAAGCGATAATAATGCAACATGGTATATTTATACACTGCTGTTTTTCCTAAGCTTGCACAGCAGGCCATATATAAATTGGAGTAGTAATTCTTACCTCAGTCATTCTCTAGCTGGTGCAGAGGACCCATGTTTGCCACCTGGGTGCTGCTGGTGTGCTCTGGCAGGTAAGTAAATTCATCAAGAGAAATTCCAGGCTTGTCTACCTTCAAAAGAAAGAGCAAGGAGTGAAACCTATCTCCATAAGTTATAGCTCTGCCGAGTTTCTGCTCCTGGTGCAGTTAATTCAGTCTCAGAGGAAGCTGACTTCTACGGCTCTGCGTGAAGTAATTATAACAGTAATAGAGTTGGAAGGGACCTTGGAGGTCATCTAGTCCAACCCCCTGCTCACGCAGGAGACCTGTACTAGGGATTCGAACCGCCGAACTGCCGACCTTTCTGATTGACAAGCTCAGCATCTTAGCCACTAAGCCACCTAGCCTTGCCATTGTTACAGCCTCACTTTGTTCCATACATCATCAGAGTTGTGTTCGCATCCTATAGTTCAGTGTTTCTCAACTTAGCCAGCTTTCGAATGCGCAGAGCTCAGCTCCTCGAATTCCCCAGCCAATATGGCCCTTGCTAAGAACTCTGGGAGTCAAAGGCTATATATGTTTTAACAGTCTTGCAAGGTAGTCCAGACAAGAACACCCAGCGGTAGTAGCTCTATCTTTATGGTGAGATTACATCGACAGAATCTTGTAAATCGGAACTTACTTCTCCCTCACATTTACAGTCCAAGAAACCAGGGAGGGTCCCTTCTGAGATATTTGTCCTGCCCCTGTTCTTTATGCAGACTCAGCTGACCCTGTAATGGTATGTGGGAATGATCTTGGGAAACTGGGTGAAGGGAAACTGACTAGGGAACGATCAGAGAAGAGGGACCAGAGCCTGCAGTTGCATCACTGGCAGAGCAAGAAGCTCAGGAGGGACCCTCCTTAGGCTGCACAGGAGATGGCGGGAGACTTGCAAAATTCTGTTAATGTGGCTTTACAATGAAGCAGAATTAGCTGATCCTGCTAGGCTTCCTGTCCAGTTGGTAATTCTGATAAGTCTGGCAGGCCATTGTCCTGTCTCCCGAGGTCATTTGCACATACCGTTATATCCTTTTAAAGTTGGCCAGGCTGCCCTAAATAGAACCCCAAAATGCCTAGAAATCTTTTGCCATGTTGTAATAAGGCCAAAGAGGGGGATTCATTCAACAGAAAGAGGAATCCTATGAATTATATTTATCATTTGCTAAATGTCAATTTAATGAAGTCATATATATTTTCTCCCCCAGGCCCTTTTCACGGGTTTTGGAAGTACAGCCCGCAACATGTGGCTTAAAGGCAAGTGAGACCTTTGGCTAGGAAGAAGATGCATGTCTCTATTGGAAAAAAGAGGGGTGAAAATTCAGCCTGAGTTCTCCTCCAGTGGACAGCCACGAGTGTGGCCACTTTATTTTATTTATTTATTTATTTCGTCAAGCATGTATTTTATGATAGATACAAGTGTAAACATAATTATAAATACATGTAAAGGATGCAAATAAAAGAAAACTTTAGGACAGGAAAGGTAGGCACCCTGGTGCTCTTATGCACACCCCTTACAGACCTCTTAGGAATGAGGTGAGGTCAACAATAGATAGTCTTTGGTTAAAGCTTTGGGGATTTTGGGAAGAGACCATAGAGTCAGGTAGTGCATTCCAGGCATTGACCACTCTGTTACTGAAGTCGTATTTTCTGCAGTCTAGTTTGGATCGGTTTACCATGAGTTTGTATCTATTGTGTGCTCTTGTATTGTTTTGGTTGAAGCTGAAGAAGTCATTGACAGGTAGGACATTGTAGCAGATGGTTTTATGTACTATGCTTAGGTCAGAACAAAGGCAGTATACTTCTAAGTTGTCTAAGCCCAAAATTTCGAGTCTGGTGGCATTAGGTATTTTGTTGCGAGCAAAAGAGTGGAGGACTCTTCTTGTGAAATATCTTTGGACTCGTTCAATTGTATTAATGTCCGATATGCAGTGTGGGTTCATACACTGAGCTTTATTCAAGAATTGGTCTGGCAAAAGTTTTGTATGCCTTAATTTGCAGTTCAATATTACTGAAGAAGAGGCTAGGCAAGATTAGGTTACCAACTCTTAATGCTTTTTTAGCAATGCTGTTACAGTGAGCTCTAGCATTTAGATCAATTGAAATGAGTACTCCAAGGTCTGTAACAGAGTTAGGTCGTATCCTTCCAGCTTGTATTTTGTGTTCTGATTTTTTTGGCCAATGTGTAAAAAAGAGCATTTGTTGGTTGAGATTTGGAGTTGCCAATTGTTTGACCATTCTGACACGTAGTCAAGGTCTTTTTGTAGGGTAGCAGCATTGTCAGTGGTGTTGAATAGTTTTACATCATCTGCAAAGAGAATGAAGTTGTTTATAATGTGATCGCAAAGGTCATTTATTTAAAGTATAAAGAGTGTGGGTACTAAAACGTTGCCTTGGGGGACACTGCTGTTAAAAAGGTGCAGGGTTTGATAGAGAGTTCCCTATTTTGACTACTTGCTGCCTGTTTGATAGGAACGCAGCTATCCATTTATGCAGGAATCCAGAAATGCCATAAGATTTTAGTTTTAGAAGTAGCTTGTGGTGTACCACTGAATCGAAGGCTTTACAGAAGTCTATATAAATTGCATCTATTGATTTACCCTGGTCAAGTTTTGAAGTCCATATGTTTTTACAGTGTAATAGTTGAATTACTTGGATCACTGAAGGAGCATTCTTTGAGGTCCCTTTATGCTCCCTCATCAGCCTGAAACATTTCAGGGTTCCAACTGACGAAGCCAACCAAGCCAGCAAATCAAGACGAGACAATCTCTTTAAGATCTTTATTGAGCACATCATTTTGGCAAGCGTGAAAGCAAAACCAACGCTAGCTGTTTCCTGCAGTTTTTGTATAATTAAAGAATAGATATTCCCCACCCTCCTTGTCACAGGTCACATTGTCCAGTTGGGTGTTTTGGTAACTCTTTCAAGTATCTGGCCAGGACTTGTTGAGATGACCTTCCCACAGGACGATCTGTTGTTGTTGTCTGGTCTGACATTCCAAACCTCTCCCTCCCCCCATACTGTGTTGCAAGCTGAGAAATGAAAAAATGGCTGCAGCATCATGGATCTGTTTTGAAGTTGACACACAGTTGAAAACACATCCCTAGGCAGTGGCTTCCTTGATAAGATTAGATTAGATTAACAGGGTTGGAAGGGATCTTGTAGGTCATTTAGTCCAGCTCCCTGCCCAAGTAGGAGACCATCCATCATTTCTGACAGATGGCTGTCCAGTCTCTTCTGGAAAGCCTCCAATGATGAAGCTCCCACAACTTCTGAGGGCAACTTCTGCTCCACTGGTTGACTGTTCTCACTGTCAGAAAATTTCTCCTTATTTCCAATGTCTCCTTGACCAGTTTCCATCCATTATTCCTTGTCTGGCCTTCAGGTGCCTTGGAAAATAGCTTGACCCCTTCCTCTCTGTGTCTCTGTGACAGCCATTTACAGAGATGTCTAAAGATACAATAGAAAAGCCAAGATGGCAGCCATGATGATGGGGGTCAAAGCTCTGCCTGTTTCTTATTACTGTTTTACCATACCCTGCAGACAATCCTGGCTGTGCAACTATGCCCAGATGTTATTTTGTGTCAGGCCCAGTCCAAGAACAACATAGAACAATCCAGCCAAATTGCAGCTCTTTATTTGCTCACACAAGACAGAATCTTGCCAGACTAAACCAGTACTACTCTCACCCCAATGGATATACAAGTGGGAGATTCTAAGTGGCTATTCTAAATTTCTTTCTCTGCTCCTATCCAACTCTGGATTGTGTTACCTCATGTCTGGCCCCACCTCCTTGAAATGTGCTCCCTGCTGCTTTATTGTGGCCCATCATAGCAGCTGCCCCTTTCACTTGAGACTTCAAGAAGAGATTGGACTGCCATCTGTCAGAAATAGTATAGGGTCTCCTGCTTGAGCGGGGGAGGGGTTGGACTAGATGACCTACAAGGTCCCTTCCAACTCTGTAAAGCTGTAAAGACAATCCATCACATGTGAGATCAACACAGATTAGCTAGGGAAACAGCCCCTCTGACTGCAAGTGAGTTACAAGGTCAGGAGTTTGAAATAGAATCCAAAAAATTTCTTTATTCAGACTGATTGAATAAAAGCACTTGCCCTTGGCCTTTTAATCTTGGAGCAAGTTTACATAAAATGTATTCCCTTAAGTTGATGTTTAGGGGAACACAATCATGCTTCCTTCAATGTCTAGATGATCATAAATGCAGAGAGAAAATAGCATTTCGTGTTGTCTTATTATTCACCAGGTTGATCTTGACATAGATTCAGAAATCGAACTGTTTCTCCTCCGGCTAAGGTTTGCATGCTTAAAACTGATTCTCACCCACTGATTGTTTATTCTGAATTTTTCCCTTTACTGGAACTGTTTAAAATTACTTCCCATGAGAAGGTATTATATCAAGATACTTCATATATGATTTTTCAAACTGATTTGGAAATCTATATAAAAAGAATATTCTGGTAGAGGCTATATTGATGTTTATGTAGCATCTCAGATAGCTTTTGGAAATCTATCTTATTTCAGTTACAATATATTGTTTTCTTGAAGAGGCAAGAGACCTGCAATGATTTTCATTATTTTTCCCAAGGGCTGATACAGTGTTTCCCCAAAAATAAGAACCTCTCTTATATTTTTTTGAACCCTGAAATAAGCGCTTGACCTTATTGCCATGCACTCAAAAGCCCGATTGGGCTTATTATCAGGGGAGGACTTATTTTGGGGGAAACAGGGTACTTACCTTCTCTGCCCACAAAATGGAGAATTTGTGGTTGAAACAGATGCTTCATGAAGAGGGTACAAAAGATTGGGGTGGCTCTTATCAGAGGAGGAGTTGCTTTCCAGTTTCTTCTGCTTTTAGCAGAGCTCCATTTGAGTGGCCCACTTCACACATTGCCTAAGCCCAACTATTTTGGACTGGTGGGAACACTAGACATTTTGAAATGTCATGGAGGCTGTTGCAAACTGGCTTTTGAAGGATATGCTAATTCACAAGTTCATGGTGTCAGGAGTGTAACTAGATAAAAAGATCAAGGTGAGCTGAAAGGGTGCAGAGAAGAGCAACAAAGAGATCAAAGAAAACTCCCAGTCTTCCCTAGAAAAACAAGGGCGGGGGATATGTATGTATGTATGTATGTATGTATGTATGTATGTAGTATGTATGTAGGTCTTGGTATATTCAGGTCTTTTCCCGTGTAAGGTTGAGAGTATCTTGGCAACGTTTCGACGAGGTCTCACTCTCAACCTTACACGGGAAAAGACCCGAATATGCCATGACAGACCATTTGTTCCCCCAACCCAGTGGTGGGATTCAGCCAGTTTGCACCACTTCGGGAGAACCGGTTGTTAACTTTCTGAACAGTTTGGCAAACTGGTTGTTGGAAGAAATCATTAGGGCAGAGAACCGGTTGTTAAATTACTTGAATCCTACCACTGCCCCCACCCATGTTTTTATTTTGATTTTCAGTACAGACAGTGCAAGGAAAGCTTCTCTGAAGTTTCTTCATAGAATTTGAAATTTAAAAAGTAGCAGCAGCAGCATTGTATGATTCCAGGCTGCATTAAGAGGTGTTTTTTTTAATGTAATAGTTCACCTTATTTTCTATCTCATCTAGGATCCTATTTTAATTTTGGCTGATGGAGGAGGATGTAGAGACTTCAGGCTTGGCTAACCTAGCTTGGCAAAGGAAAATAGACTCATTTGCAGATTCTGATAAGCATGAATCATTATGATTTCTGAAAGAGGCTACCATTGAGGACACAGCACATTAAAAAGTAGTTTGACAATAGGACCAGTTTCTGGGGAAGAAGGAGATCGGTTCTCCTGTTTGGAGACCTTCAAGCAGCCGCTAGATAGCTATCAGTAGAGGATGATAATTCTGGATTTCCTGCAAAAGTTGGTTTAGATCCATGTCTCCCAACTTAGACAGCTTTAAGATGTATGGATTTCAACTCCCAGAAATCCCTGCCAATGTGACCATGGCTAAGAATTCTGGTAATTGACACCACACATTTCAAACTTTCCCAGCTTGGTAAACAGCAATTGAGATGATGTAGAAGACCTTCTACAACTCTTAAGCCACCTTTCAACCAAAAATAATTCTCATGACAATTTAACAGGAAAGGGTTGACTTCTGGTGACTTCATGGTCATCTAGCTCTGTTACATCCAGCAGTATAGTCATGATTGACAATCCTTTCTTCTAGGAGATTTTGTTTACTTTCCCACCTTTGGACTCACCATGCAGCATCCCATCCAAGAATTCACCAGGACCAATCCTGCTCAGCTTCCAAGCCTAGAGAAGGTTACCTCCACTGAGACTCATCTTGGAAAGAAGCAATTAGCAACCAGCCCAGGAGCACAAGGGATTGGAGTATGGAGCGACAGCTGGTTGCCATGGCTCCTTGATTGCTAGGACACATATGTGCCTCTAGTGCATCTGCTCCTCACCCAAAGCCACACATTTCCTCGGCTGCGAGGAATATAAGGGCTGGTTGCTCAGCTCCTACTGTCACATATTAGAACACAACTTCTCATTAATGGGACTTGAACACCTAATCCCCTTTTCATCTGATGGGAAATTGCAGCCCAGCTGCCTCCTGGCTTCAATTTAGAAACAAAGTGGCTAGGAACTGCCTGTAAGATGGTTCGATGATATTTTACCTTTTTCTGACTGGATCACATTCTACTTTGATCCAAAACAATTATGTACATTGTACTCCCATATTTCTCTGCAGCTGTCCCTTGAGAGTGAGCATAATGCTGGAAGGGAGGAGGAGGAGAAGGAGGAGAGTGCAAAGCATCTGGTGCAAGGTGTGTTGATTAACAGAACTCTCTTGGATCAGAAAATCTTCTCCTTCAAAAATTTTCTTGAATAATGCAACATACATGGAGCTAAACCTTAAAAGGACAGCAGCCAAACATCCCTGGGATTCAATTTCACACAAATTTACTTGGTTTGTCAAGTTTTTTTTTTAAACAATGTACTCTTTGTCAGTTGATCCCAGATCACATTACATTTTAATCATAAACAGGGCAGTTCTGTTCACTTTGGAACCATTCCTGAGACCTTCAGTGCCCTACCAGCAAGAGACCAGGGACTTGGAGAGTTGTAGTGGCTGATACATATTGTATTTGAAACACTTGGTTAACTTTCTACACTCTTGCCTTGAGACTGAATTCTCATTTCCCACCAAGTCGTAATATAATTGGTTTGGTTCTGGCTTAGCTTTGCATGTGACCCCATCAGTGTGATTTGCAAATCATGAGCAACGTTATTCTTTAGATTTTAGTTTGCCTTCCCTCCAAGAGCTTATTTTGGCTCCCATTCTTCTTCCCTTTATCTGCCCAACAACCACCCTGTGTGGTAGACTGGTCTAAGAGACAGTGATTGGCTAAGCTCACCCAGTGAACTCCCACAAATGAGGTCTCTGAGTGCTTAAGCTTTTTCTAATGAAAAGAAGGACTAGGGAGACATGATAGCATCTTCCAATATCTCAGAGACTGCCACAAAGAAGAGGGAGCCAAGCCAAGTTATTCTCCAAAGCACCTGAAGGCAGGACAAGAAGCAACGGGTGGAAACTAATCAAGGAGAGAAGCAGCTTAGAACTAAGGAGAAATTTCCTGACAGTTAGAATAATTAATCAGTGGAACAACTTGCCTCAAGAAGTTGTGAATGCTCCAACACTGGAAATTTTTAAGAAGAAATTGGATAACCATTTGTCTGAAGTGGGGTAGGGTTTCTGCCTAAGCAGTGGGTTGGACTAGAAGATCTCCAAGGTCTCTTCCAATTCTGTTATTCTATTCTATTCTATTCTATTCTATTCTATTCTATTCTATTCTATTCTATTCTATTCTATTCTAAGATGTGTATGTGTGTTAGTGGATGGGTGTTGAGGGGCAAATGACATGGATTTTATAATTTGTTAACTAACATAGTTACTTTGTATTTTAATTTGATTTATTTTCTCTCCTTTAAAATGATGTTCAGGTTTATTAGCTTTTAACATTCTTAAACTGATAAACAAGCAGGAGATTAGCTCCAGATCAGAAAAAGTTGGAACAACTTGCCTCCAAAAGCTGTAAATACTCCAACACTGAGGCTTTTAAGAAGATGTTGGATAATCATTTGTCTGAAATGTTGTAGGGTTTCCTGCCTAAGCAGGGGGTTGGACTAGAAGACCTCCAAGGTCCCTTCCAACTCTTGTTATTCTACCCTATTCCTCTTCCTATTCCATTCATGGCAATCCCAATCCACTTTTTCACTGCTTTGCCAGAATCAAATAAGCATCCAGGACCTCACCAACGAAAAACAGTAAAATAAGGGCTGGTGATGAGAAAGCAAAGAATCTTTCAGTGCCTTCTCCAATTGCGCCCAACCCCACCCATTTGTCCAGCAAGTCTCCAGCAACAAATGGTCTGCTCTTTCCCTGGATGGCACAATCTGGGCATCTGATCTCTTGTTCTGCCATTGGGGTCCAATTGACCTTGCCCACCGTCTTTGATGATAGGGAAATAGTGAAGGGCCAGCAGATGACTTTGACAGACCATGTGGGCAGTTCACCTGGAGTGGTTTTCCTTGTTGTTGGAGCAAGAAGACAGTGATGACAATCTAGTCTTCTGGGAAAGAGAAAGAAAGGAGAGACAGAGGAGGGAAGAGGAAAGGCAGGGTGAAATCCAGCAGGTTTTGACAGGTTCTGGAGAACCGGTAAGCAGAAATTTTGAGCAGTTCAGAGAACCGGCAAATACCACCTCTGGCTGGCCCCAGAGTGGGGTGGGAATGGAGATTTTGCAGTATCCTTCCCCTGCCACGCCTACCAAGCCACACCCACAGAACCGGTAGTAAAAAAATTTGGATTTCACCACTGAGGAAAGGTGGTGGGTTATGAAGGTAGTAGCTGTTGTTGATTGGGTTTAGACTTGCAGTGGGGCACAGTTGGGGAGCCTCAGGGTCAACACCCCCCCTTTGATTCATAGAGCCTCCCAAGATGACCTTGGATCTGTTTTCTCCCAGCCCAACTAATCTGACAGGGTGGAGATAGGGGTGGTAGGAATAATTAGAAAGATTGGTTGGGTACTTGTAACTCCCAGGAGGAAAAATGAATAAAAGTTTAAATTACAATAATGCAACTTTAGAAAATGATTTAGCATAATATATGAACTCCGCCACCTGTATTTGGGGTGCATCCAGTTCAGCCCTTTCATCTGTAGGAACTCTACTGCAAAAGAGTTTTTGTCCCTTTTATTCCATAACTCACCTTCATTTGCCAGATTAGGATAACTGCGCCAGAAATATTCTGCTGGTAATTTCAGTCAAGGGCTCCCCAATGAAACAACTGGTATTCCTTAAAACATTCATATCAAATATGCAACATCTGTTCAGTTTAAGTAAATTAAATGCAATGTGCATTTGAATTACCATGAACGGAAGCAAAGCAAAATCTTGGTACATATTACAAGACTGGTTTGTTTTAGACCAGAGACTCCTTAAATGTGCTACAATTAGAGAAAATGTGTTATGCTTGGGTTTTGTTTTGATTTGTTCTGGCAAAAATCTGAATAATATTTGTAGATTGAGGCTACTGGAATTGGAATTTTTTTCAAATTCTAAAAGAAAAATGCCTCTATAAGGTGAGTAGCAGACACACATTCCTTAAAACATGTTTTCTGATTCCTCAGAAAACCCCATAGCATTTCAGACACATGTTTATCCAATCTCTCCTTAAAAACTTCCAGTGTTGGAGCACCCACAACTTCTGGAGGCAAGTGGTTCCACTGATTAATTATTCTCGCTGACAGGAAAATGGCAAACCATTGCTATAGTTTTGCCAAGAAAGCCACCCAGAGGCATCTTTACCTACAGTACTGTGAAGCAGTAGGTGTTTTGCATTTTTGTATTTTCTGTATTTTTGGATATTTTTGCCACTAATTGTTATCAAAACTTCATGGAGCTGTTACAGATGGGTAGAGTTTGAGGGAAGAAATAATGCATTTATTTCATAAACAAAGTCATCCAATCTGCAATATACTGGTGAAAAAGTAATTAGCCAACCCCATTCAATCAATTCAATTACAATGAGCACTTTAATTGGACAATCCCACCTGATTGGGGCCAGAATTGTTCTATATAAGTTTCACAAACAGTGGGTGCTTTGATCGTCATGATGTTCTCACTCAAAAGATGTTTCTGAAGACATCTATGAAAAGTTATTCATAGGTTTGAAAGAGGCCACACACAAACCTATAGGTTTGAAAAAGACTACAAATCATTTCTAAAACTCCGGAGCTCAATTTGTTCAGCTGGAGACACAGACTTAAAATGGAGAAACTCTTGGCTACTGTACTTAGGAGTGGCCACCCTGCTAAAATTATTCCAAGAGGGCAGAATAAAATAATTCAGAAAATTGCCAAGAACCCCCAAACCACATCCTGAAACTGCACATTTTCCTTGCTTTTATTGAAGTGATACTATCATCAGAAAAATTGGATTGTTAGGGTAATAGGGAATAAACATTACTCCCTAAAATGAGCTCATGTTTGCTAAAAAGCATCTGGAGCAGGGGTCTCCAACCTTGGTCCCTTTAAGACTTGTGAACTTCAACTCCCAGAGTTCCTGTCCACAAGTCTTAAAGGGACCAAGGTTGGAGACCCCTAATCTGGAGGAACCTTTTAATATACCTAAGACAAATTTTAATACACCTAAGATAAATTCCTTGTGTGTCCAATCACACTTGGCCAATAAAGAATTCTATTCTATTCTATTCTGTTCTGTTCTGTTCTGTTCTGTTCTGTTCTGTTCTGTTCTGTTCTATTCTATTTTATTCAGCAGAATAACAAAGTAGGAAGAAACCTTGCAATTGTTTTTTCTTCAGTTCTAACTATCCGTTGAAGGCTGTACCCATCCTCTTTGAACTTAGAATAACAGAGTTGGAAGTGACCTTGTAGGTCATCTAATCCAGCCCCCTGCTCAAGCAGAAGACCCTATACCATTTCAGACAAGTGGTCGTCCAATCTCTTCTTAAAAGCCTCCAGTGATGGAGCACCCACAACTTCTGAAGGGAAGCTGTCCCATTGGCTGATTGCTCTCACAGTTAGGAAATTTCTCCTAAAGTTCTAGGTTGCTTCTCTCTTTGTTTACTTTCCATCCATTGCTCCTTTTCTTGCCTTCTTTGGTGCTTTGGAAAATAGAATAGAATAGAATAGAATAGAATTTTTTATTGGCCAAGTGTGATTGGACACACAAGGAATTTGTCTTGGTGCATATGCTCTCAGTGTACATAAAAGAAAAGATACGTTCATCAAGGTACAACATTTACAACACAATTGATGGTCAATATATCAATATAAATCATAAGGATTGCCAGCAACAAAGTTACAGTCATACAGTCATAAGTGGAAAGAGATTGGTGATGGGAACGATGAGAAGATTAATAGTAGTGCAGATTTAGTAAATAGTTTGACAGTGTTGATGGAATTATTTGTTTAGCAGAGTGATGGCCTTCGGGAAAAAACTGTTAGGTTGATCCCCTCTTCTTTGTAGCAGCCCCTTAAATATTGGGACACTGCTATCATATCACTCGTAGTCTTTATTTTCACCAGACTAGACATATCCAATTCCTGCAAATATTCTTCAGATGTTTTAGCCTCCAGCTCCCTAATCTTCATTGTTCTCTACACTCTTTCCAGAGTCACAAAATCTTTTTTATATTGTGATGACCAAACTGGATGCAATATTCCAAGTGTGGTCTTACTAAAGTTTTATCTTTTTAAGGAATATTCTATAGATCAGGGGTCTCCAACCTTGGCAACTTTAAGCCTGGAAGACTTCAACTCCCAGAATTCCCCAGCCAGCAAAGCCTCCAGGCTTAAAGTTGCCAAGGTTGGAGACCCCTGCTATAGACAGTTGAGTAAAATGGGGAAGTGTTTGGTCCACCTGCTTCTTGTTTGGTCTGGCAGCACTAAACAATGCCTTCCTGAGTAAGAACCTTATATCAGCTGATACGGAAATGGTAATGACCTAGTCTGGAGTTGTTTTGCTGCCCTGAGACCTGTACAACTTCTTACCGAAGGAAGCACAAATTCTGTGGGAGAATATTTTGCAAGGCTGTTTCTCTATTGCAGAGGTGAGCAACTATGGCTCCTTTATGACTAGTGGAGTCCCAGAATTCCTGAGCCAGCCGTTCTGAAGTCCACAAGTCATAAAAGGGCCATCCGGTCGCAAAGTCCTGCTCTATCGTTAAAGCTAAAGCATAAAACATAGTAGTCCCAAACTATGGAGCTGGATCCCAAGTCTACAGGAACTGAATGAAGCAGAACAAATACATTTTGATTAGTAATTCCAGAGAGTATCGGATTACAATGCAGATAGTCCCTATTTAATGACCAGTCATTCAGCATTCTTTTGAAGTTACACCAGGGCCTCTGGTGGCTCAGACTGCTAAGACAGTCTGTTATTAACACAGCTGCTTGCAATTACTGCAGGTTCAAGCCCCACCAGGGCCAACGTTGACTCAGCCTTCCATCCTTTTTAAGGTAGGTAAAATGAGGACCCAGATTGTTGGGGGGCAATAAGTTGACTTTGTATATAATATACAAAAGGATGAAGACTATTGCTTAACACAGTGTAAGCCGCCCTGAGTCTTCGGAGAAGGGTGGGATATAAATGTAAATTTTAAAAAAAATGGTGCTGAACAACTGAGAGTTAGAACAGGTCTTTGTTGTAGCCTGCAGTCATCATCCTTGTGATTATGACTTGGACACTTGGCAATTTGTTTGCAGATATGATGTTGTTGCATCCTAAACTCAGGTGAGCGCTATTTGCAAACTTCACTAATGACTTTCAACAAGGAAAGTCAACGGGGAAGCAGACAGGAGGCCTCCAACGGCAATTATATGACATGCCTAACAACCGTACAGGATTCACTTAATAGCCACAATTGCTGTCATAAGTTGGCATGGTCATGTGACATCATCCACTTACAACTATGCCACTTAGTAATGAAGTTGCTACCCTGATTACCATAGTTAAGTGAAGACTACCTGAACGCATAGGTGAAAGTGGCACAACCAACAACTGGAACATCAGGAAAGATTAATTTTGCACTGAAAATTGTTGGATGGCTTTGTTCATGAAATATATTAGTGCTACGTTGGCTCCACAAAGCAAGGCAGCCAGGAAGGCTAAAAGGTCTCTTATTGAGACAGGCTATAATAATAGGGCCTTGCAAGTCTGATTGTGCTGGGCCAGCTCCTCCTCCTGGCTCAGGGAATCAGAAAAGTTTTGAATGAGGGCAATTAAGGTATTTGTCAGGTCTGCCATCTTCAGCATATCATGCTTCGCTGGCATCCTGCCATAAAATGCAGAGGTGGAGAGGAGACTGAGGAAGTAGCAACAGCAACAGCACTTTGTCTTATCTACCGCTTCACAGTGCTTTTACAGCCCTCTCTAAGCAGTTTCCAGAGTCAGCCTCTTGCCCTCAACAATCTGGTTTTACCCACCTCGGAAGGATGGAAGGACGAGTCAACCTTCAGCTATGTGAGGATCGAACTCCTGGAGTGAACAGTGTGTCCCACCTGCAGTAGTGGTGGGTTGCTCCTGATTCTGCCCGGTTCTTGAGAACCAATAGTAAAAACAGTGGAAGGCTCCACCCACCCACCCTGACAGCACATTTGGTGATCTATGCATGCACAGAAACTTCTGTGCATGCACAGAAGCGCACGCATACACGCGAGTGAAGCAAGCACGCACGCACGCTCCCGTTATGAACCGGTAGTAAAGGTAAGTAGAAACTCCCCCTGCCCTGCAGTTCTGCATTTTAAACACTGCTGCACCACGGCTGTTAAAGAGGGGGAATGACAGATTGTCAGGAACCAGAGGTGACAATCTGGAATAATGCATCAGCTGATCAAAGAGGGAGGCATGGAAATGGAATGGAATGCAAAAGCACCAAAGAGGCACCCAACCTCAAAGCCATTTCCAAAACACCAAATTCAAATGCCATTGGACCGTCATGAACTGGTGGCGGGGTGGGAGGAGGTCTGGGAAGAGAGGAGCACATTGTCTTTGTGTGGGGATATTCAGATCCAGCTTTGCTTTTGCTGTAACCACTTGAACTTACTAAAAGTGAACCTTTGACTTCAGTCATGGGGTTGACAGTGGTTCCTTCCTAAGAGACCAAGTTGGGGCAAGTGTGACAATATTCTTTAGTATATATGCGGGCATATTAAAATATTTATAATAATCTGTCTCAGTCCACACAGTATTGTATAACACCTGAAATCTCAGTTTGTGACACCTGTGATATAAAAAGACAGTAATGTTGACTGTTACATGGGACTGTTACCTGCTTGTGAAAGTACCTTTCTCTATGCATAATTCACTGCCTGCGAATGGATGCCCTCCAAAGTCATTTCTGCTTGCCAGTCTTCAATTCTTGAAGGGGCTGTTTGCATCACAGATTTATGCCTGGCCTGGAAAACAGAACAGAGCGACTGTGAGGGTTTCTGGGATAGCAAAGGAGCTGGATTTTGAATTATCTCCCCACTTTCACCCTGTGGGCCCATTTTGAGGGAACTGGAGGGTGAGGCCAGTGGAAAAGGTGCCTATAAATCAATATTTATGTATTTATTTATTTATTTTGTCAAGTACATATTAGATTATAAGTATAAACATGAATTGAATACATAAAGTGAATACAATTAAAGGGAACATTAGGACAGGGATGGTAGGCATGCTGGTGCTCTTATGCACGCCCCTTACAGACCTCTTAGGAATGGGGTGAGGTCAACAGTAGACAGTCTAAGGTTAAAGTTTTGGGGCTTTTGGGAAGAGACCACAGAGTCTGGTACTGCATTCCAGGCATTATCAAAAGGAGAAGAGAGTTCTTGGTTCTTCATTAAAGCCCTTCCCAGGTCTTTCTTCAATCAGAACCATTTAGCCAGAAGTGCCACAGAAATATTGCAGTGCCTCATTGAGAAACAAAATGTTTCTAGAGGTGTAAACCTTCCTGGCTTATTTTAAAGTTTCCTGCTGTGCTCTCTCAGTTTTGGTTTTGGTAAGCCAATTTCCTAAGAGGTCTGTAAGGGGTGTGCATAAGAGCACCAGCGTGCCTGCCATTCCTGTCCCAATGTCCCCTTTGATTGTATCCAATTCGTATAGTTATTTTATACTTATTCTTATATATATGCTTATATATCGTATAGTTATTTCATGCTTATGCTTATATATACTGTTGTGACAAATAAATAAATAAAAATAAATAAATAAATAAATTAGCACATATAACCTGATTCTTATAAAATGCTAACCCAGGGCTTGGTTAGGTTTAATGCATTATGCTAGCCTGTTCTCTGGATTAAATCAATTTTAATGATTTTAAGTGTGTTTTATTATAGATTTGTTTTAGGTTTATTTAACCCAGTCCTAGCTTACTGCAATGCCCATAGTTCTTCTGGCCCTCAGACATGGAATTAAAATTCACACAACAAACAAACAGACAAAAGAAGGCTTGTTTCAACTGACCAAGCACCAGAAATGTATGTGAAATACTGGGCAAAAATAGATGAGACTCTCAAATTCAGCTGGCTGCAGTTTGCTAGGTCATTAATTGATATTCCTTAACCAGGTCAATGTTACCCTTGGTGTCACATACCCCACAAACATAGGTGACAGGAATTTTAATAGCTGATCTTACTATCTGTTTTGATAGAATGTGTGATTGATTTTAATAGTTTATTTATTTATTATTTATTTATTAATTAGATTTTTATACCGCCCTTCTCCCGAAGGACTCAGGGCGGTTCACAGCCAGATAAAATAGACAATAATATAAATACAATATAAAATACTAATTAAAAAACTTATTCAATTTGGCCTAAATTAAGATAAATTTAAAATCATAAAACCCATTTAAAAATAAAAACCATAAAAAATCTAAAATCCTATGCCAGTCCTGCGCGAGTGAACAAATAGGTCTTCAGCTCGCGGCGAAAGGTTTGAAGGTCAGGAAGTTGGCAGAGTCCTGTGGGAAGTTCATTCCAGAGGGTGGGGGCCCCCACAGAGATGGCTCTTCCCCTGGGGGTCGCCAGCCGACATTGCTTGGCAGACGGCACCCTGAGGAGTCCCTCTCTGTGAGAGTGCATGGGTCGGTGGGAGGCAGTCGGTAGCAGTAGGTGGTCCCGTAGATAACCCGGCCCTAAGCCATGGAGCGCTTTAAAGGTAGTAACTAGCACTTTGAACACCTTGCCTTATACACTGTAAGCCGCCCTGAGTCTTCGGAGAAGGGCGGGATATAAATGTAAATTAAAAAAAAAAAAGTGCACCCGAAAGACCACAGGTAGCCAGTGCAGCCTGCGCAGGAGTGGTGTTACATGGGAGCCGCGAGCAGCTCCCTCTATCACCCACGCATTCTGAACCAGCTGCATTCTGAACCAGCTGGAGCCTCTGGGTGCTCTTCAAAGGAAGCCCCATGTAGAGAGCATTGCAGTAGTCCAAGCGAGAGGTAACGAGAGCATGAGTGACCATGCATAGGGCATCCCGGTCGAGGAAGGGGCGCAACTGGCGGATCAGGCGAACCTGATGAAAAGCTCTCCTGGAGACGGTCGTCACATGATGTTCAAAAGACAACTGCCCATCCAGGAGAACGCCCAAGTTGCGCACCCTTTCCACCGGGTGGAATGATGACTCGCCCCCAACAGTCAGCCGCAGCTGCAGCTGACTGTACCGGGGTGCCGGCATCCACAGCCACTCCGTCTTGGAGGGATTGAGCTTGAGCCTGTTTCTCCCCATCCAGACCCGTACGGCTTCCAGGCACCGGGACAGTACTTTGACGGCTTCGTTGGGGTGGCCCGGGGTGGAAAAGTACAGCTGCGTATCATCAGCGTACAGTTGGTACCTCACCCCAAAACCACTGATGATCTCGCCCAGCGGCTTCATGTAGATGTTGAACAGGAGAGGTGAGAGAATCAACCCCTGCGGCACCCCACAAGTGAGGCGCCTCGGGGTCAATCTCTGCCCCCCTGCCAACACCGACTGCAACCGGTCAGAGAGATAGGAGGAGAACCACAGATAAATGGTGCCTCCCACTCCCAAACTCTCCAGCCGATGCAGCAGGATACCATGGTCGATGGTATCAAAAGCCGCTGAGAGGTCTAATAGGACCAGGGCAGAGGAATAACCCCTATCCCTGGCCCTCCAGAGATCATCCACCAACGCGACCAAAGCCGTCTCCGTACTGTATCCGGGCCGAAAGCCAGACTGAAACGGGTGTAGATAGACAGTTTCCTCCAGGTATTGGGGTAATTGACATGCCACCACACTCTCTACAACCTTCGCCACAAAGCGAAGGTTGGAGACCGGATGATAATTTCCTAAAACAGCTGGGTCCAGGGAAGGCTTCTTGAGGAGGGGTCTCACCACCACCTCTTTCAAGGCAGTAGGAAAAACCCCTTCCAACAAAGAAGCATTAGTAATCCCCTGGAACCAGCCTCGTGTCACCTCCTGCGTGGACAGTACCAGCCAGGAGGGGCATGGGTCCAGTAAACATGTGGTGGCATTCAACCTCCCCAACAACCTGTCCATGTCCTCAGGAGCCACAGGGTCAAATTCATCCCACACAGTCTCAACAAGATGTGTCTCCGACCTCTCACCTGGATCTACCCAATTTTGATCCACTCCCTCCCGAAGCTGAACGAGTTTATCGTATAGATAACCACTAAACTCCTTGGCACGTCCCTGTAATGGGTCATCCCGCACCTCCTGTTGAAGGAGAGAGTGGGTCACCCGAAACAGGGCGGCCGGGCGGTTATCTGCCGATGCAATGAGGGCGGAGATGTGGAGTTGTCTCGCTTCCCTCAATGCCACTAGGTAGGTCCTACTATATGACCTAACTAGTGTCCGGTCAGCCTCCGAACGGCTGGATCTCCAGGAACTCTCTAGGCGTCTTTTCCGGCGTTTCATCTCCATCAGCTCCTCGGAAAACCAAGGAGCTGGTTGAGACCTGCGCCGGGTCAGAGGCCGCAAAGGCACGACACGGTCTGGAGCCCCAGTCGCGGCCAGTTCCCAAGCCGCAACTAGTTCTTCAGCCGTGCCGTGGGCCAGACCCTCAGGTAACGGCCCGAGCTCCGTCAGGAACCTCTCCGGGTCCATCAGGCGCCTGAGACAGAACCAACGTATTGGTCCCGTCTCCCTGCGGTGTTGAGTGGTGGTCCGAAAGTCCAGACAGAAGAGAGAATGATCTGACCATGACAGAGGCTCGGTAACTAAATCTCCTAAATCCAGAACATTTAACCACTACCCAGAGATGAAAATCAAATCCAGCGTGCTTCTCCCAATGTGAGCACTCATTTCCTCTCATTTCCTTGAAAATTTTCCTTTTATAAATCAAAATTACATTATTAGAGAAAAACAGAAACCATCAGTATGGAAGTGGCCAGTGGTTTAGAAGTGAAAAACAGCAGACTTCTAATTTCAACATCTCAATCAAATTTAGCTGAAAAATAACAAAGAACAACAGCAGAACTATTTTAATTAAAGAAAGAAAAGGCCCCAGATCAGGGGTGAAATGCTCCTGGTTCAGACTGGATTGCCTGATCCGGTAGCGATGGCAGCGGGTGGTTCAGAGAATCAGTAGCAAAATTCCCTGCCCCCCCCATGCCCAGCTGAGCCGCGCAATCATCAGAGGTTGTTTTTTTTTTAACTTTTAAAAGCATTTTTTCTTCGGCTGAAAAAATGCTTTTAAAAGTAAAAAAAAAGCCTCTGATGATCGTGCGGCTCAGCTGGGATCATCAGAGGCTTTTAAACGCATTTTTTCTACAATCTCTTTGGCCGAAGAGGTTGTAGAAAAAATGCTTTTAAAAGAAAAAAAAAGAAGTTGGCCACGCCCACCCAGTCACATTTCCCCACTACCACCAAGCCAGTAGTAACAAATTTTACATTTCACCCCTGTCCCAGTTAGACTCAAGCGTGTTTCGCCGGGTTACGATACACACCACAATGCTTTTAATGTTTTTTAAGTAATGAATCCTATTCTATAGAAAGAAAATAAGATTAGTGCCGTCTCCAGGAGAGCCTTTCACCAGGTTCGCCTGGTTCGCCAGTTGCGTCCCTTTCTAGACCGGGATGCCTTATGCATGGTCACTCATGCTCTCGTGACATCTCGCCTGGACTACTGCAATGCTCTGTACATGGGGCTCCCCTTGAGGAGCACCCGGAGACTCCAGGTAGTTCAGAATGCGGCTGCGCGGGTAATAGAGGGAGCCCCTCGTGGCTCCCATGTAACACCCCTCCTCGCAGACTGCACTGGCTGCCTGTGGTTTTCCGGGTGCGCTTCAAGGTTTTGGTAATGATCTTCAAAGCGCTCCATGGCATAGGTCCGGGTTACTTACGGGACCGTCTGCTGCCACCGAATGCCTCCCACCGGCCCGTGCGCTCTCACAGGGAGGGACTCCTCAGGGTGCCGTCGGCCAGGCAGTGCCGACTGGCGACGCCCAGGGGAAGGGCCTTTTCTGTGGGGGCTCCCACCCTCTGGAACGAGCTTCCCCCAGGACTTCGTCAACTTCCTGACCTTCGGACCTTCCGCCGCGAGCTTAAGACACATCTATTCATTTGCGCAGGACTGGACTAGATTTTTTAAATTTTAAATGTCTAAATTTTAGATTTGGTTTTAAATTGGGTTTTATTGTTTATATGTCTATTTTAAATTTTGGCCGATATAATAAGTTTTTTAGATGAATGTTTTATTTTGTATATTTATGTGTTTTTTATATGGCTGTACACCGCCCTGAGTCCCTAGGGAGATAGGGCGGTATAAAAGTATGAATAAATAAATAAATAAATAAATAAATAAATAAATAAATAAATAATAGTGAAGAAAAACAAAATTCAAGTATCACAATTTTGAGTCTCTCTCGCCAGGTTCTGAGGAAATACACTTACTTGTTTAGTGTTGGGAAAAATACAGGTCCTTGAAAAAATCAGGGTGCCAAGTAACACCCCCAACGAAAGAAAACTCTGAGGCCTGAGTTTCCTCAAAGTTCCATTTTATTAGAGATGTCATATTGACACACTGGGGAAAACCCGAATCTGAAAGCTTCCAGGTTTTCCCCACCCAAAAGAAAGTCCAAGTGCCTGCTCAACACCCACAAGTCCATCACGTGGTCCAATCAAGTCTCATACCCAATGGAGATGCCTCTCAGTTCCAGCCTTCTAGGTGCATGGCAAGTTGGCCTTGACTTCTTGAGAAAAGAATGTTATTATGACTATATATCACCCATGCTCCATACAGTCCCAACTCCCAGTTTCCCACAGTAGTAAATGTGGCCTAATACAAAAGATGGCTTCCAGGCTTGACAAAAAAAAAACATTAAGAGAAAAATAAATGGCCTTGATGAATTTTTCAGAAGAGAACAATAATAAGGGTTAAATCTGAAATAAAACTTTGGCGCACTTTAAAGCAAGGTGAAAAAGACTGTATTTTTCTTCAGAGGTGAATCACTCATACATACATATGCAAATACACAGACACCCATGCATTGTCTGCTGCATATCTCTAAAATGATACAAGCTGTAATTGTGAAAGCTTCCTTTCCAAAGGGGAGGATAATCTTTCCATAGCAAGGTGTTCTTATCCTCTGAGATGAAGTTTTGGCAACGGAGACAAATGAAGTCGTAACCATCCCTGAGCATCCCTAGGAGCAACCGAAGAAATAGCCATTATACAGAATGCCACAGCAGCCTCTTTCCCGAGAAGATGAATGAGGATCTCAATGGAGATGCTATGCTTGCTTTGCCTGTGCATTCAGAAATGAAAAATGCAAACGAGATCGTGTTGCTGGAGGTATGGTAAATAAGGATATAAAGGCAGCTGCAATTTCACCAGAGGCCGCCAGCTTCACTGATGTGCCAAGAGAAAGATATTTCTAAGGTGGGAGAAAGCAAAAACATTGTTTATGGCTTCTGAATGTAGGGATTTTGTTTTCTCTTCATTGTAAAGCTGAGTGAGGAGCAGGGAGGACACCAAGAGGGAAGATCCTTTGGTTAAAGTACCATCTTGTTAGAAAAGAAGTGCGGGAGGCTGCACCTTTATGCGCCTGTCAAAAGAAAGTTTCATTTGGTTCCATCAAGGTCACTGCTAATACAAAGCATTATATTTGTTTTTAATAGTGAAGTACAGAAAACTGCAACACAAGAGAGTTATACAGTGAAGGTAAAGAGAAACCGTACGTATTGTTGTGATGGGATGTAGACCCGATTCTCAGGAGGGAGGGAGGGCACTCCAAAGGAGCAAGAGACAATTCAGTTTCATCTCAGTTTGCATGAGAGAAAGAGGATGAAGACGGCTCCTCCTTCATAGTTCCCAATGTATATGGTTTTTTTGGGCATGGAGCCTGTTTAGTTTGGCAAGATTCCATCTATGGGTGGGGAACAATGAAGAAGGTGATGTTTGGAAGAATCACAATGCATCTTTCTTGGGTTTTGGAGCCTGATAATGATGGTGACTAAATCATTTAATTTAATTACAAATTATGGTAATTAAAGACACCTAGAGTCCTTTAAAAACAACAACAACCCATAAACAGGTCAATATATCAAGGGTGGCGATGGTGATGGTGGTGGAAGAGGGTCAGATAAAAACTTTGTGTAAGCCTTGTCAATGAATGACTTCATGCAGGTCAACTTTGCATCAGGCAGGAGTGCAGTGTGGGAATGGTGGCTCCAATAATAAGTTTAACAATAAGTCATAGAACGGAAGGAAGGGTCTGTGCTATTCCTTTTCCAAAGACATCTGCACAGTCCAAATGTTTGAAATGTGATTTATGAAAGGATGATTGATAACAGCTCAAGAACTTGCAACCTTACATCCAGATGGGGATGTAGTAAATCCATTCCCAGTACACTTACTGGAAAGTCTAAGGGAGAACTTAAACAGAGTTGCAGAAACTCCTGATAGTTGCCAATGGGGCATGTAGAAGTTCCACGGATTCTGTACTTGGGATCTGAGCTCAGAACTCATCTCTTTTTCAAGCTCATGAAGACTGTGAACTGGGCTGGGCAGAGAGCACATATCTGAGTGCAGTAACCATTCAATGAAACCACCTGTCATTTCAGACTCTATAAAAGCCTATAGATATGATCTGGTGCCAACCTAGGGTTGCAAAACACTGGCATGAGTAAATTCTCAAGAGGTCTAAGCTCCAGGCCTAAACCAGTAATTAAGACACCATGCACTAGGAGGCTTATTGGATTTAATGAGCCAAACTCTGGCACACAATGAGTTCCAAAAAGCAAATGGATGTAAAGTCAGCACTGGGAGTATCCGCCTCCCGGCGCAGTTTATCTAGGCGAGCCATGCCCTTCTGCCAGCGCAGTGCTTGCCCTGTTGTCAGCTGTGCATCGGAACACTGATGTCAGTTTTGGAAGGCAATTTTCTTTCTTTCTTCTTAACTGCCACGTATTTTAGCTGAGGAAGTTGGGAGGGGGTTGTTGTTGGAACGATAGAAAGTTAGTCATAACAACATTCCGTTTTCAAGGACATCCTGCGTCTGATGGAGACTGCCTGAAGATTGTATCCAATTGAGTGTGAAGAGTTGATTGGACAATGTGATGAACTTGTGGGTGTGGGGCAGGGCTGTGAACTGTCAACTGGGTGTGGAAAACCTGGAAGCTTTCAGTTTTGGGTTTTCCCAGCTGTGCCAACATGATATCTCTAATAAATTGGAACTTTAAGGAACCTCAAGCCTCAGAGCTTTATTTCGTTGGGGATGTTCCTTGGAACCCTGACATTCGATTGGACTCCGCCCAGTTGATCCATGGCCCTGAACAGCTGATCATTGTCCCATTGGTGCTGCTGCATCAAACAGCTGATTGTCGGCCTGTAACTGGTGCTTCTAAGCCTGGCAGGCAGCTTGCCTTGCGCCGCCCTGCCTCCCTGCTGCACAGATGATCCGCAGGCTGCTCTCCAATGAACAGCTGATCTCTGGTGTTCTTTAGCACAGCACTGCAGACTCCAGGTCTACACCCCCCCATCACCAGTGCAGGAGCTGCTTCCCTCCCCTGTTTTGGGGTTTGACATAAATAGTATTTTAGCAATAGCACTTAGATTTATATACCGTGCAGCACTCTCTGAATGATATAGAAATGTCCGCATCTTGCCCCCAACCTCAGAAGGATGGAAAGCGGAATCACTCTTGAGCCAGTGAGAATCAAACTGTCAGTAATCAATAGAATTAGCCTGCAATGCTGCATTCTAACCACTGCACCACCATGGCTCTTTTATGTTGATGAGTAACTGAGTATGAGTAACTAAGGGCCTCTGGTGGCTCAGACTGGTAAGACAGTCTGTTATTAACAGCAGCTGCTTGCAATTACTGCAGGTTCAAGTCCCACCAGGCCCAAGGTTGACTCAGCCTTCCATCCTTTATAAGGTAGGTAAAATGAGGACCCAGATTGTTGGGGGCAATAAGTTGACTTTGTATATAGTATACAAATGGATGAAGACTATTGCCTGACATAGTGTAAGCCGCCCTGAGTCTTCGGAGAAGGGCGGGATATAAATGCAAATTTAAAAAAAAAATTGCCCCAACCTAAGAACCTTCATTTCCAAACAAATCCTGATAAAATTCCCTTCCACTTCCCCACAACTGTAACTTGTTCACATTGCTTTGAAAGGTGCTCGAATCTGAATGTAGTCCAGATTCCAAAGAGGGGACGGCTGCATTCCAGAAGAGAATAGAATAGAATAGAATAGAATAGAATAGAATAGAATAGAATAGAATAGAATAGAATAGAACAGAATTTTTTATTGGCCAAGTGTGATTGGACACACAAGGAGTTTGTCTTGGTGCATATGCTCTCAGTGTACATAAAAGAAAAGATACGTTCATCAAGGTACAACATTTACAACACAAATGATGATCAATATATCAATATAAATCATAAGGATTACCAGCAACAAAGTTACAGTCATACAGTCATAAGTGGAAAGAGATTGGTGATGGGAACGACGAGAAGATTAGTTGTGCAGATTTAGTAAATAGTTTGACAGTGTTGAGGGAATTATTTGTTCAGCAGAGTGATGGCCTTCGGGGAAAAACTGTTCTTGTGTCTCGTTGTTCTGTTGTGCAGTGCTCTATAGTGTCATTTTGAGGGTAGGAGTTGAAACAGTTTATGTCCAGGATGTGAGGGATTTGTAAATATTTTCACGGCCCTCTTCTTGATTCGTGCAGTATACAGGTCCTCAATGGAAGGCAGGTTGGTAGCAATTATTTTTTCTGCAGTTCTAATTATCCTCTGAAGTCTGTGTCTTTCTTGTTGGGTTGCAGAACCGAACCAGACAGTTATAGAGGAGCAAAAAACAGCAAAGTTTAGAAAGTTTGTGTGGGAGAAAGAGGGTGAAGACAGCTCCTCCCTAGGAGTTCTCAGATTATATACTTCTGTGGTGCAAGTAGTCTGCTTTAGTTTGGCAAGATTTCTTTCTATAGGTAAGGAACAATAAAAGAACCAGCTTTGAAGAACCTCAGCATGTCTTTCTTAGTTTGTGGAGCCTGACATCTGGCATTCCCACTTATGTTTTGTAATTTCTGTCTCCAGATTTATTGTACCAAAAACTGCAATGGCAGCTGAAGCATAATTATGTGCTAGCTGATAGCTTTCCTTCTTTATTGAACTATTAAGAATATTTCATTCAGTTAATAATGATAAATGCATGGTCTGCAGAGTAGAATATAGAAACTTAGATCAATGATTTTGTATTTTTGCAAAAGATTGATGAGTAAGTAAAAGAGGAGAGGCTCTTGTTTTCTCATGGCTCATACATGATCTTATTGAAACCACCAGAGAAGGAGACACGTTGTCTACTTCAGGGATCCCCAACCCCTGGGCTGTAACCAGGTGCTGGGCTGCGGCCCATTGGAAACTGGGCCGTCTAAGCAGTGGGAGAGCGCCTGGGGGCGCATAGCTGCCTTTGTGCAAGTGGTATGCATCCGCGCAAAACGATCCTCTCCCCCCCTCCCATTGCCACTGGTCTGCAGAGATGAAAAAGTTGGGGACCGTTGTTTTGTCCCCCTTCACCTCCGTCCGAGCGATGGCTTAATTAGCCGGCACTATCAGCTCTGGCAGCAAAATAGCAAGCATCTGCCAAGTGTCTCTGTTATCTCCCTCGACGCTGATGAGTCACCCAGGAACAAACTTCAGCTCTTAGTTAAGCAGTTAATTTGCCTGCTACGAAGAGGCACAGCAGCTCTTGCTGCCTTTATATCCTGTGGGGTGTGGTTCCATGACTCAGCATTTCCTAGGCCTGCCCCACCCCTGCTTCTGTTGTTCCCGCCTCTCCTGCCTATGAAACCTAGGGTCCAGCCAGGCCTGATTGCCATCAGCTGGGTCTGAAGGCGTGGCCTGGGGGGGGAAGAGTCAGGGGACGGAGGCCTCATTATCTCTTCCACCTGGCCTGCTTCTGGCTCCTGGAGCTGAGCCAGGGAAGCCGGTGCTCCCGAGGTAAGTCCTGACGGCCCTTCCCCCTCACTTTCCAAGTCACTTTCTGGCAGGAGGCCCGGCTCGGGGGGCGCAAACACAACACCTGATCCTTGAACCATCCTTTGGTTGGTTCATCCTTGAACCATCCTTTCTTCCAGTTCATGCTGCTATTTCCACAATATCCATCAAAGAGTATTCTGAATAGTCAATCACTGTCTGGGCCAGTTAAATTGGTGGGAAAATATTTTTTTATTTCAAGAGAAACTGGGTAAATTCCTTGTTGCTATTGGGTAGTCCAATGCCTTTTTCTGTGGTTCGAGGGCTCCATTAGAGTGGACATGAACTCCAGCTGGGGGATCTGCAGAAGTATTATGAATACTTTCTTAGCTCATGGAGGAAAAGAAGAATATAAATTTAATCAACCAGTCAATACAATTCCCAGGGCCATGTTTTATCCCATTAGATGTAGAGTGAGTTTGCTTTAGGACAGGAATCTCCAACCTTAGCAACTTTAAGCCTGGAGGACTTCAACTCCCAGAATTCCCCAGGCAGAAAGCTGCCTGGGGAATTCTGGGAGTTGAAATCCTCCAGGCTTAAAGGTGCCAAGGTTGGAGAGCCCTGCTTTAAAAAACTCTGGGTTGAGATTCAGTTTGTTTTTCCCAGTTTTATGGACCACCCAATATTTACACATGACTTACAATCATCTGAAGAGGGGGCATGTTTTGATCACGCAGTTATAGCCGCCATCTTGACTTTTTGGATTCCTCTCCCACCCTGCAGAGGCAACAGGAGAGAGACATCATGATATCCAAAATCATTTGATGAATGGGTGGCCTTAGAAATTCTCCAGTTCATTTTTCCTGTTTTCTTTGTTCCTTCTCACAAATTCTTCAGAATGTTAACAAGACTCTTTTGTTATATCCAGTTTAGGAAAATTATCCAGCTCTCTCACTCTTGGATTGTTATTTTTATTTCCTTTCTAATTATTAAGACATCAGTCAGTTTCTTTTGTACATCCAGGTTAACATCTTTTTTTAAATTATTATTTGAAGTAAAAAGAAGGCATATAAAGTTGGTGTCAGGCCCAAAGATCACACAGCAAAATCTAATTAAGTATACATTCCATCTCAGTTGGATTTTTGAATCAAGGACAAAACTGAAAGTGGAAAGAGGGGCAAATAACTAAGGCAGAATATCAGCAAATAGCCCGAGCCTGTAAAGATGAAGTGAGGAAAGCTAAGGCTCACAATGAACAAAGGCTAGCGACAAAAGTAAAAAATAACAAAAAAAGCTTCTTCCAACATGTTAAAAACAAGAAAAAAGTCAAGGAAACAATTGGCCCATTGCTGGGAGAAAGTGGCAAGAAGATGACAAGCAACAGGGAGAAAGCAGATCTACTTAACTCATATTTTGCATCTGTCTTTACACAAAAGGAAAAAACAATCCAACCTATCAAAAACAGCACTACAAAAAACAGATTAGAAACACAAGTTAAAATAGGGAAGAAAATGGTAAGTGAACACCTGTCTACCCTAGACGAGTTCAAATCACCAGGACCGGATGGATTACACCCCAAGGTTCTGAAGGAACTGGCAGACGTGATCTCAGAACCACTGAACTATATCTTTCAAAGATCCTGGAGCACAGGGAGCTGCCAGAGGACTGGAAAAGAGCTGATGTAGTTCCCATCTTCAAAAAGGAAAAAACAATCCAACCTATCAAAAACAGCACTACAAAAAACAGATTAGAAACACAAGTTAAAATAGGGAAGAAAATGGTAAGTGAACACCTGTCTACCCTAGGCGAGTTCAAATCACCAGGACCGGATGGATTACACCCCAAGGTTCTGAAGGAACTGGCAGACGTGATCTCAGAACCACTGAACTATATCTTTCAAAGATCCTGGAGCACAGGGGAGCTGCCAGAGGACTGGAAAAGAGCTGATGTAGTTCCCATCTTCAAAAAAGGAAAAAAAACAGATCCAGGAAACTACAGACCTATCAGTCTGACCTCAATACCGGGGAAGATTCTGGAAAAGATAATCAAGCAACGAATCACCGAACACCTAGAAGCAAACAAAGTAATAACCAAAAGCCAACATGGGTTTGTCAAAACAGATCATGCCAGACTAATCTTATCGCATTCTTTGACAAAATGACAAAATTAGTAGACCAGAGGAATGCTGTCGATATAATTTACTTGGACTTCAGTAAAGCATTTGATAAAGTAGACCATAACCTACTACTAGATAAAGTAGAAAAATGTGGGTTAGACAGCACCACCACCAGATGGATTCGTAACTGGCTGACCAACCGCACTCAACGTGTAGTCCTCAACGGAACTACATCCACATGGAGGAAGTATGCAGTGGAGTACCCCAAGGCTCTGTTTTAGGCCCAGTACTCTTCAACATCTTCATCAATGACTTGGACGAGGGATAGATGGGAACTCATCAAATTTGCAGATGACACCAAGCTGGCAGGAATAGCCAACACTCCAGAAGATAGGCTCAAGTTACAGAAAGATCTTGACAGACTTGAACATTGGGCTATCTAACAAAATGAAATTCAACAGTGAAAAAGTAAGGTTCTACATTTAGGCCAAAAACAAAATGCACCAGTACCGTATATGTGGTACCTTGCTCAATAGTAGTACCTGTGAGAGGGATCTTGGAGTCCTAGTGGATAACCATTTAGATATGAGCCAGCAGTGTGCAGCAGCTGCTAAAAAAGCCAACACAGTTCTGGGCTGCATAAACAGAGGGATAGAATCAAGATCACGTGAAGTGTTAGTGCCACTTTATAAGGCCTTGGTAAGGCCACACTTGGAATATTGCATCCAGTTTTGGTCGCCACGATGTAAAAAAGATGTTGAGACTCTAGAAAGAGTGCAGAGAAGAGCAACAAAGATGATTAGGGGACTGGAGGATAAAACATATGAAGAACGGTTGCAGGAACTGGGTATGTCTAGTTTAACAAAAAGAAGGACTAGGGGAGACATGATAGCAGTGTTCCAATATCTCAGGGGCTGCCACAAAGAAGAGGGAGTCAGACTGTTCACCAAAGCACCTGAGGGTAGAACAAGAAGCAATGGGTGGAAACTGATCAAAGAAAGAAGCAACTTAGAACTAAGGAGAAATTTCCTGACAGTTAGAACAATTAATAAGTGGAACGACTTGCCTTCAGAAGTTGTGAATGCTCCAACACTGGAAATTTTTAAGAAAATGTTGGATAACCATCTGACTGAGATGGTGTAGGGTTTCCTGCCTGGGCAGGGGGTTGGACTAGAAGGCCTCCAAGGTCCCTTCCAACTCTGATGTTATGTTATGTTATGTTATGATATATAAATTGATTCCTTAATGGAATTTTGCCGATATCAGGGCTAAAATAAGGAGGTTTTATAGATTTGTTTATATGGAATATGAGAAGAAGAGACCATTTATTGTATTTTAAGGGAAGATGATGCTACTCAGATTGTTTATGCTCATTGAGATGGCGGGAAGTCACTTCTTTATATATGTCTTTTCTTTTTCTTTATTCTTTTTTTATCTGCACTTTTTATTTTTAGTTTTTAGTTTTTTAGCTTGTATTAATTTCTATTGTAATTCTAATTCTTAAATTACTACAAAATATTCCAATTCAATAAACAAATTTTGACTCACATATTGGGACACGAGCATGTAAGGGCAGGAAAGCCCTCAGTATAATGACTTCATAATGTGGCTCTATCATTCAGATACAATCTTTTTTCTGTGGATACTCATCTGTGTGGATACTCACTCAGCACGTATGAGTATGTTATGTGAAGCAGTCCAGCCTGTTAAGCCATCACATGGTTTTGTGTGTGGTTCTCAGACAGTCTGAGGAAACCGCTCTAAAAATGATCCATGTGGCACTTCTGAAAAAAAAATGGATACAACTATCTGCAATCCAGTACTTTATCTGGCTCCCCCTTACTCCCACCCCAGCAAAAATATATGTTTATTTTTATTTATTTATTTATTTATTTATTAGATTTTTATACCGCCCTTCTCCCGAAGGACTCAGGGCGGTTCACAGCCATAATAAAAGACAGACAAGATACAAATAAAACAAAGATTAAAAAACTTATTATATAATTGGCTAAAATTTAAAACAATATACCATTAAAATTAAACTCTCTAAAACTTATAAAATTAGTTTGGATGGTAGGGAATCACAGTCCTTTACTCAAGTGGAAGAAAGAAGTGCAAAAGTTTAAACTTTGATTTCATTATAAACAGAGCTCATGTTTGACACATAGCATTAGCTGGAATTCTTTCATGATACCTTCAGAGCTTTTCTGCAATAATAGTAATTATCTGAATTTTTGTATCCTTGAAAATCAACTCTTGAATTTTTTTGCATTGTCAGCCAAGGGAACCCTGACATAAAGACCTAGAAGTTGCATTTGCATAAAATGTAAAGATTATTTAATTTTAACTTGGTTAGCTTTTGTTCAGGTACCATATAATACAAATCCAGCTGCTTGGTCAATTTATAATTCAAGGTATTATGCAAATATGGATAATGAATCAGTTCATTAACCAAGTTAAGTGTGTTGTGCAAATACCATCTTAGTAGCTTAGCATGCACATCAGGTCATTGTGTAATTCTGCCCTTAACAAAGCAGAATGTAGCACAAGGAACCACATGTCCAATTAACTGAATAGGTCGCTGAGCAGGGATCATCAGTTCAGATAACAGGGCTAAAGAAACTCGAGCAGAATTTTTCTATTCAAAGACGTAAAATCTAAAGACTGGTCTGGTTTACCTCCGCTGCACCAAGAAAGGGTATGGACAATTCCCCACGGGACAACTTGATGCAGAACAATTCAACAATTCTATTTAATTAATTAAAATTATTTTTAAAATTATTTTAATTTTGGTCATTCACATTTTACTTTGTCCCTCCTTTGGCAACCTTTCTTTAATTATTCTATTTGACTATTTCTTCAATATTAGTGTAACTCTTGCCGCGCGGCAAGTTGGCAATGACGAGTTGCCTGTGGCAAGTTAGAATAGAATAGAATAGAATTAAGAACAGAAAGAATAGAATTAGGATAGGATAGGATAGGATAGGATAGGATAGGATAGGATAGGATAGGATAGGATAGGATAGGATAGGATAGAAGAATAGAATAACAGAGTTGGAAGGGACCTTAGAGGTCTTCTAGTCCAACCCCCTGCTTAGGCAGGAAACTCCTATACCATTTCAGATAAATGGTTATCCAATTTCTTCTGAAAAACTTCCAGTGTTGGAGCTTTTTTTTTTTTTAATTGAAAAAGTTTTTACAAAAATTTTCACCCCCCTTTCCCCCCTCCATCCCCTCCCCCCTCCAAAACCCCCTCCTCTCTCCCCCTGACTTCCCAGAACAAACACAAAGTATAGTTCAAAAGAACAAACATTCGCTAAATTTTCCCTAACACAAATTATAATCCTCCCCTTCTTCTCAAATCCTAACTTCCCCCATACAAATCAAAGATAAATACATCCTAATCATTCAAAAGCAATCTGTTATCTCTTAATCTGATATCTATTTTGCGTATATTCAATCCATTTTTTCCATTCAGTTAGATATTTTTCTTGTGTAGTGTCTTTCAAAAAGGTTGAGATTTTAGCCATCTCAGCCAAATTAGCAACTTTCAATATCCATTCTTCTATTGTAGGTAACTCTTTTTTCTTCCAGTATTGTCCTATCAGTAGTCTTGCCGCTGTTATTAAGTTTAAAATCAGTTTAGTCTCAATTACTGTACAGTACGTAATAATTCCCAATAAGAAAAACTGCGGTAGGAACTTTATCTTCTTTTTCAAAACATTTTGTATAATCCACCAGATCCTTATCCAAAAAACCTTAATCTTCTTACAAGTCCACCAAATATGAAAATATGTAGCATCATCACAATTACATCTCCAACATTTCGCTTGCATATCTGGGTACATACGTGATAATTTCTTAGGGTCTAAGTGCCACCTATAAAACATTTTATAAAAATTTTCCCTTAAATTCTGTGCTTGCGTAAATTTAACATTTCTAACCCAAATTTTTTCCCAAGTTTCCAAAAATATTGGTTCTTGAATATTTTGCGCCCATTTTATCATACAATCCTTTATTAAATCCCTTTCAGAGTCTATTTCTATCAACACATTATACAATCTCTTTATATGTGACTGAGTTTGATTTATGATTTACCAAGTTTTCTTCATTCTGCATGATACCAATTTTCTGATCTTCTTTCCACCTAGCTCGTAATAGCCTATATTGAAACCAAGTATAAGTTCTCCCTTCTTCTTTTAATGTATGCAAGGATTTTAATTGTAAATTACCTCTCTCAAAATATAAAAGTTCTTTATAAGTAATCATTTCCTGTTTCTGTTCTATATTTATATTCTCTATTGCATGCCTGGGGTTTGCCCAAATAGGAATTTTATAATTTAACTTGTATTTCTTACAGACACGCAAAAGAGCAATTCTTAACACGTGGTTCTTAAAGGCTCTATCCACATTTTTATCATACAATAAATATGCATGCCATCCATATAATAAATCATAACCTTCTATATTCAAAATCCTTTCCTCCATTAAATTAAACCAATCACTTATTACCAAAAGAGCAGCTGCTTCATAATATAATTTAAAATTGGGCATTTTTAAACCTCCTCTTTCCCATATGTCTTGAATTATTTTCATTTTAACTCTTGCTTTTTTACCTTCCCATATAAATTTATTAATTCCAATCTGCCATTCTTCCAAATTTTTATCTTTCTTAATTATTGGTGTCATCTGAAACAAAAATAAAAATCTAGGTAAAACATTCATTTTAATGGCTGCTATTTTCCCCAATAATGATAATTGTAATTTTTTCCAACTGAGCATTTCCTTCTGAGCTTTTTGCCATAATACCTCAAAGTTATTCTTATACAATTTCACATTTGAAGAAGTAATATAAACTCCTAGGTATTTAACTTTTTTTACAATTTCAAATCCTGTTGTTTCCTCTTATTTTTCTTTCTGTTGTCTAGTGATCAGTGTCATATCAGTGTTGGAGCTTTCACAACTTCTGGAGGCAAGTTGTTCCACTGATTAATTGTTCTAACTGTCAGGAAATTTCTCCTTAGTTCTAGGTTGCTTCTCTCCTTGATTAGTTTCCATCCATTGCTTCTTGTTCTGCCTTCAGGTGCTTTAGAGAATAGCTTAACCCCCACCCCCTCTTCTTTGTGGCAGCCCCTGAGATATTGGAAGACTGTTATCATGTCACCACTGGTCCTTCTTTTCATCAAATTAGACATGCCCAATTCAGTGGTGAGCTGCAACCAGTTTAACAACCAGTTCGGTGAGTATGCACTGTGCATGCGCACAGTGTTCAAAATACAGCAATTTGAAGCTCAGCCGCTTACCTTCTAAGGCAGCCCCGGTAAGTAGAACACCAGAGGCGTGGAAATCAACTCTGTCGTGCGAATCAGTTGAGCCAGAAAGAAGGAATTATAGGACAGGATAGAGCTGCTGCGGGTGGGCGGGGCCATCTGATCATCGGAACTACCAGTTCGCCTGAACTGGTCCAAACCGGCAGCAGCCCACCATTGGCCCAATTCCTGCAACCGTTCATCATATGTTTTAGCCTCCAGTCCCCTAATCATCTTTGTTGCTCTTCTCTGCACTCTTTCTAGAGTCTCAACATTTTTATATCGTGGCAACCAAAACTGGATGCAGTATTCCAAATATGGCCTTACCATTATATAACTTATATACCATTATATAAGTTGTTGTAGATTTGCAAAAAATCCATATGTCTTTCTTCCTATTGCCTTTCTTCATATTGTCACATAGAGTGGTGTTGACAATCCTGGTGGAAATGTGTTGCAGATATTTAAATTTAAATTTTTACTTATTCCTAAGTATACCAAGTATACTTTTGAATAGATTGAAGTACCCATGACAACAACACACTGAATACGCAGAGTCCCGGAGAGAATAGTTGCTGAAAGCAGTTGGGGGAAATATAGTGGCATAGAATATCCACACAATGAAAGACCTTTTAAATGCCAGACAACAAAGCATCTGCCTCCGATGCATAAAGAATAACCTTGCCATTCCACTCTGCATAGTGACTCTCTTCCACTAAAGTGCCTTTCCATTCTCCTATAAATAAACCACTGAAACGCACAAGGTGCTCATCCTGCCAGAAGGAGAAGCGTATTGTCGCAACCGGCTGGGAGAAAACTAAAGATTGTTGTAAATGGCAATGGTACAGGGAGTCCTTGTCTTACATCAATTCGTTTCGTGACCGTTCAAAATTCCAATAGTACTGAAAAAAGTGACTTGCGACCATTTTTCGCATTTACGACCGGTGGAGCATCCCCATGGTCACGTGATCAAAATTTAGAAGCCTGGAAACTGACTGGTACTTCTGACAGTTGCAGCATCCCGAGCTCAGGTGATTCCCTTCCGACAAGCAAAGTCAATAGGAAAGCCAGATTCACCTAACAACCTTATTACTAACTTATTGCAGCAATTCACTTAACAACTGTTGTCAAGAAGGTTTGTAAAATGGGGCAAAACTCACTTAACTATCTTGCTTTCGTATTTATTTATTTTGTCGTGTTCATGTAGTGTATATTGGAGGTGCTGACCCTTTGAGAGCTGAATGCAATGAAATTTCATTTTAATGTATGCAGATTAGTGTACATTCAAAGTGACAATAAAGTTTTTCTTAAAGTCTTAAAATTAAAAGTTGCTTAGTGTTAATAGGATATTTAATTTAGTAGCTGGACCCGTAAAGTGTACCACACAGGCCAGAACACACAGTTGTAGCTGATTGGTTGGAGAGTGCTGCTCCTGCATGAGGCAATCTACGATATGATTGGTTGCTGTGAGTAAAGGGGGAGTTTCCTTCCCCCCCCGCCTTTTTCTTTCATGTGCTCTGCATGCCGTTTAGATTTACCTCATGATGTTCCTGTCTTCCTGACCATCTTCTCTGATATAAATGTTTTTATAAATATATATGTATTTATTTAATACAATTTATTTATTTATTTAATACAAACTCGATGGACATTACCTTACAGATGACTCCCACCCTGTCAAAGACCTTGGAGTTTTCATATCCAATGATCTAAGTGCCAAAGCCCACTGCAACTACATAGCAAAAAAGGCTCTAAGAGTTGTAAACCTAATCTTACATAGCTTCTTCTCCAAAAACTCTACACTACTAACCAGAGCTTATAAAACATTTGCTAGACCAATTCTAGAATACAGCTCGCCTGTCTGGAACCCACATCACATTTCTGACACCAATACAATTGAACGTGTCCAGAACTATTTTTCAAGAAGAGTTCTCTGCTCCTCTGAATACAGCAAAATACCTTATCCCACTAGACTTGAAATCCTAGGCTTAGAAAACTTGGAATTCCGTCGCCTTCGACAAGACCTAAGTTTAACTCATAGAATCATCTATTGTAATGTCCTTCCTGTTAAAGACTACTTCAGCTTCAATTGCAATAATACAAGAGCAACCAATAGATTTAAACTTAATGTTAAACGCTTTAATCTAGATTGCAGAAAATATGACTTCTGTAACAGAGTTATCAGTGCCTGGAATACACTACCTGACTCTGTGGTCTCTTCCCATAATCCCAAAAGCTTTAACCAAAAACTGTCTACTATTGATCTCCCCCAATTCCTAAGAGGTCTATAAGGGGTGTGCATAAGAGCACAAGTGTGCCTACCGTTCCTGTCCTATTGTTCTCTTTCGTTATATCCAATTAATATAGTTATGACATACTTATGCTTATATATATGCTAATATATTGTATAGTTACTTTCATGCTTATGCTTATATATACTATTGTGACAAAATAAATAAATAAATAAATAAATAAATATTTCTATAAAACTACAAGTTCATGTCAATGTCTCTGACTTCATTTGGACACTTGCTGCACAATTCCCTGACACTTAGCAATAAAAACTTTGACCTCCATCATGGTTGCAAGTCGAAGGATGACTTATAGTCCAGACTCAGTGACTCTGGCTGGGCTTTCTTCTCTGCCAGCACTGGTCATTTAGCTGGGACCTCAGTTTCCAGCACTGGGACAAGTTTCATGTGTTCAGGAACCTGTGGCCACCCTTGAATTGTACATGGCTCTTTCCCCATAGCCCCCACCAATAAGCAGAAAATGGCATCACAAAAAGACGTGTTTTTCTCAGTTATGATTGGTTTAAATGCATGGAATTCAATCCACACTTTACAGCGGTGATGATTTACAAACCATCATGCGGCTGGATTCCAAATTCACATCCCAATGGCTGCATCTCCATTGCTTCTTTGCTCTGGCATACATTGCACATTGGAAAGGTGCTTCTTTTGATGCTTCTTTTTTTTTTTATAAATAATTTTTATTTCCATTTTCCAACATCATATTTATGTACAAACTATTATCCATCATTAATCATTAATTTTTATTTATTACTGATTCAGGCCTGCCCGATTGCCACTTCCTTTCTTCACAACCTCCCTCTCTACCCTCTACTACTTTCCCATCCATCCTCCTCTCCTTCACTTTACTACTTCCTCTCCTCCTTCTCCACTCCTCCCTTCTTCCACCCTATCTAACCTAAGCAAAGTTACACTCAAAAAGCTGCATAACTGAGCTTTTCCTATGTTCTTTCCTCCAACTGGGAAGTTTAAACTATTTCACCTTGCAGGAAAAAACAATATTGTTTTCTTCTTTGGCTTCTCTTGCATAAGGCAGGAAGGCTCCAGCTTGTTCCAGTGGGCCTTCTGATATCTCAGGCTTTTACTCTGTAGTCAAACTTCTGTGCAAGTAAATGTCACTATAACATTGGTGGGAATTCTGTCAATTAATTCAAGAGGACTTAAAGATCTGCTACCTAGAGTAACATGTTACAGATGCAAAGTTGCAATTTGCAAAGAATTTCTTCATCACTACCACAGCCTTCTTTTTCCAAAATTTTACATGACAATTAATGCTCTGTTGCTTGCATATTCTCCCCTGCCCGCTATTCATAAGGTAGTAGCACATGCTTCAGCAAATGTCTGAGGAAAAAAAAATCTATTAATAAAGCTTTGCCACATTTCAGCTAAGCCAAACCTGCCCAATGTGTGGACTAAATGCAGCTTGCCAACCAAACATTGATGCCTTAGAACATGACTGTACAAGAGAAGTCTACCATAATGGAATGTATCAGTTGCTGCTGGTGTCTTAGCATAAGCATTCTTAGCTTTGAACCATAAAAATGGTTCTTATCAGCATCTTATGATAAGCATCTTATCAGTGCTTGGTAGCCCAACAGGCACCTGTCCATCCCACATTTCTTGCTACTCTAGATTGACTGCAAAAAGAGTCATAACTCTAGGGGTGTGTGTGTGAGATACTTAAAGTCATGTCAAAAAGGCCTGAGCTGAAGTGAATCATGAATTTCCTCAAAGAAACTGAAAAAGAAATGCAAGAATTGTCCTGATTATTTAAAGTATTCTGACTAGGGGTTCTGAGATCTGTAATCCAGGTTAACTCAGGCACATCAGTTTGGTAAAATCGTAAGTCAACGCAATATTTCTATGACAGCGAAATGCTTCTTCAAGCTCATAAAAGCCACATTTTGTCCATGCACAAATGGGGCTATAGGGGGCACACTCATAGAGCGGAACTTATATTTATAAAACAGTACACAGAAACATTTAGGATTGACTGAAGTTTATTCTTTATGGAGTGATTAAACACTTCACTTTAGCATAAAGACTGCTAGCAGCTGATGAAACAATGAATTGTACCAAAAGCCGATGTGTGTTTATTGAGGAGTAAATTCCATCTCATTCAGTGAGGTTTATTCCCAAGTAACTATTTAAGAAAAATAAAGGAACTTCTGAGACACTAATTCAGTATGAAGCAACTTTATAGTGGCCAGAAAGCATACTTTAAAAAAAAAGAGTTGCCAAAAATCACAATGGACAAGACATGGAAGCATCACACAGCTACCTCCCCATCATAAAGCACTTTCACTTAACTGCCTTATTTCTACATATTTTTATGATTTTGCTTATGATGCAAACCCATTTGCTTGGTAGTTTGTATTTCAGCATATTGTGCAACTCCAGGAAGTTGATAAATTGTGTCTGCAAAACCATCGTAGAATTATAGATGTCAGGCTGCCTCTGATTATATCTAGGAAAGAATACACCTTGACTTCATTTGAAAATAAAGAAAAGTACTTTTACTAGGTACATCTGGATTGCAGCAGTATTAAGTTGAATCTGAGACAAAATATGGCTAACAATCTATATCCCCCCTATTTCTCCCTCCTCTTCCCCAAGAGGTCATCAGGTCTGGTCCAATGCCAGCTCCTTCCCGGGGTCCCGTGGTAATCTTCTTCCGCAGGTCTCTGGCTGTCAATCATATCAGGAATGCAGTGTCCGTTAGAGTTTGCAAAAAATATTCCTGTTGAATTCAAAACATTAATCTCCCCTCCCCCCCTTAATTATGTCAGACCGACACTCTTAAAGGGCCCTCTCTACTTAACTTGAATCCAAAAGCTATTTACATTAGAAATAAAATCCCATGCTATCTAACAACTGAATATAAGGAATACAAAGAGATATGAAGATTGGAGTGGAGGCTGACAATAGAGTTGGATGGGACCTCAAGGAACATGTAGCCCAACCCTCTGCCATGAGCAGGAAAGCCAACTGAACGATCATTTTTTTTTTAATTTACATTTATATCCCGCCCTTCTCCAAAGACTCAGGGCAGCTTACAGTGTATAAGGCAATAGTCTCATTCCATTTGTATATTTACAAAGTCAACTTATTGCCCCCACAACAATCTGGGTCCTCATTTTACCTACCTTATAAAGGATGGAAGGCTGAGTCAACCTTGGGCCGGGCTTGAACCTGCAGTAATTGCAGGCTGCTGTGTTCTAATAACAGGCTTCTTACCAGCCTGAGCTACCACGGCCCACCTTTGAGTGGTGGCTATCCAGCTCTTCTCAAAAAACTCCAGAGAGGGAGAACTCCCATCACCTGTAGGGAGACAGATCCACTTACTGTTTCCTTTATATTGAAATCAAATCTGGGTGGCTTCAGGTTATGCCCATTATTTCCGTAGCCGTAGAAAAGAGTTCTTGCCCATCTTCCTTATGTCATCCTTTATGCATATGAACATTGATATCATGACTCCCTTTAGTTTTCTTTTCTCCAGACTGAGCATCCAAGTTCCTTCAGCCTGTCTTGATAAGGCATCTGGGAATCATCTCTCTTCGGACTTGTTAATAACCTTCTGGAAATGTGGTGACCCAATCTCCCCAGTTTCAAGTAGAGAAATAATGATTCCAAATGGCTTTGATAGGAGCCTTTTTCCGATGCAGCCCAGAATTCTGTTAGCCCTTCTGGAAACTTGCTCACCCTGCCAATTCAAATTCAGCTTATTGTTACTGACCACCCTAAAGCCTTTTCCAATGTTGTAGTTCCCAGCTATGATTCCCTCATCATGTATGCACATCCTACAGTTTTTCTCCCCAAATGCAATTCCTTCTATTTCTCCCTGTCAAAGAACATCTTGTTCATCTCAACCTGTCCAAATTTTCTACCATCCTTAGTATGTCATACACAAATGTGCTAAGCAGCCCATCAATCCCAGGACATTGAGGAATATGTTGAATAGCCATTTGTTGGAAAGCCATTTGTCTGAAATGGTATAGAGTTTCCTGCCTGGGCAGGGGGTTGGACTAGAATCAAATCTAGTTATTATGTTATTATGTTATGTTATGAATAATATTGGTCCCCAAACCTTTTTAGGTGTGTTAAATCCATTAATAGCAATAGCAATAGCAATAGGGCTTAAGACTTATAGACCGCTTCACAGTGCTTTACAGCCCTCTCTAAGTGGTTTACAGAGTCAGCCTTTTGCCCCCAACAATCTGGGCCCTCATTTTACCCACCTTGGAAGGACGGAAGGCTGAGTCAACCTTGAGCCTGGTGAGAATCGAACTGCTGGCAGTCAGCAGAATTAGCCTGCAATATTACATTTATTACCACAGCTCTTTGAAAATCCATGAAAAATTGCCCCTGTATATGATACACAGATAGCTTCTGGATTCCACCACCTTTGGTTCTTTGATTCTTACTTGAAAGAGGAATTCTGTGTGGTACCCTGGCCTCAAACCAAGGTATTCTTGCTTCTCCCAAAATTGCTTTTCTTCGGATGTAAAGCTATACTAATTGATGATAATGGGAATTGGAATCCATCCCATAACTCCCTCAGCACAGGGATGACTGTTGGGATGACTGATCAACATGCCCATCTGAAGTCTATCAGTTAAGGTTAAGGAAAAAGGCTAAAAAAAAAAAGAGGCAATTTTGTTTTAAAATGGAGGGGATACCCATTCTCTGAAACAATCAGAAATGCAAAATATCTCAATGGTTTCTAAAAAATAAGTTTCATTAATATGGAGCTAGTTGTTCATCAGCACACTTGTTTAGAGTTTTCTATAGCACCATCTCTAGCTAATAAATAAGGCAAAAGAGGTGCGTGTATCTGCATGAAGATTTGTCTTTCTTTTTTGAAACAAATTCTCTGTTTTTCAAAGATCTGTCATGAGTATGCATTAAACCAGAGACTTTAGGAATAAAATGTAATACAAATGACATGTATCTTGTTGAAGGATGGCAAAAACAGTAGATCAAATTGATATATTTTAATGCAAACATAGCTAAACAATTTCCAGTGTTGAAGCTGAAATTGTAAGTGATCACAAAATGCTTCTTTGCATCAGAAAGAGCAGAATGGAATCTCATAACCTGCGTGCCCTTGAGAAATTATGCAGCTGCACAATCTCATCTTCTAAAAGTTGGACAGACAATTCTGTAAATATGGATAGCTTATTTTTCCACATTTAGAATTGTCCTCATGAAACATGCAGTCACTTGGGCTTCCATCCCTGCCTGCTTTGCCTGAGTAAAATAGTTCACACTTAAAAATGGCAGGGCCATCACCTCTTTCTTATAATATTTATTTTCTGAAACATACAACCTTGCTCCCAATTTTTTCTCATACCTTCCTGGGTGCATAGTCAGTCCCACAAGGAGTCTGAATAGTAACTGAACTTTTCTGTTTGAAATGTTTTGCTTCTTATCCAAATAGTTAAGCAGCGGAAGAAAGTGTAGGACGTTAGCACTCACCCCTCTCTTAGAAGAATGAAATATTTTGGAGGATATTGAATAGGGAAGAATATTGTGTTTCCCTGGATGAGAAATGGAGAAACCTGTTTTAGACAAAAAACAAAGCAGCTTCCTGCCTCCTCACACCTTTGTCAATGGGCCATTAAGGCCTCAGCCAAGCTCACTCATTCCCCCCCCCCTTTGTCAATGGACCATCATCTGCAACACAATAGGACCCATCTAGCAACAGAAACTCACCACGTGGCAAGGCTCAAGCAAGCTTGAGAGACAACCTAACAAAGTTAGCTAAGACCCCTAGACCACCTGGGAGTTTGACAACCAATCAGGATACATTTCTTATACAGGAACAGGAAACACTAAGGTGGGGCCCCACAGAGAGTATAAACTCAGGCACTCAGCATCTTGTCTTTCTCTTCTCCTTTTCTTCTCTTCTTCTCTTCTTCTCCTTTCCTCTCTGGTTCTTCACCCAACACCTTGAAACATGATCACCTTTTCTACTCGGGAACGCAAGCCATGTGCTCCTGTTCAGGAACTCAAGCTATGTGATTCCTGTCCACCATTAAACCATCTTTCCAAGCAGTCTCCATGTTTCCAGTGTCTTTTTCCCCACTTGGAACTGAACCCAGATGGACATTTCTTCCAACAGAAGGAAGGAAGGAAAGAAGGAAAGAAGGAAGGAAGGAAGTTGCCATGACTCAGCTTCTAGACAACTCTACCTGGATGACTGAGAATCTTCATCAAACCCCGGAAGGAGGTGAAATCATGTATCTCAGGAAAAAAAGGTAGATGATCCCATTTTGCCTTTTCTCCCCACCCCCAAATCTAATCATATTAACTTCCTTCTCTCTTCCTCTGGGCAGCCTCTGAGAATGGAATGTCCTGGATTGTTTGATGTTACTGAATTTCTTCATTAGACTGTAAAGTTAAATGCTGACTGCTAAATCTTTTTAAGATTCTTTCTTTATGTGTCAAATCATCATCAGCTCCCATTTATTGAAGCTATCCATTTAATAGCTGAGAATAATTTCCCCTCTTGGTTGCTATCACATTTAATAGGTTTTGAGCTGTCCACATAGCAGCAGCATAAATTCCTAGTTGAATTCCAGAATGGAGCTTGGCTGTCCCCAGAAGGGAACACACATCCTCCTGAGTTCTTCTTCCCTTCTTCAAATTCAAATCCAACCTTTTTACAAACCATCTGCTTTCCTACTGCATCTGACTTCAGGACTGATATAGGACTGATATAGGAGAAAGGTAGATAATTGGAGGCCAAGGCAACAGAAATCACCCCTTTCAAAGTATTCATTCACATTGTTAACCATTAATTGTGGGATGTCTATGGAGATTCTCCGTCCTCCAGGTCATGGTTGTCCCAAAGGTGCTTTTTTCAAGGGGCAACTGGACTTTCTTGTTTTTCTTTGAAGACAGTTCACTTGTCTTCCAAGAAGCTTCTTCAGCTCTGACCGGATGGTGGGGAATGGAAGGATTTATATTCCTTGCAGACAGCTGGTCATTTGAATTCTTTTAGAGAGTCATTGAGGCCACATCTGTGTCCTCAGGGTCACCTGAGTTGTGCAAATGGGTGTGGAGCCTTCCTGGAACTGCTGAAAGGAGCTGTGTTGTAGACTGGAGATAGGTGATGTCATATCCCTTCCCCTCTGTTGAGAGAGGGCTATTCAATTTTGACATAGATGGCCTCTTTGACCCCTCTTTCAAACCATTGGTCCTCTCTCTCTCTTTTGGTCTCTTTTGGACTGAGAGAATTGCTGGGATACTAAACGAGAGATATTCCAATCAGGATCCATAAAAATGACCCAAATGCCTGGATAAGCTTTCAGTTCTCCAGAGCCATTGATCAGTCCCAGTGTTGCAAGAACAAAAAGAGAACCAAACACAGGAGAAGCTGTAGAAAATTGCCAAATTAGGCCAGATGTTTACATTTTTTAATTTAAAGTCACTCCCAAAACAGAGACACGGACTTAACACAAATGGTTATTTCACAGGGTTGTTCCAAATTACATCCAATACGTAAGAAAAAGTACCAAGAGAAGACAACAAGCATCATGTGGAATTAATTTTGATCTAATCTGCTCCCATATTTTACTGGATGGAAACATTTATTTTATAGAACAGTGGCTTGAGGATGGTTTCCTTTTTTTCAAGTGGAAAAGAGGTGTGTGTGTGTGTGTAGGCACTACCAGCAGATGGTCACTGCAGCCCCTGTTTCCACTTATACCTGATCTTCCTTATCTCAGGACTCATCCGGCAAGACCAAAATAGAACAGCCACATGAACATTTTTACAACTAATACTTGTAATTGTAATACGTTTATATACATTTCCCTCAAAAAAGTCCCTTCTCACTCCTATAGGTGGTCTGTGTCTTCTTCAGTCTCAGATCTTCTGCCACACGCATGGAGGTTTGAGGGCTCTGCGCAGAATCTTAGCTGTTCCTAGCCCTGCAGTCTTCTGGATAGAGCACTCTGATGCCATTCCTGGGATCTGTTGGGAGACTCTCTCCCAGTTTAGGAATCTTAGCCCAGAGGGGCTCTAGCAAGACCTCTTTGGCCTTGATTTTCCACATCCTCTCTGGTTGCTCCTTCAGGCCCTGGTGCTTCTCCAGCTTGTCATAACTACTTCTTCCTGAAGTTGCTTCCACTTGACACTGCTATTTCTATCACCACCTCTGATTTCTGGAAATGAATATAAATATATAACTCTGTGCTAATAGAAACACATTTTAATCTCTTTAATCCACATTTTATTATGCAATTGTTTTGAGAACATTTTTGTAATAAATAGATGTATTTCTAAAAAGGTCCTTCTTGTTAAGGATATCTTGCTTGCCCTCTTTCAAAGGGTTCTCCCCACCTTAACCATTATGCACAATATAGCCAGATCTGAGCAGAGGGGAAAATAGAGCAGAAAAACTAAATTCTGCTGCATTTCTGGTCAGGGCTTCTTAAACTACAAAGTCTTTCTCTCCCAACTGCTAAATACTATATTTTCAGAAGGAAATCCAGAACAGGGCTGGCTGTTCAGAGCCAGCATTTCTCCATCTCCTCTTGGCCCCAACCATTCTGAAGTTGCTAGGAGAGGTGGCATATATCAACGACAAACATTACATTTTAATCTTGGCATCTGTTGTTCCTGGTATAATAAGTTATCTTTCCTTGAATAAAAGACTTTCTTGCTGTTTTCACATGTTAATGTAGCTCTTTGTCCCCCAGCAGCTCCTGAAACCTTACCTTTATAATAAACAATTGTGCCATTTTGAGTAGATGCTTGTTTTCTGATGTGAGAGAGCTTTGCAAATCATCCATTTTCCAAAAGACCCTCTCTATGAGGGACTTAGATCAGAGATATAGATGAGGGAATAGAAAGGGAACTCATCAGATTTGCAGATGACACTAAACTAGCAGGAATAGCCAAAACCCCAGAAAACAAGCTCAGGATCCCAAAATATCTTGACAGACTTGAACAATGGACCCTATCCAACAAAATGAAATGTAAGAGGGAGAAAAGCAAGGTTTTACACTTAGGCAGGAAAAACCAAAGGTACAAGTACAGATTAAGTGAAACCTGATTCAAAAACAGTAACTGCGAGAGAGATCTTGTGTACAATTGCTTAAATATGAGCCAGCAGTATGTGGCAGCAGCAGGAGTGAAATGCTACCGGTTAGGGCCGGTTTGCCCGAAACAGTGGTAAAAAATGCTACTGGCTCACCAAACTGGTAATAAAAAAATGTAAAAAAAAAAAAGTTCCAACGATCAGCTGAGCGACGCATGATTGTCGGAACTTTTTTTTTTTTTTTACTTTTTAAGCATTTTTAAAGCAAAATGCTTTTGTAGGAATTTAGCACCCACCCCCCTCCTAGAAGAATGAAATATTTTAGAAAATATTTAAAAGGCAGAATATATTTCCCTGGATGAGAAATGGAGAAACATATTTTAAAGACAAAGCAGCTTCCTGACTCCCCCCCCACCTTTGTCAATGGGCCATTAAAGCCTCAGCTAAGCTCACTCATTTCCCCCCACCTTTGTCAACCATCATCTGCATCATAATAGAACCCATCTAGAACAGAAACTCACCACATGGCAAGGCTCAGGCAAGCTTGAGGGACAACCTACAATGTTAGCTAAGACCCCTAGACCACCTGGGAGTTTGACAACCAATCAGGATACTCTTCCTGTGCCCCAGAAAGTTCAAAGCTCAGAAAAAGCATAAAGCTAGGGAGCACATAGGATCTCAGCCCTTTTCTGTTCAGGATCTCAAGCCATGTGATCCTGACCACCATTAAACCATCTTTCCAAGCAGCCTCCATGTTTCCAGTGTCTTTGTCCCCACTTGGAACTGAACCCAGATGGATATTTCTTCCAACACTTTAAAAAGTAAAAAAAAAAGTTCCTACAATCGTGCATTGCTCAGCTGATCGTTGGAACTTTTTTTTTTACTTTTTAAGCATTTTTTTACTACTGGTTCAGGTGAATAGGTAGTAAGAAAATGCTTTAAAAAGTTTTTTAAAAGGTTCTGATGATCGCACGGCACAGCTGTGATCGTCAGAAACCTTTTTTTACTTTTTTAAAGCATTTTTTACTGCCTATTCGCCCAAACCGGTAGTAAAAAAATGCTTCAAAAAAGCGTTTTAAAAAGGTTTCCAAGATCGCGCACCACAGCTGATATCACCCCTGCTGTTCTACTTACCTTCCCAACCCTCCTTTTGGTGCAAATGGCACATGTAGGCGTGCAGCGTGCACTAGGTGCAAAGTCTGCATACGTGGCCAGCGAACTGGTAGCAAAGCAATTCAGATTTCACCACTGGGAAGCAACCAAAAAAGTTAATGCAATTCTTAGTTGTATAATAAACATGGGCATTGAATCTAAATCATGTGATGCAGTGGTTCAGTGGCTAAGATGCTGAGCTTGTTGATTGAAAGATCAGCAGTTCAACAGTTCAGATCCCTAGTGCCGCATAATGGGGTGAGCTCCCATTACTTGTCACAACTTCTGCCAATCTAGCAGTTCGAAAGCACGTAAAAAATGCAAGTAGAAAAATAGGGGCCACCTTTGGTGGGAAGGAACAGCGTTCCATCATGCTGGTCACATGACCACGGAATTGTTATCAGACAGCACTGGCTCTTTGGCTTAGAAACAGAGATGAGCACTACCGCCCCCTAGAGTTGGGAACGACTAGCACATATGTGCCAGGGGAACCTTTACCTTTAAGGCCACACCTAGAATCCTGCATCCAGTTTTGGTCACCACATTACAAAAAAGATGTTGAGACTTTGGAAAAGGTGCAGAGAAGAGCAATGATGATTGAAGACCTGGAGACTAAATCATATGAAGAACTGCGTTTGGCTAGTCTAGAGAAAAGAAGGACTAGGGGTGATACAGTGGTGGGATTCAGCGGGTTTGCATCTATTCGGGAGAACCGGTTGTTAACTTTTTAAGCAGTTCGGAGAACTCATTGTTGGAAGAAATCTTATGTTGTTTTTTTTCCACTTTACAGGGCTAATCCTGTAAGGAAGGCAGGAAGGAAACATTCTGGTGGTGTTTCTAGCCTAATCTTTATTGCCCTGCCTACAGAAACCGCCTCTCTGGTTAATCCTTATTACATTGTAACAGCTAAGGCGAGGCGCCCAGCGACATGAGTGACGTTGAGTTGGCCAGGCCCATACGGTCACATGACTGCTAAGCCACGCCCACCCAGCTGGTCATTAGGGCAGAGAACCAGTTGTTAAATTATTTGAATCCCATCACTGGGGTGATATGATAGCAATATTCCAGTATTTGAAGGGCTTCCACAAAGAAGAGGATCTAATTATTTTCCAAAGCACCAGAAGACAAGAGAAGAAACAATGGATGGAAACTAATCAAGGAGAGAAGGAACCTGGAAATAAAGAAAAACTTCCTGACAGTGAGAAGAATTAATCAGTGGAACAACTTGCCTCCAGTTGTTGTGGTTACTTAATCACTGGAGGTTTTAAGAAGAAACTGGACAGCTACTTGTCTCAAATTGTAGGGTCTCCTACTTATTTATTTATTTATTTATTTATTTATCGTATTTGTATACCGCCCTATCTCCCTAGGGACTCAGGGCGGTTCACAGGCAAATAAAAAGGTACATATAAATACAGAATAAAATATCAATTAAAAAACTTATTCTACACAGCCAAATAGTTAAAAAAGAACAATATAAATAATAAAACCCATTAAAACCCGTATAAATTTAAAATCTAATCCAGTCCTGCGCAGATGAATAGATATGTTTTAAGCTCACGGCGGAAGGTTCGGAGGTCCGGAAGTTGACGAAGTCCTGGGGGGAGTTCGTTCCAGAGGGCGGGAGCCCCCACAGAGAAGGCCCTTCCCCTGGGTGTCGCCAGACGACACTGTCTCGCTGACAGCACCCTGAGGAGTCCCTCTCTGTGAGAGCGCACGGGTCGGTGAGAGGTATTCGGTAGCAGCAGGCGGTCCCGTAAATAGCCCGGCCCTATGCCATGGAGCGCTTTAAAGATAGTTACCAGAACCTTGAAGCGCACCCGGAAGGCCACAGGCAGCCAGTGTAGTCTGCGCAGGAGAGGTGTCACATGGGAGCCACGAGGGGCTCCCTCTATCACCCGCGCAGCCGCATTCGGAATTAACTGAAGCCTCCGGGTGCCCCTCAAGGGGAGCCCCATGTAGAGAGCATTGCAGTAATCCAGACGAGACGTCATGAGGGCGTGAGTGACCGTGCATAGGGCATCCCGTCTAGAAAGGGGATTGAACTGGAAGACCTCCAAGGTCCCTTCCAGCTCTATTCTGATTGATGATTGATTGTTGAGATGGAGGTTTCTAAGTGTGATAAAGTGTGATAAAGCAAAGAAATAAACAAACCCTTCCAGTTTTACTTGACTAGTAAACTAATGTTTCTTTGGTCCTCACTTGTGTTTTTCTCTTGAAACACACAATGCTACTGACCTCTGTAGCCCTGTTTGTGATGGGAGGAATTTCTCAGCACGTTCCTTTTCCTGGGTTCAGCCGCAGCCTTTCATTCCTGTCTGAACCCAGGATCTGCAAACAAGTCCAGTAAAGGTTTCTCTTAATGAAGGGCTTTTTCATGGAACTGCTTTGCCTTATCATTGTGCATCCCAGCTACTCTCCTCACAGGATGTTCTGAATGCTGGTTTATTGTCACACTGGAACAGTTGCAGTCTTGGGAAGGCTTTTATATTACCAGTATATTATTGTTGAATTGCTGTGTCCAGAAACATTTATTCGCATGTTTTATAACCATCGTATCTCTTAAAGGATTTTTTTCCATCTAAGAGACAACAGTAGATAAAAGGAGACTATGAGAGTGGGTAGGATTGGAAAATGTTACCAAATTATATTTTCTTTTTGTAGAAAGGAAAGGCTTTCATGGCAGTGGGCCCCTGAAGAAAGAATCTCAGTTATTAACTAACTTGAGGGGATGAGGGCAAATATCAACTAGCACAGGGATAGTCAAACTTTTTATACCTACCGCCCACTTTTGTATCTCTGTTAGTAGTAAAATTTTCTAACTGCCCACCGGTGCCACAGTAATGCTCCATGTATCATCGTCTGCGCATGCATCTCGTGCATCATGGATTGGGTTTGGGGGGGGGCGCAGGCTACCAACTCTGCTTGTCTGTTGCAGCTGGGTGGTATGGGGGGAGATGCGCAAGCTATTCTGAGACAAGGCTCTTTTGTCTGCAGTCGTACTATAGCGCCATTTAGTTTCACTTATATAACGTGAACTAAACTTATGCACAGGCAATACAAATAGCATATTTTCACAAATTTAAATTGTCACGGGGAATTTTATGAAAACCTAATGAAAATGTTTTTAAATAATACGATGAAATTTTTTTAAAAAGTCAATTAAATTAAAAAAAGGAAAGTGCTTCAGTATCAGACAAAACCCCTACCGCCCACCATGAAAGCTGGAACGCCCACGAGAGGGTGGTAGGGACCAGGTTGACTACCACTGAACTAGATCATATTTTTTGCAGGCTCTAAAATTTCAGAGACTAGACTAGACTAGACTAGACTAGACTAGACTAGACTAAAATAAACTGGAATGGACCTTGGAGGTTTTCTAGTCCAGCCCCCTGCTCAAGCAGGACAATCTATAGCATTTCAGATAAGTGACTGTCTAGAGAAGATCCTTCTTAAAAATCTCCAGCCATGGAGCGCCCACAATTTCTGAAGGCAACTCCTGTTTCACTGGTTAATTGTCCTCACTGTTAGGAAGTTTCTCCTTAATTCCACGTTGCTTCTCTCTTGGATTAGCTTCTAACCATTGTTCCTTCTCCTGCCTTCTGGTGCTCCTCCTCCCTCCTCTTTGCGGCAGCCCCTCAAATACTGGAATACAGCTATTATGTCACCCCTAATTCTTTTTTTTTTTTGCATTTATATCCCGCCCATCTCCGAAGACTCAGGGCAGCTTACACTATGTCAAGCAATAGTCTTCATCCATTTGTATATTATATACAAAGTCAACTTATTGCCCCCAACAATCTGGGTCCTCATTTTACCTACCTTATAAAGGATGGAAGGCTGAGTCAACCCTGGGCCTGGTGGGACTAGAACCTGCAGTAATTGCAAGCAGCTGCTGTTAATAACAGACTGCATTAGTCTGTTGAGCCACCAGAGGCCCTTCTTCTTTTCTGTAGACTAGCCAGACCCAAACCCTGCAGCCAGTGGTGGAATCCATTTTTTTTTTTACTAACGGTTCTGTGCGGGTGGCTTGGTGGGCGTAGCAGGGGAAGGATACTGCAAAATCTCTATTCCTATCCCACTCCAGGGGAAGGATACTGCAGAATCCCCATTCCCACCCCACTCTGGGGCCAGCCAGAGGTGGTATTTGCCAGTTCTCTAAACTACTCAAAATTTCCACTACTGGTTCTCCAGAACCTGTCAGAACCTGCTGGATTTCACCCCTGCGTGCAGCCGTTCTTTGTATGTTTTAGTCTCCAGGGGCCTTTGATCATCCTAGTTGCTCTTCTCTGAACTTTTTCCAAAGTCCCAACATCTTTTTTGTAGTATGGTGACCAGAACTGGTTGCAGAATTCCAGGTGTGGTCTTAATAGGGTTTTATAAAGTGGTACTAATACTTCACGTGATCTTGATTCTATGCCTCTGTTTATACAACCCAGGATTGTATTAGCTTTTTTGGCTGCTGCTGCAAACTGCTGGCTCATATTCAAGTGATCATCTACTCAAAGGTCTTTCACCCAGTTACTGTTTTTTAGTCATGTCTTGCCTAACCTGTATATAGGCATGCCCACAATCGTAGCACAATGGGTATCAGCACAGATCCCTGAAAGTATTGCCAGTTCATTTAGTCATGTGTTATAAAGATTCAGAATGGATGAACTGGTCATCTGAAGAAAATGCCCTCTAAGAAAATTTACCTGGGTCATAATGTTTGCCAAAAGTACACGAGGTGCAGAATTTTCATGAAGGCATGTCAATCAATTTGGCCCTTTGCTCCTCACATGATTAAAACATTGCCTGTTGCAAAACCCCAGGGAATAGAGAGGAGGGACACACAACTCCTGACAGAGAAGGTTTCATCGGCCCTCTCCTGAATAGAATAGAATAGAATAGAATAGAATAGAATTTTATTGGCCAAGTGTGATTGGACACACAAGGAATTTGTCTTGGTGCATATGCTCTCAGTGTACATAAAAGAAAAGATACGTTCATCAAGGTACAACATTTACAACACAATTGATGATCAATATATCAATATAAATCATAAGGATTGCCAGCAACAAGTTATAGTCATACAGTCATAAGTGGAAAGAGATTGGTGATGGGAACTATGAACGATTAATAGTAGTGCAGATTCAGTAAATAGTCTGACAGTGTTGAGGAATTATTTGTTTAGCAGAGTGATGGCCTTGGGAAAAACTGTTCTTGTGTCTAGTTGTTCTGGTGTGCAGTGCTCTATAGCGTCGTTTTGAGGGTAGGAGTTGAAACAGTTTATGTCCAGGATGCGAGGGATCTGCAAATATTTTCACGGCCCTCTTCTTGATTCGTGCAGTATACAGGTCCTCAATGGAAGGCAAGTTGGTAGCAATTATTTTTCTGCAGTTCTAATTATCCTCTGAAGTCTGTGTTTTCTTGTTGGGTTGCAGAACCGAACCCAGCAAACACAGGGCAGAAAAGCGGAGATGGCCAGTTACACTCCGCCCGCACGTTTGACCAGCCTAGAGAAATGGGGAGCGTGTATGACCCGTTTGAGCTTCTAGAAACCAAGCGAACTGCAAGGGTTCAGACAACATAAAGGGCATACTTCTTGAGCCACTGCGGTCCGAGGTCATCGACGCCATCGGAAGCCCTGGCAGAGCCAGCGCCCGTTACAATCGGTATCGTGGCAAACTCTGCAAACCCTGCTAAAAACCATTTGGCGTAGCGCCGTCCAAATCGTCGGCGTTTGAATTTGGAGGCGCCCGACAGCTGAGGCGAATCCATCGGCGACTACATGGCCGCCCTGCGGAAAGCCTCAAAGACTGTGGGTACCGAGACCTGGGCGAGGTGCTGCTGGAGCAACTCATCAGGGGTCAGAGACATGCGTTTGCGGGCGGCTGCTATCGAAAAGCAATCTGGCGCTGGCAAAGCGCCCTGGGCGAAGCCAGGCGCATGAAATGTCCACCCAAGCGGCGGAGACACTGCAAAGCCTCTCACACCAAAGCGAGCACAAAGTCAAGCGGTGCACCAAGAAGAGATCCGGCCGAATCCGGCGGTGAGGATGAGGAAGGGTTTGCCGAACCGAGAAGCGGCAAGAGGACCGGGACGAATCACGGAAGTTGCGGAGGTCAACACCAAGCGCCAACGCTGCAAGTTCAAGGGCGCAACATGTCGGCGTGCGAGAAGAAGGGCACCTAGCTCAAGTCTGTCGAGCTCCCCAACCTTCCGCCGAAAATTCAAATCGGCCAATCAGAGGCGGGATCGGCAAGGCGACCGCGATTAGCTCAAACAAAAGAAGCGCGAATTCAAACCAAGCGACTGTGATCATGCGCGCCTCAACCGAGTGGAGAAGAAGATCTTCACCAAACCCAAAATAGAATCCAGGTGTGATCTTATTAGGGTTTTATAAAGTGGTACTAATACTTCACGTGATCTTGATTCTATGCCTCTGTTTATACAACCCAGGATTGTATTAGCTTTTTTGGCTGCTGCTGCAAACTGCTGGCTCATATTCAAGTGATCATCTACTAGGACTCAAAGGTCTTTCACCCAGTTACTGTTTTTTAGTCATGTCTTGCCTAATCTGTATATAGGCATGCCCACAATCGTAGCACAATGGGTATCAGCACAGATCCCTGAAAGTATTGCCAGTTCATTTAGTCATGTGTTATAAAGATTCAGAATGGATGAACTGGTCATCTGAAGAAAATGCCCTCTAAGAAAATTTACCTGGGTCATAATGTTTGCCAAAAGTACACGAGGTGCAGAATTTTCATGAAGGCATGTCAATCAATTTGGCCCTTTGCTCCTCACATGATTAAAACATTGCCTGTTGCAAAACCCCAGGGAATAGAGAGGAGGGACACACAACTCCTGACAGAGAAGGTTTCATCGGCCCTCTCCTGAATAGAATAGAATAGAATAGAATAGAATAGAATTTTATTGGCCAAGTGTGATTGGACACACAAGGAATTTGTCTTGGTGCATATGCTCTCAGTGTACATAAAAGAAAAGATACGTTCATCAAGGTACAACATTTACAACACAATTGATGATCAATATATCAATATAAATCATAAGGATTGCCAGCAACAAGTTATAGTCATACAGTCATAAGTGGAAAGAGATTGGTGATGGGAACTATGAAACGATTAATAGTAGTGCAGATTCAGTAAATAGTCTGACAGTGTTGAGGGAATTATTTGTTTAGCAGAGTGGTGGCCTTCGGGAAAAAACTGTTCTTGTGTCTAGTTGTTCTGGTGTGCAGTGCTCTATAGCGTCGTTTTGAGGGTAGGAGTTGAAACAGTTTATGTCCAGGATGCGAGGGATCTGCAAATATTTTCACGGCCCTCTTCTTGATTCGTGCAGTATACAGGTCCTCAATGGAAGGCAAGTTGGTAGCAATTATTTTTCTGCAGTTCTAATTATCCTCTGAAGTCTGTGTTTTCTTGTTGGGTTGCAGAACCGAACCAGACAGTTATAGAGGTGCAAATGACAGACTCAATAATTCCTCTGTAGAATTGGATCAGCAGCTCCTTGGGCAGTTTGAGCTTACTGAGTTGGCGCAGAAAGAATATTCTTTGTTGTCCTTTTTAATGATGTTTTGATGTTAGCTGTCCATTTAAGATCTTGCGATATGATAGAACCCAGAAATTTGAAGGTTTCTACTGTTGATACTGTGTTGTCAAGTATTGTGAGAGGTGGAAGTATGGAAGGGTTTTTCCTAAAGTCTACCACCATTTCTACGGTTTTGAGTGTGTTCAGTTCCAGATTGTTTTGGTTGCACCACAAGGCTAGTCGTTCGACCTCTCGTCTATATCGGATTCGTCATTGTCTCGAATGAGACCAATCACTGTTGTGTCATCTGCGAACTTCAGTAGCTTAACAAATGGATCATTGGAGATGCAGTCATTGGTATACAGAGAGAAGAAAGGGGGGCAGAGCCCACAGCCTTGGGGGCCCCCTGTGCTAATTGTATAGGTATTTGATGTGATCTTGCTTAGCTTCACCTGCTGCTTCCTGTTTGTTAGGAAGCTTGTGATCCACTTACAAGTCTGTTCCAGTACCTATAGCTGGTTTAGCTTAGTTAGAAGAGTGTCTGGAATGATGGTATTGAATGCTGAACTAAAGTCTACAAAAAGGACCCTTGCATAGGTCTTTGGAGTCTCAAGATGTTGTAGGATGTAGTGCAGAGCCATATTAATAGATCTGTTGATCTATTTGCTCGGTATGCAAATTGCAAGGGGTCTAACAGCGGATTCGTGATGGTTTTCAGGTAGGAAAGCACAAGCCTTTCAAAGGTTTTCATGACTACAGATGTTAAAGCAACTGGTCTGTAGTCATTCAGTTCCTTGATGGTGGGCTTCTTCGGCACTGGGATGATGGTAGAGCGTTTGAAGCAAGAAGGAACGTAGCACATCTCTAGTGATTTATTGAAAATATGGGTGAAGATGGGGGCCAATTGGTCAGCACAGACTTTTAAGCAAGAAGGAGTTATCTTGTCTGGGCCTGGAGCTTTTCCTGGCTTTTATCTGTGAAATAGGTCCTGCACTTCCTTTTCTGTGATCACTAGGGTTGTGAACCCAATGAAATGGGGTCAGTTGTAGGAGGCTTGGCTGTTGTTGCTGTGTCTGAGATGGGGTTGTGGAGGTAGGTGGCTGTAGTTTCCTTTCAAACCTGCAGTAAAACTCATTCAGGTCATCTGCCAGTTGTTGATTACCTTCAGCCTGGGAAGGAGGTTTGCCATAGCCGGTGATATTTTTAAGAGTTTTCCACATGTTTGCTGGTTCATTTGCTGAAAATTGATTCTTTAGCTTTTCAGAGTAGCTTCTTTTGCTGCTCTTATCTCCTTGTTAGTGCATTTCTGGCCTGATTGTACAGCATTTTATCACCTTTTCTGTAGGCTTCCTCTTTGGAATGTCGTAGCTGCTTAAGTTTAGGTGTAAACCAAGGTTTGTTATTACTGTGTATTCAAGTTCCTTGTAGGTACACATAGGTCTTCACAGAAGCTGACATATGATGTTACAGTATCTGTGAGTTCATCCAGGTCTGCAGAGGTATCTTTAAAATATTCCAATCAGTGCAGTCAAAACATGCCTGTAGCTTTAATTCTGATTCCTCCGTCCAGGTTTTCACTGATTTAATTATTGGTTTTATGGCTTTAAGTCTTTGCCTGTAAGCAGGTACAAGGTGAATCATGCAATGATCAGAGTGTCCTACAGCTGCACGTGGTAAAGACCGATAGGCATCTTTTAGTGTTGTGTAGCAGTGGTCTAGAGTATTCTTGCCTCTGGTGGGACAATTGACATGCTGAAAGTATTTTGGTAGTTCTTTCCTTAAGTTTGCCTTGTTTAGATCTCCCAAAACAATGGCCAGTGAATCAGGGTGTTTGGCTTCAGCCTCCATGATTTGGTCAGCTAGAGTTCGTAATGCCTCGTTTACACAGGCTTGTGGTGGGACATAAACAGCAATTAGAAGAAATGAGGAAAATTCACGAGGCGAATAGTAAGGTTTGCAGTTGATAATTAGAGTCTCTAAATTGTTGTCACAGAATTTGTAAATTATGTTAAAATCTTGACACCAGGTTGAATTAATATATAGGCATAAGCCTCCTCCTTTCTTTTACCAGATGTTTCTGGAATCCTGTCTGATCGTTCAATTTGAAATCCTGGAATGTTCAGGCTGCTATTTTCAATTGATTCACTTAACGAGGGTGGCAAGAAAGGTTGTAAAATGGGACAAAACTGACTTAACGAATGTCTCTCACAGCAACATAAATTTTTGGCTCAGTTGTGGTTGTAAGTCAAGGACTACCTGTACATGACTCTGGGAGGCTAATATCCAAGCTATAGCTAAGGATTTGTGGCTGAAGGGGCGGATCACCAATAAAGCGAACACAATTCAAGATTTTAGGACTTGCTTCCTTGGTGTGTCAGCTAAATTAGCTAAATTATCAGTTCCAACGGCAACAATCTTTCTGCTGCGGCTCTTCCTCTGGTCTGGCCAGTCCCAGGGACTATTTCCTGGCTCATGTTTAGGGAGGACCAGCTTAGTCTCGCTCCCATATGCTCCACTGCATGCCATGGATGTAAGAAGGCAGCTGGCAGGGGCACAGGCGGTAGAAGGCCAGAGATGAGCAATCTGGTCGTTTGGCTGGAGACCATGAGCTTCCCCCTCAGTCTAAAACCTGTTGCAGATCCTCCCCTGCCATTGTGAAAGCACAAATTCACCCTTGGATGCCAGAGAATAAAACAGATTGTGACAGGATACAAATGAAATACACAAATCAATAAAGTAACAGTCGTCATGAAAATCTGTGGATGTCCGCATGGCACCTGTTATAGAAATTAACACCTCTAACAATAGCATGCAAGGTGGCAAAAGAGAAGAAGCTATATTGTAATGGTTCCCATTTGCTGACCCAAATATAATCCCATAAAATGCATATTCATACTTCTAAAATGAGGGCTTTAAATAAGCTTGAAAAGGAAACGTACATTGGCAAGACTAGCTGTGTTTTGCACCTAAAATCAGATGCCTCTACCACAAAAATATTACAGAAATAACATGCGTTGAGTTCATTTGCATAATGCCTTTGATTACTCTCCTGATTGTTTTGTAGCATTTCTTAAATGGGGTTTCTTTTGTAAAACAAAGATCGTATTCTACAGAAGCATAAAGCCTTGGTGAGCGAGCTGTGATCCTCTGGGTCTTACTGAGCATAATGAATCCTTTCAATCACAAACCGGCCTAAAAAACAATTCCATTTTCAGGTGTTATGTCTGATTTGGAAGTAGTTCTCAGCCAAACTCAGAGGAGTTATGGAAAAAGGGAGGAGGGAGTGTTATGGATGCCAGCTCTTGGAAAGAGGGCGGGCTATTAAGCAGTCGTGGGAGCCTTCTGGTTTAACAACCGGTTTGGTGATTGCGCGCTTTGTGCACGCGTGGTTGAACAAAAAATCACCTTTCTCGTTAGTGCTAGGGAATTAAAACAGCTGAGGCGCGGCAATCCCCTCTGCTGCGCTAATCACCTGCGAAGATAAAGGTAAGTAAAGTGCAGGAACAGGAGGGCCGTCCCACCAGATCATCGGAGCAAACCAGTTCACTCCCAGCTGATCGTCAAAGCTACCGGCTCTCCTGAACCAATCTGAACCGGTAGAATCCCACCCCTGCAAATGACTGTTCAGCCTCTTCTTAAAAATTTCCAGTGTTGGAGCATTTACAACTTCTGCAGGCAAGTTGTTCCACTGATTAATTGTTCGAACTGTCAGGAAATTTCTCCTTAGTTCTAAGTTGCTTTTCTCCTTGATTAGTTTCCACCCATTGCTTCTTGTTCTACCCTCAGGTGCTTTGGAGAAGAGCTTGGCTTGGCTCCCTCTTCTTTGTGGCAGCCTTTGAGATATTGGAACATTGCTATCATGTCTCCCCTAGTCCTTCTTTTCATTCAACTAGACATGCCCAATTCCTGCAATCGTTCTTCCTATATTTTATCCTCCAGTCCCCTAATCATCTTTGTTGCTCTTCTCTACATTCTTTCTAGAGTCTCAACATCTTATTTTACATCGTGGCGACCAAAAGTGGATGCAGTATTCCAAGGGTGGTCTTATCAAGGCCTTATAAAGTGGTATTAACGCTTCACGTGATCTTGATTCTATCCCTCTGTTTATGCAGCCTAGAACTGTGCTGGCTTTTTTGGCAGCTGCTGCACAAGGCTGGCTCATATTTAAGTGATTGTCACCTTAGTAGCTGCAGCTCATTTAACCAGTAATCTGAGGGGTGATGCCCATACAGGAGGAAGGGAATGATAGACTACAATGAGGCATCACTTTTCCAAGAAGGAGGGGCACATTCCACAAAGGGGGGCAAGACAAGATGCAGCCCAGCTTGGAGCTGGATAAGATAGGATACAAAGGAAGAGAGTGAGGATAAGGACTTCCTAGAATCTCCCAGAGTATATCTCTTAGGGTGAGAAGAATAAAGCGAAGATTTGCCAGACAAACCTTACTGCATTCTTTGACAAAAAGGCTAAATTAGCAGACAGGCAAAATGAGGTGGGCATAATATACTTGGACTTCACTAAGTAGACCACAGCCCATTTCTCGCTAAGATAGAAAAATGTGGGATGGATAGCAACATCACAAAGATGGATTCATAAGTGGCTGACCAACCATACTCAACGTGTAGTCCTCAATGGAAGTACATCTACATGGAGGGAAGCATGCAGTGAGATATCTCAAGGTTCTGTCTTTGTCCCAGGACTTTTCAAGATCTTCATAAATGATCTAGATGAGGGGATAGAAGGGGAACTCAGCAAATTTGCAGACAACATAAAGGCAGGGGCAGAGAGAGGGAAGGATAGTCAACACTTTACAACAGGGGTCTCCAACCTTAGTAATTTTAAGAGTTGTGGACTTCAACACCCAGAATTCCTCAGCCACCTTTGCTGGTTGAGCAATTCTGGGAGTTGAAGTCCACAAGGCTTAAAGTTTCCAAGGTTGGAGACCCCTGCTTTAGAAGATAGGCTCAAGATCCCTAGCCGTGACAGACTTAAACACTGGGCCTTATGCAGCAAAATGCAATTCAGGTGGTGAGAAAAATAAGGTTTTACGCTAAGGCAAGAAAAAACAAATGCAGAGGTGTAGAATAGGTTCTACTTATTTATTTATTTATTTATTTATTTATTTATTTATTTATTTATTTATTTTTGTCACACAGTATATATAAGCATAAGCATGAAATAATTATACAATATATAAGCATATATATGAGTATGAGTATGTAATAACTATATTAATTGGATATAATGAAGGAAAACAATAGGACAGGAACGGTAGGCACGTTTGTGCTCTTATGCACACCCCTTACAGACCTCTTAGGAATGGGGTGAGGTCAATGGTAGATAGTTTTTGATTGAAGTTTTTGGGATACTTGGATCAGCTGTGACAGGGATGTAGGAACCCTAGTAGACAATCAGAATACAGAATTAGAGTTGAAAGGGACCTGGGAGGTCTCCTAATCCAACCCCCGGCCTTGGTAGGAGAACCTATACCATTCTGGACAAATGGCTTTCCAATCAATCCTTAAAAACCTCCATTGTTGGAGCACTGAAGGCAAGCCCTTCCAACGATTAATTGTTCTCACTGTCAGGAAATTTCTCCTTAGTTCTAGATTGGTTAGTTCTGGGTATCTCTTTGATAAGTTTCCATCTGTTTTTACTTTTTATGTCTTCTCCAAACTACCTGAAGGAGTAGAGTTGTTCCCTCTTTTTTGTGACAGCCTCTCAAATATTAGAACCCTAACTATCATGTCACCCCCTAGTCCTTCTCTTTGATAGAGTGGACATACTCAATTCCTGCAACTGTTCATTATATATTTCAGCCTCTAGTCCAGTCCCCTAATAGCAATAGACTTATATACCGCTTCACAGTGCTTTACAGCCCTCTCTAAGCAGTTTGCAGAGTCAGCCTCTTGCCCCCAACAATCTGGGCCCTCATTTTACCCATCTCAGAAGGATGGAAGGCTGAGTCAACCTTGAGCCTGGTGAGAATCGAACTGCCAAATTGCAGACAGCTGGCAGTCAACAGAAGGAGCCTGCAGTACTGCACTCTAACCACTATGCCACTGTGGCTCAATCATCTTTGTTGCTATTTTCTGCACTCTTTCCAGAACCTTAGCATCTTTTTTGTATCATGGTGACCAGAACTGGATGCAGTATTTCAGGTGTGGCCTTACCAAGGCAGTAAGTAGTGGTATTAATACTTCACATGATCTTGATACTATTCTTCTGTTGATGCATCCTAGGAAAAGGCCCTGAGCCAGGAGCTGACTGGAGAGCATGCTGGCTGAAGAATGCTAGGAGGTGAAGTCTTAAAGCTGAGAAACATTGCAATACAAGATGGCGAGGCTTCCACCTCTCCCTCATGATACAAATGGTCAACAGCCATCTTTCAGTCAGGAGAGTTAATGGAGAGATTAGGAAAATGACAGGAAGAATGTCAGACAACCAACTAATCAACTAAGAGAGCCATTCATCAGTAGCTGATCTCATGAACTACAAGTCAATCCAGGTTGCCAAACCCTAGAAGAAGATTCTCTCTTAACAACCTCAGCAATAAATAAGGACTGACGGTTCATCCTCAAAGAGTCTATCTCTAACCCTAATTCTTGTAGCAAAAAATCTCACAGAAATCTGCATATTTTTTCTTGTTTGTTTGTAGTAATTGTGTTTGGCTACTCCCACCAGAGTTAGCCAATCAGCTTAGCCTGCAGCTATAAAATTGTTTATCTACAAAAGTTTAATCCAGTTCAGCCAGAACACTTTAATTCCAAAAACAGTATGTTTTAACAGTACGTTGTTAAAATGATAGTACAAGAAGCTTCTGCAAGAGCCTTTTCCAAAGAATTAACATTTGCGGAGCACATCTTTCTAAAGATATGCTTCTCAAACAACTGTCCCTTAGCAAGAACCCTCTTGCCCTGGGGGGCTTTCTGTGCCATAGGAAGGGATCCCTTTGAGAGTCTCCACTTCTTTGTTTTAAAAAAATGATTTATACATTTTTTCCTTAACTATACATAGGTGCTTAATGAACAGTGTATTGTCTGAGTCATTTTAGGTTTACAAAATAATAATTCTGATAATAGTAAAAATAGTAATAATGATGATAATAATGTTCAGTTATTTATAATAACAATTTTCCATCTTTTACTTAAACATAATGATTTTTCATCTTCTAATTTCTACCTCTTTTATCTAAACACTGATAAAACATATCCCATGTTGAAAAATATTCTGTTTCTTCCTTGTTTTTTATTTTTAATGTCAATCTATCCATCTCTGCACAGTCTAATTTTTTTAAATTACATTTTCATCTGTAGGGGTATCCTCATTTTTCCAGTATTGTGCAAATATAATTCTTGCTGCTGTCAACACGTGAAGTATGAAATACGTATTCCTTTTATTATAGCTTTCTGGTATTATGCCTAACAAGAATATTTCTGGCTTCAAGTCTATATATACCCGTGTTTCTCCAAAAACACGACACACTTTGAAAAGAAACCCTATCATGTTTTTGAGCGTGTGCAATCAAATTAAGTCCTACCCACAAAATTAGCCCTAATTAAGACCCCGCCCACCCTGGGATACAGGGAGTGGAGTGATGTATACAGGTAAAAAATTATCTAGAGGGTGGATGGGGGGAGCTGCCTTACTTACCAGGGCTTGCACCCCCCGACACCTGCCTCGCCTTCTTCTGCAGCCACTTGCCACCACTTGCACGCATCGCCCCGGCCTCCGTTTTGCCTTCAGATGCCTGCCAGAAGGCACCTGCAGCCGATAACAGCTCTGGATTACAGATTAATCTGTTTTTTTTTAATTTGAATTTATATCCTGCCCTTCTCCGAAGACTCAGGGCGGCTTACACTGTGTTAAGCAATAGTCTTCATCCATTTGTATATTATATACAAAGTCAACTTTTATTGCCCCCAACAATCTGGGTCCTCATTTTACCTACCTTATAAAGGATGGAAGGCTGAGTCAACCTTGGGCCTGGTGGGGCTTGAACTTGCAGTAATTGCAAGCAGCTGTGTAAATAACAGACAGACTTAGTCTGCTGAGCCACCAGAGGCCCATTTTAGCCTCCAGTCCCCTAATCATCCTGGTTGCTCTTCTCTGCACTCTTTCTAGAGTCTCCACATCTTTTTTATAGTGTGGGTACCAAAACTGAACTAACTGCATTATCGCTTCATAATGCTTTGCAGCTCTCTCTAAACAATTTAGAGAGTCAGCCTATTGCCCCCAACAATCCGAGTCCTCAGTTTAATCAACCTTGAATCAGTCAGGATCGAACTCCTGGCAGGGAGATGAATTAGCCTGCAATACTACATTCTAACCACCGCGCCACCATGGCTCTATGTAATACTCTATCCAAGCATTACAATAATTAGTCAGCATGGTTCTGCCTTACAGATCAGGCACTCAGCATGGGGTCGGCCCCTCATTTTTCTGGGATTTATCCACACCATTTTGGTGACTGGGTGTTTTGTGTGTGTGTTGACCTTTTGAATCAGGAAACAAGCCCATCTAGTCCAAACATTTGGTCCTGCAGTTCCCAGCTAGATGCTGCTGTACTTGGAAGGCTCACAAGCTGAGTAGAATTCTAAAGTTCAGTTAAGCACAGTACACAATTCTTAGTATGGGCTGGGTTGATTTGTACCTACAATATGTTATTTTGATCTACATATTCAACATTTACAGAGTCTGGAGTATAATCCTGATTTATGTTTTACCCATTTACATAGCAGTACATCTCAGTAATTGGTTATAAACGTATAATATATAAACTGCTGCTGCTGCTGTTATGACCAATCCTCACTCAGTTGCCTCCATTTCCACAAACCCAGAAAGCACCACAGCCTTCGACACGACTGAAGAGTTGCAGAAACTGTAAACACTACTCAAGAGCAGAAGAGACTGTGGCACAAGCCAGGAAATTAGAGTTTGCCATTTAAAGTTCAAGAAGACAAGCTGTGATTTTCTCATGGAAGGGGAGATTGGTGGTCATTCATCTGCCATTCCTTAATTGTTATGAGGATTAATGTCTTGTATCCACTTTGGGAAAGGAAACAGGTAGACAGTTCATGAATCATGTCAAGCTATCGAAGAAAACCACAATTATCTAGATGCACACATCACGCAATGGTAAAACTAAACAAGCAGTATTCTGGTGAACACAAAGCGTGAACTCAGGCAAATGAATAACACTGATCATCTCCTTCACCAAAGAAGCTATTAGTGGGAAGAGAGAAGAGATGTTAACAACCAAGGCACCTGGACAGCTCTGAGGTGAAGGCCGTCATCTAACTGGATCAAAACAGCCTTCTGTGACTGATGTTTTTGCTTCATTCTGAATCAGTTGATGCATCTGTACAGATTAACATAGTTGGAAGGGACCCTGTAGGTCATCTAGTCCAACCCCTCCCCCTCCACTCCACCCAAGCAGGAGACCCTACACCATTTCTGACAGATGGCAGTCCAGTCTCTTCTTGAAAGCCTCCCATAATGAAGCTCCCACAACTTCCGAAGGCAACTTCTGTTCCATGGGTTCACTGCTCTCACTGTCAGAAAATTCCTCCATATTTCCAGGTTGAATCTCTCCTTGATCAGTTTCCATCCATGATTCCTTGTCCGGCCTTCGGGTGCTTTGGAAAACAGCTTGACAACCCACCCACCCACCCCTCCTCTCTGGGGCAGCCCCTCAAATATTGGAACTTCTCCAGCTTGTGTAGAGCTAGCAGGCCTTGGGGCAAGCTCCCATCCACAATGGATGGCCAAAGAAGCACATTTGCAGGTAAACTGTTGACTTACAACAGTTCATTTAGTGACCATTCAAAGCTAGAACAGCATTGAAAAAAGTGACTTCTGACAGTTTTTCACGCTTACAACCATTGCAGCATCCCCATGGGCATGTGATCAAAATTTGGACGTTTGTCAACTGGTTCATATTTATGACGGTGGCAGTGTCCCAGGGTCATGCGACCCCTTTTGTGATCTTCTGGGAAGCAAAGTCAATGGGGAAGCCAGATTCAACTGTTGCAAGAAAGGTCGTAAAATAGGGCAAAATTCACTTAACAAATGTTTCACTTAGCAACAGAAACATTGGGCTCAATTGTGGTCATAAGTCGAGAACTACCTATACTTAGAGCTCTTCCTCAGTTGCCAGGAAGAATGTCAGAAACTAAATAAGAACTACTGCCCTTGTTTTGGGTACATGAAGTTGCTTGAATTTCTTTCTCATGGACCCTTGTAGGTCTCCATGGATTGAGACTTCCCTTAAGCTAGAAGGCTGTCCCTCACTCAAGTGGCTTGCAGAGCCCCCTTCTCCAGCTTACGTTCGGAGAAGACTCTCACCTCTTGTTAACCGGAGTCAAACTAAACTTTGCTACATCCTGCATATGGTCTTTTTTGGGGTGCCCCTCCAGGCTAAAAGTTGACAAGGACTAATGAGGGGGTTGTTGGTGCTGATTTTACATCAGCTGTCCTGTCCCTCTCTTTCCCCTTCCAGTGTTGATCTTAGAATGGAACACGCATTTGCAACAGAGGGGTTGTCCTAATGCTTGATCTAAAGCTTGGTTTAACAAAAGCAATTTATTAAAATTAGCCATTTCCATTTTCTAGAAATTTTCACAGACAAGCAATGCCCTAACTCAGTGATGGCGAACCTTTTCAGCACCGAGTGCCGAGAAGGGAGCACGTGCGCTTGTCTGGGCTGCAACCTGGAAGAGGAGCTGCCCGGGAGACATGCACACAGCGGAAAATGAACTTCTGGTTTCTGCCAGCACATCTTCTGGTGACTGGTGTGCATGTCCGTGTGACGATCAGCTGGCTGGAGTGCATGCTCACACTGGAAGACAGAAGACCAGCTCTTTCAGTTTCTAGCACTGCCACCTGCACGAAGGCCAGCTAATTGTCGCACGCTCATCACGTCAGAGTCCCGAAAGAATTACAGACAACACTGCGTGTGCCAGGCGACATGGCTCCGCATGCCCCTTTTGGCACATGTGCCATAGGTTCGCCATCATGGCCCTATCTGATCAATAATCACGGTTTAATATTTTGCCTTGTTCACATAAGATGAGAAGACAGTGGCTGGGTTTTTCTATGCATTCTAAAGAGATCTTCCAGACCTTTTGATGGCAATATTTGAATAGCCCCACTTTCCACTTTCCAACAGTATTTCCTCGTGAGTTTCTTCTCTGAGTATTAACTCAGGCAAAGTTGGCTGCCTTAGGGAAGGATCCTTAGATCTTACAACCAGGGGATCAGTCATGGGTTACAGATGTGGGAGAGAGTCCTCTGATCCTAAAGGCAGAAGTTCCCAGCCCTTTTCCCCTCTGGCCACGTTCTTCCCATGACAGGCTGAGCAGGAGGCCTAGATGAATAATGTATGGACATGAATAAAAGGCTTGGGTTTGCCTCAGTAAAATTCTGCTACATCTTTTTTCTCCCTGCTAAAGGAAAGAGGCAACGACTGGCTATTTCAAAAGCACACACACGCACACACACACACACACACACACACAAAAAAATCAGGGTGCGTGTTGTGAATACGATCACAACATATTGCATAAGTAATTTTCTGTCTCTCCCCGGTAGCTGTTGGAAGCAACAGAAGGGATTTCCGTGAGTGTGCTGTCCCTTTCAAACCCACAAGTAATGGTGGTTTAGTATCTTATTAATATTCCCCAGCAACTTCTGTCACCAAAAACCCAGGACTGTCCCAATTAAATCCAGCCACAAACCGACTAATACTAATCCACAGAGCAATGGCCAAGGAGTCCACAAGGGACTTGAGTCCACAATGCAAGAGGATTCCCAAGGCACGATCCAAAGTCAAGGCATGATGTCAAACTCACAGCTAGGAAATGAACGTGTTGTTCCCAGCTTGGCTTCCATCTGTCTGCTGTGCTAAATAGCCAGCTTCTGGTGCAGCCCATCAAGCAAGACGAGGCTGCCTCCTTGCAAGTAATCTGGCTGACCTTCTCTGCCCCTGCCTTTTCTCTGCCCTACCTGTTCTTGGATCAGGTGCAGAAGGCACTTCCCTTTCCTCATCCTTGACCGGCTGGAGCTGCATGCTTTCCCCACCTGAAGCCTCAGGGCTGTCCCTCTGCAGCTGTGCTTCAGCCAAATCACTCTCAGCCGGCTGCTCCCCTCCTGACATGTCCTGGACTGGTTCATCCTCTTCTGAACTGACATCTGGAGAGGTATCTGGGGAAGTGTCTGGAGGAGTCATCACAGTGAGTTTGCCTCTTCTCCATTCTGGAATTTCCCAAGCAGACCTCAGAAGCAGACTGAACTAAAGCAACTTGAAAGTTCACTTCATCTGAAGTGAAGGAGCCCTTGAGTTGGGAACAGCTCCATCTTGCAAAGTATAGGCTCCTTTCAACCTGGTGTCTATAGGAACACAGTTTTCCACCTTCCTCCACACTCAACAGAACCAACTCTTTCCACTTATAGAGAATAGAACAGAACTGGAAGGAGCCTTGGAGGTCTTCTAGTCCAGCCCCCTGCTCAAGCAGGAGATCCTATACCATTTCAGATAAATGACTGCCCAGTCTCTTCTTAAAAACCTCCAGTGATGGTGCCCATGATTTCTGGAGGCCAGCTATTCCACTGGTTAATTGTCCTCACTGTTAGGAAGTTTCTCCTTAATTCCAGGTTGCTTCTTGACCTGTCCTTTGGTGCTTTGGAAAATAATTTGACCCTCTCTTCTTTCTGGCAGCCCCTCAATTACTGGAATATTTCTATCATGTTACCCTTAATTTGTTATCTTCTTTAGACTAGCCAGACCCAAATTCTGCAGCTGTTCTTCATGTTTTAGTCTTTTTTTTTAGAATAGAATAGAATTTTTTATTGGCCAAGTGTGATTGGACACACAAGGAATTTGTCTTGGTGCATAGTGTTTTGGTGTTTTAGTCTTCAGGCCTCTGATCATCTTAGTTGCTCTTCTTTTAACTTTTTCCAAAGTCTCAACATCTTTTTTTGTAGTATGGTGGACCAAACTTGGTTTCAATATTCCAGGTGTGGTCTTACTAGGGTTTTATAAAGTGGTACTAATACTTCGCATGAGCTTGATTCTATGCCTCGGTTTATATAACCCAGGATTGTATAATTGGCGAAGTTGTATAATTTGGCGGCAGTTGAACACTGCTGGCTCACATATCAGTTGAAGGAAGTTCTTGTAGGAGATGACAGGTGCAGGAATGACCACACTTGTTCCACTCTAGCTAAGCTTCTTCCTCCTGCATTACAGCAACAGTAATAATTTCACATAATTATTAATGTAAACCAATTGTAAGAATAGAAATGGCTGCAATTTTTTGATTTTGAAGTGTTTTTGGAGGTGGAAGATGAGCTAATGAATCTAATGAATGAATCTGTTTTATCTGCAAAATGGGTTGTTCTGCTGGTGGAAATGTGTTATTAATTATCTATTGTCCCTTTCAATTCCTGGCAGATAGATGGTGAAGAAATGGAGGTAGTGACAGATTTTATTTTCCTGGGCTCCAAGATCACCGCAGATGGGGACTGCATCCAAGAAATTAAAAGACGCTTGCTCCTGGGGAGAAAAGCTATGGCAAATCTAGACAGCGTACTAAAAAGCAGAGACATCACCCTGCCAACAAAAGTGCGTATAGTCAAAGCTCTGGTTTTCCCATAGTTGCAATGTATGGCTGTGAAGGTTGGACCATAAGAAAGGCTGAGCGCCAAAGAATTGAGGCCTTTGAACTCTGGTGCTGGAGAAGACTCCTGCGAGTCCCTTGGACTGCAAGGCGAACAAACAAGTCAGTTCTAGAGGAGATCAACCCTGACTGCTCTTTAGAAGACCAGATCCTGAAGATGAAACTGAAATACTTTGGCCACCTAATGAGAAAAAACGACTCACTGGAGAAGAGCCTAATGCTGGGAAAGATTGAGGGCAAAAGAAGAAGGGGATGGCAGAGAACGAGGTGGCTGGATGGAGTCACTGAAGCAGTGGGCATGAGTTTAAATGGACTCCAGGGGATGGTAGAGGACAAGAAGGCCTGGAGGAATGTTGTCCATGGGGTCGCGATGGGTCGGACACGACTTCACAACTAACAACAACAACAACATTGTTGCTTAATAATTTTGCAGCTCAGCTTAAAAGCATGGACAATAGAAAATATTTTCAATAAACAAGCAAACACACCAGAATTTTTGTGCATCTATATGGGATTTGTTTGAAATTTTCCCCTCTACATTTTTCAGTTTCCAGTTCTTCCCTGCTTCCTGTCCAATAACCCAAAGTAGTGTGCACATTTTTAATTTATTATTTTCACCATGGAGACACATCACATACCTGACCTTTCCATTTCTAATAAAAATAGATTTTCTTCATGCACATCTCTTGTCATCGACTTTGCCTGCAATAGGAACTGAGGGCCCCCATGCTCTAATTTTGTTCATCCATTTAGAAGAACACACCTGAGTGGTGTGGAAAACTATGGCAAAACGAGGGAGCTGGGCTTGGGATTGTTTACATCAGGCCAGAGTTGAAAAGTTAGCCACATTTACACAGGGAGGAAAGCTGGGCAGGAAAAGGGGGTTTCGTTCCAAATTCTGAATTAAGTCTGTATGGGGCCACAACATGTTTGCTGAGAGGGTGGGGCTGTGCTTGCCCCTCTTCTATTGTCTATTTGCCCTCCCCCCATGCACATGTGCAGCTAGCCTTGACTTACAAGCACAAGTGAGCCAAAAATGTATGTTGTTAAGTGAGACATTAGTTTAGTGAGATTTATTGCCGTTTATGACTTTTCTTGCCACAGCTGTTAAGTGAACCACTGCAATTGTTAAGCTAGCAGCACAGTTGTTAATCTGGCTTCCCAATTGCTTCTGTTTGTCAGAAGTTTGCAAAAACGGATCCCATGACCCTGAGACACTGTAACCATCCTAAATTGCCAAATTTTGATCAGGTAAGCATGGGGATGCTGCAATGGTTATAAGTGTGAAAAATAGTCCTTTTTCAGGGCTGTTGTAACTTTGAACGGTCACTAAGTGAACTGTTGTAAGTCGAGGACTACCTGTACTGAAGAAGAAAGCGGTGGGGGGGGGGAGGCTAAGTGCAGCAGACCTAATGCTGCTCCGAAAAGCATTCTAAATGCACATTGGCAACTTGGGCATATGAGTGAAATAATTCTGTTTTTGTAACTTCAGTTCAGGGTTAGGTGAATTTATACGAACTGATCTCACAGGTGATTGCCACAAATGTATATTTCTGCATCTGATTTTTCCTTTTTTGTTTCCTTTCTCAATAACAGCCCTTCAGGGTACCTCAGATCAGGAAACAGACGTGTCGTGTCCCACTCCTCCGCTGACGGCCGGGTCAGGGAAATCCGAATCAGGCTTGCCTCTGCAGCTCTGCCCAAAGTCCTAGCAAAGTCCTCAGAGCAGGCAGGAGACCAGAAAGTGACTTCAGCAAGATAAGTTCGACTTTTGCCTGACTCAGAGACTGCCAGAAAGTAGATCCTTTATATAGGCCATGGGGTGTGGCTCCATGACTCAGCACTCATTAAGGCCTGCCCCTCCTTCCTCTGTTGCCTCCGCCTCTCCAATCTTCTGATGCGAGGTCACTCCAATCAGCTGTTGTTGGGTAAACCCTCCTCAGGCTCACCTGCTGTGGAGGAGGGAGGGTCTAGCTGCTCCGTTTGCCTGGGCATGGAGTCAGGGCTGGGGCAGGAGATGCTCCTTCTTCTGCAGTTTGTGTGGGCATGGAGCCAGGACTGGGCGGAGGCATACATTCCTCAGTGTTGGGAGCAGGTAAGAAGGCCCGGCTGCTCTGAGGCGGGCAAGACACAACACTATCCCTCACCGCAGGGCCCTTCCCGGGGCTGACGATCGGGATGCGGTCGGGCGGGTTCTGCTCGTGGAAGGCCCGCACCAGGTCCAGGCGTGGGCGTCGGAGGCGTTGACCCAGGTGAACTCGGTCCCGTACCCTTGCCACGCAACCAGGTATTGGGCGCCTTCAGCCAGCGGGAGTCGCGTATGCTGTGCACCTCGTACTCCTCCGCCCGTCCTCGTCGACAGCGGCGGGTGGCGCCCGGGCGCCGGAGGAGAGCAGCGGGGCCTCAGGGACCAGCAAGGACCGATGGAAGGCAGGATGGATCCGCATGGAGCAGCGGCAGGGTCAATCGGTAGGCCACGGATTGATGACCGCCTCGGCGAACGGACCGATGAACCGGTGGTCCAGTTTCTTCGCCGGCGGTCGGACGGGAGATGCTGTGGAGAGCCACCGCGGTCTCCGACCACCAGCGGGGTGTTGCCCGTCGGGAGCGATCGGCGACCGCTTGTAGTCCTCCTTCGCCCGATTCAGCTGCCGGCGCACCATCTGCTGGACGCGTGCAACTCGGAGAGAAAGGACTGTGTCTCGGGAACCGGGAGTCCGGGCGCCAGAGGAAGAGCGGATGGTACCCCAAGTTGGCCAGGAACGGGGTGGTCTGGGTGGAGGTGTGTTGGGAGTTGTTGAATGCGAACTCCGCCAGGGACAGGTAATCGGCCCAGTTGTCCTGCTGTTGGTTCACGAAGCACCGGAGGTACTGCTCCAGGACGCCGATGATCTTCTCCGTCCCGCCGTCGGTCTCCGGATGGTGCGCCGACGACAGGCACACCTGCACCTCCAATGCGGCCATCAGGCTTTTCCAAAAGCGGGCCGTGAACTGCACCCCACGGTCCGACACCACCCTGTCCGGCAGGCCGTGGAGGCGGAAGGTGTGGTGCAAGAAGAGACGGGCTGTCTTGGTGGCGGTGGGCAGCCAGCGGCACGGGATGAAGTGTGCCATCTTGGTGAGCATGTCCACCACCACCAGCACCGTGGTGAACCCGAGGGCGGCAGGTCCGTCAGGAAGTCCATGGAAATCGCCCCCAGGGTCTGTCAGGAGTCGGCAAGGGCTGGAGGAGACCGGGAGGGGCCCCGTGGCGGCCTTGGCTTGCCGGCACGGCACGCAGGGGCGTCACATAGGCATGGACATCATGCCGCACCGGGGCCACCAGAAGGTCCAGCGTTACCAGGTTGAGAGTCTTGAAAAACCCGAAATGGCCCGCGGCAGGGTTGTCGTGGCACTGGGTCAGGACGAGGACGGAGCGGCCCGTGGCACATACAACCGCCCCGGAACTTGAGTACGTCGTCTTCCAATGTCCACGGAGGCGTGGGGCCCGCCTCCGCTCGCCGCTGCTGAGACCAGGCGTCTTGGCGCTGCGCCTCTCGCACCGGGCCCGTAAGTCCACGGTTCCGGCGGCGGCCAAGGCTTCCGCCGGCAGTACAGTCCGTGGAGGAAGAGGGTCTTGGGCGCTCAGGTACTCCGGCTTACGGGACAGGCGTCCGCCCTCGGTTGTGGCCACTGGGGATATAGGTGGCGGAAGTTGAACCGGGCAAGAACAGCGACCACGGATCTGCCGCTGGTTCAACTTCCGAGCCGTGGTGAGATGTTCGAGGTTCCGATGGTCGTTCGGACCTCCACCTGATGCCGGGCTCCCTCCAGGTGGTGCCGCCACGCCTCGAGCGGCCTTGATAGCCAGCAACTCCTTTTCCCAGATGGTATAGTTGCGCTCGGAAGGGTTGAGCTTCCGAGTAGTACGCGCAGGAAAAGAGTGCCGCCATCCGCCGGGGCCTGTAGCAGCACCGCTCCGAGGCGGCGTTGGGCGTCCGTCTCCACCACGAAGGCGGTGCGGGTCGGGATGTCGCAGGATGGGCTCCGTGGCGAAAGCCTTCCTGAGAGCCGTGAAGGCTTCCTCCTGCGGGGACCCCACGGGCAGGACCTTCTTCTGAAGGAGCTGGGTGGCGGGCCGTCAGCGTGGCGAAGCCCGGGATGAAGGTCCGATAGTAATTGGCGAAGCCCAGCAGCCGCTGGACATCCTTCACCCGACGCGGGGCTTCCCAGCTGCTCAGGGCCTCCACCTTGCGCGGGTCCATGGCGATCCCCTCGGGTGAGAGGATGTGCCCGAGGAACTCGATGGACGACCGGAGGAAAAAACACTTCTCCAGCTTGGCGTAGAGCTGGTGCTCCCGCAGGCGCTGCAGGACCAGGCGGAGGTGCTGGAGGTGACTTTCCCTGGACCGGGAGTAGACCAGGATGTCGTTCAGGTAGATCACCACGAACCGATCCAACATGTCCCGGAACACATCGTTCATAAAATGTTGGAAGATGGGGGCGTTGGTCAGCCCGAACGGCATGACCGTGTACTCGTAGTGTCCGTGCGGGTGCGAGCGCCGTCTTCCACTCGTCCCTTCACGCATCCGCACCAGGTTGTAGGCCCCGGAGGTCGAGCTTGGTAAAGATGGAGGCCTCCCGCAGCTGGTCCATCAGCTCCGGGATGAGCGGCGGGGGTAGCGATTCCGCCCCGTGATGGCGTTCAGCCGGCGGTAGTCACAACACAGGCGCAAATCCCCCGTCTTCTTTTTTACGAAGAGGACCGGGGCCGACAGAGGGGACTTGGAAGGCCGGATGAACCCTCGGGCCAGATTTTTGTCCAGAAAGTCCCTGAGGGCGGCCAACTCGGGCTCGGACATGGAATACAGGCGTCCCGTGGGCAGCGGGGCGCCGGGTTGCAGGTCCACGGGCAGTCGTGGGGCGGTGCGGGGTAAGCGGTCCGCCTCCTTTTCGCTGAAGGCGTCAGCGAAGTCCTGCAGCTCAGGGGCACGGCGGCGGCGGGTGAAGGCGTCCTGGCGGGCGCAGGTGTGGCGGATGTGGTCGACACACTGCAGGCTGGGAAGCGAGATGGCGTTCGCGACCAGGCCACCTGAGGGTCGTGCGTCCGCAGCCAGGCCAGTCCGAGGATCACTGGGAAGTGGAGGTCCGCCGTCACGTGAAGCGAATCGCCTCCTCGTGGTCCCCGATGGCGGCGCAAGGGCTGCGTGGCGAAGTTAATGGGTCCGCCACCAGCTCCCTCCCGTCGATGGTCTCGGCGCTCATCGGAGGTCTACGGAACCAAGGGACACCAAAATGGTCCACGAGGCCCGGTCCATAAAGTTCGTGGTGGCCCCGAATCCACCAGCGCGTGTGCGGGATCCCTTCCGGCGGTCACCCACCACACCGGGTGTCCAAAATCAGGTGCCGAGGGGGCCCGGGGTCCACGTCGGCCATGTCTGGTGGGGGCTTGGTCCGTGCCCGGCCCAGGGGAAACCCTAGGTCGGGCCTGCCCCGTTTCCCGACTGGCCAGGCCGGGATTCGGGGGCAGGCGTCGTGCTCCGCCCGCGCTTCCTGGGGCATCTGGCGGCGAAATGGCGGGCTCCCACAGTACAAGCACAGCCCCTTGGCGCCTCGGCTCCGCTCCTGGGCCGTCAGGCGAGGCCTGGCGCTCCTAACTCCATGGGCTCCTCGGCGGCGGCCCGCAGGCGGGTGGCCGGGGCGAGTCGGCCGCAGGTCGAGGAGGCGGCGGTCTTTGGCAGTTGCGGGCGGCGACAGGACAGGCGTTGCTGGAGCAGGTGTCGGGCGCAGGCAGAGGGCACCAGGTCAGCGAGGTCGCGGCGCCTCCACCCGAGCCAGCTCGTCCTGGAGCTCTTCCGAAGGCCCCTCTTGAGCAGCGTCCGCTAGTGCCGTGTCGTTCCAGTCGAATCATGGCACAGCAACGGAATTCCGCGATGTACTCCCGGGCGGGGCCCTGTTGGATCTCTCCGAGGCGCCAGGCAGCCGTCTGGGCCGCACAGGGTCTTCATACATCAGGCGTGGTGCCCCAGAACCCCTGGTAGTCCGCCAGCAAGGGGCTGTCCCTGAGCACCAGGCGTGGCCCACTGCAGCCTGGCCAGACAACAGGTTCATCACGAAGGCCACCCTGGCCCGGTCATCTGGAAAGTCCCCGGCCGCATTGCCATGGGTCTGGCACTGGGCCATGAAGGCGGGAACATCTCCATCCGTCCTGAGAACTTCTCCGGCACGGTACCGGGCTGTGGCGCTGAGGAGGAGGAGGAGGAGGTTGGACTGCTGGGGCATTCCCAGCAGCCAGTTGAGCAGTCAGCTGGGCGACTTGCTGTTGCAGTTGCTGGTTGTCTGTTTGTAGCTGCTGCACAATCAGCGCCAGCTGTTGCTGATCCATCTTGTAGATGTGTGGGAGTCCGGCAAGATGTCGTGTACCACTCCTCCGCTGACGGCTGGGTCAAGGAAATCCGAATCAGGCTTGCCTCTGCAGCTCTGCCCAAAGTCCTAGCAAAGTCCTCAGAGCAGGCAGGAGACCAGTAAGTGACTTCAGCAAGATAAGTTTGACTTTTGCCTGACTCAGAGACTGCCAGAAAGTAGATCCTTTATATAGGCCATGGGGTGTGGCTCCATGACTCTGCACTCATTAAGGCCTGCCCTCCCTTCCTCTGTTGCCTCCGCCTCTCCAATCTTCTGATCGAGGTCACTCCAATCAGCTGTTGGTAATAAACCCTCCTCAGGCTCACCTGCTGTGGAGGAGGGAGGGTCTAGCTGCTCCGTTTGCCTGGGCATGGAGTCAGGGCTGGGGCAGGGAGATGCTCCTTCTTCTGCAGTTTGTGTGGGCATGGAGCCAGGACTTGGGCCGGGAGGCATACATTCCTCAGTGTTCGGGAGCAGGTAAGAAGGCCCCGGCTGCTCTGAGGGCGGGCAAGACACAACAAGACGACTGGCCCTACTGCAATAGGAAGAAAAATGACGAGGCCTTAGAACGAGTAGAGAAAAGGAACAAAGATGAATAGAAGTCTGGAGACTAAACCATGGAGACTAAACTATGAATGGTTGCAAGGAATAGATAGGTATGTTTAGCCTCTCAAAGGGAAGACCTAGGGGAGACATGATAGCTGCCTTCCAGTACTGGAGGCTCTGTCGGAGGGAAGAGGGCTTTGATTTATTTCCCGTAGCACCTGAAAGCAGAAGAAGCAGCATCAATGGCTGGAAGCTCCCTAAAGAGAGACCCCACCTGGAATTAAAGAGCAATTTTCTGACAGTGAGAACAATTAACCCATCCAGCAACTTGCCTCCTGGAATTGTGGGTGTTCCATCACTGGAGTTTCCAAGAAAAGGCTGGACAACCATTTGTCCAGGATGGTATAAGGATTTTTGTCCAGGGGTTTGGACTAACAGACCTTTAAGGTTTCTTCTAGCCTTATGATACTATCTGTCAGGGATCCAAGTATCATCCCCAACGAAAAGAGATTCTGAGGCTAGAAGTTCCTCAAAGTTCCATTTTATGCGAGATGTCATATTGGCACATCTGGGAAAACCCGAATCTGAAAGCTTCCAGGTTTTCCCACCCAAAAGAAAGTCCAAGTCCCTGCCTAGCACCCACATGTCCATCACATGGTCCAATCAGAGCAACGTCCCAACTGGAGATGCCTCTCAGTCACACCACTCCAGGTGGAGGGCAGGATGTCCTTGACTCTAAGGCGAAAGTGTGTTGTTATGGCTAGATATCTTCCCCACTCCATACAATCCTCCCTCCCAGTTTCCCACAGCACTAAATGTGGCAGCCCTGAAGTTCCAAAGTAAAATATGGCTTCCAGCCATATTTCCCCCCCCCCACCAACACCCCCCCACAAACATACATACACATCTTAGAATAGAATAGAATAGAATAGAATAGAATAGAATAGAATAGAATAGAATAGAATTTAAGGGACCTTGGAGGTCTTCTACTCCAACTCCCTGCTTAAGCAGGAAACCCTACACCACTCAGACAAATGGTTGTCCAATCTGGTGGCTCAGACTGGTCAGTCTGTTATTAACAGCAGCTGCTTGCAATTACTTCAGGTTCAAGTCCCACCAGGCCTAAGGTTGACTCAGCCTTCCATCCTTTATAAGGTAGGTAAAATGAGGACCCAGATTGTTGGGGGCAATAAAAGTTGACTTTGTATATAATATGCAAATGGATGAAGACTATTGCTTGACACAATGTAAGCCGCCCTGAGTCTTCGGAGAAGGGCGGGATATAAATGCAAATAAATAAAAAAAATCTCTTCTTAAAAATTTCCAGTGTTGGAGCATTTACCACTTCTGGAGGCAAGTTGTTCCACTGATTAATTGTTCTCACAGTCAGGAAATTTCTCCTGAGTTCTTAGTTGCTTCTCTCCTTGTCCTGCCTTCAGGTGCTTTGGAGAATAGCTTGACTTCATCTTCTTTGTGGCAGCCCCTGAGATATTGGAACAGTATTGGTATTGGATATTGGAATGGTATTGGATACCGGTTCGCTGGCCGTGCATGCATGCTGCGTGCCAAACACACACTGTGAGCGCATGCACAGTGCACACCAAAAGGAGGTTTGGGAAGGTAAGTAGAACAGTGTGGGGGGGGGATCAGTTGTAGCGTGCGGTTTAGCTTTGCTAGAAGGCAGAATTTCCTGCTTTCTAGCAAAGCTAAACATTGCTACACAGCTGATTGTTGGAAATACCGGTTCACCCGAACCAATAGCTTTTTAAACTGCCAGTTCAACTGAACTGATAGTTGTTGTTTTTTACTACCGGTTCACCTGGACTGGTAGTTTTTATCACTACCGGTTCGCCTGAACCAGAATGAACAGGTAGCATTTCACCCCTGCCCCTAGTCCTTCTTTTCATTAAACTAGACCTACCCAGGTCCTGCAACCATTCTTGATATGTTTTAGCCTCCAGTCCCCTCATCATCTTTGTTGCTCTTCTCTGCACTCTTTTAAGCATCTCAAGGTCTTTTTTACATTGTGGAGACCAAAACTGGTCTTAACCATCTGGTTATCATCTAGGCCAGCTCAAGTATGGAAGGAGCTTCATTTTGCAACCATTTTTACCTGGCTCAAGTACCAACCCAGACTGGCCATTTCATAGCCTGCCTGCCTCTTTCAAACAGGAGCATCCACTACAAAGAAACAATTACATAACCCTGAGCTCATTTTTTTTTCCTTACAATTTCTTTCTTACTGGACTGATATCATGTCTCTTCTCCACAAATGCAATATAGTCACCAAGAGATTCTGTAGCCAGGTCTTCCCACTGGAAGGCCAACCCTTAAGCCTTACACAGCCTTGATTCCAATGCTGAGTAGAACGATTTTCCACACTATAACTAGAAATAGTAATAGGGAGACCTTACAGGAGCTAAGAAAGAGAGGTCTATTTGCTCAGGCAGGTTTTTAATCATGCTGAAATGCTCTGAGATTGATCCTTGCTTCGAGATGCGGTTTTGGCAGCTTGTCAAAAGAGAGAGAGAGAGCACAAGGCATCTTCCATCATCAAAAAATGTTACGGGTTTCTCGACACTCGGCAGCATAATGAGAAGGAAACTGAACAAGAGACCCCATTTTTGGATTTTGTAGTAGCATCCAAAAGTCTTCTTAGATGAAGAGGCCCCCGATGCAAAATAGGAGGTGCTTCAGGTTTTGCTAAATCCCAAACATTGTCACAATGCAAGTAGTGTGATTCTTTCTCAACTCCCCCCCAATAGGATAAGGGATAAAAATGGGGGCTTAGAGGCACATTGTTCCTCCTGCTGTGTTCATGATCCCAGAGATGATCACATTCCTCTCAGCATCTTCAGGATGTTTCTGGAGAAGCTCCATTTTACAAAACAAAAACAGCAGTGGGAAAGTATCCTGGATGCGTCAGGGGAATTTCCTCTTAGGAATTGCTAATGACAAAATCCGAGACTCACCTATGTTGGAAGGGAAATCCATCTGGTTCAGTTCCAAGCTGGGAGAAAGACACTGGAAACAACATGGAGGCTGACTGGAAAGGAAGTTGATGGACAGAACTGCCCCCCACACACCAAGACAGCATGCAGTTCTGGGTCAGCTGAACAACCAGTAGCTGAGTGAGAAGAAGGGCTCTAATATGGTTCTATATTTTTGAAGTTTGGGATTTGTGCAATATGGGCTTTGTATTTCCAAAGAGGGTATTGGGCAATTCCCATTGTGGCTGATGGCTCATGTCCTGTGTTGGATTTTGGGTGAGGGGCTGCTTGTTATAATCCTATTACTCGGCTTTTTGTTAGCTGCTAAATTTTGCCTCTCTTTGCCTCCCTTTATTTTATCATTGTCTATCTTTGGACCCTCTTCAAAATAATGCTCGCACGTCAATCGGACATATGGCACAATAATTGTTGGCCTGTGTTTGTTTCAACAATCATTTGTATGCTGCCTACTCACAAGACAAGTGAAATTCCTGGTTGATAGAAAATTATCCTAAATGCCAGAGATAGTTTCCATATATTTGAGAAATGAATAATATGCCACTAATTCTGTTCATATATATTTATCTTGGTCTTGGTCTGCAAAATTGGTTTTAAAAGTATGTCAGCTACAATCGACCAGGCTTATCAAAAAATGACACTGGGCTGTTTTGTCGGAAAGAGGAAGGTCATTTCACAAAAGCTTCTGCTTTCCCCTTTTGCAAAAAGAGGTGAACAACATCTGATCTTAGAATGGTCACTGATTGGCTAGGATTACTCCTGCAACTAATAGGGGAAAGTACTGGTCTTGCTTGCCTTGCAAGCAACTATTTATTTATTGTTTGAATTTACTAGGGAACAATTGGCTGTGTAGGATGGGAGAATATTGGCTTCATAATCCCTGAACCAGTTTTTTCCCCCCATCCCTCTTTGCCAGCCAAATGGGCTTTTGAACCACCAGCAGCGGTGCAAAACAGCAGAATGTAGGGTTTGGGATAGCAGCAAATACTCATGGAGTCGAGTTTTGTGGTTCCTTGGAATCAGGGCTTAGAGGCAAAATTTGAACAAGGGGAACACGGGGCTTAATACTCACCAAGCTCTCCCCTGCAGAAGACATTGCAAAACTGATAGGTTTGGGCAGTGGTGGGTTTCAAAAATTTTTACTACTGGTTCTGGGTGTGGCTTGGTGGGCATGACAGGGGAAGGATACTGCAAAATCCCCATTCCCTCCCCACTCCAGGGGAAGGTTACTTCAAAATCCCCATTCCCTTCCCACCCCACTAACCTGCTCTGGAAAGGAATCAAACTCCCTCCTCTTCATTTCCCCAAATAAAATATTACTCATAAGAAAAGGCTCCCAGAAAAGCAAGGAAAAATCAAGCTGCTAACAAGGAACCTGCCTGATACTCATTCCACATTCCTGCCAGCTGGAGAAAGGAAACTTTGTAAGAAGAAAACAGCTACAGGTGCTTAGAGATAATAGAAAGAGGAAGCCAGAAGTTTGGCTCCATTTAGAAGCAGAAAACTCATTCAAGATAGGATATTTCACAATGAAAATAATAATAATAATAATAATTATTATTGTTGTTGTTGTTGTTGTTGTTGTTGTTGTTTAAATTTGGAAATCACCCAAACCTTTTTAGAAACACAAAGCCCATGTTGCACAAACCCCAAAACTTCAAAAACATAGAACCATATAAGAATCGCTCCTCTTATCCAGTTTTTGTTCAGCTGACCCAGAAACGATGATTGGCCCCTCCCATAAGGCTTAAAAGAGACCAGCATCGGTGTTTCAGCTTGCTTGAAAACAATGTTGTAGCTGCGTCCTCTACTTCATGTATATCTATGTTTTTGTGGTTTCTGGACATTTGCCAGGAAGGGCCTTTGGCAGTTTGCCTAATTGGACTAAGGTTTGTGAGATAACTGAGGAATTTGTGTTGGGAGGCATTTGTTTTACTTTGAGCTGAATGACGCTGGGAATGAAGTAATTCCCAGCTGTTCGAATAAAGTTTGTTTTTCCACAGACCAAGTTTATTACTACCTACTTGGGCCTGGGTCATAACATCAAGTGAGCCCTGATTTTTTCCTTTAAGCCAATCAGCTGGGAGTCGGGAGGCAGCAAATAGATTGGGGGCGGGGCCAGGCAGAGGTGGTATTTACCGGTTCTCCGAACTACTCAAAATTTCCACTACCAGTTCTCAAGAACCGGGGAGAACCGGTAGCAACCCACCACTGGGTTTGGGCCTGGATGTCATTTTGTGGAAACCCAAGTTGTGCAGGATGTTGTATGATTGATTCAGTTTGAACAGACAATGGAAGATCCCCAGGATCAGACTAAAAGTGCAGTTGGGCAAATGTGAGTGCATGTGGGCCCAGATCTTTCTTCCATGTGCTCAGTCAGGCTTCTGGAATTGGATGCCCTGCAGGAATTTGGACTTCAATTCCAAGGACTCCCTAGGCCAACACAGCTGCAGCTAAGAATTCCTGACATTAAAAGACGATGTAGCTGGAAAATGCAAAGTTTAGGAATAGGGTTTTCTCCTCCCTTGTGCCTTAAGGTCTAGAAGAAAACCCCAAATACTTAACCTTCACTTATAGCAGTTCATTTAGTGACCATTCAAAGTTACAATGGCACCGAAAAAGTGACTTATGACCATTTTTTACAGTCAAGCCTTTAGCAGCATCCCCCTGATCATGTGATCAAAATTCAAATGTTTGGCAACTGACTCATATTTATGACAGATGCAATGTCCTGGGGTCACATGATCCCCTTTTGCGACCTTCTGACAAGCAAAGTCAATGGGGATAAATGTCTCGCTTAGCAACAAAAAAATTGGGCTCAATTGAGGTTGTAAGTCAAGGACTACCTGTTTTTCCAAATATTCTGTTTAAGAATGTGAAATTTTGAGTTCCGTATTCAAATATTAAATAATATTGTGTTTTTTAAAAGGAGATTGCTGGACCTGCAGGCATATCTTGTTTGTTTTGCCAACCATCAAACATTTCCAGACAACTTAAACTCTGCATAGCAGTTCAGGTATAAATAGAATTCACATATAACAAGTATGAAATCAGAAAAAGCATCAGCTGTCAAAGGTTCAGAATCATCCATTTCAAGTGTGACTTATTTGTGAAATCCAAATATGACTCTAATATTACTAAATGTCGGTAAATACTGCTTTTCACTATAAGCCAGCCCTAAAAGGAAAGTTTGCCTAGACCATTTTAATGGCCCCGTGACCAAGCTTTTAAGCTCTTTAATCTAATTAATCTACAGTGAGGACAATTAACCAGTGGAACAGTTTGCCTCCAGGAATCATAGGAGCTCAATCACTGGAAGTTCTTAAGAAGAGACTGGACAGTCACTTGTCTGAGATGATAAGGGTTTTCCTGCTTGAGCAGGGAGATGGACTAGAAGACCTCCAAGGTCCCTTCCAGCTCATTCCATTCCATTCCACTGAAGACAAATTCCTTGGCCAATAAAGAATTCTATTCTATTCTAACCATTGATCTGGATGCCTCTGACAGCTGGTGCCAGGATGGTCAAGATTGGTTATACTTTGGAGAGCGCCTTTGGACTGGGATCTAGAACAGGACCTCCAGTCTTCCATGAAGGGGAAGGTCCAGTTAGAAGCAAGTAGGAGAAGGGGTTCCTTGGTAGTGCCCCCAAGCTTATGGAGTGCCTTCCTCTAAAGTTCTGGAGAATTTCCTGTCTGACTTGTTTTAAGAAAAGGCTAAAACTCCTTTTTTTAATCCCAACTTTCCTCCTCAAGAAAGTCATTGATGCTTTTATGGATTTGATGTAGTGTTTTTGTGTGTTATTGGTTTCTGGGATAACTGGACTTCGTGGATGATCTTGTTAAACACCTAAAGGCTCATTATGGCATATAGTTTCTAAGATGGAGAGAGAGATCCTTGGCCAGTTATCAATCAGTGACCTGAGTTTGGTATTCTGGCACTTTCCCAGACCGTGTTTTCTTTAGCCTCACTTTAGTTTTGAGATCTTCTCACCTTGAAAATAATGTGGGTAGATCATACAGACTTCTCCTACGGGGGTTCCTGATTCAGTCCCAGGAAATCTCCTGGCTAATGTGAAGAAGATCCCTGTCTGAAAGTCATAGAGTAAGACAATTATTTGGACAAAGTAAAGAGTAGCTTCCTAACTGTCAAGGGCTGCTAAAATATCACACCTCAAAATAAAGCATCATGGATAAATGAGTAAAAATTTAGAGGCTGCCTGGGGAAAAAAAGTGACAGATTGACAGGAAAGTTGGTTAAGGAAAATTTGAGATTAGTATCTTTTCTGCTTTCAATGGATGTGTTCTAGTGAATTTAAATCAATATTCTGCAAGTATATTCATTACGCTGCCCCCAAATCACATGCAACTATACACACTTATTCTCTCTGTTTATTATCCAAAGAGATCAGAATTTGGTACAGGTTAACATTCTGTCTAGTTAACAGTTCTCTCCAGCAAAAATGGATTCAAAAGCAAAAGGAATAAAGCAGGACTTTGAGAGATGCCACTCAAACATTGACTTGGCAAGTTGGCAAAGTTTCCTGGTGCCAACTAGGTGCAAGCAGAGGGGAGCAGAGCCAGGCATCTACTCACTTTTAATCAATCGTTAGGAAGAACAGAACAATCTGGATTTGAAAAGATGACTTTTGATTGAAGATGGCCGAACGCTGAACATAAAAGGGATGAGCCATATCTGAAAGGACAGCTTGAGAAGCAAATGAAAAAGCAGAGAAAGAGAGGGAAAGGTGGATAGATGTGTGTGTGTTATTGTAACATTGCAATCAGACAATGGTGTCCACAAGCAGAGCTTGTTGAAAAGCTGATGAAAAGCTCCCCCTTTCGGCCTGAGACCCCTTCCTTCTTCACCTCCAAAGCACAATTTTGGACATGGGTTGATCATAACACATGACAAACATATTAGCTAATATTTCTAGTTGGTCTAAGTAACTCCCAAAGTGAGAAGAGTGAGGCTGGCAGGCAGCCTCAAAAATGGGAACTTAGCTGGAATGCATGGAATCAGGCATCTCCGTTTATTCCTCAATAGGAAAGTGGCATCAGAAATGGGCAGGAGAGAAACTGGGCAGGGGGTCCCTGATGTTTGGTGCATGTTCTATGTAGTATCTAGGAATGGACTGCAACGAACAGTGCTAAGAGTCTGCCTTGGCTTCTCAGGCTGTGTCGGACTTCTGACTGTAGCACACTGTTTCTCAACCTTAGCTATTTAAACACAAATGAACTTCAACTCCCATCTAAACCATATGAAGAATAGCTGCAGATTTTGGCTATGGCCATTCTAGAGAAGAAAAGGACTAGCGGGACATGATAGCAGTATTCCAGTATTTGAGGAGCTGCCACAAAGAAGAGGGGGTCAAATTATTCTCCAAAGCAAGACAAGAAACAATGGTTAAAACTCGTCAAAGAGAGAAGCTACCTGGAATTAAAGAGAAACTTCCTAACATGGAATCAATCATCAACCAATCCATTACCTCACACTTAGAAACTAACAACCTACTCTCCAATAAACAATGTGGTTTCAGGAAAAGATTATCATGCAACTTACAACTTCTTCACTGTAAAAACATATGGACTACAAATCTCGATCAAGGCAAAACAATAGATGCAATCTACATAGACTTCTGCAAAGCTTTTCACTCAGTAGTACACGATAAACTTCTCCTAAAACTAAAATCCTATGGCATTTCAGGACCCCTTCACAAATGTATATCTGCATTTCTGTCCAACAGACAAAAAAAGGGTCAAAATTGGCAATGCTCTATCAAATCCTGTTCCTGTCAAGAGTGGCATTCCTCAAGGCAGCATCCTTGGACCAACACTCTTCATACTATACGTTAATGATCTTTGTGACCATATCGCAAGTAATTGTGTTCTCTTTGCTGACGATGTCAAACTATTTAACACCACAGACAATGCATCTATCATTCAAAAGACCTTGATCATCTAACCACTTGGTCTAAAACTTGGCAACTCAAATCTCAACCAGCAAATGCTCAGTCTTACATATTGGAAAAAGAACCCAAACACTAAGTACATACTTGATGGACATGGTCCTCAGAGCCTTGGTCTCCGGTTGATGTTATGTAATGCCGGTCCGTGGTCAATAAGGCCCCTGATTGGTGATCTTATTCAGGGAAGCCGCGGACCTTATGGGCATTACGGAGACCTGGTTGGGTCGGAGGGGTTCCCCTTGTGGAGTTATGCCCACCAGGTTTCGAGCATTTCATCAGCCGAGAGCCCAAGGTAGGGGTGGGGGTAGCGGTTGTCATTAGAGAAAGTCTAGAGCCGAGGAGGCCACTGTACCTCAGATTGCGGTTGTGAATCCCTCTTTGTGAAGTGGGGCCATCGCGATCAGATGGGCTTGTTGATCACGTACCTGGCTCCTTGCTGCGTGACCACAGCCCTACCGAGTTGTTGGAGGTGCTCGCCGGGGTGGCGGTGGAGACCCCAGACTGATAGTCATGGGGACTTTAACCTGCCATCGACGGGCTTGTCATCGACAACGGCTCGGGAGTTCAAAGGCTTCCATGACGGCCTTGGACCTGATTCAGGTAATTGATGGCCCCACGCACAGGGGTGGCACACTGGACCTGATTTATATCTCTGGTCAGTGGCGAAATGATCTGGTATTAGATAACTTAGAAACAGAACGGTGTCATGGTCAGATCATTTTCTCCTTCGCTAGATTTTCGGACTGCTATCCACCACTGCAGGGAGACGGAGCCAATCGTTGGTTCCGTCCCAGGCGCCTGATGGACCGGAGGGTTCCTGATGGAGCTTGGGCGTTTCCTGAGGACCTGGCCCACGGCACGGCTGGAGAGCTAGTTGCGGCCTGGGAGCGGGCGCGGCTGGGCTTTGGACCGTGTCGTGCCCTTGCGACCTCTGACCCGGCGTGGTCTCGCCCGGCCCCTTGGTTCTCCGAGGGGCTGAGGGAGATGAAACGCGGAGAAGGCGCCTAGAGAGTGTCTGGAGGTCCAGCCGTCAGAAGCTGACCGAACACTAGTTAGATCCTATTCTAGGACCTACCTAGTGGCAATGAGGAGGCGAGGCTCCTCGCTTCCACCCTCATTGCGTCGGCAGATAACCGCCCGGCCGCCCTGTTTGGTGGCCCGCTCCCTCCTGCATCAGGAGGTGCGGGATGACCCGTTGCAGGGCCGTGCCGAGAGTTTAGTGGTTATCTATCGACAAAATCGTTCAGCTCCGGGACGGCTTGGACCGAAATTGGGATGACCCAGGTGGGAGGGCGGAGTCGCGTCTTGTGGAGGTTATTTGGGATGAGTTTGATCCTGTGACTCTCGAGGACGTGGACAGGTTGATGGGGAGGCTGCATACTTCGACATGTTTACTGGACCCGTGCCCTTCCTGGTTGGTGCTGGCCTCCCGGGAAGTGACACAAGGCTGGCTCAGGGATTACTAACGCTTCTTTGCTGGAGGGAGTTTTCCCTGCTGCCTTGAAGGAGGCAGTGGAGAGACCCCTCCCCAAGAAGCCTTCCCTGGACCCAGCTATTTTAGGTAACTACCGTCCGGTCTCCAACCTTCGCTTCACTGCGAAGGTTGTAGAGAGTGCTGTGGCACGCCAGCTACCCCAGTATCTGAATGAAGCCGTCTATCTAGACCCGTTCCAGTCCGGTTTCCGACCCGGATACAGCACAGAGACAGCTTTGGTCGCGTTGGTGGATGATCTCTGGAGGGCCAGAGACAGGGGTTATTCCTCTGCCCTGGTCCTATTAGACCTCTCAGGGGCTTTCGATACCATCGACCATGGTATCCTGCTGCGGTTGGAGGGGTTGGGAGTGGGAGGCACCGTTTACCGGTGGTTCTCCTCCTATCTCTCCGACCGGTCGCAGACGGTGTTGACAGGGGGCAGAGGTGACCGCGAGACACCTCACTTGTGGGGTGCCGCGGGGTCGATTCTCTCCCCTCCTGTTCAACATCTATATGAAACCGTTGGGTGAGATCATCAGTGGCTTTGGGGTGAGATATCAACTGTCGCTGATGATACTCAGCTGTACTTTTCCACCCGGGCCACCCCAGCGAAGCTGTCAGTGTTGTCCCGGTGTTTGGAAGCCGTCTGGGTCTGGATGGGGAGGAACAGGCTCAAGCTCAATCCCTCCAAGGCGGAGTGGCTGTGGATGCCGGCACGATACAGTCAGCTGCAGCCGCAGCTGACTGTTGAGCGAGTTATTGGCTCCAAAGGAGGGAGTGCACAACTTGGGTGTTCTCCTGGATGCACGGCTGTCGTTTGAAGATCATTTGGCGGCCGTCTCCAGGAGAGCCTTTCACCAGGTTCGCCTGGTTCGCCAGTTGCGCCCCTTCCTTGATCGGGATGCCCTATGCACAGTCACTCACGCTCTTGTCACCTCCCGCCTGGATTATTGCAATGCTCTCTACATGGGGCTCTCCTTGAGATGCACTCGGAGGCTTCAGTTGGTCCAGAATGCAGCTGCGCGGGTGATAGAGGGAGTCACACGTAGCTCCCATGTGACACCTCTCCTGCGCAGACTGCACTGGCTTCCTGTTGCCTTTCGGGTGCATTTCAAGGTTCTGGTAACCACCTTTAAAGCGCTCCATGGCTTGGGACCTGGGTACTTACAGGACCGCCTTCTGTTACCTCATGCCTCCCACCGACCCGTACGCTCGCACAGAGAGGGCCTTCTCAGGGTGCCGTCCGCCAGACAATGTCGGCTGGCGGCCCCCAGAGGAAGATCCTTCTCTGTGGGGGCCCCCACTCTTTGGAATGAACTCCCCCCTGGTTTACGCCAAATACCTGACCTTCGGACTTTTCGCCGCGAACTGAAAACATATCTGTTTGTTGGTGCGGGGCTTTCTTAAATTGCTTAGTTTTAAATTCTAAATTTCTCTCTGGTTTTAATTGGGGTTTTTTAGATTCTTAATTATTTTAATTTCGGCCACACTGTATAATAAGCTTTTTAATTGTATTTTAACTGTATATTGTTTCTTTTTACTTTGGCTGTACACTGCCCTGAGTCCTTTGGGAGAAGGGCGGTTTATAAATCTAATAAAATAAATAAATAAATAAATAAAATAAAGATCCTTGGCCAGTTATCAATCAGTGACCTGAGCTTGGTATTCTGGCACTTTCCCAGACCGTGTTTTCTTTAGCCTCACTTTAGTTTTGAGATCTTCTCACCTTGAAAATAATGTGGGTAGATCATACAGACTTCTCCTACGGGGGTTCCTGATTCAATCCCAGGAAATCTCCTGGCTAATGTGAAGAAGATCCCTGTCTGAAAGTCATAGAGTAAGACAATTATTTGGACAAAGTAAAGAGTAGCTTCCTAACTGTCAAGGGCTGCTAAAATATCACACCTCAAAATAAAGCATCATGGATAAATGAGTAAAAATTTAGAGGCTGCCTGGGGGAAAAAAGTGACAGATTGACAGGAAAGTTGGTTAAGGAAAATTTGAGATTAGTATCTTTTCTGCTTTCAACGGATGTGTTCTAGTGGATTTAAATCAATATTCTGCAAGTATATTCATTACGCTGCCCCCAAATCACATGCAACTATACACACTTATTCTCTCTGTTTATTATCCAAAGAGATCAGAATTTGGTACAGGTTAACATTCTGTCTAGTTAACAGTTCTCTCCAGCAAAAATGGATTCAAAAGCAGAAGGAATAAAGCAGGACTTTGAGAGATTATTCTCCAAAGCACCTGAGAGCAGGACAAGAAACAATGGTTGAAAACTTGTCAAAGAGAGAAGCTACATGGAATTAAAGAGAAACTTCCTAACATGGAATCAATCATCACCCAATCCATTACCTCACACTTAGAAACTAACAACCTACTCTCCAATAAACAATTTGGTTTCAGGAAAAAATTATCATGCAACTTACAACTTCTTCACTGTAAAAACATATGGACTACAAATCTCGATCAAGGCAAAACAATAGATGCAATCTACATAGACTTCTGCAAAGCTTTTGACTCAGTAGTACACGATAAACTTCTCCTAAAACTAAAATCCTATGGCATTTCAGGACCCCTTCACAAATGGATATCTGCATTTCTGTCCAACAGACAACAAGTGGTCAAAATTGGCAATGCTCTATCAAATCCTGTTCCTGTCAAGAGTGGCGTTCCTCAAGGCAGCGTCCTTGGACCAACACTCTTCATACTATACATTAATGATCTTTGTGACCATATCTCAAGTAATTGTGTTCTCTTTGCTGACGATGTCAAACTATTTAACACCACAGACAATGCATCTATCATCCAAAAAGACCTTGATCATCTAACCACTTGGTCTAAAACTTGGCAACTCCAGATCTCAACCAGCAAATGCTCAGTCTTACATATTGGAAAAAAGAACCCAAACACTAAGTACATACTTGATGGACATTACCTTACAGATGACCCCCATCCCGTTAAAGACCTTGGAGTTTTCATGTCAAATGATCTAAGTGTCAAAGCCCACTGTAACTACATAGCAAAAAAGGCCCTAAGAGTTGTAAACCTAATCCTGCGTAGCTTCTTTTCCAAAAACACTACACTACTAACCAGAGCATATAAAACATTTGCTAGACCAATTCTAGAATACAGCTCACCTGTTTGGAACCCTCACCACATCTCTGACATCAATACAATTGAGCGAGTCCAGAAATATTTTACAAGAAGAGTTCTCCATTCCTCTGAAAACAACAAAATACCTTATCCCACCAGACTTGAAATCCTAGGCTTAGAAAACTTGGAACTCCGTCGCCTTCGACAAGACCTAAGTTTAACTCATAGAATCATCTATTGTAATGTCCTTCCTGTTAAAGACTACTTCAGCTTTAATTGCAACAATACAAGAGCAACCAACAGATTTAAACTTAATGTTAACCGCTTTAATCTAGATTGCAGAAAATATGACTTCTGTAACAGAATCATCAGTGCTTGGAATACTTTACCTGACTCTGTGGTCTCTTCCCATAATCCTAAAAGCTTCAACCAAAAACTTTCTACTATTGACCTCACCCCATTCCTAAGAGGACCATAAGGGGCGTGCATAAGCGCACAAACGTGCCTACCGTTCCTGTCCTATTGTTTTTCTTTTCTTTTCTTCTTCCTATATATATATTGATGCTTATACCTCCTAATATTTACTCATATATATGTTTATATACTATATAATCCTTTTTATATGATGTTGTGACAAAAATAAATAAATAAAAATAAATAAAATAAATAAGCAATCAACCAGTGGAACTGCTTGCCACCAGAAATCATGGGCATTCCACCACTGGAGGTTTTTAAGAAGAGACTAGACAATCACTTCTCTGAAATAGTAAGTTCTCCTCTTGTTCAGGGGGCTGGACTACAGGTAGAAGCCCTCCAAGGTCCCTTCCAGCTCTATTCTGATTCTGATTCTATTCTCAGAATTTCCCAGCCAGCATACTGGCTGGAGAATTCTTGGAGTCAAAGTTAACCAGTCTTAAGATGGCCAAGGTTGAGAAACACTACTCTGGTGTTTACATATTATATGTTATATGCTATGAATATATTACAAATATGACGCACAATGTATAATATGTATTAGAATAAGTCATGTGTATAGTGGGCCTAAAGTACAACCGTATCTAGCCTTTTCCTGAATCCACTGGGAAGCCCACATTGCTGGAATGTGTGTATCCACTGATAGTGGAAGATCTTGGATGTGTGTGAGAGTGAATTATTGCTGATGACACCAGATGGAACCTTAATAGCGTGGATGGCATTTTTCATGGAGTCATAGAACAGGGAGTAAGAACGTGAAGTTCCTGACGTGACCGGGGCAAGTTGTATCACACACATGGATTCAGAGTAAACAAACTGGGTGTAAAGAGAAGACTGGAGTGAGCCCAGACCCTGAGGTGTGAGGCGACTCTTTTTGTTTAAACAAGTTTTTATTGATTTTTTAATTCCCTCCCTACACACATACATAGTTTATGAACAGAGTATTGGCCATATCTTATCTTATACAATTTAACATATCCAAATACATTTTACTTTATTTCAATTTCTGTCAACAGACAACAAGTGGTCAAAATTGGCAATGCTCTATCAAATCCTGTTCCTGTCAAGAGTGGCGTTCCTCAAGGCAGCGTCCTTGGACCAACACTCTTCATACTATACATTAATGATCTTTGTGACCATATCTCAAGTAATTGTGTTCTCTTTGCTGACGATGTCAAACTATTTAACACCACAGACAAAAAGACCTTGATCATCTAACCACTTGGTCTAAAACTTGGCAACTCAGATCTCAACCAGCAAATGCTCAGTCTTACATATTGGAAAAAGAACCCAAACACTAAGTACATACTTGATGGACATTACCTTACAGATGACCCCACCCGTTAAAGACCTTGATCATCTAACCACTTGGTCTAAAACTTGGCAACTCAGATCTCAACCAGCAAATGCTCAGTCTTACATATTGGAAAAAGAACCCAAACACTAAGTACATACTTGATGGACATTACCTTACAGATGACCCCACCCGTTAAAGACCTTGATCATCTAACCACTTGGTCTAAAACTTGGCAACTCAGATCTCAACCAGCAAATGCTCAGTCTTACATATTGGAAAAAAGAACCCAAACACTAAGTACAAACTTGATGGACATTACCTTACAGATGACCCCCCCCCCGTTAAAGACCTTGGAGTTTTCATGTCAAATGATCTAAGTGTCAAAGCCCACTGTAACTACATAGCAAAAAGGCTCTAAGAGTTGTAAACCTAATCCTCGTAGCTTCTTTTCCAAAAACACTACACTACTAACCAGAGCATATAAAACATTTGCTAGACCAATTCTAGAATACAGCTCGCCTGTTTGGAACCCTCACCACATCTCTGACATCAATACAATTGAGCGAGTCCAGAAATATTTTACAAGAAGAGTTCTCCATTCCTCTGAAAACAACAAAATACCTTATCCCACCAGACTTGAAATCCTAGGCCTAGAAAACTTGGAACTCCGTCGCCTTCGACAAGACCTAAGTTTAACTCATAGAATCATCTATTGTAATGTCCTTCCTGTTAAAGACTACTTCAGCTTTAATTGCAACAACACAAGAGCAACCAACAGATTTAAACTTAATGTTAACCGCTTTAATCTAGATTGCAGAAAATATGACTTCTGTAACAGAATCATCTATTGTAATGTCCTTCCTGTTAAAGACTACTTCAGCTTTAATTGCAACAACACAAGAGCAACCAACAGATTTAAACTTAATGTTAACCGCTTTAATCTAGATTGCAGAAAATATGACTTCTGCAACAGAATCATCTATTGTAATGTCCTTCCTGTTAAAGACTACTTCAGCTTTAATTGCAACAATACAAGAGCAACCAACAGATTTAAACTTAATGTTAACCGCTTTAATCTAGATTGCAGAAAATATGACTTCTGTAACAGAATCATCTATTGTAATGTCCTTCCTGTTAAAGACTACTTCAGCTTTAATTGCAACAATACAAGAGCAACCAACAGATTTAAACTTAATGTTAACCGCTTTAATCTAGATTGCAGAAAATATGACTTCTGCAAAGCTTTTGACTCAGTAGTACACGATAAACTTCTCCTAAAACTAAAATCCTGTGGCATTTCAGGACCCCTTCACAAATGGATATCTGCATTTCTGTCCAACAGACAACAAGTGATCAAAATTGGCAATGCTCTACCAAATCCTGTTCCTGTTCCTCGAGGCAGCGTCCTTGGACCAACACTCTTCATACTATACATTAATGATCTTTGTGACCATATCGCAAGTAATTGTGTTCTCTTTGCTGACGATGTCAAACTATTTAACACCACAGACAATGCATCTATCATCTAAAAAGACCTTGATCATCTAACCACTTGGTCTAAAACTTGGCAACTCCAGATCTCAACCAGCAAATGCTCAGTCTTACATATTGGAAAAAAGAACCCAAACACTAAGTACATACTTGATGGACATTACCTTACAGATGACCCCACCCGTTAAAGACCTTGATCATCTAACCACTTGGTCTAAAACTTGGCAACTCAGATCTCAACCAGCAAATGCTCAGTCTTACATATTGGAAAAAGAACCCAAACACTAAGTACATACTTGATGGACATTACCTTACAGATGACCCCACCCGTTAAAGACCTTGGAGTTTTCATGTCAAATGTTATATGCTATGAATATATTACAAATATGACGCACAATGTATAATATGTATTAGAATAAGTCATGTGTATAGTGGGCCTAAAGTACAACCGTATCTAGCCTTTTCCTGAATCCACTGGGAAGCCCACATTGCTGGAATGTGTGTATCCACTGATAGTGGAAGATCTTGGATGTGTGTGAGAGTGAATTATTGCTGATGACACCAGATGGAACCTTAATAGCGTGGATGGCATTTTTCATGGAGTCATAGAACAGGGAGTAAGAACGTGAAGTTCCTGACGTGACCGGGGCAAGTTGTATCACACACATGGATTCAGAGTAAACAAACTGGGTGTAAAGAGAAGACTGGAGTGAGCCCAGACCCTGAGGTGTGAGGCGACTCTTTTTGTTTAAACAAGTTTTTATTGATTTTTTAATTCCCTCCCTACACACATACATAGTTTATGAACAGAGTATTGGCCATATCTTATCTTATACAATTTAACATATCCAAATACATTTTACTTTATTTCAATTTCTGTCAAAGTATTCTTTTTCCATATTTTGATCGTGTCTTAATATTTCTATGCTCATTTATATAAATCACATCTTCCTTCACCCTCCAGTTCTAATTTCTCCATTTTTACTAATATTTATTCTCTTTTTATTATTTTTTAGGTATTTCAATTTTTATCCTGATATATTCAAATATATTCGGGGTTGTCTTTCTTCCATTTCATCTTTTCCATTTTACAGCAGTCTTTCTTCTCTTTCTCATTCTTCTCCCTCCCTTTTTTTATCATTTCTACTTTCTTCTCTCCTCTCCTCCTCCTTCTCTACTTCCCCTACCTTTCTCCCCCTCCTCCATTCTTCCTCCCTATCTAACCTTCTCTCCTACTCTTATTTCCCCTCCCTTTCTTCCTCTCCTCTTCCCTTTCTTCTTAGGTGTGAGGCGACTCTTGTCGGAGCAGGGGAGGCCCTGAATCTGCTTCCCAGCTCATTCTAACACAGCCTGATCACCTGCATTGAGAGTGTATGTGAGTGTTGTGTGAATGGGTAGCCTAGTTGCCCAACAAGGCTTACAGCAACTTGAGTAGCCTTGTTGGGCATAGTTTCTTGATAGCCTAGTTGGACATAGCTTACCCTTGAAATAAGACAAATACAGGTAGTCCTCGACCTACGACCACCATTGAGCCCAAAATTTGTATTGCTAAGTGAAACATTTGTTAAGTGAATTTTGCTTCATTTTATTTTACCTTTCTTGCCACAGTTGTTAAATGAATCACTGAAGTTCTTAAATTAATAGCACGACTGTTAAGTGAATCCGGCTTCCCCATGGACTTTGCTTGTCAGAAGGTCACAAAAGGGGATAATGTGACCCCGGGACATTGCAGCTGTCATAAATGTGAATCAGTTGCCCAGCGTCTGAATTTTGATCAGATGCTACATCGGTCGTAAGTGTGAAAAATAGTCATAAGTCACTTTTTTCAGTGGTGTTGTAACTTTGAATGGTCACTAAATGAACTGTTGTAAGTCAAGGACTACCTGTAATATATATGTGTATGTATATATGTATAAATTAATTACATGCTTGCCTTGCTTTTTGTCTGAATAACACAAGAATAAAAGAACTATTGGAAAACTACTTTGAGTGGCTTGAACTCAATTTTATGACATTAGCAGATCAGAGACTGTTGGATTATTGCAAAGAAAACTTTGGAGGAGGGATGCAAAGTATGTCAGCAAAACATGAACTCTGCCCAGGAAAACAAGATACATGAAAGGAACTTAGAGTTGTCCTCCTATGACTCCCCTTGGTATAAAAGAGAGGGAAGACTTCCAAGAGTTTGGTATTATCAATAAAGTAGAATTTCAGTAAGAGCCAATTTGGTGTAGTGGTTGAGGCAATGAGCTAGCAATTAGGAGATGCCTTAGAGCAGGGGTCTCCAACCTTGGCAACTTTGAGACTTGTGGACTTCAACTCCCAGAATTCCTTAGCCAGCTTTGCTGGCTGAGGAACTCTGGGAGTTGAAGTCCACAAGTCAGGAGGAAAAGTAGCTGGCACCTCCGTACGTGCCACTGCCACCACCTTTCTTCAACCTTCCTTCTCCTATCAGGTGCAAGAAATCAGGAGCCACGATAGGGTTCAAAAATGCTACAAGTTTATTCCATGTTACCTATACACAAGAACTGTTTTACTAACGGTCAAGACAAATTGGTGCCAGGTAAGGGTCAATGGACTTAAGGGGGGTGTGGGGTGGGCTGAATCTAGGTCTCTTTTGGGAGAATAGGGACTCCAAACCAGTGGTGGGTTGTCCCCCAGTTCGGACTGGTTCTATAGAATGTAGTAAAACCGGTGGGAGGTTCCACCCACTGACCCAGATGTCATCATAGGCGATCTGTGCATGTGTAGAAGCTCAGCATGTGCGAGCGAGCAAAGCAAGCACACGTGCGCGATCCCATCGTGAACCGGTAGTAAAGATAAGTAGAACCCAGCCCTGCTCCAAACTGGTGATACCTTTGACCCTGCCCTCAGGTTCAACCTGGTCATCTCCTACAAAAACCAGCCAGCTGATCTTGGAAGAAAGAAGACAAGACCAAACCAAAACATTGCCAAGAAAACTTCAGGGACTAATCCGGTTAACAACTATGAGTCTAGGCTGACTCAAAGGCACCAAAGAACACCAACAGTATCTTTTTGTGGAGTTCATTTCATGACCTGGCCTACTTATAGGGCTGACATCAATTCTGAAAACCGTACATTGTTTCCCTTTCTCTCCCTCTATACCAAGAGTTCATGTTTTGGTAATGGTCTTCATATAGCTTTCTCCAAGGTCATCTCTGTAGTTCTCTACAGAATGTGGACATCTTGGAGAAAAGTGAAGGAAGTACTATATGTGTCTAGCCAGGTTATCTCCCTCTGTGTGTAATGTCAGTCCCAGCAAGTCCAAGAAGTAGGAGAGAAATGAGAAGGACAAATAGGGTCAGCAGTAAGAAGCTGAAAGCCAAGGATGATTAGACATCAGAAAGCAACATCTTCATTCTGGCTTCTTTAGGGATGGACTATGGATGCCAAAACTGAACCCAGCCCAACTGGAGAAAGAGTGCTGAGGAGCAATGTAACAGAGAAAGAAAGAATTACAATAAGGGAAAGATTAATCTCCGCAGTTGAAATACCAACCAGAGACAGAACATGGTGTGGAGTGGATGTTCTTGTAGCTGTTTAATAGGACCCTTCAGCCATATTCCCTGGATGGGAACAATGTCAACAGCAACAGTAGAGTAATAAATGCAGGCAAATGCCACAATTTTCTCTGTTCACAGGGAGATTCGCCCCTGTAATAGTGGTCTCACTCAGTAAGAAAGGAGGTCATTCTTCTTCCCAGGAATGGCTGGCTGGTGACAAGAACAGCAGCTTTGTGACAAGTTGGATGGGGACAGTTCCAAGAAGACCTATTCCTGCATTGACCAAAGGCTTCAGCATCCTTTTTTCTCTCCCTTTGACTGAGAAGCCCGTTTGCTGCAAGCCTGCACGAAGAGACCTTCAGGGGAGCTACAAAGAACCCATCCCAGCAGTTTGCAATTTGTTTTCAAAGGAAAAAGGGTTGCTCCTCCATCTTTAAATCACAGAAGGTGCTGACGCCTCCTATATCACAAAGTGTTTTCTAAAACTCTGCCATCTTAAGATCTTCGCTCCCTGGTTGGTGTATAAGATCCACAACCCTTCAGCAAAAACGCCATCCAGATGTTCCTCAACTAGGAGATCTAGTAGTCTCAGCCTGGATGGTAAATCTTGAATTGGCTTGGGATTGTCCTTCAAAGCTATCTGGAGGCCACAGGATTCATTGCCTCCTGCCTTCAGTCAGGGAGGCAGAAAAGAAGCAGAAGCAAAGCCAGGTTTTCATGCTGGTCCCCAATGTTAATTTAAGAGATTAGTTGGGGTACAGTTGGGGGTAGGAAAGACAGTTGGAGGATAGGAAAAATCTATCCTTTTTAATAAAACCCTGTCATCTACATACAATAAGAGCTTGAAACAGGTCTTGTGCTTGTGTAAGTTCCATCTGGGGCTAAAATAATTAGAAGTGATTAATAATTAACAGCATATAAATTTGACTTAATATTTTAATGGAATAGTTTTCCAAATTGGGAGGCATTAGTGTATCTCCACACAAAAGTGCAAAGAACTTTTGGATACATTACAAGAGTCTGTTAAATATAGAATTAGTTGGCCAGGATTCAGTCAGCTACTTTGGGCCTGTCCTGGGGGAGCCCCAATCTGTTTTTGGGAGTGGGAGATAAACAGTTTCTGGAGCCAGCCTGTCTTGGAAACCCCTCCACTGCCAAGAAACCACTGAGACATGGAAGGAAAACGTCTTGCTTGGAAAATACAGACCTCCGCCATCTTACCGTCATCGGCCCTGCACACTTAAAGTTCATGCCTAAACACACATAGAAATCCTGTTGAATTCAATAGGGTTTCTCTTATGAGGCGACATGACTAGGATTAGACAGTTAGCTGCTTTGGGTCTTGTCATCTCTCTCAAAATGGCTATGCTGGCTGAGGATTCTCGGAGCTGGAATCCCATCTGGATAAAATTGGCTTAGATTTTATGACTATAATGCCTACATGGTAAATACTCCAGTAAATACTCCAGCTACCTAATTCATTTCTATAAACTTCTCCAGGTAAGATTTTATCTCTGTAAGAGGACAGGAAAGTTCGTAATGAAACAAAGATAAAGTTAATTATTCAGGAGTGTAAAATTCCAGCTGTAAGTTTCATGATTTTTTTTAAAAAAGAAAACTGAAATATGTCTGCTTGCCAATATTAGTGTTCTCTGGCCATTCAAAATAGCTAAAGCGTTAAATACAATTAGTAAAGCAATCATCCAAAACCCCAATGAATTTCAGCTTAAAATGTATTATGGAGAGCGACGAGGGGGAAAAAATAGAGCTGCCTAAAAATGGTAGTTTAAAATTCATAGCACTAAAACTTCAGTTTAAAAACATTGGTACAAGGACTCCTGCCTTGGGCAGGGGGTTGGACTAGAAGACCTCCAAGGTCCCTTCCAGCCCTAGGACTCCATATCTGGAGGAATAAAAACAATTGCTGGAAGGGTTCTCATGCCAATCTCCAGGAGAAATCAAATTGTCAGGAGAACAAAGACAATAACCTCCGCTCTATATCCCAAGCAGTCGCTTGCATGAGTTCACATGTGGGCCAGACTTTGCTGAATAAGCCATATATCACATTCAGATTGTAAAATCAGCCTGTGTGCCTGGGGTTGTCTATCTTATCGGCCATCAGCGTGGCTTGTAATTCACAGGGACTGAGTTCTCACGACAAGGAGCAAACGAACACCCACAACAAACACAACCTTGAATTAATTGTTGCTTGAACACAGTGGAGGTGTGGTGGGGAGGTCTGCAAAGGGCGAAGCTGGACTGATGGCCAGTTTGGCTTAAAGTTCAGGGGGGGGGGAATCTGAGACTGCAACCACATAGGAGCATCACATGGCTCAGCGTTTTTCAATCTTGGCAGGTTTAAGAGGGGTGGTCTTCAGCACCCAGAATTCTCTCAGAATAACAGGCTTTCCATAAAACAATAGCTGCATTTCAAATGCAGAAGGAGACAATGGTTCCAGGGCTGGACTAGAAAACCTTCAAGATCCCTTCCAGATTCTATTCTATTCTATTCTATTCTATTCTATTCTATTCTATTCTATTCTATTCTATTCTATTCTACTCTACTCTACTCTACTCTACTCTACTCTTCATTCCAATATTCTATTCTGCTCTGCTCTGCTCTGCTCTGCTCTGCTCTGCTCTGCTCTGCTCTATTCATTTGAGTCTCTATGGGGGAGGTGTCAGAATGGTAGTGGGCACAATTGAAGGTCCACCCTGTACATACTCACAAAAGGGTTTTGATCAAGTTTTGTTCCTGATGTTGCATCCAATATCTTGCAGAATTTGATCTCTGCCATGGATGTTCCTGGATAGTGTCAAGAGGCATAGGAAGCACATATGAATATACTTGTTACAAACACTCGTTGGCTACTGATAAATCAGGTAAAACTACTGATCTCAGTAATATTTTTATGCAAACTGTTCAGTTTGGAGTTTTCTGGAATCCGTCAGCTGATTTAACACAGCCGCTGCTGGTCATTTGCTCTTTAAATGTAAAAGCAGATTAAGAATAATGGGTCTCTGACAAACTTCATACATTCGGGAAAAAATTCTAAAATAGAAAGATCATTAGCAAGTTATTCTGTTAATCCGACTTTGGCATTCTGACTGAACAGAGGAAGGAAAGACAGAAGTAGATGTAAGGCAGTAAAAAAAAAAAAACTTAACACGGTAGCCACAAGCATGTGATTAAAACACAAGGAAGGAAGGAAGGAAGGAAGGAAGGAAGGAAGGAAGGAAGGAAGGAAGGAAGGAAGGAAGGAAGGAAGGATAAATAGGAAAGATAGTGAACAAATGGGATATAACAGAACAGCTTCTAATCCATTTTGACTGCTTAATGGCTCCTTCTCCTGTTTAGCACTTGCAAACCAGAAGAAGCAAAGCAGGAAATCCATTCTTAGTGGCTTGTGTAGGCATCAAACATTTCCCCTACCAATTTTAAGTCACTTCCTGGCTCAGAGTTTGGTTAACAAGACCATTTTCTGTAGAGACGTAACCTGTATTTTCCTTCCTCCTCTGGCAGCTTTCTTGTTTTGGAAGTTGATCTCATATAGTGGGATTTCTATTTCATTAGGCGTTTGCTCCTTTTGGAAATAATGGCTCCCGGGCTGTCTTCCCCCTCCCTCCCTCCCTCCCTCCTCCCTCTCTCTGTCATCACACAATGAAACGAATCTTGAGGAGGGGATAAAAGGATCTTCTTTGCTCTTCTCGAATGTGTCAGCAGGAAATGCTCCAGCAGCCTGCAGTTTAATGGAAGACAATCTCAGCTGAAATTGCACGTATCAACAAGGCATCAACAGCAGGAGCAAAGGTGATGGAAACACCTGTCTTGGGTTAAAAGCAGTATTGATGAGAAATGTTAACCAAAGGGGGGGGGAAATCAAAAAAAGGAAGACCTCTATAACAGCTTAGAAAAAACCCACACCAGCCAAAATACTCTCAGAAGGATGGAGGTTGGAATGGGAGACCCTCCGTCCCTTGATTGCAAGATGGCTGGATAAATATGGTTGATAGATAAATAAATAAATAAACTTAGAACTCCGCTGACTCCGACATGACCTGTGTTTAACACACAAAATCATCTATTGCAATGTCCTTCCTGTTAAAGACTACTTCAGCTTCAATCGCAATAACACAAGAGCAAACAATAGATTCAAACTTAATGTTAACCGCTTCAATCTTGATTGCAGAAAAAATGACTTTTGTAACAGAGTTGTTAACGCTTGGAACGCACTACCTGACTCTGTGGTCCCTTCTCAAAATCCCAAAAACTTCAACCAAAAACTGTCTACCATAGACCTCACCCCATTCCTAAGAGGACTACAAGGGGCATGCGTAAGTGCACAAAAGTGCCTACCGTTCCTGTCCTATTGTTTTTCTTTCATTATATGTGCTTGTATATAATGTTGTGACAAAGATAAATAAAAAAAATAACTATGAAATATAAATAAAGTCTCTACCTTCATTGAAAAAGCTTAAACCTCACTGAGATGGACATTCTACACTGGATACCAGACGAAATGTGCTTCTTTGACCCCGGCCCACACCCTTAAATTCAAGTGGAAATCGGACCCAAAGGGAAGCCTCTGATGATCATCAAACTCATGGAGACTGTCAGGCCTGGAAACCATACTAGACTTTAGGGTTCCAGACGCTGCCACATTTTTCCCCTGAGGGGAAGAAGGGGGGCTGAGGGGTATGGTAACATTCTTCAAGCGGTCAAGGTCGGACGGTGTTCACATCTGCAGGAAGAGTGGCGAGAAGATATTCGAATGAACTGGGAGAACGTGGGACCATGTGACCATCAAAGGGGTCAGGGGGGTGGGATTCTTGGGGTTTGTATAACTGGGAAAAGAATCCGGAAATTCAGTTTTGGAATTTCACTCATCGTGTGCCAGTTTCCTCATGCTAGTAAAGAACTCTGGAAAACAATGGCTTCTGAGTTTTTTTTATGCAGAAGAGGTTTTTCTGGAACCTTGACAGAGACGCTGCTAGAGCTTCTTCCTTCTCTGTGCTTCCCTGGTTCTATACCTCCTTCCTAGATACTGGCCTAAGAATGTCCTAGAGCAGGGGTCTCCAACCTTGGCAACTTTAAGCCTGGAGGACTTCAACTCCCAGAATCCCCCAGGCTGGGGCATTCTGGGAGTTGAAGTCCTCCAGGCTTAAAGTTGCCAAGGTTGGAGACCCCTGTCCTAGAGCAGGGGTGTCAGACTCAATTTCATTGAGGGCTGCATCAGGATTGTATTTGACCTTGTGGGGGGCCAGGGTGGGTGTGACCAGCTCAATGTCACTCGTGTTGAGTGCTCTCCCAGCGGAAACAGGCTCCCGAGCTCTGTTTTCAGCTATGACGGCCTCCTGCAACCCTCTGCCAGAGAAAATGGAGCTCTGGAGGGCTGCACGTGGCCCTTCCGATCTCCGTTTTCTCTAGCAGAGGGACCACAGGCCAGTCCCTCACCATTTCCAGATCGGCCCCAAGGGCCACATCTAAGCAGATCGAGGCCTTGAGTTTGACACCACTGTCCTGGAGTCAGATTATTATTTTTTATTATTTATTTATTTGTCAAATACAACAGTATATATAAGTATAAGCATGAAATAACCATACGAATTGGATACAATCAAACGGAACATTAGGACAGGGACGGTAGGCACGCTGGTGTTCTTATGTACGCCCCTTGCAGACCTCTTAGGAATGGGATGAGGTCAATAGTAGATAGCCTTTGGTTAAAGCTTGGGGATTTTGGGAAGAGACCACAGAGTCAGGCAGTGCATTCCATTTATTAACAACTTTGTTACTAAAGTCATATTTTTTACAATCAAGATTGGAGCGGTTCACTTTAAGTTTAAATCTATTGTGTGCTCGTGTACTGTTGTGGTTGAAGCTGAAGTAGTCTTCAATAGGAAGGACATTGTAGCAGATGATTTTATGAGTTAAACTCAGGTCATGTCGAAGGCAGCAGAATTCTAAATTTTCTAAACCCAGGATTTCAAGTCTGGTGGCATAAGTTATTTTGTTGTGATCAGAAGAGTGGAGAACTCTTCTTGTGAAATATTTCTGGACACACTCAATTGTATTAATGTTCCAGCAGGAACCCTTGAAGCTGGTCCAAAGAGCCAAGAGCCACTTGCTAAGGATTACAGAAGCGATCCTTCTAACAGGAGGGATCTACAGAATCTCTGTCACCAGACAGAGGACAATTCATTCAGATTTATCAAAGTCACTTAAAGGGACATGACAAACTCATTTCCTTATGAGAATGGATGGCTGCCATCTGGTTTCTTGAGGTTTACAGATAGACACCTGCTTTATATTTATGCGGTCTTTCATGTGACTAAATTATGTGGGGCGGGGAGTATATTCCCTGTTGACTGAGATGAGATTAATTAAAATGTAACCTTTATTGTGACCCTCCCCCAACAATCTGTTCCTTTCTTTTGTATTTTTTCCCTTCAGCAGAATTACACACTAATAAATTGCACTTTTCTAAGAGGGAAGAAATTCCATGATACCGAAAATATTTTTTTTAATAAATTGTACTAAAAGTTTTATAGAGGACATAAAAAAGTAGCACAAACTAGTGCAGAAGGAAAGAAGGAAATACCAAAGAAAGAAAAATAGAAAAAGGCAGTAAAATTTAAAAATAGAAGCTTCTGATATCCCTGGCAGCGAATATAAATATAATTAGAAAACTATCACTTATTCTATGATTACAGAAAAAACCTCACTGTTTTCTATTATCTATTATAATTTTTTTCTAATAATTTTTCTAATAATGAAAACCATAAATCATGTGCATTTTCTGCTTCATGGACAAATTTCTATGAAGGGTTTCCAGCCAGCCACAAATGTAGATATTGTTTTTTTTTCCAATCAATGAAGTCAATGTAAGCATCTCAGCACGTTCGATCATTTTTGCCAGTCGTGCCCCCCGCCCTCATTGAGGGGTAGCTTTTGTCCATTACCGGAAGCCCCTCGTGTTCCCACTGTGGCCACTTGGCCAGGGAGCCACTTGCCAGAATCTGGGCCATAAGCAGCCCTGGGGACATCCGTCATCAATCGAGGACTATCTCTACTTCCAAACGAAAAGATTCGGTTGTACTTTGTTCTTTAAAATCTGCTGAATCAATACAGGTGGTCCTTGGACTTACGACCACAATTGAATCTGAAATTTCTGTTGCTAAGTGAGAATTTGTTAAGTGAATTTTGCTCCTTTTTACGACCTTTCTTGCCACAGTTGTTAAGTGAAATTGGCTCCCCCATTGACCTTGTTGATCATAAGTTTGCAAAAGGGGATCACATGACCCTGGGATATTGCAACCGACATAAACATGAGTCAGTTGTTGAGCATCTGACTATGATCACGTGACTATGGGGATGCTGCAAGGGTCATAGGTAGGAAAAAAATAACTCACCTTTTTCAGTGCCGTTGTAACTTTGAATGGTCACTAACTGAATTGTAAGTCATGGTCTACCTGCAGTCAATTCAATTCAATTCAGTTCATTATGGTCATAGACCAGCGACCAGAACAAATTAAAACACTAGGTAAATATATAATTAAATGGGTTCGATCCTAGGTAGAGGCAGATATTTCTCTCTGGGCACAATGAGAATATATCTGCTGAATAAAATTCCGCACTGGCGACTGGAAGGGCATCCGGCCAGTAAACACACAGCTCCATTCAGTTGCCCAGACTCCACCCCACAAGGGATTATGGGGTCTTTAAAAGGAGATGAGTAAATATACAATTAAAAATTCTAGTATAAAATAATAAATAACAGCTGAAATCTAGGATAAAATCCAGTCTGTCAATTATACCTGTGTCAGTTTAATACTAAAAAGGGGAAGGACTAGGCAGGGCAAAGGGTTTGCCACATTTGTTGTACAAAAGAGCTATGGTGGGTTTGACACGTGTTTCCGACAAATCCCCAGGGCTGCTGCGCAGAGTTTAGCCACCTGCGCTGTAGTTACGGACTGTTCGTCCTTAAGCAGCCACTGGAGATAAGGAGGGTCGGAATGGCCGGGATACCCAGCAATTATGGGAAGGATAAGTTTTTTTCCTGAATCTCTCTGTAAAAGGAACATCAAAGGAATATGTGACCCAGGTCTCCACCTCTCCTGAGCCACAGGAACAGAGTCTTTCAGTCAATGGTATCTTTTTATAATTGCCGTACAGGACGGCCGATGGAAGCACATGGCACTATGCGAGCGAAAATGCTTTCCAATAGTTTGCTGATTCCAACTGGCTAAGATAGCTGGGAGGAGTAACAACATATCTAATGGCATCTGGAGCCAGAAACAGTGAAGCTTTCCCTAAGTCCGTTTTCCTTTCGATGTCCTCCACCCTTTGTCGCAAAAACATCCTTTGTTTTGCTTGGTCGTAGTCCATCTTGAGTATTGAAGCTGGGAGAAGCCTAGTTTGGCAAGGTTGGACTCGACAGCTTTGATCCATACTTCTACTCCATAACCATAAGTTTATGTTCCTGGAGTCTTTGTAGTGTCTGTTTCCTGACCTGGCCTTCCTCAAAGGGCTGGCACAGTCGTGTAGAAAGTTAGCACCCACCCCACTCCTAAAGAATGAAATATTCTAGGAAATATTAAAAAGACAGAATATTTCCCCTAAAAGAGTAATAAAAATCTTAAAGGAAACAGAAACAAAAGACCCCCAGCTCCCTGCCCCCACCAGATATTTTGGTGCCAGATTATCTACAAGACGAGAGACTGGGCCAGTCTATCTACAAACCAAAAGACCTCAGCTGCAGGATCATGGGATTATCCTTCAGGGCAAAGCCATTCAGCCACAATCAGAAACCGCCCTTCATTGCATCACCCAGCAAGATTCAGCCAAGCCTGGGACACAGACAGCCTACAAAATTAGCTAAGACTTCTGCCCCCTGGGAATCTGACAGCCAATAGGATACATTTCTTGCACAGGAACAGGAATCTCAAAGGCAAGGCCCAAGAGAGAGGATATTATACATTTTATCTATCTATCTATCTATCTATCTATCTATCTATCTATCTATCTATCTATCTATCTATCTTTGGTTGGTTTTCTCCCGCGTAAAATTGGAGGTGTCTTGGCGACGTTTCGACGAAGTCTCATTCGTCATCTTCAGGCTTCAGCTTCGTGCTTCTGGGAGCAATGTGTGATTGCAGCTGTTTCTTCCTTTTTAACTGCTAGTGGGGGTTTGAACTGATTGGGTGGGAGCCTGGCTGTGCTCTGATTGGATGGGGTTTTTCCTGTGCTCTGATTGGCTGGGGGTGTGTCCTGTTTGGGTGGGGGCTTGGCTGTGCTCAGATTAGTCTGAGTTGACGAATGAGACTTCGTCGAAACGTCGCCAAGACACTTCCAATTTTACACGGGAGAAAACCCGAACAACCAAAGACCTACACACACACACGCACACACACACACACACACACACACACACACACACACACACGATAAAGAGGAACAGATGGGAGCTGTTTCCTACCATCCTTCTGTGCTTGTGGCTACAGCGAGGGCAGTTTCTGAATCACATCTGGGTGTGAAAACAGGCCTGTCTCCAAGATTGCTTTCAAAACTCCGCTGAATTTTATCACCTCCAGCTATCTCTGGAGTCTTTTGTGAATATTTCTCCATGTGACAAGAAGATATAGTTGGCTAAGATGAACCAAGAAGGAAATAAATAAATGTGTGTGTGTGTGTGTGTAGGTCTTTGGTTGTTCGGGTTTTCTCCCGTGTAAAATTGGAAGTGTTTTGGCGACGTTTCGACGAAGTCTCATTCGTATATATATATATATTACAGACAGATAGATAGATAGATAGATAGATAGATAGATAGATAGATAGATAGATAGATAGATCCAAACCCATGAGGTCCTGTTCACCATTAAAACATCCTTGCAAGCAGCCTCCATGTTTCCAGTGTTTTTCTCCCCACTTGGAATTGAAGCCAAATGGACATTTCTTCCAACCATTCCTCGCTCAGGGTTGCATCCAGGGATTGGCTGGAGGGTGCGCAAACTCTTATTAGAAATTTCCCAACAGAAATTTTCAACAGCAGCTTTTCTGCAACTGCAACTTCCAAATGCTCTTCAAAGGCAGCCTACTTTGCTGTGGTCTCTCTATATGAAAGATGACATGGACACGAATCACAATTATGACTTGCAGCTGTGGGGCTAAATTGTGGTCAATGTTGGGTTCACACCTTTCCTTTTGCCCCGTTTCCCTGCACAGAGGAAATAAGAACGTTTTCATACAACATGCAACCAATACCCAGTACTCCATTTGCTCTGTGCTTCGTGGAGACCAGAGTTTGCAATGAAAGATTATTCGGTTTTGATTTGCTGGTGTGGTTTGAAAAGACCACAGTTCGGCATTTGCCAGAAAAGAGAAGGAGAAGCTTCTGTCCCGTTTCCATTTCTGTGAAAATTGGGAGGATGGAGGAGATAGAAGGAAAGTTTCCTCCCAGGGCCCAATAATTTAATCTCGTCATGACAAATTGTTGCTATAGTACTGATGTTTTTTGAACAAAAACATTTATTTCCTTCTTGGTTCATCTTAGCCAACTGTATCTTCTTGTCACATGGAGAAATATTCACAAAAGACTCCAGAGATAGCTGGAGGTGATAAAATTCAGCGGAGTTTTGAAAGCAATCTTGGAGACAGGCCTGTTTTCACACCCAGATGTGATTCAGAAACTGCCCTCGCTGTAGCCACAAGCACAGAAGGATGGTAGGAAACAGCTCCCATCTGTTCCTCTTTATCGGGGGTGTGTGTTTCTGCTTCAAAATACCATAGTTACCTATTAGCTGTCCAGTCCAAGCAAAATAAATTGTATTCTATTTTAGATTGCATTATAGGACAATGCATAACTATATGGAAGAAAAATGCATGCAACATTAGTATCTCAACTATGGGAAGAAGGGAGGGAGGGAGAGAGGGAGGAAGGAAGAGCCGCAAGATTATAATAGCAGAATAATAATGGCAGGTGAATTGGAGATAAGTAAATCTGTTAAATTTGGTTTTTTGTATTTCTCATTTTTGCAACTGTGCCATGTTTAAATTGATATTTTTAAAACAGTTTGCATTAAATTTTTTCTGCATATGTATTATTGCTTATCATATTGCTTAATCTGCTGTTTTTCCTTTACACTTTTCCATTATCTAATCAATGCTAAAAATTGATACCATGAAAATGTCCGCCTGTTTTTGTTCTACAATATTTTGGAAATAGCTAGATATTTTTCTTCCCAGGCTCAGAGAAAAGAATGCCATCTCTTAGGCCTGAACTCTGGGCAACCCCAGGACATATTGCCTTTTTAGATGGGGTAAATATTTAAACATTAACATCTTAAAAGACAATAATAAACGTTTTCGGCATTCAAAAGATAACAAACAGGGAAAACCCTTCAGATGTGCTCTATACTGAACTTTACATGTTAACATAAATATAATTCCATTATATTGAGGATATAAATAATATAATGCACATAAAAATTCTCCTGCATTTTTTATTTAATCATTTAAACCTGACTAAATAATTCACTTCTGAAATTGCAAAGGAGAAGAGGGTTTTTTAAGAATTCCCCCTCAGCAGTATGTGGAATTATTTAGTGCAGTGTTTCTCAACCTAAGGAAGTTGAGTTTAAGGAGTTAGGTATACAAGTGGTGTTTTCATTTGTACCTCCAACAATAGGTCAACATCCAATAAGGGAACAAAGAATTTTAGACATGAACTTTAAGGCTTTAAGAGTTGGTGCTGCGAAGAGAACTTTGGACTCCCAGACCATGGTCTGCATTATCAACAGAAGCAAGGAATGGGTTGCACTTCACAAAAACTGGGAAGAATTTATTTATAAGCTCAGCTTATCCAAAGGGCTTTAAGCTAAAATTAAGGGGGAAGCTGACCAGTTCATTGGGTTTTTAGGAGTTAATTCCAAGCATAAACTCCAAGACAACAATTGAACAATGAGGTAGAGAATGATGGGAAGGGGAAAACAACCCTCAGAAATGTATGAAGAATACTGAGTGGTGTGGTGGCCTTGAAGTGAATCTCTCGCCTCACAATCAGGAGGCTGTAAGTTCGAGCCTGCGCAAATATTTCTCTCTCTGGGTACAATGAGAATATATCTGCTGGGGAAAAAAGGAGGTTTCGGCTTACCAGAATGGGAACTTTATTACCAAACGGCATCCCTAACATGGCTAAAAGATTGGATACAACTCAAAAATAAACAAATACAAATGATAGAAGGCCATGACTTCCAACTTGGTTGGCAGGGCTTTCTCTGGGATGGGAAAAATAAATCACATACCTAATTTCAAAGACACATGTTAAGAGATGCCTTAATGAAAAGAATCATTATACGAAGGTCCCAATTTGATTGTCTACAATGGAGGCAATGATTCATCCAAATACCACAGACCTAAACAAAATGGTGAGATACATTATTAGAGATGACATGACATGATGAGATTATTAGACACAAAAGAATTAAAATCAGTGCAAGACCTGAAAAACCACTACCGGTTCTCCAGAACTGGTCAGAACCTGTTGAATGCCACCTCTGTTTACAGCCCTTTCTAAACAGTTTACAGAGTCAGCCTCTTGCCCCCAACCATCTGGGTCCTCATTTTACCCACCTTGGAAAGATGGAAAGCTGAACCAACCTTGAGCCTGATGAGATTCAAACTGCCGAACTGAAAGTAGTTGGCAGTCAGCAGAAGTAGGCTGCAGTACTGCATTCTAACCACTGCGCCACCATGGCTCTTGCTGATGATGTTACCTAGTTGGGTCATGTAATGCCCCAAAAATTCAAGAATGTAATGCAAGAAAGCAATCTAACTCAGAAAGCCCCAAAGACCCCACATTTCAACCCTGAGCTACAAATATTCTCTTCCATCAGTAAAATACAGAATATGGAATAACTGAAAACATTGTAAATATGTTACATTTCTTGTATTATGATTAGCTAATTCTGAGGAATATCCCCCCCCCCAAACCACCATATCTTTTCTGATATCCCCAAAAAGATTCCATTGCTAAGCTGAAATTAATTACTTTCCTTTTTTGGGGTTTGCACCAGAGGTTGGTATCACATAATGGAACAACCGGTTCACCCAGCACCGAAAATGTGAGAGTGCACATGTACTTCAAAAACAGCGATATAGAACGGGATAGTGATGGGGTGGATGGGCGGGCTGGGCCCACCTGCTGGTCGCAACTACCAGTTCACCTGAACCGGCAGCAGATCCACCTCTGATTTGCACACTCTTTCTATTTCCAGTGTTTACACCAAGCGACAAAAATAATCTTTGCTTTCTGGGCAGGTGAAGGTGAGCAAATGTGCAATCCTATTTTGGACTCCAGGTATCTTTGACATACTTCATTTAAGCAAGTTGCCATTAACCTTGTAAAATGTGCTGCCATATGTGTTAGCTGGTAACTTCATTAATTATATCACATTTTATGGCTTTAGAGTGATAAATGGGGTTTAATACCCCAGTGGTAGGACCACTAAACTGGGAGAAAAGTCCCTTTCGATGCTATTTTTATTAATAATTGGTTTAATTGGATTGCATTAATTGAAGGACATAGATTAGATAGCAGGATCTGGCAAAGAGGGCAATGTAAACTGTGACATGTCAAAACTGCGATCTCAATAGAAGGTGAAAATTGTTCAAATTGCCAAATTGTTGGGTTGTTCGTTTAAAACATTTATGCCACCCTTTACAAACTCTCAAGGGTTTGAGTTGAGGGTGGTTCATACTCCAGAAATAAAACAATTTATGTCACAATATAACACAAGAACCAATAAAATCACAACATAAAAACCTGGTGCCACAATTATACTTCATTGATATGACTCACTACATTCTCATCTCCTCACCTGATTGTTTTCATTGTTATCATAGAAATGTGGAATTATAGATGGTGGACTACAAGGGGGATGGAGTTCAACTCCCTATCATGTGCAAGAAACCCTGTAAGATTGTCCTGAAGAAAAAGGCATCCAGTTTTTTTGTTTCCATGAAAAATAATCCCGGCCATCTTTCCTAGGGTCTCCTATATGTACCCAAACTCAGCTAACAATGCCTCCCTTTAATTGCCTTTATTCTAGACTGAACACCCACCCACCCCGGTCCTTCAGCCTGTACCCCTAACATCTTCTTAACCTGCTGTATCACCTCTGTGGTTCTTCCTCTGGACTCTCTCCAATTTTTCAATATTCTTCAGAAATGGTGATGCCCAGAACATACCTAGTACTCCAATTATAGTCTCAGCAGTACCAAATAAAGAGGAATAATGACTTCACAGTTTTTGCTCCCATGTTTCTTCCAACGTAACCCCAAAACTGAGTTAGCTCTTCTAGCAGGTACATTGCACTTCTGACTCATCTTTAGTGGTCAGGATCCATCTCCAAGTTCTTCTCCAAAGTAGAATTCTGTTTATTCATGTTTTGTGTTATTCCTGTCTCACCTCTATTTCAGTGAGTCCAAATGGCGTTTAGGCGTTCCTCCACTGTCTGGCATCATTGTGAAGTAAAGTACACCAAGAGATTGAGATGATTGGAACAGTCAGCCGTCTTCTTGGCTGCTATAATGGCTGTGTGGGAATGGCCTTGGGAGACAGGACAATGGGACGCAACCAAGGGAACAGTCAGAGAAAAGACAGCTGAGCCCACAGCTGGGCAAGAGGCTCAGAAGAGGCCCTTGCTAGTTTTGAGATTGTAAAGGGACAAGTATTTTCAGACTAGCAAGATTCTGTTAATGTAATCTTACAATAAAATAGAATAAGCTCATCTACTCATGTTTCCTATCTGTTCTACCCCGTAAAGCTGACAGCTGCACGGGGATTTTAACTTGGCTGTCTCAAATCTGAGTCCAGTTTTCAAATCAATATACCATGTATGGTTTCCACTCGGAGTAATTCTAGCAGTTCTATAATAATTACATTTTCTCCCAGTCGGTTCCAAGACTCATTTCATAGCCCTGTTTTGTTAATCCAAGCCCTAAGTGCAAGGATGTGAAACTACAACGTGACCCTCCAGATGTTGCAAAAACATAAGTCCAGTAACTCCAAACATTACAGCCAATGGCACAGATTGTCAGAACTGTCGTGCTTGTGCTCTGCTATCGCTTGGTACCAGTTTGCCATGAACTCTGGGGAGACCGGAGGGGAAGGGAGGGGGAGGATTCAGGGGTAACGAAGAGTTCACTGTATCTGCCGGAGACACAGCTTCAAGATTGGATGATGCTGAGAATGGACGGCAGCTGCATTCCAACCCACACGTGAAGCAACACCGTTCCAAAAACAACCTCTCTGAATTTGATTGGACAATGGGGCTCATCAGGGGGATGCGCAGGGGGAAGGGAAAGTTACACTTGGGATTTTGGTGCATGCTTTTCATTCCTGGCTTCTTCTTTTTTTGTCACAACAGTATATATAAGCATAAGCATGAAAGTAACTATATAATATATAAGCATATATATAATAAAAGGAAACAATAGGACAGGAACGGTAGGCACTTTTGTGCTCTTATGCACGCCCCTTATAGTCCTTTTAGGAATGGGGTGAGGTCAATGGTAGACAGTTTTTGGTTGAAGTTTTTGGGAGTTTGAGAAGAGACCACAGAGTCAGGCAGTGTGTTCCAAGTGTTAACAACTCTGTTACAAAAGTCATATTTTCTGCAATCAAGATTGAAGCGGTTAACATTAAGTTTAAATCTATTGTTTGCTCTTGTATTATTGCGATTGAAGCTAAAGTAGTCTTTAACAGGAAGGACATTGCAATAGATGATTCTACGAGTTAAACTCAGGTCATGTCTGAGTCGGCGGAGTTCTAACTTTTCTAATCCCAGGATTTCAAGTCTGGAGGTATAAGGTATTTTGTTGTTTTCAGAGGAGTGGAGAACTCTTCTTGTAAAATATTTCTGGACACGTTCAATTGTATTTATGTCAGAGATATGGTATGGGTTCCAGACAGGTGAGCTGTATTCAAAAATAGGTCTAGCAAATGTTTTGTATGCTCTGGTTAGTAGTGTAGAGTTTTTGGAAAAAAAGCTACGCAAGATTAGGTTTACAACTTTTAGAGCCTTTTTTGCTATGTAGTTGCAGTGGGCTTTGGCACTTAGATCATTTGATATGAAAACTCCAAGGTCTTTAACAGGGTGGGGGTCATCTGTAAGGTAATGTCCATCAAGCTTGTACTGAGTGTTTGGGTTTTTTTTCCCAATATGTAAGACTGAGCATTTGCTGGTTGAGATTTGGAGTTGCCAAGTTTTAGACCAATCGGATACAAAGTCAAGGTCTTTTTGAAGGATAGTAGTATTGTTGGTGGTGTTAAATAGTTTGGCATCGTCAGCAAAGAGAACACAATAACTTGAGATCTGGTCACAGAGATCATTTATGTATAGTGTGAAAAGCGTTGGTCCAAGAACGCTGCCTTGAGGAACGCCACTTTTGACAGGAACAGGATTTGATAGAGCATTGCCAATTTTGACCACTTTTTTTTTTGTTTACATTTATATCCCGCCCTTCTCCGAAGACTCAGGGTGGCTTACAGTGTGTAAGGCAATAGTCTCATTCTATTTGTATATTTTTTTACAAAGTCAACTTATTGCCCCCCCCAACAATCTGGGTCCTCATTTTACCTACCTTATAAAGGATGGAAGGCTGAGTCAGCCTTGGGCCTGGTGGGACTTGAACATACAGTAATTGCAGGCTACTGTGTTCTAATAACAGGCTTTGTAACAGCCTGAGCTATTCTGGCACTTGTTGTCTGTTCGACAGGAAAGCAGTTATCCAATTGTGAAGAGGTCCTGAAATGCCATAGGATTTTAGTTTTAGGAGAAGTTTATCATGTACTACTGAGTCAAAAGCTTTGCAGAAGTATATATTGTATATATATTGTATATTGTATATAAAGTATATATATTGTATATAGAGTTTTGCTCTACTGTATTTCACTTGACCGTTAGTAAACTATACCTTTCTCAACAAATAGAGTCAAGGATTGTTCTTGCTTAAAGGTTCAAGTTGAGACACCTCTGACACAGATTTTGGGGAACAGATGGAATTCCACCTTTAGGACTTTGGAGAAAGTGGTAGCCTTGGTCCTTGATTTTCTCCACTCTGATATTCATACCATTGGATCAGAGGTGGTATTCACCTGGTTCGGACCAGTTTGGGTGAACCGGGAGTGGCAACCTGCGCGTGCCACCTGCCCAGGCGCAATCCTGTCCTATATCGCTGTGTTTTTGAAGGACAGTGCGCACAAGTGAATTGCTTTGTTGTTTGACGTTGCATGCATGCACAGACAGCGTGTGTGAGCAAATTGCCATGTTTTGTGATGCCGCACACATGCATGGACAGAGTTCACGTGAGCTAAGTGAGCATGCACGCGTGTGTACTAACATTTCCGGTGCTGGCTACAGTATGTGAAGCCCACCTCTGCATTATATGGACTGCAGGACTAACTAGGAGCTCCTTTAAGGACCAAGTAGGGATGGCCGTAATTCTTACTTATTGCTAATATTGCCCAGCCCATATTTTACCACTTTATGAAGGAGACTACCAGGAGGCATTCTGTCAAAGGCTTTGTGAGATCCAGAAGCATGATGTCTGCAGCACTGCCCTGATCTACTGAGCTAGTCATCTTATCAAAGCAGGTGACAAGGTTAATCTGGTATGACAGGTTTACAACACACTCATCCTGGCGGTCCCTTTCATCATTCATGCTTCTCCATGTCTCAGAAGAGGCTGTGCTGGAACTCCTGTTTCTACTCATCTGCTTTGCCCATTTAAGGCAGAGCGCATGGATGAAACCTATTTCCAAAGTGTCTCCCTTCATGTCTAAGGCTTGAATATATTCTTACCAGGCTTTGGATGGACATTTTAATAGTAATTGCAGGAGATGACCAGGCTGAGCCCGAGGGAAGTCTCAAGCATGTCATCAGTTTGGAGTCTATTTGCACCCACAATAGATCTAGGTCCATTGACTCTTATCTACCACCGATTTGCCTCCTATAACTTAATTTCCTTTCAGTTGTTCTTTGTCCCTTCCCATAAAATTCTTCAAAATTTTAAGAAGTTTCTTTTATAAATCCAATGTAGGAAAGTTATCCAAGTCACTCTTTTAGTTTGTCATTCGTATATTCCTCTTACTTATTATGACGTCAGCCCGTCTCATTTGTATGTCCAGTGAAACATTTCTTTCTGTATCATTCTTGTGAAATGTCTTTTAAACATAGTCTGTATAAAGAGGCAATCATTCTTAAAATTAACCTTTGCGTACATTTTTCAAAATATCCTTCAATACGTCCAATGTTAAAATATTTTGCTTCATTCTGTATTAGTAAGTCCATTTTTAGCATTCTTCTCCTTTGCTTCTTGTTTCCTCTAATGTCCAACTTCATAAATTCCATCAAACTTATTTAAATTAATCAAAACAAAGGCATTTTCCCACAGGAGACATTCTTATGATTAATTTCCATAATATTATTTCAAATTCGTCTAGACTTTTAATTCGTTTGTAACTTTCCAAAATCAAAGTCCTTTTGTTATTTATTCAAAAACCATTTTTAAAACTTAAAGTTGTATGTAAATTTTCTTTCACTGAGGATTAAAGGAAGCTCATCTGGTGTTTTCTGATTTGTTGAGCCAAAAGTTCCTGATAGCTGAAAGTGGTTAACAAGAAGTATGTGAATTTAATTTTCCTTTCCAAAGTGTCAACCATGGTCCAAGCAAGATAGAACCCCAGAATCAGAGGTTTTGAAGGGACTTTATTTATTTATTTATTTATTATTTACATTTCTATACCGCCCTTCTCCGAAGACTCAGGGCGGTTTACAGCCGAGTTAAAAAGACATATACAAAAATTAAAATGCCTTCCATTGAGGACCTGTATACTGCACGAATCAAGAAGAGGACCGTGAAAATATTTGCAGATCACTCGCATCCTGAACATAAACTGTTTCAACTCCTACCCTCAAAACGATGCTATAGAGCACTGCACACCAGAACAACTAGACACAAGAACAGTTTTTTCCCGGAGGCCATCACTCTGCTAAACAAATAATTCCATCAACACTGTCAAACTATTTACTGAATCTGCACTACTATTAATCTTCTCATAGTTCCCATCACCAATCTCTTTCCACTTATGACTGTATGACTATAACTTGTTGCTGGCAATCCTTATGATTTATATTGATATATTGACCATCAATTGTGTTGTAAATGTTGTACCTTGATGAATGTATCTTTTCTTTTATGTACACTGAGAGCATATGCACCAAGACAAATTCCTTGTGTGTCCAATCACACTTGGCCAATAAAATTCTATTCTATTCTATTCTATTCTATTCTATTCTAGTCTAGTCTATTCTAGTCTAGTCTAGTCTAGTCTAGTCTAGTCTAGTCTAGTCTAGTCTAGTCTATCTTGCTGAAGTCACTTTCTGGTCTCCTGCCTGCCCTGAGGACTTTGCTAGGACTTTGGCAGAGCTGCAGAGGCACGCCTGATTCGGATTTCCCTGACCCGGCGGTCAGTGGAGGAGTGGGACACGACATCACCACTGAATTGTATTGTGTTGGAAAAGTTCCACTGTTCAAGTTTATCAAGATCCTTCTGATTCTTGAATCTGTATTCCAAAGAGTTACAATTTCCCCCACATTCGTTGCAAATTTGTCTTTGTCTTAATCATTTGCAAATACCCCTTTGTCTTAATCATTTATGAAGATGTTGAAGAGTACTAGGCATAAGAAAGAAAAATTTGAGTACTCACTGCATGCTTCCCTCCATGTAGATGTAGTTCCATTGAGGACTACACATCGCATGTCATTGGTCAGCCACTTGCAAATCCATCTGGTGGTGATGCTGTCTAACCCACATTTATCTATTATCAATCAATCTCACCAAGAAATACAATAGGTTGTGGTCTACTTTGTCAAATCCTAAGTAAACTATGTCCACAACATTTTCCGGATCCATTATTTTGGTCACTTTGTTGACCAAATTAAAAGTTTGTCTGTCATGATCTGTTTTTAACAAATCCTTGTTGGCTTCTGGGCATCGCTTAGCTCATTTCTAGGTGGTGACAAATCCACTGTTTGATTATCGTTTCCATTATCATTGGAAATGATTCCAATACCTGGATCATTTTCCCAGGTATTGATGTCGGGCTGATTGATCTGTAGGTGCCTGGATCATTTTTTATTTTCTTTTTGAAGATTGAAAGCACATTGTCCGTTTTCCAGCCCTCTGGCAGCTCCTCAACGTTCCAGAAAAGAAGCTTTTTGGTTTTCAGAATCATAGCTTGTTGCCAAAAATTCCTCTAAAAATATCAGCAAGCACTTCCAGATTTGAGAGAGACCTTTTAAGGCTCGGGCATACGTATGTCCTTCAAGACGGGTGTGAGGGGTGTTTTGCAGGTTAGCTTTGCAGGGAAAACCAGAAGGGGCTTGTGGTCAAAGTTGCAAATTTTGCACCAGTGGGATAACAAGATATTGAGGCTGTTAAGTTGAATGTCTTCTTCCTAAATTGAAATGAGGCTAAAACAGAGAATCCAGAGTTCCCTATATAGCAGGGGTCTCCAACCTTGGTCCCTTTAAGACTTGTGGAGTTCAATTCCCAGAGTTCCTCAGCCAGCTTTGCTGGCTGAGGGACTCTGGGAGTTGAACTCCACAAGTCTTAAAGGGACCAAGGTTGGAGACCCCTGCTATATACCACCACACACCCTTTCCCCTGGCAACTGACTGGATTCAGCTCCTCAATTTCTGTTGGCTTGGCTTAGTAAGGAATTCTTCCAGGAAGGAATTCAAGGTTGCACCTATCAATATTTCAAGTTTGCTTATTGCAGTCAAAAGAGGCCAAGATTTTGTGTGGCAGTTTTGCATTTTGAGGTGTTGGGTATTCTGTTTTGACAGTTGAGACTATTTCTACGTGTTTCCAGGTACCTGAATATTTTATTAAGAGCTCCATCAGATAGATTGATACTTTAATATTTATTAATTTTATAAAAAAACTAACCGGTTTTCTTCTTTCCACTCCTTTCTCCTTTAGAATAAAGTCACACTCCTTTACTCTATTGGTAGACTGCCAAATGGATATTTATGATGAGAGGGGAAGGCAGCAGATGTTCTGGCTCCCTTTTCTCTTTTCACACTGTGTTTTAGAGGTGAACAAAGACACAAATAAGACAAGTGGCTTTGTCATTCATTAAAAATGGCTCCGGTTTATGCAAATCATATGGGAAGAGAAAAACACAGGAGTATTGATTTACCACCAAATACATTTTCATGATCTTTATGAGCCAAGATTAAAAACAAACAAACAAGTTGGGTACCCACGCTTTTAAAATGTCCGCCTCTTCCTAGGCTAGGATGATATGTATCACTCAATACGTTTATGGTTGTGACCAGAGGTCACGACAACATTACACAGGATAAAAAAGAATTCAGTTAGTAATAAAACGGGGAAAAGGAAAATAAAGAGAAGACAAGCAAGAGAATTAAGGTGGAACTGATATTAAAACTGAGAGCTGAAAAACCTCTATGTCTGAAAAAAAGCATCCCAAAGGTAGCAACTTAGCTGCCAACAGCTGGATTTACACCTGGAAGATTAGTTGGAAACTAATCAAAGAGAGAAGCAACCTGGAATTAAGGAGAAACTTCCTAACAGTGAGGACAATTAACCAATGGAACAGCTGGCCTCCAGAAACTGTGGGCGCTCCATCACTGGAGGTTTTTAAGAAGAGACTAGATATTACCTATCTGAAATGGTATAGGTTCTCTTGCTTGAGCAGGGGGCTGGACTAGAAGACCTCCAAGGTCCCTTCCAGCTCTATTCTATTCTAAAGTCATTCAGCCATTCAGATTACAGATTAACAGAGTTGGAAGGGACCTTGGAAGTCATCTAGTCCAGTCCCCTGTTCAACCCCCCCACCCAATCAGGAGACCCTACACCATTTCTAACAGATGGCAGTCCAGTCTCTTTTTGAAAGCCTCCTGGGATGAAGCTCCCACAACTTCCGAAGGCAACTTCTGTTCCATGGGTTGATTGCTCTCACTGTCAGAAAATGTCTCCTTATTTCCAGGTTGAATCTCTACTTGTTCAATTTCCATCCCTTATTCCTTGTCTGGCCTTCAGCAGCTGAGCCTTTTGGTTTTCCCCTGATTTCATGGAACATAGGGAGGGGATCGTATATCCAAACCAGAGGTGAAATGCTACCTGTTTGGGGCGGATCGCCAGAACCGGTAGTGAAAAAATGCTTTTAAATTTTTTTTTTAAAGTTCCAAGAATCGCAAGTCACAGCTGATCAACTGAACGTTTTTTGAAACTTTTTTTTTACCATTTTTTTACTACTGGTTCGGGCAATAGGTAGTAAAAAAATGCTTTAACAAAGTAAAAAAAAAAAGGTTCCACCAATCAGCTGTGCTGCGCAATTGTGGGAACTTTTTTTTTTACTTTTTAAAGCACTTTTTACTACCTATTGCCCAAACCGTTATTTTTGTGTAAAGTGTAATAGTTTGTATTTGATCTCTCTGTGATTCTGTGAGGTTCCTGCTTGTTGCAGGGGCCATTTTGTGTGAAGTCCAGAGGCTTTTGCATTGTGAGTCAGTTGTGTAGCTTTTGTGTTATTTTTGTGTAAAGTGTGATACTTGGCTTTCCCAGTCACATGACCACCAAGCCACACCCACCCAGTCACATGACCACCAAGCCATGGCCACAGAACCTGTAGGGAAAATTTTTGAATTTCACCACTGATCCAAACTCATTTCTTAAGCTAGCTTACAGTACCCAAGTATTGGCAAATGTGGTTGTGAATCCGTATCGTGTGTGCCTGTTACTTGGACCCCTGACACCGGAAGCATCTGGTTCCCCTCTGAAGGTCTCCCCTGGATTATGGGCAAAACCCTTCTGCAGTATCCATTTTGCTAAGTAGGTTCTTCCAGGCTCACTCCAGAAAACCCCTCCCTTATGTCCATCCCACGGCTGCCCAGGGAAAAGAGAAAATAATTGCACCCGAGCTCTTCTTTCTTCCCTCACAAATATGGCGCTGTCCTTGAGAAAAGATTTTCTCTGAAGTGTGTCCCCATCATTATTTAAACCCAGGGCGCCCCATTGATTTGAATGGGATGATGCTAGAGACGAAAGGAATCCCGGGGTGCAGCAGTCAGAAAACCTGACTTTTCACACAGATTTGCAAAGGAAACACATATTCATGTTCCCCAGGGTCCGCTGCGTGTTGAGAGGACTTTTGTTCTGCTTCCACCTTTGCCCTTCTGCAGGCTGCTCCACCAGGCTTCCCTTTTGGAAGCAAATGCAAACCCAGCAGAGGTGGAAATGGGGAAGTCAACAGGAAGCAAATTAGGGATCGATTGACAATGATGGCTGGCTCTGACGGCTGTGGAGGCAAGACTAAAGCAGCAAAGATGAAGGCAAAAATGGGCCTTTGCAGAGGAAACATAGTAAGAGGGATAGCCGAATAACAGACTTGGAAGAGACCTTGGAGGTCTTCTAGTCCAACTCGCTGCTCAAGCAGGAAACCCCATTTCAGACGGGTGGCTGTCCAGTCTCTTCTTAAAAGCCCCCAGTGATGAAATGCCCACAACATCTGGTGGCAAGCTGTTCCATTGGTTAATTATCCTCATTGTTAGGGAGTTTTTCCTTAATTCTCTCTTTGGTTAGTTTCCATCTGATGTTCCTTGTCCTGTCCTCTGGTGCTTTTGAGAATAATTTGACCCCCTCTTCTTTGTGGCAGCCCCTCAAATACTGGACTCCTGCTATCATGTCCTCTCTAATTCTTCTTTTCTTTAGACTAGCCAGACCCAAAATCTGCAGCCGTTCTTCATATGGTTTAGATGGGAGTTGGGGTTCAGGAAAGTTCTCCTTTTTTTTTTTTTTTTTGCAGATGTTCATTCTTCCTATTACAAACCTATTCTGCATCTCCTGATCCTGAATATTTTAAAGAATTGCATCAGTAGATATTCTACCTGAAATGACTTTTCCCATTATCAAAGACCTGGCAGGAAGTCCCATTTGATACCTTTTTCATGTCTAACAAACTGTTGCTGAGAAGATCTTGATCTCCAGGCTAAAATGAAACCTCCCTTGAAAGGAAAGGAAAAACAAGGAACGTGTGTGTCTGTGTGAGATTCCCAGGAGCAACCGACTGGTTTATGCCAGAGAAGATTGGATTGCAGTTCACATTGACCTTTGTTTGATGTAACAGGTAATTAGAAGTCAGGTGGGCCTTCAGTATGATGGACCTAGAAAAGAAAGAAAGAAAACTGATTCCATCAGAATGCAAACCAGTAGCAACACAACATGGACTATGTTCATAGCCTGGCTCATACTTCTTGCTAAGCCAAGATGTTTTGACTGTAATTTGTCAAGAAGCTGGAATTCGTTAACGTAATGAAATCTGGGATTCATTTACACAAAACGCAGTAATTTAATAATAATAATAACAGAGTTGGAAGGGACCTTGGAGGTCTTCTAGTCCAACCCCCTGCCGAGGCAGGAAACCCTACACCATTTCAGACAAATGGTTATCCAACATTTTCTTAAAAATTTCCAGTGTTGGAGCATTTAAAACTTCTGCAGGCAAGTTGTTCCACTTATTGATTGTTCTGTCAGGAAATTTCTCCTTAGTTCTAAGTTGCTTCTCTCCTTGATTAGTTTCCACCCATTGCTTCTTGCTCAAAGCACCCTCAGGTGCTTTGGAGAATAGTTTGACTCCCTCTTCTTTGTGGCAGCCCCTGAGATATTGGAAGGCTGCTATCATGTCTCCCCTAGTCCTTCTTTTCATCAAACTAGGCATATCGAGTTCCTTTAAAAATAGAATATGTTACAGAAATCTATTAGAAATGTGGGTTTTTTTCTGTTTCTCTATATTATTTTAAAGCAAGAAACTATTAATAATAATAAAAAAATAAACTGGAATGGGTCGAGTATCATGCAACCAACACATATCCCCATGAACAAAACACAGACCATTCGAGGCAGAAAGCAGACAGTCCCTGTCCTCTAGATTATCTATCTTAAACTGTGGTGTCGCAGTGGTTAGGATGAAGTAGTGCAGGCTACTTCTGCTGACTGATGGCTGCCTGTAGTTCGGCAGTTTGATTTTCACTGGCTCAAGGCTGACTCAGCCTTCCATCCTTCCAAGATGGGGTAAAATGAGGACCCAGATTGTTGGGGGACCATAGGCTGACTCTGTAAAACCGCATAGAGAGGGCTGCAAAGCACTGTGGAGCGGTATATAAATCTAAGTGCTATTGCTATTGCTATTGCTATGTCAGTCCTCAGGGAAATTAAGTTGAATCTTGACTTGCACCTAACTCAGCTCAGCTCCAACCTTCCCTTGCCACTCCTCTGGATTCTCTTGTGTCTCCAGGACTTTTGCTTTATCCCAGTGGTGAAATTCTCCACTGGTTGCCACTGGTTCACTGCCCGCGCATGCACGTTGCATGCCAGACGGTTGTTGCGTGTGCACAACCGCAGTGTGCACCAGATGCATGCTTTGTGCGCGCCTGTGCAGTGCGCATCAGATGCACACCACAGACACTGCACACACATGCATAGTGCGCACCAGACAGACACTGCATGTGCATGCACCAAATGTGTGCTTCGAGTGGAAAAAGGAGCCGTTCGAAGGTAACTTAGGGTCCTTGAGTGGCTCTACAGACTAATGCAGTCTGTTATTAACACAGCTGCTTGCAATTACTGCAGGTTCAAGTCCCACCAGGCCCAAGGTTGACTCAGCCTTCCATCCTTTATAAGGTAGGTAAAATGAGGACCCAGATTGTTGGGGGCAATAAGTTGACTTTGTATATAATATACAAATGGATGAAGACTATTGCTTGACATAGTGTAAGCCGCCCTGAGTCTTCGGAGAAGGGCGGGATACAAATGCAAATAAATAAATAAAAAAAAGTAGAACAGTGGAGGGGGGACAGCTGTGCTGCATGATTTAGATTTGCTGGAAAGCAGGATTTGCTTTTTAAGGTAAGGTAAATATTCCCCTTGCACATACGTGCTAGTCGTTGCTGACTCTAGGGGGTGGTGCTCATCTCCGTTTCAAAGCCGAAGAGCCAGCGCTGTACGAAGACGTCTCTGTGGTCATGTGGCCAGAATGACTCAACGCCAAAGGCGCATGGGACGCTGTTACCTTCCCACCAAAGGTGGTCCCTATTTTTTCTACTTGCATTTTTACGTGCTTTCGAAACTGCTAGGTTGGCAGAAACTGGGACAAGTAACGGGAGCTCACCCTGTTACACAGCAGCACTAGGGATTCGAACTGTTGAGCTGCTGACCTTTTGATCGACAAACTCAACGTCCTAGCCCCTTGCTTTTTAGTGAATCTAAATCGTGCAGCATAGCTGATCATTGGAAATACTGGTTCAGATCAGCGGTAGCTTTTTTTACTACCGGTTCACCGAACCAGCAGATTTTATCACTACCAGTTCACTCAAACTGGTGTGAACCGGTAGGATTTCACCACTGCTGCATCCCACTCCCAGCTCTTAGCCAGCCATACGAGCACCAGTCCTGAAAAAGGTTTTGCCCAACACTGTCCAAGAAAACCTCAAGACACATAAAAACTGTTAGAAAACTATTATCCTGGAGGAACTGGGGTGGCTAAGTATGGAGGCACAGGTGTGGTGGGAAGGAGGCTCAGCAATGGGGACAGCAAATGTCACGCTGGTAGAGTTTTGGATGGGCCTGATCTTGTCAGATTTCTAACAAAGCTGGCACTATGTTGAGCCCATTTACTGGGAAGATAGTTGGTTTTGTCGATTTTTTGCTCCATCGCACATAGTGTTTTAAAATGGCTTTAAACTGTCAATGTGATTGTTTTACTGTTAAACTGCCCAGAATTGTGTGTTAATTGGGTAGCCACATCAATCCAATCAACAAATGAACAGTGTTGTTTTAATAGACTTTGTACAATTTTATTCTGGTTTTAGTTACATCTTCAGTAAAAGAAAAAGAAATAAGAAGTTGGCTTTTCTTTCCTTTTCTTTTTTTGTCTTTCTTCTGTGGATGTTTCCTTTTACTAGATTTTGGATATATAAAATCTAATGTGTTGTTCCAATCTCGTTTTGTGAGCTACCCAAAGAGTTCCTGCTTTTCAGAAGTTTGGAGATCCAATTGCATCTCAACATAGCAGAAAAATGATTAATATAATCACCATGTAATAGATTATTAATAGGTTGCATACTGTATCGCATGCTAATTGCCCATGTTCCCACCTGCAGTTGCCATTAACATTTAATGAGAGAATTTGCAGAGATTTTTGTAGGCAGCTTTATTTTTTCCACTCCTTGGGGGCCAATAATTATCTCCTGCTCCTGCCACAAAAGGCAAGACCCCTTTGCTTTGCAGAAGACCAAAGAGGCTGCGTCCCCAGGCCGTTTCTGCCTGGCTGCCCTTCCAGTAAGGGGAGCCGATAGCTGCCCCTCATGAACAGATGGTGGCTAGGCTGCCGTGTTGGTCTGGGGGTTGCTTCAGTATAGAGATTGAACAGATCAATCAGGAAGAGCTGAAGAGGAAGCAGCTCTCCATAAGAAGAGGAATCGAAGAAGGGAACCCACTCAGGAGAGAAGAGTGACCACCAAATGCAAGAGCTGTGGGTGTTTTGTCCTCTCTACTTGTTATGTCTGTGTGCAGCTCGACATGCAGCTAAACCCACCTGTCCTCCAATAAAACAGACCGTGGGCGTAGATCTGGATGCTTTACTGAAAGAACAGGATATGGTGAAAATGGGAAAACAGGGATCCATACAATGAGAACCAAATACAAGGTAGGCAGTATTGAGTTACTGCTGAACGTAACAATGAATAAATACAAGAAATCTAAATCTCACCAGGGATGCTCTGTGTGTGGGATGCGAGTTTGTCCTTGGATGACCATGTGCCACAGATTAAGATGGATTCTTCTTTGTGCTTCTGCCTTCTCCTAATGCTTAAGGAAATGGAGTCTGGCTTCTCAGCGTGCACTTGGTTTGAGAGTGCGGGCTGATGGGTAAATGGGTTGGGTTAGCTCAGGGGTCTCCAACCTTGGTCCCTTTAAGACTTGTGGACTTCAACTCCCAGAGTCCCTCAGCCAGCAAAGTTGAAGTCCACAAGTCTTAAAGGGACCAAGGTTGGAGACTCCTGGGTTAGCTTCAAACAATCTACTTGGTATTTGTCACCCCAGCCATTAGATGGGGCTGGAGAGCAACAACAGCATATAAAAGTTATATGCTGGGGCATGACAGTGGAATATAGTCTGCACTACTGGAACTGAGGTTCTGAGCCTTCAGGGGAAGAAAATAAGAGACTTCCAGTATTGGCTGTATTGACCCACACAATTGGTCAATACAAGAGTGAGGACAAGGTATTGAGTTCCTAAGGTCAATGTTATGAAGAACAGCTGAAGGAACTTGAATGAATGAAGCCTTATGAAGAAGATTCCCCACTGCAATATCACAGCCATTAGGCTCTAAGTTCTAAGCCTACTCCTTCCATCTTTGTGGATCAACAGACACTTGGTTGGTTGTTACAAATGTTGATTTGGTAAACCAGGAGTATCAAACTCAATTTCATTGAGGGCCACATCAGAGGTGTGTTTGACCTTGGTAAGCCGAGTAGATATGGTGGGTGTGGGCATGGCCAGCTCGACATCCGGAAGCCCTCTGCCAGAGAAAATGGAGCCTGGGTGGGTCGCATGTGGCCCTCCTGGGTTCCGCTTTCACTGGCAGGCTGGTCCTTCGCTGTTTCCAGGGCGGCCCCGCGGGCCAGATCTAAGTACCCCGTGGGTCAGTTGTGACCTGTGGGCCTTGAGTTTGATACTCCTGTGGTAAACCATAGTTCCAGAGATGAATGAACAGATAAGCAGTTTCAGGAATGGCGTACACATGGTTATCGAAAGTCATGGAGAAACCTATAAGTTGTTTTAAATATTCCAAAATAGCTAGCTGGTTGGTTGAAGTTCTTGATCTTAAGGGAAACCAATGTTACCCTAGAACTAAATAAACTGGATGTAGGAGTGGAGCAGGCTGAAACTGAGGGAGCGTCAAACCGTCTCATAAGTCGGGAGTCCCTGCGCACCCACAAGAGATCCAAGTCCAGCCCACCTTGAATGTCTCTCTTATCTCCTGCTCATTTCCCTTAATGGCCAGCTGGTCAGATTCTTCTGGAGAGCTTAAGCTGGCAATAAATCTTTATACTCATTTGAACTGCTTGAATCTCCCGATTTTTCCAGTGCTTGGCAGTCGAGTTAAGTAGGACTCCTTTGCATGATTAGCTAATGGGAAATAGAGCTCAATATGGGTAACGGCTTCTTAGGAACAAGCTATACAAAGCATAATTGTGAGAAATTCCAGTGAGGGGAAAAAGGATGCACAGCAGAAGAAGCCATAGATACAAAAAAAAAAAAGAGGCAATATTATAGAAAATGGAAAGGTCACAAAGAAAGAATAAAGACAAGTAACCTATAATTGTAAAGATGATGAAACTCAGAATAAGGCGAGGTTAGGAAAAAATGCTAATAACAACAACAACAAAATTCCTCAGATATATTCAGAATAAAATAACGAGAAAAGAATTAGCATGTCAGCTGCTTGCAGGAGACTTGCTAGAATTGATATCAGCTCTACAAGGTAGACCAGATCAGGAAAATGACTCCACAAGAAGACAACGACCGTACTTTACTGAAATGGACTCTCTGCTACATCTCCCCTTCTCTTTCTCTTCTATCCCAAAGAGTCAGGGGGACCCAACCTGAGTCATCTTCTAATACAGGGGTCTCCAACCTTGGCAACTTTAAGACTTGTGGACTTCAGCTCCCAGAGTTCCTCAGCCAGCAAAGTAAAAGCAAAGCAAAGCAAAACTGGCTGAGGAATTCTGGGAGTTGGAAGTCCATAAGTCTTAAAGTTGCCAAGGTTGGAGACCCCTGTTCTAATACTTTCTCTCCTCATCAACCATACTTCATAAAAGTGGAGTGAGATATCAGGTGAATGCTACAAGGTCCATTTCTAGTCAATGTACCCTTCAACAATTAATATGGGTTAACACCATTTCTTGTGTCTTTCTTTCTTGACATTGGTCAAAAGATTGCTGTTTGTGATGGACCAAAAGACCTCCAAGATTTCGTCCAACTCCAGGATTCTAAGAATGGAGGGTGTGCTTACTACATTGTCGGATGATATAAAATTGGACTGCCTCTAGAATGTAGAATCCAAATTCATCTTGGTATGTTAAAGAAACACACACAATGTAACAAAATTTAAGATGGAAAGTTGCAAAATTCTTCACCAAGAAACAAAGGATAAACATAGCAAGTGTAGCAAGAGGGATATCTAGCTTCCACTAATGTTTGTGAAAAAGTAGCTAATTACAAACCCACTATGTCTCAGCAAAGCGTTTAGAAGAGAATTATGCGATGCAATGCATCCATGTCACTGTGCTTTTGTCAAGCAATGCACAAGCTGGGCACCGTATTTTGAAGAGGATTCTAAGAAATTGTAGCAAGTGCAGAGAAGGGAAATGAAAACAATCTAGGAAGTGGAAACTCAGTTTACGAGGAAAGGCTCAGAGAACTGGGTATCGAATATTTAGCATTCAGAAGAGAAGATAGAATAGAATAGAATAACAGAGTTGGAAGGGACCTTGGAGGTCTTCTAGTCCAACCCCCTGCTTAGGCAGGAAACCTCACACTACTTCAGACAAATGGTTATCCAACTTCTTCTTAAAAACTTCCAGTATTGGAGCATTTACAACTTCTGCAGGCAAGCTGTTCCACTGATTAATTGTTCTAAATTTCCTATTTCTCCTTCGGATTGAGGGTTTTACCTGAAAGGAAGTGGCAAAGAAGAAGATCAAGACTTGTCTTCTCTCGTTTGAGAGAACAGGACATGAAATAATGAATTTAAATTACTGAACGGCAGATTCTAAATGAATATTGAGAAAGTTCAGCCGAGGAACTCGTGACCCAGAGGTATGATGGGCTCCTTCTTGTGTGGAGGACACCAGGCAATAGGCAGCCAGCTGACGAAGAGGCTTTAGCCTGGATTTCTGCACTAAGCAGGAAGCTAGACATGGTCATCGCTAAATAGCTTCTCCCAGCTCTGGGACTCTAGGGATTGAATAGGCATGCTCAGCCCTCTTTTATTCCCTAGTTGGAGAAATATCAGCTTCCATGAGCTTTGCAGAAACAAGATGAGGTGTGGGCTGAGCACTCCACAAAATAACATACAGACACATTCTGTTATACACAGAAAACAATTCCCTGTTCATCAATACACTCACAAGTTGCTGGAGGGGTGGGTGGGATTGGTCACAGGACTGGCTGGGACTGAGGCATCAGAAATAATGAATTTGGCCGCCAGGGGATGGGACCATGATGGACACTGGCTAGGCATGTCCCTGAGGATTGTGTGACCTCCATCTCCTTCTGAAGCCCAGCTATGCAGAACTCTACTCCTGAAGGATTTGACTCCCCTTTAGCAAATGTCCCAGTTGTTGTGTCAACTGACCTCAAGCGTTATCTGCAAAATACATAAAAGGAGCACGATCATCCATTTATTTGAAACACCCTGAATAATCAACCCGCTTGCTCCTGGCTGAATTGATCCTACAAGGCATATTTCATCCACCGAGGCCTTCTATTAAGGATCAGACATGAATCAAAGTCTTCTTTAAACAAACACATTTACTTTATGGCATGTTTTCCTAAACCAGCTCCAGCCATTAAAATGGATAGGCTCCTTCATGCCCCCTTCTCCCTCTCTATCTTGTTTGTCAAGGCTGCTGGAAGGGGAATGCTAAAAATAAAGCAGCCTCAGGGAATACAAACAGTTCAAACTCTCTTATCAGAGGTCTATAGAGATTAGAATAGAATAAGAGTTGGAAGGGACCTTGTAGGTCATCTAGCCCGCCCCACCCCAACCAGGAGACCCTACACCATTTCTGACTGATGGCAGTCCAGTCTCTTCTTGAAAGCCTCCAGTGATGAAGCTCCAACAACTTCTGAAGGCAACTTCTGTTCCATGGGTTGATTGCTCTCACTGTCAGAAAACTCCTCCATATTTCAGGTTGAATCTCTCCTTGATCAGCTCCTATCCATTATTCCTTGTCCGGCCTTCAGGTGCCTTGGAAAATAGGTTGACCCCCTCCTCTCTGTGGCAGCCCCTCAAATATTGGAAGACTGAATAGCAATAGCATTTACAATTTACTTATATATCACTTCACAGTGGTTTATAGCCCTCTCTAAGCGGTTTACAGAGTCAGTCTTTTGCCCCCAACAATTTGGGTCCTCAATTTACCCACCTCGGAAGGATGGAAGGCTGAGTCAACCTTGAGCCTGGTGAGATTCAAACTGCCAAATTTCAGTCAACTGGCAGTCAGCAGAAGTAGCCTGCAGTACTGCACTCTAACCACTGCGCCACAGTGTCTCATGCATGAGTGCATTCCAAAATAGAAATAAGTGGTTCATACAGTTGACAGGATCTATTTGGGCCTTCAAGTCTAACATCCTGCTTAGTTCATCAAAGCACCCGACAGGTGGCTTTGATCTTTAGCCGGTGGAGACCCCTCCCCTTCTCTTGGTAATGGGTGCCACTATTGAAGTGCTCTTAGTTTTAAGACGTTCATCCTGGTTTCCTACTAAAGTCAGGAATTCTGCAATTAATAGCTTGTGATTCTGAATTTCACACCATGGAACATGAGATGACAAATATTGAGCTGCATGGTGTCTATTTGAGTCTTTGAAAGCAAGTACAGCTGTTCGTTTAGTGATGTTCAAAGTTACAACAGCACTAAAAAAAGTGACTTATGACCATTTTTCACACTTATCAACTTTGCAGCATCCCCATAATTGTGTGATCAAAATTCAGATGCTTGGCAATTGGTTCATACAAGGTCATGTGATCAACTTTAGCAGCCTTTTGAAAAGCAGTCAATGGGGTAGCAAGATTCACGTAACAACTTACCAAGTGCAGTGATTCACTTAGCAACTGTGGCCAGAAAGGTCGCAAAATGGGGCAAAATTCAGCTAACAAATGTCTCACTTAATGACAGCAATTTTGGGCTCAATTATGGCCGTAACTTGGGGATAGAAATTCATATCCCATTACAAATCTCTTCTCACAAGGCAGTTTTTGTCTCCAGATATCCTTGCTGCCCCTTGCCTGTCACCTGCTTCTGTTCTCGGCATCTTCCATAAAATTTCATGCTCAGAACTGGACAGAGGACTCAGCGGAGCCTGATCAAAGCAGTGCAGAGGGCAACTATTGCTTTATGGGCTATGAAAACTGTACTTTTATTCACATTCATTCATTTTACCATATCGCAAGATCTAAAATGGACAGCTAACATCAAAAACGTCATCAAAAAAGCACAACAAAGAATGTTCTTTCTGCGCCAACTCAGAAAGCTCAAACTGCCCAAGGAGCTGCTGATTCAGTTCTACAGAGGAATGATTGAGTCTGTCATTTGCACCTCTATAACTGTCTGGTTCGGTTCTGCAACCCAACAAGACAGACACAGACTTCAGAGGATAATTCAGAGGATAATTAGAACTGCAAAAAAACTGAAAAAAAAACTGCAAACCCCCCCCCCCAACAATGGCTACCAACCTGCCTTCCATTGAGCACCTGTATACTGCACGAATCAAAAAGAGGGCTGTGAAAATATTTATAGATCCCTCACACCCTGGACATAAACTGTTTCAACTCCTACCCTCAAAATGACACTATAGAGCTCTGCACACCAGAACAACTAGACACAAGAACAGTTTTTTCCCGAAGGCCATCACTCTGCTAAACAAATAATTCCCTCAATACTGTCAAACTATTTACTAAATCTGCACTACTATTAATCTTCTCATCGTTCCCATCACCCATCTCCTTCCACTTATGACTGTATGACTGTAACTTTGTTGCTTGTATCCTTACGATTTGATATTGTTTCCTGATTGCTTATTTGTAGCCTATGACTATCACTAAGTGTTGTATCATTAAGTGTTAAATTTGTACCCTCTGACTATCATTGTTTTAAGTGTTGTACCTTGATGAAGGTATCTTTTATTTTATGTACACTGAGAGCATATGCACCAAGACAAATTCCTTGTGTGTCCAATCACCCTTGGCCAATAAAAATTCTATTCTATTCTCCAAAATGAGATTGGCCTTCAAGGCGACTCTGACTCATGTTTACTTTTGTGATCAGCTACGAATCCAAAATATTCCCAACTACTTTTACCAAGTCAGGAATCCCTTTTCTCTTTGCATTTGATTTCTGTTTCTTGGCGAAGCGCTGCACAGTTGCGTTTGTAGATTTCATTCTGCAATTTCAGAAGATACTTTACCTCTGTGTCTCCCCAACCAATGATCTTCCCAAGGCCGGCCACCCCCCACTCCAGGAGGCAGGCTGGACCATTGCAAGAAAAGGGCTCCTTCTGGTTGCAGAACCAGTTTAGCCTCCAGTTTGCAGAAGATCAGGAGAGGCTCCTTTGGGAAACAACATTTTGGTCCTTTCGTTCTTTAAAACAAGGAAAGAAAGGCAAAACATTCAGAGTGCTTTTTCAGCTTCTTGCCATTTTATTACCTGCTTTATTGAGTTTTTATGTGCTGTATTTATTGATACTCTTATTGCTTCTGATTGCATCTTGATGACCATCCTGTTTCCTGTCTTGATTTTGAGGCACTGTACTTTATATCATATATTTTTATTATCCAGCTGAGGTTATTTGGCAATTTAAAGCCTAACAAACAAGCAGATCAATAAAGGACCCTGCTGAGCCAGGGAGTCAATGTGGAGTTTTGAAGATGCAGGTTTTTTTGGAGAGCTCACCAAGCGGAGGGTTGCAACCCAATTCACATCATCTCTTGGCCTCTGCTTACAGATCAGCTCAAAGGCTTTGGGGAAAGTGCAACAAATTCGCAGGACAGAATGAAAAACTGCCAAATGTCTTGCATAGCAACAGAAGGCAAGACAAGAAACAATAGATAGAAACTGATCAAGGAGATAAGCAAAAGTGAGAACAATAAAACCAATGGAACAGCTTCCCTTCAGAAGTTGTGGGTGTTCCATCACTGGAGGTATTTAAGAAGAGACTGTACAGGTCACTTCTCTGAAATGCTATAGGGCAGGGGTCTCCAACCTTGGCAACTTTAAGACTTGTGGACTTTAACTCCCAGAGTTCCTCAGCCAGGTTTGCTGGCTGTGGAACTCTGGGAGTTGGAGTCCCCAAGTCTTAAAGTTGCCAAGGTTGGAGACCCCTGCTATATATAGGGTCTCTTGCTTGAGCAAGGATTTGGACTAGAAGACCTCCAAGATCCCTTCAACTTGATTCTGATTGGCAGATTAACAGAGTTGGAAGGGACCTTGTAGGTCATCTAGTCCAACCCCCCGCCCAAGCAGGTTGGAAACTAATCAAAGAGAGAAGCAATCTGGAATTAAGGAGAAACTTCCTAGGAGTGACAACAATTAACCTTGCCTCCAGAAATCGTGGGCACTCCATGACTGGAGGTTTTAAAAGAAGAGACTAGATAGTCACCTATCTGAAATGGTATAGGTTCTCTTGCTTGAGCAGGGGGCTGGACTAGAAGACCTCCAAGGTCCCTTTCAGCTCTATTCTATTCTAAAGTTATTCAGTCATTCAGTTTACAGATTAACAGAGTTGGAAGGGACCTTGCATGTCATCTAGTCCAAACCAGGGGTGAAATCCAGCAGATTCTGACAGGTTCTGGAGAACTGGTAGTGGAAATTTTGAGTAGTTTGGAGAACTGGCAAATACCACCTCTGGCTGGCCCAAGAATGGGGTGGGAATGGGGATTTTGCAATACCCTTCCCCTGCCACGCCCACCAAGCCACATCATGCCCACCAAGCCACGCTTGCAGAACCGGAAGTAAAAACAAATAATTTTTTAAATGGTCCAAACCCCCCCAGGCCCCCACCCAATCAGGAGACCCTACACCATTTTTTGACAGATGGTAGTCCAGTCTTTTTTTGAAAGCCTCCAGTGATGAAGCTCCCACAACTTCCAAAGGCAACGTCTGTTCCATCAGTTGACTGTTCTCACTGTCAGAAAATTTCTCCTTATTTCCCGGTTGAATCTCTCCTTGCCCAGTTTCCATCCATTATGCCTTGTCTGGCCTTCAGGTGCCTTGGAAAACAGCTTGACCCCCTCCTCTCTGTGGCAGCCCCTCAAATATTGGAAGGCTGCTATCCTGTCTCCCCTGGTCCTTCTCTTCACTAGACTAGCCATGCCCAGTTCCTGCAACCATTCATTGTATGTTTTAGTCTTTAGAGATCCGATCCGATTGCTTCCAATCGAATCTCTAGATCAGGAGCAAGTTTAAGATGGGCGGATTTCACTCACCGAATTCCCCAGCTACCCCAGCCAGTGTAGAAGTCTTTTCTGACAACAGACCCTTCCTGATCATGAACCCTTGCTTGTCAACCAGTGTGCACGGCAGTATTGTGTGAAGGCAGAGCTATCTTTCAACCCCTCCCCCTCCCCAAAACACATACCTCTCCTCTAGCAGATGGTTCAATTCATGCAGGAATAATTAAGGGGGGAGCAAGCCCTCCTCCCAAGGTTTACAGCAGGTCTCTCTCCTCTTAGCACCAGTTGTTGACTTGCACTTGCCACACATCCTGAAAATGCTCGTTTTCCCTCCGAAAGGAAAAAAAGGCAATATATGGTCAGCATCTCTGTCCATGGGGCTCCCTGGATTCTGGGCAAAGCACGTCCTTCTCTTCCACCCCCAGGTGCCTCCTTGCTAGTTTTTCAGGCAGCTTCCTCTGCATTTACCCTTCCAGCTGTTGTTCCTCACAATAACACCCTCTGGGGGACGGATCTCGGGTTAGTCAGTTGCAAAATGATACATCAAAATTTAGTTAACTTTTAAAGTGGGAGATGGTATGGAGAGAGAGTTATGTCTGGAATAAAGTACTACCAGTATGATGAGGTTTTCTGCTTCCCAGCTAAGATGTATTTTTCTGCCCAGGTGACTAAAAACAAACTGTAATTCCACCTGGGAATTTCTGGCTTGGGGTTTGAAATGCGTCCCTTAGTCTGGACTCTTTTATCCTGAAGCCAAATGAAAGCAAAACACCATGATGGGTTTGTTGTTTCTCTCTCTCTCTCTCTCTCTCTCTCTCTCTCTCTCTCTCTCTCTCTCTATATATATATATATATATATATATATATATATATACACAAAATTGTTTATAAACAATTATTAAATAAATAATAACAATAAATAAATAATAATAGTAATAAATAATAATATATAATTGTATATATATATATATATATATATATATATATATATATATATATATATATATATATATATATATATATATATATTCTTCCCTAGAAATTAATTTCCTCTATAGGTGATGAATAATTCAGCAGTTTATTATGTGGACTCTGTCCTGTGGGGAGAAAATGCTACATTAGAAAAGATCCCTTTGATTCAAATGCATCTCTTTGGCTGAGGCGACGTGTGACGGTTCAAGCAGGGCAGAAGCGCATCATTCTGGCTCCTGAGCAAATCCCTCTGACTAGGATCCCCAATGGTGAGAGCACCTAGGTGCTACTCAAACATCGCCTATTGAGAGAAGTGGGGCACAGGAGCAGGCATGTCCATGGGTTGATGTAAAAGAGGCAAGCGCGCAATCTTCACTCCAGAGATGGAGTTTTGATTGAGACTCCAGAGATAGAGTTTTGATTGAGACTACAATCAAAACTCCATCTCTTTTTGATACTATCTTGATTATGATACATATAAAAGGGGCGGAGTGTGAATCTCACATTTGTGATGCTCCCTTCACATTTTTGACCTGGGGGAGAGCAAGGGTCATTTGGCTACTGCAGAAATGGCAAGCATGAGCCCCAGAGGGTTTTTCCTCCCTTGGCTGTCACCCAGAGCATCCCTTCCCCCACATCTCTCTCCTCCCATTCAGAACATAGATCGACCCACATCACTCTTCCCTCAACAGACCCCAAGCCCTCCTCTCTTAGGCCTTCCCTAGGGAGGCTGCAACATGCAAGCTCATTGCTAGGGGGCAGCAAAGAGTGAGGTGTGAAGGCTTTCTGGTCTTTGCTGCCATCTAGTGCAAGGGTCCCCAACCCCCAAATCATGGACTGTGGCATGTCAGAAACCAGGCCACGCAAACAAGCAAAGTCCCACCTGTGGGATTCAGGCAGCACACAAAACCACGCCCCCTCCGGTCAACGGAGAAAACTCTCTCCAGTCCCTGGTGCCTAAAAGGTTGGGGGCCACTGATCTAGTGGAATGCCAGAATGGGGGGGGTGTCTCTCCCTCTCCCGGGTTCTACACAAGCAGAGGGGGGAATCTTCAAGGGATGGCCTGAAAGACCCAGATACCAGTCACAATACTGCCATTGGCCTGTTTTTTATTTGAGACACACTATTATGGCCACCAACTTTTCCTGGAGCAGTGGTGCTGCAGTGGTTAGAATGCAGTATTGCAGGGTAATTCAGCTCATTGCCAGCAGTTCGATCCTCACCGGCTCAAGGTTGACTCAGCCTGCCATCCTTGTGAGGTCAGTAAAATGAGGGCAATAGGCTGACTCTGTAAACCACTTAGATAGGGCTTTAAAGCACTGTGAAGCGGTATAGAAGTCAAAGTGCTATTGCTATCTTGGCTGTTCTGACAATATCCTGTGGACATCCATGGGAGAGAGAGGAAGTCAGCCAGCAGAGCTCTCTCTTTCTCTCTCTCTCTCTCTCTCTCACACACACACACAAACTTCTAAGTTGTGTTGCTGGGACTGGCTCAGGAGCATCAACTGGATTTTCAGGAGGAGGAGGGAGCTTGAGCAGCCCTTCCTGCCTCATTCTATTCCCTCTTTTGCCACAGCTCCTGCCAGGAAAAAGCTACCCAAAAGGCTTGTCTGAAAAGGTCTAGGTGGCCACTAGAGCAGGGGTCTCCAACCCTGGCAACTTTAAGCCTGGAGGACTTCAACTCCCAGATTCTGGGAGTTGAAGTCCGCCAGGCTTAAAGTTGCCAAGGTTGGAGACCCCTGCACTAGAGAGCCACAAAAATATGCCGGCCGTTCTCTGTCTCCTCAGTGCCATCTTTTGCTCACCTCAGTTTTTGCAGGCCGGTAAATCCTCCCTAAGGGATGCAGTGGCTCAGGGGCTAGGATGTTGAGCTTGTCGATCGAAAGATTGGCAGCTCAGCGGTTCGAGTCCCTAGTGCTGCCTTGTAACGGGGTGAGCTCCTGTTACTTGTCCCAGCTTCTGCCAACCTAGCAGTTTCGAAAACACGTAAAAATGTAAGTAGAAAAAATAGGGACCACCTTGGTGGGAAGGTAACAGCGTTCCGTGCGCCTTTGGTGTTGAGTCATGCCGGCCACATGACTACGGAGACGTCTTCGGACAGCGCTGGCTCTTTGGCTTTGAAACGGAGATGAGCACCGCCCCCTAGAGTCGGCAACGACTAGCATGTATGTGCGAGGGGAACCTTTACCTTTACCTAAATCCTCCCTTCAGATTCCATCAGCTCTGAGTCCGTCCATGCAACTGAGGTGTTACTGTCAATGATTTACAATCTCAATTACGAGATTATGCAAATGACTTATATTGACAGTAAAGACCCATCTTTTTTTTTTTTTTTTTAAAAACCAACATCAGCCGGAAACACTGCCTGAAATTTTGCCTTTTCTCGCTCCCCTCCAGTCTTTAAAAAGAGCCTGGAAGGGCAGCTGCTGAGAGTGAAAAACCGATTCCACCTGCTTTGCCCCACCAGAAGGGCGGCCTCGCCCTCCGTCGATTGCCTAGTCGAGGGGGCAAAGCGTGGCGGGCCACAGGGGCGTCCCGTTGTCTTCGGGCATTGTGTCCTTTCGTCCTGAGGCAAGGTTGCCTCCTTTGAGTGAGGGGACACAAGGGACCCCCGCGGGCCCCCAAGCCGGCTGGTCCCGGCCCTCCCTCGCCTCGCCGCCCACGAAGCTCCTTGGCCTAGAACAGCCCCCCGCCCCCCGCTTTGGAGCAAACGGGGCGACTTTCGGCGGCCGTCGGCGGGGCGGCCGGCAAGCTCCTCAGCCGCGGAGGGAGAAGCGTGCCTGAAGCGGCCCGATCTTTCTCGGGTGGCGGGACGCTGCTCCCTCCGCCGCGCTCCTGCTCCAGACTCCCGAGCGCGCGTCCCGGAGTTGGCGGCGGCCGCCCCTTCGCCGAACTTGTGAGTTGTGTCAACTTTGGGAGTGGGGTGGGGGAGGGGACCCGCGTGGCGCTGAGGGCCGGGAAGGTTTGGCGTCGCGGAGGAGCCGCCCGAGGAAGGACTGAGGCGCGCCACACCTGCGCCCCCCTCGGGGCCTCCGCGCCCTCCGGCTTCCCTCGCCCTCGGCGGCGGCGAAGGCGGCTGGGCGCGCGAGGAGCTCGGCGCTTCTTCCCTTTCCCCGCTGGCGCGCCAAGCGCAGGTGACCGGAAGGAGGGAGCCGGGGCGGAGGGCGCCGCTTCAGCCACCCGCCTCTCGCCTCGCCTCGCCTCGCCTCGCCTCGCCTCGCCTCGCCTCGCCTCGCCTCGCCTCGCCTCGCCTCGCCTCGCGGGGGGTGGGCGGCTTTCCTGTGGGTTGCTATGGCGGAGGCGGAGGGAGGAGGAGGAGGAGGCGGCGGCGGCGGCGGCGGCCTCCTCTTGGTCTGCCTGCGGCGCGGAAAGCAGCTCTTCTTCGCCGGCAGCTTCCAAGAAGGCGGCGGCAAGCGGCGGCAGCCCCGCCCCGCCCCGCCTCGCCTGCCCGCCCGCCCAGCCAGCCAGCCGCTGCCGGCGCCCGGCTCCCCTCGCGCCCGGCTCTTCCGTGCAGCGTCCCCGCTCGCGGCTCGTCCGGCAGGCGAGGAAGCCGGGCGGCCGCTGTGCATCGACGGCGCCGGAGAGGACGGAGGAGGCAGACGGAGGAGCGGCGAGATGCGCGGCTGAGCGCTCGCCTTGCACCAGCTCGGACAACGCTGCGCCCCGCCCAGGTCAGTGGCGGCTCCGTCCCCAGGTCCGGGCCGGCTGAGAGGGCGGCGGAGTCCCGGCCGGCTGAGCTCGCTTCTCTGTCCCGGACGCCTTTGGCTCAGGCGGCCGGAGGCCTGTCCGCGGGGCCTGCGGAACTCCGCGCGACCGCTCGCCCCGCTTGAGCCCGGGGCTGGGAAAGGCTCCGGGGCTGCGGCAACCATCGAAGCCTGCCCGGGCTTCCCCCTTCGGTCTCCCTCCCGACGGGCCTCGGAGGGGCGGCGCTGGGCGCAGTCGCGCAGCTTGGCACCGGATGCTCAGAGGTCGGTCGGTCGTCCGTCCCCGTGGGGCGTTTGGGCCGCAAGTTCGCGCCTGGGGAGCAGCCTAAGGGCGCAGCGCAGCAGGTGGAAAAAGAGGGGCGGGGAAGGCGGGGAGCCTTCGGAAGAAAGTTTTTCCCTCGGCCGGGAAGGGAGGGGAGCGGCAGGCGCCCCGGGAACTCCCCGCCGATTCAGACCTCCAACCTCGCCTCTCAAAGGCGTCCTGGGGGGGGCTTGTTGGGGTGTCTCCCTCGGCTCCCAGTCCCGACCCGCGGAACCGACCCTTCTTTCGACACTCTCCGGGTGGGTTCCGCGCAGAACAAGGGAAAACCCTCGCGGGGGCTCCGTTCCGTGTGGCCGGTCGCTTCGTCTTGCCACTCAGCCTCCGGGCCGGAGTTTTGCCTTGCGGGTCCACATGGGAGGGGGGGAGCAGGGGGGCTGTCGAACGGGGTTCCCTAAGGTCAGCAAGACGCCCTTAAGCATCCGCTCTTGGGGTTTGAGAACGCTTTGGAGACCCCGATCTTCCCTGGGGAAGCCGTGGTTCCCGCGCCCGTCTGGTCGGCCGATTGCAGATTAAGGTCGGGGATGCCTTCCTTCACTTAAAGTTTGCCCGCTGAAGACCTAGCTAATTCTAGCAGATGCAACCTGCTAAGTTGTTGGATGCGGTTGTGCTATTTTTGTAGCTCAGCATATTGTGTGTGAACCCGGGCTGGTTGTCCACTAATGTCGCTCATTAGAAAGTGGGTTGACAGGATAACCAGGTAAGCTTGTCTGAATGCAGGCAATTAATTATTGATTTAAATTAGATGTGGGAAGAATGGACTCTGTTTCCTTTGCTAAGGGGCTAGGCAGGAATGGGATTGCAACCAGTTGATGCCAGGAGTTCGTTGAGAAGTTAGTTCTGGTCCGCTCCGTTGGCCTTACTCCCGAGGAAGCCCACTGCATTGCTTCAGACATCCAAGGATGATTATACAGAGACTTACTGTAGTTTCCATGATTTAATTTTTCATTCAGCCTTCTGAATGAAGGCTGCCTCTCCAGGCTCCACTTGTTGAAGGCAATGCTTGGCCTGGATGGATGCAGCGTTTTAATCAGCCTCTTGTTTTTCTGCAGGGCACTTTGTGAAAGGTGCATTCTGAATGCCAGGACTAATGCCCAGCTGATCATGTGCCAGGGGAGGTGCTCCTTTGCCAGCTTTTGTGGAATTGATTAGGAGCAGGGTGGATATTTTTGTTTAAGTGCCACTCAGTGCCTCCCTCCTTTCCTTCATTTGACTTTATGCTGAGGGGCCTTTTGCAGAAATGTAACCTAATGGTTGCACACTCATCACACCTCATTTTAGCCTTTTCTGTTGTGTATATCCAGCCCATATTTAATGTCACTCAACTTCTCATGTAAGTCCCAGAAAGTGAGACCATTTATTAAACTGAGATTCAGTTAACTCGATGCTTCTCAATCCCGGCAACTTTTTTTTTTTTAATTCAAAAAGTTTTACAAAATTTTTCCCCCCTTCCCCCCCTCCTCTCCCCCTCCCTTCACAACCCCCCTCCCCCCCCCCCGACTTCCCGGAACGAGCACAAGGTATAGTTAAAAATAAAACAAACATATGCTAAAAAATTTTCATCCCAACTTAATTATACCCCTACAATCATCAATTCCTAACTTCCCCCGAAAACAATCAAAAATAATACATCATAATCATTCAAAAACAGTCTGATAACTCTTAGTCTGATATCTACGTTGAATATAGTCAATCCATTTTTTCCATTCCTTTAAGTATCTTTCTTGCGTATTGTCTTTCAAAAAGGCTGATATCTTCGCCATCTCAATCCTGGCAACTTTTAAGATGCTGGCTGGACCATTCTGGGAGTTGAAATTCACACATCTTAAAATTTCTGAAGTTGAGAATCACTGTGTTAATCAAAGGCAGCCCAGGTTTACCTACCCAATGATTATTTTAATAACCCTATGCAATGTTCTACTTCCTGTTCCCCCCTAAAAATGTGTACCAGGAGGCAGGAACAGAATTTCCCCCATGTTTGGTAGAAATCCGTGTGAGGTTTTTTTAGACAACTCCAGTGGAAAAAAATCCCCTAGAGGCTAAGAAGAAAAGCCAAAGCCGCCTTTCCTTTTGATGTTTCTCCAAAAATCTTTGCATGATCTGATAGTAAGGGAATCAATGCTCACTGGCTAATCCAATTAGAGATTAATGGGTTGAGCGAAGGAGGTTTGCTCACCACTGGAAGTTCAAAGATGCTCAACAGGCTCCTTTGGGGAATGTGTAAGGATGCGTACATGACCCAAATGCGTTTATCACAGGCTGCAGATTCTTGCAAGATTTATACTCATCAGGTCATAACAATGAAGTCATTGTTTGAACCAGAAAAGCCCTAGATTTTTATCTGTCTAGAATAGAGGTCGGGTGCCTCTCCATAATCACCAGGAGACACACTGGCTAGTGATCATAATTTTAAACATCCTGCTACACCATCCGTGGTCTGTCTTGCCCCCTCCTCCTACGTTGTCCTCAAAGCTGATTGTTACAATTTGTTGCATCATACATAGCAGGTCATTGTTGGGAAGGGGTATTGGCTGAAATGCTATTTCTGAACTCTTGACAAGCCAAACTCAAATGCTGTCCTTAAAAATTGCACATCAATATGCACTCTGATAAGATAAAAACTATATTCTTATCTGATGCATTATGGTCTTGTTTGCAAATCAAAAGAATTATACTATTAAGGCTTGTTGCATTCTTGAATGATATCAATGGGGATGATATTCATTCATTAGGATGTCAGAAGTCCGTGAAGAGGGGAAAGCATGAACTGAACCCAAGGATTTAGTGGTCTTTAGATAACCATGGGTATAATTTCATTTTGAAGCAGACAATTTCTGCAGTATGGCAATCTTCAGGAAAATGGCTAAGTCTGTTATTGTTTACAAATGGTATATTCTGAATGCGCAGTGCATATATTAGACCTACTGTATTTAAATTTAGTATTCCCATGATTACAGAACTAAAATGGAACATGTATTGGTTGTTCTTAGTATAAATGAATTCATTAGGGAATTAGTGCATTTTTTCTGTAGACATAAAAGTTTAAAGTAAAAAGAATACAATTGTCATCTATAACTGTTGGATGCCTATTTCATCAACCCTGATTCTAAAATATTTCTTAAAAGAGGAAGCAGAACCCTTGAATGTCAGTCAGTCCCCACTCCCTGGTACACTTTGAATAGTAATTTTAGTGTCCCAAATCATGGATGCTTGGATGTCTAGACTAGATGGATCCTGAAGAATCATGATCCTTCTTTGTTTCTAGAGATCTTAATGGAAAGATCTGTTGTAGCTGACTTTGAGATAAGCAAAGAGCTTCCCAGGTGGATTTGACTCACAACTCTTTTCCCTTTCAGTCATGCCTTTTTTTGACTGATGTGGATTTCTCTGATCTCAGTGTTCAAAAGGGATTTGGACATGTCATCTTGCAATTAGACTCAGTTGCATCTTGCTCTCCATCCCTCTGCCAAAAGGTATCGGCTAGAAAGCACATTTGACCTCACTGGTTTTTGTGCACAGTATTTGTTCATAAAATCTGCCAAAATCTGTGGACCAACTCCCAGAATTCTCCAGCAAGTTGAAGTCCACACATTTTAAAGTGTCCAGGACTGAAAAACACTGGTTTATTATCAATTGCCCAGACGATAGAACTGCAGCTTTTATGCAGCTTGTTTTGGCAGCAGTGTCCATGGATGGAGGTACACAGCAGGTCTGATTCATAATAGGTGTAGCCCAAATTATTACCAGAAAAAAGTACTTTTTGAAAGGTGTCGTATATTTCAGGAGAGCCAGCTTTTCCTTGGGGATATTTGCTTCCATTGTGAATGCCCGAAATGGTTTTCTGGAGTGAAGGATTGATTTCCTCCAAAAGTGAACCATACCCACCTATTCTTTCTAGGGTGGGCATTTTGCTCTTCTTCCCAATCCTCTGTATTCTGCCTTTGGTTCCAAGCTTTGTCTAAATCGCGATTTTGCAAGGTTTGCTCTTCACGGATCCTTCCCTCTGGTTCCTTAGTGACCTGCTTGGACCTGTTCCAGCTGCTTTTCCCCACTGAATTCATTCTTGCCTCTGATTCCACAGCACCTGACCTGATGCAAGGCAAGCAGAGATAAATCTGGAAGATGTGAATTTTGCATTGTTGCTTGATTTGTAACATAATCCATAATTCTTTATTTGATTTCTTTCTATCCATTTATTACCAGTTAGTCTTCTCAGCCAGCCGCCTCCTGCTGCTGCCATGATCGAAGTTGCCGAAAGTAGAAGCTTTTTGGCAGCTTCTCAGAAAGCTTCCACCTGCAGGTCCTCCTGGATTCTTTATATGTGAATTTATAGTATAAAACTAATGTGTCTGAATGTGGTCTGAAATTCTGCTGAAGAAACGGAATACTTTGGAATTGTCCCGATGTACATGCAGAGCTTGCTTTCATGCTTTGCCCAGGTACACCTTACAGTTTCTCAGATGCATTTGCCCTTCATGAAGAAGTTTTCGGCTTTTCTGACTCTCTTCTGTTTTAAAGTTCTTCCTAGATGTCTTTAAATGAAGAGTTTGGATTTTCTTTGTTTTGAACTCCGTATCCTTCCCTTCATCTGAAGCCCCCCCCCCCCACACACACATATTGAGGTAGGCTGCAGATGGTTGAAGAGAAGATTGTGTGGTGAAGGGACATCTGGGCATGCTTTTTGGCCAGCTCTCACTGGGAGTTGAGCTTCATATACATTAATTCTCCTCCTTCCCCTCCCCTTCCCTCCTCCTCCCCCGTGGTTTTCTCCAATATTCTGTTTGAGGAAGAAAAAGCAATGAAAGCAAATTTTGTTACATCAGATTGGGTGAGAATGAGTAAAGAAAAACAGGAGACATATCCACTGAAGTTAGACTGCCTAATCAAATGAAACTCGGTTGCAAATTTTCATCTGACTCTTCTTTTCTAGATTGATTTTGAATTAGTTTGGCAATTTTTAAAGCCAGCTCTTTGCTTTCTAGTGGTGGGTGATAGAAGTCTGATGTGTGTGGCACTGGAAACTGCCAAGCTGGGGAAAAATCTTGCTTTTTTTTTTTTTTTGGCTTCCTCTTGTCTGAAGTTTCGAAAAGGCGAGCTGCTTGAAGTGAAAGAAAGGGAACGCACAGCATTAGGTGTAACAGGTTTCTTGGCAGTTTCTACAGACCTGTAAATGAAAGCAGTCTGAAATGGAAGATTTAATTTTGTATTTACACAACTTCTAGAATGCTAGGAAAGGAGTGGAAGGAATTTGAATTTTTTCTTCTTGTTGTAACAACGTTTTTTTTTCTTAGTAGGAAACTCCCATAGATGCAGATGAGATTTATTTATTTATTTATTTATTTATTTTATTTATTTTGTCACAACAGTATATATAAGCATAAGCATGAAAATAACTGTATAACATATAAGCATATAAATAAGCATAAGTACATAATAACTATATTAATTGGATATAATGAAAGGAAACAATAGGACAGGAACGGTAGGCACGTTTGTGCTCTTATGCACAGGAGATTTGTCTCCTGTGCCCAAAAACACCATTGGGAGAAAAAAAAATCTGAGTTGACAGGTAAGATTTGTTAGGCCAAGGTTGTTATCATGAAGATTGGGGTCTTGGATTTGACAGGCAGCTTAGCTGAGATCCTGGTTGCAATCTGCAATAAGCAGGAGACTGAGGCCTCCTGAGTCCCATATGGTCTCTTCTCTCTCTCTGCTGATCCCATGGCTTTTCCAAGGTGCTTCAGGAGACGAAGCACCAGACGTGACCCTTGGAGCACCATTAGAGGAAGGCAGAGTGAAGCGGAGGGACTACAAGTGAGAGCTCATATTCGAGCCTGTCTCCTGGTGAGAAGGGCAGCCAAAGACGTACTGAAGATGTCAGTAGCTGCCCAGGAGCCCTCTAGCATGGCCAGCCCTGTTGGGTTGGGAGGAGGGAAGGGAGGACATCTATAGGACCCCAGTGAGGAGTAGACATGCCATATGGCAGGAATGTCAAACCCATTCAGGGTTTTTGTTTGACCTCTGGGGGCCCGGGATGGACATGGCCAGGGTGGGTATGGCCAGCTCGATGCCACTCGTGTTGGGAGTGCCTGTGGTGGCCAAGCACTCTGCCAGCAAAAATGGGCTCCTGAGTTCTGTTTATGGATGCGACGGCTTCCTGCAACCTTCTGCCGGTGAAAACGGAGCTCGTGTGCGGCTCGTGTGAGCTCCATTTTTGCTGGTAGAGGCAATGCGGGCCAGTCCTTTTCTCTTTCTACATCGGCCCTGCAGGCCCCATGGGCTACATCTGGTCCGTGGGCCTTAAATTTGACACCCCTGCCTGTATGGCAAGTACAGCTGCTTGGAGTTGGACTGTGACTTGGCAGGTCCAGGTGAGTTGCCTAGGAGCAGGCCTGGGAGGTCGACCTGGCTTTGCTCCCAAGCCTGGTGTGTGTGTGTGTGTGCGTGCGTGTGTGTGCACATGTGTGTGTGTGTGTATGATAGGTTTCTGGAGCCTTGTTGTGTTTGTATCATTATGGTTTTTTGTCAGGGCTGCTATATCTTGCTTCTTGCTTCTTTTTTCTTTCCCAACCCCCAACCCCCAGGCCTCAGCCTGGTACTGGGCCATGACCCATTCAGAACTGGGCCGCATGAGTGATGAGTGAGCGCGTGCACATACGCAGCTCCATTTGTCCGAGTGGTGGGCACTTGCAGGCATGCGAGAAGCTCCCTTTGTGCTAGCGGTAAGCGCGCCTGATGCTCACGCAAATGGAGTTTCACGAAGGCATGCGACTGCCTGCCGCTCGTGCAAATGGAGCTGCGCACGCCTGTCACTCGCGCCTGTGATTTGCATGGAACAATTTCCTCCCACCTCCCACCAGTCCTCAAAGCTGGAAAGTTTGTGGACCACTGGGGTATGCCATCCAGAATCTTGTGGAATAAGTGGCCATAATAAATTGCAAAATAAATAAATGAGTAAAGTATATTGCTTGATGATGCCACAGGAAAGACAGGTGCTTTCTATGGCTATCACTTCAAAAGGCTTGGAAAGTGTTCCTGGAACTGTGTGATTTGGGGCAGTTCAGGGCTACAATCTGACTCCCTTCCCTCTTTCTTTCCGTTCCATGTCTTTTTCTCAGGAGGAGAAAATACAGCTATTTGCAGGGTGGCGGCGTTGGTGCCATGTAATTACGCAGGTCTCTAAAATTTGTGACTTGTAGCTGCCGGATAGCGACAGAGAGACTGAGCCGGCTAACCGAGAATCTCCTCCTAAACACAAATTTATTTTGACATTTAATTTGAGAGAGACTGGTGGAGTTATTCTGGCGCATACTGGGCCCCAGTTACTGGAATATCTGAGGCAATTTTATATGGTGTTCAGGGTCAGTCAACAACTGTGCAGATACCTCCAGCAACTGTTCTATTTGACAGTTTGGCTTCCCCCGACGTTTAAAAAAAAAAACATGCCTCAGAAGAAGCAGGCTCTTTGGGTCAGGGAGGAAGGAAATATTTCAAGAGAGAGTTAGCCAGAGTTTGAAGAGGAGAGGAAGAAGGTCCCAGTGAAATGAAGATCTTTCATTGTTATTACCAAGCAATTGCAATCCGTTCTTCTCAGAGAAGCTCTTGTGCTTCTCAGTGAGTGCTGAGCATCATTCTGGACGCAGGGTTTCTATAACTGATGTGGGGCTCATGTTGGTACTCAGCGGAGAGCACGGCCTAGAAGATGGGCTGTTCCCACTGCCATTACAGCAGAATGACTGCAGGACAGTATAGCAGAATAAACAGAGGCATAGAATCAAAATCACACGAAGTATTAGGACTGTTTATAAAACCTTAGTAAAACCACACCTGGAATACTGTATCCAGTTTTGGTCACCACATTACAAAAAAAGATGTTGAGACTTTGGAAAAAGTGCAGAGAAGAGCAACTAAGATGATTAAAGGCCTGAGACTAAAACATATGAAAAACGGTTGCAGGATTTGGGTTTGGCTAGTCTAGAGAAAAGAAGAACTAGGGGTGACATGATAGCAGCATTCCAGTATTTGAGGGGCTGCCACAAAGAAGAGGGAGTCAACTTATTTTCAAAGCCCCAGAAGGCAAGAGAAGAAACAATGGATGGAAACTAATCAAAGAGAGAAGCAACCTGGAATTAAGGAGAAACTTCCTAACAGAGAGGACAATTAACTAGTGGACAGTTTGCCTCCAGAAATTGTGGGTGCTTCATCACTGAAGGTTTCTAAGAAGAGACTGGAATGATATAATATAGGATCTCCTACTTGAGCAGGGGGTGGACTAGAAAACCTCCAAGGTCCCTTGTATTCTGATTGATTGATCTTCTCTCCGTATGTGGGAGACCAGAGCCCTGGATTCCATTCTTTATCCCAGTCTCAGGGGGCTTTTTTGCACTCCCCCACCAGGCCTTGCATCCAATTGGAGGAACCGCTGACAACTAAGAAATCTTCCTAGATTGGAAGAACCCTGGCCAAATCCTTCCACTCTTGGGAATTGACTTCTGCCTCATCAATTCCCTTCGCGCCTGGGGATTTGCTCTTTGTCCAAGGTGGAGGCCTTGAAAAGCCCCTCCGTGTTGGAGAACAAGTTCTTTTGAATGCATGGCTTTTCCAGTTCACTTGGCCAACGCTTAATCAAGAAAGGGGGAACAGTCTGCAACGGGGCTCACAAGTGGGGTGTTTCCCATAGCACTTCCTATATATGTGTACACGTGTGGATCTTTCATTATTCTAGCCACGATCCTCTGGAGTTTTGATTCTTTCACAACCAGCCACAGGCTTTAGTGGGGGAGGAAGGTATATCTTGGATATATAATCCTCCATGATGCCTAACCAATGCCAAGCCAATAATGCTGAATAAAATCTAATCTAGTAAAAATTTATGACAAATGTATAAATGAACATTATCATCCCCTGTTTTGTCCTCTCTTTCTGGCATCTGAAAATTTATTGTACGCTTGTTCCCAGGGTGAAAAATTTAGACAGCTCCATAATGGAAGGTCAGAGATTAATTATTTATGGGGGGACATCAATCAGCCTGTGGAGATGATTTATTTATAAATTCCAGAGCTGTAAGTGAAATGTGAATTCTGATTTTGCCTTGGCTTCTTTCTTTCCTTTTATTGATTGTTAAAGAAAGCGAGTGTTGTGTAAAATTCTATATTGGCTGCTACAGTATAAAGTTCTTTGGAAATTAATAAGAATTTTGTATTGGGGTAACCTGAGAGATAATCATTTATGCTTATCTTTTGAGTTCTAGCAAGAAAACTAAATAGTTGCTAGATAATTTGCTGTTAAGGAGGATTTTTTTACTTTTAAATACCTTCCCCCGTCTTCCTTCTTTTTGTTATCTTCATCCACTTGTAACATTTCTTGAACATTAAACAGTAAAGACAGAAGAGACAGGCTTGTGTTGGGTGATAGACAAAGCATGAAAAGAAAAGGTTGGAAGAGGGGAGAAGGAAAATATGTTTTAATGTTTTTTAATTGTGACGATCAGCTTGGACGTTTAAATAGAGAAGAGCCGTTTAGTCCATAGTAGTTATCCTGGACTACCATGTATCACTTGTTCTGACTAGCAAATTCTATTAGAAGGCACAAATCTGCACAAAAGCTCAGACCTTTTAATACATTCTGTTGGTCACAAAAGGTGCTAACGGATTCCTGATTTTAGAGTGGAGCTCCGTGTTAGCTGCTCTTCAGCCAAACTGATAAAACACCATTCTACCCTCCCCCTCGCTCACCACCCTGGTTGGTATCTTCAGAGAAATCTTTGTGATTCTGAATTTTAAAAATTGCTTGGTTTATCCTTCCCATCTCTGGTAACCTCTGGATAGTACTGGACTTCAGCATGTCTCCCTCCTCTCACAGCCCTCAAAAACAATATTCAGAGCTGAAGTATGGAAATAAAACCTGCATTGAATGGTAGGGGGACTCCGCTTCTACCCTTATGCGGAAGAGTTTGTCCACAGGAGCATAACTGGACTTAGGGGGATCCTTTTGGCCAGAAAGATGTGTGGGTGTGTTGCTAGGGTTTGACCCAGACTCGAGAGTCTGGCCTGAGGGCAGCAACTGAGACCATATACCTGACCGAATTTGAACAACAAACTAAGCAGAGCCTGGGCTAATTGTAGTTGGGCGGAAGGACTACAGACCAGACTGGGAGGTCAGAAAGCAGCCCAGAAGAAGGCAGGGCAAGTCATTCTCACTCTGCTGCCAAGGAAACCAAGAAGAGCTTCTGAGGTGGTTAGCAGGGCCTGCGCTTGATTTGAAGATGCTACGTTTTTTTTCTGCCAAATGTCACAAAAGAGGATGAAGCTGCATCAGAAGGGAGAAATCCAAGATAGGTTCACAATATTTACCTGGCTGCACCTTCTCTCTTCCCCCACCCCACCCCAACTTACTTTGTCATAATAGACACACAATGCCAGAGCTTTTCATTTCACAATTAAGAGTAACCTTATTTTTTTAATGTTCCTGCATGTGTATAAAAAGCATTTATAGTGAACTAGTGGAGGAAGGCCTCGTTAAAATAAACAGGGTTCCACTTTAGTGATTTCTGGACAAAAGAAAACAGGGCTCTGTGCAGGGAAGGGCCAGAGAGCCGCTCCTGAAGCCATTGAAATCGGGAGCAACTTGCGGCTTGCTTGGTGGAGCTTCGAAAACAGTGGCTTTGATGGGGTAAACATTCCCCTGGAAGAATAAAAGGAAAGATGCAGACTTCAGTGCTTTTAATAATCATTCCTTTTGTTCCTGTTGCTTCACTTACATTCCTGCTCAGCTACATCCTTTCAGTGACCATCCTGCTACTTGGTGGCTAGCCATCTTTATCGTGAAGGGTTTGTCATTAAGGCAAGTAAACACAATTAAGGAAAAGCAATGTAAATGGGGAGCATGTTTGTACTTGTGTTGCAGATAAATCTTTTAAACTAGATTATGAATGTCTGTGGGGAAGGGGGTTGCACGCTACAAATCTACGAAGAGGCTGACCTGCCAGGCTATTAGAAAACCAGAGAGGAAGATATATAAAACCACTTCACTTCTCCCTAAAAGTTTTTCATTTAAGATGTTATAACAGTCAAGGATTCACCCAACCATCCTCAGTCATGGTGAAATGTGAACGGCATCTTATTTATTTTCTTCAGTTCTGGAAATGCCAGGATTAAATTAGCTGTGGAAAAGAAGGCAATTTGAAGAAAGCAAGAGAGAAGAGGGAGATGCCAAGGAGGAAGAATCGGCCAGAAAGATGGCTCTGTGGCATCCTGGCTCACCATCTGCACCATCCTTTGGTACTCTTCATGCCAAGGATAGCCAGTATTTGTGCTTGACATGCCACCCTTAAGACAATAGTCCCCAGGCATCGCAACATGAATAGCTTGTTCTTACACATGGCTCATCCCATAATAACTTAGTCTTACCTGGAGCTTTGGACTTCACTATTATTGATTTATAAAACATCTAAATCATCTTTCTGCTCAGATCAGGCTCCTAACGGCGTTCATGTCCAAATGCAAGCCTGGCAAAAGTGCCAAGTAATATAAGAGAAAGTGAAGGAGAGAGCCCGTTTTCAAAAGGTTCTGAATTCATATTTTAGGCACCACTGGAGAAAGAAGGGGAAGACCTATCCTTCCTTCAAAGGGTGCCTTTTTCAAAAGTTCCTGTTTTGCACTGTTGATGGTGGTTGATGTGGTATTGGTTTAGCATGAGGCAAACTCAACTTTTGAGGTTTAGAAACCATGGTTTACAGTTTATGGTTGAGTGTGAGTCCTGTCAATTTTACTTCATTCAACAAATCACTCAAAGGAAACCATTCTTTAGGCTATAAGAAAGACAGAAGAATCAGTATGTGTTTGAAACTGGACCTCCAGATGTTGAAGTAAAACTAAGCCAATTGATCTCTTTCCAATTAAATGGGTTGCAGCAGAGACAAGCAACACCATGTTGCTGTCTGCAGCAAATCGGATCACATTTAATTTAACCAGTGTTTTGAAATTGGGGAGAATTCTTCATATTTTGAATAAAAAGATGATTCTGAGAGAAGTTTGGGACCTAAAATCAAAGCTATTCTTTACAGGATAAAAATGGAAATTTGCAAAATTCCCTATATTGGCATTCCAGTTTTATTATGAACACTCTAATTCAAAATCTGAATGCTTACGGGATTGTGATTTTAATCATAGGATTGTTTTACATTATAATTCCCTAACTTGTTAATATTTGGCTATGTTGGACATTGGCTTGTATGATCTACTATCTCAAGATGCTTGGGGAACACTGAAAAATGAGATTATAAAAACTCAGGCTAACACAATACTGCAGAAAAAGAAAAACAATACACCCAGACGAAACCAGCATAGTTGCATGAAGAATTCTTTGATAAAGTGTGGGACAGAATGGAAAATATAAAAAATGGAAAGAGGGACACATATCTAAAACAGAATACCAGCAAATAGCCTCCAAGGTGCCTTCCGTTCCTATATTGTATTGATATTGATGTGTTTGCTGCAGGATTAGGGAGCTTGCAGTTCAATACATTTGAAGTGCACTAGATGGAGAAAGGTATTTCAGACTAGTGAAACTCTGTTGATTCGTGTAGCCGCAAATAAAAATGAATAGTAGCTATTTCCGTTTCATGTTAATTAGGGATGATGACAGTTACCAAATACTATTGTGTTATATCAGATACAGCATCAAAGAGACCTATCAGTTGTCGAATAGGCTAAAAAGCAATATGTCTTTCATTGAGCTTGGCACTTGGTGGTTTCATGTCCACTTCATGTAGTTTCTTGGCATCAACTTGAAAGTTTCTCTCCCTTGCTAACTTTTGCCTTGGTTTTGCGTTTATCCAAAGTTGTCTAGTGCCCCACTGAGCTGGACCCAAACCGTCTCCATTATCGCTTATCAATAATTGAGGGCTAATAGCTTTCATCTCTTATTGTCAAATAATAAAAGAGCATGTCATGCAAAGCTTTGAAATAATCAACATTTAATCTGTAAAAAAGAAACTTCAGGAGAATACCCTGTTTTGCATAAGGAATGCTGACAACTCTTTTTTGCATCTTCTGGGCTATGTCCTGATCCATATTTCTGACAGTTTTCACCCGGCTGCTAGTTTATATTTATTCTCAGTCCCTTCAAAAAAATACGTAGCTCTAGAAAAAAGCATTGTTTGTCACTAAGTCTAAAAGAACATATCGATGTGGGAATAGTAAATGGATATTTTATTATAATAATTCATAAATGAGGAAGTGCCTGAGAAACAACTCTTAAGTTCAGGTAGCCCTTAAATTACGGCCAGTCACTTAGCCCTTTGGAGTTATAATGGTGTCAGCTTTGGAAGCCATACTGGGCCACAAATGGACCTCCCCAGGGCCATAATGACCTGAATTCACAATTTCTGATGCCCTTCCCATGGTTCCCTGATCGCATTTTGGCTGCTTGGCAACTGACCTGTTTTATGGCCTTTTACAGCACATCACTGCAATTTATGGTGTTCTTTGCTGAAAACTGGTGTTTATTTCTGGTTTCTGATCAAAAACATCCATTGAGGACAATGGATTCACTGAACAACCACAATATTAATTTTACATTCACTTAACTAGCACACAGAAAAGGTCATAACATGGGGTATGGTGAGCCCTCCCTTAATGACTGGAATGACTTAAACAATGGTATTTCCTGGAAATACTATTGCAAGTCATGCTGGTCATTTAGAAACCAGAAATAAACACCCCTTTCCAGCAAAGAACACCATAAACTGCAGTGATGTGACCACGGGATGCTGTAAAAGGCCAAAAAGCAGGTCAGTTGCCAAGTAGCCAAAATGTTCCTGTGGCTCAGGAGAGGTGGAGACCTGGGTCACATACTCCTTCAATGTTCCTTTTACAGAGAGATTCAGGAAAAAAACTTATCCTCCCCATAATTGCTGGGTATCCCAGTCATTCTGACCCTGCTTATCTCCAGTGGCTGCTTAAGGACGAACAGTCCGTAACTACAGCGCAGGTGGCTAAACTCTGCGCAGCAGCCCTGGGGATTTGTCGGAAACACGTGTCAAACCCACCATAGCTCTTTTATACAACAAATGTGGCAAACCCTTTGCCCTGCCTAGTCCTTCCCTTTTTTAGTATTAAACTGACACAGGTATAATTGACAGACTGGATTTTATCCTAGATTTCAGCTGTTATTTATTATTTTATACTAGAATTTTTAATTGTATATTTACTCATCTCCTTTTAAAGACCCCATAATCCCTTGCGGGGTGGAGTCTGGGCAACTGAATGGAGCTGAGTGTTTACTGGCCGGATGCCCTTCCAGTGCGGAATTTTATTCAGCAGATATGTTCTCATTGTGCCCAGAGAGAAATATCTGCCTCTACCTAGGATCGAACCCATTTAATTGTTTATTTACCTAGTGTTTTAATTTGTTCTGGTCTCTGGTCTATGACTGTAGTAAACCAAACTGACTGATTGAATTGTAAGTCGAGGACTGCTTATATATAAGGGCAAAGGTAATGCACGCATACAAGTTCTCCTCCTGGGTTGTATGAAATTGAGGGTCCCCCCCCCACGTTTTGTCTGGTTTGGCTGCTGACAGGGTGGGTGTTAAGCAGCCCATGAGAGTGGATTTCAGAAATTAGTCATGGCCAAAGCGGAGGTTTTCACACCTCCTGCTGAACTGACAGTGAGGCATGAAACACCGCTGCCTGATTAGTACAGTTCTAATTGAGTGAAATAATGAATGTGTGAAAATTAGTCATCTGCTGGTACTTGGTGCATCTCCTTATCTTCAGATGAATAAGGCTTTGTGCCAGGGAAGATTTTGTTCACCCATATTGAGCTTTGGATGAAACAAAGCACATTGTACTGCAGTCTCCATGATGTTGTGAGTGCTGAGAAGAGCAACCAGGATGATGAGGAGACTGGAGGCTAAAACATGATGAACGGTTGCAGGAACTGGGCCTGGCTAGTCTAGTGAAGAGAAGGATCAGGGGAGACAGGATAGCAGCCTTGCAATATTTAAAGGGTTGCCACAGAGAGAAGGAGGGAGTCAAGCTATTTCCCAAAGCAATAGAAATAAGGAGAAATTTCCTGACAGTGAGAGCAATCAACCCATGGAACAGAAGTTGCCTTTGGAAGTTGTGGGAGCTGTATTACTGGAGGTTTTCCAGAAGAGACTGGACTGCCATTTATCAGAAATGGTGTAGGGTCTCCTCCTTGGGCGGGGGGGGGGGTTGGACTAAATGACCTTAATGTTCCCTTCCAACTCTCTTAATCTGTTATCCAGTTGGAGAGTTGGCCTATGCTGGCTCAGGGATTCTAGCAGTTGAAGTCCACAAGTCATAAAGGGGTCATCATTCCCCCTCTCTGTTAGAGAGCATTAAAGCAGGAGAGAGGGAAGGGTGGGTGGTTGCTCTTGCTTCATCTTCTCTTCCTCTTTTTGGTCCTCCTAGTTGCTACTTAGGATGGCCAAACAGAGCGAGATGCCTGCCTAGATCAGAGAGAGCAGGTTCACCTCCCTGGGACGTGGGCTTGTGGGTAGCTGGGACCTTTATTGTCCACCGTTTTGCATGCTGGTAGTTTCTGAGATAGTTTCCTGAGATGGAGTTTTCACTATCATCCTTGCTTGGTGGACTCTCTCCCACAGCAGGAAGTCATGACAAATAGACAGGAGCCACCAATGATGGAAAAAAGGATTAATAATTGAGACCAACCCAATAGTTGGGGCTGCTGGTTCTTCATTGCTTTGTTATTCTTGGCTATCAATATCCCATAATCAGGATGTTACATCTACCATTTCTTATCCAGGATGGCATTTTTAATGGGTTGTTATTATCTACGCCTTTAGAGAAAAAAATTCTTTTGTGGAAGAAGATATAAAATAATAATATAAAATACGTGCTAATTTTGATTAAAAGTAGCTGTGTTTTTAGATCCTGCTTTTTTTTTTATTTGCATTTATATCCCGCCCTTCTCCGAAGACTCAGGGCGGCTTACACTGTGTTAAGCAATAGTCTTCATCCATTTGTATATTATATACGAAGTCAACTTATTGCCCCCAACAATCTGGGTCCTCCTTTTACCTACCTTAGAAAGGATGGAAGGCTGAGTCAACCTTGGGCCTGGTGGGGCTTGACCCTGCAGTAATTGCAAGCAGCTGTGTTAATAACAGACTGTCTTAGCAGTCTGAGCCACCAGAGGCCCCTTTGACTTGTCTGTTAGGCCTTTTGGACTCTCACTTCCTCTGCTCAGCTTTTTCTGCCACATTTTGCAAGGATTTAATGAACTTTATTTCTGTTTGAGGAGGCGCCAAGATATATTGACTGGAAGTTTTTGTTATTTCTTTTTAAATTAATTCCCTGGATTCATCTGAAAACCTGGCATATTTAACAAAACTTCCTTTGCCATTTTTTAGATCAGTGGTAATTTGACATCCCGAATGACTGTTTTATGCCAGCTTTGAATCAAAATGATACTGAACAGACATATTTCTGACAGTGTTTATAGCTGGAGGATCCATTAAGTATACCAAATTGATAACAGAGATGCACCTTTCAAAATACTTGGAATGCATGTCTCGAAAGGTTTTTAAAAAATTCGTTAGATGTAGGTGACCTTTGGAATTTCTGTAAAAAATTAATTTAATCCCCACTGCTAAAAAGCAGGGGTCTCCAACCTTAGCAACTTTAAGACTTGTGGACTTCAACTCCCAGAGTTCCTCGGCCAGCAAAACAAAAGCAAAGCAAAGCAAAGCTGGCTGAGGAACTCTGGGAGTTGAAGTCCACAAGTGCCAAGGTTGGAGACCTCTGCTATAAAGGTCTCGTGCAAAGACTGCTTTTCTCACTTCTATAAATGGTCTCAGGCAATTCGTCTGTAACACAGCTATTTCTGATGTTTTATTTTGAACGCTTTATTCAGAAATTTGCTGCCTTTACAAATGGTTACAAATTTCTCCATCTTTTGATTTTTTTTTTTAAAAAAATGACATTATTCTTTGTTCAAAAAGTTTTTATTGGTCAAAAAAGGTTTATACAAATACATATCAGGTATGGTAAATTTTCATTTTTCTTATGCAAGATAAGAATTTTGCTCGAATTTTTAACACATACAACAGCCATATGGCAAGCAGGTGACACGAAGTAGCTAAGTTTACAAATCTTACATACGCAATAAAGAAGGGTCAAGAATAAACAGAATATCATACAAAAGAGAATAAGGAAAACCAACACAATACCAAATATCTTTATCACTTCCTAGTTTTGGATCTCAGAACTCTGGGTTCAGCCTGACCCAACTCCAGGGCCGCAACAGCGGCAGCCGCCTCCGCCCCATGGTCTATAACCTCCCCTTCTTCAATTCCTGGGTCATCTGATTCCAGGAGGGCTTTGTGTTCCTCCACGTAGGCCGTAGCCTCCGCAATTGTACTAATTTTTTTCGTAATGCCCTCCCGGAAAATCATCAATCCCTCTGGCATCAGCCATCTGAAGCCTACTCCCTTCTGGTACAATTTGCTTGACAAAAAGTAATATTTCTTTCTCATTTCACGTACCTGTCTGGGAATCTGCCTCAGAATGGCTATCTCCCTGCCCCTGTAAGTCAGTGCCCCACTCCTATGTTTTCTAAGAATTTCATCTCTCGTCTCTCTTCTCACAAATTTGACATGAACCTCTCTGGGAACTGCATGCGTGCGTGCATATTGTGAATTAACTCTATAAACTCGATCCACATCCCAATTCATGAAATCAACACCTCTCCCAAGAAATTCTCCCAACAATTTAGTCACAACATCTCTCAAATCTTCTTGGTCCACTTCTTCCAAATTTTGAAACCTAAGGAAATAAGACATTTTATCCATCTGTAGTCCAAGCACAGCATTGCCTGTCGTCTCCTCTCTTTTCTGCACTGCCGCATCTCACCCTCAGACCTTCCACTTTCTGCTTGTTTTCTGCTGAGACTTGTTGAGTATCCTTTAAATCCTTTTGGATAGTCACAATTTCTGCTCTTATTTCCGTTTGGCCTCTTTGCAAATCATCCAGTTTCTTGTCCATATTGGATAACTTTTCCAGAATTCTCTCCATCTCTCCAGCAGTTGGTCTCTGACCTTTGCCATTTAAAAAAAAAATTCAAAATCCTCAGGCAAGCACAGTATCCTTGTAATTTCCTCCGGATCCACCAGGGGGCACTCACAGGAGCAACGAGTCCAGAGTACAGTTAGTCAACCAGGAAGCCGAAGGGAAGTGATGTCATCAAAATTCTCATTGTGAAGGCAGGAGCTGGACGCCACCACTGTTCCCCAGAGGGAGGGGGGGCCTCAAACCCTCCCTCCTAAATTTCTCCATCACCTCTTCTCTCCAGAGCTCCACAAAACCGGTAATCTTCTTATTTTAAGTTCTCCTCTCTCCAGAATGACTCGTGCTCCTTCCAGCCGCAGGGGAGAAAAACCCCCCCGCACTCGGAGCACTCCACTGCCACCGATATCCCCTTCCCTTCTCCATTCCTCAATTCTTCTCCGTTCCCTGTTCACCACCAGGCTGCTGCAGTTATAAATCCAAAGCCCCGGTGTCACCGGGCACAGCGGCCCAGGCGACGACCAAAGTAATGGCCGTGGCCCGTGGCCTCCAAACCCCGCCGAGCCTAGGACGCGCCAGCATCGGTCCCCACAGTCCTGTATGTCGGCTGGGAGACCCCTGGCGAGCCGTCCGTGCGGCAGGTGTCCTTTTTCGGAACACCTGGCCCCTGGGGGCCTCGGCGGCGGCCGGATTCGGGCACTGGGGGCAGGAGAAGCCTCCAGATGACCGTTGCCCCTGGACACCGGAAGTCGTCTCCCAAAAATGACATTATTCTTGTTTATCCAAAGAGAGAAACGCAAATAAAACACTTTTGGTAGTTTTAACTTCATAGGCCAAAATGGAGAAGGCTGAACAAGCTTTGCTATTTCTTTGCAAGCAGGCAAAAGAGAAAGAGAATTTTACTCAATGCTATGAGTCTAGGACAGGCGTGTCAAACTCGATTTCATTGAGGGCCACTTCAGGGTTGCGTTTGACCTTGGGTGGGCCGGGGGGGGGGCACGTGGGCAGGCCAGGTGTGGCCAGCTTGTTGCCAATTGTTGGGGGCGCCTGTGGTGGCCCAAGCACTCTGCCAGTGAAAACGGGCTCCCTAGCTCCATTTCCGGCTGCAACAGCTTCCTGCAACCCTCTGCCAGCAAAAACAGAGTTTGGGAGGGCCCTCATGAGCTCCATTTTCGCTGGCAGAGGCACTGTGGGCCGGTCCTTTGCTGTTTCCAGATGGTCCCATGGGCCAGATCTAAGCACCCTGCATACTGGATTCGGCCCATGGGCCTTGAGTTTGACACCCCTGGTCTAGGAAGAGTAATGTTAAAATGCAACATAAAAAAGGGATAATTTTCTTCAAAAAGGCTGTATATCTTGCTGATTGCATGAAGAGAAGGTGGCAGACTTTCAACAAACAGGGTTTGTAGGGTTTTCCCCATAAATGCTGCAGTTGTGGCTGTTGACCTACAGATAATCCTTGTCCAGCAACCATTCATTGAGAGACGACTGTTCGAAGTTAGTGCTGAAAGAGGTGGCTTAGGACTGTTCCTTTCACTTGCACCCATCCCAGTGTCTCCATGGCCCCCATGATTGTGATCTGGGTCTTTGGCAACTGGCTCTCCATTATGAGGGTTGCCGTATCCCACAGTGAAGCAATCAACACTTGCAACTTTCCCTGCTAGCTTCCAACAAGCAAAGTCAGTGGAGGGAAGCTTGCAAGTCGCAAATGGAAAGTCGCAGCTGGCAATCACGTGACCCTGCAATGCTGCAGCCACAAGGATTGGCTTAGTGACAACAACTGGGACCCACAGAACTCCTGTTGTATGTCAGTGAGGTCGTGTGACGTCACTCTTTATGGCCATGTCCCTTAGCAACAGAGTTGCTGGTCTGAACTACTGTTGTTAAGCAAGATAGATTTGTTAATTAGTGAATAGGTTTCTTAACGATTCCTTTTAAAGGGTAACATAATCTTGTAATTTTTATAAGCCTCTTTCTAGCTCCTTACCTGGGAAAACCATACCATGCTTACAAAACACGATTGAATTTATGCTGAGTCAATGAGACTTGTATCCGAGAACAGGATTATCCCGGTAAATATCCAAAGAGGTCATTGTTATTATCGTAGATGCATAGTTGCTTCCACACATGCCACATTCCACATTGCATTTAATCAATCATTTTTATTTATTTATAATGAATAAATAATTAAATATTTAAAATATGCAGCTGCCCATTTTTTTAACCAGTTCTGGGCAGCTCTCAATCAAGAATTAAAAGATGATTTTCAATGATTATGATGTATTATTTTTGATTGCTTTTGGGGGAAGTTAGGAATTGATGATTGTAGGGGTATAATTAAGTTGGGACGAAAACTTTTTAGCATATGTTTGTTTTACTTTTAACTATACCTTGTGCTCGTTCCGGGAAGTCGGGGGGGGGAGGGGGGTTGCGAAGGGAGGGGGGAGGGGGGGAAAGGGGGAAAAAAATTTTGTAAAACTTTTTGAATAAAAAAAAAAAAAAAAAAGAATTAAAAGATGTATAAAATCATTTGAAAAAGTATAAAACTCAACCTGTTAAAACACAAAACATTAAAAACAAAAACCTAGCCCAGGGGTCAGCAATCTGCAGCTCTGGAGCCGCGTGTGGCTCTTTCCCCCCTCTGCTGCGGCTCCCTATCACTCAAAATAGCTCCCTATCACTCCCTATCACTCACAACCGCCAATGTGCAACACCCGCCGGCACGCGATTTATTGAGCTTTTCAACCCCTGATAGGCCAGCCATGGATAAATCCAAGAAAAGAAAAGTTTCAGAAGAAAACACAACATTTAATTCAACTACATATGCTAATTCTGTGGCTGCTCAGGAAATAGTCAGGCACGGGAATCGTTTTGTGGCTCCCGGTGTTTTCTTTTTTGTGGGAAACGGGTCCAAATGGCTCTTTGAATGTTTAAGGTTGCGGACCCCTGACCTAGCCCCAATCGGTGCTAACATGCCATCATCTTATCTCCCGATGCTTGGGGGGAAAAGTCTTATGGAAAACCAGGAAGGCAGAAGCCTGCCCAAATTCATGGAGCAAGGTGCTCCACGGGGCAGAGGTGACCGGGAAAAAGACAGGATTCCTAGGATTCCCATCCATTGACAATATTTAGGAGAAGGGACTAGGAGCATGCCCGTCCTATCTGACTTGGTATGACACACAGGTGAACTTACGGAAAAACAGTCCCTCGGATAGCCTGGACCTGTGGACCTGGAAAAACAGAAGAAGCCAGTGACGCTCGCATAACACAGATATTACATGGGTAAACTGCATTCTGAACCATTTGAATTTTCCAGGTGATCTTTAGGTGTAGCCCTATGTAGAGTGCATTGCAGTAATCCAGATCAGGGGTCTCCAACCTTGGTCCCTTTAAGACTTGTGGACTTCAACTCCCAGAGTCCCTCAGCCAGCAAAGCTGGCTGAGGAACTCTGGGAGTTGAAGTCCACAAGTCTTAAAGAGACCAAGGTTGGAGACCCCCTAATCCAGATCCATTCTTCAGTATGGGGCCAACCAGCCCCTCGCGTTAATTTTATGCAAAAGACTGTCAGTGCAGAAGTGGTTATAAAATTGCCCCTCTTGAGAGCAATAGATGATAAAGAAATGAAGATAGCTCATTTCTCAAGTGGAGAGCGGAGGCTGGAACCTGGAAAAACTTCCCAGCTGAAAGAACTTCCCTTTTTACAGCTGCTTCCCTGGAAGGTGGAGCTGGTTTCAAACAGGCAAGACAAAATTAAGCAAAGCTCCGCCCATTTTCAACAACTTGGCCCTTTCAGGTTGGAAGAAACATTTGACTCTGGATGCAGTAAGAGGTCAGATTCAGACCTTTTGGGTAACTTCCTGCAATTTCTAGCTTTCCAACTCCCTATGGCATAATTTTCAAAATGTAGCTTTCATGTTTTTGCATGATGCGTTGGTTCTCTTGTGAACTCTTTGGACAGAGTGCGATCCATTTCAGAGGTTAAGAAAAAGATTTGCAATGTTCCCGCTAACACTTTTCAAAAGATGAGCACCCTCTTCCCCCAAAGAGCCACCTGGGAAGAGCTGCCTTTTATTGGAATTCTGGGCAACAGGCCCTCCTATGTCACCAACAGAAACGTGCTGACCTTGTCTTTGTATGGATGTCTGGATATTCATAGGAAAGGATCTCCAGAAAGGGTTGCCTTGCGTTGTGTATATTAAATGGTATTTGATTGATTTCACAAACAACACGTTCATTTGAAGATGGGTTTTGGAATTCAGCTCTGTGGAATTTCTTTATTAGTTCTTACCCCATTCTCCCTCCACCTCTCATTTACTCACAGAAAGAGTAGGAAATAAAGAGCCATGGACTCTTTGTAAAGTAGATCAGAGGCATAGAGTGACTCCAGTTTGCTTAGCATAGAAGGCTTGGCTGAAGCAGGGCTGAGTGCTGGTAAAAGTAGACCAGGAGATGCTTTTAGATCTGACTGTTAATAGGACAAGGATCAGAGAGAAGTGATCCCTTCTCCCCCAAAGAGCCTCAGGTAGAGTGAGTGGAAAAAAAGAGGCCCAAGAATTTGAACAAGTTGATTGCAAGTATAAATATAATTTGCTTTTGATACATAGTAGTCGCTAGAATTCTTTCATAATAGCTTTGTAGATTTTCTATAATAATTAAAACCCTCTTGTGTCTTTTACTGGTCCAGTTTGGAGAGAGGAGCCATTACGAGTCAGCTTTCAGGGTATTAGGGGACTCTTGATAAGGGCTCTGCACATTGGTAGAAGTAGACTACTCTATTAAGCCTTAATAAGGTTTATCTATTTGGACATAGCATGCTATATGAACACAGTAATTGTGTTTTGTTAACCCGAATCTAGGCCTAATTACGTTTTGTGAAGCCAGCTGTTGCATTTCAGCACGGAGCAGGAAAGAAGAGCCCAGATTTCCAGACTCTGAATGGAATCCTTGGTGGGGAAACACACAGGCTGCCTGTGCTCAGAGCCTCCGGAAGACTTCCGCTTCAGGCTGCCAAAACCGAATGGCAAATGTCCCAAACCCAGCATCTTGTCTTTAAAGCAAAAGAATACAAAACACAGTGATAGTAAGCCTTCAATAGAAAAATATATTTATTTAATTTAAAACCTTGGCAAATCTCCCTGAACTGAAATGAGACCAAAATGTTTACCGCCACCCATTCGAAGATCGTATGACACCCCTTGTAGCTCTTCAGGGTAGAGAAAGAAATGGCAAGAAAAGAGGCCACTTCCTGGTTGGAAAAAGGTGTTTTTCCCCAGGAGGCCGAAGAATGCTCAGCAAACCAGGTAGCTGTATGGTGAACTGAAGGAAGTCCCTGGGTGCTTCTGCCTCAGGCCCTCACAAAGCTCCCTCTGTATTTATTTCCTTCGGTTAGAAAGAGAATGCCATTTCTGGAGGATTTGCTATTTCTTAGGAGTTATGAAATCATTAATTTAGGGCAAGGTAATAATAACTCAGTAGACAGAAGAGGGGAATGGGAAGGTAGCATGAAACGTACAAGCCTTGAGGCTCACAAGGCTTGGATGTCACCACTCTTTGGGCTGGGATTTAGAAGGGTAATTGTATTTTTCATTTGGCCCGATGCTGGGAAAGAAAACAAAATACTTGTTCCTAACCCATTGGCTTGGATTCTAAGAAGCAAAATAATATTGATTCAGTTCGTTCGTCTTGAGAGGATAGTTCCTTTGAACAAAATGTTAGGTTGTGGCCAGGTGGGAACCAGAAGTAAAGGGGCAAGCAGGAGAGGTGGAGGGAACATAGAATAACAAGGTTGGAAGGAAGCTTGGAGGTCTAATCCAACTCCTTGCATGGCACAATTCCAGACAAATGGCTGTCAGTGTGTTCTGGAAAACTTCCAATGATGGAGCACTCAAAACTTAAAAGAGTTAAGAGATTCCACAAATTAATTGTTCTTTCTGTCAGGAAATTTCTCCTTCCTTCTAGGTTGGATCTCTCTGGATCAAGCTTCCATCCATTACTTCTTGTCCTGCCCTCTGGTTCTTTGGAGAATAAGTCCATCCCCTCTTCTCTGTCACAGACCCTCAAGTATTGCACGTCAGCTCTCACGTCTCTTCCTTAGGCTAAACATACTTCGACAGGTCATATACGATGTAGCCTCCGGTCCCCTAATCACCTTTGTTGCTCTTTTCTGCACACTTTCTAGGATCTCAGCATCTTTTTCATATTGTTGTGACCTGGACGTGGTATTCTAAGTGTGGTCTCACCAATATAAAGCGGTACCATCTTCTGGATACTGGCCAGTGTCTACAAGAAGGCATCTCCCAGAAGCCCTTTGCGAATATTCTATTGTCACATAAAGTTGTAGCATCTACTATGGATAAGGCAACTGGGCAGATAACACCTATTCACTCCTATATGTCCCTTTTTAATATTTTCCATCTCCTTCAGTATTAGAATATTATTTGTTTATTCTTAAAAAAAAATCATTCAGTTTGTGTGTGTGTGACAGTGAGTGAGTGAGATTTAAGCAATCGAGACTGGGTAAAAATTAGCTTTCCTCCTCACCATTATGTCTCGTCCATATTGAGCAATCAGTGGTTTCATAAAAATAAATAAATATAATGCACATTATACATTGTTGTGTTCCTTGTTGTTTACCTTTGAAGTCCTTGGACAAGACTTGATGCTTGTGAGGGCTGGCAAGGAATCAGAAAGAGAGTAACCAAGTCCCAAGGAAGCGAAGGAAGATCTGCAGGGCGGAGAGGACTAATGAATGGGCAGTCAAGGTCTCCATCGAGTCGATCCAAAGAAGAACCGTCCGCTGAGCTACCAGGAAATATCCGTAGATTTGCCTGGATGTTTCCATTTCAGTTCACAAATGTTTGTTCAACACAGAAGGATAATTTATTAACTAGTGCCATTCCCTCTGTCAGACGGGTAGCTGCAGATGCAGAATCCACAGGAGAGAAGGGGAGGTGGTAGCTTCCTGGTCCTTCCCTGTTCGTTGTAACATGTTGTGTAACTTTCACATGGCTGACTTGGGGCTAGTCCTCCTCTCTCAACCCAACCTACTTCACAGGGTTGTTGTGCAGAAAATAGGACAAGGGATACATTGCCCTTGACTTACAACCACAATTGAGCCCAAAATTTCTGTTGCCAAGTGAGAAATTTGTTAAGTGACTTTTGCTCCATTTTACGACTTTTCTTGCCACATTTGTTAAATGAATCACTGCAGTTATTAAATTAGTAACACGGCTGTTAAGCGAATCTGGTTTCCCCATTGACTTTGCTTGTCAGAAGGTCACAAAAGGAGACCACATGATTCCAGGATACTGCAACCATCATAAATGTGAGTCAGTTGTCAAACATCCGAATGTAAATCACATGACCATGGGGACGCTGCAATGGTCATAAGTGTGAAAAACAGTCATAAGTCACTTTTTTCAGTGCTGTAACTTTTTCAGTGCCGTGAATGGTTGCTAAGTGAACTGCTGAAGATGTTGAGGACGACTGTATTACATATGTGTGCGATATGTATGAGTTACAAATAAAGTAATAAAGGTAGGATATAAATCTAATAAATAAAACAAACATCACCCACCCCATTTTTTTCCTACATTTTGAGTGTTTTGTTTGGGGGGAGAGTTTTGCCAAGGAGAAGAGAGAGGGTCGGTTACAAAGAATTTGTTCCTACAAAATGGAAGTATGGAGCCCCAGCGATAGCTGTGGCTGCAGTATGTCAGTTTCTAAAAAGGAATTTCCTCTGGTGAGTTGTTTTATGAACAACAAACAATCATACAATTAATTCATTACAATCTAAAAAAAAATAACTTTGTCTTTGGGAGAGACAGATCAGATTAACAGATTAACAGAGTTGGAAGGGACCTTGTGGGTCATCTAGTCCAACCCTCCACCCAAGCAGGAGATCCTACACCATTTCTGACAGATGGCAGTCCAGTCTCTTCTTGAAAGCCTCCAGTGATGAAGCTCCTGCAATTTCTGAAGGCAATTTGGTTGACTGTTCTCACTGTCAGAAAATTTCTCCTTATTTCTAGGCTGAATCTCTCCTTGTTCAGTTTCCATCCATTGTTCCTTGTCTGGCCTTCGGGTGCCTTGGAAAACAGCTTGACCCCCTTCCTCCTCTCTGTGGCAGCCCCTCAAATATTGGGACATTGCTATCGTGTCTCCCCTGGTCCTTCTCTTCACTAGACTAGCCATGCCGAGTACTTGCACTCAAGCAGGTTCTCTGTATTATATGACCAAAGATAAAAATGAAATCTATTCTCTGTGTATCTAATGTGACAAAATGCCACTGAATCATGGAGACAGATTAGATCAGCATTTCTCAACTTTAGCAACTTTAAGATATATGGACTTCAAATCCCAGCAGCACTCCCTCTTGCTTTAATTTCACCCCAGGACTGAGATTTCCTCTAATCAAAAACCAGACAAAAAAAAACCACATTCTTTGGTTCTGTCTTTTCCATAAAGAAGAAGAGACTTACTTCTCTGCGCAGGTTTGAAAAACAGTTTGAAGAGACAAGATGGCAGTTTGTGCTCGATGGAACATCATTGGGGATTCCTTCTAAAGCATTAAATGGGTTTGAATCTTCAAAATCAGACAAATCGTTTCTCAGGCTACCAAACCTTTGTTTATTATCCTTCAGAAATCCTAGCGTGCCCGATGCTGGAGGAGACAAGCATTATTCCCAGCTTCAAAAGAGGCAGGCGAGTAAGAAATCCAGGGAGCTACAGATCAGTTAGTCTGACATTGTTAGCTGGGAAGATTCTGCACGGGTGTATCACAGCCTCAAAAACTTCAACTCCCAGTTGAAGTCTGAACATCTTAAAAGTTCTGAACCAAATAAAAAAAAAGACCTCTCTGTAAGAATGTTTGAAACAAACCCATTAAAAGGAAGCAGAAGTACAGATAGTCCTTGTTGTAAGTTCATTTAGTGACAGAAGTTACAACTGCACTGAAAAAAGTGACTTTTGACCGTTTTTCATATTTGCAACCATGGTCTCCGTAGTTACGTGGTCAAAATTAACACGTGTGGCAACTGACTCATATTTATGAGGGTTGCCGTGTCCCGGAGTCATGTGATCACTTTTTATGACTTCTGACAAAATCAATGGGGGAACCAGATTCACTTAACCACCATGTTCTGAGCCATGGTGGCACAGTGGTTAGAGTGCAGTCCTGCAGGCTCCTTCTGCTGATCACCAGCTGTCTGCAATTTGGCAGTTCGAATCTCACCAGGCTCGAGGTTGATTCAGCCTTCCATCTTTCCGAGGTGGGTAAAATGAGGACCCAGATTGTTGGGGGCAAGAGGCCGACTCGGTAAACCACTTAGAGAGGGCTGTAAAAGCAATATGAAGTGGTATATAAGTCTAAGTGCTATTGCTAATGCTACTAATTTAACAACTGCAGTGGTTCACTTAACAACTGTGGCAAGAAAAGTAGTAAAATTATTATTATTTATTATTTATTAAATTTTTATACCGCCCTTCTCCCAAAGGACTCAGGGCGGTGTACAGCCAAAGATAAAACACAGGATATATACAATTAAAAACCAACATTTAAAACTTAGCAAATTACAAAAAGGCTGAAAATTAAAAATTAAAAATTTAAATTTTAAAATATTAATAAAACCCCAATTCAAAATCAAAACTACTTATGCCAGTCCCGCTTGAATAAATAAATGTGTTTTTAGCTCACGACGGAAGGTCCAAAGATCAGGCACTTGACGTAGGCCAGGGGGAAGTTCATTCCAGAGTGTCGATGCTCCCACAGAGAAGGCCCTACTCCTGGGGGCCGCCAGCCGACACTGTTTGGCGGACGGCACCCTGAGGAGACCCTCTCTGTGAGAGCGTACAGGTCGGTGGGAGGCATAGGGTAACAGCAGGCGGTCTCGTAAGTACCTGGGTCCTAAGCCATGGAGCGCTTTAAAGGTGTTAACCAAAATCTTGAAGCGCACCCTAAAGACCACAGGAAGCCAGTGCAGACTACGGAGCAGTGATGTTACGTGGGAGCCACGAGCGGCTCCCGTTACTACTCACGCAGCCGCATTCTGGACTAACTGTAGCCTCCAGGTGCACCTCAAGGGCAGCCCCATGTAGAGAGCATTGCAATAATCCAGCCTAGACGTAACCAGAGCGTGAGTGACCGTGCATAAGGCATCCCGGTCAAGGAAGGGACGCAACTGGCGGACCAAGCAAACTTGGTAAAAGGCCCTCCTGGAGACGGCCGCCAGATGTTCATCAAAGGACAGCCGTCCATCCAGGAGGACGCCCAAGTTGCAAACCACCTCCTTTGGGGCCACTAACTCGCCCCCAACAGTCAGCTGCAAACGCAGCTGACTGTACCGGGGTGCCGGCATCCACAGCCACTCCGTCTTGGAGGGATTGAGTTTGAGTCTGTTTCTCCCCATCCAGACCTGTACAGCTTCCAGGCACCGGGACAGCACTTCGACCGCTTCGTTGGGGTGGTCCAAGGTGGAAAAGTACAGCTGAGTATCATCAGCGTACAGATGATAACTCACCCCGAAACCACTGATGACCTCGTCCAGTGGCTTCATATAGATGTTGAAAAGGGTAGGCGAGAGGATCGACCCCTGAGGCACCCCACAATTGAGGCGCCTCGCGGACGACCTCTGCCCCCCTGTCAACACCGTCTGCGACCGGTCGGAGAGATAGGAGGAGAACCACTGATAAACGGTGTCTCCCACTCCCAATCCCTCCAGCCGGCGCAGCAAGATACCATGGTCGATGGTATCAAAAGCCGCTGAGAGATCTAATAGGACCAAGGCAGAGGAGCAACCCCTGTCCCTGGCCCTCCAGAGGTCATCCACCAACGCGACCAAAGCCGTCTCCATGCTGTAACCGGGTCGGAAGCCGGACTGGAACGGGTCTAGATAGACAGCTTCCTCCAGGTGCCGGGGGAGCTGCCATGCAACCACACTCCTTACAACCTTCGCCACAAGGTTGGAGACTGGACGGTAATTTCCCAAAATAGCTGGGTCCAGGGAAGGCTTCTTAAGGAGAGGTCTCACCACCGCCTCTTTCAAGGCGGCGGGGAAAACTCCTTCCACCAAAGAAGCGTTTATAATCCCCTGGAGCCAGCCTCGTGTCACTTCCTGAGCAGCCAGCACTAACCAGGAAGGACACGGGTCCAGTAAACATGTAGTTGCATGTAATCTCCCCAGCAACTTGTCCACGTCCTCGAGAGCAAAATGGGGCAAAATTCACTAAAATGTAGCAACACAAATTTTGGGCTCAATTGTGGTCGTAAATCGAGGATTATCTGTATGCAAGAACAAGACTTTATAAGTCAAATCTTCATTTTTTTGATAAATTACTTGAAAATAATATAACAATATAAATTATTAGAGATGAAAGGAAAGTTAGTCATTTGTGAAAAATATCAACCAGTATTGGATGGGAGTTGCCTGGCTTCGTAAAAATCTATTTGAATATTATTTTGACATTTTATTTTATTGCTATGTGGAAGTGAACCAATGGTCAACATGGATGGTGAGGACCCCTTGACTGGATGATTTAGGCAGACGTTGGATGCTGTCAATCAAGGTGACTGAGTGGCGGACGGAACATGAGCATTGTGAGCAAACCCATGGATATCAGCACTGCCTTTAAGCAGCATGGCAACCACAGGAAGCAAGGAAAGAGCCCAAGATTTCCTCTCTATGGTCCCAAAAGGCAGGATGCAAAAAATAGCATTTAACACAACTGTAGATTAGGAGATCATTCCAAACAGAGAAACAATTCAAGAATGGAACCAAAATCCCGGAGAGTTGGGAGCGTTGTCTTCACAAGTTACGAAGACCAAATCCAGAGCCAATCAAGATAAGACAGTGATAAGAGACCGTTTTTGAAATTAAAATGTTCATCTAAAGGGTCAGGAAAAATATTAGTGGGAATATCAAGTCTTGGCTGATGACCAGGTCTCTGCAATTTTTCTTCCCCTCTCATATCTAGGCTGCAACCTCAGCTCTTGTCTAACCTTGTTCGGTGTGATAAAAAATTCAGCAAGAATTCTCTCTTGCTCACCCCGCCTCAGCCGCTAAATGATACCGTGTTCCCCATCACAAACCGAGAAAGCTTTTGCTCTCCACCCTCCTTTGTGTCTAATGTTGGGGTAATAAAATAACGAAGCATGATGGTTAAGTGACAAAAAATTATCAGCTCGTTTTTGAGTTATGGAGTGTTTCTGTAAAATAGCATTTAAATTATATCAAGCTGATGCATTTCTTACTGAGATTGCCACAATGGAGTTATAATTGCAACTTCCCTTCAGCAGCTGAGGTGAAATTTGCCAAACATGAATCAACAGGACTGGAAAAAAAAAGAAAAGATAAATATATCATTTTGTTTCATTTTCCTTATTTGTGAGTCTTCTGGACAACTGGAATTGAGCTGATCCCCATTTTCTTTTTCTTTTTTTTTTGCAAATTTTTTTTATTTTTCCATAATAATTCCCACAATTTGACCAGTGTACAATACAATCACTTATCCAACAATCAGTCCTATACTCAAATTATACTCAGTCAGGGCTGCTCGACTGCCACTCCCCCCTTTAATCCTTTCTTCCCTTCTCATCCTTCTTAAACTTCCCCCACCACCTTCTCCTCGCTTTCCTACTTCCCCTCCTCTTTCCCACTTCTCACTACCATCCTTTCTAACCCTCTATCTTCTCCTTCTTCTCCTCCTCCTATCCTTTCTTCTCCCTCCCTTCTTTCCTTCCTAACCACCTACCTACCTACTTTCTTCCTTCTTTACTCCTCTTTCCTTACCCTTTCCTTCGGGAGTGTTTGCCGAGCAGTCCCGACATTACACCATTCCAACTTGTTTAATTCTACCATTATTCCTGTACAATGGCAACCAATCAATTTATAGTCTTCCCTTCCCGCCTCCTTCCCCGAGACTTCCCAGAACAGAATACAGGGTATTGTAACTAACAAACATAATCTAAAATATAACATAAAACATATTCCATTTCACACCATCACACTATCAATTCCCTTCTTTCTTAAACTAATACATAATAATTCCTAACTTCACTCAAAAACTAATTGATATTTTTTAATCTGATACTTATTTTGAATATAATCAATCCACTTCCTCCATTCCAATATATATTTTTCTTGTGTACAGTCTTTCAAGTAGGCAGAAATTTTTGCCATTTCTGCTAAATTTGATACTTTACTAATCCATTCTCCAATTGTAGGTAAGTCTTCTTTCTTCCAATATTGTGCAATCAATAATCTTGCAGCAGTTATTAAATTCAGAATCAGTTTTGTCTCTATAACAGTGCAATCTGAGATTATTCCTAATAAAAGAACTGTGGAACAAACTTGATCTTCTTTTTCAAAATGTTCTGCATAATCCACCATATTTTTAATCCAAAAGGCTTTAACTTTTTGCAAGTCCACCATATATGATAATAGGTAGCATCCTCACAATCACATCTCCAACATTTTGCTTTCACATTTGGATACATACATGACAGTTTTTAGGATCTAAATGCCATCTATAAAACATTTTATAAAATTTTCTCTTAAATTTTGTGCTTATGAATTTAACATTCCTCACCCAAATTTTTTCCCATGTTTCTAACATTATAGGTTGTTGAAAATTTTGTGCCCATTTTACCATACAATCTTTAACCAACTCCATTTCTGAATCAATTTCAACCAATACATTATATAATCTCTTTATATGCTGTTGACCTTGATCTTTTATTTGTTTTACCACATTATCATCACTTTGCCTTATACCAATTTTCTGATCTATTTTCCATCTAGATTGCAATTGTCCATACTGGAACCATGTATAATTTCTTCCTTCATCCCTCAATTTCTCCCTAGATTTCAACTGTAATTCCCCTTTTTCCATAGTCAAAAGCTCTTTGTAAGTGATAACTTCCATTTTTTGTAATATATTTATATTCTCTATCATATGTCTGGGGATGGTCCATATTGGTATCTTTCCATCTAACTTATATTGATATTTTTTCCAAATCCTCAACAACGCACTTCTGACCATATTATTCTTAAATGTCTTATCAATTTTCTTGTCATATATTACATATGCGTGCCATCCATATAACAAACCATAACCTTCTATATTCAAAATCCTTTCCTCTGTTAAATTAATCCAATCAGAAATTAAAGTTAAAACAACTGCATCATAGTACAATTTCAAATTAGGCATTTTAAACCCCTCTTTCCCTAACGCCTTGCATTATTTTTAACTTTATCCTCGGTTTTTACCCTTCCATACAAATTTATTAATCCTTTTGCCATTCTTGTAAATTTGCATCTTTCTTCAAAATTGGAATCATTTGAAACAAAAATAAAAATCTAGGCAAAACATTCATTTTATAGCTGCCACTCTTCCCAACAATGATAATTGTAACTTCTTCCATTCTCCATTTCTTTAATTACTTTTCCCCACAATACCTCATAATTGTTTTATATAATTTTACATTTGATGCTGTAATGTATACTCCTAAGTATTTAACCTTTTAACTACTTCATATCCAGTTATTCTTTCTAATTCTTCCTCTGATGTGTATTCATATTTTTAATTATCATTTTGTCTTCTGTTGATTCACTTTAAACCCAGATACCTTACTATACTGATCAATTGTCTCCATCAAATATACAGCTGAATGTATTGGTTGAGATAAAGAAACAACCAAATCATCTGCAAACGCCTTAATTTATAATCTTGATTTTTAATTCTAATTCCTTTTATTCGATCTAAACCACGTATCTTACTCAATAATATTTCCAAAGTTAGAATGAATAATAATGGTGACAAGGGACATCCTTGTCTAGTCCCTTTCTCAATCTTGAAAGATTCTGTTAATCCACCATTTACTATTATTTGAGCTGTTTGCTTTTGATATATAGCCTTAATTGCTTGAATAAAATAATCCCCAAATTGCATTTTTTCTATTACTTTAAACAAAAACTGCCAATCCAATCTATCAAAAGCTTTTTCGGCATCCAAAAAGAGGAATGCTGCTGAAACCTGGCTGTTTCCTTCCAAATATTCAAGTAAATTTACAATTTGTCTCATATTATATCTCATCTGTCTCCCCTTAATAAATCCTGATTGGTCATTATGAATTAATTGATTCATCAGTGGCATCAATCTATTCGCTAGTATCTTAGCAAATATCTTATAATCAGTGTCCACGGATTCGTAAAGCAAGTTCCATTGCTCTATATTGTACCAAAACAATTTCATCATCAACTTTATCCATTTTACTTTGAACTGCCTCAATCTCATTTTCCAATTTTAAATTAACTTTCTTTATTTCTTCTACTTCCTGCTCCAATAAAATCACATTTGATGCCAGACCCTGTACTGCTGACACCAAACCTTCTTTAACTTCTTTATTTCCAGTCTGAATTTCTAACATCTGTTTTTTCATCTCTGACATTTCTTCTGTAATTAATTTAAACTTATCCTCTATCTGGGAAGTTTGCCAATTCATAGCATCGTTAAGAGATTCTTTCATAAATTCTTTCAGGTTATCCTGAAGTGCTTCCAAATTTAGTAATTTTGTATCTGCTGTATGTGCTGGAGAGACTCCCGGTGTTAATGTTCCTGGAGTTTTTGTAGCAGTTGACTTTAATTGTTTTGCTGCCATCTCTTAAAATTTCTCTTTAACTTAATATTACGTATAAACCTTTTAAGTCTTTTTTTTCCCCCAGTCTCAGTATCTCTTCTCCCTTCTCATTACAATGTTTAAAAAAAAAAAATATTTCCAGCTGGCCTCAGCAATAAACAACAGACAGTGAGACTTGGAACACTTTCGTTTTCAACTGTGTAGCTCATTAAAGAACGATCGCCATTTTCACTTTGAAGTCAGATCCAAAACTTAAAAAAAAAAATAACAGGGAATTGATTGATTACTTGCTTTTATAATTAGAGCTCTCCTGTTTCTGTTCAGTCCGGTATTATCTTCTTTAAGTTGAAATTGGTCCCGGCTAATATTACGTATAAACCTTTTAAGTCTTTTTTTTAAATCAGTCTCAATATCTCGATCTCTTCTCCCTTCTCATTACAATGTTTAAAAAAAATTTCCAGCTGGCCTTCAGCAATAAACAGCAAACAGAGAATTGTAACACTTTCGTTTTCAACTGCATAGCTCATTAAAGAACGATCGCCATTTTCACTTTGAAGTCAAATCCAAAACTTAAAAAAAAATAACAGGGAATTGATTGATTACTTGCTTTTATAATTAGAGCTCTCCTGTTTCTGTTCAGTCCGGTATTATCTTCTTTAAGTTAAAATTGGTCCCGGCAGTTGGTCGCGGCAATTAGGTCTGCCGGAGCAGGAAAAAAGCCTCAGATCTGGAGCACTTTGAAGTTCTGAGGGGGCTTAACCCTTCGAGCCCCCTGGTATCTTCCAGGAGCTCTAGGGAAGCTCTACCTCTGCTTCTTTTTGCTCACCACCGCTTCTTCTCCCGAAGAGGGGGGTTTCCGAACTGCTGGACAGCTGATTGTCGCTGTCTTAGCAGTCCAACATGATCCAGAGGTTGGTGACCAGAAAGATCACCTCCATTGCCAACGGAGCCAACCAGGAAGCCCACCGAGCTGATCCCCATTTTCATTGTGGATTGAATGATAATGTCAAGCAAGCTCTTTGTGCAACCGTGTCTTTCAAATATAGATTAGACCTGGCAACCAGGTGGATATCCTGGGAACTGGAATCCAAAGGCAATTTTTAAAAATTGTTAAACCCCTTCCCCAAATAGTTTACACTTGTTTTGTGAGAACAGAAAAGCAATTGCCTTCATTCACAAGGAGTTTCTTTATATAAGGATCCTTTCTTTCCCTTATATTTTTCTTCCTCCCCCACCCCTCGCATTTTTCCCTCTGCACTTCTTTTTGTATTTTTCTTAGCTTGTATTTTTTTATATATTTCTATTTTTAAACTTCAATAAAAGTTATCATAAAAAAAGAAGCTGTAATCCAAAGGCCTCTAGAAGGCACCAGATTGGAAAAATCTCTTCCACAACCTGGCACTAGAATCCCGAGTGTGCCTGCCCAATTTTCTCAGCTCAAAAGCCAACCCTTGCCAGGGATTTGATGTGGGAGAAAGCAGAGGATGGAAAACTGGCCTCTTGCGCCCTGCATTGTTTCTGCTTTGTGAACAATTTGATGAAAGAGGATTCGCCTCCAGAAGGTATTTCATAGAAAGGGGGAATTTCTGAAATTTTCTTCTGAATGAATGTGCTACTTTGCCCCCTCCTAACTGAAGAAGTACAGGGGACCCTCTCTGAGGGACATTTTATATATATTGAGACACTGGAGAAAAGATTGCACAAAGAATGACTGGCTACGTGCATTATTGAACCCACCCTCCCTCTGTTCTCTCTCTCTCTCTCTCTCTCTCTCTCTCTCTCTGAGATGATGATAGATAGATAAATGATAGATAGAAAGATAAATAATAGGGAGATGAGAGAGAGAGAGAGAAAGAGAGAGAGAGAGAGAAGGGGGGAGATGGAGATGTAACAGAGGGAGGGAGGGATAAGTAATGCACACGGCCAGTCTTTCCTTGTGCAATAAACTCCCCGATGTTCTCAAGCCCCCAAGGTTAGTCGTGGGTTCTTTCCAGAAGGTGTTTCAGTCCCTCTCTCACTGCTAGAGTGGGGCCAAAATGGTTAGAGAATTCTTCCAGCCCTTGGAACTGTTGGGAAAGACAATTCACCCAACTGACCAAAGAGCTTTATGTGTAGCTCCATTGTGACTGTGGAAGACTAGGACGGAAAAAGTCAGACCTCCCTAGATCGATCTGAGAAATGATAATACACGAGCACACAATAGATTTAAGCTTAATGTTAACTGCTCCAATCTTGATTGCAGAAAATATGACTTCAGTAACAGAGTTGTTAATGCTTGGAATGCACTACCTGACTCTGTAGTCTCTTCCCAAAATCCCCAAAGCTTTAACCAAAAACTCTCTACTATTGACCTCACCCCATTCCTAAGAGGGCTGTAAGGGGCGTGCATGTCTACCGTTCCTGTCCTATTGTTTCCTTTCGTTATATCCAATGAATATAGTTATTACATACTCATACTTATATATATGCTTATATATTGTATAGTTATTACATGCTTATGCTTATATACACTGTGTGACAAATAAAGAAATAAAATAAAAAGAAATAAAATAAAATGAGAGTTCAAAGAAAGGGGGAGGTTGCCATTCTGACTCTACCAATCCAACTTCTCTTTTCCAAGTTCCACCCTTTTCAAAGGCTCACGGCCTATCATTGAAGAGGCTCGGGAATTGAATTCAACAAAAGTTGGAGATAAAATAAGAACTGGGTTTTGATGGCCGTGGTGGTAGAGCTTCTGCAAACCCCTGTGACCACATTTGGTTTGGGCAAAGCACTAAAAGCCTTTTAAGATCTTCTGCCAAATAGGTAGACAGAGAAGACTGGAGGAGCAAATCCTCTGAATTTTTCAGGACAGGGGAAGAAGGAAAGAAGAACAAGAAAAAAAAAACAAAACCCCAAACCATTTCTGTCACCTTGCACAGATAAAGCAATCAGAAAAACCTCACCCAAATAAATGCCAAATGAAGCAGAAAAGGAAAAAAATCTTTCATGGAATAAAAAAAAACTTTGGGAAGAGTGAAAGTTTGGCACGAAGCAACTCCATTTGCAGCAGAGGCTCCTGAACTCACTTGGCTGTTGGGTGTTCTGGGGCTTCAAGGGCAGCTTGATTTTGACCCAGTCCGTCGTATTAAACTATAATTTGGTTCATATATTGTGTGAACGCAGCATTTGTCTATTGTCTATTTTACCAGCCTACATATTCCTCCGAGGTCCTTGGGAGAAATTTACAGTAAGATATGCATATGGCAACATGGTTTTTATTAAAAGATCATGTTATCACACCAACGCAACATGTACTTAATGCTGCAACAGAAGGAGCCCCGTCTGCTGTTGGGAAGGAAGGGAAAAGATTTTCAGCAGGACACAAAAACTCTTGCCCTCAATTGTATCTGGATTTTCTTTCTCCACTTCCTCCCCGACCCCCCTCCCCAGGAGAGGAGTTGGGTGGATAACAGCCATGGCTGACTTCAGCTTCACCCTGGGAAGGTCTAAATAGGTAGCAATGGGATCTCCTGAGTTATGCCGGACACGGGGCCAGCTGGGTCTCCTGTTGGCGTACTGGCAAATGGTTTTTCGCCGTTGCCAAGCCTGGCAGGGTGCCCCTGAGCTTCCGGTGCAGCTGCAGGCAGGCAGTCAGGTTGTGCCCTGGAACTGGCTGGCTTCCACCCCCTTTCTAAAGAGAGCAGAGGCTCTTGTGTGGATGCTGGTTTGTTTGGGGGGCACGGAGGGAGGTGCGGGCGACAGAGATTGGCATCCAAATAGATTCTGGAATCCAAGTTCCTGTCGTGTCCCACTCCTCCGCTGACGACCGGGTCAGGGAAATCCGAATCAGGCGTGCCTCTGCAGCTCTGCCAAAGTCCTAGCAAAGTTCTCAAGGCAGGCAGGAGACCATAAAGTGATTTCAGCAAGATAAGGTAGACTTTGCCTGACTCAGAGAATGCCAGAAAGCAGATCCTTTATATAGGCCATGGGGTGTGGCTCCATGACTCAGCACTTATCCCGGCCTGCCCCTCCCTTCCTTCTGTTGATGCCGCTTATCAATTCTCCTGAAGCGAGGGTCACTCCAGTCTGCAGCTGTTGGTAATTGACCTTCCTCAGGTTCACATGCTGTGGGGGAGGGGGAGGGGTCTAGTTGCTCTGTTTGCCTGGCCATGGAGCCAGGGCTGGGGGCTGGAGGCGCTTCTTCTTCCTCAGCCTGTCTGGGCATGGAGCCAGGGCTGGGGCCGGGAGGCATGCTAGGACATTTCTCAGCGTTCAGAAGCAGATAAGAAGGCCCCGGCTGCGGGGAAAGCGGACGAGGCACAACAGTTCCTTAAGTTCCTTACCATAGTAGCAGAGGTGGGCGTCACATAATTTAACAACCGGTTCATCAAGAATCAAATATGTGAGCGTGCGTGCACCTTGCGCACATGCGCATTGTGTCAAAAACACGGCAATTGTACAAGACGGGATAGCATAGCGGTGGGTGGGTGGACCCAGCCGCTGGCCATAATTACCCGTTCACCTGGAACCAGCTGAATCCCACCCCTTTATCGTAGGAAGAAGACAGATGGTCTCTGGGCCAGAAGGAGAATATGGCTCTGGTTTTCCTCGCTGGTGCAAAACCCGTAATATTTTGTGGAGATGTTCTTGGACCATGATTTCCATCTACCTTGAGATGCTCCTTTTCTGCTGGGTGGATCCTGATATTAGTCTTCCTAGAAAACCTCCCTTAACTCATCAGTGTGTTACTTATTACCTGGGTTTGCAGAGCATGCTTGACTTGGCTAGTTAAAACAATTAGAGTGCTGCATTTGCATGAGAGATTAAGCTTGGCTAGTGCTAACTTCGATTTGTTCTTGTGTTGTATGAACTCAACCTGTTCAGTTTATGGTTCTGTTGTGTCTGCGCCCCCCCCCACCCCGAGCTGGGCCCCCTGCCAGAAAGTGACTTGGAAAGTGAGGGGGAAGGGCCATCAGGACTTACCTCGGGAGCACCGGCTTCCCTGGCTCAGCTCCAGGAGCCAGAAACAGGCAAGGTGGAAGAGATAACGAGGCCTCCGTCCCCTGACTCTTTCCCCCCAGGCCACGCCTCCAGACCCAGCTGATGGCAATCAGGCCTGGCTGGACCCTAGGTTTTGTAGGCAGGAGAGGCGGGAACAACTGAAGCGGGGTGGGGCAGCCCTAGGAAGTGCTGAGTCATGGAGCTACACCCCACAGGATATAAAACCAGCAAGGGCTGCTATGCCTCTTCATAGCAGGCAAATCAACTGCGTAACTAGAGCTGAAGTACTGTTTGTTCCTGGGTGACTCATCAGCATCAAGGGAGGTAACAGAGTCACTTGGCATATGCTCGCTAGTTTGCTGCCAGAGCTGATAGTGCTGGCTAATTAAGCCATCGCTTGGATGGAGGCAAGGGAGGACAGAACAGGTTCAGAGAGTTCTGCAAAGTTTGAAAAAGGGTTAATTCAGAAGCCAGGGAAAGTCCACTGTGTAAGCAGTCAGCAGTGTTCTTAGACAAAGCTTTTGTTGTGTAATTGCCCTGTTTGGTTTGTGAAATTGACCTGTGATGAGAGGCAATTGGGACCCAAAGGAGATGTTGGATTCCATATTTGGGTTTGCACAACAAACTAGACTAGCATTAACAGAGTTTGTGATTCTGTGTGCAGTGGAAACCCAGCTGTTATCTTAGTAGGTTGCATGAACCAAGTTTCCCTTTCAGCAATAACATGCTTTGTTTTCAGTATCTCAGGTTCTATGAATATAAGACTCTAATTTGTTCATGTAGGTTTAACATGTTTGAATCCAGCCAGAAATTTTCCATAATACAACCAATAACATACATGGAGACCAGCCCTATAATTCTTACATAAAATTTCAGGTAGGAAAAGGGGGTTGTGCCACCCGCTTATCACACCAAGTAATCTGGGATCCTTCTGTGAACTGTAGCTCCTATACAGGTAGTCCTCAACTTATGACCACAATTGAGTCCCAAATTTCTGTTGCTAAGTGAGACATTTGTTAAGTGAATTTTACCCTCAGTTGCTAAGTGAATCACTGCAGTTGTTAAGCTAGTAACACAGTTCTTAAGTGATTCTGGTTTCCCCATTGACTGTGCTTGTCAGAAGGTCACAAAAGGGGATCACATGACCCCAGGACACTGTGACCGTCATAAGTATGAGCCAGTTGCCACGGGTCTGGAATGTCAATCACATGAACATGGGGATGCTGCAATGTTGAAAAAAGCTTGTAAGTCACTTTATTCAGTCCCGTTGTAACTTTGAATGGTCACTAAATGAACTCTTGTAAATCGAGGACTACCTGTACAGTTGGAAAGCAAAGTGGGGGAGGTGTCAGCAGGTCAACAGAGGGATACCATCTAGAGCAGAGTTCCCCAACCTTTCCAGCTATGCGGACTGGTGGTGTTGTGGCTCCAGCCCCCCCCCCCGGGCCTGGCCTCCTGCCAGAGAGGGAGAAGGGCCATCAGGGCTCCCTTCTGCAGGGCCGGCTTCCCTGGCTCAGCTCCAGGAGCCAGAGGCAGGCCACTTGGAAGAGGTAACGTCTCCTGTATCTCCCCCCGCCCACGAAACGCTTCCAGATCCAGCTGAGGACAATCAGTCCTGGTTAGATCCCAGGTTTCGTAGACAAGAGAAGCGGAAACAACAGAAGCAGGGGTGGGGCAGGCCTAGAAAGTGCTGAGTCATGGAACCACATCCCACAGGGTATAAAAGCAGGAGGGGCTGCTATACTGCTTCGTGACGAACAAATCCAATTGCCTTGAGAGAACTTGAGCTGAAGTTCTGTTTATTCCTGACTTCCTGGTTGACACACTGGCATCAAGAAAGATAACAGAAAAACCTTGGCAGATGTTCACTGGGTTGCTGCCAGAGCTGATAGCTGCCGTGGACTCAATTGCCGGCTAATTGAGTCATTTCTTCTGCCTCCCGGACTGCGGTAGGGGGACAGAACAGGTGGCGGGAAGGGAGAGACAATGATTCAGGGTGAGTGGCTGGCAAGTGTGGGCATGCACACGGCTCCATTTGCGCGAGAGGCACACACACACACATGCCTCTCACACAAGTGGAGTGCGGGCGTACACATTCACCCACTACTCGGGCAAGTGAGGATGTGTGTGCGCGTATACTTGCCAGCCATTTCTGTGGCCCAGATGCAATCCCCTCATGGCGCATTAGGGGCCGCGGCCCACAGGTTGTGGACTACGATCACTTAAAGTGTTACTAGTGCTTTATATTGCGTTAGTGAGACCACTCTGGCATCCAGTTCTGGTCACCCTGATACAAAAGAGATTCCGAGACTCTAGAAAGTGTTCAGAGAAGAGCAGCAGAGATGATAACTAAATCAAATAAGGAACGGTTGAGGGAGCTGGGTATGTTTAGCCTATCAAAGAAATACTTAGGAGAGACAGAATAATTGTCTTCCAGTATTTGAGGGGCTGTCACGGAAAAGAGGCCTCTAAAGCTACAGAAGGGCAGGACAAGAAGCAGTGGGTGCAAGCTTGTTAGAAAGAGATCCATCCTGAAACTAAAGAGAAATGTCCCGACCAAAGAATTAATCAGTGGAACAACTTGCCTCCTGGAGTTGTGAGTTCTCCATCATCGTGCATAAGAGCACCAGCGTACCTACCGTCCCTGTCCTAATGTTCCCTTTAATTGTATTCATTTTATGTATTCAATTCATGCTTATACTTATATATATTATTTAATATGTATTCAACAAAATAAATAAATAAAATAAATAAGTAAAATAAATAAATCATCGGTGCTTTTCAAAAGTAGACTGGACAACCATTTGATCAAGGCGGTATAAGGTCTCTTGCCTTGACCAGTTGGTTGGACTAGAAGAACTCGAAGGTCCCTTCCAGCCCTGTCAGTCTCGGTCCCATAATAGCAATAGCACTTAGACCCTATATACCACTTCACTGTGCTTTCCAGCCCTCTCTAAGCAGTTTACAGAGTCATCGTATTTGCCCCCAATAATCTGGGTCTTCATTTTACCCACCTCAGAAGGATGGAAGACTGAGTCAACCTTGAGCCAGTCAGGATCGAACGCCTGGAGTGAGCACTGACTTAGCCTGCAGACCGCATTGCAACCACTGCGCCACCACGGCTGTAACCTGGCATCTTCATTCCAAGTCCAACAACCTGGGCATTACACTTGTCATCAGTGCATAAGAATGTTATTTCCCTGCGAGTCCAATCTCAGAAATGCTGAGCATATACCTACACCAAAGCATGAGTTATGGTTGGGCAGAGATTTATGCTGAGTGGTTGATTGAACTATTATGGCAGGAATTGTGCTGAAGAAACAGTGGCTGGGACTAGAGGAAAGACATTTTTACAAAGTTCATTTGTGTTCACATTTTATTAAAATGATATATATTTGCTTTATAAACTCTTGGGTAGTTTAATCACTGCCCCTTCTATCACATTAAACATTTACCGCTTTAATGGGACTATCGCTGGGGAGAGGTCCCAAGGTCTGGGAGCATCTGCAACTGATATATGTCAAAAGTTCAGGGACCATGGTGGCTCATACGGTTAGAACATTGAGCAGTGGCAGTTCGAAACCCAAGAGCGAGCCACATAACGGAATTAACTCGCGTCAATTTGATCCAGCTCATTCAAAGCCATATGCACAAATGCAAGTAGATAAATAGGTATTACTTCGGTGGGAAAATAAAGGAACATGAAAGAGCCCCCTTGGGCGTCCCCTGGCCAACAGTGATGTCACCGACTAATCCTTTCAACCCAGAAGCACTTTAAATCAGAGGTCTCCAAGCTTGGCCACTTTAAGATTTGTGGACTTCAACTCCCAGAGTTCCTCAGCCAGCAAAGCAAAAGCAAAGCAAAGCAAAGCTGGCTGAGGAACTCTGGGAGTTGAAGTCCACAAGTCTTAACGTGACCAAGGTTGGAGACCCCTGCTTTAAATGGTGCCTCCGACATGAAGTAGTAGTCAAAAAAATCAATACGGTGGCTGCAACTGTATGATAGAAGTGCTACCTCATCATAAGCAGGTGAAGCTGCAGCCGTAGGCTTTCGATGCTTTTGGCTGCAGCTCTGATCTAGGGAGAGAAAACCAATGGCCTTCCGGTTCCTGGAATGGCAGGAACATTTTCTTGAGGGCTGTGCAAAGAGATTCCCGCCCAGTTTGAGAGAGTCCAAGGTTACATTACAGCCAGCCTGCAATGAGAAGAAGCTGTTCCTGAAATTCTCTCAACCATTGTTCTGCAGGAGAAGATTATTATGTAGACATGGAGGCAGATCAGGCTTATGTACTATGGCAGGGGTCTCCAACCTTGGCAACTTTAAGCCTGGAGGACTTCAACTCCCAGAATTCCCCAGCCAGCAAAGTTGGCTGGGGAATTCTGGGAGTTGATGTCCGCCAGGCTTAAAGTTGCTAAGGTTGGAGACCCCTGTACTATGAGATACACCCATAGGTCCTCACCTTTTGTATATTGGAATAGGAGTTTAAAGATTAATCAAATAATGCATATGGGGCCCACTGCGATACCAGGCCCCTAAGTTGCTTGTTCGTTTGTTGTGTCCCTTGCAATCAGTAACCTTGGAGGCTTGTGTGCTGCAAAGAGAGAAGGCCACACTTGTATATCATCTTCTGAGAGACCCATATGCAACACGCCGGGCTTCTAGCCATCCTGTAACAGTAATTATGCTAAGCAAACAGACACTCATCTCATTTCAAAGGAAGCCTCTGCCAGGCTTCTTAGCTTCTGTTTCCAGCAAATGGAAAAGCGAAAACATTTGTGGTTGATTCATGGAGGCTGACACTATAAATCGTAGGCGGTGAAAAGAAAAAAAGAAGGGGAAGGAATCCAACCTTGGCAAGCAAATTGGATCGACTTTATGATCCCACTTTAATGCTCCTGTTAACACTGGATTGATTATTGATTAAGGAGCCCCTTCTGGACCGATTCCGGTTTTTCATGGCACACAATTCCATCTTTTCAAGATGACTATCCTAATACATTTTTCTGTAGGGTGGACGGCGCTTAGAGATAATGTCCTTGGGTCTTTTGGGTAGAGCATCACTTGGTGTAGTGGTTAGAGCACGGCAGCTTATTTGGGTAGACAAGTCCATTTTGGATGTTTGAGAACAAATTGCAGACTTTACTATAAAACTCTTGTGGGGAAAATTATTTATTTGACTAGCTTTTATGCCACTCCAGTTGTTGACAGATTCAGAGCAGCTCACAGTCCTAACATGTGTAAAGAGGAAAAGCAGATAACAAATGCTTCCTGCATAATTTTAACACAACAATAATGGAATTCTCCCATGCCAAAGAACTATAAAAATCCATGCAGTCATATACTCAGACGCAGGAGGAATCTCTCTCAACTCATCTCCCTCCCAAAGCTTTCTGAAACAGTAAAACCTTTATTGCTTTCCTAAATCCCAATAAAGTTTGGGCAAATTGAATATCCAGGAGTAGCAGAGAAGGGGGCCTGTCTGCAGATCTACAAATTTTGGGTGCAACTTTTTTTTTGTTGTCTTAAAACATGAATAGAAAACAAATCACTCTTGTTCCATCCTTCCATCATTCTAAAGCTCCCACGGAGCCAAAATCAGGCTGTAGAAATCAGCTATTTTGCTATTGAATTTCAGAAGCACCATTTGAGATGTTTGTATTGGGGAGTGAAAAGGTGCACGGTTTTGAACATGGAACTGCAAACAATGGCATCTGGGAGGCATCCCTGTTTGAGTTCCACGCCTTAAAAATCCACCCAGATTGCCTGTCTCCGGTGCAATCTCATTGAACGATGAACCTGGCTTTCTTGTTAGCTTGGGAAGTGCATTTTGGCCCCTCCATGGAGAAAGTGATGAGCCATCCCTGCTCAGGGAGGAATGCAGGTTGAAGCTTCCAGAAAAGGCTGCCTACCATCTGTTTGAACGTGACCAGCAAAGGGAGGACGCCCAAATGCATTTGAGTTGATGCAAATTTCAAAACTGTTTTCCACCCCTCCCACCCCACCCCACCCAAGCAATGTGGTTAGAGTCCTCCTCAGTGGGGTAAGCTGTAATGCCATGGGGTTTGCCCAAGGGGAAGCTGGGCCAGTGGTGGCTTTCGACTCTTCTCATGTCCTGATGGATGCTGAAGCCATTTCTGTTCTTCACTGGCTGCGTTGCTGCTTTGGAAGGCAATTCCTTCCTCCCCCACCCACTTCAAAGCCATGCTCAAGTTTTCCCCTTTTGGTGGCTGGCTGTAAATTAAGGGATAACTTCTCAAATTGTTCTTTCAGCCGATTCTGCACTCCTTCCTTTCCCTGCGTGCTTTTCCCCCAATTGAAATCATTAAATGTGCGCTAGGAATTAGGGCTCCTCAGCCATAATCACACAATGTAATTGGCAGCCGAGCAGGCTCCACGGAGCTGCCTCTGCCCCCCCCCTTCCTTCCTCTCCGCCAAAGTTTAAAGGTCAGTGAGAATATTTTTTTCTATAATCCGACAGGCACACGAGGTATATGGTGACTCATTTGCGGCCAGGTAATTCACCGGGAAATCTATAAATCAAGCTAAGGGGAATATTGGATCATGCTCATATCTGAACCCATCTGATTCGGTTCATGACAGAAATCAATCGGAGACAGGCGGCCCGGAATTGCTGCTGATTTATGCCCTTGTAGCCTAGGGAAGGAGCATTTGCAGGTGTCAAGTCTTGGCTGCTCAGGAAAGGCCCGAAGCACCTAAAACTCCTAGGAGAGAAGCGGCCCAGGAGAGCTGCCAGTAGTGGCTGCCTGATCATGCCTTGTAGAATGGAATGGAATGGAATAGTTGGAAGGGACCTTGGAGGTCTTCTAGTCCAACCCCCTGCTCAAGCAGAAGACTTATACCAATGATGGTTAACATTTTCCGCACCAAGTGCCCAAACCCCCCAAATGCAATGCATGTGTGGCCTCTGTGCATGCGCCCTGTTTCCCCCCCCGCGTGTGCATGCCGCCCCTTCATGCACGTCGCCCCCCGCACATGTGCAGCAGAGACCCGAAGACCAGCTGGCCGGCAGGAGGTGCACACGCAAGCACAGCAGAGCTGAACTGGGGCAACGGCTTGCGTGCCCACAGAGAGGGCACTGAGTGCCACATCTGGCACACATGCTCTAGGTTCGCCATCATGGCCCGATACCATTTCAGACAAGTGACTCTCCAATCGTTTCTTAAAATCCTCCAGCGATGGAGCAGCCATCTTGCCTCCCGCAATGTGTGAATACCTTCCACTTGCCTTTGTTCATGTCTTTTTAAATCTTATGGCCAGCGTCTTCAATCTTGTGCGGGGTGTGTGTGTTATGACAGACCAAGCACACCTCACACGATGCCTCCAACATCCTCCTCATGGACACACTGGAGGGGCATTGTGTGAGGTGTGCATGGTCTGTCATTAAAACACCCTTTCGCAGGAAGGATCTGGGCTGTGAATTATTTTCCAAGAACATCTCATAGTCTAAAAACCTTTCTGGGTAAATTCATGGGTTCCTTGTTGGAGACTCTGGCTTTCTTGGGTGGGGCTGTGCACTTCTGTGAAATGAGACGGGAAAGAGTTGGCACCGATTGACCTCGCTTGGTGGGTAAGAGGGCAAGCTAATTTTGTGGCAGTCTCTGAACGTCCAGCTGGAGGTCTGGCCTGTGTCCTTCAGCTGGTGAGAATGAAGTGAAGGAGAAGAAAGAGAGGAAGAAGACAGCAATGTTGTTGTGTTTATTAGTGACGGGTCATAGAGCAAGGGTCTCCAACCTTGGCAACTTTAAGACTTATGGACTTCAACTCTCAGAATTCCTCAGCCAGCTTTGCTGCCTGAGGAATTCTGGGAATTGAAGTCCACAAGTCTTAAAGTTGCCAAGGTTGGAGACCCTCGTCATAGAGCAACCATTCATAGTTCTGCTAAAGTGATTGGTCATTTCTCTCGCTCTATTGTTGGGTCAGACTTGATGGGAAGTGGGATTCTGGTGGATCACAATTACTCTTCACTGCGTTCATTTTTTAAAAGCATCGTGGGAGGCAAGGAGTCCACGTTGTAGCTGTAGGACCAAAGGATGATATTTTCTTTCTGTACTTATTTTCCTACTAGAAATCCCCCAGCCTTGGGCTCTTTTTGGCCTATGGATAAAACCTACAGATAATGCATAATTCTGCTGTACCGCTGCAGTTGGTTGGCTTGCTAGGTGTTAAGAAACAGAGGATGGTATTCTTTCAGTCCACAGTAAAAGGCTCATCTTCCCATCAATACCTGCATTTTTTTCCCCTCGTTTCGGGTTTAAAATAGGGCATCCAGAAGATAACAAGCGGTGGGAGTGTCTGGTTTTCACATCTCTTCTCTTCTCTGCTTTAACACGAACACGCATGGGCACACACAGCCTCCACGAACCAAATTAACCTCTTTCTACCTGTCTAATTACAATTCACAAGACTTTGGATTTGATCCTTCCTAGATGCAGGGCGCGCAAGGTAAATACAATTACATAAATGGGCTTTTCATTCAAAGGTGGCTGTTACTAGTTTCCCTAATCCCCACACCTGAAAAAAGTACCAAATTTAATCCTGCCCCTTGTCACTTTCAGATACTGAAGCTTTTGATCCGCTTTAGAACATTGGAGATTTATTTAAGAGCTTTTTGACATACGCCTCACATCTCCCAACTTAGTAAATATCTCCAGCTAGCCCTCAGTTCAGCCTCTTGGGAGATATTCTGGTCCTACTCAGGAGAAAGAGCCAAGAGGACGTGGGTGGAGAGAAGGAAAGGCTGCCAGGGAGGGGTCTGGGTGGAGGACAGAGAGGTCACCTGGAAGGAGAGATTTGACTGCAGGGACAAGAGGAGCTAGAGATAGGGGACAGGAAAGCACCATCACGTAGAGACCTCCCTTCTGGCATAATTCCAGGTTGCAAAAGTCTGGGGATATCAGAGAAACGATGTCCTAAAGTTGTAGAAGCCACGGAGAATGGCCTTGAAGCACAGGAGGAAGTTCCATTACCAAGGCAATAATCAGACAATGATGGCTGGAACCCATTCTAAGCAACATCTCAGATAGTAAAGGTAAAGGTTCCCCCGCACATGCATGCTAGTCATTTCTAGCTCTAGGGGGTGATGCTCATCTCCGTTTCAAAGCGGAAGAGTCAGCACTGTCCGAAGACGTCTCCGTAGTCATGTGGCCAGCATGACTAAACCTTCCCACCAAAGTTGTCCCTATTTTTCTACTTGCATTTTTTACATGCTTTGAACTGCTAGGTTGGCGGAAGTAACAGTAACAGACACGTACCAGGAGCTCACTCTGTTACGCGGTGCTAGGGATTCAAACTGTTGAACTGCCGACCTTCTGGTTGACAAGCTCAGCGTCTTCGCCACTGAGCCACTGCATCCCCTAACATCTAACTAACCACATTCCCTAACCTCTCAGATAAGCCGCTCCCTAATTCACATGAAGGCACGTTCTGACAGGACAGTCAGAGCTGAAGAAGCTTCTTGGATGAAAAGTGACACATAGACAAAAGTGAACAAACCAATACCAGTCATTGCTGAAATGATAAAAATTGTCTTTGCCACCCAAAAGATAATCACCTTTAAGTTCTTATGTAGAGTGGGTGGAAGGTAGAGGCAGAAGAAATTTGAATATGATTTATAGTATAAGTAGAACTCATGCTGGACACGCAACAGTCATTGAAGTGTGTTGGAATGGCTTCACTGTTTTGCCACAATTAATCTATTTATTTGATTTTTTTTGGGGGGGGGGATATTCTATGGTGCTTTGCTTTGTTAGCCAGGAGCCACCTGAGCTTTTCACAGGCTTCATTCTCTGCTTTGCATACACCTTTGAGGAATTTCATGTCTACTATGATGGAAGGTAAAATATGGAAAGGGGGTGATGTGGGAAATTGGCTAGAAGGGAAAATTTTATTTCATGCATGTGTAACTGGGCAATGGGTGTGGGGAGGGGCTCTTCCTGGAAAGACCTAGTCCCTGCAGTGAGTGGGGTCAAACATAGCCACCAGTGGAATAAGAGGGTGCTGAAGTTTGTGAGCTGTCCTGCAACTGGTGGGTGTGGAATTGGCATGACTTTGGGCCTTTGGTGGAATTGCTGTTTATTATGGATGGAGCTACGCAAGCCTTTTCCTCCAAAGACTAGATTAGATTAACAGAGTTGGAAGGGACTTGTAGGCCATCTAGTCCAATCCCCCATCAGACCCTACACCATTTCTGACAGATGGCAGTCCAGTCCAGTCTCTTCATGAAAGCCTCCAGTGATGAAGCTCCCACAACTTCTGAAGGCAACTTCTGTTCCACTGGTTGATTGTTCTCACTGTCAGAAAATTTCTCCTTATTTCCAGGTTGAATCTCTTGAAAATAGCTTGACTCCCTACCTCCTCTCTATGGCAGCCCCTCAAATATTGGAAGACTGCTGGACAGGCATGGCCAGCGTCGCGACGGAACGGACACGAACCCCGAGAGCTCTGGGGTGAGCGCCGAAAATCCCCTTGATATGGAGGTCCAAACCGGACCATACTTGCCCTGCTGGGGCAGCGAAGAATGAGGGAGCCACTGGAGTGAACAGGGAAGTTGAGCAGCTCCAGCTTTTTTCACACTTAGGACGGTTGCCGTATCCATGCCATGATCATATGAACAAAATTTGGGTGCTTGGCAACCATCAGGTGTTTATGACTCCTGTGAGGTCATGTGATTGCTATTTGCAGTGTTCCTAATGACAATAGTGGAAGCCAGATTTCCTTAACAACTTAACAACTTCAGCGATTCACTTAATAGTTGTGGCAAAAGTGTCGTAAAATGGGGCTTGACTCACTTAACAAGGACCTTGCTTAAGAGCAGAAAGTTTGGGTTCAGTTGTGATTGTAAGTCACGGGCTACCCGTATTTGTTTCTAAAATTCAGAACGCAAGCAAGGGATTGTGATGGTTCCTGCAGCTCTGTCTTGTAAAATAGGGATTCTAAGTCAAGCGTGGCATAAGCATGAGGGCTGCAGTTGTCCCAAAGGTGCTTGTTTCAAGAGGCAACTGGCTTTCTGGTTTTTCGCTTCTCATCCAAGAAGCTTCTTCAGCTCTGAGTTTCATAAGGGTGTAAGGGTGAGGGTTCATCTGCAGGTGTAAGGGTGAAGGACAGAGAGGAAAAAAAGTCCCCAGCCTTTTGGAAGACATTTTGGGGTATTTTTTTTTTCCAGACCACAGGTAGTCCTCGACTTACATCAGTTCTCTTAGTGGCCATTCAAAGTTACAACAGCACGGAAAGAATGGCTTAGGACCGTTTTTCATACTTACGACTGTTGCAGCACCCCCATGGTCATCCGATTCCAACCTTGACTCCTTTAATGGCTTGTGAGTTGAAGTCCACACATGATAAAAGTCGCTGAGCTTGACAATCGCTGCTCTAATGGAATGACCATTGAACATGAACATTGTTGAGAGGCCACTTATTTTCTCAAGATCAGTGAAGGGCAAGAAAAACAAAAACATCCTAATATTCGGTTCATCTTCCATGAATATGATGATCCTGCAAATGAATGACAGACTTTCCCCTCAGTTCCAAAGACCCGAAACTATTTGTGCAGCTTTGCAGGCAGATGAAAACCTTTTCTTGTGATGCTTGTGGTTGTATATGAAGCACAACAGAGAGGATATTGGGGGCTGGGAGTAGTTTTACAATGTGCACATTTTTACAATCAAGGTATTGATTTTTATTAGTTTTCATTTTAGGACTATATTATGACAGTTTTATTTGCAATTGGGAGAACACTATCATAATCTGTAATGTAGTCATTCTTCTATTAATTTACATCAATGGCATTATCAGAAGATTTTTCCTCCAGAAGATACACTGAGTCTATGCAGCTTCTGTTTCTTTCACTAGGGATTGCAAAAGCAGCTATTGATTATTCACATTTATCTGTTTTCTGTGATTTACTATTGCTCCATAAGGGATTGCCGGCAGAATATACAGTGTCATCAAGAACAAATAGCAACAATAAAACTGCAAAAGTAAGAGACATTAAAACCACCCGACAATGTAACCAACTATAATCCCATTCATAATTAAAAAGTTTAGAGGAAAAGAAATGTTTTAATTTGGTACAAGAATGAAGCAAAGGTCAGTATCAATTGTATTTCCTTGGATTTGGCATTCCCAAAGTGAATTTCCACCATATATCAGCTCCTTAGTTCGGTTATTCCACACCACAATTCTACTACCACTATTCACAGATAGTAGAGAGAGACCTATGAGAAGAAAACAAATATTTGCATCCCAGGCCATTTATAACCAACATCTTGAATTGAGCAGAATAACAAATAGAGAACAAATGTAATCCCGTTAGAGTTGTTATGCTGTACAGCAAACCAGACTCCCATTCACGGAATTCTGCTCACATGAAAATATTGGAACTAGAATATGTTTGTTTCAAAACCAAATACATTGAACTATCATGTTCCAAATTTCTGCCATGAAATGAAACAAATTGCTGGTTGGGGGAGCATTTCTAAGCATTCTCTGATGGTAGCCACAGAAAGTGATTGCCGCCAACTGGACTGGGTAGTGTTCGGCATTTGTCCTCTAGGACTATTTGCACTTTGGATGAAGAGCTGCAAGAGGAATCTGAGGAGGGAAGCCACTGTTTTCACTGTTTGGAATTTGCAGTCCTGGCAAGTTCTCATGAGCTCACCTGATGGGCAACATATTCCATAACTCCTAAGAATGACATTCTTTCAGAGTTATGGAAGAAATTGGATAGTGCATCTGTGACTTGCTCCAGAGTCAGGAATGTCTAGGTTTTTTTAAAAATGTTATGGCTTAATTAACAGCTTTGCTTTACAGTGGTTTTGCATAACATGGTGAACCATTAACTGCTCAACTGTATTTGAATCTGGTTTAATATATAGGGAATCTTTAAGAATTTTCCATCTTTCCAGATATCTGGATGAACAAGGAATTGTAAAAAAAACTTCAGAACTCAAAGTATCTTTGCTGGAAAGCTACCTAAGGAAGAGAGAGAGATGCTGCACTGCTTTCATAATTCCCCAATAAGATGATGCTTCTGTTTCATTCTTTTGATTTTATTTGCAAAATTCCCATCCTGTTTTTTCGTTATTAAGTTTTACTCCACTGGTATTCTAATGATAATTCTGTTTATTTCATTGCTGTCAATTTTCTGGCTGGACTTTGCAGCCCAGGAGCAGATGTTCGGGGCTTTATTATCACTATTCCATAGTGAGATCAAATTTCCAACAGATTGAGGTTTGTCAAGAATCCATTCCAATTCTGCAAGTCTTTGGGTCAGTCCTTTGTAATAGTGATAGCACTTAGATTTACATACCACTTCATAGTATTTTACAGCTCTGTCTAAGCAGTTTACAGAATCAGCATATTGCCTCCAACAATCTGAGTCCTTATTTTACCCACCTCAGAAGGATGAAGGCTAAATCAACCTTGAGCCAGTCAGGATCAAACTGCTGGAAGTTGGCAGAATTAGCCTACAATACTGCATTCTAACCACTGTACCACCAAGGCTCTTTGGTAATGGGCTTGTCACCTGGAAAAAACTTCTCTAGGAAGTGATCTCTTTCATGTAATGGCCTCATTTGGGAAGGTGAATCAGGTGATCCACAGTCCTCTGTGGCATTTGCAAGCCACCGTGGCACAGTGGTTAGAGTGCAGTACTGCAGGCTACTTCTGCTGACTGCCAACTGCTAGCAGTTTGGCAGTTTGAATCAGGCTAAAGGTTGACTCAGCCTTACATCCTTCTGAGGACCCAGATTGTTGGGGGCCCTAGGCTGACTCTGTAAACCACTTAGAGAGGGCTGTAAAACACTGTGAAGTGATACATAAGCCTAAGTACTATTGCTATTGCAAGACACTCTGGTCCTCTTCCCAAGAAGCTGATACTAACTAGTAACAGCTCACAGAATGGAACTAGCTCAGATAATTGGCTGCAGAAGACCCTGGTGCTTGATCACAAAAGAGATTATCTTGGGAATAAAGATAGACTTGTCTCGGGGGTAAAATGCTACCGGTTTGCTCCTGTTTGGCCGAACCGGTAGTGATAAAAATTACCAGTTCGCTCGAACCGGTAGTTAAAAAAAGCTATGATCTGACGATCACCTGTGCCACACCTGTTGCTAGAAAACATGATTTACATTCTGCATGCGCAGTACAGGCCAAAAGGAGGCTTGGGAAGGTAAGTAGAACAGCAAGGGGCGGGGAAATCAGCTGTGGTGTGCAGTTTAGCTTCGCTAGAAAACAGGAAATCCTGCTTTCTAGCAAAGGTAAACTGCGCAGCACAGGTGACCATCAGATCGTAGCTTTTTTAAACTACCGGTTCAACCAAACCAGTACTAACTATCGGTTCACCTGAACTGGTAGCTTTTTAAACATGCAGCACTTGTTTGGTGTGCACTGCGCATGCACTGCACATTTGTTGCACACTGCACATGCACATGCAGCACTTGTTTGGTGCATGCTGTACATCCGCATGCAGCGCACATTTCATGTGCAAGCGCAGCCAGCGAACGGGTAGCAAACCGGTTCAGATTTCACCCCTGACTTTATATGAGTCTGTTGATGGACTTCATGGTGCTTTGCATTTCCTCTACCAGGATCCTCATGTAGGACTTTTAGAACATCTAGGTTGTCCTTCAAAAGGCCCTGAGGAGGCCTTGAGGGCAAAGCAGGTGGATGGGCTCTCTGCCCCGATAAGGAAATTTCTCACTTGCTGCCATAGCTGTGACTTGCATCAGATTCCAGATACTACCAACTTTATTCTGGTAGACACCGCTATCCTCCCCCAATTACTGAATGCCGGAAACTATATTACACATGCAGACATGATAGCAATCTTCCAGTATTTGAGGGGCTGCCACAAAGAAGAGGGGCTCAAATTATTCTCCAAAGCACCAGAGGGCAGGACAAGAAACAATGGTTGGGAACTCATCAAAGAGAGAAGCTACCAGGAATTAAGGAGAAACTTCCTAACAGTGAGGACAATTAACCAGTGGAACAGCTTGCCACCAGAAATCATGGGCGCCATCACTGGAGGTTTTTAAGAAGAGACTAGACAGCCACCTATCTGAAATGGTATAGGTTCGCCTACTTGAGCAGGGGGCTGGACTAGAAGACCTCCAAGGTCCCTTCCAGCTCTATTCTGTTCTATTCTATTCACTTCTGTTCTCTTTTATCTTTTCTTTTTTTTCTATTCTCTTTTCTCTCTTTTCTCTTTTATAATAATAATAACAGAGTTGGAAGGGACCTTGGAGGTCTTCTAGTTCAACCCCCTGCCCAGGCAGGAAACCCTGCACCATTTCAGACAAATGGTTATCCAACATTTTCTTAAAAATTTCCAGTGTTGAAGCATTTACAACTTCTGCAGGCAAGTTGTTCCACTGATTAATTGTTCTAACTGTCAGGAAATTTCTCCTTAGTTCTAAGTTGCTTCTCTCCTTGATTAGTTTCCACCCGTTGCTTCTTGTTCTACCCTCAGGTGCTTTGGAGAATAGTTTGACTCCCTCTTCTTTGTGGCAACCCCTGAGATATTGGAACACTGCTATCATGTCTCCCCTAGTCCTTCTTTTCATTAAACTAGACCTACCCAGTTCCTGCAACCGTTCTTCATATGTTTTAGCCTCCAGTCCCCTAATCATCTTTGTTGCTCTTCTCTGCACTCTTTCTAGAGTCTCAACATCTTTTTTACATCGTGGCAACCAAAACTGAATGCAATATTCCAAATGTGGCCTTACCAAGGCATTATAAAGTGGTATTAACACTTCACGTGATCTTGATTCTATCCCTCTGTTTATGCAGCCCAGAACTGTGTGTTGGCTTTTTTGGCAGCTGCTGCAGCCTGCTGGCTCATATCTAAATGGTTGTCCACTAGGACTCCCAAGATCCCTCTCACAGTTACTACTATTGAGCAAGGTACCACATATCCGATTCCTGTGCATTTTGTTTTTTTGATCTAAATGTAGAACTTTACTTTTTTCACTGTTGAATTTCATTTTGTTAGATAGCGCCCAATGTTCTAGTCTGTCAAGATCTTTCTGTATCTTGAGCCTATCTTCTGGAGTGTTGGCTGTTCCTGCCAGCTTGGTGTCATCTGCAAATTTGATGAGTTCCCCATCTATCCCCTCGTGCAAGTCTTTGATGAAGATGTTGAAGAGTACTGGGCCTAAAACAGAGCCTTGGGGTACTCCACTGCATACTTCCCTCCATGTGGATGTAGATCCGTTGAGGACTACACGTTGAGTGCGGTTGGTCAGCCAGTTACGAATCCATCTGGTGGTGGTGCTGTCTAACCCATATTTTTCTACTTTATCTAGTAGTAGGTTATGGTCTGCTTTATCAAACGCTTTACTGAAGTCCAAGTAAACTATATCGACAGCATTCCTCTGGTCCACTAATTTTGTCAGTTTGTCAAAGAATGCAATAAGATTAGTCTGGCATGATCTATTTTTGACAAACCCATGTTGACTTTTGGTTATTACTTTGTTTGCTTCTAGGTGTTTGGTGATTCGTTACTTGATTATCTTTTCCAGAATCTTCCCTGGTATTGAGGTGAGGTTGATAGGTCTGTAGTTTCCTGGATCTGTTTTTTTTTCCTTTTTTGAAGATGGGAACTACATCAGCTCTTTTCCAGTCCTCTGGCAGCTCCCCTGTGCTCCAGGATCTTTGAAAGATATAGTTCAGTGGTTCTGAAATCACGTCTGCCAGTTCCTTCAGAACCTTGGGGTGTAATCCATCCGGTCCTGGTGATTTGAACTCGTCTAGGGTAGACAGGTGTTCACTTACCATTTTCTTCCCTATTTTAACTTGTGTTTCTAATCTGTTTTTTGTAGTGCTGTTTTGATAGGTTGGATTGTTTTTCCTTTTGTGTAAAGACAGATGCAAAAATGAGTTAAGTAGATCTGCTTTCTCCCTGTTGCTTGTCACCTTCTTGCCACTTTCTCCCAGCAATGGGCCATTTGTTTCCTTGACTTTTTTCTTTTTTTAACATATTGGAAGAAGCGTTTTTTGTTATTTTTTACTTTTGTTGCTAGCCTTTGTTCATTGTGAGCCTTAGCTTTCCTCACTTCATCTTTACAGGCTCGGGCTATTTGCTGATATTCTGCCTTAGTTATTTGCCCCTCTTTCCACTTTTTATACTTGTCCTTTTTGTCTTTCAATTTGTCAGATAGTTCTTTATGCATCCATGCTGGTTTCTTTTGAGATCTATTATTTTTCTTCCTCATTGGTATTGTGCTAGACTGAGCTTTTATAATTTCACTTTTGAAAATTTCCCAAGCTTCTTGAGTTGTTTTCCCCTTGAAGATTCTCATCCATGGAATTCTTCTCAAGCTCTCTCGGAGTTTGTTGAAATTAGCTCTCTTGAAGTCCAAGACTCTAGTTTTTTCTCTTCTCTTTTCTCTCCTCTCCTCTCCTGTCTACCCTACCCTACCCTACCCTATCCAGTGGTGTGGAATGTAGAGCTGCAGTAGAATGGAGTAATTTGGATACAGATTTCTATCAAGAAAGGGAAAAACATCATTTTATTTCAGATGAGAGTTTTGTGGCTTAGAAAGAGGTGCCAGAAAAGGAAACCACTTAGAGGCAAGCAAGTAATTGGAAGATGGCTGTGGAACAGGCAGTTGGATGACTGGACAAGTGAGAATGAGGGGCAGGGGGAAAAAAGCTGCAGAGAACAAACACACCATCTCTGTGAGGCTGGCTAAGGAAGAGCTTGGATCCGTGTGATTCTGCCTGGTGTGGCCAGTTGGTCATCAGTATCCCGAAAGAACCAGAAGGACCTGAAAGCAGCAAGTGGGAGCAGGCGAGTTGTACATATTGCTTTCATGATAGACTAAGCTGTGCTGTGGTGCAGCTCAGCATGCATCTGAATCTGGCCCGAGGCTCATTGTTATTGTTAAGCCACAGCACCTTAGCCAAAGTCTCACTCTACAACTTAAATTTTCCCTTTTTTTTATTGTACAAATGACCTGGCATGACCTCGAGAGCCGGATAGGGAGCGAGTCAAGTTCCTTTCTGGCTTCCAGAGAAAATCCAGCTAATAGAAACTAGCATAAAGTTGAGTTGCTTTCACAATAATAATTCTGCTGTGGTTTTGTTTTCACCTTTCTTTTTCTTTTTCTTTTTTTTGCATGGAGGACACACAGGTATGTCAGTCAGTCGACGAATGACTCTCTCTCCCCCTTCATTTAGGTGCTACCGTCCAGATTCAGCTACTATCCACCACCTTTTAAAGTAGGAGATGCCAACTGTCCAGGATTGCAAAAGTGTCTTCTGCATTTTTGAAAGAATAATTTGTGAGCCCTTAGATGGAATGTGGGCACCATTTCTCCAGCGCCGAGGTCACTCTCTCCATCTCCTTCAGCTGCTGGGATTTCTTCTTTAGCGTGGACTTTTTCCTAATGACCAGATCCTTCTGCCCTATAGGTCAGCATCATTAGTTCTCTACCAGACAGCTTTTCTGTAGAGTTTAGTTTCAAAACTTTTACTCATTCAAAAAGTTGCTGAATGCAGAATTTTTAACGGTGAAAATACAGTCATGTTTGGCATTTCTAGCAGTGGAACAAGATCTTAGCGGAGCAAAGAGAGATGGGACTGAAATGTCAGATGGACAGGGAACATTTTCTTCTCCACCTGAACTGCAAGCATTAATTGGTTTAATTAGTAGATTAATTATCTGTAGCTTAAGTGGGAGTTGTGCAGAGCATGGGCTTCTGCAGGAGAATTTCCCAATAAATTTTGTTTCTTCATAGGTCAATTAGCAAAGATCAAATCAAAGAGTTAAGACAAGCTTTAATCTATGCATTTAGAGATTTATTTTTATTTTGGGTTTCTGGTGTTTCATTTTTCAAATATAGCCTGGTGTTCAATTGGCTAGAACAATGTTTCTCAACCTTGGCAACATGAAGAGGTGTGGACTTCAACTCCCAGGTTTCCCCTGCCAGCAAAGCTGGAGAATTCTGGGAGATGAAATTCATATATTTTCAGCTGTGCTCATTTTTTCCTCATATGATCTTAATCCATTTTCCAACTGTCTTATAAACTACAGAAAGGTGGGGGCCCATTTTTATTTTGCTAATTTATTATAAATGGATTAGAAAAACAAGTTCGTTTGCTAGTATTTTTGCATATATGTTCCTGCGCTGGGCAGTGTGCTCTTTATTCCACATCTGTAGTGGTGACAGTTTCCAGAATATTTTCTTGGCAACAAATGAAATAGCCATTCTTGGAATTTCTTCAAATTCCCCTTCCTGTCCCGTTGTTGGAAAACTGGACCTAGAAAGGAGTGAGGGCTTGTGTAGTCAGCCTAATTAATTAAAGTGGGAAGGTGGTGGGGTCTATTTCGAGCATTTATTTGTATTTTTCAATAATTTACATGGCTGCCCAATTCAACCCATGTGACGTGGCACGAAACAAAAAACAGAAAAAGTGACACAGTCCCCCTCCCAGAAAATCCAGCCAGCTTGGTCAAGTGGCTGATTTTGCTTCCTGGCTCCTCCTCCACTCACAATCTGCCCAGGGCGCCTAAGGCTTTGTGCGGGGGGTCAGAAAACTCAGGCTGGCAGCTCGAAGCCCCAACGCTTTTACTTTCCTCCTTACCCATTTGAGAGATTCTCTGCTCCATTGTGGTGGCGCAGTGGTTAGAATGTAGTACTGCAGGCTCCTACTGCTGCCTGCCAGCTGCCTGCCATTTGGCTTGAATCTAACCAGGCTCAAGATTGACTTGGACATCTTTCCGAGGTTGGAAAAATGAGGACCCAGATTGTTGGGGGCAAGAGGCTAACTCTGTAAACCGACCAGAGAGGGCTGTAAAGCACTGTGAAGCGGTATATAAGTCTTAAGTGCTATTGCTATTGCTATTGTTGTCCTGACTTTGGAGAAGTCGGCTCGTTTCAAATAGGTCAGGGTCAACACTTGAAGGAAGGGCAGAGTTCTTTTTAAAAGATTTCTAAACTTCGAAGCTGTTGGCTGCTTGTCCTGCAACATTCATGGTCTGTAAGCAGTTTCGGCTAAGGTTTTGCAACAGAGCTGGTCTTAGTTAGAAAATCAACTTTGTTGTCAACAACGAATTATACCTGTTACCTGGTGGCCTTAATGGAGGAGGGCGCTGGGGTGTGTGTGTGTCACGTGCACCAAAATAGCTCCCGCCAGATAAAGACTGTACATCTGGGTCCATGTGTCTATGTTGTCTTCCGTGCATGCCTCTTTCTTTGCACTGTCCTTCCCCTGCTCCTAATCTGCCAGTCTTCCCCATGGCCGGAAGTCTGCAGAGCCGATGTGTGTCCCACATTTGCATATGGTGGTGTGACTTTGCATCCCACGGCTAAGCCCACTATATGCAGAGTCACAAACTCCTTGAGCACCCAAGGAGAAAGTAAATGTTTGGCTCCCTTTCTTCTTTGTCCTCCACCATTAATTAAAGCTTCTTTTTCCTCCTGGGTGACAATTAAACATCTGCAGGATGCAGAGATTTTTTTAGCACTGGGCAGGGAGAAAGAACTCTCTGCGCCTTGGCATAATTGCTTGGTTTTTAATGAGGGAGGGAGGGAGGCTGTGTGCGCACACAACGCCTCCTGCGCCTGCCGAATGCCTGACTCTCGCAGCCATAACTTGCCGGATTATTTGCATATCACTTCATCAAGTTAAAAAGGGTGTGAAAATGCCACACTCTTTTCCTCTCCCTGTGCTAGGTTTTAATGAAGGATAAAGTTTCTCACTAATGACAGTCAGGAAATTAGTTTCAGATCCCTGAGGACTTGTGAAAGAGGTGCCAAGGATATCAAAAGGACAAAGAAAGGAAAGAAAGAACAAAACGGGAAGCATCGGAAATTGGCTTTTGTCGTTGGAGGTCCCAATTAGCTTGGTCTTTAATATGCAGACAGACATTTTTTAATCAGGTAGCTCAGCCGACTTCTCCGAACTGATTACTGACGTGGCCCTGACCAGTAATTTATCGTAACAAGGGCTAGAAACAGTCTCCAGCTTTGCTAATTAAAAGACGACTGTATCATGTATTCTTCTGTCCTTGTGGTTTTGCTTCTGTTCTGGTGGTGGCAAGATACATGACGCTTGGACAGTGCAGACATGCAGCCGGTTAAATGGCGGCTTCTCTAGTTTTCAGAAGACAAGACACCCTCGAGAGTTCATTTCAATGTGCTTGTTGGCTTAAAGCAGGAATCTTTTTGTCACAGCCATTGTTCCCCAGTCTGGGACCTGGCGTGTGCCAATTGGGCTTTAGATCTCCGGCACCAAGAAAGTCTGGTTTAATTCTTAATAGTGGGGCCCACCTGAACCCCAACTGCTCCTTGGAAGAAGCTTTGGTGTTAACTGAAGTAGAAAACTGCACAGCAACAACCTCTGGAAGCACAGAGGTTCTCCCAATCCTTAAAGGAGGCCCCTTTGGATAGCCTCTCTTACTCAGGTGCAGACTAATCTTTGCTCAGCGCTGAACGGGGCCCAGGAGGCAAAGGGTAGTAACACAGTCTGGGGCTGTGCTGTGAGCAGCTAACCCAAGAGCCAAGCTTTGGATAAGGAATTAGGACTTAGTGGTTGTCTCTGTAATTGTCAGACCTGCCCCATTCAGATCCCTTAGGAAAGAAAGACCCTCAACTCCATTTGAGTGAAGTGATAGGTTCTTGTACTAAAGATTACTGACTGCAGTAAAGTCAGGCTAGAACTAAGTTTCCCATGCAAAAGGTTACATACTTTTCCACTTCATCCTGGCCCTCTCCCCCTTGACCAGCTTGTCTTCAGCCAATGGAGAGCTGCTTAGGTCTTTTGAGAATTTGGGGCCATCTACATTCCATTCTCAGGGTGTGCAACCTTGAAGACTGGCACAGGCTGGTTCCAGCTTCTCTGGTCTTTGTCAAGATGTCATCCTCCCTCCCTGTTTCCCATCACTACTCCATACAAGTTTATTGCCCATTTGTCCCCCTCACCCCATAGCTTTTGATGGCAGGATCCCAGCAAGGCGCCAAAATGAGGATGGTAGAACTGACACCTATTTTTTTCCTAAATTGGCTGCCTCTTTGGCGTTATATTTCTGTTGGTCAAGTTATATATTATCCTAAGCTTAGCCACATCTGGTGAAAAATGCTTGCAGGTCTGGATGTTAGCACTTTGCTGCCCAAGGTCGTTCTGACCCAAACAAGGATCTCCAACCTGCTGTTTACATTGGGAGCTATATTGGCATTTGAGCACCCGAGGGCTTCTTTTCCAGGGCAGCTCAGTGTTGTGTATGTTCTTTTTTTTTTTTTTTATAAAAAAGTTTTATTTTTACAATCATATCAAATAATTCATCCAATGTACAGTTATATACAATTAGTCGGGCCTGCCCAGTCACCACCCCCCTTTTTAACCTTCTTCCCTCTTCTACCTTCTTTTACTTTCCAAACCTTCCTCTCCTTCTCTTATCTCAGTATGTTCTTATTGGTGGGTATATCCGGTGGGAAAACATTCAAACCCTATTGGCTACCACCTGATCCAGGTGTATATAAAAGGAGGACCTTCCTGTATTGTTTGCTGAAGTCACTCTGAATTAAAGAGCCGTTGTCATTGGTCTGGTCTCGTGTGTCCTCCATCACCCGATCTAACATTGGCGACGAGGATGGGATTGAGGACAACATGAGCCAGTTGAACGGACCAGCAACGAGAGAACCAGCCCGGCCAGAAGCCAGCGTGAAGAGAGACCAGAGATCATCGAGATGTCGAAAAGCACCAGCTCTCTGAGGCCGTTCGACCCATCAGTCGAGAAATGGGGGTCGTTCATGACGCGATTCGATTGTTTCCTGGAAACACAATTGTGGGCAAGCCGTTTTCAATGTGGCAGAATCGCTCACTGATCCAACCCCGGTACAAACAGTGGACTAGAATGTCCTGAAGGACATACTTCGAGCCCACTTCGTGCCAGGCCCGTCTAAATATGCCCAGTGGTTTGAGTTCCGCCAGCGGTTACAGCACGGGGGAGAATCCATCAGCACGTACATTCCTGCCCTGCAGAAAGCAGCCACCCCCGGTGAGTACAAGGGATTTTTGGAAGAAGCCCTACTCGAGAAATTCATCTATAGGGTAAAAGACCCCCAATTGCAGCAACAACAACTACTTTCCAAGCACGATTTAGCCTGGCAAGTCGCAATCGATGAAGCTAAGGGATACGAGCTGTCCAGCAAAGCCGCTGAGACTATGCAATGCCCCGGAGCAAGTAACACGCTAGCCCTCACAACGCCAATTGACCAAGCGGTCGCCCAAGTTGAACCCCAAGAAGTCAATCAAACCGAGGATGGGGACGAGGAGATTTTTTGAAGAGGCAGTTTTCCACATGGATCAATCCAACCGCGACAGCGGAAACATATGTTCCAGCTGCGGGGGAGATCATCACCGGAACAGCTGCTGTTTCCACAATGCCCTGTGCCACCGGTGCGAGAAGAAAGGCCACCTAGCCCGTGTTTGCAGAGCAACACAGCCGGTTCAATCTTCCCACCAGAGAGACCGCGCGGAATGGAAGCTGGCCGGCCAGCTACCATTTCCGCGCAGGCGCGGCCAAAATGACCACCCCAAAAAGACCACAAATTCAAACCAAATCACAATCGGCCAAGCAAACGCAAAACCCGAAGACAAAATGTTTACAATGGTCAGCATCGACGGACTACGGATCAAAATGGAGATCGACACTGGATCATCCATCACGATCATCTCCTGGAACACAGTCACTCCCGCACATCAAAAAACATCGCCTACAACCCGAATTCCAGATGCGTGATTTCCAGGGAAACAGGGTTCCTGTAGAAGGCATAGCCACCGTCAGTGTGAACTACGGTCGCTACCGAAAGAAGCTACCCATCACCATTGTCCGCAGACACCTCCCGAGCCTCCTGGGAAGGATTGGATCCGGGCTCTAGGGATGGGTCTCTACGGGGTTAGAGAGATTCAAACCAGCTGCGAGAGCATGAAGGGTGACCTGCTGATGCTCTAAGCAGGTGCCCGCTCCCGACGCTGGTGGATGATCCAAACCTGAGGATGCCGGCCCTGCTAATAGACTCTGTGACCGTGGAGCCACTAACTTTGGCTGGACTAGCTAGAGCATCGTGGCGTGATATGACCATTAAAACTGTCATGGGATGGGTGCAGAGAGGGTGGCCCAAAGGAAGTTGGCTGAAGGGTTTAAGCAATTCGCAATCAGGCAAACCGAACTTGCCACCCAAGGGGGTTGTTTGTTGTGGGGGGACAGAGTCATTGTGCCAGTGGCATTGTGGACGAGGGTTTTAGAAATGTTGCATGAAGGACACCCAAGAATTGTTCGCATGAAGGGTCTTACCAGGAGCTATGTTTGATGACCCAAAATGGATACGGACATTGAGGCTTGAGTTGCCCAATGCCAACCATAATCCAGACCCAACCCCCCCCCGCAGCCCCAGTGAGAGAGTGGGAGCGCCCCCAGAGCCCCTGGTCCCGCATCCACATTGACTTTGCCGGACCATTCCATGGCCAAACCTTCCTTATAGTTGTGGATGCTTATTCCAAATGGTTGGAGGTGTTCCTCATGAAATCTACCACAGCAGAAGCTGTGGTCAGGGTTCCATGGGCTTCGGGACACCCTCGTTTCTGATAACGGTCCCCAATTCACATCCCTAAAATTCGAGGGCTACCTGGCAGAGTTAGGAATCTGCCATGTCCTTTCAGTGCCTTACAAACCGGCCACCAATGGCTTGGCAGAAAGATTTGTCCAATCCACCAAGGAGGTGTTGGCACGCCTGGGCCTGGGAGATTGGCAGGAGAGGACTGAGACTTTTCTCGCAGCCCAACATGGCACTCCCTGTTCGGCCACAGGACTAAGCCCGGCTGAACTCCTTATGGGGCGCAAACTATGATGCTGTCTCGACCGCCTTAACCCAAACTACTCCCCTGATGGGTACTAGGGGGGAGGGGAAAGAGAGGGGAGAGAAAGTTGTCTATCTGTTTTATATACAGTAGCCCTAAGCAAGGCATTGTTTGAACTTTTTCCAACCGGTTCCCCAGGGGGGTCTTCATTTCAACTCTCAGAATTTCCCAGTCAACAGAAATATTGTTGAGAATTTGGGGAGTTGAAGTTCTCACAAAAGGAGGCTCCCTGGTTAGCTGCAGCCAATTTCCCCCCATTCTTGAGGTTTCTAGACACATCCCACCATTGTCAACTAGCAGAACCCTCTAGAAGGTTCCAGGCTGGGCAAAATAGGATCTGTGTACACTTCCTTCTGGGCACTTTTCTAACACAAAGCTTGTCTAAAATTCAAAGGCTATCCCAGCAAGCTGTTTGCAGCAGTGAGGGGGAAAGGTGAGATGTGCTGCCGGAAAACCATAATAATAATAATCAGAAGAGATCTGTGGATGGGACCTTGGAAGTCTTCTAGTCCAACCTCCTGCTGAGGGAGGAGACCTTCTACCATTTGTGGCTGTCCAATTTCTCCTTAATTTCAGGTTGCTTTTTTCTCACCTCGATTAGTTTCCATCCATTGTTTCTTGTCCTGCCCTCTTGTGATTTGGAAAATAATTTGACCCCCTTCCTCTTTGTGGCAGCTCCTCAAATACTGGAAGACTGCTATCATGTCACCCCTAGTCCTTCTTTTCTCTAGACTAGCCATATAAAGTTCCTACAATTGTTCTTCAAATGTTTTAGTCTCCAGGTCTTTAATCATTTTAGTTGCTCTTCTCTGCACCTTTTTTTCCAAAGTCTCGATGTCTTTTTTGTAATGTGGTGACCAAAACTGGATGTGGCCTTACTAAAGTTCAATCAATCAGTCAATCGATTGAATTCAATCAATCAGTTCAATCAGTCACCCACAACATCTGAAGGCAAACCTGTTCTCACTGTTAGGAAATTTATCTTTCATTCCAGGTTGCTTCTCTCCTTGATTAGCGTCCATCCATTGTTTCTTGCCTGGCCATCTGGAGCTTTGGAAAATAGGTTGACCCTCTTCTTCTTTGTGGCAGGCTCTCAGATATTAGAATATTGCTAACGTGTCACCCATAGTCCTTCTTCTGTCTAGACTTTCTTTCTCTACACCTTGTTCTTTTATCCCTCTTATCAGAACTTTTCAAGCGGTTTTATATTCTATAGGCTGCTTATGATCAGCCCAGTGGTCAGGTGCTTCTCACTCCCCAGTTTCCTGCTGGAAAGAAATTGAGTGCATAAATTGTCCTTCATCATAATTACAGTAGCGAGGCCAAGTAATTCATAAAAGAAGGAGGGATATATTGAGAGCCAATATTGTTTCAGTCTTAATCAATATTAATAATTGTTTGCTTTTTAAAAGTGCAGTCAGAAAAGATATACTGAGATGAAGTCCTTAACCTGCCGAATTTTGTTATTACCTTAAAGGCATCATAATTCTATGTCCAAGCTTTTCTTTAAAAGGAGACGTCATTAGTTGTGGAAATGTATCTTTTATTTATTTCCAAAACGCCAGACTCTGCTTTTAATTATACATGAGCTAAAAAGGTCATTGACTATTTCATTAAAGTCAGAGCTGCAGAATTGAGGAGCTTCATGCAAATCATATTTATACAGCGGCCAGGCTGCTGCCAAGGTCTGTTACACCTTCAGCAGCTAAGAAAGGAAAGGTTACCGACACATTAGCAAAGGTTAATTCTAGAGTATTAAAGGGAGGGAGACCTTCTGCATTCCTGACAACAGACACGGTATATAAATTTTTCAAAGGGGCTTTGGCAGGTTGCAGTGATGGGAAATATCTTCAGGGGAAAAAGTCTTTCTAGGAAAATGCACAAGGGTACGGTGATGGCAAGGGCTCAGATGCAGAGTGTTGTTTGTGTTTCATCAACTGATTGTGCTTCAGATGAATAATACCAGGAGTGTGGAAGGAGGACGCTCAAGCCAATGAAGGCTTCCCGGGCAAAAGGAAAAAGTTGGCACTGGGCAGAGATGGCATGGGGGCAGTGTAGGGTCAAGATGGCATCTATCACCACATCGTGGAAGCCCCACCCCTTAGAATGGAACGGAATGGATCTGGAAGGGACCTTGGAGGTCTTCTAGTCCAGCCCCCTGCTCAAGCAGGAGAACCTAGACCATTTCAGACAAGTGTCTGTCCAGTCTCTTCTTGAAAACCTCCAGTGATGCAGCTGTTCTCCGTATGGTTTAGTCTCCAGGCCTTTGATCATCTTAGTTGCTCTTCTCTGAACTTTTTCTAAAGTCTGAACATCTTTTTGGTAGTATGGTGACCCAAATTGGTTGCAGTATTCCAGGTGTGGCCTTACTAGGGTGTGATAAAGTGACATTAATACTTCACGTGATTTTGAATCTATGCCTCTGTTTATACTAGAGGTCTCCAACCTTGGCAACTTTAAGACTTGTGGACTTCAACTCCCAGCAAAGCTGGCTGAGGAATTCTGGGAGTTGGAGTCCACAAGTCTTAAAGTTGCCAAGGTTTGGAGACCCCTGGTTTATACAACCCAGGATCGTATTAGCTTTTTTGGCTGCTTCTGCACAATGCCAACTCGTGTTTAAATAATCATCCACTAGGACTCCAAGGTCCCTCTCCCGGTTACGGTTTTTACCATTTCCAAGAGCATATTAGATGTGGTATAGATTAAAAAGAGGCCGGGATTGCGACTGAAGGATGCAGAAGGCGGCCCCTGCCAACTGGGCTTATCGGATTTGAAGTCCAGTACACATGAAGGCTGCTAGGTAGTAAATGATGGTCAGTCTTTGTCCTTGTTCTAGGTGGGAATGGAAGAAGAACAGAGTCAGCGCTCATGTCCATGCGTCTTACCAGATGTGCCATTGCCAAAGGAAGCAAGGCAATGCCAGCCTTGCTCTCTTTTATTTTCTAAAAATATCAGGGTTTTGTGTGTGAGGGGCATTCTGGGAAATTAAGGCCAGGCAGATGGCAGTATTTGCATTATAGCAGACCACTCACAGCATCGGTTTTTGATTTGTTATTCATTATTGCTATCATAGTTTATAATAGTTTATTATATATTGCATGCTTTTGTTATTTCACTATATATCATCATTTATTTTTTATTTTATATCATTGTATTCTAATCCTCTTCATATTCTTTCCAGAAAAACTGAACGGAAGAGCCCGTATAATTATCAAAGTGTAATTCTAGGACTTTTTATCTTATATTTATTCTAGATCTGACAAATCTAAATGTACTGTGCAAATAATGCCCTTTTTCTTTATTCAGAGAACTATGTAAAGTTTTCTCTGTGGTATGAAAAATCCAATGAAACTACGAACAAAGTGATTTTTCTGGCTAAAAATGTTAGGTGATTTTTCTGCACCATCAGTTGACTTACAGCCCATAGAGGCAAAATGCAAGAGATCAACTTCAGATGTAAAAACTTTTAAAATACAAGTTTAGATAAATGGCACCACAGAAAGCTTGGAATGAGCTTTGAACACAATTCAGCTTCTTTTGCTAGTTTTGTTAGCATTTAAAACAAATAAAAAAACAAACAAACTACTTGGAGAGTGTATGTTTCAAAAAAGCCAAAGCACGTCTGACTGTCCACAATGAAAGTACCGTAATTCTTAAAGACTTTCAGCCCAACTGTCTGTGATTCACTGTGAGATGGGGATTAAATCCAGATTTCACATAAATGAATGTATGTCTCTTTTTTTTCTCAATTCCTCATTTTTCTCCCATCCACTTGCAGTGGCACCTTTCCAGATAACATATGAACATTATTTTTTCATCACACTGAATGAAAATGTTGGGGAGGGTGGAAGGCATCTTGCAACATGCCCAAGAAATCATATTCAGTTACTTACAGCCAACATATGTGCAATTTATCCACTCTGTGTAGTGTTAAATTCATTTGGATTCCCCTGCATCAAACTGCCAGGCAGGTTTCTTATTAACTTGTGGGTGGCTCATGTGTGGAAGGCAGAGAATGTTTCCAGAACTTCCTTTAATTAGAGGCTTCATGTTAACATGAAATCAAGATTAGCAGGGAAGGACTCAGCTTGGAATAATGCATCAAAGTCAAGAATCACCTTGACAAAAACAGATGGAAGGCTCAGTCATTAAGGAGAAAATGTTTGCATTTGTTTGAGGCATTTTGACTTTTAAGATTAAGGAGACGGCTAGCAGGGAAGGAAACTGCTTTGATGGAATAGATGAAAGTTGCTAAAATTATATCACAGTTTCCTCCTCTGTCACTTTCTTTGTGTTTCTTATAAGAAACACCCTGTGTGAAATTTGGAGGCAGTTGTGCTTGCATAAACTCTCCCATGATAATAGCTGTCTGTGCTGTGCAAAGGGCTGTTGAGATCATATTATGCTAAGTCATGGTTTTGTATACCTGGATCTGGGCCCCAGGCCTTGAGTTTGACACCCCTGGCTTAGCCAAATCCTAATGTGGGAACACAATCATAGTCTCCTTACGTGAGAAGGGCCGTGCTGTGGGACCCCTCTCGGTCTGATTCTGCCACCATTGATACCCCAAAACCAGCCCCTCCATCTCTCTCAGCCCAATTTCTCTCTCTTAGTCTAACCTAGCCTCCCAGGGCTGTTGTGGGGGCAAAACAGAAAGAGGGAGCACACAATAGTGCCTGGGAGCTTCTGTACAAGGGAGGGGATATTAAGGCACTTTAAAAATATGGTATCTGCCCAGACTCCTTTGGGATGGAGGTGGGTGGGTTAAATTATATGTACTATAAATGCAAATAAATGTTATCATAAATAAAAGAAATAAAAACAAACCTTGCATTGGAGAAGTTTACAAAAGAAAACAAGGCCAATGGTGAAGGTTTATTGGGGAGTTCATGTTATATTCACTGTTGACTCAAATTCTGCATGCTGAACATCAGAATTTTGTTTTTTCTTTGAAATATTTAAAATTTAAAATGCACCAAAGACAATCACAGTTGTGTGTCCAATCACACTTGGCTAACAAAGAATTCTATTCTGTTCTATTCTACTTCAGTCAGGCTGGGATATTGTCCCATAAATGTCAAACTTTACCAAGGGCCTGATCCTTGCTGAATTTTTAGCCCAGCTGGTCCAGTGATGTGGACTTCAACTCTCCAAAGCTTTGGTATTTGCCCCGCTCACTGGGGAAGGCTGGGAGTTGCAGTTTCCATCCCAGTAGTGTGTGTGTGTGTGTGTGTGTGTGTGTGTGAGAGAGAGAGAGAGAGAGAGGTCTGGACAGCTTGTCTTCAGAAGACAAGCTGTTCCAACAGTCAGAACAATTAACCAGTGGTTAATTTGCCTTTCTCTTCAGAAGTTGTGCATGCTCCATCATTGGAGGTCTTGAAGAAGAGACTACACAGCCACTTGCCTGAAACAGGGTCTCCTGCTTGAGCAGGGGGTTGGACTAAAAGACCTCCAAGGTACCTTCCAGCTTTATTTGGATTGATTAATTGAGTGAGTGATTGGAAGGCTTCCTACCCCGGGTCTTTCCTGCATGCATTTTTTTCTGGGAGGAAAATCCTCCGCCAAGCCTCTTCATTCATTCAGCCTCAGAGCCGGTCTACCTCTCCAGGTCTGCTGGTAAAGAATCCCGTTCCCGTTCCCTTCGCATTTCCAAAAGGGAATCCAGTTACCTGCACCATTTCTGTTCTGATAGCAAAGAAATTAAGGCCGAATGGTTCCCCCATTTGCTATTTACAATCTTCCAAGGGAGCTCCTGGAAGATTTTCATCTGAGTAAAGAGCATTAAAAAACTGCTTATGATAGTTTTTGGATCAAAAGTAGTATAAACTACACATGGAGGACCTTCAAGGCTCGCTCATTAACTTGCTAATGGATGTAGCGTGTTATTATGAAGATTAGCCACTCATGAGCCCCGCCGTAATTTGTACCCGGAAAACTTATAAGGAGAAATCGTTCTGACTGCAAAGGCTTGCCGCTTGTTTACTCAGCTCTGCTTATTATAGTCTTTTGCACAAGAGGGAAACAAGGTCCGTGCGCGACTAGAGCATGCGGTTGGTAATTATACAGTAGAGGCACGCACGAGTGTGTTTGTATATAAGTTTGTAAGACACACTGTATATTTATTATGCCTTCTCTGGGACTAGAAAGCAGTTGGGTACCACCATCAGCCCTTGGTTTCCAGCATTCCTTCCTCTCTGCTTCCCCAGGCCTGGACTGGCTCTCAGA